>NC_090325.1:147509584-149909584 GCF_035084215.1 Heptranchias perlo | reverse complement strand
ACTGCCCATGCTGCTAGCCTATCTATCCCTCCTCCAGTCTTTTACAGTCCTGGTCACAATTAACTCCCAATTTGACATCGTTAGCAAATTTCGACATGGTTCTCTCAGTTTGTGATTTCAGATCATTTTTGTATACAGTAAATAAGCGGGACCAGAAAACAGATCCCTGTGGAACATCACTCAGGACATCATTCTAGTCTGGGGAATCAGCAGTGGTTCAGTTGGTAGCACTCTCACCTCTGAGGTTAGAAGGTTGTGGGTTCAAGTCCCATGAGAGTGCTGCACTGTTGGAGGTGCCGTCTTTCAGATGAGACATTAAACCGAGGTCCTGTCTGCCCTCTCAAGTGGCCATAAAAGATCCCATGGCACTATTTGGAAGATGAGCAGGGGAGTCCACCCTGGTGTCCTGGCCAATATTTATCTCTCAACCAACACCACAAAATGAACCAGATTATCTGGTCATTATCACATTTCTGTTTGTGGGACCTTGCTGTGTGCAAATTGGCTGCCACGTTTCCTACATTACAACAGTGACTACACTTCAAAATTACTTCATTGGCTGTAAAGCGCTTTGGGACATCCTGAGGTTATAAAAGGCGTTATATAAGGGCATGTTGTTTTTTTCTGAGAAACTTCTTTTTATCCCTACTCTTCGCTTTCTGCCCTCCAACCATTTTTTAATCACGTGGTCACATTCCCCTTAAATCCATGTACCATTATCTTTGCCGTAAGTTTGTTATGTGGCACCTTATCAAATGTTTTTTGAAAATCTGTATAAGCCAAATCCACTACATTCTCTTTATCTATCCTATCTGTTACTTCTTCAAAGAATTGTATAAAATTGGTCAAGCACGACTTGCCTTTTAGAAATCTGCACTAATTGGTCCCAACTAATTCATACTTCTCCAAGTGTTTCATATTACAGAATCTAGAGGGTTGATTTACTTCTACCAAAATGCCCTGTGTGACCCAGTTTCTGGGGTATTAAGGAGAGGAAATAGAATTGGAAACCCATTAACACTAGTTGTCCACCCGGCCTGTGAGCATTTCCTGGGACACAAACAGTGTGGGCAGGAAAATAGAAATAGAGAAACATAGAAAATAGGAGCAAGAGTAGGCCATTCGGCCCTTCGGGCCTGCTCCGCCATTCAAAATGATCATGGCTGATCATCTAACTCAGTACCCTGTTCCCGCTTTTTCCCCATATCCCTTGATCCCTCTAGCATTAAGAAATATATCTATATCCTTCTTGAATATATTTAATGACTTGGCCTCCACTGCCTTCAGTGGTAGAGAATTTCACAGGTTCACCACCCTCTGAGTGAAGAAATTTCTCCTCATCTCATTCTAAATGGCATACCCCGTATCCTGAGACTGTGACCCCTGGTTCTGGACTCCCCAGCCATCGGGAACATCCTCCCTGCATCTAGTCTGTCTAGTCCTGTTAGAATTTTATATGTTTCGATGAGATCACCTCTCATTCTTCTAAACTCGAGTGAATAGAGGCCTAGGCGACCCAATCTCTCCTCATACGTTAATCCTGCCATCCCAGGAATCAGTCTGGTAAACCTTTGTTGCACTCCCTCCATGGCAAGGACATCATTCCTCAGATAAGGAGAACAAAACTGCACACAATACTCCAGATGTGGTCTCACCGAGGCCCTGTACAACTGCAGTAAGACATCCCTGCTCCTGTACTCAAATCCTCTTGCAATGAACGCCAACATACCATTCGCCTTCCTAACTGCTTGCTGCACCTGAATGCTCGCTTTCAGCAACTGGTGTACAAGGACACCCAGGTCTCGTTGCACCTCCCCTTTTCCCAATCTATCACCATTCAGATAATAATCTGTCTTTCTGTTTTTACAATCAAAGTGGATAACCTCACATTTATCCACGTTATACTGCATCTGCCATGTTCTTGCCCACTCACCCAACTTGTCTAAATCACATTGGAGCCTCTTTGCATCCTCCTCACAGCTCACATTCCACCCCAGCTTTGTGTCATCTGCAAACTTGGAAATGTTACATTCCATTCCCTCATCCAAATCATTGATATATATTGTCAATAGCTGGGGCCCAAGCACTGATCCCTGCGGTACCCCACTAGTCACTGACTGCCACCCGGAAAAAGGCCTGTTTATTCCTACTCTCTGTTTCCTGTCTGTCAACCAATTCTCAATCCATGCCAGTATATTCCCAATCCCATGTGCTTTAATTTTGCACACTAACCTCTTGTGTGGGACCTTATCAAAAGCCTTCTGAAAATCCAAGTACACCACATCCACTGGTTCTCCCCCATCTATTCTACTAGTTACATCCTCAAAAAACTCCAGTAGATTTGTTAAGCATGATTTCCCTTTCATAAACCCATGCTGACTTTTTCCAATCACGTTAATGCCCTCCTAGTGTTCTGTTTTCACATCCTTTATAATAGACTCTAGCATTTTCCCCACTACTGATGTTAGGCTAACTGGTCTGTAATTCCCTGTTTTTTCTCTCCCTCCTTTTTTAAATAGTGGGGTTACATTTGTATAGTATGTAAAGGACTTGGGAGGGATGTCAAAACGGTTCTTCCATCATTTTTTTCCAGGATTCTGACCGGAAGTAAGATCCCATGTGAAAACTGGGCATTGAAGATTGTGAGGCTGCCCCTTCAGGTCACCTGCTGGGTGATCTTAGGCAGCTCGCGAATGAAGAACATTTGAATTTGGGAGAGGGGGTGTGATCATGAGGTGGGGTCGAGGCGGCGATTGGGAGAGGGGTCAATGTGGCCTAACCAGTGGTTCTTTTTGGTGTCGGCCTGCAGCCGTCCCTTTCAGGACAGCTGGTTAGGCCGCATGTAGACTTGGTTTTCCTGAATGCAGCGAACCCGGTGCCATCTGTGAATATGATAAAGCATGTTTGGTAAAGGAGACATCAAACAGAGGTTAGGTACCTCATTTGCATATGCAAACGGCCTAACGCTTATTTTAGGCATGGGCCCTGTAGGCCTCTTTTGATATCAATATTGCGGGGCCGCACTTTCGGCGGGGAATGTGCCCACGCATGTCGCCCCCCACATTGGATGCTTTGGTGCTCATTTTATGCCTGTAAAATGGGTGCAGCATTATCGAATTTCGAGGCCTCAGGTCCAAGATGACATTTGTACACTTAACAATTATTAAAGAAAGCCAACTAACTATTAGGTTGTTTATTTTACTTTATTTATTTATCCTCATGTTACCCCTTTTTACTTCCCTGCATACAACACTTCTCACTCTGCAGTAGGAGTGAGCATTAAACCAAACTGCAAGTCCAAATCATTGAGAATTACACCAAAATTTGACTTGTTTAACAAATTAGAATTTTGTTCCAGTTGAACAAAGTAAAATCATAATAATCTGTCACTTGAAAACAAACAAACTTCCATATATGCCTTTGTATGTTTAGCTTCAACACATGGAGAAGATAGTTTTGTGTAGCTGGTGTCTCTGGTATTTTTGATGCTGCAAGCCTAAAGGAATGTGTGGTAAAATGTATATTTTTAATGTATTTTCACCAGTGTTACTACAAGTCTGTGGGGAGATATTTCAGAGTTGTAGTGGGAGGGAGGTTTAAACTCATTCAAATGTTCTGTGTCTATTGTTCAACCTTCTTGTGCCAAGGAAACTGTGCTCTGACCTTGATTGATACCTCTTTGTAAAAAGCAAATAAGGTAGCAGCTAGGTTGCTAACCCTCCCAGATTGTCCAGGAGTCTCCCGAAATGACAGCTTAATCTCCAGAGCATTGCTGTGAGCAACTCAGGAGAAAATAGGTAAGTCGCGTTGATGGATAACACCAGTGCACCATTAAGAGACAGAGCTTTGATAGGCAGGCATACAGGCCAATAGGCACTGAACGGGGAAAGATATCCTGTAGCAGGTTAGGCTACACTGAAGCCTGTGTGATCAGTGGACAGAAAACTTCCCAAATAATAGCTGTTCATATTTTGGCTGCAGCAGTAGTGGTTCTAAGTAAGTATTTGTGGCATCTTTTCTATTCCAATCAGTTGCTTTTTCCATTTGCTTCCCCCCTTTCACTGCATCTTTTCTACACATGTGTGTGCATGTGTATAATTTCTTAAATATACTGAATGTGTATTTAATCTCAGTTGGTGGCAGGGGTTTGTCTTTGCACTGATAACATCAGAGACACAAATTCTTGTTGACTATTACCCCCATCCCTTGGAAATGTTTTCCCCTCTTAAACATGCTGACCCACATGCGCCAACCATTCCTCCTAGTATCTTAATCTAATGCCTATCCTCTGTGTGTGCGCCTGGACAGTGAACGTTGACACTTCAGTAGGGTTGACAACCCTCCCAGATTTTCCGGGAATCTCCCGAAAGGGAAGATGAATTGCACTTTGCGTTCATGGTACGTGCCTCTATGCTTTCTTCACCTGCTCACGGGCAGTCTCCCTATTCTCTAAACTTCTTACGTGACAGCTGCTAGTGCAAAAAAGCAAGCAAAGACAGGGGACCCAACCTTTATTAGGTAAATGCAATAACATTTGCAAACTGTAGGCAAGCAGATACCACATGATCAAATGATGCACAATTAACTGTCATATGATATAATGTCACATGGTCAAACCTCCAGGAATACATCCAACCAGAGTTGGCAACCCTATGTAGCAGAGCAGCAGGATAAGCCAACGACAATACTAACTAAAAAGCATTTGGTAATCTGAAACCTGTGGTAAACTGCAGTTTTAACATTTTTGTTCCTAGTCGTTCTTTTGTGCGCTACATTCACCAAATTAACTATATTAAAGTCTTGCTGGGCTGCTGAATTTCTGCTGAACACTGATGTAAACATTATCAGAAGATATTACTCAGCAAATTACTTTCTCCATGGTATTCAAAACTGCTGATCTGCAAATTACTACTTAGAAAGGAATCAAATTAAGAGAGCCTTCAGTTCCTGTAAATGATGTACAAACACTTTAAAAACCATACAGCATTGAGATTGAATACATTTCGGGCCTCATCATATATAGGGGAGATAAGACATTAAACCCTACAACTTATTTTGGTATCCACCCATTTTTAACCTTGGGCAGATAGACATCTAAATGAATTGGAGAATACTGGCAACATAATCAAGCAGTGCTAGCTCTCAAAACAAATGTGCTATCAGAAGCTCCACTATGGCCAAACATTGAAAGGGCATTTCAGCATTGAGTATTTCTGTCTAAATTCCTATGTGCAAAAAATGTAGTTGGCATCAGTCAGTTATGTGCATCTCACTGCTTTTTGATGTCTAGTGATAAAACAAAATCACTTTTCTCCTGGTACCTCTTCTCCATAATTAGCTGGCAGCAACAGTAGTAAAACATATTGGACAAAAGCTGGCTTTCTGAATAGTCTGGAGTCAGTCATTTACACAACTCTCAATTAGCTCAGAATGAGAACAACTTTTAGAAAAAGCTACCATGTCTGTGATTCAATGTTTGAAATTATTTTTCCAACCAAGCGAGAACAATTTTTGGAGCCTCAAAATATCACAAATCATATGACGCTTGTTGCAATGTTTGCGCATCTGTAATCGCACTGAAAGAATAAATAATGCAAAGTGAAAATAATATAGTGCAAGAATTTCACGTCACATGATGCTCTTGCTTTACTAAAATTGGCAACGTTATTAAAGCTCCAGAGAAAGAGTTAACAAAGGTTTAACAGCGTCCTCATTACTGATGTCATGATCCACTACAAAACCTCCAGCTGGCCATGAAGTTGGATTAATTTGGCAAGAGACCTGTCAAAATGATAATGAGACTGATTTTCCTCCTTCTCTCTACCTGAATTCAACTCAGGCAGTGCATTGGCCTAGTGTGACCAACTTCAATGGACATCACCCCACTCGTATTTCCTGGTTTAGATCACTTGCATTTTGTGGGCATCTGCAATGCCTGGCGTTGGGCATCCGTAATGCCTGGGATTGGGCGTAGGTAATGCCTGGCGTTGGGCATCCGTAATGCCTGGGATTGGGCGTACGTAATGCCTGGGGTTGGGCGTACGTAATTCCTGGGGTTGGGCGTACGTAATGCCTGGGGTTGGGCGTACGTAATGCCTGGGATTGGGCGTACGTAATTCCTGGGATTGGGCGTACGTAATGCCTGGGTTTGGGCGTACGTAATGCCTGGGATTGAGCGTACGTAATGCCTGGGGTTGGGCGTACGTAATGCCTGGGATTGAGCGTACGTAATGCCTGGGATTGGGCATACGTAATTCCTGGGATTGGGCGTACGTAATGCCTGGGGTTGGGCGTACGTAATGCCTGGGATTGAGCGTACGTAATGCCTGGGATTGGGCATACGTAATGCCTGGGATCGGGCGTACGTAATGCCTGGGGTCGGGCGTACGTAATGCCTGGGTTTGGGCGTACGTAATGCCTGGGGTTGGGCTTACGTAATGCCTGAGATCGGGTGTATGTAATGCCTGGGAGGAAGAGTTTGTGTACTGCTACAGGCTTTAAAGGTCTGTTTCAGCTTCGAGGTGCACTGTTTGTGGTTGGCTGCGATGTCTGGCAGCAGTTCAGAAAGAAGCAGAGCCCTCTGCATGCAGAATGACATTCATCAAAATCTTACTGCAGGGAGTGAATCTCAGGAGATTTTCTATTTCCCCAGCATGGCCATAGGGTCTCTGTCACATTTAAGGATTTTTGACCATTTTTCCACAGAAAGGATTTGGAAAAAAGTATTAATTTAAACATTAGGAGGTATAAAGTCATTGTGGGAAGTAGCACAAAATAAGCAATAATGAATCGGCAGTTCGTTCTGCACCCCGCCTGATTTACTAAAATTGGGCAGAGTGCAAAATGGGCTGCTGATTCACTACCGCCTATTTTACACTACCACCAAAGGTGAATTTAAAGCCCTGGGTTTTAAAGCTAATGTTCACACAAGTTTTAAAAAAGGCAAAGACAAAGGGTAGTTAAAATGCTAAAGAACTAAGCATTGAAGTTTATTCCTCCAAAAAATGAAAACAATAAGCAATTTGTTAGACTGTTTCAATTACTCGTGGGCTGTGGATGCTCAGTCGTTGAATATATTCACGGCTGAGATCAATAGATTTTTGGACACTAAGGGAATCAATGGGGTATGCAAATCGGGCAGGAGGTGGAGTTGAGGTTGAAGATCAGCCATGATCTTACTGAATGACGGAGCAGGCTTGAGGGGCCGTATGGCCTATTCCTGCCCCTATTTCTTATGTTCTTATCTCATACTCATTTTGTTGGGGGCTCGGCAAAGGTTGTATGACATAAGCTTTCCACTCTAGTTATGAACACATGAAGATAAAAATAAGGACAGTAACACTCAATCAGGTTTTCTAAACAGAATGCTGAGAAGGCAAACTTTCACGAGACTCAGAAGGTTCGACTACAGGAGGGCAGTCATAAGTTATTTTGTTTAAGACAAGATGAGCCACTGATGTGTGGAAATGTAGCGAATACATTATTTTGCATTATAACAAAGATAATTTGTATTGATTGAACAAAGTGAATCTGAACATAGCCGTTATTTTTTACATTCACTTGCTATGAAACAAAGTAGCTTAATAATTCATACTTGGCCTCATTTTATCGAATGTTTTCTCAGTCTGCCTTCAACAAGTTTGGAGAGGTGCATGTGGGGACATGTACAAAAGACATGAATATTCAGTTCAGATAACAAGGGGATACTATTGTTATACCTCTGTTTACATTATCATATAATTAGATGGTCGGTAATATGGGCACACACTCAGCTTAAACTGTTCAGGCCACTTACTGGAGTAACTGGCACCTCTGCACTCGAGATAGTTTTTAAGATAAGACCCAAACTTGCAACAGTCTCTAAGTCATGGAGCAAATAGCATGACAAGAGATGGTGGACAGCACTGGTGCCAGCACCACTGCTCAGATGACATGACTGCGGGGCTGGTAAAAATTCAACAGCCTCACCGGGGGACGGGGGGGTGGGGTTGGGGGGGGCAGGATTGGCACCTGTAATATCATCTTATATTTATGCATTGTACCAACTGTTATTAGCACAAGCTCTTCCTTCTTATATTCCATCAGTTTCTCTCCAGTGAACCCATTACACAGCACTGTGCACTTTCAAGATTCTCTCTTCAGCAGAAAGCTGCAAAGGACAATCAGATACCAACTTCTTCCATGACTAGCACCTGCATGCTACACCTTTCTGTCTTTACAATACTTACGGATAGCACCTGACACGAGTGCCATTAGAATCTGCTGCCAATGGCAGCTAAGTAATGCATGCTTTTGCTTTTGTAGCAGAGTGCATCACATATCAATTAGGAAAAGATGACTACTAAAGGTGACCCTACCACTTAGAATCCTTTGATCCTTTTTGAGAAACAGACCCTTCCAAATCCAAGGAAGGGATATAGACGAGGTAGCAGGTGATAGAGAACCAGAAAGTTAGGGTTTAAACAGAACTTATCCTTCCTTTACTTCCCATCTTATTCAGTGATACAATCACTGACATGAAAGCTTTCACAGACCAGCAGTTCTATGTCAGCTCTTTGGCAAGGCTTGCTTGGCAACATGTTCTTATGAGGACATCTTGCTGACACATTTCCTCTGCGTCTGCAGAAATGGACTCTCCAAGCAAATCACACAAAACCCCTTCACTCAATCCACTCTGCCCTACACCAGCACAGATCCATCAACCCTGGAAGATTTAGCACACTAGATAATCTACAGAGCACGTGTGCAAGAGCAGATGGAGGTGGTCCAGGAGCAAGTTCCTAGCCAGAAGGTGAGGTCATTTCCATACACAGCTGAGCAGGGTGGGGATCCTGATCTCTGGGACCCAGATTACAAAAGAAGGATACATTCCAATCACGAGAGAATGTCGGAATCAAGGGAGAACTAGCCTGGGAGCTTTTGACATATGGCACCAAGTACGGGGTTCTAATGGGCAGGATCAAGAGCTAGTAGTCAGCCACAGAAAGAGTGGCAGTTCCAGAGACATCTGTATACTCTGCCAGTTTACCCCTCTCGTATGTCTGATTGAATGCAGAGAGACTCTAATAGTGGCTTGCCACATGTTCCGTTGGCCCACAGATCAGTGCACACGCTGGCATGGAGAGCAGGAGCAGGCCAGACCTGACAATGGATGATGTTGTTATCTCTCATGATGACAATACCATGCCTGTCCCCTATCTCCCTCCAATGTTTTCACAGGTGCCAGAAAGCAGACAGGGCCCCAATGAAAGAGCAGCAGCGTGAAGCAATCCTATCTTGGAACCATACTCACAGAGTTTAAGAACCATCTAGATCCAAGGAGCCACTCACAGACAGGCAACTGCCAGCCATTGCACAGGCTCCCACCTCTGAGAAGAAACACCAGATTAGGTAGTCGAACACAACAGAAACAATAGGAAGGGGAATGACCATGGTGACAGGCACCTGTTTCAGAGGCACTTCATCCATATTGTATAATAAATGATGGTGGTGCATTCTTTGCAGCATGTACACTGAAGCCCCGATTTTAACTCAAGGCGACAGGTGGGGGGCGATCCAGGCGACAGACCGTTCCAACTTTGGCAAAGTCAGGCCCAGGAGATTTTGACTCCCGGGCCTCATCTGCATAGGTCCCATCAGTTTGCTGTCCAAACTCAGCAGGAAGCGGCAGCTGGCCGGGGGTAGAAGTGAAATATCAGCTGGTAGGAGACTGCTGCTGGCAACTGAAGGAACAGTCCCCGAGACTCAAGGAAGTGGCTGGGAGGGGGTTCGGGGGGGCCTCTCGGTCAGAGGAGGGAAGAAGTCTGCGGCAGGGGAGGCCTAAACTTTCTCTGTTAGGCCCGGAGCCTCCTGGTCCCACATGAAAAGTTAAAAACAGTAAAAACACTTACCTTTTTGGGCCTCTTCTAGCCCCAACTCCACTTCCCGCTACTTTGGCCTGTGGGAAAACCACAATGGTTACGCCATGCAGGCTTCTAGTTAAAATTGCAATCGAGCACCAATGATGTGATCAGAGTCTGATCTGCATATTTAAAGAAGGACTCTGCCAGTTTATGGCAGGCGACCCTCTCTTTTGTTCAGAAGAGCAGGTTAAAATCAGAAACTGTAGGAAGGCTACAGGATCTTGGCGGGTAAGTCCCATTGGCGATTTTAACTGGCTGCCCAGTTTCTGCTGGGTGGGCAGGGTTAAAATCACCCCTTAAGTATCATTTGTCAGGCTGCAAAACAAACGAACAGCGAAAGGTTGTGGTGTAGCTGACAGATAAGCAGTGTGCGTATGCATTTACTGGAAATTTTGATTCATTGCAGAGGATGGGAGGATGCAAAGAGGCCCCGAAAAGATAAGGGTTCTTGTGAGAAAGTTGTCCTGTATCAAGGTCTGCCAAATGGCTCTTGCAGCTGCCAAAGGTGTTTGTGTTGTGTGTTCCTCCTATTTCTCAGGCCTCTTAACCTTGTCCTCCAGCTGCTCTTCTGAGGGGTTGTGCTGCAGCTGTTCCACATGGATGCCTCTTTCAATTGCGATGTTATGAAATATGAAGCAGATGATGATCGAAGACACTTTGCTGGCTTTGTGCTGTAGGAAGCACTCTGGCCTGTCAAGGCACAAGAAGCGCTAATCAATAATGAATCTGGAGGAGGCATGCCCCTCATGGTATCTGTGCTCAGCTGGTGTGCGGGGATTCTGTAGAGGAGTTGTAAGCTGAGGCAGCAGCGGGTATCAATGTGCAGGCCCCAATTTCATCACCTCTAGTTTTAAATATAATATTGATTGGAATACCTGTGTTAAGTGTTATGATTCGCCTCTGACCTACCTGTGACAGGAAGTTCATCTGAAGTGCAAATGAGGGAGAGACCAGGTTTCAAGAGATGTCTGGCCCTTCTTCCTCTCGATTACACCCCAAAAATAGATAACATGGATGTAATGCAAAGGAAAATTGACCCTAATGTTTTCACTTGAGGTAAGAGGTATGTGACAGACACCCACAAAACTGGGATACAGGTTAATCTCAACAATATCTTTACTTCATGAAGATGTACCATTATAATCAGTTTGTAACTTTTATTGAGTTGATGCATTCATTAATTTTTTTCTAGAAACATGATCATAATAATCCTTAATCCTTACTCCATTACCTGCAAAAAAATCCTCTGGCTCTCTCACGGGACTGTAACAGTACTTTAACTGTACTGGTGCCAAGGAAGATCGGTGGAGAGGAAGATCGGCCCTCAAATCTCTACAGCACAGCTACGATTGATGCCTGGCCACACTGACGGGGTCATTAGAGCAGGACTGAGTGAGAAACCCCGTTTGGAAAACAAGAGGATGCAGAGGACCCAACACGCTCAGGAATCAAGTTAAAAATAAAACAGCCTGTGCTGGTTGGATCAGACCAATGGTTTTCAAACTTTTCTCTTTGGACACTATCTGATGAAGAATGGTTAAGTTTTTCAATTAATATATATGTGTCAGAAGCTGTGATTTGCATGACAGTGGTTTTTGCGTTTACTTAAAGGTTCCGCCCCCTGTGAATGAGTTTGTTCTTCTGCTGTGCCATGGCTGGGATGGCAGCAGCACCCAAAGCAGCAGTCCGGATGATCCTACAATTTGCCTTGGAAAGAGCTGATAAAGAGGTTGGCATCGTTGTGAGTAAGAATGTTTGTACATTTCGCACATCTACCCTGCCATTCACTCATTATTAACTTCTCAACGACCAATACAGCAATTCTCAAACACCACTGCATTACAATGTTCTCTTTTTCTGCTTGTTCTTATTAATTTTTTCCTTACTTTTCCTTTCTGTCTCTTTTCTCTCTCTCTTAATCCAATCACTTTCTTTCCCTCTCTTTCTGTCTCTAATTTGACTCAAATTTAACCTATTTTCTTCTCTGTCATTCGTTCTGATTCTTTATCCTTTTGTTTCATCAGTTAAGGAGATAGATCATTGGGCATGACATTGAGGAGGTCCCAGATGACCTGTTATCAATTCGCAATCCCAACAATTTACGGCGCAAATACAGTGCGATCTGAAGAGTGAGAAAAAAAGTCCAATTCACGTTGTTCACCGTTAGATGCGCCATTCCAGCAATTTCTGGGCCAAGGGGCACAATACTAAACATTGCCTGCATCACTATATGTAAAACAATAAGCAGCATTCTGCAACAAGTACAGAAGCAGCAAAAAACATTTTTAAAGTGCAAGAAACCAAAAATAAAGACCTTTTGTGGCAATACCAGCCCGTCCCTTAACACAGATAACGACTATATGGGAGCTCTGGAATCATGCTTTTCTGGCTGCAGATTGTCCCTGAACTGCACCCAGTGCTATCAAAAGGAAGTTTTGAGTCCAGACAACTCTGACATTCATTTGCATGTAATTTACATTGCTATGCCCTCTTCAGCCACTGTCAGGTGCAGACACCAGAAAATCCATACTGTACCATTCAGAAGCAAAATGGAAAGAAAGGCTTAGCACCCACTGCAATCATTGTTTGGTTGCTATTTGGGAGCAAGACAGAGGGAAGTGGGCCCTTTCTTTGCTCAAGTGACAGAAAGCCAGCTGCACATATTTGGAAACCACCTTCCTGCCATATGATATATGCGGCCAGTGGGCGAGGCTCCTCAATACAGGACATATTCAGAAGTGTTCTCAGACTCCCCAGGATAGCTAAGAGAGAGGAACGATTAAAGAATCGTTTGTGGTGGCTTGTGGCACAAGTAACAAGCACAATGAACTCCTGATTGTTAAATCTGTCCCCGCTCTTTCTGTAAAGCTATAACTGGTTTTCCAGTTTCATCAAAGCAATTGCACTGTGTGACTTGTAATCTTTGAGCCCATTTTAGTTTTACTGGCATGTGATCAGGACATACCCAACATGTTATTTTCAGCTTCTGTTATTGTTCCTCTTCAACATAATTACAATGTACAAAAAATGTTGTGAGCAGCAATCCTGTGAAATTCCGTGCCTTAGATCTGTTTTTCCCCTTTGTTGATTTGGATCATTGATTTGGATCAAGTTGCCTGAACAAAGAGTTCATGGTAGTGTAGTGGTCTGGCTGCTATGAACTGATGATACAATCGCAGGCATATCTGAGTAACATTGACTAAACTACACTACTACAAATTTGGGAGATCAGCATTCTACTGCTTATATCACATGCTGCCTGGACCATAACATCTGTCAAATTAAACAGACAGAAATTGAAAGTGGCATGAAAAATATTTAATTTACTTTTTGTTTCTTTTCCATGTCAGAAATAATGACGTTTATTTTTATTAAGGATTATAAAAGGGAATTTATGACTTGTGTGAACCCATTGCAGATTTTATTGGCATATGATCAGAAGTGTAGCCAGAATTCTATAAAAGTCTCTGAAGAATTATTTTTCATTATTGTAAGAGATATCATGGCGCTGCATTCTCCTGGGTACAGTGGGGCCGATTATCCTGACCTTTAACCCCTGGACTCAAAGCATTGAGGATAGTGGGACTCTTGGCAGTAGCAATATATGTACACTAAAATTGGTCAATTGAAATTTCTTGCACTCCAGCAGCCATGGCAGTTGATGGAACAGCCCCCAGAAGCATGAAAAATTTGAATTGGCTGTTTTAAATTCTTGCGCTGCAAAAGTACTTCTTTGACTATGAAATGCTTTGGGACATCCTGAGGTTATGAAATGTGCTATATATGTATATGTAAATGTGTTCTTTCTGTCTTAACAACTTGCATTTATATAGTGCCTTTAATGTAAAAAAATGTCCTGAGGTGCTTCACAGAAACATAAGGAAAATGGATTCTGATCCACAGAAGGAGAGATATGGATTGGTGACTAAAAGAAGTGGGTTTCAAGGAGTGTCTTAAAGGAGGAGAGAGAGATGGAGGATATTCCAGAAGTTGGGGCCTAGGTGGCTGAAGGCACACCCCCAATGGTGAGGCAAACGAAAGGAAAATGAACAAGAGGTCTGAGTTAGACGAACAGTGAGTTTGGGAGAGTTGTCGTACTGGTGGAGGTCACAGAAATAGAAAGGGGTGAGACCATGGAGGGATTTAAACATGAGAATGAGAATTTTAAATTTGAGGCACTGAGATACTGGGAAATAATATAGATAAACAAGGATAGGGGTGATGGATGAGAGGGACTTGGTGAGGGCTAGGAAATCGGCAATAGAGTTTTGAACAAGTCATTAGGCAGAATAATTTACTTTAACAACAATCTATAATGTAACTCCCAACTGAAAGCAATTTGTTTTATTTAGTATTTCTAAGAAAGGTTTCTGGAAACTTATTGATTGGGTGTTAAATGTATGGATTTGCCAAGCATAATTCCTTTCATTAATTAGAATTATTGCTCCCAAGATGTTGATGGAATTCACGTGTATTTTTTGATAATGGAAATAACACCATACTATTCAAAATAAGTGAGCACATTAAGAATTGCTAGAACATTTTACACTCTAATAGCAACCTGTTAAGTCAATTTCACTGCAGATAAATGACGCCCTGACAGTTGTGCACAGTACCATTAATGACCGCTAAAATATTCTAAAACACAGGCAGTTTCTTCTAATGAAGGCTGAGTAAAATAATGTAGCACTATAGTTACAGCCTTACATTTTCTGAGTACACAACAGCAGCACACCTACGATTTTCCAATATGCACTTACGGCAGGTGAGATACCTCGTACCCGGCAGTTTTGTGGAAAGTTTAGGCCATAATCTACGTTCTCCGTTTGTAGTATGTTTTCATTGGTTTACTATAACTCATGAATCTCTTCTGGTGTTGTTCGCAATGAGTTGGAGTTAATCTGTTGCAGGGGAGAGGCTATCTGGGAGTAACTAGATAGAGTGGAAAACTTGGAGGGACTAGGTTGTGGGAGTAGGAGAGTGTGTGGCAGGGGGAGCTGGGGATGTGTGACCTGGGAAGGCTTCAGGGGAACTTTAATTGTTAAAGTTCAAAAGAGGTTTGACCACTGGGGGGACAGCTAGGGTATGAAAGGCTTGGGGGGGACAGGGTAAGGAAATGGTATGATGCAAGGATCTGGATGAAATTTAAAATTATTACATCCTTTCATCCAAAGTAAAAGGAACAAGAAAGAACATGCATTTATATAAGCACACTTCACATTTTCAGGACATCCCAAAACAGTCCACAACCAGTGAAGTACATTTGAAATGTAGTCACTGTTATAATGTAAGGAATATTAACAGTCAATTTGTTTTATTACTCATCTCGGGATGTGAGCTTTGCTGCCGAGGCTGGCATTTCTTGCCCATCCTTAGTTGGCATAGCACTGCACCAGGGAGACTTTTCCCAACATGAAAGTCCATATTAAACATTCCCTTGTGGTCCTAAAACAATCATCATTCCTCCTCATTGGTATGAAAAAATCCTCACCCAAACAGCAGCTTTAGCTCAGAATTTTTATCTAATGGCTTTAACGTTTAAAAATTTTGAAAAAATATTGCTGCATGGTTGTCTTGTTCTAATTTTCTGCCAGCTAGTCATGTGACTCAGATTGCCATGATGGTTTCTGAGTAGTCTAGTTCAATGGAAAAGCAGTGTTAACTACAACTCCTACAATGTACTTCTGTCTCTCAGGCACTGAATTTGTAAGTTGAAGGTACAGCTCCCCTCTACCCAGGGCCCACTTGAAGTTTATAAACTCTGGGTATGCCATAGAACTCAAGTCCGAAACCCTAGGAGCAGGATTGTGTTGAGGAGATTTTGTGGAAGCATTTCTAATTTTAAGTGACTAACTCTATAGGTAGGTTCAGTGATTTCATTTTTTCAGGATTGTATGATCTTTGTGTTTGTTTGTTATTTTTAGCTGCACATATTGGTCTGAGTGAGGAATGCAACTGGCCACCAAAAACAATTTGAAAAACATTTTGAACAATTTGACTGCTTGCTTTTCAGCTCTTTGGTGGTTGCTCATTGATATTTTTTCCTATTTGTCCAATCTTATTTGATACAGTAATCTTTGTTCAGTCAACTGTGATTTTTTTGTTTTTTTTATGAATATGAAACTTGAGTTAATCAGGTGCAAGTATGATGGACATTGTAGATGTGTGACATTTTGGTGTGTGACTCTTTGCTTTGCCCCATGTACACGTGCTAAAGGAAAGAATTTTAGATGGATAGATAAAAACAGAACATGCTAGAAACACACAGCAGGTCCATCCGCATCTTTAAACTGAGCACACAGGTTAACATTTTGGGTTCACACCCTTCTTCTGAATGGAAAGAAGAATATATATCCAAAATAGAAGAGTATATATCCAAAATAGAAGAGTTTATATCCAAAATAGAAGAGTATATATTCAAAATAGAAGAGTTTATATCCAAAATAGAAGAGTATATATTCAAAATAGAAGAGTATATATTCAAAATAGAAGAGTTTTTATCCAAAATAGAAGAGTTTATATCCAAAATAGAAGAGTATATATCCAAAATAGAAGAGTATATATCCAAAATAAAAGAGTATATATCCAAAATAAAAGAGTTTTTATCCAAAATAGAAGAGTTTATATCCAAAATAGAAGAGTATATATCCAAAATAGAAGAGTATATATCCAAAATAAAGGAGTATATATTCAAAATAGAAGAGTATATATCCAAAATAGAAGAGTATATATCCAAAATAGAAGAGTTTATATCCAAAATAGAAGAATATATATCCAAAATAGAAGAGTATATATTCAAAATAAAAGAGTTTATATACAAAATAGAAGAGTATATATCCAAAATAGAAGAGTTTTTATCCAAAATAGAAGAGTTTTTATCCAAAATAGAAGAGTTTTTATCCAAAATAGAAGAGTATATATTCAAAATGCTTTCTCTTTACCAATGCTGTCAGACTTGCTGTGTGTTTCTAGCATGTTCTGTTTTCATTTCAAATTTCCAGCAATTGCAGTTATTTTTCTTTTTATTTGCAGTAGGTGGTTAGTCACAATTCAGATAGATCGATAGGCAGATAGACAGATAGTGTAACAGAGTGAGAGAGGGACGATATGCAAGTTGTAGGATGTTAATCCGAGATAGGGATACCACTTTAGGAAGTTATATAAAAGGTGGTATAGCTTTAAGAAATCACTGACCTTAATTGCCTTCAATCAGCAATAACTCCCAGCCTGTAAGAATAAAAGGCTGGGAAATAGTTCAGTTGTGAGAAGAGTTTGGAGAGGAAAGAATTGAGAGAGAGAAGACTTAGGCTGGAAAGTAATACCCAGCACTGTCTTGTTCATCGCTGCAAGTAAAGACCCCACGTGGATGAGTCAGACAGAGACAATGAATAAAAAGCTAAATACCGTGGATGCTGGAAATCTGAAATAAAAACAGAAAATGCTGGAAAAGCTCAGCAAGTGAGGCAGCATCTGTGGAGAAAGAAACAGAGTTAACATTTCAGATCAAAGGTCTTTGACCTGAAACGTTAACTCTGTTTCTTTCTCCACAGGTGCTGCCTCACTTGCTGAACTTTTCCAGATACAGTGAATAAATGGATTCAGACATACACTGAATCATTTGCATATGTTGTGGATTAATTAGTAGCAAAGCACGAACAGGATTCTCAAAGGCTTAACTAGCATTCTGTTCCAGTCTATTTCAAATATGTCAAAATTATGTGAACAGCTTCTTTTGGAGTCACTCCCATCCAAGTTGGAATGTCTGGTTTTGTGCCACTGAGAATAGACACTTGTGTTCCTGAACAAAGTATCTATGGTAAACAATTTTACAACACCAAGTTATAGTCCAGCAATTTTATTTTAAATTCACAAGCTTTCGGAGGCTACCTCCTTCCTCAGGTGAACGATGTGAAAAATAGAAGAGTTTTCACATCGTTCACCTGAGGAAGGAGGTAGCCTCCGAAAGCTTGTGAATTTAAAATAAAATTGCTGGACTATAACTTGGTGTTGTAAAATTGTTTACAATTGTCAACCCCAGTCCATCACCGGCATCTCCACATCAAAAGTATCTATGAGCATTCCAATTCTGATGAAGGGTTTGCTTCATGGATGCTGACTGATCTGCTGAGTGTTTCTAGCATCATCTGTTTTTATTTCAGATTTCCAGCATTTGCAGTTTTTTTATTTTTATTTATGAGCACTGAAGATTGTTTTTAAAAAGCCAAATGGCAGTGTCATAGTAGGAAAACTCTCTCTGGTGCCAAGAAGTTTGAATAATAGCAAATCATTAAGAGTGTATATGGGTAGTCATCATCCAAACCTTCCAATTGAATTTAGCAACAATAGAAAAAATGAAATCTTCGATTTCCTTAGTGACAGACATTTCACATTGAAAGTGCATATGTAGTTTTGCACACTTTGGATCTATTAAACTTAAAAAAAACAGTTGTGTTGATAGTTGTGAGTTGAAAACAAAATATTGCGCTTTGGCCACTATTTGAACAGTCTCCAAAATAAGTGCAGAGAAACACGACAATATTATCTCTTAACTGCCCTGTGAAGTGGCCTAGCAAGCCACTCAATTGTATGAAACCGCTAAAAAGAATTGCAGATTCAAGGTTCAAGGAAAAGGCCCACCACCAGCTTCTCAGGACAACTAGGGGTGGACACTAAATTCCGGCCTTGCCAGCAATGCCCACATCCTGAGAACAATTTTTTTTAAATGACATGAAACAAACTACTTGATGCACTATATAAATCACTTTCATAATTTGTTAGCTATTAATGCAACTTTGACCTGCCAATATCCTAAATCTGACTGACTGATGAGCTATTGCATTGTAATATAAATCATTAGACTAGAGGGACAGAATCAAGAGTTTGCTGTGGAACTCCATTCTAAATTCAATTGATGAATGCAGGAAACAAAAACATATTAAAAATGTACCATTTTGACAATGATCAATTATCCTTCAGGAAAACACCACTTTTAAAATGGTCCCATTTAGTTTAAAAATAAATTGAACAAAAACCATTATCTGATTAATTTTGAAATATTGACGGGTTATGTTAAAAAGGTCTATGATTTATTGTGGCAGTTGATGGACCTCAGTTGATTGTGACGGGATTTCACTTAAGTCAAGCTTACGGTGCAAGGTCCCCTTGGCCACAAACTGCCATTTGGATGTAGCATATATGAAAACAGGAAATTTCATAGAATCTGCTGATTAGACACTACAAACATAAATAGCAGCAAAGCCATCTGCATTCTGTAATCATATTTCAAGTAAAATTGTGCACAGGACTGTAATTTCTAACAGTTATTTTTGTGGTTGGAAATATTGAATTAAAGTTCAGTTAGCACTTGAGTAAAAGTGCACCACAACTTCTTTCAAAATAACAGGTTACCAAAAAATAAACTGTTCACCAGTGGTGTAAAATCCTCTTCAGGTTGCAAAAATTATCCCTTATCAAAGAGTAACATTTACTCACAACATACTTGTTTTCTATGATTCTTTTCTATTCCTCAAAGGGGGAATAAAACACACATAGCGAATGGGAACTTCCACTCCCGATAATGATTCTTTCTCTGGGACCAACAATGTCTGCTGGATACAATTCTCTTTATGGGATGAATTACAATCCAATTATGGAAATGGATAATTTACATTCCCTTAAAAACACCTGTTACTAGTAAATGATTAACAATTCACAAGCACCAGCTCTGCCACAAAGAAGTCATTCACTTTCTGGAACACTTTAAGACCCTTCTAGTAGGACCAACATAACCACCAAGATCCCAGAAGACTGGCTGTTCTCCTGTGACCTCCATACCTTAATTGACACCATGATGCTGTCATTTCATCATACTGCAACACCAAATAATCCACCAACTATGTGATTCAGTTCATATTTTTTTGGTTAAAATTCCTGTTTTAAAGAAAACGCTGAACAGAGATATGATACAAATGGAAAACAGAGGATGGGAACTGAATGGTGCAATGGATTAGAAAAAAAATGTTCACTTCTGAGAATAGAGCTCAAATCCTGCTAATACAGATAGGATGAAAGTTTCCTCCATCTGTGTGCTTCCCTAAATGCTTTTGGGACCAGCCATGTGGACTTCAATGGTCTTTTCTGGTACTGTGCATTTCTGTGTTCCTAGGCACACTTTGTATTTTATACATAAAAGACTTGTGACTTTGTTTGTTGTGTGTTATTCAATCAAGTATATACAGCGTCTAGATATTGTACACAGTGAGACCCCGCTTTGTGTTTACTGTATGCTAATTTAACAGGACGTGGGGGTAAATTTCCAAGGATGTGCAGGTGGCGGGTCAGGTTTCCCATTGCCAGCTCCCACTCAGAAAATTACCACAAAGTCTCACCATATCTTAACACTGTACAGTACTTGTTCTGATCAAACCAATTAAGCAGCTCTCTAAACAATCCTGAGAGAAACAATATTGTTATAAACAAATACATCTGTTTTATATATAACTCAGTATGTGGGTTGTGTGTTTTGATTTTTATTGAAAACTTCTTATAAGTACCTGAAACTCCTATAGGTGATGCTGTGATAGTTCGCTTCAATGTAAAAGGTGTCACACTGTGTGACACACAATGGCTGCTATATTATATCATTTTATCACCCTGTACACGCACAATATGGCCATTGGGTTCCTGCAGATTGCTCAAACGGTGCTGATTATAAGTTTGGGTGGACTTCAGGTGGAGTGATCGCACCGCCCACCAGATAGCCTCCACCACAGGCCTGAGGCATTTTAATGGTCTGTCAGGGAGGGGGAGGGAATCCGGTGGCTACTCTGCAAAGCCGAGCAGGAAGTTAGAGGTTAAAGGGGATGGGACAATCATAGCAGAGGGACATGAAGCAGTTGGGAAGATTTTGGGTGGGCATTTATGTTTCTCCTGGCCCCACAAACATATTTTTAAAAAAACTTACCCTTGCAGCTTTTTGAGCAGGCTGCAGCGGTCCCTTTAAGGACTGCTGGTTAGGCCATTCTGTGCCAAGAACCAATGTGTGGAGAGTGCACAGCACATGCTCCACCTACTGGTACCTGAAAATTACATCGGGATCCTATGTACATCATAGGATGTACATACCTTATTGCAGCGCTCATCTGAAACAGACGGGCGCTCTAACCGTCCACTTCGAGGTCCGGTTGGAAATAGGGGCAGGCATGTCAGGAATGGTTACGGGGCAGTAAGTTCAGCACAATGATTTTTGGTGTGCTACAACCCAGTTTTCACTCTGCAGGCGCAGTGAAAAATGGCTTTTTAATGTTCACATTAAGGATTAAAACAACATTAAAAAATTGCATATTTCACAATAACATGATTAAATTTGTCCATGATTGAATTTATCCACTGAATTGTGTTTTGCATCTTTTAATACTTTCATTAAAGATTTACGTGAAGGCCTCTGCCTCTCTCAGTTTAGCCCAGAGCTGTGACTCTGTGAACTCAATTTGCATTGTGCAGTCTGAGCATGTGCAGTGTGACTAATTTCCCAAGATGTGTCAGTACCATGAAGTCAGGTATACTCATGGAATATTCTTCTTTAGTTTTTATCACTTTCTACTCAGTAACCTTTCTTCAAATAATTTAGAAAAGCAAGAGGACACATTTCAATAGCTATGAGGTAAAATGTATATTGGATGTTTGAAAAACAACAGAACTGTGTGTGTGTGTGTGTGAGAGAGAGAGAAGAAATGACAGTATTCTGAATGCACATCTTCTGTAGGTTCTGTAAACCTCAGAAAAAGTATTAAGCTGGAGGAAAGAGAGAGGCAGAGAGGAAAGGTGAAAAAACAACAGTTTAATTGAGAATCTAACAATTATCTCATCTATGTTTTGCTGACAGTTAGAAAAGGTCAATGCTAATTATTGTTTACATCTGAGAGGAAGATTGTGGTGAGACAGAGTGAGAGGGGTGAGAGAGGAGAGAGAGAGAGATAGATAAAGACTGGGCTCAGAGAGAGAGCTGAGAGAGTGAGGTAAAGTGAATCATTCTTCATGGTTATGTTACTTCAATTTTCAAAATATCTAGTTGAATTTTGAAGCCAACTGTTTTTTTCATCTGTGTTTTGTTGATTTTTAGACAAGTTCAATGCTAATAGCTTATATCTGTGAGACAAATTTCATATTTCTAACACCTATGAGACACAGGAAGAGACAAAGACATGAATAGTGAGAAAGACAGACAGTTTCTTTTCTCATTCTAATTTGATTTATTAAAAAAACAAGCTGAATTTTGAAAGCAAATAAAGCTTATTTGAGGGGAGAGTGGGAAGGGAGGGTAGGAATGGGAAGGGATGAGGGAAAGTGGTTAAGGATGAGGGTGCCTCTGGCTTCTCACCACACATTGTTGGAGAGATTGAATGGGAGTAGGGGTTAAGGGTGAGGTGAGTGACAGCAGAGCAAGAGGGAGGGTAAGTTACAGTGTTCAGTGGGTAGTTCAAAGGAAAAGAGGTAGAGGTAGTGATGAGAATTTTTTTTTATTAGTTCGCAGGATGTGGGCATCGCTGGCAAGGCCAGCATTTATTGCCCATCCCTAATTGCCCTTGAGAAGGTGGTGGTGAGCCGCCTTCTTGAACCGCTGCAGTCCATGTGGTGACGGTTCTCCCACAGTGCTGTTAGGAAGGGAGTTCCAGGATTTTGTCCCAGCGACAATGAAGGAACGGCGATATATTTCCAAGTCGGGATGGTGTGTGACTTGGAGGGGAACGTGCAGGTGGTGTTGTTCCCATGTGCCTGCTGCTCTTGTCCTTCTAGGTGGTAGAGGTCGCGGGTTTGGGAGGTGCTGTCGAAGAAGCCTTGGCGAGTTGCTGCAGTGCATCCTGTGGATGGTACACACTGCAGCCACAGTGCGCCGGTGGTGAAGGGAGTGAATGTTTAGGGTGGTGGATGGGGTGCCAATCAAGCGGGCTGCTTTATCTTGGATGGTGTCGAGCTTCTTGAGTGTTGTTGGAGCTGCACTCATCCAGGCAAGTGGAGAGTATTCCATCACACTCCTGACTTGTGCCTTGTAGATGGTGGAAAGGCTTTGGGGAGTGAAAGGAAGGGGAAGGAGAAGTGGGATGGTGAAGAGTGGGAGATGAGTTAGGAGCAAGCAAATAGGGAAAGCATGAGTGAATGGGGAAGAAATGGGAAGGAATCTGCAGAGAGCCACATTTCCCCCACAACCCTAAACTGTAAAATGCAGCCTTCAGCCATTGGTGGCTCCTTGCTCCACCACAACAACCCTCCCCCCAAAGGAAAAAGACAGAGAGGAATACATAAGAAGTGAGGGAGAGAAGCAAAAAGAGTTCAGGGGCGAGCAGCAGAAGAGATAGACGAAAGCAAAAGAGAGAGTGAAACAGCTACATGAAGACAGCAGTGACAGGTAAGAGAGTGATCACATTCTCTGACTTGCAATGTTTTGGAGATCGATTAGTAATTACAGATATGTAACATAGATTTACAATCTTATCTTACAACTCAGTAGCACAATTATATTTGAAGCCTTCTATACCAGTTTCTGTACAAAGTAATCTGAACGCTTTCTATGCGTGATTCACTGTAATAGTGTTTCTGGACAGTTGCGCTTAGTTTGCTTGAACAGGAATTGAGCCTGATGTGCTATTTATAACTTGATAGGTATATGCGAGAGTAGTCTTAAACTTCTAGGGTGTTAAATTTGATAACCCCCGAATCCAGGTGCGGTGCGCGATTAACCTGCGCCCAGTCATTGAGATGCAGGCAGCAGGTGCGATTCATGCTGCTGGCTCATCTCCATGATTGCTGTGAGCAGTCAGCGCTAGCTGCGATGTTGAATAAATGCACGCACCAGCAGGGGGCCCAATATGGGGCATGACTAGCAATACTTAAAGGCAGCTTGCACCTCTTAAAGGGGAGTTGCACTGTCAATGCAATTGGTGGAGGAAGACAAGCAGAAAGGCTGGAACTGAGAGGGAGCGTGCGCCGAGGTTCTCCGGTGACGCACTAGAGGCCTTGGTGGACGAGGTGGACGCATGGTGCGCTATCCTGTACCCGCAGGTTGGCAGGAGGTCCTCCAGACACCAGCTGCAGAGGCAGTGTGAGGAAGTGGCCCTGGAGATGAAAGCCAGGAGCATTGCACCATGCACGTGGACGCAATGCAGGAAAAAGTTCAATGATTTGACACGAGTAGTCAAGGTGAGTGAATGCAAGTGTCAAGTAGCACATCCTACCAACTGCACCACTGCTCCACACACAACACCTCCTGTCACCCACCTACCAACAAACGTTTCCTATCCGTACGCAATGCTACACTTCTGATGCTGCATCTGACCCTCACATAGTACCACTCTTGCAATCCACACACCTACAACTCACAGGTCACATACACCATGACAGGCACATCGCCCAAACATCTTGCAGGACACTCACTGACACACTTCCCTCTTTCCTGCAGGAGAAGGTGGCGCATAATAACAAGCAGCAGGAAAGACCCGGGGAAGGACAGGCGCGCCTACACGTCCTCACCCCCATGGAGGAGACTGTGCTGGGGATCATTGGGCGGGCCATCACTGTGGCCATGGCCACTGGCAGTGCCAGAGGTATCGACGATGAGGGTCTCTGCATACCTAATCCTCCTTCTTGTTTCCCACATTTTCCTCATCCCACAACCTTTTCTGACTCACGTGCTGCAGATGGTACTTCCTCCTCTCCCCGTTCCATAACTCAACCCGTCTCCCTTTGTCATTGCAGATACCCAAAAACTGGAGTCGGCACCGTCCGAGGGGGAGGAGGAGGAAGAGAGTGACAAAGAAGCCTCACCGTCACTCGATCTGACACTCGCATCTACCAGCACAGATACTGACAGTGCGCATAGCGTATAGGCTAGGATAGAAGAGGGATCTGCAAGTAGTGAGACACCAAGGACAAGTGTGCAGGAGCCGGGTAGGGGGAACGGATACCACAAGTGCCAGCTTGCCGGAGGGCGAGGTCGCTCATTAGTTCTGCCACAGGGGAGTCAGATGAGGACTTCGAAGGGCCAGGCTACAGAAGATGGCTGATGGGTGTAAACCACCAAATGCTTGGGGCACTGGAAAGACTGCCAGAAAGCCTGCGCACAATGAGAAGGGCATGGAGGAGTCCAGCTCCAACTTGGCACAGGGCTTTGCGCAGAGCTTGGAGCCCATCCTTTTCAACATGGAACGGGTGGTCACCTCTATCAGCGCACCTGTGGAACCCACCGTGATGCAGCTTCTGATGACCAGTGTCTCAGCTTCCAATGTAGCACAAACAGCTTCCACTGCAGCACAAGCAGATGCCATCAAAGGTCTGCATGCTTCATTTGGAGCTCAGACTGCTGCTTTAGAAGTTCAGACTGCTGCGTTGTTGCTCTGGGTACCACTTTGGAACAGAGCTTCCAAGGCCTCAGAACACTCCAGCAATCTGTTCTCCAGCTGATCACCAGGATTGCTGAAGCGCTGCCCCATGCGAGTGGTAGTGGCGCCATGGCAGTAGAACCTGCTTTCCTCTCTCAGGATGACAGCATTCTTGCTCCCACCCCTGCCACTCCACCAATGCCTTTGCTGTTGCCTGACAGTCAGCCAGGCCAAGATGGTGCAGTCTGAAGCCGGGCCCTCCCAGGCCCAGAGCTGCTCAAGGTTGTCGTCCACGGCCATCTGCACTCAATTGAAGGTAAACAGCCTTCTACCACCCATGCTCCAGTCACTGGTGATGCACCTCGTAGAAGCACAAGGAAAGGTAAAGGCACACGAACGACAGGCACTAAGGGAATGCACAAGGATGAATAGTGTAATGCTGTATACATGATTTCATGAGTAAGTTTATAAATTTGTATTTGAAGTCGCAGTTGGTGGTGGTGTTTATTTAACCGATGAGCTGCGGGAGGAAGCAATGTGTAATCATAGGGAGGGCGGTTGATGGTCATGTGGGAGAGGAAAGGTGAGGAGTGTAGGACTGTTGGTGACTTGGGAGGTGTTATCCAGGTTACTGATTTCGCTCATTAATAAGGTGAGCACGCAGAGCTCTGGCAGACAGGGCCTGTGCACCTTGTTGCCTCCTTGCCTCTTCCTCCACTTCCTCCTCCACCTCTTCCTCCACTTCCTCTGCCTCTGGCTCAGGGTCTTGCTGGTTAGGTGGTGGCAAGGGCTGTCCTCCCATAAGGGCGAGGTTGTGTAGCCTCAAGCATACAATGACAAATCTTGACACCCACTCAGCTGAGTACTGCAGGGCTCCTCCAGAATGGCCCAGGCAGTGGAAGCGTTGCTTTAGGACACCTATGGTGTGCTTGATGATGTTTCGTGTAGCCGCCTGGCTCTCATTATAGGCCTGCTCTGCACGTGTGCGTGCGTTCTTGAGCTATTTCATGAGGGGATAACCCTTGTTGCCCAGTAGCCAGCCTTTGACTTGCCGCGCTGGTTGAAATATAGATAGAATAGGGGACTGCCGCAGGATGAAGGAATCATGACTGCTGCCAGGATAGTGCGCATTGACCTGCATGATGCGCTGCAAGTGGTTGCACACCAGCTCCACATTGAGGGAGTGGAATCCCTTTCTGTTCATGAATATGGCCCAGTTCAGATGTGGAGAACACATGGCAATATGCACGCAGTCAATAGCACCCTGCACAATGGGGAATCCCGCAATGCGAGCAAACCCTTGCGCTCGCTCATTCTGCTTCTCTCTATCAAGCGGGAACATTGTGAATCTGTTGCGCAGCTCGTACAGTGCCTCATTGACCTCCCTTATCACCAGCAGCGACCTGAAAGGATCCAGAGCCATAAAAGTTCAGTGCCACGGTTACCTTGACTGCCACAGGCAATGCTGTCCTTGCCCTGCTCTGAGGCTGCAGTTGTGGCTGCAGCAGTTGACACATCTCCGTCATGATCTTTTTCGTGAACCATAGCCGTCGGATGCACTGATCTTCGCTCAGGTTGAGGTAAGAGAATTGATCCCTGAAGGATATGTCCTCCTGCTCAGTGCCCTGCGCCTCCTCCTCCTCTTCCGCCTCCCTCTCCTCGCAGCTTGACCTGATCTGCTTGGCCTCTCTGCATGCTCCTAGCCATGTTCAATGCCCAGCAGGAGCCCGAGCAGACCACCCATGGGTGCCAAAAATCTTGTTCAGCACACTGTTGTAAATGCCACCAATAATCATGCAGGACCTGCCAGACCACTTTCTCTACTATTGCAACTTTCACCAAGTATAGGAAGCTTGAACAAACTCATACGAATGCATCAACAGCCAGAAGCAATAATCCAGCAACTAATCTGCAACATCTGCACGATACCTTTAAATAGCGCTGGTGGGGAGTCCTCCAGGCCGTCTATGACCTATTCAGCTGTGCGTGGTTGAGACAATGCGTTTGCTGGAGCGTTGAGTTCCAAAATCGTATCTGTCCCTTTTCCCCTTAAATCAGCATTGCACACTGATCTAACGCATATTCTCTTTACTTTACATGCTGCCGGCGTTCATTATCTGCGTGTGCGCAAATGCCTTTACCAAGATGGCGTCCGGCACACGTCACATGCGCATGCATTCCAGACGCCATTTTGGGTTCTTAGGAGGCCACGTAGAACAGCCCCTACTATCTAAAAACCGTGACGACTGCAAAAATCACAGTATATCTTGAGCAGCTGACTCCTGTTGGATTGGATCCCATCTGAGGTATAACAGTAATTGACAAGTTCACCAGTCTTTTATGCTAGAATGACAATGACATTATGCATTGCATTCTAGTTTTTCACAGTGCTATGGCAGCATGGTTTTGGCTATATTTAAGTTGCTACATACATATGTAATCAAGTTAGTCACATGCAAAACTTCCATTACGTTAGTTCCTTGTTAGTGACAATCATGTGAACTGTAAAAATAATGGAATGCGACCGAGCACCAGTTACTGACTTTAAAAAAATGAAGATGTTGAGAGCTGTGCATTCTCAGTATGGGTGAAGCTAAAAAAATAACAAGGGGCAGGAAACACGAGGTCCCCTAACAGTAGTTATAGTGTTGGACAGAGTATAAATCAGGAAATTAGAGGAGCATGTAACAAGGGTAATGCAATAATCATGGGGGACTTTAATCTTCATATAGACTGGGCAAACAAAATTGGCAAAAGTAATTTGGAGGGTGAGTTCATGGAATGCATTAGAGACAGTTTTCTAGAACAATATGTCGAGGAACCAACTAGGGAACGGGTTTTTTAAATCTAGTATTGTATAATGAGACAGGGTTAAATAGTAATCTTATAGTTAAGGATCCTCTGGGGCAGTGATCATAATATGATAGAATTTCATATTAACTTTGAGAGTGATCATGGAAGGTTATGGCACAGAAGGAAGCCATGCCGTTCGGCCCATCGTGTCCATGCCAGCCGAAAAAGAGCTATCCAGCTTAATCCCACTTTCCAGCACTTGGTCTGTAGCCCTGTAGGTTACGGTACTTCAAGTGCACATCCAAGTACTTTTTAAATGAGTTGAGGGTTTCTGCCTCTATCACCCTTTCAGGCAATGATTTCCAGAACCCCCCACCACCCTCTGGGTGAAAAAAATTCTCCTCAGCTCCCCTCTAATCCTTCTAACAATTGCTTCAAATCTATGCCACCTGGTCACTGACCCCTCTGCTAAGGGAAATAGGTCCTTCCTATCCAGTCTATCTAATCCCGTCATAATTTTATATACCTCAATTAAATATCCCCTCAGCCTCCATTGTTCCAAAGTAAACAACCCCAGCCTATCCAATTTTTTCTCATAGCTAAAATTCTCAAGCCCTGGCAACATCCTCGTAAATCTCCTCTGTACCCTCTCGAGTGCAATCACATCTTTCCTACAATGTGGTGACCAGAACTGTATGCAGTACTCAAGCTGTGGCCTAACCAATGTTTTATACAGTTGTAGCATAACCTCCCTGCTCTTATATTCTATGATGTGGAGATGCCGGTGATGGACTGGGGTTGACAAATGTAAGGAATCTTACAACACCAGGTTATAGTCCAACTGTTTTATTTGAAAATCACAAGCTTTCGGAGGCTTTCTCCTTCGTCAGGTGAGTGTGGGATTCGGATTCCATGGAATCCGAATCCCACACTCACCTGACGAAGGAGAAAGCCTCCGAAAGCTTGTGATTTTCAAATAAAACAGTTGGACTATAACCTGGTGTTGTAAGATTCCTTGCACTTATATTCTATGCCTCGGCTAATAAAGGAAAGTATCCTGTATGCCTTTTTAACCACCTTATCTACCTGCCCTACTACCTTCAGGGATCTGTGGACATGTACTCCAAGATTCCTTTGTTCCTCTACATCTCTCAGTAGCCTCCCATTTATTGTGTACTCCCTTGCCTTGTTTGTCCTCCCCAAATGCATTACCTCACACTTCTCTGGATTGAATTCCATTTGCCACTTTCCTGTTCACCTGACCAGTCCATTGATATCTTCCTGCAGACTGCATCTTTCCTCCTCACTATCAATCACACGGCCAATTTTTGTATCATCTGCAAACTTCTTGATCAAGCCCCCCACATTCAAGTCCAAAAGCAAGGGACCTAGTAGTGAGCCTTGTGGGACCCCACTGGAAACAGCCTTCCAGTCCCAAACCCCCCATCAATCATTACCCTTTGCTTCCTGCCACTGAGCCAATTTTGGATCCAACTAATCACTTTCCCTTGGATTCCATGGGCTTTTACTTTTTTGACCAGTCTACCATGTGGGAACTTGTCAAAAGCCTTGCCAAAATCCATGTAGACTACATCAAATGCATTACCCTCATCAACCCTCCTTGTTACTTGCTCAAAAAATTCAATCAAGTTAGTCAGATAAGATCTTCTCTTAACAAATCCTTGCTGACTGTCCTTGATTAACCCGTGCCTTTCTAAATGACGATTTATGCTGTCCCTCAGAATCGATTCCAATAATTTACCCACCACCGAGGTTGGACTGACTGGCTGATAATTACTCGGTCTATTTCTTTCTCTCTTTTTAAACAACGGTACAACATTAGCAGTCTTCCAATCTTCCAGCACCACGCCTGTAGCTGTGGAGGATTGGAAAATGATGGTCAGAGCGTCTGCTATTTCCTCCCTTGCTTCTCTTAGCAGCCCGGGACACATTTCATCCAGGCTTGGCGCAGGAGTGATGTAGTTAAGTCCGAAACTAGGTCTTAAATTTAAACAAAGGCCAGTTAGCCTAACATCAGTTGTAGGGAAAATGCTCGATTCTATTATTTAGGGCATAGTAACAGGGCACTTAGAAAATTATGATATGATTAGGCAGAGTCAACACAGTTTTATGAAAGGGAAATCGTGTTTGACAAATCTATTAAGAATTTTTTGAGGGTGTAACTATCAGGGTAGATAAGGGGGGAACCAGTGGATGTGGTATATTTGGATTTTCAAAAGGCATTCGATAAAGTGGAGAGATTGAGTAGAATGGGCCTATATTCTCTGGAGTTTAGAAGAATGAGAGGTGATCTCATTAAAATGTATAAAATTCTTAGAAGGCTTACAGAAACATAAGAACATAAGAAATAGGAGCAGGAGTAGGCCAATCGGCCCCTCGAGCCTGCTCTGCCATTCAATAAGATCATGGCTGATCTGATCCTAACCTCAAATCTAAATTCATGTCCAATTTCCTGCCCGCTCCCCGTAACCCCTAATTCCCTTTACTTCTAGGAAACTGTCTATTTCTGTTTTAAATTTATTTAATGATGTAGCTTCCACAGCTTCCTGGGGCAGCAAATTCCACAGACCTACCACCCTCTGAGTGAAGACGTTTCTCCTCATCTCAGTTTTGAAAGGGCAGCCCCTTATTCTAAGATTATGCCCCCTAGTTCTAGTTTCACCCATCCTTGGGAACATCCTTACCGCATCCACCCGATCAAGCCCCTTCACAATCTTATATGTTTCAATAAGATCGCCTCTCATTCTTCTGAACTCCAATGAGTAGAGTCCCAATCTACTCAACCTCTCCTCATATGTCCACCCCCTCATCCCCGGGATTAACCGAGTGAACCTTCTTTGTACTGCCTCGAGAGCAAGTATGTCTTTTCTTAAGTATGGAGACCAAAACTGTATGCAGTATTCCAGGTGCGGTCTCACCAATACCTTATATAACTGCAGCAATACCTCCCTGTTTTTATATTCTATCCCCCTAGCAATAAAAGCCAACATTCCGTTGGCCTTCTTGATCACCTGCTGCACCTGCAAACTAACCTTTTGATTTTCTTGCACTAGGACCCCCAGATCCCTTTGTACTGCAGTACTTTCCAGTTTCTCGCCATTAAGATAATAACTTGCTCTCCGATTTTTCCTGCCAAAGTGCATAACCTCACATTTTCCAATATTGTATTGCATCTGCCAAATCTCCACCCACTCACCCAGCCTGTCTATATACCCTTGTAGGTTTTTTATGTCCTCCTCACTCTCTACTTTCCCTCCCATCTTTGTATCATCTGCAAACTTTGATATGTTACACTCGGTCCCCTCCTCCAAATCGTTAATATAGATTGTAAAGAGTTGGGGACCCAGCACCGACCCCTGCGGAACACCACTGGCTACAGGTTGCCAGTCCGAGAATGTACCATTTATCCCAACTCTCTGCTTCCTGTTAGATAACCAATCCTCCACCCATGCCAGAATATTACCCCCAATCCAGTGATTCTTTATCTTGAGCAATAATCTTTTATGTGGCACCTTGTCGAATGCCTTCTGGAAGTCCAAATACACTACATCCACTGGTTCCCCTTTATCCACCCTGTACGTTATATCCTCAAAGAACTCAAGCAAATTTGTCAGACACGACTTCCCCTTTGTAAAGCCATGCTGACTTTGTCCTATTAAATTATGTTTATCCAAATGTTCTGCTACTGTCTCCTTAATAACAGACTCCAAAATTTTACCCACCACAGATGTTAAGCTAACTGGTCTATAATTTCCAGCCTTCTGCCTACTACCCTTTTTGAATAAGGGTGTTACATTGGCAGTTTTCCAATCTGCCGGGACCTTTGCCGAGTCCAGAGAATTTTGGAAAATTATTACCAAAGCATCCACAATCCCTACTGCCACTTCCCTCAGGTCCAGGGGATTTATCCGCCTTGAGTCCCATTAATTTACTGAGTACCAATTCCTTAGTGATTTTAATCGTATTTAGCTCCTCCCCCCCTAGAGCCCCCTGTTTGTCCAGTGTTGGGATATTCTTAGTGTCCTCTACCGTAAAGACTGAAACAAAATATTTGTTCAGCATTTTTGCCATCTCCATGTTTCCCACCATTAATTTCCCAGTCTCATCCTCTAAGGGACCTACATTTGCCTTAGCCACCCTTTTTCTTTTTATATAACTGTAGAAACTCTTGCTATCTGTTTTTGACATGGTAGATGCAGTGAGGTTGTTTCCCCTAGCTGGAGAGTCTAGAACTAGTGACCATAGTCTCAATGGGGTCGGCCATTTAAGACTGAGCTGAGGAGAAATTTCTTCACTTATGGTTGTGAATCTTTGGAATTCTCTAGCCTAGAGGGCTGTGGATGCTCAGTCTTCAAGACTGAGATTGATGGATATTTGGATACTAAGGGAATCAAAAGATATGGGGATAGGGCGGGAAAGTGGAGTTGAGGTAGAAAATCAGCCATGATCTTATTGAACGGTGGAGCAGGCTCGAGGGACCATATGGCCTACTCCTGCTCCTATTTCTTATGTTCTCCTTCTAAGGAACAACATTCAGGATTTCCAGTCTTTAGTAATCGCCAAGTTAATTTGACTCAGTTACATTACAGCTTTTGTCTCAATACAATGCAGTTTTCAGGTCGCACTGATGCAAAAACTATAGCATAGTTATACTGGGGAGTGTAGTTACTAAACTGATGGCGTACTGCAGTTTGGCACGCATTACAAAGCCATGTTGCAGAGGTAGGCTTGCGTCACTTCATCTTTGTCAGATTGGAGTATTCCTGCAAGCAGTGTAAAGCAAACTTTTAAACTCCATCCTTAACTTTTTAATGTTAGCAAAGGGCTGACATTAGAAGAGTTATTATTGAAACTGCAACCAGCTTTGAATGCTGATGAGCAAGGTTGTGCTCGTGCATGCCTAACCAGAATGCTTGACAGACCAGGGAGATGTTGGAGTAGCAGCATAGCTCAGCTTTACTGGCTGTCCATTGCTCTAACGCAGGTACTGGTCTCAAACTGGTTCAGGCTACATTGTAGTCTAAAGGTGGTGCAGCAGAAGATTGTAGCATCTGATGCACAACCTGAATGTTAGCCAACGCATAACTGGTGGAAAACCAGGAGAAAGTCACTCACTCAGCCTTTCCTAACAGATGTGGTTTGATCAAAGGAGATCAGTGGAGAAAAAAATCATGGGGAGAAAAAGAAGAAATGTATTCTTAAATAATAAATAAAAACCTCCTTTCATGATCTTTTTCTCATTCCTTCCCTAAGCCAACACTTTGCAATTTTGTCCATACTACTAGGAAGAATTCCTTACACCATAAGAAAAAATCCTTAGGGTGACATTTGATGGAAACAGATGTCCTTGTCGTTTCTGAGTGCAGTAGACTGTTAAGTTTAAAATCTGCAAATTATCAATGGGAAGAGAATAGGATTTTGTTTCTGCTTGCCAATGGTGTTAAAATATTATATAACTTACATCATGGTTCCAAAAACATATACAAAGTACCATCACAAAGCTATTTGAACAGTGTTCTACGATTGCAGTCTCAAGCTGACTAGCAACTGTAAATTGCAGATTGGTATTCAAATCAAACACTCAGTGTGAGAGAGTGATGATTGGCAAGGTGACTATAAATGTGGCCAGCTAGTAATGTAAGTGGGCTCAAGAAAAGCAGCAAATGTCAGTGCTCAATAACAATGCAGCCAACACCACAGAAGCATAGTAATTTCAGACTTAAAAAAGCAGCACACAGGCACTTTCAAATATGTTGGTAGCATGGTAATTGGTTAAAGCCGATGTATTAAGGCCAAGTAATTAATGCCACTGTTGTGCTCAGTAGCATTTCTATGAATTTGAATGAAGCTGCAGTGGTTCAGCGGATCTGCTTCTTTCTGTGTATTGAGGGAGAGAAAAAAAATCCTAAAACAAAACACTAATGTACAGCCCCCAACTGCAAAATAAAACACATTCTATAACAACATTTGATTTTCTGGTGATAGTCTAGCATATTCAGCAGGCACATTACTGCATATATTTTTGGTTCCCTTTACAGTACTGTTGTAATAGCTTGGACAATGGGATAAATTTCAAGATTTGAAGAAACATAGTGGGGCCGATTTTAACATTTGGTGCTACAGGCAGTCAGCAGGTGGAGCATGTCTGCTTTTGTTGCCATGAAGTCTGAGCCATTTTGAAGCACAGGCCTCATTTGGATGAATCCGGCATTCTGTGCATGCCAATCTGGCTCTTCCCGTGGAGCTCCCTGGTTCGAAAGGATGGAAAGCCAGTCGGCTTCTACATGGAGCTGGGGACATTCCGGGCCTGAAGGAGGCTGAGGAAGGTATTTCTGCTCCTCCTGGCCCCACTAAAGTAAAAGACGAAAATTTCTTCTGGAGGTTTTTTGTGCAGCCTTCAACGGTCCCTTTAAGGACCACTGGCTTGACCTACCAAGGCCACTACAAATGGGTGCAGCGTTGCAGCACAGACTATGTCCATTTGTACCTCAAAATTGCAATTGGGGCCATATTTACATCTTAAGACCCCTATTTGTATATTAAAAGTGGTCTTCTGCTGAAACAGGTGGACAATCTAGCTTATCATCTAAAACCCCTACCAAGATGGACAGCACTAACGTAAACAGGACTATAAGTGACCCAACACAATTTTCAGGCCGCCATCACCAAATTTTTGCTAGGTGTCCACAGTTAAAATTAACCCCAATATTTCAAAATGGCACAGTTGTCAATTATGGGTGTGATTGCGTTGTAGTTACATTATTGGACTAGTCATCCAGAGGCCTGGACTAATAATCCAGAAAATGTGAGTTCAAATCCCACCATGGCAGGTTGAGAATTTGCATTCATTTAAAAAGGTTGGTATCAGTAAAAATGACTGTGAAGCTGTCAGATTGTCCTAAAAACCCAACTGGTTGACTAATGTCCTTTGGGGAAGGAAACCTGCTGTCCTTACCCGGTCTGGCCAATTTGTGAATCCAGTCCCACTCCGACATGATTGACCATTAACTAGGTATCAGCCTTGACTTAGTGGAAGCACTCACATCTCTGAGTCAGCAAGCTGTGGGTTCAAGTCCCATTCCAGGGACTTGAGCACAAAATCTAAGTTGACACTCCAGTGCAGTATTGAGGGAGCGCTGCACTGTCGGAGGTGCCATCTTTTGAATGAAATATTAAACTGACGCCCCGTCTGCCCTCTCAGATGGACGTAAAAGATCCCATGGCACTATTTTGAAGAAGAGCAGGGGAGTGATCTCTGGTGTCCTGGCCAATATTTATCCCTCAACCAACATCACTAAAACAAATTATCTGGTCATTATCACGTTGCTGTTTTGCGGCACCTTGCTGTGCACAAATTGCCTGCCGCGTCTCCTACATTACAACAGTGACTACACTTCAAAAATACTTGTCGTCCACTGGAAAAGAAAATCGAGCAGTGTATAACCAGCTGCCCATCTTGCGCTATCACTGAAGACCAATTTCACCCCCGTATTGTTTTTGGATCCAAGACACCTGAGTCAACAAAGTATCGAATTTTCACTTCTGAGTCCCCTTCACCCTTCAATTGCTATGGCAATGGACTTGGGGAAGGTACTGGGGGGAGCAAGAAGCCAGCTTGGAGGGTGAGGGGGGGGGGGGGAAGAGGAAGGGTCTGTCCTGATAGTGCTTGCTCTACCTAGTATAATTGCATTAGAATTTTAAAATTCACTCTTTCCCTCTCAGGCCTCATATTTAAGAATTGACATCGGAGTTCTCTCTTTCTCTTTTTCACTCTTTGGTTTGCTCATCAATACCAAGTAGTAAGAGAATGAGTTTGAGGCAACAGCTGTAAGTGTTATTGTTGCCAGGTTCAACGATGTGCAGTCTCAGCTACAAGTGGTGTCTGTAAGTCATATAAGAGGTTATTGTGTATGCAACAGAAGTATTTATTTGATTCCTTATGCAGTGTGGAGCTTACTGGAACAAGCCTAATTAGATGCTGATAAGATTGCTTTCAGCATGGGATGTAGCTTGGTTTCACTGATTAATAACCTGCTTTTCTGTGTCACAATAAAATGCTTTTTCTTCATCTAGCTGTGCCCAGCACTCCATCCAATTCTGGTAATGAAAGAGGGTTACGGCCTCCTCAGGAAAGAGTGAGGCATGATACCATGAGGGCTCCCATTGGAGCACTACAAAATTTCCATCCTAGAAGTGCATTCATGGTATACAATACAAATCCAAGCAATTATGCTAATATTAAATCTGTAGAGCCAATTTGCAGAGTGAAATATTCTCTTCATTGTGCAGTACAAAAAGTACTGGTGAACAATGCACAACAGCGTACAAGTCTGTCTCCCATACTAGACAAGAAGAAAATTAATCACTGAGGTGGAACTTGTACAGAACAGTCCTGAAATTATGCCTTGGGATATGAGTGCATGAATACCTAATGTGTTTGTCTGAAATTCCTTCCCATGTTTTTTTAGCAGCAGCATTAATCCACTTAGAATAAATACTTTGTACTAAAATTAAGTGTCCAATGTCCCACGGCATAGTCTCAGGGCTCACATGATATGACACTTTAATAGTCATACTATGAAGCTGCTAACACTGATGGTTTCTTTTGCAGGGAAAAACTACCCTTTGCTTCAAGAATCAGCTTGCTAATGCACTGTGGGGGTGAATTTCCGCAGGACATCTCCCGATCATTCGGTGTAACTTTGGCGGAAGAGTCGCAGAGACCCCAGAAAAAAAAGGCATAAATACCATTTAAGCCATTTTTTGGGGATTTCTGCGGCTTCTCCTGTGAAGTTCGCAGCGGACAAGCAGGAAAGCCCATGCAGAGGGGAAATCTTAGCCTATACTTCATTCAGGCTCAGAACTCCAAGGAAAAAGACATTTCAAACCCATACTCTGGTTATACAATACTCTGGCTCACTTTATCACATTGAAATATTCTGACAGAAATTTAGCACAATGCTTCAGATATTTATATGGGCAGTCTACAGATTTTGACAAACAAATATCAAGCTAAACCACATTGCTCCTTTTTGTCCCAAAGACATGAAAGAATTTTTGACAGTACAGCAAGGCACTCTTCATCTGTAAAAATGAAAAATTAAATCTGTGTGTTTCAACAGGTTACACTAGGACACTGATTTTTTTTTAAATTAAAATTCCCTGTACTTTTTTTCTGACTCCATAATACCAAGGTCAACATTTTCACATTGCTGTAATAAATCTTTCAGATCACTATCATAACATGGAGCTCATCAAAGTGATGGCCTCTCAAGAAGGCTCAGCTCCAAATGTCGCCAGCTGACTGTCGCGTTGTGACATGAATATCAGCTGTGTGATTGGTTCAGCGGGGATTTCCCATGTTAAAACATTTATTTCAATGAAACTGTTGTTATTCTAGATGTAACCATTTTAAACCTTTTCTAGGCTGACCGATTGAAAGTCAGTCTATTGTTTCTGCTATTTATAAATAAGAATTTGAACTTTCAGTATCCATAACACCTCTCATGCACCAGCTGAGCAAAATTTAAACATTTTCATTGAGAACAAAAAATGCTGCATGTGTTTTGACCAAGCACCAAAACATTTTTAAAATTCAAACATAAGACGAAGGGTCTTTTAACTATATGGACGAAAGTATAACAGACTGACTTAAAAGGGTTCCTCCAGTTTGGGAACTTTCTTTAAATAATTCATGTTTCTTGGGGATTTCTGTACGATTAAAATGAGCAATATCAATGGCAAAGAAGAGATGGCTCTTTGACTGTCTGCACCAACTGTCAGCGTCAAGCGGTCCCAGGTCAGACTCAGCAGGGCAACATACAGAATAAAGCTCCTTCTATTCTGCTCCTTCCATTCCTTCAACCTCTGAAAAACACCTGTGCTGAATTAGTGTTATTCCCCCCCACCCCCAACACCATTTCCCACACCAGCCATCAATAAGGACTGCCTCACAGGTATCATCAATTGAATGCTCATCTGTGATGAATTTTGAGTAGTTTTATGTTTTGGCACATTGCCACGAGGAATCCTGAGTTTAGGTAATGTCGAGGTAATGTCTAATAGATGAGGGCTGTGCAGTAGACGTGGTCTACATGGACTTTAGAAAAGCCTTTGACAAGGTACCGCATGGTAGGTTGTTACGTAAGGTTAAATCTCACGGGATCCAAGGTGGGGTAGCCAATTGGATACAAAATTGGCTTGACGACAGAAGACAGAGGGTGGTTGTAGAGGGTTGTTTTTCAGACTGGAGGCCTGTGACCAGCGGTGTGCCTCAGGGATTGCTGCTGGGTCCGCTGTTATTTGTTATTTATATTAATGATTTGGATGAGAATTTAGGAGGAATGGTTAGTAAGTTTGCAGATGACACCAAGATTGGTGGCATTGTGGACAGTGAAGAAGGTTATCTAGGATTGCAACGGGATCTTGATAAATTGGGCCAGTGGGCCGATGAATGGCAGATGGAGTTTAATTTAGATAAATGTGAGGTGATGCATTTTGGTAGATCGAATCAGACCAGGACCTACTCCATTAATGGTAGGGCGTGGGGAGAGTTATAGAACAAAGAGATCTAGAAGTACAGGTTCATAACTCCTTGAAAGTGGAGTCACAGGTGGATAGGGTGGTGAAGAAGGCATTCAGCATGCTTGGTTTCATTGGTCAGAACATTGAATACAGGAGTTGGGATGTCTTGTTGAAGTTGTACAAGACATTAGTAAGGCCACACTTGGAATACTGTGTACAGTTCTGGTCACCCTATTATAGAAAGAATATTATTAAACTAGAAAGAGTGCAGAAAAGATTTAGTAGGATGCTAGCGGGACTTGATGGTTTGACTTATAGGGAGAGGTTAGATAGACTAGGACTTTTTTCCCTGGAGAGTAGGAGGTTAAGGGGTGATCTTATAGAAGTCTATAAAATAATGAGGGGCATAGATAAGGTAGATAGTCAAAATCTTTTCCCAAAGGTAGGGGAGTCTATAACGAGGGGGCATAGATTGAAGGTGAGTGGGGAGAGATACAAAAGGGTCCAGAGGGGCAATTCTTTCACTCAAAGGGTGGTGAGTGTCTGGAATGAGCTGCCAGAGGCAGTAGTAGAGGCGGGTACAATTTTGTCTTTTAAAAAGCATTTGGACAGTTACATGGGTAAGATGGGTATAGAGGGATATGGGCCAAGTGCAGGCAATTGGGACTAGCTTAGTGGTATAAACTGGGCGACATGGACATGTTGGGCCGAAGGGCCTGTTTCCATGTTGTAAACTTCTATGATTCTATGATTCTATGATTCTAGTTTCCATAAACCAGCAAAAACTGCCAACATGAAAATACAGTGGGTGACGATTTACATCCCTGTTTTTGGGCAGAAACAGAGCAGGTACCTGCTGAAAATAGGGGTGCACAAGTTATTGCCCCATTCCCACTGACATCTGGACCGCCACCATTTTGGCTTTGAAATTGACGACCCAAGTTCCCACTGGAAACAGGCAGAAGCCTTATTATCCCAAGCAAATCGGTGTCATGTGGTATCAATAGGACCTTGGTGCAATTTTAAAGTGCCAATGCGTGGAGATTCACACAGAGGAGCCTAATCACTGATCCTTAAAGGGCCTGCTACTCCTCCTGACCACATAAAAATTGACCCCCCCCCAATGCCCTCCCCCATGATCACCTTCCTTACCTTTAACCTATCTGGACTGGCTCTGCGGAGAAGCTGTGGGATTTCCCACCCTTTCTGATCAGCAAGCTGCTGAGGAGCTCGCGGACAGAATTCAAATGAGGCGGAACAATGAAAATGGTTCGGACCTCCGAACACTTCTACTGGGTGGTTGGCGAACTCGCTGCATCCGCCGCCTGCCCAAAGAAAGCGGACACATCAAAATCGGCCCCACTGACTTTGCATTGGGAACAATCGAATGAGTTGACAACAAGAATATGCTGTAAGAAACCACACCATTGACAACAATATGTAGGATGACAACTACCAAGATTGACCTGTAGAGCACTGTTAAAACACAAAAAGCAATCACAATATAATACGGTTGAAGATAAACATTGAGAAGGACATAAGCAAGACAAAGACCAAAGTAATAAATTGGAAAAAAGCTGATTTTCAGGGGATGAGAATGACTGGAACTAGGGAAAATAAACTGGAAAAATTTACTGACAAACAAAGAAATAGAACAGCAGTGGGAAACATTTAAAACGGTGATCAATAGAGTCCAGGAGAAATATATCCCACTAAAAAGCAACAACAAACTCGCCAGTAATGATACACCATGGATGAATAAAGAAATAAGGACAAAGTTGAAACTAAAGAAAAATGCATACACTAAGTACATATACAACAAAGGAGAGGATGACAAAAGGGAATACGAAAAGGTTAGGAAAGAAGTTAAAAAACAATTAGGAAAGCAAAGAGAAATGACGAAAATAAATTATCAAGGAATATAAAAAGAAATAGTAAAGTATTCTACAGACACATAAATAACAAAAGAAGAATCAGTCCAGGGATAGGGCCACTAAGGGATACACACGGTGAACTCACAGGTAATGACCGCGAAATGGCAGAAATATTAAATAATTACTTTGCCTCAGTATTTACCAGGAAGACTAATATGGTGGGCATGACATTAGAAGAAGAGATCAAAAAAGACACAAGGACATTTAAGATAGAAAGGAGGGAGATAATTGATAAATTAATCAAACTTAGAGAGGATAAAACCCCTGTTCCAGATGGATTGCATCCGCGCATATTAAAAGAAGCTAGGGAAGTGATAGTAGAGGCACTATTATAGATATATTACAATTCATTAAAAAGGGAATAGTGCTAGAAGACTGGCAGACAGCTAATGTGATTGCTATATTTAAAAAGGGAGATACAACCAATTATAAACCAATTAGCTTATCGTCGCTGGTAGGCAAAATAATGGAATCCTTAATCAAAGATGTAATAGAAAAACATCTAGAAATTGAAAATATAATAATCAGCACAGATTTCAAAAGGCAAGGTCATGCTTTACCAACTTTACTGAATTCTTAGAAGAAGTAACAGAAAGGGTGGTCAAGGGTTATGCAGTAGATGTAATATATTTGGATTTTCTAAAGGCCTTCGATAAGGTATCACATTGTAGACTCATGACTAAGATCAGAGCATGTGGAGTCAGGGGATAAGTAGCAGAATGGCTGGCAAGCTGGCTACTAAACAGAAAACAGAGAGTAGGGGTTAAAGGTAGTTACTCAGACTGGCAAAAGGGGGGAAGTGGTGTTCCACAAGGATCGGTGCTGGGATCACTGTTGTTCACCATTTACATAAACGATTTGCACTCGGGAATTCGAAGTACAATTTCAAAATTTGCGGACAACACCAAATTGGGGGGTATAGTTAATACTGAGGAGGACTGCGACAAAATACAGAAAGACATTAATAAACTTGCAGAATGGGCATGTAATTGGCAAATGAATTTCAATAAAAGTGTAAAGTATTACATTTTGGTAGGAAGAATAAGGGGCCACATACGGCTTGGATAATAAGGGGCCGATTTTCGGATGGCCGAGCGGGTGCATTGGGGGCGGGGGGGCTCCTAAAATGGTGGAATCCCAGAGCGGGTTCAGAGCCCGGCTCCAACCTGCTCACTTCCAGGTTCCCCAATGATGCGTTCGGGTGCGCGCGCAGCTCCCGCATGCGGGACTCCCACCGGCAATTAAAGCCGGCGGGATGATAATTTAGATACTTATTTAGGTAGTTGAGGTACTTGACAGACCTCATTGACTGGAGATTTTTGCAGGGGTGCAATTTTGAAGGATCCTCAGCGTGTTTCCCGTGTTGTGGGAAACACTCCCTGTTGGAGCAGACGTGTTTCAGCCAGCAGCCAGTGGGAGATGCAAAGGATTTTTTGACAGTTGGGGGGAAAACCTCACTTATTGCAGCAGGGCACTCTGTCACTTCAGACAAAGTTTTGGCTGCAAAACCTTTGTCTTTCCACTCAAATTATTAATTTATACCCTAAATTCTGCTGTGCAAACACATTTACCTACTTTGTGGACCCCCTCAAACTCACACTGTCAGGATGGGGGGGTGGGGCGCAATGGCTGCATTCATCACTTCATCCGAGGACAAGCAGCATCAACAGCCTCACGAGGCACGCGTCCGCCTCCGCCACGTGGAGCTCCACAACACAGTGCTGCGCCACAGGCACCTGCACAAAACAGTCCTGCAACTACACATACAACCACTGTAGGGTGACCCAGTGGGTGGCATCAAGTGTGGGTGTTCATGGTGAACCTCATGAAAGAGACTTATTGCACAAGCCAGTCAAGAATGGCCAAGACGTGGCAGTAATAGTGACAATATAATATTTGATGTGAGTTGAACAAAAATCAAATATAAATAAAAAACATGACAAAGCGTCAAACACCCTTGTGCATCCCCTTTGTTCTCACAAAACCTTTGCCTTACGCTTCCTACTACTCCTACGTGGTGCTTCCCCTGTGGCTGCAGCAGAGGTAGTGGCAGGTTGGTCTTGTTCATGCCCTGACCGATTAGATGCTTTGGGCCGACGCCCTCTGGATTTCGGGGCCCGTGAGGGCCCCTCCAAAGACTGCTCCACCTGCAGCTGTGCAGGGGCAGACTCGACCACCTGAAGCGGAGGCAGCATTGTGGGTACTGGTTGAGAGGGGGGCAACGGGTGAGACGTGGGAGCACTTTGAGTGGCATCCCCACTTCCATGTCCCCTTTCGCCATCATCCCTCTCCTGGGCCAGGCCCACATCACTCCTACCACCCTGCTGAACAACAGTTTGGAGGACATGTGTGAAGCCTTTTAAGGACAGTGCTAGTGCCTGATTAAGGCGGCAGAAAGTTGCTCACCCTGAGTCCGAAGGTCCGTTGTCAGGGCCTCAGTAGACTCATTGGTGAGCCGTGCTTGAAGCTCCATGGAGGTTAGCCTTCCCTCCATATCGCAGACATTCACGCACTTACCCACGACACTATCTCAGAGATGCCCTCACGTCCCTGTGACAGTATCTCGGAGATCCCTTCCTGTACCTGTGCCACCATTCCACTCATGCAGGAGTTGGACTCCTCCATCCTCTGCGCGATTGTGGAGAGTGCGCGTGGCACCTGTTCCAGCACCTCGCAAATGTGTTGCTGCCCCTCGATCATTCTCCTTTTAAAGGATGGCCCCCAGGGTTCAGCATCTGTGTCCAGCTGAGCAGAGCCTGGAGAAGAGTGCTCCCACCAAGGCGGACTCTCCACTGCTGTCCCTGCCACCAGTGTCTGCTCGTGCTCACATGTGTGACTCACCACGTGCAACCCCAACTAATTGAGGACGGGGACCCACCGAGATGTGTGCATCTGCGCTGGTGGATGGCTTGCTCAGATGTGACGGTGCCCCCTCAGAGATCGGCAGGTCCTCTGAGGAATCGCCCTCCGCCATCACGGCGGTCGCTGAAGGCCCTGTAAGAGAACAGAAGGCAATAGTAAGCATGATGACAGATGTTGAGGTGGTGAAGATGCCAAGGCATGTTAACATCATTTGCTATTATGTGTGCTGAATGTTAAAATTCTGTCACCGACCATTTGTCGGGTGGCAGTCTCGGCATCCCCGACGGACAGACACTCGAGGATGCGGCTCAATTCGAGAGCCTCCTGCTCTGCGTCGTGAGGACGACCTGATGTTGCGGGCCCCCTCCGGTCTTTGCACTCTCCCGTGCATTCTGGGCTCTCTTCTCCTATAAGAGTGAGGGATGGTGACGTGGCCAACCGCTGAATGCATTGGTTTAGGTGCGGCTGACCGTGAAAGAGATGCATCAGAGGGTGAGTATGAGACAGAACCATGACATTGTATGAGGATTGGGTTGAGTGGTAGTGATGAGATAAGTACTGGGGAGGTGAGTAAGTGCAGGTAAGTTGAGGATGAGCTTTGAGTGGGTGTGAGGAGTGATGTGATAGAGTAATGTTGGCAGTGCAGAAGGAGTTGTCGAGTGGGGGTGGTGATGTGGAAGACAGTGTGTAGGAGAATGAGTAAGTGTACTCACTTTGGCTGACCTAGTTAGGTCATTGAAGAACTTCCTGCACTGTTTCCAGGTGCAGGAGACGTTGCTGCTGCTGCTGACCTCCTCTGCCACCTCGAGCCACGCCTTCTTGGTGGCAGAGGCAGGCCATTTCCTACCGTCCGCCAGGTAGAAAATCTCCCACCTCCTCCTCACCCCATCCAGTAAGACCTGGAGTGAGGCATCATGAAACCTGGGGGCAGCCTTTCCCCTGGGCTGCTCCATGGTGCTGTGTGGTTCTTTGCTGCAGGATCAGTCATTGGAGGAGTGCCCCTTTAAATAGGGCTCCTCCAGCTGACAGCCTGTGATGCGGGTGCGCAGTCCGCCCGCTGCACAGGTTTCTGACGGGAAACCCGGAAGCCAGATTAAGTGGCTTCAATTTACCCGCGATCACGTGGGGAACGGACGGATTTTTTTGGGCGGGTTATCCACGCGCCCAGTCACCCCCTCGCTGCCAACCCGCCTCCCTGGTAATATCGGGGCCTAAGAGTATAAATGGGATAGAGGTTCAGAGGGATCTGGGGGTACAGATACACAAATCACTAAAAGTAGTGATGCAGGTTAATAAGGCCATAAAAAATGCAAACCAAGCACTGGGGTTCATTTCTGGATGGATAGAATTGAAAAGCAGAGAAGTTATGTTGAACTTGTACAGAACCTTGGTTAGACCACACTTGGAGTACTGTGAACAGTTCTGCTCTCCTTATTATAAAAAAGGATTATAGAGGCACTGGAGAACTCGGATGGTACCAGAACTGAGAGGTTATACCTGTCAGGAAAGTTTGAGCAGGCTGGGGGTCTTTTCTCTAGAAAGAGAAATCTGAGGGGTGACCAGATAGAGGTCTTTAAGATTATGAAAGGGTTTGATAGGGTAGACGTAGATTACATGTATCCATTTGCGAGGGAGACCAGAACTAGTGGCCATAAATATAAGATAGTCACTAATAAATCCAATTGGGAATTTAGGAGAAACTTCTTTATCCAGAGAGTGATTCGAATGTGGAACTCAGTACCACAAGGAGTAGTTGAGGTGACTAGCATCGATGCATTTAAGAGGAAGCTAGATAAACACATGGGGAGAAAGGAATAGAAGGATATGCTGATAGGGTTAGATGAAGTAGGGAGGGAGGAGGCATGTGTGCAGCATAAACACCAGCATGGAAATATTGGGCCGAAAGGCCCATTTGTGTGCTGTACATCCTATGTAATTCTCTGTAAAAAAAAGAATGTTTCCACCTCCAGCAAAGATAGGTGCACGACCTCAAAGGTCCAAATGACCAAAAATTGCCAAAATCTTCAGTGCAGCACTATCTCATCAAAATATCAAGAACTTTGAGCGCCGAAAAGAATGGAATTCAACAGATAACAACTCTAGTAAAGCCTTGCAGTTTAATTGAACATATTCCATTCCATGTTTTATGAGTTGTAAACAATTTTACAACACCAAGTTATAGTCCAACAAATTTATTTTAAATTCCACAAGCTTTCGGAGGCTTCCTCCTTCCTCAGGTGAATGGTGTGGAAATGAAATTTTCGAATCCTTCGCATTTGAAAATCACAGAACAATGCCTGGCAACGGGCAGTAATCACCAGGCATTGTTCTGTGATTTTCAAATGCGAAGGATTCGAAAATTTCATTTCCACACCATTCACCTGAGGAAGGAGGAAGTCTCCGAAAGCTTGTGGAATTTAAAATAAATTTGTTGGACTATAACTTGGTGTTGTAAAATTGTTTACAATTGTCAACCCCAGTCCATCACCGGCATCTCCACATCATGTTTTATGAGGGCTGAGCGGTTTCAAAAAGTATCTTATGTTCTTCATTCCCATGTTAAACAAGATTTTTTTAAAAAGAAGTGCTTCCCACTAATTCCTTTCCGTGCTGAAGTAGTGCTGCTATTGATGAGATAGTGCTGCACTGAAGATTTTGGCAATTTTTTTTTCTTTATGGAAGGCTACCAAATCCTTATCTGCTGAACCCAAAAAAATACAAATGTTATGAAATACAGTTATTTTAGTCGATGCAGTCCTATTTGAAGATGTCAGCAAAAAGAAAGAGCAGCTGTCAGTAACCACCTCCCTCCCTTAAAAGTGTCTGTCAAATTTGAACCTTTTGCTCATCCCTATTACACTGGAAATAGAACCAAAAGGGTCTTGGGTACGTGTCTTGTATCAGTTTACTTGGGAATACCATTTCAATAAACCACATAAAAGATCATGCTCAGAGTCCATAAGGTCATTGCTCAAAGCACTGGGGACTTTACGAAATGCGAAGTCTGGATAATTCAATACATGCCACAAAACACTGAACTAACAGATCACTGCTCTGAGCACTGAACAATGCATTGAAAAGAAAGGTAAAGAAAACAAACCAAAGCACAATTCTGACCATCATCAGAATCCAAAATTGTGTATAAAATTATCAAGTCGTAGTATTTGCCTCTTGAAGGTCGTGGTGTGCACCATAACAGTGACACTGATTAACTAAAAATAGACAGAAAAAATATACAAGAAAGTGTGAGATTCAAGAGGATTACTGAGGTAAAAGACACTCTTGCATACCACATATCAAGCAATTGGTGTGCTTGTGAGTGTATGAACATGCCTAGTGACTGAGTTCTTCCAAAAAGTACTGTAGTTATGTTTTCTCCATGGAATGAGAATGAGATTGACTCAACTTTTACTGTACCTTGGCTGTACTTAAAATTCTTAACGGGAGATTTCCCCTCTATCCCCCCCACCTCCCCAAAGTGTACTGCTTCTGTCCAGGCCTAAAAGTGCTGAGATTTCCTGCCCTGGGCCATATACATGACCGGGGAGGCAACCCTGGAGCTGGCCCACCCCTGACAGGTCCTAGTAGTTGCAGAAGAGACAGGAAACTGAGATACAGTTGCAGGGCTCTTAGGATTGCAGCTGCGTGTCAAGCCTCAAAGATCTGGACCTTCTGGACCGAGGTTCGGGGGGCAGATTTTGAATCCCACGTCACCCCCAAAGATGGCAGGGGTTCAGTGGCGGGTCGCAGCATCATGTTTTAGAGCACCCCTGTGCTGAGGCGCCCAGTGTGCTTACAATCCGGAAAATGAGATAGGAGGTCAAGAGCACCACCTCACACCTCCGTTAAATGCCTCAGAGAGGCCTGCACCTACTATAGTAGGCACATGACAATTTCTGCCCACCCACCCCTCCCCCCTTGGGGAACTGTGCATTCCTCAGGTCAAGGATCAAGAAAATCGGCTCTATATATTCAACTTTAAAGGAGTTATTTATCATCCACATAGCTTTTCATTGGTCTCTGAAGCTGCACAACTTGCTTTCTCTATTGTGAAAAATAACTTCCTATTTCATATTTACTTAAAAGTGCCATTCCTTTCAATTGCAGCCCATTATTCGAATTGGTAGGTCCGCCTGACTGCCCAGCAGAAGATTGCATGGTCACTTAGTAGAGCTGCTTGTCACTCAAACTGAATTGAGTTTCATTTGTTTTAGACTGGGCTTCAAGAGCTAGAATAACGTTGGGGTGGGGAAAATTGCCAGCCAATTGTAAAGCAGTCAAGTAGAAGTTTATCTCCCATCATGGCTTCATAGTTGGAAGACAATGTATAAGACAGTGTACAAAGGAAAACAAAAGATGAAAAATAGAAAAAAAATAGCCAGTATTCACTTTTTGCAAGATATGCCTAACAAATGTATATTATGCTGCACAATTACTTTTAGAAGTAGTAAACAACTGCTGAAAGGTATTCTGCTCATTGATGCAATCATTCCATGGATTAAAACTGATGCCTATTTATAGGAATACAGTGCCAACTAATATTAAGATATTAAAATATCTTGACTTCAGCATATTTTAATCTTCCATCTTTAATTAAATGAGGCGATTCTACATCAGTTTACAAAAGTTTGATGATAAACTGTGAATCTTACCTCTCCCGATCATGTGCTGAAACTATTCCATTGTTCTTCTGTCTTTTAAGTCTTGACAGTAAGTTATGTATTTCAATATCAGAACCACTTCATTATAAGTCTTTGAGTGCATATCATGATATTCATAAGACCAAATTCAATCAAATAAAATTGTGATATTTTACTACAAGACATATTTGTTTCACCATCTGACCATGTTAATTTGTAATCCGTGACAAGTAATAATATTGTATTTACAAACAACATAAATTAAAATTTCCATATACAAAGTTTGTAAGGTATGTATCATGGGGGAAGTGTTTCTATTTTTATTCTAAAAAATCTTTTGTTTTCTGGACGTAATGTATAGACTAGATTGCCAAAAGTACCAAACATGGGAGAAATACTGCTCTGGCTATTACATGTAGTGAAATCAGAAACACATTCTCTTTGAATGCACTTAGACTAAATTACAAAAAGATTCCATTCAATAGGAACCCTATTTGCATATTTAAGCAGTCTTGCGCCTGTTTCAGGTGGCCAGGCCGCTCACCCATTTACAGGCCCACACGAATATCACATCAGATGGGCCTTGTGCATCAAAGGGGTGGCCGAGGTGCCTCCCCAATTTTGAACTGCTGGCCCCTGTTTTTCAGGTGCAAAATAGGCTGTCATGAGTTAAATTTCTCCCCACTTATGTCTACTTTTTTCAGCTTGATATTCAGAATTGCCTATGAACTGACTTGGACAGTTTGTTATATAGAAGTCTAATTGAATCACACATGTAATACATATAAAATCAATAAACAGTGCTATCTAATTGAAAAGTTGAGTACACAGTATTCACGATAATAACTTTTATTAGACCAATGTGAAAATGTAATGTGTAATATGTGTGCTTAATATATCAATCAATATTTTATTGTAGAAAAGAATACCATATTTGATGACATAATTTTTTCAGCAACCAGGAAGACACTAGTGCAACTGAAAGTAGCTATATACAATATAGGTACATGCTCTGACATACCATAGATATGTATTTTCGAGAAGCTGAAAATATTAAAGTGAATGATGCATCATTTCAAAACAAGAAAAGAAAGAAGGAATAAGGGAAAACTGTTCTAATCACAACGCTATGATCCCATTCAGCCCATCCACCATGTCCTATCATCTAGATCTTGTTTCTGAACAAGATTTGACTGTTAAAACGTCTTTTTCCCATACCAACCCAAGTCCACATCCTTACTTTCTAATAAATCAGAAACTTTGAATCCTTAAACTGAATTAGTATTCATCGTCTTTAGTCTTCAGCTATTCAATATTGAGCTGTGAAAGTCCAGTGGAGTATGAAAGGCCAAAAAAGTGTGGAGTTCAGCCTCAGTGGGAGTATTTGAGACTGAAGTATTGAACTTTTCATTAATATATTTTAACGTATTTTGAGTTTAAATTTATTTTAATTTGCTTCATTTTATCTGTTCAATACTATGAGCCGGTATGAGGTGGTAATACGTAATTAATTGGTTAGAAAAAAAATGAGATCTGCTGTTCTCTGATCGGCAGCTTTTCCTGTGCCAGTTGGGCTTTTGTGTAAATTTCAACAGTATAAATTGGAACCGAGTAGTGAGAGTTCGACCTCAAGCTGCGCGTGGCCAGTGGAGTGTGAAATGTCAGAAGAGTGTGGAGGTTAGTCTCAGCGAGAGTTCAGTCTCAGAGGGAGTTCAGCCTTGAGGTGCCATTGCACAGGATTTTTTTTCCCGGTAAAATTAATACTTGTGTGAGGTGAGTAAGAGGTTTGATTTTTGTGAGAGTTTGTTCTAGTGAGTGTTCAGGTTAACACTATATACGGTTTTCAAGTTAGAAACAATGGGAAAGCAGTGCAGGGAACCCTCGTGATGTGTGTGGAGTACAACCCACATTGGGCCCCAAATTTAAAATTCTCATCTTTGGGTTTAAAACGCTTTATGGCCTCACCTCTCCCTCTCTCTGTAAACTCCTCCAGTCAACAACTCCCTCCCCCCTTCTCCCAAACACTCCATTCCTCTGACTCTGACCAACTGTCCCATATAGTTGTGATGCCTTACGCATCACGACTAAAACACTCCCTATTCACTACGTGCCATGTAATCGCCTGGGAGAAATGAAAAATCAGATAAAAAACCCATGGCAAATTAGGGGAAAAAAATTCTCTACGATACCCATAGGCGATCATATCTGGTCCAGGATACGACATTGACCGTAACTTGTATTACTTGCACCTACCTCTTGTATGACATGATTTCCGCCCCAGCCAGGAACTGAACCAGCTCTCTCATAAAGGTATACAGTGAATCACCATTCACCACACAAGCTGACAACTCGTTCCACAGGCCTACGATTCTCTGGGAAAAGAAGAACTGCCTGACATCTAACCTGTTACTGCCCATGCATAATTTATACGCTTGACCCCTGGTTTTCCCCAACTTATGGAATTGCCCTTGACATCACGGCAGCATTTGACCGAGTGTGGCACCAAGGAGCTCTAGTAAAATTGAAGTCAATGGGAATCAGGGGGAAAACTGTCCAGTGGCTGGAGTCATACCTAGCACAAAGGAAGATGGTAGAGGTTGTTGGAGGTCAATCATCTCAGCCCCAGGACATTGCTGCAGGAGTTCCTCAGGGCAGTGTCCTAGGCCCAACCATCTTCAGCTGCTTCATCAATGACCTTCCCTTGATCATAAGGTCAGAAATGGGGATGTTCGCTGATGATTGCACAGTGTTCAGTTCCATTCACAACCCCGCAGATAATGAAGCAGTCCGTGCCCGCATGCAGCAAGACCTGGACAACATTCAGGCTTGGGCTGATAAGTGACAAGTAACATTCATGCAAGACAAGTGCCAGGCAATGACCATCTCCATCAAGAGGGAGTCTAACCACCTCCCCTTGACATTCAACGGCATTACCATCGCCGAATCCCCCACCATCAACATCCTGGGGTCACCATTGACCAGAAACTGAACTGGACCAGCCAGAGAAATACTGTGGCTACAAAAGCAGGTCAGAGGCTGGGTATTCTGTGGCGAGTGACTCACCTCCTGACTCCCCAAAGCCTTTCCACCATCTACAAGGCACAAGTCAGGAGTGTGATGGAATACTCTCCACTTGCCTGGATGAGTGCAGCTCCAACAACACTCAAGAAGCTCGACACCATCCAGGACAAAGCAGCCCGCTTGATTGGCACCCCATCCACCACCCTAAACATTCACTCCCTTCACCACCGACGCACTGTGGCTGCAGTGTGTACCATCCACAGGATGCACTGCAGCAACTCGCCAAGGCTTCATCGACAGCACCTTCCAAACCCGCGATCTCTACCACCTAGAAGGACAAGGGCAGCAGGCACATGGGAACAACACCACCTGCACGTTCCCCTCCAAGTCACACGCTATCCTGACTTGGAAATATATCGCCGTTCCTTCATCGTCGCTGGGTCAAAATCCTAGAACTCCCTTCCTAACAGCATTGTGGGAGAACCTTCACCACACGGACTGCAGCGGTTCAAAAAGGCGGCTCACCACCACCTTCTCAAGGGCAATTAGGGATGGGCAATAAATGCTGGCCTCGCCAGCGACGCCCACATCCCATGAACGAATAAAAAAAAAACTGATTGACAATGCAGGGCCCTCCCCAAGATGGCGGTGGCCAGAGTTCCAGCTTATTTCAGATCGGGGTTCCATGATGTACATTTGTATCAGGCATTGAGTGGCCTAACCAGAGGTCCTTAAAGGAAATGCTGGAGGCTGCTTCAAAACCAGCCCAGGAAATTTAACTTTTTTTGGTGGGGGAAGGAGGAGTTGGAATGCTTCTCCTGGGCCCACGAAGAAATTCTGGCCCCCTGCCAGCCCATGTGAGGTCTTCCCAGGAATCACCTTCCCATGCTCTGACTGTTGGTCAGCACAGCGTGGGAGCTGGCCGACATCCCACTCTCCCACAACCAGCAAGCTGCAGTGAGTCGCTTGCATGGTGCCCACAACTCACCGGCTGCATATAAATGAGGCCCTGGCCTTAAAATGGATCAGGCCTTACAACGGTAACAATGGGTAGCTGGCGAGGGCACTCCCCCTGCCACCCACCCATTGTATACCTCAAGTTAAAACTGTGCTTCTCTCTCACCCGGAGTATGGATCCTTCTTCCCTTTGTATGCCAAATATCACCTTCCACAAAATTGGAATTCATCACAGTATTACAGCACATTGTCCTGACATAATACTGCTTCATGTACCCTAAAACCTATTTTTTAAGAAATTGGCTTTTCTTGGTTAAAAAAAACTGAGCCTTCAATGTGTCGCCTCATGAATTCGTAGAACAAGTATTCGCCACTGTGATTCTCCACGTTGTGAACTTCTACACAGTCAAGGCAGCTGGGCTGGTGCTAAATGGAGGCCCGGTGATCCCTCACAGTATGCGAGGGAAAGAGATATTACTCAACCAGACAGCCCTCATGTATTTGGGTGCTGAAGTGAAGATACTGGCAGAACACCCTTCAGGTATGTTCTTTTGCACCTGAGGAATGCTGGATGGAAAATCGAGCAACCTCCCTCAAGGGCATGCAACCCTCCCTGCCTGATTTGTCGATGTGTGTGCCCAAGTAATGCAATGCAACCAAGCTAGGGAACAAGAAAATCTGTCCCCCGTGCATTGTTTTATGGCAAAGCTATAAGCTACCCTCTGGTCAGTCAAAAATAGTTATTTAGAATATCCTCAACCAAAAATAAAATATCCAGAAAAAAATGCGGTTTTGCCAGCATTGCCCACATCCCAAGAGCAAATATATATTTAAAAAAATCACAATGAATGTAGTGTTTCTCTAATGTAGTGTATACAGTACAGATCCATTACTTCACTAAATATATGTTTTTATGAACTATTTAAAATGTAATTGCATGTTGAATTTCACAAAGTATTAAGTGTAATGAATTATGTAGCCAGTTAAAATAAAATCATTACGGTTATTAGCTAGTCTTTCCAAGTGGCTTTGTCCCCATTTTATTCACTATTTTGACATTTCTCTCTTCTTTTTCATTTTAATCTCTAATCAACATCTGCCACTGTTGTACAACTCAGGGATGCCCCTGCTTTGATCTTTCAATCCCCAATGTGCCAATTTAATTCTATAACCCTTTTAATGTTTTGTTTCATTCCGCAATAAATCAATTCAGGAAACAAATAATTTTTTCTATTCTTTCTTGAAGGCAAAAGAGTGGAAAATGTTGATTGCGTTACACATTGAATTTTTTCAACATGGATTTCTCCAAATTAGAGTAGCTTTTGGCTGAGAATCGATCACCGTTACCACTCCTTACCTCAGATCATTAGTGGGCTGATTTTACTCTCCCAGCATTCCTCCGGTGCAGTGGAGCATACCTGAAGGATATTCTGTCAGCACCTTCACTTCAGCACCCAAACCTCCTATCAGGTCTCATTTAGAAATGGTGGATTAACAGCTTTCTACTAAATCAACAGGGGAATCGACTATAGAGGGACAGAGGGAAATCGACTTTGCTCTAATAATGATACAGACACAGGAAGGGAAGAGGAAATGCTGGCAATTCTTGATCTTTAAAGGCAGCAGCATTTAAGGGACAGGTATAGTAGAAGCCCCATGAGAGAAACAGATTGAGTTATGTGCATTTGAGTATTTATGAAAGCATGGGTTTTATCACGCCAGCTACTTCTGAATAATTGAAAGTATAGAAATCCATTTCTGTCAGACAGAAGCTGAAATTTGCATGTTGTTCATTTTAACGTAGCTTCCCTAGTGAATATGCTTGTGCTGCTCTAACAGGCAGGATTGACAGCATTTTGAATGTGGAGAAAAAGAGAAAACAAGTGTGGGAGTGAAGAATAGCAGTGCAGCAATAGAAGAGCACTGGTCTGACTGTGAGACCTCTCTTTTTATTCAAGACAGGATGGAACACTTGTACTATCACAGGGAGGAATGATTCTTGGTCTGTGGTAGGGAAACTGTTGTTAGTGGCTCAGGAAAAGGCAGGCAAATTTCCTCAGTAGCTGCCAAGGGGGCTTGTAGTTGCTGCTCCTCATTTGCCTTCAAGTAAACCATATCACAAAGGGGGAGGGAGGAACATAGTACTAAACATGGCCCCCATCACTATGATGTGGAGATGCCGGTGATGGACTGGGGTTGACAATTGTAAACAATTTTACTACACCAAGTTACAGTCCAACAATTTTATTTTAAAATCCACAAGCTTTCGGAGGCTTCCTCCTTCCTCAGGAGAATGTGGAGACATCACTATGTTTGAGACTAGGGCCCTGATTTTAGAATGGAGGCAGGATGGCAGCGGGGGGGGGGGGGGGGGTGAATGGGCGCGTGGGTAACCCGACTAATAAAATATGTCCATTTCCCACGCAATCGCAAGTGAATTGGTGCCACTTAACGTGGCTTCCGAGTTTTCTGTCCGAAAACTGTGCAGTGGGAGGACTGCACACCCGCATCTCAGGCTGTCAGCTGGAGGAGCTCTATTTAAGGAGCCAGTGCTCCAAAGGCTTTTGCTGGAACAAAGACCCAGAAATCACAATCCAGCAGCACAGGTTCAAGGCTGCTCCAAGGTTCAGCGATGCCTCACTGCAGCAGCTACTGGACGGGGTGAGGAGGAGGAGGGAAGTCTTTTAGCCCGCAGACGGGAGGAAGTGCCCTGCTTCTGCGACCAAGAAGGCCTGGCTCGAGGTGGCTGATGAGGTCAGCAGCAGCAGCAACATCTCCCGCACCTGGATCCAGTGCAGGAAGCGGTTCAATGACCTAACTAGGTCAGCAAAAGTGAGTACACTTATCTCCTACATTCCGTGTTCCACATCACCGCCCCCCACCCCCAACTCATTTTGCATTGCTAAGACTACTCCATCACATCACTTCTCACGCCCACTTAAGGCTCATCCTCAACTTACCTGCACTTCCTCACCTCCCCATTACTCACCCCACCACTACCACTCACCCCAATCCTGATCCAATGTGATGTCTCTGTCTCATATTTACCCTCTGATGCATCTCTTTCATGGTCAGCCTCACCCAAACCAATGCATTAATCGGTTGGCCACTTCACCATCACTCACTCACACATCTGTTCTTTCTCCCCTTCTAGAGAAGACAGCGCAAAATGCACATGAGACGGCGAGGGCTGGAGGGGAACCACAACAAATACTGGTCCTCACAGACGCGGAGCAGGAGGCGCTGGAAATCAGCCGCACCCTCGAGTGCCTGTCCGTCGGGGATGGCGAGACTGGCACCTCACAATCGTCTGGTGACACAACTTTTAACATTCATCACACACAATATGAATTGATGTTAACATGCCTTGCCATCTTCAACACCTCAGTATGCTCATCGCAACATGACACATTTGTGATGATGCTTAATATTGCCTTCTGTTCTCTTACAGGCCCTTCAACGACCGAAGTGACAGCGGAGGGCGAATCCTCAAAAGACCTGCCGGACTCTGAGGATGCACTGTCACATCTTGGTGAGCCATCCACCAGTGTAGATACTCACCCCTCAGTGGATCCTAGTAGTGAGTTAGTTGGGTTGGCACCCGGTGAGTCACCACACACAAATGAGCACGAGCAGACACTGGTGGCAGGGGCAGCTGTGGAGAGTCCGTGTCGGTGGGAGCACTCCTCTCCAGGCTCTGCTCAGCTGGACGCAGATGCTGAACCCCGGGGGCCATCCTTTAAAAGGAGAATGCTGGAGGGACAGCAGCACATTTGCGAGGTACTGGAACAGGTGCCACATGCACTCTCCACAATTGCGCAGAGAATGGAGGAGTACCAACTCCTGCATGAATGGAATGGTGGCACAGGTACGGGAGGGAATCTCTGAGATACTGTCACAGGGACGTGAGCAAGTGTCTGAATTAGTGTCGCAGGTAACTGCAGGAATGTCTGCGATGGAGAGAAGGCTAGCCTCTGTTAAGCTTCAAGCACGGCTCACAAATGAATCCATTCAGGCCCTAACAATGGCCTCAGGGTGAATAACATTCTGCCGCCTTAAACAGGCTGACAGATACTTTATAACTGTGCTTCCAAGGCCTCATACATGTCCTCCAAACTGTTCTGCAGCAGAGTGGTAGAAGTGATGTGGGCCTGGTCCAGGAGAGGGATGATGGCAAAAGGGGACATGGAAGTGGGGACGTCACTCAAAGCGCTCCCACATCTCACCCATTGCCCCCCTCTCAACTAGTACCCACAATGCTGCCTCCTCTCCAGGTGGCCAAGTCTGCCCCTGCACAGGTGCAGGTGGAGCCGTCTTTGGAGGGGCCCTCATGGGCTCCAAAACCCAGATGGCGCAGGCTGAAAGCATCTAAGCAGTCAGGGCATGAAGATGAGCAACCTGCCACTACCTCTGCTGCAGCCACAGGGGATGCACCACGTAGAAAGGGTAGGAAGAGGAAGCCTAAGGATTTGTGTGCAAAAAGGGGATGCACAAGGGTATCTGACAGACTGTCACGTTTTTCATTTATATTTGGTTTTAGTTAAACTCACATTAAATGTTATGATTGTAACCACTACTGCCACATCTTGCTCATTCTTGATTGGCTTTGTGACAGGGCCCTTTCACGAGCTTCACCATGAATGATGATATTTGATGCTGCCCATTGGGTCACTTTACAGTGGGTCTATGTGTAGTTACAGGACTGTTTTGTGCAGGGAGGGGTGGGCGGCCTGGTGTGGGCGCTGCTCTTTCCAGGTGGTGTGAGGACTGGACTCTTCACACTTTCTGATGTTGGGAGAACCGTTCGCATATCAGTGACTCCCTGGCCTCACGAGCAGCCAGGTGAGCCGCTGCTCTGCCCATGAGTTCCTCCTCCTCCCCCTCCTCCTCCTCCTCAATGTGGATGGCAGATGTGGATGGGGCCTCCTCAAGCGGCACCCCTCTCTGTTGTGCCATGTTGTGCAGGGCACAGCACACGACTATAATGCGTCCCACTCTGTCTGGTGCGTATTGAAGCACTCCCCCAGAATGATCAAGGCACCTGAGCGCATCTTGAGCAGCCCTATAGCATGCTCAATTGTAGACTTGGTGGCGATATGGCTGTAGTTATATCGACGCTGTTGCTCGGTGATGGGGTTCCTGAGAGGTGTCATGAACCACATGTGCACGGGGTATCCCTTGTCCCCGAGGAGCCAGCCCTTACGGGTGTTCGATGCGTGGAAGAGGGGCGGGATGTTGGATTCCCTCAGAATAAAGGAATCGTGGCAGCTGCCAGGGAATCTGACGCACACGTGAAAGAATCTTTTGCAGTGGTCATAAATGAGCTGAGTGTTGATGGAGTGATAGCCCTTCCTGTTGATGAACAGTCCTGGCTCATGTGAAGGTGCTCGTATTGCTATATGGGTGCAATTGATTACACCCTGCACCGTGAGAAGCCAGCCACAGAGTGGAATCCCATTGCCCTCTCTGTCTGGCTGAGGTCATCCATGGGGAAGTTGACATAGTGCGAGGCCCTGCGAAACAAGCCGTCCGTGACCCACCTTATGCACTTGTGTGCAGAAGACTGACAGACCCCAGCGATGTCAACAGTGGCACCCTGGAATGATCCGGAGGCGAAGAAGTTGAGGGCCGTGGTGACTTTAGCTGCAACGGGTAATGAGATGCCGCTCGGCTCAGCCGGAAGCAGCTTGGCATGAAGGAGGCTGCAGATGTCTGCAACCACTCTAAGCCTCCGTATACACTGCTCCTCAGAACGGTCCAGGAAGCTGAGCCTCAGTCTGTAGACCCTGTGGCAAGGTAGTGTCTCCTGCGACGTCGCTCTCTCCCTTGTTCCCCACTGTGCTCTTGTGCAGGTCCCTGTGGCGCAGCACTGTGTTGTGGAGCTGCAAGTGGTGGAAGTGCACGCCATGCCTGGCGAGGCTGGTGATGTTGCTCGTCCTCGGATGTAGTGGTGAATGCAGCCATGGGGTCTCCCCATCCTGATGGTGTCAGTATGAAGTGGTCCGAAAAGTTGGTAAGTATGTGTGAACAGAAGAATTCTGAGTGGAAACTAAGAATTTTCAGTGAAAACACAAAGGTCTCCCAGCCAAAAGTTTCTCTGAAAGTACTGAGTGCCCTGCTGCAATAACTCACCTTTTATCCCCATCTGTCAAACAAGTATTTGAATGTCCAACTGGCTGCTGGCTGAAACATGGTAGAACATGGAGTGTTTCCAACAGCACAGGAAACACGCTGAGAATGTTTGAAAATCGGGTCCCTGCCTCAATGTGCTCAAAATTAAGTACTTCAAGTATCTAAATAACTCTCTTAAGTATCATCCCACCGGCTTTAATTGCCAGCGGGACTTCCGCATTCGTGAGGCGCGCGCACACCCAGACGTGTCAGTAGGGAACCCGGATGTCTGCGGGTTGGAGCCGGGTTCCAAAGCTGCTCAAGATTTCCCCAATTTTCGGAGCCCCCTCGCTCCCAACGCACTCGCTACTTAATTCTAAAATCAGGGCCTAGTTGTATTCAGCAACAAGTCCTGCAGCAGCAAAACCATTTAAATGCAGAAAACCAAAGATGAAGCCCTTTTTTGGAATATCTGCCTGTCACTTTAAGACAAGTAGCAGCAAAACGGGTAGCTCAGGCAGCGGTAGTGCCAGGGTTTTACTGGGGCAATTGGCCTCTGATTTGCAGCTGGCAGTTTTAGAGGAAATCTGGTGCTGACTCATTTGGCACCAATTGCATGTCATTTACAATGCTGTGCCCTCTGTAGGTACAAACACCAGAAATGCCACACAGAAAGTCCAGGGTTAGTGTTATTCAGGTGCAGAAAGGGGAAGAACACTAGTGCCGTTTTTTTTCTATGCATGCACCCATAATTGACTATTTGGAAGCAGGATAGAGGGAAACCTACCCTTACATTTTTTTAGGAACATTAAGCCCAACAAGCCCTTCCCTTCTGGATACATGAACCCCACCTACCCATGTTCTCATCAGATCCCTCAATCCCTTCTCTCTGCAGAAAGGGCATCTGTCTCTTGAACCCATTTATGCCATCAGCTTCAATAGCCTTCCATGATAGTATACTCCACAGCTCATGGACTGAAAATGTTATACTGACTTCTCTCTTACTCCTATCTTCGAAATTTTAAACTTGTTCTTCCTCATATTGGAACCCTTCATAATAGTGTACAATTTGCTTCAATCAGTTTTGGCAGTGCCCTTCATGATCTGGAAAACCTCAATTAGATCTCCCTGAAGACTTCTCTTTTCAACTGTGTGAGTTTTCTATCTTGGACTTCCTCACTGGCACCTCACTGGCACCACTATCTGTTGATCCTCTACTATAAGGAACATTAAATTCCTCCCCAGTAGTCTTTGGCTCCCTGGGCCATGCATTGACTAGCTAAAAGGACAAAAGGGCTAACTATTATAAGATTTTTATCAAAGTCACTTTAAGCAGCCTGCTGGGAGGTTAATGATATCATTCCTCCCCAGATGTGAGAAGGCACTTGTTCTCCACTTGGCACCTCTTCATAGGAGCACAGATGAGATCAGGAACTCAGTACAGTGGAGGAATCTAATCTGCATCTCACACTAATAAGTGGTAGTTTCGAGCAGAACATTGATGCTGTGCATCAGTGCCATCCTCTTTTCTGTCATCTTTAAAACAATACAGTTGTTTCTTTGACATATTTATAAGGTTTAAGATATATTACATGGTGTAGACTGTAGCTTTCTGGGCTATAAAACTTCCTTCCTCAGACTCAACTAACTAAAGGACCTCTGTGGTCCTGAAGGGTAGTATCTATATTTGAATCATGAAGAAGCCAATGTACTACATTTGACTAACACAGCTCAGATTGATACGTCTTTAAAATAGCACCGTATTATTTTAATAATGCTCGTTAGATATAGCGCTTTTTCAAATAACCTTAAAAAACATAAAATTTATTCTTCCTTTTTTATCATCTAATAATGCTTCCTATCCCTGATGGCTTCTGCATAAGAAAGACCCACTACTTTCCTAGAAATATTCATGAATGAGTGCACTACAGTCCAGCTAATTATGCTCTACCACATGCTGTGATTTTACAGACAGCCAGAATTCCAAAAGGGTTGCATTTCCAAGCCTAAATGCAAGGTCATTCTGCCCCCTTTATTTTCTTGTTAATTGATGAGTACATTGAGTCACCCCACATTAAAATTACATTGTCCAGGTCAAACCTGACAACACTGTCAAGGAATACAGTTCCTGTCATTTCTGTTTGTCTCCAGTATGACAATGTGTCATTGTCATTTTTTGACAGCATTTATCATCCCTTTGAAATAGCTAATTTTCATGAAAATCATATATGGTCAATTCAGCAATCAGAACAATTTTGCTTCATCAGTCTCCAAAATCTAATTGTACCTTGCAGCAAATCTATGCTGATTAAACTCCAATGTCTTGAACTAAATTTCTGTTCTGTACAGTTAGATGTGAAATTTCATCAAATGGTTATGTCAAATTAACATGAATTATCTTACTGTAGTGCATACTTTACTTCATGTTAATCATCCTATAGTTAGCCTTCCTGAATGTTTGTAATTATACGTGTCTGCACATTAGTGTATTGTATTACAATGCACGCTATATATGTTGATCATTCATAGTAAATCAACTATCATTTGAACTTTTAATTTTCTCACTCGGACAATCTTTTTCCTACTGAGTTTAAAATGACTATCGATCCAGCACGCATTGTTTTGTATTATCTATATAATTAAAGTCTTGCCTATGGCAAGTCATATGTTAAATATGTGCATTACATAAGAAATTATCTCTCATATTTTAATGAATGACCTAAAAAAACAATATTTGGTCAGTTAATTTTGCTGACTTGCACAAATATCTGCCTGTCATTAGACAGGTAGGAAAAGTCAGCAACCAACAACCAGAAAATACAATAAAAGCAATTAAGATGCTTTTTTCTTTCAAATTCCAAATCTAGTATCAGCAACTACCACAAAAAAGATTAAATCGCTCAAACTTTGTATTTGATTTCTTTAGCAGCCATGTTCTTTTCTTAATCAGCCAACCATATGGAGCCAAAAAATAACATTTAGAATATAAAAAACGCATGAAACTTAAATAATTAACAAAAGTATTTAAACTTATCCATAAATTTGCCCATTTCCCATTTGAAAATCTAACCAGTAAGTTTTTTTAAATTTGTTCACGGGATGTGGGCGTCGCTGGCGAGGCCAGCATTTATTGCCCATCCCTAATTGCCCTTGAGAAGGTGGTGGTGAGCCGCCTTCTTGAACCGCTGCAGTCCGTGTGGTGAAGGTTCTCCCACGGTGCTGTTAGGTAGGGAGTTCCACGATTTTGACCCAACGACGATGAAGGAATGGCGATATATTTCCAAGTCGGGATGGTGTGTGACTTGGAGGGGAACGTGCAGGTGGTGTTATTCCCATGTGCCTGCTGCCCTTGTCCTTTTAGGTGGTAGAGGTCGTGGGTTTGGGAGGTGCTGTCGAAGAAGCCTTGGCGAGTTGCTGCAGTGCATCCTGTGGATGGTACACACTGCAGCCACAGTGTGCCGGTGGTGAAGGGAGTGAATGTTTAGGGTGGTGGATGGGGTGCCAATCAAGCGAGCTGCTTTGTCCTGGATTGTGACAAGCTTCTTGAGTGCTGTTGGAGCTGTACTCATCCAGGCAAGTGGAGAGTATTACATCACACTCCTGATTTGTGTCTTGTAGATGCTGGAAAGGCTTTGGGGGGGTCAGGAGGTGAGTTATTTGCCGCAGAATACCCAGCCTCTGACCTACTCTTGTAGCCACAGTATTTATATGGCTGGTCCAGTTAAGTTTCTGGTCAATCGCGACCCCAGGATGTTGATGGTGGGGGATTCGGCGATGGTAATGCCGTTGAATTCAAGGGGAGGAGGTTAGACTCTCTCTTGTTGGAGATGGTCATTGCCTGGCTCTTGTCTGGCACGAATGTTACTTGCCACTTATCAGCCCAAGCCTGGATGTTGTCCAGGTCTTGCTGCATGCGGGCACGAATTGCTTCATTATCTGAGGGGTTGCGAATGCAACTGAACACTGTGCAATCATCAGCGAACATCCCCATTTCTGACCTTATGATGGAGGGAGGGTCATTGATGAAGCAGCTGAAGATGGTTAGGCCTAGGACACTGCCCTGAGGAACTCATGCAGCAATGTCCTGGGGCTGAGATGATTGGCCTCCAACAACCACTACCATCTTCCTTTGTGCTAGGTATGACTCCAGCCACTGGAGCGTTTTCCCTAAAGTTTTGTTCCTAAAGGTCTAAATTCTCTTATAGATTTGGGGCTTCAATTTTGCTCCTTTTCTGAAGCTTGCTTTCTTCCACTAAGCCTTTCTTCGCTATGTTTTTGGGCCTGCGTGCAAGAGTGACCTTTCAGACCTCTGCACGTGCATCAGAAGAAAGAAACAACTTGCATTTAATATAACGCCTTTCATGACCTCAGGATGCTCCAAGGTGCTTTACAGTCAATGAGGTACTTTGAAGTGTAGCCACTGTTGTTATGTAGGAAGTGTCCAATGATATTAGTGCTAGCCCTCCAGTGTGCTGTTTTAGGTCATATGGATTAAATATTTATTCTCATAAAAACCTTTAAAGCTCATTGGTGCCTCTGAGGTTTAGATTTCTATGTTTTCACTCATTCTGTTAAATCAGGGTTCACATCTGAAAATAAAGGATATTTTAAATTTTCTAATTTTTTAAAATGTAAAATAAATCGCAATTTCCTCCAGTTAAATGTTTGGAAGACCAGAGCCCTTGCATTTGGCCCCCTTCACAAACTCCACCCTTGCCACCGATTCCATTCTCCTCCCTGGCTACTCTCTCAGGCTGAACCAGACTGTTCAACTTCAAGCTGAGCGGTCAGCTCCATATCCTCTCCATCGTAAACATCGCCTCCTTCCACTTCCGTAACATCAGCCGCCTTCATCTCTAACTAGGCGCATTTGTCGCTGAAATCCACATCCATGCCTTTGTCACCTCCAGATTTGACTATTTCAATGATCTCTTGGCTGGTACCCCATTTTCCACCCTGCATAAACTTCAGCTCATCCAAAACTCTGCAGCCCATATCTTATCATGCACCAAGTCCTGCTCGCCCATCATCCCCGTCCTCGCAGACCGACATTGGCTCCCGGTCTCAAATTTAAAATTCTCATCCTTGTGTTGAAATCCCTCACAAGCTGCCTGGCAAAAAGTGACATCCGGGCGTTATTTTTTTCATAACTATTGCTGCTTATTATTACTACTGATCGAGGCTGACACTTCAGTAAAGTACTGTGGCAGTGCTGTAATCTCTGAGATTCCATTGTTTGGACGAGGTGTTAAACCAAGATCCTGTTTCCCTCTTCCAGTGGCTCAGGTAAAAGATCCGAGGGCCAATGGGGAAATAAGTTCTTCCCTGTGATTTTTGAGGCACTACCACCCCAATTCTGCTGGGCAGGAGACCTCAAAATCTCCCCCAAAGCATTATTACTATAACATTAGAGTCTATGTCAGTGCCTGTCTACCTCTTTCTCCTCCTTTAAGATGCTCCTTATAACCTACCTCTTTGACTATGCTGTTGGTCACCTGTCCTAATATCTCCTTATGTAGCTTGGTGTCAAATTTTGTTTGATAATGTTCCTGTGAAATGCCTTGGGACGTTTTATTATGTTAAAGGTGCTATATAAATACAAATTATTGTTTTTGTTGTTATCTTGGTGTGAGCCAAAATCTTTCTATTAAAATAAAACCTGTCCTAAGAAGCCTGGAATTCCCTCGAGTCGCTAGTGCTCTAAGGGTTAAACAGTAAGGTCTTCACACCAAGAAGTAGACTGGGTTGTCTCACTAAGAGGCATTTTCTGAACAAGTGTCAATTGTCATGCTGAGCTCTGTTGCTTGTAAGTGTCTGCATAAGGTCTTAAGGAGCTCATTGGATCAATTCGGTCCAACGTGTCAAGCTGAAAACTGGCTTCACAGTGAAACCAGTCCCTGTTGCTTCCTCTTCTCAATATGTGCAGTTCTTCTTTAGCCTAGAGAATGAACCCACTGTGCTGCGTATTTTAACGTAATTTAACTTAACTTTAATTTAAAGTGCTTTCTCATGCCTCCAAGACCTCAGTGCTCCCTTCCTCTCATCACCCTGTAACTTTGTTATGCTACCTCCCCATGAGGAATGAAGATCGTCCGATTTTTCTTCAACCAATGCAACATCATGAAAGTATGACCCAGTCTGGTGTCAGATTCAGTTTAATCATATTCACTGGGAGGATTCTGCTTTCTATACAGTGCTGCAGAATCTTGTTCACACTACATTTTACAGCGCAAATGCAATTGAGCTGTTTGAAAAATGATGCACCCTATTCTCCCACTTTGTCATTAGCAGTAATGTACAAGATTTGCATCTCACTGGGAAGAGAGTGGGGAAAAATCAATGTGTTAACATTACTTGGTTGTAAATTAGGGGGTCCTAGCTCCTCATACTATCTATCTTATCTTGTGACCTTTTTGTAATTTAATTAACATTTCAACAGCTTTAATACTAGTATTTTAATTATACTTTTTTACTTGCTTTGTAAATATGGGTGAAAATGATCTAATTATTCTTGATGTGGGTGTGAGATGCTATTTCCAGTGCACCAGTAACATGTTAGAATCTAATTTGTATTATTTTATGAGTATTCAATCAACAGAGAGGAATAATACTTTGTCCTGCCTAATAAAGATAGGGGCTGAAAATTTGCAGAGGGGCACTTCCCGGAATTAATGTCGGAATGCGCCCACCTCCGACTTCAGCCTATGACGCTGCCAAAATTCACAGGGACGGGGGGTTAGTCCCTTTATTGAAATCCTAATAGTGCGTGCCAGCACCACGCCCTTAAGGGCATATCTAAGGTGATCACCTGCTCCACAGACTACAAAGTGCAGCGCAACTTGCCAGTCCAGGGAGTGATACCGGTGCCCCCAGAAAGAATTTTGAACTACTCCAAACGGCCCTCATTGTACAAGGGCCACATTTAAATAATTTGTTTAAAAACTGTCCACTTTGTCTTCGGGGGTCCAGGTTACAATCCTATCTGAGACCCCAGGTGGGGCACACTGCCACTATTTAGCAGCCTGCTATGACTGACATACCATCTGGTATACTGCCACTGATGATACACCAGGTCCCTCTGAGAGCTGAAGTCTCAACTTCGAATGTAGGGAGTCCTCGTTCCTGCCCCATCACTTGATGCCGCTGGTCTTGTAAGAGGTGGACGGAGATTCTGCCCCTTATAAGGCTTGCAGGAAGTTCAACGTTAGGCCAGGACCTGGCACATCTGGGTCCTGGCCTAACTTATAGCCCTTCTGGCATATTTTCTCTCACACCTGTAGTTACAGCAGGTGTGCACCAGAAGGGATTTTTGTCCTTATATTTTCTTTATATGACATACATCAGGCAGTGTGTCAACGAAGACACACACACAAAATAAAACATCTAGCTATTATTTTTTCAGTAAGTGCACAATGCTGACAATACAATGCAATTTTTATTTCTCGTTCCACATTTCTTTCGGATGAGACATAAAGCAAAGTCTGCCCTCTCAGGTAGACGTAAAAGATCCCATGACACTTTTCGAAGACGAGCAGGAGCATTCTGCTGATGTCCCGGCCAACATTTATCACTAAAAACAGATTATCTGGTCATTATCTCATTGCTGTTTGTGGGACCTTGCTGTGCGTAAACTGGCTGCCGTGCTTCTCTATATTACGACAGTGGCTACACTTCAAAAGTACATAATTTGCTGTAAAGCCCTAATGTTGTAAAAGGCGCTAAATAAAGCAAGTTCTTTCCTTCATTTTCCTTTCACGCAGAAAAATGGAAATGCAGAGTGCAAAATACATAAGTGCCAGCTGAAGGGAAATCAGTCCCAATAAATTAGCAGCAAATTTCCATGGCTGTTTAATAACAAGTCATTGGGAAACATTTTGAGAAAAATAACATGCAATTATTAAGAAAATCATTGTGGTACTTCTCAGTTGTGCTAATGTCCACACAGTTCCAAAGAATGTATCTATTTTGCAGGATATCTGAGGGTTACTAAAGCCCATGACACAAGGAACTCAAGAGTTCAATAACATCGTCATTATACTCATATTATCTGAATACCATCTAACAGGTGAGATGAATGTCACCTATGTAGTAATGCAGACCACAATATTACTAAGCAGAAAAATGCTGCTATGGTTAAAGTAGCTGCACCAAACAATATTTCAAAATCTAAAATTTGCTGTCAAATGTGCAACTGTCTGGTTTAAATGGCACAATGTGTAATCATGGCAATGTGTATATTTTGAAAAGAGAACATAATTTAGCAATCAGGGCTCAAATTCTTCACAGTAAGGCATTAGTCTTATGTGAGTTATCTTGACGATTTGAGTGCGATCAGTTCCTTGAGACGTTTGCTGTAGTGCCAATCTCCAATTGCTTTGCATAGTGGAACTTCATACAACATGTTTTAAGAAGGTTGCACTTTAGGTGACACATAAAGAATAGACTCAACCTATTATTATTTAATTTTATATCAGATGTTGCATTAAATGATAACATAATGTAATTCTATGTGTAGACTAAAGGTATCAAAGTCTTACTATAATTTATTACAGTTCCAAATATACTATACTATAATTTGAGTTACATATTTTTCCAAAAGGTTTATAAAAATTAGACTGTAGGTTATGACGTATCTTTGAATGGAATGTAAATATTAACCACAAGATAAAAGAGTCATGGCAGAGGGCGCCTTCAGAAGAGTCAATTGTTTAACATGTACAAATATCCATTTAATATTTGCAGCTCAAATGAGGAAATTGTTAACCCAATCCAAAATGAACACATATGTTAATGCGACTCATCTTACGTAGTTCCATGGTGAGCAATTTTTGTTTCATTCATAGAGAGGATATTAGTATGAATGCAAGAAAATCCTGAACATAAAATACTAACCACCCTTAATGCACTTTACCAAAACTCCTGGCAGAAAAGACACGTGCCATTGCTACTTTACATGCCATTCATGCCAGCTCCTATCAAATTACAACCAAAGTTTGCATTTTCCTAATAGAAATGCAAGTCCATTCTATCCATTAACATCAAGACAAAAACCATTTAACCTTGTACAATGTGTTTCTGCAGCTGTCTTCTCTGCATTCTAATCCTGGTTCCAAAATTATGGAAGCACTTTCCCTGAGGGTATATCGTATGACATCAGGTACAGAGATAAACATTCTTTACCACATTGGTTGTCCCCTATGACTGCAGCTTGTTTAAAAGTAGGAGACACATTGCTGATAAGCCTCTACATTTATTTCCGCAAAGGCTATCGAAGTGGCTGGCACTATTTCCAATGATACAACTATGATAACCTATGTCTGTAGAGGGTCACACTGACCAATTAACATGAAGGTCTTGCATTATTTGGACACCTTAGGGACATAAATACAAACTGTTAAATATGATGGCAAGTCACAGGCCTCAGGTCGGGATTATTTTCCAATATGGCCTCCATTGGGTTTGAACAAACAATGTTATTGAGCAAACACATTAAATAATGTCGCATAACATTTTAATGCTTGTACCTTATCTTTCTACATAACAAACAACAACAACAACTTGCATTTATATAGTGCCTTTAACGTAGTAAAACGTCCCAAGACGCTTCCCAGGAGGGTTATCAAATAAAATATGACACCAAGCCACATATTAAGACAGATGACCAAAAGCTTGGTTAAAGAGATAGGTTTAAAGAGGCAGAGAGGTTTAGGGAGGAAATTCCAGAGCTTAGGGCCTAGGCAGCTGAAGGCCGACCTCCAAAGGTGGAGCGATTAAAATTGGGGATGCACAAGAGGCCAGAATTTGAGGATCGCAGCAATCTCAGAGGATTGTAGGGCTGGAGGAGGGATAGGGAGGGGCGAAGCCACGGAGGGATTTGAAAAAAAGGATGAGAATTTTAAAATTGAGGTGTTGCCGGACCGGGAGCCAGTGTAGGTCAACGAGCACAGGGGTGATGGGTGAACGGGACTTGTTGTGAGTTAAGATACGGGCAGCAGGGTTTTGGATGAGCTGAAGTTTATGGAGGGTGGAAGATGGGAGGCCAGCCAGAAGAGCATTGGAACTGTACTGTCTCTGTTGTCTTCTTCAGAATTATTACAGTGGCAACTAATTAAACTGTGTGAAATAAGTCAATATAACACAAGTATCATTATAGAGACTTTAAATAGAAGCTGGACTGTAATAAAGAAATCAAAGGAAACAAGCAGATAAAATGAATTAGTATCACACTTGTAACTCCAAAAATAATGGATTATCATCATAGGGGGCAAATAGGGGGCCAAACGCCACCTTGAGGCCCCATTTGCAAAATTGGGCTCCATGTAGCCTAACCAGCGGACCTTAAAGGGACCACAGGATGACACCACCAAAAGGGTAATTTAAAAAAATGCCCGTAACGCAGCAGCCCAAAATTGAAATCCTCTTCGCTGGCGAGCTGCCTGAGTAGGCCCAGCAGGTGGCTGCAGCTCGCCGGTCCCATGTAAATGAGGCCCGAGTCCCAATATCGGGTGTGGCTCAGGCCTACCCGATCTGGCGCAGGGATCAGCAGGTTGGCACAAACCAATTTCTAGGCCCCAATCTATCTAACATCAGCCCTATAGCAATCTGATACCCATGTTTATGTAGTAATTTTTTCCTTTTCTATTTGGTCCTTAAATCTCATCATATTATGGTCATTACTCCCAAGGTGCTCAGCCACATTTAATTCATCTATCTGATCTATTTCATTACTCATAACTAGATCTAGAAATCCCCATGTAGGGATACTGCTTAAGGAAAGGGGTCCTGCACACATTTTAGGAATTGCATTCCCTTTTCTCTTTTTCCCCCCTCTGTACCAATCAATGAGTGGATAGTAAAATCTCCTAGAACAATAATTTTGTTATTCCTTCTCTTCACCCTGATTTGTCTCCAGATTTCCTCTTCCATTTCACTCCCACAATTAGGGGGTCTATTGTACAAAGCAGCCCACTTGATTGGCACCCCATCCACCACCCTAGACATTCACTCCCTCCACCACTGGCACACAAGATGCACTGCAGCACCTCGCCAAGGCTTCATCAACAGCACCTCCCAAACCCGCGACCTCTACCACCTAGAAGGACAAGAGCAGCAGGCGCATGGGAACAACACCACCTGCATGTTCCCCTCCAAGTCACACAACATTCCGACTTGGAAATATGTCGCCGTTCCTTTATCGTCACTGGGTCAAAATCCTGGAATTCCCTTCCAAACAGCACTGTGGGAGAACCTTCACCACACGGACTGCAGCGGTTTAAGAAGGCTGCTCACCACCACCTTCTCAGGGGCAATTAGTGATGGGCGATAAATGCTAGCTTTTCCTGCGACAATGACATCCCATGAATGAATAAAAAACAAACCCACAAATGTAAAAGTCCTCTTTTATCTTTTATCTCGAACCATACTGACTCTGACTGAGCCTCTTTTTTGTGTACATCCATCCTCTCTACAGCATGATGTATTCCCTCCTTCACCAATATTGCCACACCTCCTCCTTTCTTACGTATTCTGTCCCTCCTAAAAATAGGATTAGTAACCCATACAATTATTTTCCACGTCTACCCAGTTTGCAACCCAGTTTTTGTGAATGCTATTAAATCTATGGGCGGAGCTTTCAACTTCACCTGGGGCTCAAAACGGGCAGTAGCAGATCGGCCGCCTGTTATACACCTGGCCTGATTTTCCTTTCCATTGACTTCAATGGAACAGAAAATCGGATGGGGTATATAATGGGCAACCGATCCAATATTGCCTGTTTTACACCCCTGCCAAAGTGGAAAGTTCTGGCCATATATTCCTGTGATATAACTGTTTCTAATTTTGCCTATTTATTTCCCACACTCTGAGCATTGCTATATATGCACAATATCTTTTTATAGTTTGTATTTAATGCTAATCCTGTTCCGTTGATGTTTTTTATCCAAGCTAACACCTCATTCCTTTATCTGTTTTTCCCTTGCTTATAACTGATCAATTTGGATTTCTTCCTCCACTCCCTTTATTCCTTTGGCATATTTTCCCTTCTCCTAAATTCTTTTTTATATGTTTATTGACCTCTTCCATTAATACCATTGCTCTTTGGTCGTTCTGTCTACTTTTATTTTCCCTGCATCCCACTTAGAAAGAAGAAAAAGAGACAGTAAACATAGATTTACATTGAATGTACAGCACCAATCAGGGCATTCAGCCAAACTGGTCCATGCCAGTGTTTATGCTCCACACGAGCCTCCTCCAACCCTACATCGTCTAGCCCTATCAACATATTTTTTTTTATTATTCATTCATGGGATGTGGGCGTCGCTGGCGAGGCCAGCATTTATTGCCCATCCCTAATTGCCCTCGAGAAGGTGGTGGTGAGCTGCCTTCTTGAACCGCTGCAGTCCGTGTGGTGACGGTTCTCCCACAGTGCTGTTAGGAAGGGAGTTCCAGGATTTTGACCCAGCGACGATGAAGGAACGGCGATATATTTCCAAGTCGGGATGGTGTGTGACTTGGAGGGGAACGTGCAGGTGGTGTTGTTCCCATGTGCCTGTCGCCCTTGTACTTCTAGGTGGTAGAGGTCGCGGGATTGGGAAGTGCTATCAAAGAAGCCTTGGCGAGTTGCTGCACTGCATCCTGTGGATGGTACACACTGCAGCCACGGTGTGCCGGTGGTGAAGGGAGTGAATGTTTAGGGTGGTGGGTGGAATGCCAATCAAGCGGGCTGCTTTGTCCTGGATGGTGTCGAGCTTCTTGAGTGTTGTTGGAGCTGCACTCATCCAAGCAAGTGGAGAGTATTCCATCACACTCCTGACTTGTGCCTTGTCGATGGTGGAAAGGCTTTGGGGAGTCAGGAGGTGAGTCACTCGCCGCAGAATACCCAGCCTCTGACCTGCTCTTGTAGCCACAGTATTTATATGGCTAGTCCAGTTAAGTTTCTGGTCAATGGTGACCCCCAGGATGTTGATGGTGGGGGATTCGGCGATGGTAATGCCGTTGAATGTCAAGGGGAGGTGGTTAGACTCTCTTTTGTTGGAGATGGTCATTGCCTGGCACTTGTCTGGCGCGAATGTTACTTGCCACTTATGAGCCCAAGCCTGGATGTTGTCCAGTTCTTGCTGCATGCGGATTCGGACTGCTTCATTATTTGAGGGGTTGCGAATGGAACTGAACACTGTGCAATCATCAGCGAACATCCCCATTTCTGACCTTATGATGGAGGGAAGGTCATTGATGAAGCAGCTTAAGATGGTTGGGCCTAGGACACTGCCCTGAGGAACTCCTGCAGCAATGCCCTGGGGCTGAGATGATTGGCCTCCAACAACCACTACCATCTTCCTTTGTGCTAGGTATGACTCCAGCCACTGGAGAGTTTTCCCCCTGATTCCCATTGACTTTAATTTTACTAGGGCTCCTTGGTGCCACACTCGGTCAAATGCTGCCTTGATGTCAAGGGCAGTCACTCTCACCTCACCTCTGGAATTCAGCTCTTTTGTCCATGTTTGGACCAAGGCTGTAATCCTTCTATTCCTTTCTCCCCATGTGTTTATCTCGCTTCACCTTAAATGCATCTATGCTATTCACCTCAACTACTCCTTGTGGTAGCAAGTTCCACATTCTAACCACTCTCTGGGTAAAGAAGTTTCTCTGAATTCCCTACTGGATTTATTCGTGACTATCTTATATTTATGGCCCCTATCTTTGGTCTCCCTCACTACAGTTTAATATAAAGCTTTGCAAGCTCGCTGGTACTTAGATGCAGAAGGTATATCTTCTCTCCGTCTACCTTATCAAACCCCTTCATAATTTTAAAGCCCTCTATCACTTAAACAATGAAAGAGAAGAAAATTAACCGCTGGTTGGACAATCATGATATACCTGATAAATATAAGAAATGTTATTATAAAAGAAATAGACACAGTGGGCTGGATTTTCCTCTGGCAAACTGTCCAGTGGTACCTCATAGAAAATGGGGCAGCGAAGCCAACAGCCAAATTCTTGCCCCACAAACTGGCACAGCAAAGTTTTTCTCCCCCCTCTCCCCACTAGCCAGGAAGTAAGCCATCCATCCTTTGATTGTCCCACTACATTTAAATATTCCCACACTTACCTCTCCTCCACTGCCTTTGCCAAAGAAGAACTGAAGAGTCGATGGGGAGGGAATGGGGCAACAACAGGTAGGACGACTGGCTGGCAGAAAGGAATTGGGTACCTTTCTGCCTCCTATATGATGCAAACAGCAAAATGCTTGATCCAAGACTTCATCAAAGCCACTTCAAATTTCAGGGCACATTGTTGCGGGAACTTCGTCCTCTTTTAACAGACACTCCACCCACACTGAGTAGCCTAACCAGCGATCCTTAAAGTTCCAAACCCTGTCCTGCACGTGTAGCTTCTTTTATGTAAAAATGTGAAACCAACACAGATCATTGATGTACATCAAAAGCAAAATACTACGGATGCCGGAAATCTGAAATAAAAACAGAAAATGCTGGAAATACTCAGCAAGTCAGGCATCATCTGTGGAGAAAGGAACAGAGTTAACCTTTCAGGTTCACCATCGACCTGAAACGCTAACTCTGTTCCTTTCTCCACAGATGCTGCCTGATTTGCTGAGTATTTCTAGCATTTTCGTTTTTTGTATCATAGATGTACATGCTGTGCTGAGGTTTTGGATGATAGCATACAATATAAGGGCTGTACAGAGTGCACGTACAATGCTTAATGTACTTTACATGAAAATCATTTTTCCCTTTGTAGTTTTACCTATTTCACATGATCATATGCCAACAGTTAGTTATACATTAAAAATGAGTGTTTAACAGGAAATTCAAGGTTTTGAGTTGTGCTGTGACTGAATCAGTTTAAAAATATATAAAACAAGTGGTCACTGATTTCCTGTGTGTCTGATAAGACAAAAAATAAAGCTACGACCTTATGTTGGAGTGAACATTTGTTGGCGACAGCTGTTACAACAGCCTCTATACTGTTTAGTTTGACTGCACTACAGTTTAATATAAAGCTTTGCAAGCTCGCTGGTACTTAGATGCAGAAGGTATATCTTCCCTATCTGAATATTCAAATACATCAGTATTCCTTTCAAGTTTGTTGCTACATTTCTTTCACGTTTTTCAGATAACCAGGACAGATGTGCACAAAAATTAAAAAGATAAAGAATAATCTAAAACTTTGGGGCAGATTTTCAACTTGTCGCCAAGGTGTAAAAATGGCATCATTAGTTGTCTGCTCGTTATAGAAACTGCTCGATTCTCATTTCCAGTTTAATGCCTGAGTGGCAAGTTGAAGATTTGTCCTGTTGAGTTTAAATATACTGAATTGTTCAGCGTTTCATGACCGTGTTTCCAATTTCCTCTCCTTTTATATTTATTTATTTAGACAAATTTTCCTTATTCCTTATTCCCTTATTCACTATAGTTAAATACTATCCTTTGAACTCCCTCATCAAACTCCTCCAACTCTTTTCCCGCCTTTAAAAGTCTTCTCAAAACTCATCTCTTTGATCAAGCTTTCAGTCACCTCCCCTGACCTTTCTGCCTGCTAGTTTTCTCCTCTTTGAAGCACTTTGGGACCTTTTTCTATGCTAAAGGCACTATATGAATGCAAGTTGCTGCACAGCACCTATTAGTGCCAGCATTAAGGCAGTCCCAGGTCAGGCATCACACAAGCTGGATCAACAGTGAAAGTCTCAGTACTTTGCCACAACAATGTACCTTAACGGTAACCGCAAGACCACCTCCAACTGCACCAATGTGACATTTCCATAACTCACACCAGTCATTGTTGTGGCTATTCATAGAGGGACTGACAATTCAGTGCTAATTAGCGCTGAATTATGGGCAGTTTTCTTTTGAGTGTCATGCCCACTAGGAAAAGGATTGAGACTGTCAAAGCTCATTTTATTCAGAACCCTTATAACCAGCAGAGAGAAGTGACATTTTTCCAGCCTTCATTCAAACTCAGTCCCAGAGGTAAAAAAACAATATTCGAACTTACTATACCCCAGAAATTCTGTTTTATATTGGAAATAAAAAATTGCAAAACATGAAACCAGAATATTTTGAAAGCTACAAAGAGCATTCAGCATTCCTATGAATAAATATTACACACTGTAACTGTTACTTCTCTCTGTGTATTATTAATATGTGTTATCAGTACATCTGAGTCTCCCGTTTATTCCCCCCAGTGATGTTAAGTTTTCAGGAAGTGTGACTAATTCCAAGAATTTGTTACTGTCATTCACAGAGTGCAAACTCATTCTCCAACAGTGTAGCAGAGGTCCAACACTCCAGCAGTGATGTTTCCAGTGAGATTATTTCAGCCTTAGGAACAAATAGTCCATCAGGGAAGATTATTTGAGTTGAATTCATGCTGTGTTATATTAGTGATGAATGCAATAAAACAAATGGGTTAACCTTTTAAAATAGCAGACAAAGGAATTTCATATCAATGTGTTATTTTGTTAATAATATCGCACAATGTGATTTCTACTCTATAATATGGATTTGACCTTTTTCAGAGTAGGCTTACATAAACAAATGCTACAATAATGACTTTGGTCTATTGCAGGACATGTTGTAGAGGAACTTCAACCCTGATAGCTCCTGTGTCTGACAAACAAATGAGCATCTGGACAAGAGCAGCCTGCTCAGGAACAGGGACAGGAATAGATATTTTACTGAGCATTATATTCTAAACTGAGAATGGTGGTACGTCATTACTACCATGGCACCTCAAACATGATGGGACAATCCACATTGCATCTCTAAAAAAAATTTTTTAAATGTAAACTTCTGCCATTTTAACGATAGCATTAAAATAACCCCCGACCCTTCCCCAGTGGCACATTGCAAAAATCATGTGACATCTTTATAGGGGAGATAATACAATGGCACATGGTAAACATCATTAATGCTGGAGACTGTAGCAGTAACACAATTTCACATCAGCGCTACTAAAATTAACTTTAGCCTGACTGTTGTTCAGCTCCTATTTGAAATGCTTTTTATCCCTTTTAGCTATCTATTCGAATGACAGCTTCCACTTTGAATTTACTGAATAAACACATGGCCCCTAAAATCCAAGGGAGGCGATCCTGGTAGTTAAGCTGGAATCGTGCCCGCCAATGCTTTCCAGCACTGATGTTGCTGGACTTTGCAGGGTAAGCGGAAGGACATCTAACTTGCATGGAGCCGGTGGGTGCTCGTTCCACTACAGGCACATGTCCAGCGCCCACCTGCCCCATGTAGCCAGAAAATCCCCCACCTGCCTGCCATTGGAAGAGATGCCCTGACCTCTTTAGCTACTGGCAACCCCAGCCATCTCCCCTTTGATTCCTGTGTAAGGGGTGATTCAGATTCTGGATAAAAAAGTGCTTTCTTCAGGGTCCACACCCCAATCCTTGCCTGGATCTTCTACTCCCTGGTGAGGCCCAACAGTGCCCATTGGATGCTGGTAGGCCTCATTACACTAGGTGTACCAGCGTGCAGTCCTACATCAGTTCTGACTGTACTGGGGAGGTGGAAACTCCTGGTGCAGGGAGTCTCTGCCCCCAGGAGTTTCCACCTCCCCGGTACAGTCCCCTGGCCACAATGCCTTGTAAAGGTCAGGTGGAGGCTTGGCCTCTTATGAAGATAACCAAAAAAATCTCAGAATCGATGGTGACCCAGCACAGCTAAGTTCCTGACCTTTTCTAGTGGATTCTACTGGACTCTTGTCCAAGTTATGGTGGAAGTCCAATGAACTCCCAGGGAAATTTGGAACCATGTAGTCTAATGGTGTGATGTTTGACAATTCTGTTGGTAATTCTAGTGTCATGAGCTTCTTGGGACTGCAATGGTCCTTGCCTCAGGGCTTCTGAATCCTGGAACAATTCTTTAGCATGTTGTATCACCACTATCGTCTTTTCGATGAGACACTAAACTGAGGCCCCGTTTACTCTCTCTGGTGGACGTAAAAGATTCCATGGCACTATTTTGAAGAAGTGCAGGAGAGTACTTCCCAGTGTCCTAACCAATATTTATCCCTCAATCAACAACTTAAAAAAAAAGCAGATTATCTGGTCGTTATCACATTGCTGTTTGTGGGACCTTGCTGTGCATAAAATTGGCTGCATCGTTTCCAACATTACAACATTGACTGCACTTCTAAAGTACTTAATTGGTTGTAAAGTGTTTGGGATCTACTTAGATCATGAAAGGTGCTATGTAAATGCAAGTTCTTTGTTTCTTTACAGATGCACGGGCAGCCTGGTCCTGTATCCTGATATCAAGAGGAGCAAGCATTGAGGGAACTGGCTAAAAGGTCACTTGAGCTGTCATCTGGGAAAAGGATGGCATCATGAAGGTGGATCCAGCCACACCATTTGTGCTGGGTCTAGAATCTGAGTGACCACTGATCAGTGAGAGAGCAGATCTGGAGGTATTAATTAGATATCTACAGATCCCGAGAGATGTTGACATGAAGCTCTTGGAAGCTGCTTTCCATTGTTCTCTCCAAACAGCCCCCCAAGCCTGAAGGCCAGTGGTCAGAGTGTCCACTCTGGATGCAGTGATTGGTTTGGTGGCCTTTCTGTCTGGGGAATGGAGGCAGATATCTGTGGTGCCACAACCAACTCTAGGTCGCATTGCATTGTATCAAATCCTTCTCAGATATTATGTGGAGATGCCGGTGATGGACTGGGGTGGACAAATGTAAGGAATCTTACAACACCAGGTTATAGTCCAACAATTTTATTTTAAAATCACAAGCTTTCGGAGATTATCTCCTTCATCAGGTGAGTAGTGAGTGACGAAGGAGATAATCTCCGAAAGCTTGTGATTTTAAAATAAAATTGTTGGGACTATAACCTGGTGTTGTAAGATTCCTTACATTTCTCAGATATTGGCATTAACCAAGACATTGGACTTCACTATTACCCCAGCCATCTGTCTCAGGTACACTAAGATGATCTTCAGTGCCTCTGTATGTCTGGTGCTGATCCAGCATCCTTCCTTTAGTTCCCAGGTTTGGGAGCCAGGGGCTCACTTCAATGGAGACTCTGCTCCCAATTGCCCCTTTAAGTTCCCCATTGTTAGATTCCACTTTCAGCTATGACTTCTCTGGCACTGTGAGGGTAATGAATGAAGGAGGACCACACTCATAAAGAGACTGCAAAGAAAGGTCAGAGGGAGCAGCTGCTCTGGTGAGGTTGTTAAACTTATTTTTTCACTGCACTGAAGTCTTGGAGTTCAAGGAGGTGCCACTCACTGTCACAGCCACTTCCCTCCAATGAGTGCATACCACATTCTTGACAGGTTTCAAGTCTCCAACCCCAAATGGACCAGCCCTCCTGCTCTGTATCTCCGTTACGAGGACCTCCATGAAGTTTGGCACTCGTTTTCTGGTTCCTCCAGTGCTGCCATTGCCCCTTTAAGCCGCAGTGGATTTTATATCCTACTGCTACACCAGAGACTTTCCAGCCCCCATCCCCTTACTTTGGGTCTCAGGTACTTTTCTCAATGAACAGTATCAATGCTCAGTATATGGCACTGTACACCATTAAATTCAAAGCAGTAGGTGTTACTTCTGTAATTCTGATAAGCTGATGCAAAAATACGCCAGGCACTGGTTAAAATTTGCCAGAGTTAAAAACGAGTGTAAAAGTTCCATGCTGCCACAAATACACCGGGTAGTTGAGTGACAAAAGATCACTGCCACTGATACATAAATCATGGCCCCCGCTCTGTGGGTCATGAAAACCTACGTGTAGGTATGACTTATAAATTTCATATCACCAAAGAATAGATTTTTTAGTGCTTGCTTACACTGAAATCCTCAACCTGATGCCCTAAAGATAAACAGAATTTTATCCTCTGTGTGCTGTGTAAATCTGTCAAAAAACAAGAGATGATCTGTTTTAACCATTTAAGTTTATTGAAGTGAATGGGAAAATCATCAGTTGAGGTGAAAGCATTCCATCAGCACCAAAACAAAAATACTGTGGAAAAAATGTACTTAGACAGAAATAGAAAAAACACAAAAAACTTTTCCCCTCCCTTCCTTTCATTTTCCCTATGCAGTGCCTCAAGTTGCTAACCCCTATCTCACTCTCTTCCTTAGTCAAGAAACCATACAGGTCCATTCCACAGGTACTTCCATGGGCAGTATCAGTACCAGCCCTCAGGAAATCTAACAGTGCTTGAAATCTCCTCCTGATAGTAGTTCACCATTTTGAATAAACTGAAATGCAACTTTAAAACCCAGGACATGTTTAATTGATGTTTATTTTAATTTATTATGAACATATAAAACGTGATTAAATTAGTTGTAAGTGAAGGATATTTTCTCTTGTGCATTGATGTACAACAGGACTTTTAACATTTCCATAATTGTTTTACAGTGACACATGAACAGTTATCTTAATACTAATGACTTGAACTGATCATCTAAAACCTTACAGCAGTTAGATTTAATTTCTTCTTAATCACTGATTGGACTCTTTGTGACAAAGAGTAAATTATGAGCAGTAGCTCAGCAGCTGTAATGTTAGACCCCGAGGTTGAGTCTCATTCCTGACTGACATTCATAACCAGGCTTCCTCCACAGGGTGAATTTCAGCAGTAACAGCCAGGATTTTGGTGAGAAGTGAAAACCACCTGAAGTTGAGGAACTGTGGCTGCTGGGCCCTGAATCTCCTCAAGGGTTGTCCCAATCTCCTGTCGTAAGTTTGATTCACCGGAAAAATGACATAAACGGCTGCTAGAAAACCCCTTCCGAAAAGCAGGCATTGCTGTGTACATATTATATTTGATAAATAACATCCAGTGACACTGAAATTATAACATCCGACTTTAGACTTCAGTAGTTTATGTCACAATACAAAAACTATTTTCAAATTACTTTCTCTTTCTTGCACCAAATGAAAATGCTATTTACACATGGTTGGGTCTCAGACAGAATTTTTGCTCCATCTGAGAGGCTTCTGTTATACTTATGTGGTGGATGAGGGCAGGGTTAATTATAAATAAAACTTGCTAAGGTTGGCTGTGAAATATATGTGCTTTCAAATGGTTTAAAGTTACCAGTCAGGATGCAATGAACACAGATCAGAAACCAGAGATGAAAAAAGAAAATTTGCCAAACAGCACTATCCCTAAATCATAGTTTCCAATTTGATTTTATGGCGATGATGTCCGCTACACTCCACCAGCTCTGGGTGCTCCTTCAACCATGTTGGCCCTCACTTCTGAGATTCCATCAGCATCTTCACCTTGCCACCGACTGCTTACCTTCAAAAGCCTCCCTAAGATCCTGTACATAATGCGCACCATAGAAATGTAAGTTGTTGATGGTGATCAACAAAGTTACAGGCCTATAGATCTTTAAAATTTTCACAAATGAGTCTGACCACATAATTCATAAACAGTGAAGTAGCCAAACTCAAGAGTATTGCCTCATATGCTGTATTCAAAAAAATAAATGATTTTCAATCCTTTTAAAATATTTTTTCTTAGACTGAGTGAATAATTTGGTGACATTACCACATCTGATTTCTTTAACATCATACAATGCAGTGTTTCCCATGTGACAGGATCATGTATCTTCTCAGCTATTGGGATGCTTGCTTCACTATTGTTTTCAATAGCTAATTTTCCTTTCAATACTAGCTGCTGCAAGGCATGGGCTCCTGTGTAGTTGCTGAAGTGATGATGTCATCACACCAGGCTGTTCTACAATTAACAGATGACTGAATCTTTAATGTGCAGCAGATTAACCTTCTAACATGTGCTGCTGTCATTAAGGAAAATTGAACAATTTAAGGTCTGTGTGCAGATTTAAGTGTTGCGCCCGAATTAGTAATTCTGCAAAGGGAATACACAGAACTAAATTCTGCAATTTGATCTGAAGCTAAGCATACCTCAACTAGATTCTGAGAAGCTTTAATATAAGAAAGGGAGGCTTTCACAGATATCTGTAGATAAATACTTGGTATCCTCGCTGTCTGCTTATTTACAGAACTACATATTTGTCCAGAGGCCACATAAATGTAGCTTTAAAACCCACTGACAATATTTGTGTGAAAAAAATCTCTCCTGGAATGTAATTGGCTTTGGTATTGAACAGGATTTCTATTTAGTAAGTTAGATTGAGACCATCCATTCAGCTGCCACTGCCGCATCCCTCCTTTCCCCTTCCCACCAAGCCAAGCTTCCCCCGTGCCCTATCCCTGAACTCACACCTTTCTCCAGTTTCGCTCCTATCTCTCTTTCCAAGCTCATCTTGTCCATGTGATCCACCTCCTGCTCGCTTGACCCGATTCCCACTAAACTGCTGACCACCCAACTTCCCTTGCTGACCTCCATGCTAGCTGATAGTATGGAGGGTTATCCTCTCCTCGGGTACTTGCCCGGTCCCTTCCAAATATCCAACATCACCCCCCTCCTCAAACAACCTACCCTTAACCCCTCTATCCTTGCTAACTACTGCCCCATCTCCAACCTTCCTTTCCTCTCCAAAGTCCTTGAACACGTTGTCACCTCCCAAATCCATCCCTATCTTTCCTGCAACTCCCTCCAAAGAGATTTCCACCTTTCCCTCAGTACTGAAACAGCCCTAATCGAAGTCACAAATTATATCCTCTGTGACTGTGACCATGGTGCATTATCTCTCCTCATCCTTCTCAACCTGACTGCAGCCTTTGACACAGTTGACCACATCATCCTCCTCAAATGCCTCTCTTCTGTTGTCCAGCTCAGTAGGACTGCCCTCACCTGGATCCACTCTAACCTACCTACTCATAGCCAGAGAATCTCTTGCAATGGCTTCTCTTCCCGCCCTCACATCATCACCTCTGGAGCCTCCCAAGGATCTATCCTTAGCCCCGTCCTATTTCTCATCTACAGGTTTCCCCTCAGTGACATCATCTGAAGACATGACGTCAGGATCTACATGTACGTTGATGACACCCAGCTCTACCTCTCCAACATTTCCCACGTTCTCTCTAATTCCTGTTTCTGAAAACTCCTGTGTTCCTCCAACTCTGGCCTCTTGTGCATCTCCCCGCCCTTTGTCCCACCCTTGGCAGCTATGCTTTCAGCCATCTAGGCCCTAAGCTCTGGAATTCCCTCCAAAAACCTCTCTGCCTCTCCATCTCTCTATCTTTCTGTCCTCCTTTAATACACTCTTAAAACTTACCTATCTGACCAAGCTTTTAGTCAACTGTCCTAATATTTCTGTTTTTGGCTTGATCTGAATTTTTGTCTGATTACACTCCTCTGAAGCACTTTGAGATGTTTTTCTACGTTAAAAGTGCTATATAAATGCAAATTATTGTTGTAGAATATAACCACAATGCTGCCTTAAATGCTAGAACTTGCTTTTATTGTACACTTTCTTTTCATTGGTAATGGGTTGCAAAGCTGCTGTTGTTTCTTGGTTATATACGTATAATATATATATTCACTGGCAGTAAGTTGATTGTAACTTTGCTGAGAGATGTAAGAGAAATCGTCTATTGACCACTACTTAATCAATCTTGAATCCAAATAGAAGATTTAATTTGACCATCAGCTTCCAGATGGGAGCACCACAGAATAACTAAACTCCCATTCTGATGGTGATGCAGTACAAAGAATTTTCTTTGAAATTATAACCTTTAAAAAAATTATCTTCAGATTGAACACAGGCCTCTTTAAATTTCATTAGCATTACCAATTGGCATCTGAAATTATATATCAACAGGAAACCATGGAACAAACTGCACACTGTAACTCAAATCAGTGATATCCTTGAACCTGAAACATCTTGACACAGAAATCAGCAGAAAGGACGACTCTGAGCCACAATCATTTGGCAAGCTATCCTAGCACATCAAATTGATTCTTTTTTGCTTGTTTTTCAATAAGCCATTTGTCCATGAAAAACAGGGAAGGGCATTCAGAATATGACCAAGCTGAAGTATGCACAAGATTACTGCAGGTTACCCATTTATTAACCATTTGGAATAAATAACAATTTTTTTCACCCGAAGCTCTATTTAGTGCCGATTTTCTAACACTTAAAGGGACACTACCTTCTTGAAAATGTTATTTTCATTTTGTTTCTAAACAGACAACATGATGATGTAAATCACAATGAAATGCATCACATTACTTTAAGAGTGAAAGCATTGTGATGAAAATAATGTAAGACTCTTGTGACTCCTCAAACCACAGTCTCTTACAAACTCCGTTAAACAGAAGTACCAACATCACACGATCTAGGTGATGTTTCCTTATCCAAGGGTAGTCTCTTGGTGTTTCAAAATGTTCAGGAGAATGCCATACAAGAGCTGATTTTCTGAGTTTATGCTGTCGGCGTGGATTCTGGCTGCACATATCGGGAAATCGGGGCATGTTGTCCACAATTTTTGTTCATTAACTTCAATGGATAGGAAAATCAGGGCAGTATGCTCACAATTACTCAATATGTGTGGGCAGGTGAGGTTCCCAATGAATGCGGAAAATCAGCCCTAATTTCTACAGAATGATTGCATCAGGAATAACAAAATTCTTGACAATGTCCTTAACAAAGGAGTTGGCTCTAACAGTGTATATGGTATTCATAGCTTTTATAAAGATATATATGAAATGGAATGGTGTGCCTTATTTTTTAATATAATTTTTCTTTCCAGTCAAATAAAAAAAATGGAGGCGCTAGAGATCTGAAATAAAAACACAAAATGCTGCATATACACAACAGGTCCATCAACATCTGAAAAGTGAAGAGGTGGGTTGATGTTTTATGCGTGGACATTTTGTGAAAGTCAGGAGGTGATTTTCAAGTCCATTACACCGTGTATGCATCAGTTCAAGGGCTGTAACAGGCAGGCAAAAGAGGTTGTCGATTCATAATTCTGGGTCTCCATCCATTCATGTTTGAAGTGCATTTCAGGAGCTTTATTAAAATATTAAAATGTGGGAAGTGATACCCTGCACATCATTTTGAAATGTTCATGCATTCATGACATTCATAATTATGCTTTTGAAAACTAGGTGTTCAGGATTCTATGGGACTGAGAATTAGATAAATGTTCATTTGAAGGACGTAGTAATGTTAAGGTAAATATTTTTAGGTTATTTTAACCTGCTTTTCTTTTTTTTTGTTTCCTTTCTGCGGGTGCTTTTGTGACAGTTGTTTTGATTATTTTTTTTTTACCCTCGGCACTATTACTGGCACCTATGGGTTTCCCAATGGGAATCTACCTATCTGAGGTATTTGAAAGAAGAAGAGATCTAGTGAGAGATGCCTGGAAGGTTAGGCATTGGCTGCATTGGAGGTTCTCCGATACCCATGCACCTACAGATAGAGATAACAAATCTCATTTTACGGGTGCATATGGAGGCTGCTATTTCCAAAGGAAACTGGGACAACAGAAACAATAGCACCATTAAGGCAGATGAATGCCTGACTAACTGTGACATTGGATGGTTCCTCACTTGCATCCCAATCACATTATGGCACGCTTTCAGTGGCACTGCTTCCTCATAAGTAAGCAGCCAATGCCCATAGAAGAAAATCTCTTCTTTCATCTTTTAATCTCTATATTATGTGGAATAGAAAGTTTCAACTGAATGTTACAGTCAACACTAATGGATTCAGGAGCAGTCTGAGGATTGAGGAAGACTGCAGGCATGGTACTCCCCTTCCACAGCACATGCTCTTATATAGCATTAGTGACGCTGGGTTCCCCAGGCATAGGTCTCACGAAGCTGGCGGCAAGCCGTATGTAAAACTCATTAAGACCAGTGATGTGGAAGACCTGCTTAAAACAGGTCTTAGTGAGACCCCACTGCTTTTAGATTCTGCTTGGGGAGCCTGGCATCGCTAAGTGCCTCAGGACACTGGGATCGCAGTTTTACAGTGGTGGAATGGGACCATATTCCCAGGGTTGTTGGACAATGCACCACAGTAGCAAGATCTATCATCTTTTCGCTGTGTTACGGTGGGAGTACGATAATGGGACAGAAATTGCTCGCGAAATAACGGAGAGCTCAACAGCGCTCTTACTTATCTGCCCAGCAAGAAAGTAACTAATTACACCATCAAACAGGTACACTTAAAAATACAGGTCTAAACTAAGTTTGAACAGCGCGGTTAGGTCTTAATGACTAACAAGCAACTAAAAATTAACTTTCAAAAATGTGGAGGCTCATTAATCCTTATTTTAATAGTTTTTGGACATTAAAAAAGATTGAAAAATTAAACATTTTTTTTACTTTTCCTTCTGTCTTTTTATTTAATTCAATTATTTCTTACCGTCTTTTTTCACTGTCTACAACTGTTTTTGTATTGATTTAAAATGTTGTACCTTTCACTTGCTGGTTTAACACTCCAAGCCTGCAGAGACAGTGAACGCAGCAGTCACAAATGTTGCAATCTGATTGGTCAAGGGGAGAGATTGATCCTCTCACTTCTCCCAGGGTCCTAGTTTCATCTGAACTGACGCTGAGCTCTTCTCTGCTTCCTATTCGAGGAAGTGCTCGCAAAAAAGACCACGGTAAGTTTGTGGGTTAGTATAAATCTATGGAGCAGCAAGGAATGTTGGTTCACCGCTTTGAGCAATTTCTACCCCAATGTGTTTTGCTACATGAAGGATACCTCCCACTGAGTAAACATTAAGCTGTATTGGCATCAGGCAAAGCAGTGACATTAACTAAATGTTAGTGCCTTCCGTCTCTGCTAAAGGTAAATCCAACTAAATTGGTGAATGACCAAACAACAACTCCAGGTTACTACATATGATTAATAATGTTTAGTCATCATCCACTGTCTACGGTAAAATCAGGTTAGAAGCTATAAGTCATACCTCTATTTTATGAATACTTCAGTTTATATATAGATTTTTTTCTTGCATTTATCATAAGTTTGTTTATTAGGGGTAATTTTCTATCTTCACAATCCTGGCAGGGAACCTCACTAGAAGTACAAAATCAGAAAATCACCCCTATTGTAGTTAATCAATTAGATTCATCATCAAAGAAATGGGTTTTCACAGATATCAGCACATAATAAGCAACATAATGAGGTAAGTCGTGACCTTTGATTGTTCCATCTATAAACTAATAATCATCAATGACCTTTTCATTGTGACATACACTATGTAAATTATTAGTGAAAGCAGATCATCAAGATTATGGGTTTTGATGATTTAAAAATATGAGCAGCCTATAAGACACATAGTACAGTTACAGAACAGCAACTCCTGTAGCTGCATGAAAACAATTGGTAGATTTTTGTCTTCACCACCTGGGTGGTAATCTGGCAAAGCCACCCATTATAAAACCTGCCTGATTTTTGTTCCATTGGAATAAAAATCAGGCAGGCCCATTAAAGAGTGAGCAGTGAGGATAAAAATCTACCTCAATAGTCTGAGAATTGAAGACTATAGTGAAAAATGTATAGCAATCCAACTATTGTTTGTTCATGTGGCAAATAAATTAAAATCAAAAATACGGAAAGCAAAGATAGAATACATAGGCAACTCCCTACTTATTTTGACACACGATTATCTGATAATCTGCCGATCATCTTAACTCCCAGATGTGATTTGTTAGGGTTGAGAAATAAGGAATTGGTAAACTCTATTGGCATCTGGTGTGTGCAGATTGCAGCTGCTCTCTATTCTAAGTACCAAAGGACCTAGTAGGTTTGCAGCATTGAAGTAATAATTGGGAAGAGTCGCTACGAGGTCAGCTGCAAGGCTTTATCTTCGCCACAGTAAAACTGAAAGAGCTACAGACAACAAAAAGATGCGCGTTTGTGTTTTTTTAAAGAGAAAAGTTGAAATATCATTTCACAGTGTTTAGTTTACTTGAATAATATGAAATATTAAAATAAAACTCAACATCCACATAACTGAGTTGACATTGTATACATTTTTTTTAAATACCTAGGGATCTTTAAAATCAGATTTTACCAATTTCCACTGACAAATTTGCAGATTGTTTTGGGTGGTAAATTGTTAAAAAGAAAGATTTCCTCCCGAATAAGAGATAAACCCCAACCCCTAAAATTTCCCATTGTTTTCTTGCGAAAAAACTGGTCTGGAGATATGTGTGAATGAACATCTGTGATGTCATGTTGTGTACAGTACGTACCATGCTGAGGTCACTGACATGATGTGCATGCATCTCTGGACCCAATCATCGCCAGGAAAAGAAATAAAGGCCATGCAATTTGGATTTTTTTAAGAGGATTTGGATCATTTTTAGGTACTGCTGTGAGTTCTATCACCGAGAATTTCGTTGGAGGTTCTGCCGATCAGCCGCCATATCTTCGATGGAAGATCGACGGAAATCGCATTTACTACAGCAATTGTCAGTCTTTCATTTCTAGTTAAGTATGAAGTAAGGACACCAGTGCATTGACACGGTTACCACACTGATAATCCCCAGAAGACTGAGATCATCAATCAAAGACTGGCTCAGGTCATACAAGGTCATATGCATTGTTTACTAAAGCAAGATTGCAACTGTTCCCCTGTGCATAATGTCCAACAGTTTTTATTATCCTACCAGCATAGTGGCAAATGAGTGGCTGAAGGCAAAACAATAAACATAGCGGTCCTGAAATTCCACGGGGGATTCTAACGGTCCTCCACCAAAACTTCAGTGGGAGACTGGCAAAACCCGAAAGGAAATTAGGGAGACCAGGTTATGTCGGGCCTTCGTCGTTATGGTTATTTCCTGGTTGCCTTTTAAGGGGCTGACCTTCCATCTGGAAAATGATGGGCCAGGAAGGGGCCAGGGAAGGGAATCCCTAATTCGGAGTTCCTGTTCTTGGGGCTCACTGGGGACCTGGTACAGTCCAAGAGGAGTCATACAAGCCTCTCTAAGAGCACACGTGGGCAGCAATGTTGGCATCCAGGCCTGACAAGCGACTTGTACCCCAAAGAGGGAAAAAAACTTTTTAAAATTTATTCTGAACTAGCCCCCCTGGTTGTGGGCCATTCTGAACATTGCCAACGTCGGGGATGGGGGGGGCGGAAGCGGACTGGGAAAAACCACTCCCCGTAGGCGGACGACAAGCCAAATTTCCACTGGCATGGGGCAGATGGGTGCCAATGATGCATCTCAAGAAGGGCTTGCACCTGCCGGCCCCATGAAAATGAGGCGACCTTCCTCTGCCCCCTTAAAACACCAGTGAAGGTCAGGGTGGGAGGATACCAGGGGCACAATTATGGTGCAACCACTGGGATCATGGCCTATGTAACTTCAGGCGCAGGTTCTTCAGTTTTTTACATTTACTTTAAAAAAAAGTACCTACAACAATAACTTGCCTTTATATAGTGTTCTTTAACATGGAAAACCACCCTAATGCACTTCACAGAGGCGTAATCAAAAAAATGGACTCAGATCCCAAGAAGAAATTACTGGCAGGGGTGACCAAAAGCTTGGTCAAAGAGGTGGTTTTTCAGGAGGTTCTTAAAAAAGGAGGGAGATGCCGAGGTGGAGGGGTTTGGGAAGGGAATTTGAGAGCATGGATTCTAGATGGCAGAAGGCATGATCACCAATGGTGGGGCAAAGGGAAGAGGAGCACCACAAGAGACTATAGTCAGAGGAATGGAAAGTTCTTGGGCTGAAGGAGGTAAGGGGGTATGGGGGAGAGACCAAGAAGGGATTTAAACACTAGGATGAGAATTTTAAGCTTGTGGCATTGAGGGACTGGGGGCTAATGCAGACCAGCAAGGACAGGAGTGATGGGCGAGGGACATTTGATGAGGAATGGGATACAGGCAACAGAGTTTTGGATTAAGTGCACGGTGGGTGGAGTATGGGAGGCTAGCCAGGAGTACATCTGGGGGTTAAGTGAGAGTCTGATGGTGAGTCCCATAAATGTGGTACTCTTGAATTGTGTAAAAAATTGTGGGGTGTCATTTAGTTTGACTGTACTTACTGTTTTCTTGTTTAGCGATGCTCAAATTTTTTTTTTAAATTCTGAATTTACCTGGCTTTTTAGGTCCAATTTTTTTGGACCCCAAGAATTATTTTTTTTTCTGGATTTTTAACACTAAATTAACAATAAAAACTGACTTTAAAGGTCCTTATGAATAATTTAGGAAATTAAGATCTCACATCTATTTCCAATCACAGGCAAAAAAGCAAAGTTGTTTATGTTTATCTATGCAATGTAGTAAATACTATACTTATATAAGCTAACTATAAAATTATCTGTTAATTCACTTTTGCATTGTGTGACCCAATTTATTGGTTATCATTCATAATAAATGCAATCTTCACAATTCCTCTAAGCCAAAACATACAGAAACATGGCCCGGAAAATGTTCATACAATCTTACAAAAATAAACGATTATTTTCATACAGCACTTCACAATTAATTCATTTTCATTTATTTTAATTACCAGATTTTTCTTCTGACTCTCACTGTTCATCTCTGAAACCCACTGAAATCAAAGGCCATAAGGGGAATTTTTTGTTCAAATGAAAGAAGGAATATGACCTCGCAATTTAATTATTTCGATTCTTACCTTTGAAAAAGCAGTCTTCATTATGGACAATTGAAATTTTTTGTTTCTTCAAGCAGGCGGCACGATGAAGTTCACAGTGGTTTTCATAAAGTTCACCGTCAGAGCCACACACGGGCTTGTAATTGGGCTTGCAGCGCTCCATGCACGCACAGTCCGCTTGTCCTGTCTCCTTGTTGGCAATACAGTGCCGGCCAAGCCCACAATACTTGTTCTCGCAGGGTCCAAAATGGCCATCCTGACCATAGTATGCTGAAAAGTAACAAGAACCAGATTTGTCATTATCTTTGGGGTTTGTATGATGTGGAAAATGCAATTATATGTTACATCACCTCGGGCCATATGCAGTAAGCAGTTGATCAATTAATATAATTTTGTTCTTGACACACACAGCTAACTGCAACATAGAAAGCAGTTTTCGCACTTTGCAGCTTCAGTTAATCATGATAAAAATCACAATATTTTGATATATTTCTGCAAACTGCAGCTCAATCAAAAGCATTCATTTAAAGACAAAGCTAAAAATTTTTAAGAGATTGTAAATTTCTGTCCTCAAGCATGTCCGTTTTTCTATGTTCTCCTTCTCATTAGTTTAGTAAGCAGCATTTTTCAGACTGCAGCTCCTTTTGTTAACAGAATTTGCTGTGATGTTCATATATAGACTTTTATATGCCGTGCTATCACCGATTATATTTATTGCATGTTGTAAATGACTTCCACAGCGTCTATTTTTGTGCATGAATGCTGCTGCTAAAGAATGGACCACAATTCTACTTTGGCACCCAATGTCATCATCAAACATTCACACAAATGCTAGATGCAAATTACAGCTCCCACTGCTTTGCCATTAGAATGTCCTGTAACCATACCTCAGAAGAGTGTCTTCCACTGCATCAGTATAAACTTCCATTTCCCACACCAGCCATTCTTACACCTATCCTGAGCAAATTTGGCAATTTAGCACCAATTAGTTCAGGACTGTAAGTAATTTGATGATATGGATCTCAGCCTACTAGAAAATATCTTGAAGCTGCCTGGTTATTTCACATGGTGCCTTTAGACTGATAGGGAGTAATTTTGACTTTGGGCGATAGTGTAAAATGGACGATATTGATTTAACTGCCCGTTAATCGTCTCTCCTAATTTTCATTTCCATTGGGAAAGTTGTATTAACTCGCGGCTGAATTGATATCGCCCGTTTTACACTATCACCCAAAGTCAAAATTACCCCCATAGACTTTCATCCCATTCTGATTTAGAATCTTGAGAGGAATGGATTATATTCTAACCTACTGCACCACACACTTGTAATGCCAATTTAACATTGACTAGCAACATAGCAACAACCACTATCATTATGCTGTATTATCGTTAAACACAAACCTTTTCAGTCTTTTCTGCACAATCCCATAATCTAATTTATTTGCGAAACTGGTGGACAGTTGGAGCCTGTGGGGGGGTGGTGGGGGGTATGGAGGTAACCCGGGGGGAAACGCACATGGTCCAGCAGTCGGGCTGGAATATTTTTGTGGGACAAATAGGTACAGGAATGCTCCTCCTGGCCCCACAAAAACAAAAGATGAAAGTTTCTTAAGGTGCCACACGCTCCATCCATTTGTACCTCACAATTGCACTCAGGATCCAATGTACAGCATATTAAAAGTGGCCTCCCAGCTGAAACAGGTGGGCCCTCTGGCTGCCCTTCTCAGTACCCTACCCAAGATGGCAGCAGCCAGAGCGACAGCATAAACAGAGCGGCAAGTGACCCTAGGCCATTTTCAGGCTTCTACCGCCCCGTTAACACTGGGCAGAGACAGATAAAATCAGTCCTGCTATCTCTTTATGAACAGTATTTCACTGATCTCTATTCCCTGCACAGAAGAAACACGATTTATAGAAGTATTGGAAGTCTTGATCATGAATGAAAAAATACACATTGCTTTCCAATAGTCTCTTGCATGTTGTTACAAAACATTATGTACATGGAATCCAGACAATTCTGTACTTTGTGATCTATAATCCGTCCTCAGGAAGGTTTTAGCACACATTAAAGTTGATTTTGTTTTGCAGCCGCCACACTGATATACCTAAATCTTTGTTTTGTAAACATCAAACATGACGCTGATAACAATGGTTGTGCAAAAGAGTACATTAAGTAGAAAAACAAACAGTTTTGGTTCGGAGCCTTGCGACGCACCATATTCCGCGCTGATATTTTCAAACAATAAAATTCATCTCCATCGTAAGCCAGGTTGTTAGCACTTAAAGTTAAAGTGTGAGTGTGAGTAACAAACTGACAGATTGAAGCCTAGAAAGTGCAACAGTGCCGGTGCTACTTGTCAGTCCAAACAGATGTTCCACAGCACATGGTGGTAAGCAGAGAAAAAACATCATGCGAATGATTTCTGTGTGCCATTGTATATAAACTTCAAAGCAAACTGTGTAGTATTCATTATTTTCTCAGGAAACTCCAGTGAACAAAATTTATTACAATCCTCAATTAAAATTGGAACACCGCAATTTTGGGCATGCTGATTTTTTTGAAAAATGCTGAGAAAGCAAGGTAAATTGCTACGGCCAATATGATGCAGCATACCAAGGCTGAAAAGAGTAGAATAATGAGGCACATAGGAACAAGAGCAAGTAATTCAGTCCCTCAAGCCCATCCCACCATTCATTCAAATCATGGCTGATCTGTATCTCAACTCCATTTATCCGCCTTTGCTCTATATCCCTTGATACCCGTATCTAACAAAAATGTATCAATCTCAGTCTTCAAAGTTTCAATTGACCCAGCATCTTCTGAGGGAGAGTTTTCAATTTTCACTAACCTTTGTGTGAAAAAGGGCTTCCTGATTTCACTCCTAACTGGCCTAGCTCTAAATTTATGGTTATGCCCCCTTCTGTATTCCCCAACCAAAGGAAATAGCTTTTCTGTATCTATCCTATCAAATCCATTTATCAGTTTAAACACTTCAAATAGATAACCCCTCAATCTTCTAAACTCAAGGGAGTACAAGCCAACTTTATGCAACCTGCCCTCACAAGTTAACCCTTTAAATTCCGGTAGCATTCTGGTGAATCTGTGCTGCACCCCCACCAAGGACAATATATCTTTCCTGAGGTGTGGTGCCCAAAACTGAAGCAATTTTATCCTGTTTTATTAGCTTTGTAATTCCAGTCTTAGGGAAAAAACTGGTAAAATTGCAACAGTTTTCCTTTCCCCCTTATTGTAATTGTTGACAGGGTAGACTTTTTGAGTTCCCACATAGAGCACAGTACTTCACACACTGCGAGCATGCACTGTAAAATGATGGGTCCATTTTCTGTCCACTGATTTTAAAGGTATCTCTCCATGTGTGAGGACTCAGAAAATCTACCCTTACGTATTAATGATAGGTAGGACCGTTCAAATCAAGAGCTAGAAATGTAGGCCAAGCTATCTCTCCACAAACCAATTCAGAATCAAAATGTTACCTTCAGTCTATTAAGTCATCTTACAAATAAAAAATTCTGTGTCTGTAGGACTGTCTGAATGTAACAATGTAGGGTACCTCTTTCTTTTCTGGTTAACTTGTGCTAACAACGTGGTATTATCATTCACATGGTTAGCAAGGACCAATCAGGTCTGACAATCAGAATAGAATGCGACTATTGCTCGTCCAGTTGTGCACTGTGCTTACCTCGGGGTGTAACTCCAGATATATTTTCAACCAATTTTATTTGTACGCCTGCCAAGCCAGTTTTCTTGCACGCTGCTGGTGGCCACACGATACAAACTATCTGAGGCTCGGAGCCTAGGCCCCAGTAACTAATTCACTCACTGTGTTCAGTGCCACAGGTACCGCTGCCCACCTCTAGTTCACAATATTGCTCAGGAAGATGATTGTGAGCCTACAGAACATCTGCAAGGTCAGCTAGTTCATCCAGATAAGAAAACTCCAACAATCATGTCGCACAAGAGCCTGGTAACAGCTTGAGCACACCAAGCTCTGGGCATGTCTGTGGGGGACAGTAAGGGATTTACGGAGAACAATGAAAGGTCAATGGAGACAAAGTGAGAGCCCCGCATGGAAGGTCAATGGGAGAACACTGATCGATCTCTGGCGAGAGTGAAGCATTTATGGGGTACAGTAAGGGGTCCATGAGAACACAGGAGTGGGGTTCAATGAGGGAATCTGAGGGGACATCACAATTTAAATTTTTTACAATACCACAGAAGAACCACTAGTACCAGTCAGATCATTAACCACAAACACCCTGCAATGATAAAATATAAAAAATAGAAAAAATATAAATGTGCATAGTACCAGGAAATAAAGTCAAAGATTAAAAGAAGAGCCAGCATGAAAAAGAAGGCTGTTGGGTCTGATTCTCTTTGCTCCACTCTCCTACCCTAGTGCTGGACAGACAGGTGTACCCCAACATGCACCAAGTCACTTACAATTGCACTTTCAAGCTGCCAACTTCCATTAGCCACAATACTTCTGCAGCTGGCCCCCATACTAGTTGCATTGTAAATGATTCCCTCTCCTCAGATACTGTCCCAGTCCTTTTCAAGACTGCCGTCAGCACCCCATCCTCAAAAAATTCACCCTCAATCATTCTGTCCTTGCAAACCACTGCCCCATCTCCAACCTCCCTTTCCTGTTCAAAGTCCTTGAACTTGTGGCCTTCCAAACCCGTGACCATCTTTCCTGCAACTCCATGCCTGAACCTCAGCCATCAGGTTTCCAGCACCACCTCGGCACTGAAATGGCCCTAGTCAAAGTCATCAGCGACATTCTCTGTGAATGTGACCATGGTGTGTTGTCTCTCTTCATCCTGTTTGACCTCTCTGCAGTCCTTGATATGGTCCGCCACACCATCCTCCTCCAACATCTAACATCTCTCCTCTGTTGTCCTGCTCATTGGGAGTGCCCTTGCTTGCTTCCACTCTTACCTATTCAACCATAGCTAGAGAAACTCCAGCAATGGCTTTTCTTCCCAGCCCGCACCATTATCTCTGGAGTCACCCAAGTATCTATCCTTGGACCTCTCCTCTTCCTCATCTACGTGCTGCTTCTTAGTGCCATCAGCAGAAGACACGGGGTGAAAATTTGTTTGGGCCCATTTTTGGCCCCAGAATTGGCACTGTGCATACAGCGCTCACCCCAATGGGGAGTCAAAGGCCAGCCTCAGGCCTCATCAAAATATTTTGCGTGAGCTGCCCACACATGTCGCGCCTCCACAGGCAGCTCATGCATTTACTTAGAAGAATATCGGGCCGCTTGCATCTCTGGCAGTGGCCCAAAGATAAGTTCTGTGAAGGGGAGTTGGAATGAGCAATGGGGTGGGGGAGGAGGGGTGGTGATCTGTGGAGTCAGGGAGCATTCTTGCTCCTTCTGTCTCCACATGAAAGTTTTTTAAAAAGTTTATTTCAAAACACTTACCTTTAGTTGCCAGCCGCAGTGGCCGCTGAAAAATCCTGAGTGGGGCAGGCCCAATGCCATAGGCATTTGTATAATCCCTTATCTCTCAATGTCTCAAAGTATTTCACATAAGTTCAGTTACTTTTGAAATGCAGTGACTGTTGTCATGTAGCCAAATGTGAATACCAGGTTTAGTACAGAAAGATGCCACAAACAGCAATGAGATGAATGACCAGTTAATCTGTCTTTGGTGGTGTTGATTGAGGAAGGAATATCAGCCAAAATATCAGGAGATCTCTCTGGTCTTCAATGGAGGATTCTTCATAAGCAAGAGCATGTGCACCAGTCATTTGTGACCTTGTTGACCGTGCTGGAAGTATGCCAGCTGCAGTAGCCTGCAGTTGGGTGGTAATGCAGCAGTGACTCCCTGCTCCGCAGACTGCCATTGATCAGCATCAATGTCACCTGCAGGCGAGAGCTCAGGCATGGATTGGAGCATCCTCAAGAAAGCTTCTGCTGATGACACTGAGGCTCTGAGGTCCAGATTCCAAGATACAAAAGAGGCCAATTATTCATGTGCCTAATAGCACACTAGGGAAGAATTCAGAGATGTTATGCAGTGCAGTGTTCTGTGCTCAAGCAGACCAGTGACTGAAATGAAGAATCAGTCTCCGGCAGCGTTAAGCGGGCAAAAGCACAGCGGAATGGCTAACTTCATAGTATCATAGTATGTTACAGCACAGAAGGAGGCCATTCGGCCCATCTTGCCTGTGTCATCATTTTCCCCCTCTTCTCTCCTGTGCTATTGGTTGTTGCTGATCTTTATCCATAAACAGGAGGGTGACTCTTTCTCTGGCTATGCTGAGCAACATGAAGCACACCATTATCATTCTGCCAATTCTCTCCTGGGCATATTGTGGAGTTCTGTGCGAATGGTTCAAATATTAGAACTGTCGTTTCAACATGCTAAATGTCTACTCAGTGAAGTTGTTGCCTGTTCCGTATGCTTTGCATAGTAGACTTTTTGCTGAGGGCTGAGCATAGAGGGATGGGGATTCACAATGGCGTCATGAATCATGTTTCAAGCAAGTAATCCATACCTCCAAGGAGCCATCTGTTCAAATTGCTGTCACACTGGAATGAGTGGAAAATCCTTGCTGCCCTTAGATATGGGCATTGTAAGTACTTGCTTGAGATCTTGAACAAAAGCAAAACACTGTGGATGCTGGAAATCTGAAATAAAAACAGAAAATGCTGAAAAACACTCAGCAGGTCACACTCTCTCCACAGATGCTGCCTGACCTGCTGAGCGTTTTCCAGCATTTTCTGTTTTTATTTGCTTGAAATCTTGCAATAACATGCATATTCTTTGCCAGTACATGCAGACCATTTGGGCTGGTATCTCTTCTGTTACCAAATGCAATGGAATGTTGCACGGGTAGTTCAACTGCCACATAGATGCAGTGATGGTGTCCTGTAAGCTGGAAACGCCACATCTTTCATGAAATCCTGTGTGCCTCCCTGCTGTGATCTAATGCTGAATTGAATGCAGTCACCAGCGTGTCAAAACAAGGCACCTGTGACCTAGGTAATGCAACGGTGAACCTCAAACTGGTTGACCCCTACCAATCTCCTGATTTTGCCTTGAAGAACCATGTGGCAAAAAAGTTGAGTGCCATTGTCACTTTTAGCAGTACCGGCACAATAGTGCTGATGTTACTCCTTGCTGCAGATCTGGTTCCAGGAGATGGCACAATTCATCTCAAGCTTCCTTGGTGAGTTGTAGCTTCCTCACACAGTACTTTCAGTTTCAGTGAGATCATGGTAACTGTTGTTTGTCTACTTGCTCCTCCTTTGCTGCCCCTTCTCCTTTTCCTCCTGTAACATGTCCAGCAAAGTAAGACAAGCTGATGACCCACTGCTGGTGTATGGACTGAAACAGTTAAATTAGTCCATTCAATATCTCCTGCTGTGTTCCACACTGGACCTCTGCTGAATCTCTTCACTGCCCAAATTCAATGTAATTGTCATTAGCGCCAGTTATGCTTCAGGGGAACCAGCAGTAAACTTGCATATTTGCCATTAACTGGTCCTTAATAAGCTTTTAACAAGTTTCTTAAAAACTTTAAAACTGAACTGGGTCTATGTGCTGTTGTGTGTTAAGCCAGATTATTCCTCTGAATAATTTTAAAAACATGAGCAAAAATTGCTCCCTTACTGCTAATGCACAAAATGAGTACGTATTAATGTACACTTAAGGGTAACATTCCAAAATCCATAATAGACAGAAAATCATGGGGGAGCATGCTCACAAAGTCTTGATATGTGCCTTTGGCAATGCAAGGTTCTGCGTCAAGAACATGTATTCATAAAATTGTCCATTTAGTACCTGCGTTGGCTCTACTGCACAGAGGAATTTCACCCACAGTGTTACGGTTAGGACCAACTCTTCAGCAATTTGGTGGTAAAACCAATCAGCTACCAGCAGCTACAAAATCAAATCTGTTTAATTTAGTCACGACTCACTTTTTTCAGATTTTGTTTGTTCTCTGTATTGTTCCCTATTTTGTTAGTTTGATGTTTTTGTTTGCAGTTGCTGGCTTACTAATTGCTGCTCCTTTTAAAAATGTTTCATAACACAATCAATGCCCAAATCACAACCCACATAACTCTTGTTTTCCAACAAACAGAATGCAATCTGCGGTACCTTGTTAAGTGGCTAAGGTGCGTCAAATTCAGCTTCTCACATATTTGCTTCAATGTGCGCTTCCAAAATTATTAGTGCTTTCACTAACAATCTTGAAAACTCAATAAAAATAAGATAGGGTGCAGCAGAGAAGTGTAAGGAAGAATTTTATCCATAGTTAACAGGAAGTCATTAAACACATTGGGCTCGAATTTATCAGGCCTGCGGGTTCCCAGCGGGTGGTCCTCCGGGAGCGTGGTCAACACGCTCGGCGAAATTAGTGGGTTGCCCGCGCGATCGTAGCAGGCAACACACTAATAGGAATCAATTAACTGCTCCTCCGGGGTCCACGGCGCTGGCCTGCGCGTCGGTCGGGCTGCGCATGCGCAGTACGATCTGTCAGCTGGAGGCTCTCTAGTTAAAGGGGCAGTCCTCCACTGACAGATGCTGCAACCAATGGGACAAATTGCAGCATGGAGCAGCCCAGGGGGAAGGCTGCTCCCAGTTTAATGATGCCTCACCCCAGGTATCATCAGATGGGGTGAAGAGGAGGGGGAGGACACAGATCTTCCCCCCGGCGGGCGGGAGGAAGCGGTCTGCCTCTGCCACAAAGAAGGCCTGGCTCGAGGTGGCAGAGGGGGTCACCTGCGCCACCAACATATCGCCCACCTGCATACAGTGCAGGAGGCGGTCCAATGACCGCAGTAGGTCAGCCGCAGTGAGAACACGTAGTCTTTCCCCTACACTCCATCTGCCACAACACTGCCCCCACCCCACATCTCCTTCGGCACCGCCAACACTATTCTGTCACATCACCCTTCATACCCACTCACACCCCATCCTCATCTTACCTCCACCTACTCACCTCGCCAGTACTCACCCCTCCACTAACACGCAACCCAATCCTCATACAATCTCATGGCTCCATCCCATACTCACCCTCTCGTGCATCTCCCTCACGGCCAGCCTCACTCAACCTGTCACCACCTGTGCTGCAGCCACAGGGCATGCATCACATATGTGCAGTAGGCAGCGTAAGACAAACGTCTCGTCAGCATGAAGGGGGTGCACAAGGGTGTCTGAGGGTTTGTCATGGGTGTTACCCATATTGAATTTCAGAGCAACAAACAGCACACATGATATTGACACCACCACTGCCATGTCTCCGCGAATCCTGTCCGTTGTGTCCAATAATGCCCGCTCCTGGGTATCACTATGAGGACCCACCACTGATGCCACCCATCGTGTTACTGCAGAGTAGGTGCAGGTGTATTTGCAGGGCTCGTCCGCGCAGACCACTGAGAGACATCGGCGGTGTAGCCGGCTGCACCCTGGAAGGATGCGGAGGAGAAGGTGTGGAGGGCAGTGGTGACTTTGCCAGCGACAGGTAAGCAGTTGGTGCTGGGGCCAGCCAGGAGCAGCTCGGCATGAAAGAGGCTGCAGATCTCCACGACTAGATGTCGAGCGAATCTGCGCCTCCCTGTGCACTGCTGCTCGGAGAGGTCCGGGGAGCTGCGCCTCGGTCTGTGGACCCTGTGGCGAGGCTAGTGCCCTCTGCGATGCGTCTCTCTCTGCGGTAGCCCTCCCTCCTGCTGTGCAGGTGGGCGTGCAACAACACCGTGTTGGGGGGATCCACGTCTCTGCGGCGGACGGCGTGGACTGTGAGGCTGCTGGGGCTGGTCATGCTCTTCGTCCTCCGAGGGTGTCCACACACCACCCATCTGGCAGGTGTTGGTCTGAGGGGTTGTGCAGGGTAGGTGGGTGGTTCCTCGGACTGGGGCTGCGGTTTCATGTCGGTCTGTCCTCTGGCTTGGCGGGGGGTGGTGTGGGGCAGGGGTTGCCCTATGTGACGCGGTGGCCTCCTGCGTGGGTGAGGGCTGTCCCCCGTGGAGTGCACCTTGGCAACTGCCACAGGCTGCTGGCTGTAACACGCCTGGTTGGACAGAGACTGTTTCCCCCAGTGTGTGAAGCGCACTGCCTTGAACCAAAAATCCCACACTTCCTCTTTTGACAGCTGATTCAGCTCATTAACTGACCTCAACAAGCAAGGTAAGTACTCTCAAGTGGAACCCCGCTGGCTTTAATTGCCTGCGGGATTCCCACCAGCGGGGCTTGCGCGCGCAGCCCCGCACATCAGCGCGGTACCCGGAAGTGGCCGGGATTTCGTCGCGATCCGGTCACGTGACCGGATATCGGGATTTTCCGGGCCCCCCCCGCTGGAAACCCGCCCGAAACCCGACGCCAAAATCGAGCCCATTTCTTTTCATTTAATTTATCCCTCGGCCTCCACACAAAAAGAACACCCGAACATAAAGGAACATTTAAAACTTCACTCTCACTTGCACATAAAAGCTGTGATTTTCCACTTCCAATCAGCCTGATTTCAGGCAGATGTTGGGTGGGCAGGGCAAGAAATCGATAGGCGGGCATAATCCAAATTGTGCGGTAATGAGGGTGCGACATCAGACATCCCATTTTCCATCATTATTATTTTAGCAACACTGCGTGCAAGGGACACCAGCTTTATTGCTGGTATCCAATGTTTCTCTGGCATACAAGGGGGGACTTCCATGGAGGGAGATGAAATGCTTTTTTGATATCATGCATAATATTTCTCAGAAGATACCGAGAGATAAAGTTCTCCTCAAAGAAAATTCAGTACACAAGAATGTGAAGACCAGCGAATAATAAGTTTTATCAATCACACAGTGAGATATTCTCGGAGGTTGCTGACAGTTGATTCAAACCGTGCACTGATTTCCAACAATCAGAAAAACAAGCTGTCTGTAGACCAAGTTGAAACACTGTTCAGCAGGTGTTCTTATTCTGCGATCAACTGACAAATTCGTCTAGTGAAAAGTCAAAGAGTTGCTTAATGTTTGCATTGACCATATAAAAGCATTTGATTAGGCTTTGCACAGAGATCTCTTCAGAACTTTATAACACTTTAATGTCCCAGTTAAGCTTATCAACATCATCCAGAATATCAATAAGGGAACAGAGAGTGCAGTGAAGATCGATGACAAACTGACAGATTGGTTCAGACTAGCAGCTGATGTGTGGCAGGGTTGCCTCCCTTTGCTTCAGTTTGTTCCTGGAACACATTATGCACATGGCAACAGTCAAGCACCTAAGTGAGATCAATAACAGTGATAGGCTGCTGACAAATGTAAGATTTTCTAATTACACTGTACCCATGGCTGAATCAAAGGAAAATGCCATGACCCGTTGACAACAGTGCACAAAACCAACAAAAATTGCAGCGTGGAAGAAGACTAAATACGTGCTTGTCTACAAACTGTAAAACCTTGTCAAAATAAAAAATGATGATTTAACCAAATATAGCTTCAAATATTTAAGCTCCATTATCATGGCAGACAACCAAATCTTACAAATCTTAAAGATGATAATTGTACATTCTTGAACACTGTTGGCAAAATGAGCAAGATAGTAAGCTAATCAAAGTACTTATATTCACTATTGCCAAGCATTTGGCTGATGGAAGTTGGCTCCTTGCTTTTGAGTTCAAGATATGTAGTAAGTTGTTGAATATCTCCAAGGAAAATCATATGTGCAATGCCGACATAGGTATGAAGATTATTTTTAGGAAGATCTAGTCAGCACCGTACAAAGACAAAAAACTTAGTGGTTGGGTCATATTCTTTAGTTAGGTGGAGGTTAGCTGAACAAGGTTCTATTACAAAATGGGCACAAGATGGTTAGAGAGATCACAATCCTCAACTGTCTAGAAATGAAAGAGGTAGAGAGAAAGGCCTGGATTTTCCTCTTTGAGGCAGAGTTTTGGCAGGCAGAACTTCCACTTGGCTCTCATGTCCATCCCAGTCCCAGTCCATTTTGCTGGACTGGGGCTCATTAGACATGCACAACAGGCTCCTGATGGGATTCCCGTCATCAGGTGGACGTAAAAGATCTCATGGCACTATTCGTAGAAGAGCAGGGGAGTTCTCCCCTGTGTCCTGGCCAATATTTATCCCTCATCCACTAAAACAGGTGATCTTGGCTGGGACCAATGCCGTCAGTAGGTTAAATCTCTAGGACCGGCTGGAGGGAAAGAAGGCTGCCAAAAGACCATCTCTCTCCAGTTGGGTATTGAACACTGCTTCTGGGGCTTACTGCCACCTCCACATGGCAGCCCTGGGGAGAGCAGTAGGTGTGGCAGGAAGTAGGGGAATCAGGTAGGACCTCAGGCCACAATTGCATATGGCGGGAGGGGAAGGAGTGTGCAGCAGTGGGGAGCAGGCAGGATTGCAGAGGAAAGTTTTCCCCAAAATGTCAGCTTGCTTGCAGTTACTTTCAAAAATGATTAGATTAAGGAAAAGAAAACATGTTGGCCATGGATACCATCCCAACACTTGGAAAAATGGATTCTCAATAATATGAAGACTGCTGCAGTGGCCTCATGCATACTAATATTCCTGTTGAAGCATTTAGAAAATTCAAGCAAAGATTTTACCTGTACCTCGCCTGTTTTACACTATCAACTAAAGTCAAGAATAATTTAATGAAATTAATTTACCTGGATAGGATGGATTTATTGGTGGAAGGTAATCCATTAATGTTGATTTTTTTTTTTAGTTTCATACATCGGATACATACTAATGTGATTGCACAGTGATAGTCAAAATACTTTTCCACTTCTTGGGAGATTATGTTAGCATGTGTTTTTTAGAGGAGTCCTATTGAAGTTGGAGTTCTGTGATCCCTTCATCTCTGTTTCGACCTTACTCCTGCCTAGATCTTTGGTGATCACCAACAGAGCAATCTTTCAGTCCTTTGACTTATCTGGAGGATTGCAGCAGGACTGCCCAATTACAAAATTTCTGTGACAAGCCAACTCATATATATACGGAATCAAGGTTGCAGATTAGAAGCACAAAATTTATTATATGTATGTGTCCAAACTATTTGTTTTCCTCCCAGTGCCATGGCCTGTGTCAAGCAGTACAGTAACTGTCAAGATGCAAAGTTGGTTATACAAAGGCAGAAATTATGGCCCCTTGAGGATAATTTTGGCATTGAGTGATAGCCCATTGCCTTCAATAGAAATGGAAATCAGGAGAGGTATATAATGGGCGGCTGAATCAATATTGCCCGTTTTACACCCTCAACTAAAGTCAAGAATACCACTCTTGTTTTTCTGGGTATTAAAACTTCCTTCTTGTAGTGTCAGCTGTGGCTCAGTTGGTAGCACTCGTGCCTCTGAGTCAAAAGGTTGTAGGTTCATAGTCCCACTCCAGAGACTTGAGCACAAAATTTAGGCTGACACTCCAACGCAATACTGAGGGAGTGCTGCACTGTTGGAGGTGCTGTCTTTCAGGTAAGATGTTAAACCTAGGCCTCGTATGCCCCCTCAGGTGGACGTAAAAGATCTCATGGCACTATTTGTGGAAGAGCAGGGGAGTTCTTCTCAGTGTCCTGGACAATATTTATCCCTCAACTAACATCACTAAAACAGGTAATCTGATCATTATCACATTGTTGTTTGTGGGACCTCACTGTGTGCAAATTGGCTCCGTGTTTCCTACATTACAACAGTGACTACACTTCAAAAGTACTTTATTGGCTGTAAAGCACTTTGGGGTGTCCTGAGGTCATGAAAGGCACTAAATAAATGCAATTCTTTCTTTCTCCTTTACTGCCTTGGACTTCAAGTACCTAACAGTTCAGATTGCTCAAAAGTTGCAGCTCCTCTACAAATATAAACTGGGGTGGATTTTCATGATTCCGTCAGGCTGGAGGTGAGAAGTGCAAGCCAGCCACCCTTCAGATGGAATTGTTCCAAGTCCCGACCAACTCTCATGGTCGGGCCTCATTTCCATACCATCGATAAGTTGATCACCGGTTTCGAGCAGATCACCTATCGGAACGGACAAAATATCCCGTGGTTCCAGCATGGAGCTCAGTTGGTGCAGATAAGTTAAAAGAGGAAAGCAATTCCAGGGGATTGACATCACGGGTGGGTCTATTTGTCGGTCCATAAAAATCATTTTAAAAGTTTATCTTACTTGTTTTTATGAAGTACCAATGGGCGGAGCCTGAAAATTGCATCAGGGTCGTATTGGTGGGCTAATGAGGAGCCCACCTATTTTTGATTTTTATACGGGCAATTTTAAATATGAGAAGGATCAGTGCGGCCTGGGGCTGAGAAAGACAGGAGGCCATCTGACCCTCCACAGCTGGAAACGGCTGCCCGGCAGAAGGCCACCAACAGAGACACAGGAGAACGATCCCCAGTGCAATGTCGGAGCTCCAGAAGGTGAAACTCTGTCAGGTGGGGGAAGCCTGGGGCAGGTTTCTGCCAGGTGGGAGGAGTTAAAATCAACCATAGAGTGTCTGAGCACTTGGTCAAATATGAGCTGATCAAAAAACTAATGCAATGCTAGCCTTTATCTCAAGGTGGATGTATTACAAAATTAAGGAAGTGATGCTTCAGTTGTACAGGTCCTTGGTCAGACCCCATCTGAAGCATTGTGTTCAGTTTTGAGTACCGAACCTCAAGAAAAATGAATAGTCTTGGAGGGGGTATAGTGCAGAATCACAAGAATAATACAAGGCCTTAAGGGGTAAGTTATGGGGACAGGTTGCAGAAACTTGGTTTGCATTCCCTTGAGTTTAGACGGTTGAGGGATGATCTAATCAAGGTCTTTAAAATGATAAAGGAATTCAATAGGGTAGATTCAGGGAAAATATTTCCTCTGGTGGGGGAACATAATTTTAAAATTAGAGCTAGGACATTTAGGAGTGAAATCGGGAAGTACATTTTCACACAAGGATAGTGGAAATCTGGAACTCTCTCCCCAAAAGGCTGTGGATGCTGGGTCAATTGAAATTTTCTGAGACTGAGATCGATAGATTTTTGTTAAGTAAGGCTATCAAGGGATATGGAGCAAAGGCGAGTGAATGGAGTTGAGGTACAAATCAGCCATGATCTAACTGAATGGCAGAACAGACTTGAGGGGCTGAATGGCCCACCCCCTTTCAATGTTGCCATCCCTAAAAATCCCTCCACCCACTGCCTCTCATGCACCAAACCCCTACTGGCCTCAGTTCCTCACCCATGTTTGTTCTAGCAGTCCTCTTTTCCCTGCCTGATCCACCTCTAACCCAATACATGTTAGCTACCCCCAGCATCCGCAGTATTCTGCTTTTGATTTAGCTACCGTCTTATTGCAAAACCGGGGCTTTAAAAAAGGTAAGAAATAGAAATTGAATACATCATTAATGGAGTTATACAGAAAGATTGAGAGACACAACCAGCACAAAGAAAGATGGTAGTTGTTGTTGGAGGCCAATCATCTCAGCCTCAGAACATCGCTGCAGGAGTTCCTCAGGACAGTGTCCTAGGCCTAACCATCTTCAGCTGCTTCATCAATGACCTTCCCTCCATCATAAGGTCAGAAGTGGGGACATTCGCTGATGATTGCACAGTGTTCAGTTCCATTCGCAACCCCTCAGATAATGAAGCAGTCCGTGCCCGCATACAACAAGACCTGGACAACATCCAGGCTTGGGCTGATAAGTGGCAAGTAACATTCACGCCACACAAGTGCCAGGCAATGACCATCTCCAACAAGCGAGAGTCTAACCACCTCCCCTTGACATTCAATGGCATTACAATCGCCTAATTCCCCACCATCAACATCCTAGGAGTCACCACTGACCAGAAACATAACTGGATCAGCCACATAAATACTGTGGCTACAAGAGCAGGTCAGAGGCTGGGTACTCCTTTAAAGAAATATTTTAATATACTCAACAAATTCCCTAGATTCAAGAATGGTCCCAGTGGATTGGAAGGTAGTAAATGTAACCCCGCTATTCAAGAAAGGAGGGAGAAAGAAAACCGGGAACTACAGGCCACTTAGCCTGACATCAGTCATTGGGAAAATGCTGGAATCCATTATTAAGGAAGTGGTAACTTAGAACATCATAAAATTATTAGGCAGAGTCAACATGGTTTTATGAAAGGGAAATCGTGTTTGACAAATTTATTAGAGTTTTTTGAGGATGTAATTAGCAGTGTAAATAAAGGAAAACCAGTGGATGTAGTATATTTGGATTTTCAAATGACATTCGATAAGGTGCCATGTAAAAGGTTGTTATGCAAGGTAAGGGATCATGGGGTTGGGGGATAACACATTAGCATGGATAGAGGATTAGTTAACGGACAGAAAACAGAGTAGGGATAAACAGGATATTTTCAGGTTGGCAGGATGTAACTAGTGAGGTGCCGCAAGGATTGGTGCTTGGGTCTCAGCTTTTTACAATCTATTTAAAGACTTGGATGCATTAGCTGTGAGGAGGACACAAAGAGTCTGCAAAGGGATATAGACAGGTTAAGTGAGTGGGCATGAAGGTACCAGATGGAGTATAATGTGGAGAAATGTGAGGTTATACACTTTGGTAGGAAGAATAGAAAAATAGAATATTTTTTTAAATGGTGAGAAACTATTAAATATTGGCATCCAGAGATATTTGGGATTCCTGGTACAAAAAACACAAAAAGTTAGCATGCAGGTACGGCAAGCAATTAGGAAAGCAAAAGGCATGTTGGCCTTTATTGCAAGGGGATTGGAGTACAAGAGTAAGTAAGCCTTGCTACTATAGTACAGGGCTTTGGTGAGACCTCACCTGGAGTATTGCTTACAGTTTTGGTCTCCTTATCTAAGGAAGGATATACTTGTCTTAGAGGCGGTGCAACAAAAGTTCACTAGATTAATTCCTGGGATGAGAGGTTTGTCCTATGAGGAGAGGTTGAGTAGAATGGGCCTATACCCTCTGGAATTTAGAAGAATGAGAGGTGATCTCATTGAAACATATCAGATTCTGAGGGGGCTTGACAGGGTAGAGACTGAGAGGTTGTTTGCCCTGGCTGGAGAGTCTAGAAATAGAGGGCACAGTTGCAGGATTAATGGTCGGCCATTTAAGATTGAGATGAGGAGGCATTTCTTCACTCAGAGGGTTGTGAATCTTTGGAATTCTCTACCCTAGAAGGCTGTGGATGCTGAGTCGTTGAGTATATTCAAAGCTCAGATAGACAGATTTTTGGACTGTAGGGGAATCAAGGGATTTGGGGATCGGGCAGGAAAATGGAGTTGAGGTTGAAGATCAGCCATGATCTGACTGAATGGCGGAGCAGGCTCGAGAGGCCAAATGAGCTACTCCTGCTCCAATTTCTTATGTTTTTACGTTCTCTTTGGTGGGTGACTCAACTCCTGACTCCCCAAAGCCTTTCCACCATCTACAAGGCACAAGTCAGGAGTGTGATGGAATACTCTCCACTTGCCTGGATGAGTGCAGCTCCAACAACACTCAAGAAGCTCGACACCATCCAGGACAAAGCAGCCCGCTTGATTGGCACCCCATCCACCACCTTAAACATTCACTCCCTCCAACACCGACGCACTGTGGCTGCAGTGTGTACCATCCACAGGATTCAATGCAGCAACTCGCCAAGGCTTCTTCGACAGCACCTCCCAAACCCATGACCTCTACCACCTAGAAGGACAAGGGCAGCAGGCGCATGGGAACACCACCACCTGCCTGTTCCCCTCCAAGTCACACACCATCCTGACTTGGAAATATATCGCTGATCCTTCATCATCGCTGGGTCAAAATCCTGGAACTCCCTACCTAACAGCGATGTGGGAGAACCTTCACCACAAGGACTGCAGGCAGTTCAAGAAGGCGGCTCACCACCACCTTCTCAAGGGCAATTAGGGATGGGCAATAAATGATGGCCTTGCCAGCGACGCCCACATCCCATGAATGAATTTTAAAAAACATACAGCTAGAAATTACTTTTTTGGAGCAAACAAAGCATTAACAACCATAAAAGAACACCCTTTATTACGCAATTGCTGGTTGATTGCATGCAACATCAAGAATGCACAACAGGCAGCCTATGAACCCTTAATTACACAGGAACTTAACCCACTGAAACATTAGAGCATGTGCAATTTATGGCAAGAATGCCTAAGGAAAGTGAGCCTGAAATTCCGCAGGCGCTCCACTGGTCTCCCACGATAACTCTAGCAGGAAACTAGCGGTAACCCCAGGGAAATATGTACATTATGAAAACGGCTGCGCACGCCTTTCCCTGGGGGTTCCACCAGTCTCCCATCAGAGTTACCGCAGGAGATTGGTAGAACTCCCCCCCTTGGAATTTCAGGGCCAGTATTTTTTGAAAATCAATGATAGCAGAAGGAGAAACACGACATACTTGTACAAAAAGTCAACGCCTCCAAGACATTATATGAACATAGGAACAGGAGCAGGCCATTCAGCCCCTCGAGCCTGTTCCGCCATTCAATTAGATTATGGCTGATCTGTATCTTAACTCCATCTATCTGCCTTGGTTCCATAACCGTTATTATTCTTGCCCAAAAAAAATCTATCAATCTCAGTTTTTAAGTTTTCAACTAACCTAGCCTCAACAGCTTTTTTGGGGAAAAGGATGGGATCCATACTTTTAATGCAAAATTGTGTTTTGGGTGTTGATTAAGATTATCACAGCATCTCTGATGTTTGAGAGGTTCATCATCAATTATAACGCTTATTTTTAAATAGAGGCAGCTCGTCAGGTGAGGCAAATGAGGCCCTGCCTCACCTAAAATGTTGTGTGTGAGTGTGCAAGTCGATGTTGCTATGGGCATGCAGATGTGCAGAACTACCTTTTACACTGCACGTTCATTGGTAATTGCCAAAATCGGAGCCACAGAGTTGGATTATGGCCAATGAAATTGGATGGGATTTTGTTGCCAGAATCTAATACCGTTGTTCTGGCCCCTCTGTCAATTTATACCTTTCTGCACATAACACTGTCTTTAATTAACATTAAGAGAATCCAAAGAGAACAGTTCTTTCATTCATCCTTTGAGTAATGCCTTTACTTGAACTCCTTCAAAATATATTCTGTTATAATATAAAATTTTTAAAAATTAAGGTTGGCGGCAGGATTCCACAGGAAGGGGCCATTACCATGGTAATATGCTGGCTTTGTGAGGCTTGTATATCTGTGCCTCAGCTGTCAAAAGGTCACCAGCCGCCACTGTTTTTAAAGCGAAATTTTATGAATTTGTGCTCCTGGCGCAATGCCTCACATATCAAGAGTTTGGGCACGGAGGTCAGTCAGGCTCCACAGGATTTTCCATTCTGGATGGTCACCGGGAGCACAAATTAATAAATCTACCCTTTAGTATCACAATATGAAAACAGATAAAACTAATTGGCCAAGAAGAAACGCATATCCCTAAACCTGTTGGCAATCTGAAGGTTAGCTTACTGACAGGTGGTGTGTGTAGGAGAACATATCACTCGCACCTCAGCAGGAAGTGCATGCATCTTGATACGTAGACTTCTCCGTCTGGCCACCTTCCACTCAACAGTCTGAAAGCAGACTCCATTATTATTTTCATTGAGATACTGAAATAAATTTGTTTCACAGCAGAATAGAAAATAAAATATCGCAGGGTTTTAATATCCTCCCAGAAATGCAAATTACGAGCGGAATGTGATGAGTCAGGTATTTTGAGAGTGTCTGGATGAAAGGTTTCTGATAAGAACATAAGAACATAAGAAATAGGAGCAGGAGTAGGCCAATCGGCCCCTCGAGCCTGCTCCGCCATTCAATAAGATCATGGCTGATCTGATCCTAACCTCAAATCTAAATTCATGTCCAATTTCCTGCCCGCTCCCCGTAACCCCTAATTCCCTTTACTTCTAGGAAACTGTCTATTTCTGTTTTAAATTTATTTAATGATGTAGCTTCCACAGCTTCCTGGGGCAGCAAATTCCACAGACCTACTACCCTCTGAGTGAAGAAGTTTCTCCTCATCTCAGTTTTGAAAGAGCAGCCCCTTATTCTAAGATTATGCCCCCTAGTTCTAGTTTCACCCATCCTTGGGAACATCCTTACCGCATCCACCCGATCAAGCCCCTTCACAATCTTATATGTTTCAATAAGATCGCCTCTCATTCTTCTGAACTCCAATGAGTAGAGTCCCAATCTACTCAACCTCTCCTCATATGTCTACCCCCTCATCCCCGGGATTAACCGAGTGAACCTTCTTTGTACTGCCTCGAGAGCAAGTATGTCTTTTCTTAAGTATGGACACCAAAACTGTATGCAGTATTCCAGGTGCGGTCTCACCAATACCTTATATAACTGCAGCAATACCTCCCTGTTTTTATATTCTATCCCCCTAGCAATAAAAGCCAACATTCCGTTGGCCTTCTTGATCACCTGCTGCACCTGCATACTAACTTTTTGATTTTCTTGCACTAGGACCCCCTTTGTACTGCAGTACTTTCCAGTTTCTCGCCATTAAGATAATAACTTGCTCTCTGATTTTTCCTGCCAAAGTGCATAACCTCACATTTTCCAATATTGTATTGCATCTGCCAAATCTCCGCCCACTCACCCAGCCTGTCTATATCCCCTTGTAGGTTTTTTATGTCCTCCTCACTCTCTACTTTCCCTCCCATCTTTGTATCATCTGCAAACTTTGATATGTTACTCTCGGTCCCCTCCTCCAAATCGTTAATATAGATTGTAAAGAGTTGGGGACCCAGCACCAACCCCTGATACAATCTGTAGTTATAAGAACTCAGCAGAAGAAATAGGCATCAATCTTGTTCCATTATCCAGGCGCCACATCTGGATATGAACATGACCTTTCCTTAAAACCTATGCCAAACCCTATGTCAAACTTTCACTCTCTGCTAAATCAGGAATTGATCCAATTCTCTTATGAATGATTTAACTGTGTCAGGGCTTAATGCACTAAGTGGCAACTTGTTCAGTAGATCAATGATTCTAACCATCAAAAATTATTCTGACAGCAAGTTAGCTTGTGACTTGAGACGTAACATGCCTTCCAACCTCACTTTCCGGTCGTAACACCGGATAAGCACCCAAATGGAGGTTCACCCAAAAGAAGTGGGTCTTAGATTTTGAGATCGGAGGAACCGAGATAATAAGGCCAGGGATGATCGAAAAGGCCTTTCTTTTCTAGGTATCCCATGGAATCTTTGGAGCTGGAGACCTTCTGGCTGCCGTTGACTGAACGTCACCCAGAAGGCACAGTTGCTGGCAGCGCTTACTACTGCTACAGGCCTCTCGTTTCTAGCCACGAACACAGAAAGGTTCAGGTGTGTTCTGCCTGATTTGTGCCCAAATGTACGGGAGAAGCGGGAGGTGGCAGTGAGGGGAAAAATCGGCTCCCTTTATTTTATCTTCTTAATCAAAAAACTCTATTGGCTCACCGGCTCATTAGTGAAGTTATTGAATCCTTGCTTCTGAGTTTTCAGGGCTGATTTCTGATAGATGCCATCACTCTATCTGGCCTAAATGTGCACTGTTACTGTTATTAATAGCCTGGGGCATCCATCCCAGCAGAGGCCGTCCAACAATGTCACACTCTAACACTCCAGTAGTTCCTCAGTATGCTAACCTTTCGTGATTTGTTTCCTTTATTATAATTGGACACACTGGCTGAAAAGATCAGTTAATTACAATAATCTTAGCAAATAAATCTCAAAAAATTCTTATCATTACTTTGGTGGCTTATGTGCTTCCACCGGCTTCATCACACCTTATTATCTCATCTTGTTTCCAACAGAGAATCCACCGTTGCTGTCTCCTTCTGTCTTTGCTCTCTAGCCAGTTCTTATTTATTTACATATATACTGGATGATGCATCGCAGTCTATTGTTTTCATTTCCAACCAACTAGTTCATTTCCAGAGATTCTGATCTTGAAGAACAAACAACACCTTTTATTCCAATCCAGATATTGAGTTTTGTGGGTTCTTATCCACAATCTGAACCCAGGGAAAAAAAACTGGCAGATTAATACCAGTGGACACATGCAGTTTATTGGATCTCAAACAGCAGTACTGACATCAGAGATGCTGTTAAACCCACTCAAGTGTCGAAGAGAAATTACTATTGCAGTCAGTTGCATTTTTTTTTTTTTTTTGATAAACACACAAGTAGGTGGGAGGAATAATGCCTGTGTAATAATAATGCACACAGGAACGTAGTACAAACACATTGTAAGGCCCATCTTGACTCCCAGCGGTAGCGGACACCAAACCCCTACAAGTGTGAGTTGGACGTCGGCAGATTTGAACTGCCGGACCTCATGTGAATCCCGCCGGTCAGCTGTTTGGCTGTTTCTGGTGGAAAGCGGCAGCTGGCCGGTGGGAAAGGACAAAAACCAACAGCCGGAAGGCCACCCGCCATCATCGGAAGAAGGCCATCGGCAGCAAGGTAAGTCTGGGGGCGTGGTGGGGTTGTTTGCAGGATCTCACGGCTGGGGAGGGTGGGGGAACCTGAGGCCAGCAGAGGCCCAGACTTTCTTCATGGGGCCTGGAGATACGCTCCTGCTCCTCCGGGCCCCACAAAGAAAAGTTAGTTGTTTTACTTACCTTAGCAGCCTCGCTAGCTTCCCGACAGGTTCACCTGACGGGGTGGCCATGATGGGTGCCACACTCAGGAGAGAGTTAAAATGCTATTGGTCTCCCATGTAAGTCATTTATTAATGAGGCTCCCGGCGGAGTCCGACAGGAGGCTTATTCACCGCCAAAACCAGCGGTGTTAAAATCCCAGAAAGGGTTGGGAAATGGAGCTGCTCTATTGCAACTGCTCCTCCACTCCTTTCCCATCAATTGGCAAAGTTAAATTTCTCCTTAAGTTTGTAGTGATCACAATTTCAACTGTATAAATTGAAAAAAATCACCTCCTACCATAATGATAAAACCAATGGTGTGCATAAACTATTTTATGAAGCTGTTCGCAGCTTATTTTATATATAAATGCAAACATTCCTGCACTGTGCACAAGATACTTTCTTTTTCAGACTCCGCCACAGAAATGCAGGAACTTCTCTGTGATTCTGTTTGTCTGTTGAAACATGGGGCATGATTTTAACATTGCAGCGGGAAGTCAGCGGATGGGTGAGTAGTCACGTGGGAAACCCGGAAAACTTTTCTGTGCATCGGCTCAAGCGATCGTGACTAAATTGAAGGCCCTTAATTTTATTTCCGGGTTTCGTGTATCCAAGCTGCGCAGCGGGCGTACTGCACACCCGAATGACACGCTATCTACTGGAGTATTTAAAGGGCCATTACAACAATGGATTTTGAAGGAGAAATGAGGAAAATTGAAAAATGCAGCATCTTAGGTCAAAGGCAGCACCCCGTTTTAGCGACTCCTCCCTTGAGTTGCTACTGGCTGGTATCAGGAGCAGGAGGGAAGTCTGCTTCCCGGCTGACAGGAGGAAGCGCCCTGCTTCTGCCACCAAGAAGGCGTGGCTGGAGGTGGCAGAGGAGATCAGCAGCAGGAGCACGGTCGCAAGGTCGTGGGTACAAAGCAGGAAGCGATTTAATGACCTAACCAGGTCAGGAAAAGTGAGTACAGTTACTGATTCACCTACATCTTGTGGTGTACAATACCGCCCCTCCCCCACTCTGTCTTGCCAAGCCTACTCCATCACATCACTCCTCACACCCACTTAAGTCGCATCATCAACTTACCTTCACTTTCTGTGCACTTCCTCACCTTCCCAATTGTGAACCCACCACTGCGATTCACCCCAATCCTGATGCAATGTGATGAATCTGTCTGATATTCACCCTCTGATGCATCTCTTTCATTGTCAACCTCACCCAAAGCAATGCATCCATCGGGTGACTACATCACCCTCACTCACTCACATGTCTGTTCTTTCTCCCCTTGTAGGAGAAGAGAGCATGAAATATACAGGAGAGGAGTAGGACTGGAGGAGTCCCACCACAAATAGTATCCCTGACAGATGTGGAGAAGGAGGCGTTGAACATCAGTCGATCGCATTGTTGAATGCCTGGCTGTTGGAGATGGCGAGACTGGCAACTCGTGGACGGCTAGTGACAGAACTTTAACATCCTTCACACACATCATGAATTGGTGTTATCAATGATTGACCTGTTGCGTACCTCAATATGCTCATTTGAAACTAACATTTGTGATGATTTTTTAATATCACTTTATGTTCTCTTCCAGAGCCTTCACAGATTGATGAGGAGGCCAGTGTCATGGAAGAAGGCGATTCCTCAGAGGAGCTCAATTCCTCGGCAGTGGGATGATGGCGAAAGGGGACATGGAAGTGGGGACTCCACTCAAAGTGCACCCACGTCTCACCCGTTGCCCCCCCCCTCAACCAGTACCCTCAATGCTGCCTCCTCTCCCAATGGCCGAGTCTGCGTCTGCACAGGTGCAGGTGTAGCAGTCTTTGGCAGGGCCCTCATGGGCTCCAAAACCCAGAGGTCGTAGGCCAAAAGCATCTTATCAGTCAGGGCATGAATCTGAGCACCCTGGACTACCTCTGGTGAAGCCACAGGGGATGAATCACTTAGAAGCGGTATGAGGAGAAATGCTAAGGTTTTGTAATTGACCAAGGGTATGAGTAAGGGTATCTGACAGAATGTCATGTTTTTCATTTATATTTGTTTTTTGTTAAATGCACATTAAATGTTATAATTATCACCACCACTGCCACATCTTGCCCATTCTTGAGTCCCTCTTGTGAAATCACCCTTTCATGTGCTTCATCATGAATGCCAAGACTTGATACCACCCATTAGGCATGTGTACAATGGGTGTATTGGTGGTGGTTGTTGTTCTAGGCGGCCTGAGTAGTTCACTATTTTCAGTTTGCAGATCTCTTTATGAGAATCTATTAAATATGAGTGACTACCTGGCATCACGAGCAGCCATATGGTTCCCCATCTTTGTCCTCCTCCTCCTCCTCCTCTCATCATCATCTTCTTCAATGTTGCTGGCAGATGCAGATGCTTCATGATGCATTCGAGCTCCTCCACCTGTAACCCTCTCTGCTGAGCGATGTTGTGCAGGACGCAACACACGACTATTATTCTGCACACCCACATTGGTGAGTACTGAAGGGCTCCCCCAGATCGATCCAGGCTCCTGAAGCATATCTTCAACATTTCTATGGCTTGTTGATCGACAGACCTGGTGGTGATGTGACTGTCGTTGTATCGCTGCTGTGCCTCGTTGGTGGGGTTTCTCACAGATGTCATGAGCCACGTATGCAGGGGGACCCCTTGTCTCCAAGGAGCCAGCCCTTACTTGTGCGTGGAAGAGGGCTGGGATGTTGGATTTGCGTAAAATGAAGGAATCGTGGCAGCTGCCAGGGAATTTGGCACACACCTGCAGAAATCTCCTCCGGTGGTCGCAAACCAGCTGTGCATTGATGGAGTGATATCCCTATCGGTTGATGAACAGTCCTGGCTCATGTGGTGGTCCTCGGATTGCTATATGCGTGCAATGAATTGCACCCTGCACCCATGGGAAGCCAGCCAGAGAGTTGAAACTCACTGCCCTCTCACTACCCTGGCAAACAAGCCATCCGTCACCTGTCATATACATTTATATGCACAGAACTGAGAGACCCTGGAGATGTCACCGATAACGCCCTGGAAGAATCCGGAGGCAAAGAAATTGAGGGCAGTGGTGACTTTAATTGCGACAGGCAAAGCGTGGCCACCAGGCCCAGCCGGGAGCAGCTCTGCATGAAAGAGCCTCCAGATGTCTGCAACCACTTCACAACTCAATCTGAGCCTGCGTAGGCACTGCTCCTCAGAGAGGTCCAGGAAGCTCAGCTTCCATCTGTACACCCTCTCACATGGGTAGTGCCTCCTGCAACCTCGGCCCCTCAATTGGTCCCCTCTGCTCTTCTCCAGGTCTTTGTGGTGCACCTCAGTCTTGTGTAATCTGCAACTCCAAGAACTGAGCGTTGTGTCTGCCACGGATGGCGATATGTCTCCTCCTCAGATGTACTGTGGAATAGATCCATTGTGTCCCCCATCCAGACGTTGTCAGTTTGAAGGGATCCAGAATGTAGGTAAATTTGTCTGAATACAAAAATTCTCAGTCTGAACAAAGAAATCTCAGTCTAAACACAACGAATTCCCAGCCAAAGGTTTGTCTGAGAGAGCTGAGTGCTCTTCTGCAAAGCTCACCATTTCTTCACAAGTGTCTATCACTGGTTTAAAGGTCCAAATGAGGGTCGGCTGCAACTCGCCTTCATTTCCATGTGATTCAGAGGCCACAGGAGATACATTCTGGGAAAGTTAAAATGGTTTGTCTGGCTCAATACACAAAGATTTAATCGCCTTAAGTAGTTCAACAGTGTTAATTGGCCCTTTAAATATCGGCCCACCAGCTTTAAGTGTCAGCGGGGCTTTCAGGTGTCTGTTGCACACGCGCATACAAACACGTCTGGTTCAAACCGGGAAGTGGGCATATTGGAGCCGGGCTGAGGTCCCGCTCCAAAATCTTGTTATTTTCACTGCACCCGCCCCCAGCCCACCTGTTCTTGGGGGTTAAAATTACGTCCCTAGAGTTGATTCTTACATTTTCTCTTTAAATCACATGATTGCCAGAATGGAATAAAAGCCTTAGTGGCTAGTCATGATGTGGAGATGCCAGTGATGGACTGGGGTGGACAAATGTAAGGAATCTTACAACACCAGGTTATAGTCCAACAATTTTATTTTAAAATCACAAGCTTTCGGAGATTATCTCCTTCGTCAGGTGAGTAGTGAATGAGAGGTTCTCAAATCGCATTTGGACAGTTACATGGGTAAGATGGGTATAGAGGGATATGGGCCAAGTGCAGGCAATTGGGACGAGCTAACTTAAGGGTTAAGTCATGGCAGGAGATCCCACAGCCGTGTCATGTTCCTCTTGTGGGATGTGGGAATTCAGGGATCCTTCCTGTATCCCTGATTCCTTCACCTGCGGGAAGTGTGTCCAGCTGCAGCTATTGTTTGACCGCTTGACGGCTCTGGAGCTGCGGATGGACTCACTTTGGAGCATCCACGATGCTGAGAAAGTCGTGGATAGCACGTTCAGTGAGTTGGTCACACCGCAGATAAAAATTACTGAGGGAGATAGTGAATGGGTGACCAACAGACAGAGGAAGAGTAGGAAGGCAGTGCAGGGGTCCCCTGCGGTCATCTCCCTCCAAAACAGGTATACCGTTTTGGATACTGTTGGGGGAGATGGCTCACCAGGGGAAGGTGGCAGTGGCCAGGTTCATGGCACCGTGGCTGGCTCTGCTGCACAGGAGGGCAGGAAAAAGAGTGGCAGAGCTAAAGTGATAGGGGACTCGATTGTAAGGGGAATAGACAGGCGTTTCTGCGGACGCAACCGAGACTCCAGGATGGTATGTTGCCTCCCTGGTGCAAGGGTCAAGGATGTCTCGGAGAGGCTTCAGGACATTCTGGAGGGGGAGGGTGAACAGCCAGTTGTCGTGGTGCATATAGGCACCAACGATATAGGTAAAAAACAGGATGAGGTCCTACAAGCTGAATTTAGGGAGTTAGGAGTTAAACTAAAGAGTAGGACCTCAAGGGTAGTAATCTCAGGATTGCTACCAGTGCCACGGGCTAGTCAGAGTAGGAATGACAGGATAGCTAGGAAGAATACGTGGCTTGAGAGATGGTGCAAGAGGGAGGGATTCAAATTCCTGGGACATTGGAACCGGTTCTGGGGGAGGTGGGACCAGTACAAATTGGACGGTCTGCATCTGGGCAGGACTGGAACCAATGTCCCAGGGGGAGTGTTTTCTAGTGCTGTTGGGGAGGGTTTAAACTAATATGGCAGGGGGATGGGAACCGATGCAGGAAGTCAGTGGGAAATAAAGTGGTGACAGAAACAAAAGGCAGGAAGGGAGAGTGTACAGAACATGACCGGACAGATGGTCTGAGAAAGCAGGGCAAAGACCAAGGGAAGTCTAGATTAAACTGCATTTATTTCAATGCAAGAAGTCTGATGGGCAAGGCAGATGAACTCAGGGCATGGATGGGTACATGGGACTGGGATGTTATAGCTATTACTGAAACATGGCTAAGGGAGGGGCAGGACTGGCAGCTCAATGTTCCAGCGTACAGATGCTATAGGAAAGATAGAGCAGGAGGTAAGAGAGGAGGGGGAGTTGCTTTCTTGATTAGGGAGAACATCACGGCAGTAGTGAGAGGGGATATATCCGAGGGTTCGCCCACTGAGTCTATATGGGTAGAACTGAAAAATAAGAAGGGAGAGATCACTTTGATAGGATTGTACTACAGACCCCCAAATAGTCAACGGGAAATTGAGGAGCAAATATGTAAGGAGATTACAGACAGCTGCAAGAAAAATAGGGTGGTAATAGTAGGGGACTTTAACTTTCCCAACATTGACTGGGACAGCCATAGCATTAGGGGCTTGGATGGAGAGAAATTTGTTGAGTGTATTCAGGAGGAATTTCTCATTCAGTATGTGGATGGCCCGACTAGAGAGGGGGCAAAACTTGACCTCCTCTTGGGAAATAAGGAAGGGCAGGTGACAGAAGTGTTAGTGAGGGATCACTTTGGGACCAGTGATCATAATTCCATTAGTTTTAAGATAGCTATGGAGAAGGATAGGTCTGGCCCAAAAGTTAAAATTCTAAATTGGGGAAAGGCCAATTTTGATGGTATTAGACAGGAACTTTCAGAAGTTGATTGGGAGAGTCTGTTGGCAGGCAAAGGGACGTCTGGTAAGTGGGAGGCTTTCAAAAGTGTGTTAACCAGGGTTCAGGGTAAGCACATTCCTTATAAAGTGAAGGGCAAGGCTGGTAGAAGTAGGGAACCTTGGATTACTCGGGAGATTGAGGCCCTAGTCAAAAAGAAGAAGGAGGCATATGACATGCATAGGCAGCTGGGATCAAGTGGATCCCTTGAAGAGTATAGAGATTGCCGGAGTAGAGTTAAGAGATAAATCAGGAGGGCAAAAAGGGGACATGAGATTGCTTTGGCAGATAAGGCAAAGGAGAATCCAAAGAGCTTCTACAAATACATAAAGGGCAAAAGAGTAACTAGGGAGAGAGTAGGGCCTCTTAAGGATCAACAAGGTCATCTATGTGCGGAACCACAAGAGATGGGTGAGATCCTGAATGAATATTTCACATCGGTATTTACGGTTGAGAAAGGCATGGATGTTAGGGAACTTGGGGAAATAAATAGTGATGTCTTGAGGAGTGTACATATTACAAAGAGGGAGGTGCTGGAAGTCTTAACGCGCATCAAGGTAGATAAATCTCCGGGACCTGATGAAATGTATCCCAGGACGTTATGGGAGGTTAGGGAGGAAATTGCGGGTCCCCTAGCAGAGATATTTGAATCATCCACCGCTACAGGTGAGGTGCCTGAAGATTGGAGGGTAGCAAATGTTGTGCCTTTGTTTAAGAAGGGCGGCAGGGAAAAGCCTGGGAACTACAGACCGGTGAGCCTGACACCTGTAGTGGGTAAGTTGTTAGAGGGTATTCTGAGGGACAGGATCTACAGGCATCTGGAGAGGCAGGGACTAATTAGGAACAGTCAGCATGGTTTTGTGAGAGGAAAATCATGTCTCACGAATTTGATTGAGTTTTTTGAAGGGGTAACCAAGAAGATAGATGAGGGCTGTGCAGTAGACGTGGTCTACATGGACTTCAGCAAAGCCTTTGACAAGGTACCGCATGGTAGGTTGTTACATAAGGTTAAATCTCATGGGATCCAAGGTGAGGTAGCCAATTGGATACAAAATTGGCTTGACGACAGAAGACAGAGGGTGGTTGTAGAGGGTTGTTTTTCAAACTGGATGCCTGTCTCCAGCGGTGTGCCTCAGGGATCGGTGCTGGGTCCGCTGTTATTTGTTATTTATATTAATGATTTGGATGAGAACTTAGGAGGCATGGTTAGTAAGTTTGCAGATGACACCAAGATTGGTGGCATCGTGGACAGTGAAGAAGGTTATCTTGGATTGCAACGGGATCTTGATAAATTGGGCCAGTGGGCAGATGAATGGCAGATGGAGTTTAATTTAGATAAATGTGAGGTGATGCATTTTGGTAGATCGAATCGGGCCAGGACCTACTCCATTAATGGTAGGGCGTTGGGGAGAGTTATAGAACAAAGAGATCTAGGAGTACAGGTTCATAGCTCCTTGAAAGTGGAGTCATAGGTGGATAGGGTGGTGAAGAAGGCATTCGGCATGCTTGGTTTCATTGGTCAGAACATTGAATGCAGGAGTTGGGATGTCTTGTTGAAGTTGTACAGGGCATTGGTGAGGCCACACTTGGAGTACTGTGTACAGTTCTGGTCACCCTATTATAGAAAGGATATTATTAAACTAGAAAGAGTGCAGAAAAGATTTACTAGGATGCTACCGGGACTTGATGGTTTGACTTATAGGGAGAGGTTAGACAGACTGGGACTTTTTTCCCTGGAGAGTAGGAGGTTTAGGGGTGATCTTATAGAAGTCTATAAAATAATGAGGGGCATAGATACGGTAGATAGTCAAAATCTTTTCCCAAAGGTAGGGGAGTCTATAACGAGGGGGCATAGATTTAAGGTGAGAGGGGAGAGATACAAAAGGGTCCAGAGGGGCAATTTTTTCACTCAAAGGGTGGTGAGTGTCTGGAACGAGCTGCCAGAGGCAGTAGTAGAGGCGGGTTCAATTTTGTCTTTTAAAAAGCATTTGGACAGTTACATGGGTAAGATGGGTTTCGAGGGATATGGGCCAAGTGCAGGAAATTGGGACTAGCTTAGTGGTATAAACTGGGCGACATGGACATGTTGGGCCGAAGGGCCTGTTTCCATGTTGTAACTTCTATGATTCTATGATAATAAGATCACCCCTAAACCTCCTACTCTCCAGGGAAAAAAGTCTCAGTCTATCCAACCTCTCCCTATAAGTCAAACCATCAAGTCCCGCTAGCATCCTAGTAAATCTTTTCTGCACTCTTTCTAGTTTAATAATATCCTTTCTATAATAGGGTGACCAGAACTGTACACAGTATTCCAAGTGTGGCCTTACTAATGTCTTGTACAACTTCAACAAGACATCCCAACTCCTGTATTTAATGTTCTGACCAATGAAACCAAGCATGCTGAATGCCTTCTTCACCACCCTATCCACCTGTGACTCCACTTTCAAGGAGCTATGAATCTGTACTCCTAGATCTCTTTGTTCTATAACTCTCCCCAACGCCCTACCATTAACGGAGTAGGTCCTGGCCCGATTCGATCTACCAAAATGCATCACCTCACATTTATCTAAATTAAACTCCATCTGCCATTCATCCGCCCACTGGCCCAATTTATCAAGATCCCGTTGCAATCCTAGATAACCTTCTTCACTGTCCACAATGCCACCAATCTTGGTGTCATCTGCAAACTTACTAACCATGCCTCCTAAATTCTCATCCAAATCATTAATATAAAAAACAAATAACAGCGGACCCAGCACCGATCCCTGAGGCACACCGCTGGACACAGGCATCCAGTTTGAAAAACAACCCTCTACAACCACCCTCTGTCTTCTGTTGTCAAGCCAACTTTGTATCCAATTGGCTACCTCACCTTGGATCCCATGAGATTTGGTAGGTTGTTACATGCATTGTTACCAGATGCCGCAGACGGCTGATAAGACTGTAGACCCATCGTTTCAGCCTGTTCTCGCCCCACGGAACTTAGTTCTTCCTATCTCAACTCTATTTTTCCTTCCCTTTTCCAGTCTCTTCCGACCTACATCCGCGCCTCTTCCGGCGCCCTCCACCACTTTAACAGTTTCCAGTTCACCAGCACTAACCGTCTCCTTTTCACCATGGACGTCCAGTCCCTTTACACCTCCATCCTTCACCAGGATGGACTGCAGGCCCTCCACTTCTTCCTTCAATGGAAACCCAACCAGTCCCCAACCACCACCATCCTCCTCCACCGCCTGGTTGAACTTGTTCTTACATTGAATAACTTCTCCGTTCACTCCACTCACTTCCTCCAATTAAAAGGTGTCGCTATGAGAACCCGTGTGGATCCTAGCTATGCCTACCTTTTTGTGGGATGCATGGAATATTCTTTGTTCCAGTCCTATTCAGGTCCCCTCTTTTTCCGATTGATGACTGTATCGGTGCCATTTGCTGCTCTCGCCCCGAACTGGAAAATGTAATCAACTTTGCTTCCAATTTCTACCCTTCCCTTGCCTTCACATGATTCATCTCCAGCTCTTCCCATCCTCGACTTCTCAGTCTCCATTTCTGGGGATAGGCTGTCAACCAATATTTACTATAAGCCCACCGACTCCCACAGCTACCTTGATTACACTTCCTCCCACCCTGCTTCCTCCATCTATTCCCTTCTCCCAGTTTCTCATCTCTGTTGCACCTGTTCTGATGATGCACAGTGATCTTCCACACCAGTGCTTCTGATAGGTCTTTCTTTTTCCTTAACCAAGGATTCCTCTGCACTGTGGTTGACAGAGCCCTTGACAGCGCTCATCCCATTTCCCGCACTTCTGCTCTCACCCCTTCCCCGCCTTCCCAGAACCATGATAGGGTCCCCCTTGTCCTCACCTTCCACCCCACCAGCCTCCACATTCAACGTATCATCCTCCGCCATTTCCACCACCTCCACCGTGATCCTACCACCAAACACATCTTCCCCTCCCCTTTCAGCATTCTGAAGGGACCGTTCCCTCCGAGAAACTGGAAAGTACTGCAGTACAAAGGGATCTGGGGGTCCTCGTGCAAGAAAATCAAAGTATTTGAAAATCAAAGTATGCAGGTGCAGCAGGTGATCAAGAAGGCCGACGGAATGTTGGCTTTTATTGCTAGGGGGATAGAATATAAAAACAGGGAGGTATTGCTGCAGTTATATAAGGTATTGGTGAGACCGCACCTGGAATACTGCATACTGTTTTGGTCTCCATACTTAAGAAAAGACATACTTGCTCTCGAGGCAGTACAAAGAAGGTTCACTTGGTTAATTCCGGGGATGAGGGGGCGGACATATGAGGAGAGGTTGAGTAGATTGGGACTCTACTCATTGGAGTTCAGAAGAATGAGAGACGATCTTATTGAAACATATAAGATTGTGAAGGGGCTTGATCGGGTGGATGCGGAAAGGATGTTCCCAAGGATGGGTAAAACTAGAACTAGGGGGCATAATCTTAGAATAAGGGGCTGCTCTTTCAAAACTGAGATGAGGAGAAACTTCTTCACTCAGAGGGTGGTAGGTCTGTGGAATTTGCTGCCCCAGGAAGCTGTGGAAGCCACATCATTAAATAAATTTAAAACAGAAATAGACAGTTTCCTAGAAGTAAAGGGAATTAGGGGTTACGGGGAGCGGGCAGGACATTGGACATGAATTTAGATTTGAGGTTAGGATCAGATCAGCCATGATCTTATTGAATGGCGGAGCAGGCTCGAGGGGCCGATTGGCCTACTCCTGCTCCTATTTCTTATGTTCTTATGACACCCTGGTCCACTCTTCCATTATCCCCAACATCCGGTCTCCTCCCCACAGCAACTTCCTATGTGAGCACAGGAGATGCAACCACTGCCCTTTCACCTCCTCCCTTCCCACCATCCAGGACCCCAAACACTCCTTCAAGGTGAAACAGCAATTTACTTGTACTTCTTTTAATTTAGTATACTGTATTCGCTGCTCATGATGCAGTCTCCTCTGCATTGGGAAGACCAAATGCAGATTGGGTGATCGCTTTGCTGAACACCTCCACTCAGTCCGCAAGCGTGACCCTGACCTTCTGGTTGCTTGCCATTCCACTCCCACTTTGACCTCTCTGTCCTCGGCCTATTACACTGTTCCAATGAAGCTTGATGGAAGCTCGAGGAACAGCACCTCATCTTTCGATTAGGCATTTTACAATCTTCTGCTCTCAACATTGATTTCAATAACTTCAGATCATAACTACTGCTCCCATTTTTTCGGACAGCAGGTGCTGTTAATGGTTCTGATGTTGCCATTTACAGCTCCTCTAGACCCATCTTTTGTTCATTTACTTGTCCCATTACCGCCCTCCTTGCCTTGCACCATCATTGCTTTTGTCATTTAATCACTCCTGCCCTCCACCCTATCAGAGACCTTCCCTTTTGTTCTTTCCTCCCCTCCCCTCCCTCCCCCTATTTGCCTGGCTCTATACTTGCTTAAGAACTGTTAAATCTTCAACTTCTACTTCTAATAAAAGGTCATCAACCTGAAACGTTAACTCTGTTTCTCAATCTTTGTTACTTCATCCATTATTAAATTCACTGCGTGGTCACATTAGTGCCATGAATTTTCCATGCACGTTATTTTGTGCCAAGAAAGGTGAGCTAATAGTCTAGATCTATAAAGTTTAAATGAAGCTTCCAAAGATCATTTCTTTCAGATACTGTTTGCCCTGCTTCTAAGCTAATATAAACAACCTGGCTTTAATCTGATCAATATCTTTTGGCTGAATCAACCATGATGTTATGGAGAGTGAAGTTTTCTGTACACACTTAGGCCCTGAAATTCTCGAGGTGTGGGAGAGCAGAAATGGGCCAGCTCACACTCAAGAGAGTCTGCAAATTAGGGGGTGGGAATCCAGGTCTGTCAGGTTTCTACCCTGTGCATCCTATGACCAAATTCCAGTTAGAAGTCTTCTGCCTGCCCTACCTAAATCGACTGACAACTTTGGGGGGGTGTCTAGAGCATTTACTGGGTTACCCTGGCAATTCACTTTCGCTAGACTGAGAACTGATGTAGGTCCATTATTAGGCCCTCGAAAGCACCCAAATGGTTCACTGGCGAAGCTAATTAATCCCAAATTATTGAACATGCCGCTTTGGGGGAAATTTTTTTGAAAACGCTATTTCTCTTTGTTCCAGTCAGGGCCTCTAGCTGCACCATCAGGTAGATTTTTCTCAAGTCAGTCAGGATGGGTGCCTCTGTTATGCCCCTTCAGGTGCAGGCCAGCTGTCCTATTTAAGTTTCTTCATCCCGAGAATTTGGGATGGAGTCTAAGGCTTTAATTGTCGGTGGATGGTGGCCCCAATCTGCTGCACTTTCAGCAGTAGGCTTGGGACCCTGGAATTTCAGGGCCTTACATAATAAAGCTACTACTGCTCTAAAAATCAGTAAAGTTAGATTAATATTAACAAGATCTTAAAACCAGAGCTGTATCCAATATCCATTGATAGGATACCACCACATCTCCAATACCGTCTGACTCATCAGATTTTAAACTTCAACCCAAAACTGGGAGCAAGAGGAAAATGTGCACTGGAAAGGTTTCCTGCAGCAGCAATGTCGTGTAGCAGCAAACATGGTAAATGATCAGCTGAGTTTTCAGAGTGGACTACTCCTGGAGATTTACCTTCAGTAAATACTTAGCTAAGACTGGAAACAGATCACTTGAACTGACAGCAATGGTAAGAAGAGGGCAGGTTCCAAAGGTATCACCTTTCCTTATGTCACTCAACGAGCCCACTTCACAGCTTGGTAGCTAAAATTGAAGTTCTACGGTTTCATGGAAGCTAAATCATTTAAACAATGAATTAGCCTCACCTCTCAAAAAAAAATGTTACCTTGAGGTAAATACTTACTGTTCCTGGTGGTTTACACCTACAACAATAACAACTTGCATTCATATAGCGCCTTTACTGTAGTAAAAAATCAAAAGACACTCATAGGAGCGTTATCAAACAAAATTTGACACTGAGCCACATAAGGAGATCGTAGGACAGGTGACCAAATGCTTGGTCAAAGAGATAGATTCTAAGGAGCATCTTAAAGGAGGAGAGAGAGGTAGAGAGGCGGAGAGGTTTTGGGGAGGGAATCCCAAAGCTTCGGGCCTAGGCAGCTGAAGGCACAGCCACCAATGGTGGAGCGATTAAAATTGGGGATGTGCAAGAGGCCGGAATTGGAGGAGCGCAGAGATGTTGGAGGGTTGTAGGGTTGGAGGAGGTTACAGAGATAGGGAGAGGCGAGGCCATGGCGAGATTTGAAAACAAGGATGAGAATTTTAAAATCGAGCCCTAACGTGTAAAGTGAAATAGCTTTTCTTGTTGTCGTCTTATACAACCATTCACAACTCTATCCTTTCCTTTATATTACTATTTCATTTTGTAACAATTTCTCAGTTATTCTACAGATTTATATGTTTTTTTTTGCTCCCAGATTCTCCAGCTCTGCAATCCTCTGACTCTTCTTCACTTGCAATTATTCAGTTCTTCACCCATCTTGGTCCTTCAAAATCTACTCTGATTATCTTTGCTCCTTCAGAATCTCCAGATTAATTCCTCTTTGCTTTCTCTTCTCTTGGTCATTTGTTTTAGAGATGAGCAGGTAAATTTTCATCTTCACCACCTGGGTGGTAATCTGAAAATCAGGAGATTATACAACAGGTGGGCGATAAGCTCAGCCAGACTACCGCACAGGTTATGTAGTTGTAAATCTACTTCCTGGAGTCCACGGTGCCGTGACCTGATATATGTCTGTATGTTCAGAAAAGGAAGCAAGAACACTAAAGTGGGTGGGGGAAGAACCTGTACTGCTAATAAGAAAGAAATAGACAAATGTATTTGATTTTCTGGTATGGTTAGCATCCCAAATACTTTACAATTTTATGATAGGAAAAATATTTTATTAAATCACACACACTTTTGTGATTCTACTGGAAATCCTGATTAACTCTCAGTTACAGCTCCAAACTTTCATTTGATGGCTGGATTTTATAAAATTAAAAAGGGGCATGCTACCCATAAATACTAATAAACAACCACACTTTGCACAGATATCACTGTAAATTATTGGTCAAATATTATCTGCTCCATTCTGATATATTAGCAACAATCTTCAATTGTATATATATTTAAAATATCACATTGGCAATTTAAGAATGAAAATGTTAACTAATGTACTGAATAAAGCTGCATTCATTTAAAAATAATTTTAACAGCTACAATGGATAAAGCTGCATCTTTGCACTGAAACAAATCTCCAATTTCAATAAATAATGCTGATGTTTTTTAATCTACTACAGCAAACACTTCAATACATGTCCATTATTTGCATCTGATGGATAGAAGGGTTATTTAACAGTCAGGAAATCCATTAATTTATCATTGTGAGTACACTGTCTCCATGTGATGCTTTATATTAGAATCTCCATGGCCTTGGCAGCAAATGTAGTTTTCTTAAAATTTTCTGCGAACACCTCACCAGTTTTTCTCAATCCTATCACTCCCCAGGTGGTAAAGGAACGTTTCACTATTTCTGCAGATTAACCAGTTTGTTAGCTGCTTGGAAGTGTGAAACTGGTATTATGAGAGGTGTATCCAGAGTGGCTGATATTTGGCCATTAGCACCGAGGAATTGAGAATTGATTAAAAATAAAGGAAAATGGCCGCCTACTGACATTTTAACTCATGGCCATTAAATTGGAGGGGATAATAAAGGGAAACTTTTCTTCCATTAAGCATGAAATATAGCCTAAGGTTTTTTGGTACAGGGCATCATTCATAACCAATACTGCCTAGCCCCACCGTAGCTCATCGGGTCACTCAACACTAGCGCAGTCTTTTGCTGAGAACATTCAAACTGAAGCCCAGAAAAGATCTCGTAGAATATATTGTTGTCCGACTGCAGCCAGAGGTGAACTCTGACCCAAGTCTTGAATCTGCATCGTATTGCCAAACTAATAACAGAACATTGGAGAATTAAATATTGCAAGACATGATCAGTGAATATCTGAGGTGTTTCCTGCCTGATTTAGATTAAGACTGATAAAACTATTATCTTAATGCATTCACTACTATTGTAAGCTCCACAGCTATACATAGCCCAAAAATCTATTCTGTACAGTTGATATATCTATGCTCTTCCTGTCAAAATATACATCATTGTCTTAGTGTACGTGACAAAATAAAATGAAATGATGGATATTTCGACTAAAAATTGACAATACTCCAGTTATTCTTTGACAAGAACAGAAGTGCCATTGGCAGGAGTAAAGAATTGTGAAGTGCCCCTTGATCCCCTCAAAAGTGTCAAAAAAAAATGTTGCCTTGTCTTTGGGGACCTGGCCATAATCCAGGCCTGGGCCCCAAGTGGCCCCACATAATTATCAATCGGCAGCCTAACATGCATAAGTTGTGCAACTGCTGATGATCAATCAGTCCTCTAATAAGTCAGGAATGCAGTAACTCCCAATATTGGGAGTCTCGACCTCAGGCCCTGCCCTTCCTATGCTACTGGCCTTGGGACAAGCAAAAGTCCCAGCCCGCAAAACCAAGCAGGAATTCCCGTGTAAGGTCTTATCTACCATATCCGAGTCCTTGATTAATTTCCAGTCCTTCCGGCACACTTCCATCAGAGTTAAGGCAGGAATGCCCCTGATGATCCATGGATTTTCAGCCCCTAGGGTGCAATCAGTGGAGCTTCAAACGCAGGTGCACTTTGTGTTGGGGCACAGGAGGTGGAACTGAAGGTGACATCATCCAAAAACATTAGGTAGCTTATTGGAAAATTGTTTACTGGTTTACTGTCCATTAATGTCAATGGGTGGAGAATCACTGGCAGTGCATCCGCAATTTTCCGATAATCTGCACTGTGTGCAAGGCCCTACTAGTGGCAGAGCGCTTTGAAACATTCCATCTCTAGAAAATAAGGAATTGTTACCTTTTTCAACCTTCAAGTAAGAATAAAAGGCCCAAAATTCTTGTCGTTGGGACAGGCGTAAACCGGGCGGGTAGGACCCAGTACCGTCGGACCTCTATCTCTTTTGTTTACCGTTGTGAAATTCTGCCAGAAGTGAGGGCAGATGCTTCTTGTGCCCACCTCCTCCATGCGAGACTGGTGGGATGACGTCATCTTCAGTTCCACCTCCTGTGCCCCCAACACAAAGTGCACCTGTCATGATACACAGGTATATTTGCTCATCAGGGATCAGATCCTGGCGGAAGTGGGGCACTAAAAAGTGGTAATTCCTGGTTTCCAAACAGCACTCAATTGCCAAGTGACTAATTATCAAGAGAAAAGCGGTCAATTTCAATTTGTAATTATTTTCAAAGTCTGCAGCTGGACCGGCTAACACCGAAGGAGCGGCAAAGTGTTGCTGACAAATGCCTTGCACCTAACAGGGCAGACACCAAGTGAGCACTATATATGATACCCACTCCGGGCAAATGACCCCAATCCCAAGATTTGGGGTCAGGGCTGCAGCAGACTGGTGGCAAAGGTCATGTGACAACAGAGTGGGCTCCAGGAATTTTGGGACTGAACACTCCAATAAGCTCTATGCTCGCAATGTCTTTTGTTCTGATATGGTTCCTTTACTGTGAATCATGTAGTACAGGGATTCATTACGGAGCTTCTGCCTTCTAACAGGCTCACAATGAGAAAGAGAATGTCCAGACTGTGTAGATTGTTCTCTTGTAAGGATACTTTCTCTTACAAGAGAGAACCAACAATCAATTGTGAACAAAGAAGTAACAGAATACATTTCATGTCTTCACCACATGGGCGGCAATCTGGTGGAGGAGACCGCCCGCCCATTGTAGAACCTGCCCGATTTTTTTATTGATATCAATGGATTGAAAATCAGGCAGGTTAAATAACGGGCGAGTGATCCACTCCTCCAGATTACCAGCCACATGGTGAAGGTGAAAATGTATCCCAATGGCTTAGATTTTTAAAATATTGAACACATTATTCTATGATTATGAAGACAATTCTATGAAATGCTTATGAGAAGTTAAGTGCACATTGCATGGAAACCAACACCAGGCCACTTCCGTGCTTATCACTCAGGTATTATCAATACAAAACAAGACAGGTGAATTTTATCTGACTTCAATGCAAACTTCAAAAAATAATTCCTAATTCTACATTGAAAAGCTAGATTACAAAGTAATATTGCTTTAATGCACAAACACAGAACCAGAGAGTTACACTTAGCACATTTTAAGCTAACTAGAATCTAATTCACAAGAACAAAGCCATACGTCTTTCCCCCTTATAGTACATACTATGGGCTGGTATTTAGTTAAAAAATAAAACCAGCATAAATTTGACAATTTTTGACAACCAGCGTTTACATGGACAACTATTTATATCACATAAGAAGCACCAAAGATTACATTTGGCATCTTGCTGGGACCATGAGCTGCAAAGTGGACATCAAATAACATCTCAGTGGCAAATCAGGTAAACCTTCTGGCTCTCTTTTGGGTCTTTCAGAGAAGATAACAATGGCCACCTCAGTGTAGTATTAAGAATAACTCCTGGCATTTAACTGACAGGAACTTATTTTCCCAATCAATGATTTTGTGGAAAGAATACTTCAAAATATTTGGCTCTGGTTTGCAATAACTATTTAAAAAATTGCTGAAACAGTTGTAAAGAAAATGAATCCCATAATTAATTTTGCTCATCTGCTAAAAAACAAACCATGCATCTCCAACCCACTGTCCCTACACCATGATCAGACATGGAATGGTGTACAATTAAGCCACAGAGGAGACGTGCTTCAAATGAGATCATGGAAAGTATTACATTTACCTCAAAGAATTGAAAATCCCAAAGGAAAAACACCCTTAGTATACTTTTCTATCATGTAAACAGATATACAATGGGGAGCAGTGGAATTATCATTTTATTCCACTAATAAAGATTTTAAAATTCATTGGTGCCTTTGTGTCTCATAAACTATGATATGCTCCTCAGTAACGAAATAAACTAGCTATTCCACATCCCCTACTGTTTAACCTCCATACTCATTCCATTAACTGGACACCTGAATAGAATTACTTTTATAAAATGTACATCTTTAATACTAAATCATAAAGAAATAATACATTCCCGGTGTGTTGCTGCATTGCTGGAACATTGATTTTAATTATGAAACACGTTAAACATATGACATTTACTGTACATTCAAGCAATTCTTCCTATCACAAGGAATGGAGAAAGTTATTCACGCATAACTAAACTGTACTTTTGACATAACAGTCAAAATTAAAGAGAAAACTTATCCTGTAAAATTAATCTAGAACAATTTCTATTTTTATCTTCTTGGCTGACTTGCTTCTGTTGCACTTTAATTACCTATAGGTTTGCAGAGAAAAATGATTGGATACTTTTCAAGGATTCTGACGAGGGCTAATACATAAATCTGTGACAATACACTGAGAGTGTAATCAGCTATATTTTTCCACGAAACAAATAGTGAGTTATTTTTAAAACAAAGATGAGCATTTATTACTGTGAAATGTGATATAAAGCTCACAACTTCTTGAATTTGATGATATCTAATTTACTGACAAATGGGGGGAATTTTAACTCCCAAGAACGGTGGGTTGGAGTCGGGTGGGAGGTAAAATTGTCGTTTTTTGGATCGCGACCGCAACCCGGCTCCAATGCGCCAACTTCTGGGTTTAACATGGACGGGTTTGGATGCATGTGCGGAGCCGAATCACCAATTGGTGCCGGCGGGGCAATTAAGGTCATTAGAAACGGCCAACTACCTTTTTTTAAAATTGATTTTAACACAACATCAAATTTAACTTCCCCAGTGCGGTATTGCCGGGCCTTCTGAACCTTGCCAGTGAAAAGGAGGTGAGATGGGCCAGATCATAAGGCAAGTGGCTTTATTGCACTGCTTGTGGGCCAGGAGGAGCAGCAGTGTTTCCTCCAGGCCCAACAAGCTTATCTGCCGCGATCAGAACCTCCCCCCCCCGCCCATCCCCAGTCGGCTGACCACCCACTGATGTCATACGCCTTCCCACGTCCGATCCCCCCCATGTTCAACCCTCCCCCCCCGGTGTCCAACACCACCCCCATGACCAACCTCCCGATGTCTGACATCCCCCTTCCATGTCCGACCCCCCTTACGATGTCCGAGGCCCTTCCCTTCCTTCAATCACAAACTCCTCTCCTGGTGCCCTCCATGGGCCCTCCTAGATCCTCTCCACGGCCGCCCCCCCACCAATCTTCCCCACAGCCCGCCTCCCACCTTTCTTCTCCATGACCTCCACCCCGATCTTCTCCATGTCCCCCTCCCGATCTTCACCACGGCCCACTCTCCCGATGTTCTCCAGGGCCCACAATCTCTCCCTCCCTCCTAGCCTCAGCTGCAGCCTGCTACTGCACGCCTTCCTGCCCAATGGCCAGCCAGTCTGTCATTTAGGCTGGCTGCTGGGTGCGAAACCCAGAAGTAAAATTTTTATCATTCAATTAGGTTGTGAGCGCACATTCCGACCCGCCAACTTTACTTCCGGCTTCGTGCCCAAAAGTCATCCCCCCCCAACACCCCGGCTCCGAGTCAAAATCATGCCCATGGTTTTTGCTAGCAATGCAACCAAAAAATATGATGCAAATTAGAGGTGTTTCTGTATCTGTACACTCTGAGACGGAAGTAACTCAGTGGGATCAGAGAGGTTAAGTCGCTGCCCTCATTTTAACTGTCCCCCACACACCCGGCAGGTTTCCACCAGGCAGGGGAAGTTAAAATCCGGGTGTAAATTGCTGCTGCAGGTTGTGGGCGCCTGAAGCAGGAGAGCAGGGCATGCTGCCAACTGAACGGGCCGAAGAGACTGACCAGTTCTTAAAAAAAATCAAACATTTTGCAGGGTGCAGAAGTTCAATTGATCCGCCTGCAGCAGATTGAATTCCTTTGGGCATGCGTTACAATTTCGAACACATCCAGCACCACTGTAGTGACAGTGGTGGGAATTGTCATGTATGATATCACGCCATCATTATCAACTACCCAAAATTGAGTAGACGTATTTGACATTCATTTAATTCCAGCAGAAAATTCCAGAATGGATGGAAATTGGCAGGATTGGCTCCCCAGAAATACCTGCAATCAGGCAGAGAGGGAGTGAAAAATCGTCCCACATATGTCCACTATGCTGTATGGAAAAAAATCTTTTAACCTCGTTCAAGGTTTGCTAATACTTTAGTTTTGTCATCACTCATAATTAAGTAACTTGCTTACATCCATCAAAGCCATTTTCCTTTGTCCAGTGAGAAGAACTTTAGCTGTTAATCTCTCATAGTCAACCTCATTACTTTTTGAAGTCTTTCGATTGGATTGATAACCCTTTGAAAGTAAGGTATTTGTAACTGTTTACAATTTGCCAGATATGGCCATACCAATAAGTTATACAGGATTAATATAACCTGCTTTGACTTATTATCAAGGATTCTCAAGATGCAGCCTAGAATTCAATTAACCCTGTTGATGACAGCTTCACGTTGATCCAATACTTTCAGTGGATGTTAAATTATTAAATTAAAAATCCTTTTCTCTATCTACCTTGGCTAATGGAAATCCAGCAATTGTGTTATTATATTTCACGTTTCTCCATACCTTATATTATCTACAATAACATCCATTTAGCTATTCCTTAGCTAACTGATCTGGATCCCTCTGAATGTTATCAATCTCTCCTTTATTCATTGCCAAACCACATATCTCGGTACCATTAGCAGGCTGTTATACAAAGAGGTATCAGTACTTAACCGCTAGACTGTCACAGGTGCTTATGATTATATAGGTGGGAACTTTAACTCCAGGATGGGAAAGCTGCCCATTGAGCGGCTGGCAAGTCTGGAAGCAGCAGCGGGAGGCCCAGCCGATTTTAACAGCGAGGCCTCAGTAACATGCCCCTGGTCGATTTCCCAACCAAAACAGCTGGTAAGTCAGCAGCAAGTGCCAGGAAGTTGGGCGGCCTCTCCAAGCCCAAGGTATGTGTGGGGACAGGAATGACGGGGTTTCTGGAGTGGTCAGCAGTTCAGAAAGTGAGGGAAGTGAGGGCAGGGGAAGCCTACACTTCTCTTTCCGCAAAGGAAAGTTTTAATCTTACCTGACAGGGCCTCTTCAGTGGTCTGACCAGGTTCTTTCTGTCAGGGCAGCTCCTCTGACTTCTTGGTTAAGATGGCGTCAGGGTCCTATTGACATAATGGGACCCCAATTTGCATAAATGTACTGTCTCAGGCAGGTGCCTCATACGCCTGAAAAATCAGGCATTTTAAAATCGCACTGGATCAGAGACAGAACGGGCAATTTGCCCGGTCAATTTTAACTGCCCCTGCCCGATTTCTGCCAGGTGGGATGAGGGGAAGATGGTGGCGGGAGGGAGGGGGGGCGCGGGGGAAGAGTTAAAATTCCTCTATGTGGTGTTTACCTGAACTCAAGTTGCAGTGTGGTTTCAGTAGAAACCTTTGAGTGTTCTGTGCCCATTGTACTTAGAGTTTGGTTTTCTTTTCTGTCTGCAACATTTAATATTGGTATATTTACAATGCATAAAGAAAAATTATAAAATTTTAGTTTTATTTGTAGGTGTAAAAAACGTTTTAATTGAACATTAACCCCTCCTCCTCAGAGTAGTTTTGTACTTTTGAGAAAATAATGAAAATGGATGATTGCCCTATGTAAAGAAACCAAATAGTTTAGTGCAGCTGCCATCAACTACATATAGGGCTCGATATTAAGAGGGAAGCGGGCTGGCAGTGGGGGGTCGACTGGGCGCGTGGGTGACGCGCCCAGTGAGTTCGGGGTGTTACGCACGCGATCGCAGCCTAATTGAAGGCACTTAACTTGGCTTCCGAGTTTCGCGCTGGAAAGCTGCTCAGCGGGCAGACTGCGCACCCGCATCATAGGCTGTCAGCTGGAGGAGCCCTATTTAAAGGTGCAGTCTTCCACTGACTGATGCTGCAGAAAGGAGCCAAAATTACAGCATGGAGCAGCCCAGGGGGACCACAGGTTTAATGATGCCTCACTCCAGGTCCTAATGGATGGGGTGAGGAGGAGGAGGACAGAGATCTTCTCCCTGGCAGACAGGAGGAAGTGGCCTGCCTCTGCCACCACGAAGGCCTGGCTCGAGGTGGCAGAGGTCACCAGCACCACCAACGTATCACGCATCTGCATACAGTGCAGGAGGCGCTTCAATGACCTAAGTAGGTCAGCCGAAGTGAGTACACTTACACGTTCCCCTACACTCCGTCTGCCACATCACCACCCCACTCCATATCTCCTTCTGCACTGCCAACACTACTCTATCACATCACTCCTCACACCCACTCAAAGTTCATCCTCATCTTATCTGCACTTACTCACCTCGCCAATACTCATCCCACCACTACCACTCAACCCAATCCTCATACAATCTCATGGGTCCGTCTCATAATCATCCCTTCATGCAGCTCTTTCACGGCCAGCCTCACTCAAACTGCCACTACCTGTGCTGCAGCCACAGGGCATTCATCACATATATGTAGTAGGAAGCGTAAGGCAAATGTGTCGTGAGCATGAAGGGGATGCACAAGGGCGTTTGAGGGTTTGTCATGGTTTTTTCTTATATTTGATTTCTGATCAACTCACATCACATATTATATTGGCACCACTACTGCCACGTCTTTGCAAATCTTGTCTGGTTTGTGCAATAATGCCCTTTCCTGAGGATCACCATGAAGACCCACACCTGATGCCACCCTTTGTGTCACTGCAGAGTGGGTGTAGGTGTATTTGCAGGGCTCTGTTGTGCAGACGACTGAGAGACATTGGCGATGTCCCCGGTGGCACCCTGGAAGGATGCAGAGAAGAAGTTGTTGAGGGCAGTGGTGACTTTGACAGCGACAGGTAAGAAGATGGTGCTCGGGCCAGCCGGGAGCAGCTCAGCATGAAGGAGGCTGCAGATTTCCACGAATACATGTCGAGTGACTCTGAGCCTCCGTGTGCACTGCTGCTTAGAGAGGTCAAGGAAGCTGAGCCTCGGTCTGTAGACCCTGTGACGAGGGTAGTGCCTTCTGCGACGCATCTCTCTCTGCCATTGCCCTCCCTCCTGCTGTGCAGGTGGATGTGTCACAGCACTGTGTTGTGGAGCTCCACGTGTCAGAGGTGGACTGCGTGGCTGGCGAGGCTGGTGATGCTGTTCGTCCTCCGAGGAGGTCATGACTGCAGCTATGGCGGCCCCCATCCAGAAGATGTACATTTGAGGGGGTCCGCAAGGTAGGTAAATGTGTCTGGACACCGGGGTAAGTGTGCAAGTTGGTGAATTTTATTGTTAGGAGGAGGGTGGGGGAGGCCAAACTTTGTCCAAAGTGACAGAATGGCCTCCTGCAATGAGTGAGGGTCTCCCCCCCCACCTGTCAAATGGACCTTTGCAGCTGCCACAGGCTGATGGCTGCAACATGTCCATTTCAACTGGGAGTGTTTCCCCCAGTACGGGAAACAGTCTCAGTTGAGTTGAAAGTCCCATTCCCTCCTAAAATATCCTACAAATCAGGTCTGCAAACAACCTGAACTATCTACTTAATGGTTTAAGTGGGATCCCACCGGCTTTAATTGCCAGTGGGAGTCCCGCATGCGGGGGATGCGTGCGCATCTAAGCGTGTCACTGGGGAACCCGGAAGTGGGCGGGTTGGAGCCGGGCTCCGGACCCGCCCTGGGAATCCCCGATTTTCGGAGCCTCCCCCCCATGAACCCGCCGGCTCGGACATCCGAAAATCGAGCTCATAGTATCACTTAATAAGGAAATAAAAGTGGGAAACATTAGTTTCCTAGTTCACTTTCAATGGATTAGATGTAGCCACCATTAATTAAATAAATTCTAGTATACCCTAATGACCTACCCAAAGACCTGAAATTCAGCAGTAGAAATCCATCTTAAACATGCCTTTGAAATTCTGGCCAAACCAACTGTAAATAGCTGCCTGATTAGAGAACATAACAGATTCAATAGGTTCAGCAGAGGAAAGAAGACCCATTAACCACTGCTAGAAAATGCAGATGTGGAGCATAAAATTAATTAAATCCAGTTTTTAGTTACTGCAGAGAAGTGCCGCATGTAAAAGAATATTTTCACGTGGTACATTGCCTTGCAAGACAATTTACCAAGTTATGAAATAGAGCCAAGCACAATAAAAACCCTTCGGGCATAACAAATTTGTTACTTTTAGTCTAAACAATAAGAAATAAGAAAAACCCGTTCTAAAACTTTACATTATTTAGCATGTCTGTGAATCTGCTGATAACCCCGATTTTAACTCGGGTGCGTTCAGGGCGGGCTGAGTGTGGGACAGTTGGGAGTCCTCCACGGACTCCTCAGCCTGGGCAATTTTAACTCCCACATCTCATTTAATTGTTTTTGCACTGTCTCCCATCCAAACACGGAGTGAATGACATCAGAGCCGACAGGTGGGAGCAGGAAATCGGGCAGGTGGCCAACACCACCAGGAGCCCAAGGGAACGGACCCTGGCATTTGGTTAGTGCTGGGAGGAGGGTCTCCAAAAAGCTGCCAGTGGTGGGAGGAAGAGGGAAGGCCGGGGCTGAGGGAGGCCCAAGGATTCCTTGCAGGGCTTGGAGCAGCTCCTTGCAGGCCTTGGGCCTCATTAACATTATTTGGATGATTTGCTGGTGCCAGTCGCTCATTCACAGGCATGTCGCCCATTTAAATAGATCAATTTTGGGCCACTTGGCTCACCAGCAGCAGCCCAAAGGTAAGCCCTGGGAGGAGGGTTGGAGTGGCAACGGAAAGAAAGGGGGCGATTGGGATATTGTGGAGTTGGAGTCAGGGGAGGACTCCTGCTCCTCCTTGCTCCACAAGATCGTTGTTTAAAATTATATTTTTTTAATCTGACCTTTTGTTTAGGCCGCCTGCAGAAGAATCCTCAGTAGAACAGGCCCGGCACCATCTTCGATCTGTGCTGCCCAATTTATCAGAGGGGGTCCTAAAACAAGCATTAGGACCCTCATATACATATGTTTTAGACAGTTGCCAGGGGCGCCTAAAAAATTGTCCGACCCAATTTCATAAAATAAGCGCAACAAGGTCTAATTTCTATCCCATTAACTTGTTTGGAGGCCGCTGATAGGATTATTTTACGGATATATTTTTAAACGCAATCTGTTCAGTTGCTGCAGCTATAAGAATGCATCCAGAATGTTCCAACTGTGGCATGTTCCTTCCAATACTCACTTTCCTCTATAAAGTCAAACCAGGAAGTGCTGTTCTCAGGACTTTCCCTCTTCAATTTTCTACTTCTGTGGTTTATCTTCAATGCTGTAGTGAAATCATAGAATCATAGAGCACAGAAGGAGGCCATTTTTTTAAAAATTCGTTCATGGGATGTGGGCGTCGCTGGCGAGGCCAGCATTTATTGCCCATCCCTAATTGCCCTTGAGAAGGTGGTGGTGAGCCGCCTTCTTGAATCACTGCAGTCCGTGTGGTGAAGGTTCTCCCACAGTGCTGTTAGGAAGGGAGTTCCAGGATTTTGCCCCAGCGACGATGAAGGAACGGTGATATATTTCCAAGTCCATTCCAAGTTCCATTTGGCCCATCGTGCCTGTGCCAGCTCTTTGAAAGAGCTATCCAATCAATCCCACTCCCCTGCTCTTTCCCCAATAGCCCTGCAAATTTTTCACCTTCAAATATTCATCCAATTCTCTTTTGAAAGTTATAATTGAATCTGCTTCCACCATTCTTTCAGGCAGTGCATTCCAGATCATAACAATTCTCTGTGTAAAAAAATGACTCCTCATCTCACTTGTGGTTCTTTTGCTAATTACCTCAAAGCTGTGTCCTCTGGTTACCAACCCTTCTGCCACTGGAAACAGTTTCTTCTTATTTACTCCATCAGAACCATTCATGATTTTGAAAATGTCTATCAAATCTCCTTAACATTCTCTGCTCTAAGGAGAACAACCCCAGTTTCTCTAGTCTCTCCACGTAAATTAAGTCTTTCATCGCTGATACCATTCCAGTAAATCTCCTCTGCACCATCTCTAAGGTCTTGACATCCTTCCTAAAATGTGGTGCCCAGAATTGGACACAATACTCCAGCTGGGCCCTAACCAGTGTTTTATGAAGGTTTAGCATAGCTTTCTTGCTTTTGCACTCTATGCCCCTATTTATAAAGCCCAGGATCCCGTTAGCCTTTTTAACAGCCTTCTCAACTTGTCCTGCCACCTTCAAAGATTTGTGTACATATACTCCCAGGTCTCTCAGTTTCTGCACCCCCTATAAAATTGTACCATTTAGGTTACATTGCCTCTCCTCATTCTTCCTGCCAACTTCACATTTCTGTGCGTTAAATTTCATCTGCCATGTGTCTGCCCATTTCACCAGTCTGTCTATGTCCTCCTGAAGTCTGTTACTATCCTCCACATTGTTTACTACATTTCTGAGTTTTGTGTCATCGGCAAATTTTGAAATTATACCCTGTATACCCTAGTCCAGGTCATTAATATATATCAAAAAGAGCAGTGGACCTAACACCGACCCCTGGGGGATGCCACTGCACACTTCCCTTCAGTCTGAAAAACAACCGTTTACCACTACCCTCTGCTTTCTGTCCCTTAGCCAATTTCGTATCGACACAGACACTGCCCCTTTACTCTCATGGGCATCAATTTTGCTAACAAGTCTGTTATGTGGTACTTTATCAAAGGCATTTTGAAAGTCAATATGCGCAACATCAACCGCACTACCCTCGTCAACCCTCTCCGTTACTTCAAAGAACTCAATCAAGTTAGTCAAACACGATTTGCATTTAACAAATCCATGCTGGCTTTCATTAACCCATGCTGGCTTTTATTAACCCATATTTTTCCAAGTGCCAATTAATTTTGACCCAGACTGTCTCTAAAAGTTTCCCCACCACTGACATTAGGCTGGCTGGTCTGCAGTTGCCGGGTTTATCCCTCTCCCCTTTTTTGAACAGAGGTGTAACATTTGCAATCCTCCAATCCTTTGGCAACACCACCATATCTAAGGAGGATTGGAAGATTGTGGCCAGAGCCTCTGTAATTTTCACCCTTACTTCCCTCAGTAATCTAAAATGCATCCCAGCTGGACAAGTGACTTTTCTACTTTGAGCGCTGCCAACCATTTAAGTATCTTCCCTTTATCTATTTTTATCGTATCCAATTTCTCTGCTATCTCCTCCTTTACTGTGATATTGGCAGCATCCTTTTGTTTAGTGAAGAATGGTGCAAAGTACTCATTTAGTACCTCAGCCATCAGCCATGCCCTCTGCCTCGACAAGATCCCCTGTTTTGTCTCTAATCAGCCCCATCCTTCCATTGACTATCCTTTTACTATTTATAGGTTTATAAATGAATTTTGCGTTCCATTTTATGTTACCTGCTAATCTATTCTCATACACTCACTTTGCCCCTCATATTTCCTTTTGCAGTTCTCTCCTGAACTTTTTGTATTCAGTTTCGTTCTCTACTGAATTATGAACCTGACATTTATCACAAACCTCCATTTTCTGATACATTTTAATCTCTATCCTTAACAATCCTGAACAAACATCATCTCCTTCTGTACATGTACCAAGCCTGTCAATGATCATATCATCTTCAGTTCCTCCAGTTGGACACACTCAAAAAGTAGGTGATCTATGAAGTATTCAATCATCCACTGATGTCCTTCCTCTCCATCATTAATACTATGGACCAAATCCCCAGCACATCATACATAAATGTACTCAGCCAGCAAAGTAAAACTAATAATTCTTCAATTTGCATTTTGTGATTTTTGAAATATGAATCTGGAAAAAGGAAAGACATCTTGCTTTGCTTCTCTTTTTTTGAAGAAGTTTGTTAAGTATTTCATTACTTCTGATGTAGGCAATGTCATGTAAGCATGACATCATTCACCTTCACTTGGATTTTCAGATCCTGATTCAATGTACTGTGGAAGAGAGAAGATAACTTAACTCGTAAACCTCTATATCAACTGCCTATGAGGCTGAAAATCGACATCTCTTCCAACGCAGTCTTGACGTAATTCCAGTGAGAGTATGCCGGATGCGCCGGAAATAGGATATGCTGAATCCCGGCCTCACATCGGGATATCCACAGTTCTTGTATGGAGATGTAAGAGCGGTTGTGGTATCCCAACAGTAGGAGTTTCTGTGTTCCTGGTCTCTTAGTCAATAGGAACAGGATGGGTGAGACCAGGCCACCAAAGGGGGTTCCAGGTCAAGAATAAGGACGGGATCGCCGAAAACAAAGGATGAGATTTTTAAAAATAATCAAATGCAGCCCTCTTGCAAAGGGGACCAATGGGGCTACTAGATAATTCTTTCTGTCACTCCCCTCTCTTCCCTGAAGGCCACTGTTCTACTGCAATTTTCAGACTTGGGCGAGTGAGCGCCCCAGATGGCTTCCTTGGGGTGATAGCACCCACCATCCTAATCAAATTAAGGACCCTCCCGCTGACTCATCAACTTATGGCAGCATGCATGGATATTTCATGGATTTTCGGCTCTTATATCCATAAATTCCACCTGAAACTTGGATTTCTTTTCAGTGATAAAGGGCTTGATTTTAAAAGGGCGGCGGGATGGCAGCGGGGGGTTCAATGGGCGCTCGGCAAACCCGAATAATAAAAACTTACCGTTCCCCACACAATCGCAACTTAATGGGTGCTTCTTAATCTTGTTTCCGGGTTTGCCGACCGAAAGCTACGCAGTGGGTGGACTGTGCACCTGCATGAAGGCTGTCAGCTGGAGCATCTGGGTTTAAAGGGCTATTGCTCCAATGGATTTTTCTGGTGCAAAGAGCAAGAAGACCCAATGGAGCAGCCAGGTGCAAGGCTGCTCCAAGATTCAGCGATGCCTCACTTCACACGGGGTGAGGAGGAGGAGGGAACTATTTTACCCGGCTGATAGGAGGAAGTGCCCTGCCTCTGCCACCAAGAAGGCCTGGCTCGAGGTGGCACAGGAGGTCACCATGCAGCAGCAACATATCCCACACCTGGGTCCAGTGCAGGGAGCATTTCAATGACGTAACTAGGTCAGCAAAAGTGAGTACACTTACTGATTCTCCTGCATTCCATGGTGCATATCATCCTCACCCACACCCAACTCATTCTGCATTGCCATGACTACTCCATCACATCACTCCACACGCCACTTAATTCTCATTATCAACTTACTGCATTTCCTCAGCACTTCCTCACCTCCCCATTAGTCACCCCACCACTAACACTCACCCCAATCCTCATCCAATGTCATGGCTCTGTCTCATACTCACCCTCTGATGCACCTCTTTCACGGTCAGCCTCACCCAAAGCAATGCATTCAGCCAGAAGTGCCGAGTGGATAATCCATCTCAGCCTCCTCCCGATATCCCCACCATCACGGAAGCCAGTCTTCGGCCAATTCGATTCACTCCACGTGATATCAAGAAACGGCTGAGTGCACTGGATACAGCAAAGGCTATGGGCCCTGACAACATCCCAGCTGTAGTGCTGAAGACTTGTGCTCCAGAACTAGCTGCGCCTCTAGCCAAGCTGTTCCAGTACAGCTACAACACTGGCATCCACCCGACAATGTGGAAAATTGCCCAGGTATGTCCTGTCCACAAAAAGCAGGACAAATCCAATCCGGCCAATTACCACCCCATCAGTCTACTCTCAATCATCAGCAAAGTGATGGAAGGTGTCATCGACAGTGCTATCAAGCGGCACTTACTCACCAATAACCTGCTCACCGATGCTCAGTTTGGGTTCCGTCAGGACCACTCGGCTCCAGACCTCATTACAGCCTTGGTCCAAACATGGACAAAAGAGCTGAATTCCAGAGGTGAGGTGAGAGTGACTGCCCTTGACATCAAGGCAGCATTTGACCGAGTGTGGCACCAAGGAGCCCTAGTAAAATTGAAGTCAATGGGAATCAGGGGGAAAACTCTCCAGTGGCTGGAGTCATACCTAGCACAAAGGAAGATGGTAGTGGTTGTTGGAGGCCAATCATCTCAGCCCCAGGGCATTGCTGCAGGAGTTCCTCAGGGCAGTGTCCTAGGCCCAACCATCTTCAGCTGCTTCATCAATGACCTTCCCTCCATCATAAGGTCAGAAATGGGGATGTTCGCTGATGACTGCACAGTGTTCAGTTCCATTCGCAACCCCTCAGATAATGAAGCAGTCCGAGCCTGCATGCAGCAAGACCTGGACAACATCCAGGCTTGGGCTGATAAGTGGCAAGTAACGTTCGCGCCAGATAAGTGCCAGGCAATGACCATCTCCAACAAGAGAGAGTCTGACCACCTCCCCTTGACATTCAACGGCATTACCATCGCCGAATCCCCCACCATCAACATCCTGGGGGTCACCTTTGACCAGAAACTTAACTGGACCAGCCATATAAATACTGTGGCTACGAGAGCAGGTCAGAGGCTGGGTATTCTGCGGCGAGTGACTCACCTCCTGACTCCCCAAAGCCTTTCCACCATCTACAAGGCACAAGTCAGGAGTGTGATGGAATACTCTCCACTTGCCTGGATGAGTGCAGCTCCAACAACACTCAAGAAGCTCGACACCATCCAAGATAAAGCAGCCCGCTTGATTGGCACCCCATCCACCACCCTAAACATTCACTCCCTTCACCACCGGCGCACTGTGGCTGCAGTGTGCACCATCCACAGGATGCACTGCAGCAACTCGCCAAGGCTTCTTCGACAGCACCTCCCAAACCCGCGACCTCTACCACCTAGAAGGACAAGGGCAGCAGGCGCATGGGAACAACACCACCTGCACGTTCCCCTCCAAGTCACACACCATCCCGACTTGGAAATATATCGCCGTTCCTTCATTGTCGCTGGGTCAAAATCCTGGAACTCCCTTCCTAACAGCACTGTGGTAGAACCGTCACCACACGGACTGCAGCGGTTCAAGAAGGCGGCTCACCACCACCTTCTCGAGGGCAATTAGGGATGGGCAATAAATGCCGGCCTTGCCAGCGACGCCCACATCCCGTGAACGAATAAAAAAAAAAGTTGGTCACCTCACCATCACTCACTCATACGTCTGTACTTTCTCCCCTTCTAAGAGAAGAGAGCGCAAAATGCACACGAGAGGGCGAGGACTGGAGGGGGGCCACAACAAATGGTGGTCCTCACAGATGTGGAGCAGGGTGCCCTGGAGATCAGCCACACCCTCGAGTGGCTCTCCTTCGGGGATGCCGAGACAGGCCCCACAAACGTCTGGTGACACAACTTTAACATTCATCACAAACAGCATGAATTGATGTTAACAATGCTTGGCATGTTCAACACCTCAGTATGCTCATCGCAAAATGACACATCTGTGATGGTGCTTAATATTGCTTTCTGTTCTCTTACAGGCGGTTCAATGACCACAGTAACGGGAGAGGGCGATTCCTCAGAGGAGCTGCCAGTCTCTGAGGGCGCACTGTCACATCTTAACGAGCCGTCCACCAGCGCACCTCGGTGGGTCCTAGTAGTCAGTTATTTGGGTTGGCACCTAGTGAGTCACCACACACAAGTAAGCATGAGCAGAGACTGGTGGCAGGGGCTGAAATGTCTGGGATAGTGTCGCAGGTAACTGCGGAAATGTCTGAGATAGTGTCGCAGGTAAGTGCAGGAACATCTGCGATGGAGAGAAGGCTAGCCTCCATTGAGCTTCAAGCATGGCTTACAAATGAATCTATTCAGGCCCTGACAATGGCTCTTCGGACTCACAGTGAACAACATTCTGCCGCCTTAAACAGGCAGACAGAAACTTTACAACTAGGCTTCCAAGGCATCACATATGTTCTCCAAACTGTTCTCCAGCAGAGTGGTAAGAGTGATGTGGGCCAGGCCCAGGGGAGGAATGATGGCGAAAGGGGACATGGAAGTGGAGAGGCCACTCAAAGCGCTCCCACGTCTCACCCGTTGACCCCTCTCAACCAGTAGCCGCAATGCTGCCTCCTCTCCAGGTGGCCGAATCTGCCCCTGCACAGGTGCAGGTGGAGCAGTCTTTGGAGGAGCCCTAACGGGCTCCAAAACCCAGAGGGCGTAGGCTGAAAGCATCTAAGCAGTCTGGCCATGGACATGAGCAACCTGCCACTATCTCTGCTGCAGCCACAGGGGATGCACCACGTAGAAGCGGTAGGAAGAGAAAGGCTAAGGATTTGTTATCATGAAGGGGATACACAAGGGTGTCTGACAGACTGTCATGTTTTTCATTTGTATTTGGTTTTTGTTAAAGTCACATTAAATGTTATGATTGTCACCACTACTGCCACGTTTTGCTCATTCTTGACTGGCTTTGTGATAGCGCCCTTTCATGTGCTTCATCATAAAAGACGACACTTGATGCCACCCAGTGGGTCACTTTACAGTGGGTGTATCTGTAGTTGCAGGACTGTTTTGTGCAGGGGGGAGTGGGGGGGGGGGGGGGGTGCTGGTTTTGGCGCAGGTCTTTCCAGGTGGTGTGAGGACTGGACTCTTCTCACTTCCTGATCTTACGAGAACTGTTCACATATGAATGACACCCTGGCCTCACGAGCAGCCAGCTGAGCCACTGCTCTGCCCATGGATTCCTCCTCCTCCTCCTCCTCCGCGTCCTGCTCCTCCTCAACGTGGATGACAGATGTGGATGGTGGATGAGGGCAAGGCCCTCTCTGTTGCGCGATGGTGTGCAGGACACAACACACTACTATATTGAGAACCCACTCTCGCTAGTGCGTATCGAAGCGCTCCCCCAGAACGATCGAGGCACAGAAATTGCATCTTCAGCAGTCCTATCGCATGTTCAATTATAGGCCTGATGGCGATGTGGCTGTCATTGTATCCACGCTGTTGCTCATTGATGGGGTTCCTCAGAGGTGACATGAGCCACGTATGCAGGGGGTATCCCTTGTCCCCGAGGAGCCAGCCCTTAAGGCTGTTTGGTGCGTGGAAGAGGCCCGGGATGTTGGATTCCCTCTGAATGAACGAATCATGGCAGCTGCCAGGGAATCTGGCGCACACGTGAAGAAATCTTTTGCGGTGGTCACAAACGAGCTGAGTGTTGATTGAGTGATAGCCCTTCCTGGTGATGAACAGTCCTGGCTCATGTGGAGGTGCTCGGATTGCTATACGCGTGCAATTGATTGCACACGTGGGAAGCCAGCCACAGAGTGGAATCCCACTGCCCTCTCCGTCTGGCTGAGGTCGTCCATGGGGAAGTTGACATATTGTGAGGCTCTGTGAAATAAGCCGTCGGTGACCTGCCTTATGCACTTGTGGGCAGACGACAGAGAGACCCTGGCGAGGTCACTGATGGCACCTTGGAATGATCCGGAGGTGAAGAAGTTGAGGGCAGTGGTCACTTTAACTGCAACGGGAAAGGAGATGCCGCCAGGCCAAGACGGGAGCAGCTCAGCATGAAGGAGGCTGCAGATATCTGTGACCACTTGGCGACTCACTCTCAGCCTCCATATGCACTGCTCCTCAGAGAGGTCCAGGAAGCTAAGCCTCGGTCTGCAGACCCTCTGACGAGGGTAGTGCCTCCTGCGACGTCACTCCCTCTGTTGTTCCCCTCTGTGCTCTTGTACAGGTGCCTGTGGCACAGCACTGTGTTGTGCAGCTACAAGTGGCGGAAGTGCACGCTGTGTCTGGCGAGGATGGTGATGTTGCTCGTCCTCGGATGTAGTGGTGAATGCAGCCATCGCGCCCCCCCATCCTGATGGTGTCAGTTTGAGGGGGTCTGAAAAGTTGGTAAATATGTGTAAACAGAACAATTCTGAGTGGAAACCAAGAATTTTCAATCTAAACACAAAGATCTCCCAGACAAAAGTTTTTTTCCTGAGAGAATTAAGTGCCCTGCTGCAATATCTTTTATCCCCATCTGCCAAACAGGGATTTAAATGTCCAAATGGCGACAGGCTGAAACACGACTCATTCCCCATGGCTTGTTTCACAAATCGTTTGCCTTCACTCTTAATTAGACTTATGTACATTTCAAGTACTTTAAGTACTTTAAGTACTTGAATTGCTTGTTTAAATATCGTCCTGCTGGCTTTAATTGCCAGCCTGACTTTCAGGTTCGGGAATGGCGCGTGCACCCAGATGACTCTGGGTCATACGCATTCTTAGGCATGTTGGAGCCGGGGTTTCTGCCCGCTCCTGAAAATCATGATTTTCTTCGCTGTCCTCCCCCACCGCCCCCAATGCACCCGCAGTCCCCTTTTAAAATCGAGCCCAAAGTCTTTCTCCTCATTATGATTGTCATTTTCTGAGTAGTTTGATGTATTCAGGATAATACTGGGACTGATCCTCTTCTAAAGGCTATGACTCATGCTTAATACAGGTCCAATATTTCCTCCAGTACCTTATCTATGTAGTGGTATCTCGCCTTTCATGTGTGCGATTAGACAATGGGAGTGGGAAGGAAAATTGGACATGGTATAAAATGGGCTGCCGATTCGCTAAGAGCCCGTTTTGCGCTACTGCCGTAAATTTTGCCTCCAGTGAGTCTTCAGTGGGCTATTTGGCAATGGAGGAGGTGGGGGTCGCCAGCTGAGCCCGACTAGTTCTCATTGGAAATCAACATGCACTCACTTTTCAGTGGGGACCATTGTCTTTTCCCGAATCATTTGTTGTTTCTCTATGGCGACCCCAACTGGGATCAGCTTAGCGTAGTCCAGTAATCAAAGCTGGTCTGTATGGCTAAGCAGACTGCAATTTGCACCATCAGGAAAGCGAGGGCAACAAGAGTTTTTGAAGGTTTCAAGAAATTACTCTACTTAGTGAGACAATTATGCCCTTTGAAGAGACTTATAAACAATAAAAATAATTCCAGAGTAAAGGTAAACTACAGTCCACAAATTAATTCATCACACCTGTAAGGCTTATTTTGAAATAACTCACTAATGCATAATTTATTATGGTCAGTTAAAGTCATCTGGAGTAAATAAATAGTTCTAAACAGCATCTAAAAACATATATAATTGAAAACAATAGGTACACATGGGAGGATTGTCTGCACAAACATTAACCTTTCATTTTTAACTTTATAGTCTTTTTACTGCAGGATTATCCCAGTCTTAGTTGAAAATCTATTTTTTGATCAAGGCGAATGTGGGGTGTTGGTTCTCTCATGAACCCCAGTTTTATCCTAAATAGGCACTGGGGTCCTATACATATCGTAGGACCCTGATTTGCATATTAAAAGGACCTATCACTGGTTGGCGAGTGCTTCGTCCGCTCAGTGGTAGACCCCTGTAGAAAGGCGGCGTCCAGAGTCGGCGTTAAAGGGGCGGTGAGTCTACCAACCCAGTTCTGAGGCCAATACAGGCCCATTAATACCGATTGTGCTGAGTTAAAGTTGGCCCCTATAAATTAAGTTTATAAAATTGTGCTGTGACCAAATGACGATTACAGTAATTATATGATTGATGTAATAAATCCTGACAATGTTTTAATTAAACAATATAGTCACAACTACAAGAGAGCATTTGACAGAATGTACAACCTCCAATTAATTATGATTTGTGGAGAAAACTGGTTCAGTTCAATGGAATCCCTCCTGCCAGCCTGGGGAACTGAATTCTCTTTCTACCATTACTGATCAGCGATAATTCCCATATTGCATTCCCACTTCAGAGAATGCTGTCAAAGCAAAATCCTGCAGATGCTGGAAATCTGAACTAAAAACAGAAAATGCTGGAAATCACAGCAGGTGAGGCCGCATCTGTTGTGATGGTGGCACTAGAAATGAACCCCAGTGCTTTATTTACATTTTTTATGGCCTTATTACCCTGCGTCGCTACATTTAGTGATTTGTGTATCTGTACCCCCAGATCCCTCTGCTCCTCTACCCCATTTAGACTCATATTATCCAAGCAATATGTGGCCCTCTTATTCTTCCTACCAAACTGTAATACCTCACACTTATCGATATTGAAATTCATTTGCCAATTACACACCCATTCTGTAAGTTTATTAATGTCTTCCCGTAATTTGTCGCAGTCCTCCTTGGTATTAATAATACCCTTAATTTGGTGTCGTCCGCAAATTTTGAAATTGTAGTTTCGATTCCCGAGTCCAAATAATTTATGTAAATGGTGAACAACAATGGTCTCAGCACTGATCCTTGTGGAACACCACTTTACCAGTCTGAGTAACTATCTTTAACCCCTACTCTCTGTTTTCTGTTTTGGAGCCAGCTTGCTATCCATTCTGCTACCTGTCCCCTGACTCCACATGCTCTGACCGTAATTATGTGCCTACTATCAAAGGCCTTTTGAAAATCCAAATATATTATATCTACCACATTACCCCGTCTACCCTTTCTGTTACTTCTTCAAAGAATTCAGTAAGGTTGGTCAAGCATGACTTTCCCTTTTGAAATCCATGATGACTATTCTTTATTATATTTTCGGTTTCTAGATATTTCTCTATTACACCTTTGAGTAAGGATTCCATTATCTTTCCTACCACTGATGTTAAGCTAATTGGTCCATAGTTCCCTGGGCTGGTTCTATCTCCCTTTTTAAATATAGGAATTACATTACCTGCCCGCCAGTCCTCTGGCACTATTCCCTTTTCTAATGAATTTTTATATATATGTTAATAGCGTCTCTGCTATCTCTTCCCTAACTTCTTATAATATGCGCGGATGCAATCCATCCGCACCATGGGTTTTAACCTCTCTAAGTTTGATTAGTTTATCAATTATCCCCCCCATTTCTATATTAAATGTCATTATATCTTTTTTGATTTCTTCTTCTAATGTCACGCCTACCCTATTAGTCTCCTGGTAAATATTTAATATTTCTGCCATTTTTCTGTCATTACTTGTGAGTTTATCTTGTGCTTCCCTTAGTGGCCTGTCCCTATCCTGATTTTTCTTTTGTTGTTTATGTGTCTGTGGAATACTTTACTATTTCTTTTTATATTCCTTAATAATTTAATTTTGTAGTTTCTCTTTGCCTTCCTAATTGTTTTTTTAACTTCTTTCCTCACCTTTTCGTATTCCCTTTTGTCATCCTCTCCTTTGTTGTCTATGTACTTAGTGTATGCCTTTTTCTTTAGTTTCAAATTTGTCCTTATTTCTTTATTCATCCATGGTGTGTCATTACTGGCTAATTTGTTCTTGCTTTTTAGTGGGATGTATTTCTCCTGGACTCTATTGATCACCATTTAAAATGATTCCCACTGCGGTACTATTTCTTTTTTTGTCAGTAATTTTCCCAGTTTATTTTCCCTAGTTCCATTCTCAACCCCTGAAAATCAGCTTTTTTCCAATTTGTTACTTTGATCTTTGTCTTGCTTATGTCCTTCTCAATTTTTATCTTAAATCTTTTTATGTCATGATCACTATTGCCTAGATGTTCCCCTACACTTCTTTTATCTGTTCTGGTTCATTTCCCATTACTAGATCCAGCAGTGCTTCCTCTCTTGTTGAGTTTTTTACATGCTGGGTAAGAAAGGAGTCCTGCACACATTGTAAAAACTCCATTCCCTGTACCTCTTTACTTACCTCTTCTTGGCACTTTATTTAGGGATAGTTAAAACCTCCCATGATTATTATTCTATGTCCTTTACTCATTTCACATATTTGCTTACATATTTCTTCCCCCACCTTTTTCCACTATTAGGTGGTCAGTACTATACCTATTAGCATGATCAATCCCTTCTTTTCTTTTATTTCAATCCATATGGATTCTGTTTCTATCCTTCTGTTAGTTATGTCCCATTTTTCTACTGTCATTCTGTTATCTCTAATTAGTACAGCTACTCCACCCCACTCTCTTCCTTCCCTATCCTTTCTAATTATGTTATAACCTACAATATTTAGTTGCCAGTCCTGTTCTTTATGTAGCCATGTTTCAGTTATTCCTACTACATCCGATTCATCGCTACGGATTATTGCCTCCAGTTCCCCTGTTTTATTTTGGACGCTGTGTACATTGCTGTACAGGCAGTTTAATTCATCTTTAATAGTTGTTCCTTTTACTTTATTTTTAACAGCTCTTTTATACTTCTGTTTTATAACCGTATCTGTTCCTTGACTGTTTATTATCTTTATTCCTTACTCTGGTCTGACCTTTACGCTCATCTCCTGTTTCTTTTATCTTTAACCTGTTGTTATTGTTATCAGATCCCTCCCCCCATCTTGCTAGTTTAAAGCCTTATGCATCACCCTATTTATCCTATCCATTAGGACTCTGGTCCCATTCCAGTTCAGGTGGAGCCTGTCCCAGTGGTACAGCTCTTTCCTGTCTCAGTACTGGTGCCAGAGACCCATGAAATGGAACCCCTCCTTCCCACACCACTCTTTCAGCCACACATTCACCTTTCTGATCTGCCTATCTCTATGCCAATTAGCACATGGCTCGAGTAGTAAACCTGAGGTTACCTCCTATGAGGTCCTGCATTTTAATTTAGTTCCTAGCTTGGTATTCCCTTATGTCATTGGTGCCGACATGGACCACGACAACTGGATCCTCCCCCTCTCTTTTCAAGTTCCTCGCCAGTTGCTTATTAATTTGGCAAACTGATAAGAAAAAACTTATTTTCAGATGTGGGGGAGGGGTGGGTTTTATCATGAATCCCAAGCCTAACATAGACTTGGGGTAAGAAATGTTGGTATTATCAGAATTAATCCCTGATGGTGTTAATTCAGATTCCTCTACTACGGATCTATTAGGAACATAGGAACATATTACACTGAGTTGCAGGATTTGGGCTTTTTCTGAAAAGAGTCACTGATAATGCAGCTTGTGTTTAAGCTCTGAAGAATTCCTCTCATGTTTGCTTTCGACAGCACCTGATGTAAATCTCTGTATTAGTTGATGCCGATTCAAATGCGAAACTTGTCCAATTGAGCTGGGTAGCATGCATCAATAATGCCATTTTCACTGTTTTCTTAGTATCACTAGAGGATTTAAAGCATTACACTTGGTGAATACAAACAGAAAACATTCATTCAGGGTGACTTATTGCAATTTTAGGTATCACAGTAGCCTTTCTCCCAGCACTTAATAGCATGCATATTTAACAGAATGCAAATATTGACTTTTGCTGATGGAAGCAGGATCAGATTACTCAAGTGTTTGACAGGGCAACAGAATCCCAGTGTAGAAAAAAGTGCTGACCTTCACACCCGCGATGGTTGTTTTATGGCCTGTCTATATTTTCAGTTTTGTGTGTGTGTATATAGTGAAGGGTTTGAGCCCCACTCCAGACAGCCCTGGCAAGTGGCGCCTGCTCTGAGTAATAGATTGACGTCCAGCTTGAGTTCAGACGAAGCTTGGACCCTGGGAGAAGTGGGAGGATCGATCTCTCCCCTCAACCAATCAGATTGCAGCATTTTTGACAGTTACGTTCACAGTCTCTGCAGGCTTCCAACGTTAAACCAGGAAGTGAAAGGTTCAACATTTTAATTCAATGTAAAAAGTTATAGACAGCGAAAAATGAGAGGGTAAGAAATAATTGAATTAAATAAAAAAGACAGAAGGGAAAAGTAAAAAAAAACTGTTGAAATAAGGAGTATTGTGACTCCACATTTTAAAAAGTTAATTTTTAGTTGTTTGGCAGTCATTTAGACTAACTGCGCTGTTAAAACTTAGTTTAGACCTGTATTTTTAAGCGTACCTGTTTGGTGGCGTAATTCGTTACTTTCAAGCTGGGCAAATAAGCAAGTTTGCATTTTTTCAATGATTTCCCTGATTGTAGCGGGCGATGTCCCTTTAATTCGAATCTGTCCTATTGCTGGCGAACCACTAGGAGCAAGTTCCGGATTTCTGCGTTTCATTGTGCATGTGCGAACTTGCACCTCCATTTTGACACTAACAACGGAGAGCGCTGTCGAGCTCATCATTATTTTGGGAGTGATTTCTGCCCCAATATTTAAATCAGGCTCCCAAGGTGCATTTGGGAACCTGATTTAAACAGGGCTCGGGAAACTCGGCAGCTAAATGGAGATGGGAACAGTGGGATCAAGCAGGAAAGTACTTTTTATAGCACTGCTTGTGAGGCAGGAGGAGCAGGAGTGCTTCCCCGGATCCTCAAGCAAACCTTCTGCCAATCGCGGCCTCTCCTCGTCGCTTCGATCGGCCAACCCCCCGCACCCCACCAACTCCGCGATCCCAAGCTTCCTGCCCCACAATCTGCCAATCACTTCTTATGATGCCCGATCTTTGCTGACCCCCCCTTTAGTCTGTGATCCTTCCTTCCCTCCCGATTGCTGGTCCAACCCTCCCCCACCACCATGCCATGCGATCTTTGCCGATTGCAGGGGATCATCCCCAACAGTCCCCAGCTGCGGCCTTCGACCGCAGGCTTTCCAATGCGACAGCTGACCAGTCTGTCAATCTGGCCGGTTGCCAGGCAGAAAACGGAATTAAAAAATTATAATGAGGTCCTGCCGTTAAATTCAGTCCCCCGCCACATACTCCGTTCCCTAGCCACTGACTCCATCTCTCTACCTGACCGTTGTCTGAGGCTGAACCATACTATTTGCAACATTGGTGTCCTATCTGACCCTGAGCTGAGCTTCCGACCCCATATTCTCTCCATCACCAAGACCGCCTACTTCCACCTTCGCAATATTACCCATCTCCGCCCCGCCTCAGCCCATCAGCTGCTGAAACCCTCATCCATGCCTTTGTTACCTCTAGATTCGGCTATTCCAGTGCTTTCCTGGCCGGCCTCCCACCTACCACCCTCCGTAAACTTGAGCTCATCCAAAACTCTGCTGCCCGTATCCTAATGCGCACCAAGTCCTGCTCACCCATCACCCCTTGCATTGGTTCGTAGTCCAGCATCTCATCCTTGTGTTCAAATCCATGGCCTTGCCCCTCCCTATCTCTGTAACCTCCTCCAGCTTTAAAACCCTCCGCGATCTCTGCGCTCCTCCAATTCTGGACTCTTGTGCATCCCCGATTTCCTGCGCTCCACCATAGGCGGCCTTGCCTTCAGCTGCCTAGGCAATAAGTTTTGGAATTCGCTCTCTAAAACTCTTTGCGTCTCTACCTCTCTCTCCTTCTTTAAGTCGTTCCTTAAAACCCCACCTCTTTGACCAAACTTTTGGCCATCTATCCTAATATCTCTTTATGCGGCTCGGTGTCAAATTTTGTCTGATAGCTCCCCTGTGAAGAACCTTGGGACATTTTACTACTTTAAATAAATGTTAGTTGTTGTTGTTGTTTTCAGTTACGACCTGCCCTAGAGCAGAACACAGTGGACCGATATATATTTGACCAATTTTTCAAGATTTTGTATATATATATTATATACAGACAAATGGTAGAATAGAAAGAATGAAGGAAATGGGCTTTTGGAATAAGACATCAGCTTTTTTGCCATAGGAATAAGAAAAAAATTAACAGTTACATTCATTCCTTAAGATGTCCCAAAAGATAAGTACCCAAGCATTTCTGAAACAAGTATACACCATGGGAAATATACATCCCAGTAATAAGCAGCGTACAAAAAGGTCATATATTTTTCCACTTCAAGTAATTATTTTTAGTATCATAGTTCTGTAACATCTGTGGGTGCTCATTAATATTCTTGTGTAGTCTACTTTAAGATTTATTTGCCTCACTGTGTGTGAAATTTGACTGCACTTCCACTTCTGCTCAGTTAAGCTAATTACAGTACATGTGTAATGATAGCTTTATCACAGTGTTGATGAGACACAGGTTGGATTTGTGGGTGGATATTCATGTGTCTACCACTAGCAGTGCTGGAGGGAAGTACTATTGTATGATTTTGCTGCAAAATAGATTAAAGTACATAAAAGTACAGTCCACAAATTTTATGCGTTGAGATGGCCATTTTATTCAACTGCTGCCAGTATATAATGGGCATGTATGTTAGCTAGGTGCAGCCCAATTTTTCCTCTGTTTCACCTGATTTTGTACATTGGTTATTATCATTGAAGTGCACAGCTGGAGCCCAGTCCTGCTGACATGTAAACAGTGAGAAGTGCCTCAGGTACAAGTATAACTCATTGTATGCCGCCACATTCACGACATTAATGCAGGGAAAATGCCAGTGTCACAGTGGCAATTAGATACTCCTGGAAGAGCATTTCCATTTGTATCCTTCGACAGGAGGTCAGCAAAGCCCAAAGCGAGGCCTGGTCCTAAAATGGGATCCGGATGCAATCAGCTGCTGATGTTTTTTTTATTCGTTCATGGGATGTGGGCGTTGCAGGCAAGGCCAGAATTTATTGTCCATCCCTAATTGCCCTTGAGAAGGTGGTGGTGAGCTGCCTTCTTGAACTGCTGCAGTCCGTGTGGTGAAGGTTCTCCGACAGAACTGTTAGGAAGGGAGTTCCAGGATTTTGACCCAGCGACATTGAAGGAACATCGATGTATTTCCAGCTCGGGATGGTGTGTGACTTGGAGGGGAACGTGCAGGTGGTGTTGTTCCCATGTGCCTGCTGCCCTTGTCCTTCTAGGTGGTAGAGGTTGCGGGTTTGGGAGGTGCTGTCGAAGAAGCCTTGGGGAGTTGCTGCAGTGCATCTTGTGGATGGTACACACTGCAGCCACAGTGCGCCGGTGGCGGAGGGAGTGAATGATTAAGGTTGCGGATGGGGTGCCAATCAAGCTGTGTGCTATTTATATTTGCTGTCGATAGTATTTAGCATTTGGTCCACATTCTGGGGTCCAGCAATGGTTTTGGCATTGCTAGCCATGTTCCCCTGAAAATAGAGAAGCTGCACAACCAGGCTGGCAAAGTCACAAAAATAACTTTGCACTAACTGCTGAAGTGTAAGGTTCATGTATTTGCAATAACATCCGAGTCCCACTCCTGACTTTGGAGCAACCCCGCACGCAGAAATCTCGTGTGTGCACAACTTCTCATTGTTGGTGAGTCGTTCCTATAGAGTAAGTTGGGTACATCTGGCACATATTATTAAACCACTTGAACATGGTTCAGTTAAGTAAAAGCATTTTTTAATTGGCCCTCTTTCTTTGCCGAATACTAACAATAACTCCAGCACCAATGCTAGAGAGGAGAAGTGTCTGGCAGTAACCTCTGCCCTGTGTAAAATCAACTTTTTGTTGATAGTTGTGCTGTTTTCAGTTATTAACAGCAGGGAACCCTCCCCCCACCAAAAAAAAATCTGTAATTAAGTACTTATCACATGTGAAACATATTTTTTACTTTTCTCATAAGATCCTTTTGTTAGTGGTTCTTTTGTTGTATTATTCTCTGGTGAAACCAAATTGAAACCATAGGGGTAAAAATTGCTCCTCGTTGCACCTGTTTTCTGGGTGAAAAACAGGGGCAAAAATGATCAATTTCGCAGGCCTATAACCTGCGCCCCAAGCTGCATGAAATATGTACATATTGGCCTCAGATGATTTCAAGAATCCCAGGCGGCCGCCTTAAACAACTGTTAGGCCCTATGCATATGATAATGAAGGTTCTAATGGCTGGTTAAGAGCCAGTCTGTAAAGGTTGTCAACGATGAGCGAAGCAGGCGCCAAGCATGCTCTACTCCGCTCAGGTTTTAGTTAGGTTGCTGCTACCTTACAAGCGGCTGCTACAAGGAGGTATCTTTTTATATATATATACCTTCCTGTGTTGCCGAGAGGAGCAAGAGCACTCCTCCCGATTCCTGCCATCAGGCAAGCTGCCCCTGGAGGCTCTACAGGTGCCAGCAGCTCACTTCTACTATTAAAATGAGGCCTCTGGCTTCTGGCGCACGTTTGCAGTGCGTCACCTATTTTGGACCCGAAAACAAACCAATTTCTACTTTGAAACAGATCCTTTCAAATATTCAAAAATATAAATTCCCTTTTGGTCTTTTTATATTGTAGCTTCAATTTTACTGAATCAGAACTATGTTCAAATATACAAAGGTGCATTAATTGGAACCAACTACCCTGAGTTTTCTAAATACCAAATGAATCCAAACATCGCAAATTGACAAACTTTTGACCGGATGTGATTTCTTCTAATTTAGAAACTCAATTAATATGTCCCTTCTCAATAGTGTATTGCACATTCTCCACCTATTGTAGTTGTCTTCTGGGATGTTCTTCACTCCAGGGGACACGACTTTAGCTTGCATCACTCTTCCAGTAAGAAATGTCTACTTGGCCTGCATTTTCTTTAGTCTGCAGAAACACTAGAGTGAACATACTAATTTTGGTGCTGAGCTGCTGAAGGCTTAATATTTAGTTGCTTTTATATTAGCTTGGTACCATAATAGTGCCATCTACTCCTGACATGTGAGTCTCATGTACATGGCAGCAACACACTAAAACCAGTGACTGGGAAGACACATTTTTAATGGGTCTTGCTGCATGCCCGGCTTAGCCAATACAGCAAGTTTCCTTTGATGTTGTTGCTGGTTAAGCAAGGCCTGCATGTTGGGAGTCTGTGGTAGTACTAAAGCACTAAACTGGTATAAAAGCAGCTTTTACAAACTAACTTTAGATCTGACTGTCACATTGCAAGAACCAACTGTTTCCAGCTCCTCCTCTTTAGTCAAAATACCAGAACAGTTTTGTTTGTAACCCAGTCATAAACACTGAACATAATATTCGTTGCTAAGGACCAAATGAAAAAAAATCTACATCCTAGAATATAGTCCATCAACTACACTAGTCTGCTTTCAAAGTTGATGTGATCATCCGCAGTTAAACCTCTCCCTGGACACAAAGGCCTTGAAATTACAATGTACAAAGGTTAGCATAAGAATGTTCAACACATTTGTATTGAATTCCTTTGTCTACTGTTTTAACAGAAGCATTGTTATTTATTTTAAATGGTTTAATACAGCCATTAAAGCAGCGCCCAAAGGAATTTAATGTGAACATGAGTGTTCAGATGCTGATCCTTACACAATTTCAATGCCAATGAAAGAAATAGTGAGTGTTCGGTCATAAATACTAACTGATGAAATCTAAAAACAACAACAAATTATATTTATATAGCTCTTTTAATGTAGAAAAACATCCCAAGGCACTTCACAGAAGCGCAATTGGACAAAAATGGGCACTAAGCCAAGGGAGGAGATATTAGGAGGATGACTAAAAATTTGGTCAAAGAGATGGGTCTTAAGAAGGTCTTAAAAGAGGAGATGGAGAGACGGAGATGTTTAGGGGGGGATTTCCAGAGTGCAGGGCATCGGTGGCCGAAGGCATGGCTGCCAATGGTGAGGGTGAAGAGGGCAGGGAATGCACAGGAGAGCATTGGAATAGTTGAGTCTGGAGATGACCAAGTCATGGACGAGGGTCCCACATGCAGAAAATGGGCTGAGGTATTGGCGGAGGTGGGTGATATTATGGAGGAAGAAATAAACAGTCTTTGTGATGGAAGGAATATGGGGTCAGAGACTCACCTCGGAGTTGAACAGGATGCCAAGGCTGTGAACAGTCGGGTTCAAGAGAAGGCAGTGACGGTGGTGAGGGGATGCAATCAGTGGCCAGAGTACTGAGTTTGTGACAGGACCCAAAGATGATGGCTCCATTCTTCCCAATGTTTAACTGAAGAAGGACTCTTCCAAGACTGGATATTGGACAAGCAGTTTGACAACACAGAAACAATAGAGGTGTCAAGAGAGGTGGTGGAGAGGTAGAGCAGGGTGTCATCAGTTTACAGTGTAGAAGTTGACCCCATGTCTGCAGATGATGTTGCCAAGGGGCAGCGTGTAGATGAGGAAGAGGAGAGGGGCCAAGGATGATCCATGGGGAACTCCAGAGGTAACAGTGCAGGGGCAGGAAGAGAAATCATTGATGGAGATGCTTTGGCTACTATTGGATAAGCAAGAGTAGAACCAAGCAAGATTTGTCCCACTGAGCTGGATAGCAAAGCAGAGACGTTTAATAAAGATGGTGTGAACGTGTCAAAGGCTGTAGAGAGGTTGAGGAGGACGAGGAGGGAATGTGCACCATGGTCACAGTCACCGAGGATGTCATGTGTGCATTTGATTAGGACCGTTCCAGTGGTGTGAGTTCAGCAAAAAACCTCATTGGAGAGATTTAGTTGTTGGAAAGACGGATTTGGGAGGTGAGAACACTTTCAAGGACTTTGGAGTCCTTGTTATACTTTGCAGAGTAATCATATTATTTAAGTAAACAGTATAGTCTTCTGATTGTAGGGCTATACCTGATTAAACCCTATAATTGCCCCTGAAAGGAGATTTCCAAAATTAGGGTTAAACCCAATAAAATCCAGAAACACCATCACCGGCTCACCACAGTTCTGGTATGAAGCACAAAGCCACTTTCTGTTTGGTGCAGGAAACACTTCATCTTCTCTATACCAACTGGCAGCATCAATGCACACCTTCACTTGTTTGGGCCACAAATAGTGGCTGAACAAAGGTGCAGGGGGGAAGATATCGCAGGGACGGTCGGTCGAGCGCGGGGAGGCAGGTCGCAGCATAAGATGAGCTTGGGGGGCCAGGGGAAGCACTCCTGCACCTCCTGGGCCACAAGCAGTGCTGGAAAAGTGCTTACCTGCTCGATCTGGCAACTCCCGGCGCCCTTTAGCTGCCGGGTTTCCCGAGCCCTGGGAAACTCGACCAGCAGCCAAATCGCTGACAAAATCTGAGGCACAGAGCATCGTTTAAATATTATAATTACCGACCTGCCTCTCCAGAACGGGTTACACAGCCGACCCCAAACCCGGCCTGGATAAACCGGAAGTAGGCGCGTTTGCTGCGGGTTGGGGTCGAGTTTCCCATTTTATAAAAATTTAATCACCCCCCACCAACAATGTCCCGCCTATCGTAGGGGGGTTAAAATCCTCCCATAAACATTGTAAGCTAGGCTAACCTAGCTTGAGCAAATATGTTCCCCAAACACATTGTTTAAGAACATAAGAACATAAGAAATAGGAGCAGGAGTTGGCCATAGCACCTCGAGGCTGATCTTTGACCTCAACTCCACTTTCCCACCCAATCCCCATACCCATTGATTCCCCTAGAGGCCAAAAATCTATCGATCTCAGCCTTGAATATACTCAACGACTGAGCATTCACAGCCCTCTGGGGTAGAGAATTCCAAAGATTGGCAACCCCCAGAATGAAGAGATTTCTCCTCATCTCAGTCCTAAATGGCCGACACTCTATCCTTAGACTTTGCCCCCTTGTTCTAGACTCTCCAGCCAGAGAAAACAGCCTCTCAGCATCTACACTGTCAAGCCCTCTCAGAATCTTATATGTTTCAATGAGATCACCTCTCATTCTTCCAGACTCCAGAAAGTAAAAGCCCATTCTAATCAACCTCTCCTCATGGGACAACCCTCTCATCCCAGGAATCAATCTAGTGAACCTTTGTTGCACTGCCTCTGAGGCAAGTATATCCTTCCTTAGGTAAGGAGACCAAAACTCTACACAGTGCTCTCGGTGTGGTCTCACCAAAGCCCTGTAGAATTGCAGCAAGACTTCCTCACTCTTGTACTCCAACACCCAATATGCCATTTACCTTCCTAATTGCTTGCTGTACCTGCATGTTAACTTTCTGTGTTTCATGTACGAGGACACCCAAATCCCTCTGAACACCAACATTTAATAGTTTGTAACATTTTAAAAATATTCTGTTTTTCTATTCTTTCAACCAAAGTGAATAACCTCACATTTCCTCAAATTATACTCCATCTGCCAAATTCTTGCCCATTGACTTAACCTCTCTATATCCCTTTGAAGACTCCTTGGGGGTGATTTTAAACCCCAAGAACGGGTGGGTTGGGCGCGGATGGGAGTTGAAAATAGTTGTTTTTTGGGTCGCGACCACAACCCAGCTTTATTTCCGGGTTTAACGTCGGCGCATAAAAGTACAAGCTTCCCACTAGGAATGCAAAGACCAAAAACTTTGAGGTTGCGACCCAAAAGAACAACTATTTTCAACTCCCACCCGCCTCCAACCCACCCATTCTTGGGGTTTAAAAATACCCCCTCTGTGTCCTCCTCACAGCTTACTTTCCCACCTAGCTTTGTATCAGCAAGCTTGGATACATTACACTCGGTCCCTTCATCGAAGTCCTTAATATAGATTGTCAATAGCTGAGGCCCAAGCACTGATCCTTGCAGCACCCTACTAGTTACAGACTGCCAACCAGAAAAAGACCTGTTTATTCCAACTCTCTGTTTTCTGTCCGTTAACCAACCCCCTATCCACGTTAATATATTACCCCCAACCCCATGAGCCCTTATCTTGTGTGACAACCTTTTATGTGGCACCTTATCGAATGCCTTTTGAAAATCCAAATAGTCTACGTCCGCTGGTTTCCCTTTATTTACCCTGCTAGTTATATCCTCAAAAAATTCTAATAGATTTGTCAAACACGATTTCCCTTTCATAAAACCATGCTGACTCTCCCTAATCATACCATGATTTTCTAAGTGCCCCGTTACTACATCCTTAATAATGGATTCCAGCATTTTTACGATGACTGTGTCAGGCTAACAGGCTGGAGTTCTCTGTTTTCTCTCTCCCTCTGTTCTAGGATAGCGGTGTTATAAAAAGGAAGTGCTGGAAAGGCTGGCTATGCTTAAACTTTATAAGTAAATGGCTGGAGTCATACCTAGCACAAAGAAAGATGGTAGTGGTTGTTGGAGGCCAATCATCTCAGCCCCAGGACACTGCTGCAGGCGTTCCCCATGGCAGTGTCCTAGGCCTAACCATCTTCAGCTGCTTCATCAATGACCCTCCCTCCATCATAAGGTCAGAAATGGGGATGTTCGCTGATGATTGCACAGTGTTCAGTTGCATTCGCAACCCCTCAGATAATGAAGCAATTCGTGCCCGCATGCAGCAAGACCTGGACAACATCCAGGCTTGGGCTGATAAGTGGCAAGTAATATTCGCGCCAAACAAGTGCCAGGCAATGACCATCTCCAACAAGAGAGAGTCTAACCATCTCCCCTTGACATTCACCGGCATTACCATCGCCAAATCTCCCATCATCAACATCCTGGGGGTCACCATTGACCTGAAACTTCAATGGACCAGCCATATAAATACTGTGGTTACAAGAGCAGGTCAGAGGATGGGTATTCTGTGGTGAGTGACTCACCTCCTGGCTCCCCAAAGCCTTTCCACCATCTACAAGGCACAAGTCAGGAGTGTGATGGAATACTCTCCATTTGCCTGGATGAGTGCAGCTCCAACAACACTCAAGAAGCTCGACACCATCCAGGGCAAGGCAGCCCGCTTGATTGGCACCCCATCCACCACCCTAAATATTCACTCCCTTCACCACCGGCGCAACGTGGCTGCAGTGTGTACCATCCACAAGATGCACTGCAGCAACTTGCCAAGGCTTCTTCGACGGCACCTCCCAAATCCGCGACCTCTACCACCAAGAAGGACAAGGGCAGCAGGCACATTGTATCACCACCACCTGCACGTTCCCCTCCAAGTCACACACCATCCAACTTGGAAGTATATCACCGTTCCTTCATCGTCGCTGGGTCAAAATCCTGGAACTCCCCACCTAACAGCACAGTGGGAAAATCTTCACCACACGGACTGCAGCGGTTCAAGAAGGCAGCTCATCACCACCTTCTCAAGAGCAATTAGAGATGGGAAATAAATGCTAGCCTTGCCAGCGACGCCCACATCCCATGAACCACTAAAAAAAGTCACCCGGTCTGGATGGGATGTATCCAAGGTTGCTGAGGGAAGTAAGGGTGGAAATTGTAGAGGTGCTGACCATAATCTTCCAATCCTCCTTAGATATGGGGGTGGTGTCAGAGGACTGGAGAATTACAAATGTTACACCCTTGTTCAAAAAAGGGTGTAAGGATAAACCCAGCAACTATAGGCGAGTCAGTTTAACGTCGGTGATAAGGAAGCTTTTGCAAACGACAATCCGGGACAAAATTAATAGTCACTTGGACAAGTGTGGATTAATAAAGGAAAGCCAGCACGGATTTGTTAAAGGCAAATCGTGTTCAACTAACTTGATTGAGTTTTTCGATGAGGTAACAGAGAGGGCAATGCAGTTGACGTTGTGTATATGGACTTACAAAAGGCATTTGATAAAGTGCCACATAACAAGCTTGTCAGCAAAATTGAAGCCCATGATATAAAGGGAGTAGTGGCAGCATGGATATGAAATTGGCTAATTGACAGGAAACAGAGAGTAGTGGTGAACGGTTGTTTTTCGGACTGGAGGAAGGTACACAGTGGTGTCCCCGAGAGGTCAGTACTAGGACCGCTGCTTTTTTTGATATATATTAATGACTTGGACTTGGATGTACAAGGCACAATTTCAAAATTTGCAGATGACACAAAACTTGGAAGTGTCGTAAACAGTGAGGACGATAGTGATAGAATTCAAGAGGACATGGACAGGCTGGTGGAATGGACGGACGCATGCCAAAAGAAATTTAATGCAGAGAAGTGCGAAGTGATATATTTTGGCAGGAAGAACGAGGAGACGCAATATAAACTAAATGGTACAAATCTAAAGGGAGTGCAGGATCAGAGAGACCTGGGAGTGTACATGCACAAATCTTCAAAGGTTGAGAAAGGGGTTAAAAAAGCATACGGGATCCTGGGCTCAATAAACAGAGGCACAGGGAACAAAAGAAGGAAGTTATGTTGAACCTTTAGAAAACACTGGTTCAGCCACAACTGGAATGTTGTGTAGGGTACGGTAGCATAGTGGTTATGTTACTGGGCTAGTAATCCAGAGGCCTGGACGAAAATCCAGAGTCATGAGTTCAAATCCCGCCACGGCAGCTGGCGAATTTAAATTCTAGTATCAGCAATGATGGCCATGAAACTACCGGATTGTCGTAAAAACCCATCTGGTTCACTAATGTCCTTTAGGGAAGGAAGCCTGCCGCCCTTACCCGGTCTGGCCTATATGTGACTCCAGACCCACAGCAATGTGGTTGATTCTTAATTGCCCTCTGAAATGGCCTAGCAAGCCACTCAGTTGTAAAATCTCACTACGAAAAGTCGTCATAATAAGAATAAAACTGGACGGACCACCCGGCATCGGACCACGAGGCACCGGACATGACAACGGCAAAACACCAAGGTCCTCCTTACTAACATCTGGGGACTTGTGCCAAAATTGGGAGAGCTGTCCCACAGACGAGTCAAGCAACAGCCTGACATAGCCATACTCACAGAATCATATCTTTCAGCCAACGTCCCAGACTCTTCCATCACCATCCCTGGGTATGTCCTGTCCCACCGGCAGGACAGACCCACCAGAGGTGGCGGTACAGTGATATACAGTCAGGAGGGAGTGGCCCTGGGAGTCCTCAACATTGACTCTGGACCCCATGAAATCTCATGGCATCAGGGCAAACATGGGCAAGGAAACCTCCTGCTGATTACCACCTACCGTCCTCCCTCAGCTGATGAATCAGTCCTCCTCCATGTTGAACACCACTTGGAGGAAGCACTGAGGGTAGCAAGGGCACAAAATGTACTCTGGGTGGGGGACTTCAATGTCCATCACCAAGAGATTGGGTTTGTTTTCCTTGGAGCAGAGGAGGCTGAGGGGGGACATGATTGAGGTGTACAAAATTATGAGGGGCACAGATAGTATGGATACTAAGGAGCTTTTTCCCTTCGTTGAGGGTTCTATAACAAGGGGACATAGATTCAAGGTAAAAGGCGGGAGGTTTAGAGGGGATTTGAGAAAGAACTTTTTCACCCAGAGGGTGGTTGGAGTCTGGAACTCACTGCCTGAAAGGGTTGTGGAGGCAGGAACCCTCACAACATTCAAGAAGCATTTGGATGAGCACTTGAAATGCCATAGCATACAAGGCTACGGACCAAATGCTGGAATATGGGATTAGAGTAGACAGGGCTGATGGCCGGCGCGGACACGATGGGCCGAAGGGCCTCTATCCGTGCTGTATGACTCTATGACTCTATGACTCTATGACTCTAGTGGCTCGGTAGCACCACTACTGACCGAGCTGGCCGAGTCCTGAAGGACATAGCTGCTAGACTGGGCCTGCGGCAGGTGGTGAGCGAACCAACACGAGGGAAAAACTTACTTGACCTCGTCCTCACCAATCTACCTGTCGCAAATGCATCTGTCCATGACAGTATTGGTAGGAGTGAACACCGCACAGTCCTCATGGAGATGAAATCCCGTCTTGGCACTGAGGACACCATCCAACGTGTTGTGTGGCACTACCACCGTGCTAAATGGGATAGATTCAGAACAGATCTAGCAGCTCAAAACTGGGCATCCATGAGGCGCTGTGGGCCATCAGCAGCAGCAGAATTGTATTCCAGCACAATCTGTAACCTCATGGCCCGGCATATTCCTCACTCTACCATTACCAACAAGCCAGGGGATCAACCCTGGTTCAATGAGGAGTGTAGAAGAGCATGCCAGGAGCAGCACCAGGCGTACCGAAAATGAGGTGCCAACCTGGTGAAGCTACAACTCAGGACTACATGCATGCTAAACAGCGGAAGCAACATGCTATAGACAGAGCTAAGCGATTCCACAACCAACGGATCAGATCAAAGCTCTGCAGTCCTGCCACATCGAGTCGTGAATGGTGGTGGAAAATTAAACAACTAACGGGAGGAGGAGGCTCTGCAAACATCCCCATTCTCAATGATGGCGGAGTCCAGCACGTGAGTGCAAAAGACAAGGCTGAAGCGTTTGCAACCATCTTCAGCCAGAAGTGCCGAGTGGATAATCCATCTCGGCCTCCTCCCGATATCCCCACCATCACGGAAGCCAGTCTTCGGCCAATTCGATTCACTCCACGTGATATCAAGAAACGGCTGAGTGCACTGGATACAGCAAAGGCTATGGGCCCCGACAACATCCCGGCTGTTGTGCTGAAGACTTGTGCTCCAGAACTAGCTGCGCCTCCAGCCAAGCTGTTCCAGGACAGCTACAATACTGGCATCTACCCGACACTGTGGAAAATTGCCCAGGTATGTCCTGTCCACAAAAAGCAGGACAAATCCAATCCGGCCAATTACCGCCCCATCAGTCTACTCTCAATCATCAGCAAAGTGATGGAAGGTGTCGTCGACAGTGCTATCAAGTGGCACTTACTCACCAATAACCTGCTCACCGATGCTCAGTTTGGGTTCCGCCAGGACCACTCGGCTCCAGACCTCATTACAGCCTTGGTCCAAACATGGACAAAAGAGCTGAATTCCAGAGGTGAGGTGAGAGTGACTGCCCTTGACATCAAGGCAGCATTTGACCGAGTGTGGCACCAAGGAGCCCTAGTAAAATTGAAGTCAATGGGAATCAGGGGGAAAACTCTCCAGTGGCTGGAGTCATACCTCGCACAAAGGAAGATGGTAGTGGTTGTTGGAGGCCAATCATCTCAGCCCCAGGGCATTGCTGCAGGAGTTCCTCAGGGCAGTGTCCTAGGCCCAACCATCTTCAGCTGCTTCATCAATGACCTTCCCTCCATCATAACGTCAGAAATGGGGATGTTCGCTGATGACTGCACAGTGTTCAGTTCCATTCGCAACCCCTCAGATAATGAAGCAGTCCGAACCTGCATGCAGCAAGACCTGGACAACATCCAGGCTTGGGCTCATAAGTGGCAAGTAACATTCGTGCCAGATAAGTGCCAGGCAATGACCATCTCCAACAAGAGAGAGTCTAACCACCTCCACTTGACATTCAACGGCATTACCATCGCCGAATCCCCCACCATCAACATCCTGGGCGTCACCATTGACCAGAAACTTAACTGGACCAGCCACATAAATACTGTGGCTACAAGAGCAGGTCAGAGGCTGGGTATTCTGTGGCGAGTGACTCACCTCCTGACTCCCCAAAGCCTTTCCACCATCTACAAGGCACAAGTCAGGAGTGTGATGGAATACTCTCCACTTGCCTGGATGAGTGCAGCTCCAACAACACTCAAGAAGCTCGACACCATCCAAGATAAAGCAGCCCGCTTGATTGGCACCCCATCCACCACCCTAAACATTCACTCCCTTCACCACCGGCGCACTGTGGCTGCAGTGTGCACCATCCACAGGATGCACTGCAGCAACTCGCCAAGGCTTCTTCGACAGCACCTCCCAAACCCGCGACCTCTACCACCTAGAAGGACAAGGGCAGCAGGCGCATGGGAACAACACCACCTGCACGTTCCCCTCCAAGTCACACACCATCCCGACTTAGAAATATATCGCCGTTCCTTCATTGTCGCTGGGTCAAAATCCTGGAACTCCCTTCCTAACAGCACTGTGGGAGAACCGTCACCACACGGACTGCAGCGGTTCAAGAAGGCGGCTCACCACCACCTTCTCGAGGGCAATTAGGGATGGGCAATAAATGCCGGCCTTGCCAGCGACGCCCACATCCCGTGAACGAATAAAAAAAAAAAATTCTGCGCATCGCACTTTATGAAGGATGTGAAGGCCTTAGAGAGGGTGCAGAAAAGATTTACCAGAATGGTTCCAGGGATGAGGGGCTTCAACCACGTGGATAGACTGGAGAAGCGGGAATTGTTCTCCTTCGAGGAGAGAAGGTTCAGAGGAGATTTAATAGAAGTGGTCAAAATCATGATGGGCTTAGATAACAGAGATACTGTTCCTCACTCTCATTCGACCCTTGGTTCCCCACTATTTCTGGTAAGTTTTTTGCATCTTCTACTGTGAAGACAAATACAAAATATTTGTTTTCCGTCTCTGCCATTTCCTTATTCCCCATTATAATTTGGTCTCAGCCTCTAAGAAACCTATGTTTACTTTCGCTACTCTCTTCCTTTTTACATGCTTGTAGAAGCTCTTACAATCTGTTTTTATATTTCTTGCTAGTTCACTCTCATATTCTATTTTCTCGCTCTTTATCAATTTTTTGGTCACCCTTTGCTTGTTTCTAAAACGCTCCCAATCCTGAGGCTTACCACTCTTCTCGCAACATTATAAGCCTCTTTTCCCGTGGAGTTTTTATTCCTCAATGGAATGTATCGACGTTGAGAATTATGAAATATTTCTTTAAATGTTCGCCATTGCTTATCTACCGTCACATCTTTTAATCTAATTTCTCAATCAACTTTAGCCAACTCGCCCTTCATACCTACGTAATTGGCTTTGTTTAAGTTTAAGGCTCTAGTTTCGGACTTAAGTACGTCACTCTCAAACTCAAGGTGAAATTCTATCATATTATGATCACTCTGCCCAGAGGATCCCTTACTATGCGATTACTAATTAACTTTCTCTCATTACACAAGACAAGGTCTAAAATAGTCTGTTCCGTGATTATTTTTCTTGGCTATATGAAGGCTATATAAACTAAAAAGGTGGTGGGGCGACGTATTTTTCTAGGAAACTGTCTTGAATGCATTCCATGAACTCGTCTTCTAAACTACTTTTGCCAATTTGATTTGCCCAGTCTATGTGAAGATTAATGTCCCCCATGATTATTGCATTACCTTTGGTACAAGCTCCTCTTATTTCTTGATTAATACTCTGTCCAACAATATAACTACTGTTGGGGGCCTATAAACTACTCCCACCAGTGTTTTCTGCCCCTTATTATTTCTTATCTCCACCTATACTGATTCTATTTCCTGATCATCTGAGCCAAGATCCCTTCTCACTACTGCCTTTATGTCATCCTTTATTATCAGGGCTGTCCCACCTCCTTCAAGTACCCTGGAATATTTAGTTCCCAACCTTGGTCACCTTGCAACCACATCTCAGTAATGGCTAGTAGATCAAAACCATTTATCTCTACTTGTGCCATTAATTCATCTACCTTGTTACAAAAGCTTCATGCATTCAAATAAAGCAACTTTAATTTTAACTTTTTACTATTTTTTTCTGATTTGACCTTATTCACTGATGCAAGATTACCATTAAACTCTCTGTCCCTTCCTGACACACTCTGTTCTTCTTTATCCAAATCGCTACAGTGCTTTATGTCTTGACTTTTCTCTTTAGATTTATAAATTTACCCTTACCTGAAGCCCCTCCCTCACCATCGTTTTAGTTTATATAGCCTTCATATAGCCAAGAAAAAATAATAATGAATCTATGAGTCTGTTGGTAATGTTTAAATTGCCTCTTTCTGAAAAGCACACCAGTGAGTATAAAATCAAAGAATATTAGTGTGTGATATTTTGATTAATTCAACAGTCAACCAATTTTGTCGCCCCTTTTTTGTCCTATTTTGTTGAAGTATTTGCAGATACTACCATTGTAAAAATTAGCATTAAATTCAGGGCCCACATTTTTAGCAGGCTTCACTTTCAGGGCCTCAGTTTTATCACATTGCTTATTAAAACTCACTGTTTTACTATTTTCAATAACTGATTTTTAATAAATGTATATTATACACATTATTTGAGGAGATCTGTGCCCAGGCACACTGGATTGTATGGGCACAGTAAGTATCGGACAATCGAGGGAGTCGGAATGCAACCCGTTAATTTAAATGGAAGAGAATTAGGCAGGTTTCTTTACAGGCCTGTGCTATAACCCGCCCGATTTTCCCATTTTCACTCTGCCCAGGTGAACCATTGCGCCTGGGTGCAGACCAGGAAAATCTCCATTAATATCTCACATACAGTAAATATTGTCCTTACAGGACCTATATATAGTTGTTAAACAGGCAGTTATGTGCTGAATATATTCTTCAGATATACAGTGAGGTTAATATTAAAATCATGTGGGAATTTTGGCAGACTAATGTCAGCCCTGTTTTCTTTTGTGTGAAAGGTACGTGCTTAATCACGGCGAATTTTAACATAACAGCTATTTACCACTGTTCCCCCATTCATATGTGATAAAGTAAACCTGGATTTAAATATTTCCGTTTTAACTGCTGGAAAGAAAAAGGAGAGATATGCAGCTCAATAATCAAGTATAGGGAAATATTAAAAATGTTTATGATTTCCTTCCTAGAATGCAAATACAGTGTATCACACTCCAACCCACTGCCGGCCAGTGCATGCCCCTTCCCCACGGGATTGCCTTCCACTCCCAGGCTCCGACTCTTGGCTGGAGTAAGATCGGACCGGTTTCCCGCCCTCCCCAACCGGCGAGCTACCTTGGAGAGCCAGTTTGGTGCCCGCAGTTCACCGGCAGCATGTAAATGAGGCTCAGGCCTCAACATGGCTGTGGCCTCATGGTGGTAACAATGGGTGGGTGGTGAGTGCCTGCCAACTGCCCATTATGCACCTAAAATTAAAATCGACCCCTTGGTGCGCAGCATATTTATCTTATCTTATACTTTTTAGGAATCAAACATCAGTAAAACAAAATGGTGGGGGTAATTTTAACCTAACTCGCTCGGCAGGAAGCTGATGGCTTCGGGTCAGCCGTCTGTTTTACCCCCAGTCCGATTTTACTCTCTAATGACTTCAACGGAGAGTAAAATCGGGCAGGATGTAAAACGGGCGGTTGACCTACACCCACTCATTTCCCACACAGTGAATTAGGTGAAAATTACCTCTAGTATCTCAACTTTTCTGCGTTCCAAGTTTGAATGGAGCATGTACCATGGAGTGAGCTGGTAACAGAGTGAGGTGGGAACAGTGTAAATACAGTACTTCCAAAACGGACATTTGGCTAGAGTGGGAATTCAGAGCAAAAGAGGAAGGAAGAACAAGAGTAACTTAATTGAAATGAAAAGTAGATAATGCATATTAACTTAAAACTTAACTTTAACTTAACAAAAAATTTTGAAACTTGCTGAAGATGATAATTGGCATTGGGCATTTCTGCTTTAGCCTGTCCCTACTCGCTTTCCCTGACCTGTGGATAGTCACCTCTGCTTCCTGTGGGGAGGGTGAGGGCTCTGGGAAGAACCATCAAAAGGGATGACAATGGCTCCGAAGACATGAGATGGCTCAAGGGTGGCAGTGGTGGGAGGGCGGCGGGGGGGTGGGGGGGGGGTGTTGGAGTTTAGCAATTCAGTTATGAATGCAGTAGGAACAGGAGACTCAATAGTTAAAGGGGTGGACGTTATCTTTTGTACTCCAGACCAACAGTACAGGATTTTTTGTTACCTCTCAGGTGCTAGGATAAGGGACATTTTGGGAAGACTGGAATAGATTAGGGAAAGGGAGAGAGAGCAGCCATTCACCTTGTCTATGTGGAATCCAACGATATAGAAAACAAAAGGCCTGAAATCCTGCAAGAGGAGTTTGGCAGATAAGGAAGCAGGTTTAGGAGCTCAAGTGTGATAATCTCCAGATTACTCCCCCAGCCACGTACAAGAATAAGGATGGATAGGCGGTTTAGACAACTCAACACGTGGTTACAGTGTTTGTCCACAATTGCCATTTTATGGGGCATTAGCACTAGTTCAGGGGAAGATAGGAGCCGTTCTACAAGAATGGACTACATCTGAGCTGGAAGGGAGCTAATGAACTGGCAAAATGGATAAATAGAGAAGCGGAGAATCCTTTAAACTAAGAAGGAAGTGGGAGCAGGGGAAATAAAAACAATCAGAAAGAGAAAGTAGAATTAAATTAGGTTAATATACAAATGAAGAATTTATCAAAAAGGATAGCATGCAGAAGGAATACAGGGAGCAGAGGAGGAAAATCAAATCAATCAGCTGAAACCAGGGAAAGGATTGAGATAAAGAAATGAGATGTGAGCTTGGACAAAAAAATCAAGGGGAAATGTGTAGCGTTAAACAAATAATTAAAAGATAAAGCGCATGTATTGCAATGCTCAGAGTGTGGGAAATAAACTGGGGGAATTAAAAGCAATTGTGGTAAATTTTCATTCTTGTCTTGGGGGTGAAAGTGATCTTCGCCAGTAGTGCGAAACAGGTTCATAGCGAATAGGTAGCCCATTTTAAACTGTGTCCAATTTTCTTTTCAACTGACTTCAATGGAAAAGAAAATCTGGCGCGATGTAAAACGGGTTGTCGATTCACTATAAACCCGTTGCACACTAGTGGCAAAGACCAATTTCACCCTATTTGGGTCCAAGGCTACCTCAGGACTTGAGCACATACTCCAGGCTGGTGTTTCAGTGCAGTATGGAAGGAGTACTGGATTATTGGAGATGCAGTTTTTAGGATAAGACATTAAATTGAGGCCCCATCTGCCTGTTCAGGTGCACATAAAGAAACCCATGGCGTTATTTGATGAAAAGCAGCAAAGTTGACTTGGCCAACATTTATCCCTCAGTCAGCATCATCAAAAAGCAGGTTAACCATTTCATTTGCTGTTTGCGGTATCTTGCTGTGTGCAAATGGCTTGCTGTGTTGCCTAAATAACAACAGTGACTGCACTTCAAAAATACTTCAATGGCTGTAAAGCACTTTGCAATGCCCTAAGAATATGAAAGGCACTATATAAATGTAAGTTTTTTCTTTTTTTATCCTGTCTCTTTACAGATGCTGACTGACCTGCTGTGTATTTCCAATATTATCTGTTTTTATTGTAGATGTTCAGAATTTGCAGTTTTCTTTATATTTACACCTTGAAAATTGACTTCTTTGCACCTGCAGTTGCTAACTAATAAAATCGATTGCCCTTAATTCACTGAAGGCAAGCGCAACTGAACCATTTGAAAGGAGAACTATTTCCCGATACAACAGGATGTATAATGATACAAGCTTGACACCGAGCGATCCGACGGCGTTATTCCCATGACCCGCCAAGCAGCTGCGGGAAATCATTGTCTTTGGTTCCGGCGGGAGTATGGTTGCAAAGCTGAAACTTAAAGGAATTTGTGGAGAAGAAATTGTCTCTGTCAATCCTGCATGAGGACCTAAGTGGATGGGCTGAATAGCTTTTTCTAATTCCAATTTAAAGTCTTACGTTCTAATTGGCAGTAACTTGAGAGTCAAATTTTCCACAGGCAATGAACTAGAATCACCTGTATTTCCTGTCCCAAGCTATTTGAATGGCATGGGAGCCCTGGCAGTGGTTGTGTCAGTCACAGCTTTGGAAAATCAGAGGCAGTTGCAAAGCAGAGCGGTCTGCAACTGCCTCTCAGGCCTCAATGATTGAAACTTTCTGGCTACTGATGAAGATCGGCAGCAAAGGTTCCATTTGAGGTTGAGCCTTCTTGGGGGAGTGGGTGGGGCTAAAAATGAAAAATATGCATTAAACTAAAATTCTTCGGCCTTTCCTTGAGACCCTGTGGACCTTCCAGTTGGTGAGAGTTCAGGGGCAGAACATGGCACCATCTTTTCAGGGCACCCAGTTATGGATGCTTTCGCCAAATGAGATGGGAGGCCAAAACCCCTTCCCTCTCCTATGCCTCATTTAATTGCTCTGTCACCCAGAAATTTTAGGGAAGCATAAAAAGGGGCAGAGAGAGCCATCCTGATCCCTTTTTCCTGATATTTGCACCCAGGGAATAATAGGTTCCCCAAGTGCACAGCCAGGAAAATCAACCTTATGATCTTTATGTGCCCATGAGTAATATAATTAACTCACAGGAGAATTTCCATGGGAATTCTCTCAATCATCTGCCATAATGTCGGCTGATGATCAGCGTAAACCCCATTTACTCTTTCCTTCAGGGTTTCCGCTGATCTTCTACCAAAGTTACCACGGGAGATCAGGGGAAGCCCTGCAGATATTCCAGGCATTCATCTTTAATCTTTATATCAGTTGATAATACTATTTAGAACTTGCCAGCTGAGTTCCATAAGACCATATTTAGGCAAAATATACTTAGATAATTGGGATACCTATTACACGTGCTTAGCACTGCACTAAACAAAAACTTACTAGAAAGAGACAAAATCCTCAATGTTACCGGAGAGGTGAGAAAGGTATGGAGCGCCCAGCAGTGGACGATGAACCCGGCAAGGCCACCAGGCCAGAATGTCTACCTGGCCAACGGAAGGGGTCAGGAGGGGGAGAAGGCTGTCGGAAGGTATCAGGAGGTGGAGGGGAGGGGGGGGCGCAAGCATCTAGCCATGACCAGGAGTGTGGGAGCCCGAGACAAGGGAGGCCCAAGGCTTCCTTGTGAGGCCCAGAGGAGCACTCCTGCCCCTCATGTCCAACAAGGAAACCTGAAATATAACTTTAAAAGTTGCCTTCTGGGCCTCTTCTGGCCCAAGAGCCAGCTCCAGGCAGGTTTTGCCTGACAGGGGAGCCAAAACTGTCCAACCACCCCGCCCACCCCCCACATACCCACCCCCCACCCCAGCCCCCTCCCCTCCAGCTCAGGTCTCAGCTTGAAATTGCAGATTGAGTCCTGATGACATCATTGGAACCCATCTGCATATTTAAAGTAGGAACCCACTTCCTTCCTGCGGGTACGCTGCTCACCTGCTCAAAAGAACAGGTTAATATTGAGACACGGCGGGAGGAAGTAGGATCAGTGGGGGAAAGTGACTCACCTTATTTTAACTACCCTCCTACTCGGTTTCCACTAATTAAAATCGGGGCCAAAATCCTTGATTCACTATTTACCAATTAAAATCAACAACAACAACTTGCATTTACATAGCACCTTTAACATAGTAAAATGTCCCAAGGCACTTCACAGAAGCATTATCAAACAAAATTTGTCACCGAGCCACATAAAGAGATATTAGGATAGGTGACCAAAAGCTTGGTCAAAGTGGTAGGTTTTAAGGAGCATCCTAAAGGAGAGAGAGAATTAGAGAGGCGGAAACGTTTAGGGGAGAATTCTAGAGCTCAGGGCCTAGGCAGTTGAAGGCACGGCTGCCAATGGTGGAACGATTAAAATCGGGGATGCGCAATAGGCCAGAATTGGAGGAGCACAGAGATCTCAGAGGGTTGCAGGGCTGGAGGAGATTACAGAGATAGGAAGGTGCGAGTCCATGGAGGGATTTGAAAACAAGGATGAGAGTTTTAAAATCGAGGCATTGCCGGACCGGGAGCGAATGTAGGTCAGCGAGCACAGGGGTGATAGGTGAATGGGACTTGGTGCGAGTTAAGATACAGGCAGCAGAGTTTTGGATGAGCTCAAGTTTATGGAGGGTAGAAGATGGGAGGCCGGCAAGGAGAGCATTGGAATAGTTAAATCTAGAGGTAACAGAGGCATGAATGAGGGCTTCAGCAGCAGATGAGCTGAGACGGGGCGGAGACGGGCGATATTACGGAAGTGGAAGTAGGTAGTGTTGGAGCGAATATGTGGTCAGATGCTCGTCTCTGAGTCAAATAGGATGCCAAGATTGCAAAGCGTCTGGTCCAGCCTCAGACAGTGGCCAGGGAGAGGGATGGAGTTGGTGGTTAGGCAACAGAGTTTGTGGCAGGGACCAAAGACAATGGCTTTGGTCTTCCCAATATTTAGTTGGAGGAAATTTCTGCTCATCCAGTACTGGATGTCAGACAAGCAGTGTGACAAATCAGACACAGTGGCGGGGTCGAGAGAGGTAGTGGTGAGGTAGAGCTGGGTGTCGTCAGCGTACAATATAGACCCTGACATCGTGTTTTCGGATGATGCCGCCGAGGGGCAGCATGCAGATGAGAAATAGGAAATCCTAACATTACTTCTTCTTAAAGTACTTACTTTGTTAATTCAATAATGGATAGTTGCACTGGGTTTAAACTGATTTCCTAAACTAGCCCTTTTACCAGAATATCCTGTAATATTTGTTGCATTGTGATTGGCCACAGCAGGAACAGGTTTAAACTATTTGATTCTAGCAGAGTACCTGCTGGAAGTTTGTTTAATTTTATATGTCCAAAATTGCTTCAATTGATCCTCTTCTTTTAAAACATTAAAAAGTACAAAGGAAGCTTTTTAATAAAAAATCTCCTTTAGTGATTAATTACTCCAATGACATGGCTTTTTTAAACTAAGCTGTTAATACTATCCCTGGGCACCTCAATTTATGGGCAAATGAGTGTAATTATAGTACAAGCTGTAATGTCAGGTCCCGTCTGATTTCAGTAGTCTAGGTATGAATTATTTCATACTTCCGTGATTAATATTTCTTTAATATTTAACATATCCTAGGCATACATGTATAGATTTGTACAGAGAAAAGTACAATGGAGGGGATTTTAACCGTTAGCAGGTTTCTGGTGGAAAACTGGTGGTTTTAGTTAGTTTCCCACCCGTGGGTTGCAGTGTAAGACCACAATGATTTTAACCACCAAGCCTCATGAACATACCAATGATCTACTCCCACCTGGAAATGGAGGGAAGTGGGTGGGTAGCAGCTGCCAGTCTGTGGAAAATCGGATGACATTTGGCCGCCCACCGGCACTCAGGTTAACTGTGGGGAAAAGGGCTCCGCCAAGTCTCGTGACAGGGTGGGAGACAGAAAAATGAAAAAAACTTACCCAGAGAGCCTCTTCAGCTTCCCAACTCTCTTGACGTTGGCCTTCACATTTCTCATTCTGGCCGAAGTTAAAATTGCTGTCAGGGCCCAATGACATCATCGGACTCCAATTAGCTTATGTGAATTAGGACCCTGCTGGCTTTGGATGGGCAGCTTAGCCGCCTATCCAAAAGCATCCATTAAAATAAGAAATGACTGGATCTGTGCGGCTTTTCGGCGGGTAAGTGGCCAGGGACATTTTAACTGCCCACCCGCCCAGTACTTCTATATCTGACAATATGAAACTAGAGTTAGTTACTAAAGTTTTCATACTTAAGTATGTGTATGAAAGCATCCTTAAAGTAAAACCATACAATTAGAGTACTGTTAAGCAAAAGTTTCAATAGCCAATAAAAGTTGAATATGAAAGGCATCATCAATCGCCCACAGAAACTGGACTTTATCATAGCAGCTGAAAAAATTGTAAGTAAAAGATGCATGATAAGAGTTGTGGAATACCATTTATAACCTATTGCTAAGCTAACCTGATATCTCAGAAACAACAAAGCTGTGCGTGATCCAAGATCAGTCTTACAAGTGGGATATGATTTGTATCTTGCACGTCCTAAACATGGGAGTAGGACTGAAATATTTGTAAATGTTAGAAAAGCTACGAAGGGAAATTGTGTACTGGACCTAATTTTCAGTAGTGACCCAGATGCGGTATCAAATATCCATGTGGCAGAACACCTGGGCAACAGTGACCTTAATGTTATTAGATTCAACTTGATCAGCCAAGCACTAATGCTGCTGAAAATGTGATAATAGTGTCAGATTATAAGAGGATTGAATTTACGAAAATTTACAGCTTCAGTAAAGTTGACTGTGGGATCCTACTAGGCAGGGATAATTGCAGCATTGATAAAAAATTGAATAATTTAAATCCAATTTTTTACAAAAAGAAGTCATCTATTTCCTTCAGGTCAAAAGAAGAGCACATGGTAAATAAAACACCAGGATCTCTAAATGGTGATGTCAAAAGACAAATTGTACTAAATTGGAAATATTTTACCAGGTACAAGGTGAATAACTCTCGAGAGTAGGGTTAGATATCGGACGCAGCCGAGGGCATCAAAATCTGCTGTCAGATTGGCTAAAAGGGCAATGGAGAAATGGATAGTGGATAGGTGTGGTAGTGCTAGGAAGGTTTTCTTCAGCTATGTTACGAATCAGAGGACCATTAAACACTGTGTAGGGCCATTGAGCGATTCTGCAGGGCAGATTTAGCTAGGATATGGCTGAGGTTTTAAATTGCTACTTTGCATCAGTCTTCATTACTGAAGATTATTCTGAGTTACCAATGCTGCAGCACAGAGTTGATGTTAAAATTGAATATATGGAAATGCATGCAGAAATAGTCCTTGCTAACATCAGGCTACTCGCCCTAAAGGTATTCACTCTATGATGCTGAAAGAAATGGTGGCTGTATAATGTGAACCAGTGGCTCACATTGTCTAGGATTGTTCCCAGGGAATGAAGGGAGGCCCAGGTGGTGCCAATATTTGGATTTTCAAAAGGCATTCGATAAGGCGCCGCACAAAAGGTTGTTTCACAAGATAAGGGCTCATGGGGTTGGGGGTAATACATTAACGTGGATAGAGAATTGGTTAACGGACAGAAAACAGAGAGTTGGAAGAAACGGGTCATTTTCAGTTTGGCAGGGTGTAACTAGTGGGGTGCCGCAAGGATCAGTGCTTGGGCCTCAGCTATTTACAATCTATATTAATGACTTAGATGAAGGGACCGAGTCTAATGTATCCAACTTTGCTGACGATACAAAGCTAGGTGGGAAAATAAGCTGTGAGGAGGACACAAACCCCGATATTACCAGGGAGGCGGGCTGGCAGCCGGGGGGGGCGACTGGGCGCGTGGGTAACCCGCCCAGTAAAATCCGTCCGTTCCCCACACGATCGCAGGTAAATTGAAGCCACTTACCGTGGCTTCCGGGTTTCCTGTCGTCAAACTGTGCAGCAGGCGGACTGCGCACCTGCATTATGGGCTGTCAGCTGGAGGAGCCCTATTTAAAGGGGCAGTCCTGCAATGCTGCTCCTGCAGCAAACAACCAAAAGTAAAAAATGGAGCAGACCAGGGGAAAGGCTGCTCTCAGATTTACCGATGCCTCATTCCAGGTCCTACTGGATGGGATGAGGAGGAGGAGGGATATTTTCTACCCAGCAGACGGGACGAAATGGCCTGCCTCCACCACCAAGAAGGCCTGGCCCGAGGTGGCAGAGGAGGAGCAGCAACGTCTCCTGCACATGGATCAGTGCAGGAAATGCTTCAGTGACCTAACTAGGTCAGCCAAAGTGAGTACACTTACTCATTCTCCTAAATTCCGTCTGCCACATCACCGCCCCCACCCCACAACTCCTTCTGCACTGCCAACACTACTCCATCACATCACTCCTCACACCCACTCAAACCTCAGCCTCAACTTACCTGCACTTACTCACCTCCCCAGAACTCATCCCACCACTACCACTCAACCCAATCCTCATTCAATCTCATGGCTCTGTCTCATGCTCATCCTCTAATGCATCTCTTTCACGGTCAGCCTCAACCAAACCAATGCATTCAGCGGTTGGCCACGTCACCATCCCTCACTCACGCCTCACGAATGCACGGGAGAGGGCGAAGACCGGAGAGGGGCCACAACATCTGGTCATCCTCACGGACGCGGAGCAGGAGGTTCTGGAACTAAGCCGCACCCTCGAGTGCCTGTCCGACGGGAACACCGAGACTGCCACCCAACAAACGGCTGGTGACAGAACTTTAACATTCAGCACTCACAATAGCAAATGATGTTAACATACCTTGCCACCTTCAGCACCTCAACATCTGTCATCATGCTTAATACTGCCTTCTGTTCTCTTACAGGGCCTTCAGCGACCGCCGTGACGGCAGAGGGCGATTCCTCAGAGGACCTGCTGGCCTCTGAGGGGGAACCGTCACATCTGAGCAAGCCATCTACCAGCGCAGATACACACACCTCGGTGGGTCCCTGTCCGCAGTAAGTTGGGGTTGCACATGGTGAGTCACCACATGCATGTGAGCACAAGCAGACACTGGTGGCAGGGGCAGCTGTGGAGAGTCCGCATCGGTGGGAGCACTCTTCTCCAGGCTCTGCTCAGCTGGACACAGATGCTGAACCCTGGGGGCCATCCTTTAAAAGGAGAATGATCAAGGGGCAGCAGCACATTTGCGAGGTGCTGGAACAGGTGCCACGCGCACTCTCCACAATCGCACAGAGGATGGAGGAGTCCAACTCCTGCATGAGTAGAATGGTGGCACAGGTACAAGATGGAATCTCTGAGATACTGTCACAGGGACGTGAGGGGATCTCTGAGATAGTGTCGCGGATAAGTACAGGAATGTCTGCAATGGAAGGAAGACTAGCCTCCATGGAGCTTCAAGCACAGCTCACCAATGAGTACACTGAGGCCCTGACAACGGCCCTTCAGACGCAGGGTGAGCAACTTTCTGCCACCTTAAACAGGCAGGCAGATACTTTGGCACTGGCCTTACAAGCCTTCACACATGTCCTCCAAACTGTCGTCCAGCAGGGTGGTAGGAGTGATGTGGGCCTGGCCCAGGAGAGGGATGATGGCGAAAGGGGACATGGAAGTGGGGACAGCATTCAAAGCGCCCCCACATCTCACCCGTTGCCCCTCTCTCAACCAGTACCCGCAATGCTGCCTCCTCTCCAGGTGGCCGAGTCTGCCCCTGCACAAGTGTAGGTGGAGCAGTCTTTGGAGAGGCCCTCACGGGCTCCAAAACCAAGAGGGCGTGGGCCCAAAGCATCTAATCGGTCAGGGCATGAACACGAGCAACCTGCCACTACCTCTGCTGCAGCCACAGGGGAAGCACCAAGTAGAAGTACTCGTAAGCATAAGGCGAAGGTTTTGTGAGGACAAAGGGGATGCACAAGGGTGTTTGACAGTTTGTCATGTTTTTTATTTATATTTGATTTTTGTTCATGGCACATTAAATAAAATTGTTGTCACCATTACTGCCACGTCTTGGCCATTCTTGACTGGCTTGTGTAATGGGTCCCTTTCATGAGGTTCACCTTGACCACCCACACTTGATGCCACCCATTGGGTCACTCTACAGTGGGTGTATGTGTAGTTGCACGACTATTTTCTGCAGGGGCCGGGGACGGGGCTGGTGTGGCCGCTCCTCTGTCCAGGTGGTGAGGACTGGACTCTTCACACTGTCTGATGTTAGGAGAACCGTTCACACATCAGTGACTCCCTGGCCTCACGAGCAGCCAGGTGAGCCGCTGTTCTGACCATGGGTTGCTCCTCCTCCTCTGCCTCCTCCTCCTCGTCCTTGTCCTCCTCCTCCTCGTCCCCCTCCTCAAAATGGGTTGCAAATGTGGATGGGGCCTCCTCCAGCAGCATCCCTCTCTGTTGTGCCATGTTGTGCAGGGGGTATCCCTTGTCCCCGAGGAGCCAGCCCTTAAGGGTGTTCGGTGCTTGGAAGAGGGACGGGATGTTGGACTCCCGGAGGATGAAGGAATTGTGGCAGCTGCCAGGGTATCTGGCGCACACGTGGAGGAATCTCTTGCGGTGGTCACAGATGAGCTGAGTGTTGATGGAATGATAGCCCTTCCTGGTGATGAACAATCCTGGCTCGTGTGGAGGTGCTCGTATTGCTATATGGGTGCAATTGATTACACCCTGCACCCGTGGGAAGCCAGCCACAGCGTGGAATCCCACTGCCCTCTCCGTCCGGCTGAGGTCATCCTTCGGGAAGTTGATATCGTGCGAGGCCCTGCGAAACAAGCTGTCAGTGACCTGCCTTATGCACTTGTGTACAGACGACTGAGAGACCCCGGCGATGTCCCTGGTGGCCCCCTGGAACGATACGGAGACAGCCAGGAGCAGCTCGGCATGAAGGAGGCTGCCGATGTCCGCGACTACCTGGCGACTGACTCTGAGGCTCCGTATGCACTGCTCCTCAGAGAGGTCCAGGAAGCTGAGCCTCGGTCCGTAGACCCTGTGGTGAGGGTAGTGCCTCCTGCGATGTCGCTCTCTCTGTTGTTGCCCTCCCTGCTGTTGTGCAGGTGCCTGTGGCGCAGCACTGTGTTGTGGAGCTCCACGTGGCGGAGGTGGACGGCGTGCCTGGCGAGGCTGGTAATGTTGCTCGTCCTCGGATGAAGTGATGAATGCAGCCATGGCGCCCCACATCCTGACAGTGTGAGTTTGAGGGGGTCCACAAAGTAGGTAAATGTGTTTGCACAGCAGAGTTTAGGGTATCAATTAAGAATTTTGAGTGGAAAAACAAAGGTCTTGCAGCCAAAACTTTGTCTGAAGTGACAGAGTGCCCTGCTGCAATAAATGAGGTTTTCTCCCCACCTGTCAAATAATCCTTTGCATCTCCCACTGGCTGCTGGCTGAAACACGTCTGCTCCAACAGGGAGTGTTTCCCGCAGCACGGGAAACACATTGAGGATCCTTCAAAATTGCACCCCTGCCAAAATCTCCACTCAGTGAGTTCTGTCAAGTACCTCAACTATCTAAATAACTATGTAAAGTAGCATCCCGCCGGCTTTAATTGCTCCGAACCCACTCCGGGTTTCCGCCATTTTAGGAGCCCCTCCGCCCCCAACGCACCCGCTTGGCCATCCGAAAATCAGCCCCAAGGAGTCTGTAAAGGGATATAGATAGGTTAAATGAGTAGGCGAGAAAATGGCAGATGGAGTATAATCTGGGAAATGTGAGGTTATTCATTTGGTATGAAGAACAGAGAAACAGAATACTTTTTAAATGGTGAGAAACTATAAAATGTTGGTGTTCAGAGGGACTCGTGTGTCGTTGTAACATTTGCAAGTTTGCAGACGACACAAAGCTGGGGTGGAATGTGAGCTGTGAGGAGGATGCAAAGAGACTCCAATGTGATTTAGACAAGTTGGGTGAGTGGGCAAGAATATGGCAGATGCAGTATAACATGGATAAATGTGAGGTTATCCACTTTGGTTGTAAAAAGAAAGGCAGATTATTATCTGAATGGTGATAAATTGGGAAAAGGGGAGGTGCAATGAGATCTCGGTGTCCTTATACACCAGTCGATGATTCAGGTGCAGCAAGCAGTTAGGAAGGCGAATGGTATGTTGGCCTTCATTGCAAGAGGATTTGAGTACAGGAACAGTGATGTCTTACTGCAGTTGTACAGGGCCTCAGTGAGACCACATCTGGAGTATTGTGTGCAGTTCTGGTCTCCTTATCTGAGGAAGGATGTCCTTGCCATGGAGGGAGTGCAATGAAGGTTTACCAGACTGATTCCAGGGATGGCAGGACTGATGTATGAGGAGAGATTGGGTCGACTAGGCCTATATTCACTAGAGTTTAGAAAATGAGAGGTGATCTCATCAAAACAAAAAAAATTCTAACAGGACTAGACAGACTAGATGCAGGGAGGATGTTCCCGATGGCTGGGGAGTCCAGAACCAGGGGTCACAGTCTCAGGATACGGGGTATGCCATTTAGAACCGAAATTAGGAGAAATTTCTTCACTCAGAGGGTGGTGAACCAATGGAATTCTCTACCACAGAAGGCAGTGGAGGCCAAGTCATTAGATGTATTCAAGAAGGAGATAGATATAATTCTTAATGCTAAAGGGATCAAGGGATATGGGGAAAAAGCGGGAACAGGGTACTGAGTTAGACGATTGGCTATGAACATTTTGAATGGCGGAGCGGGCCCGAAGGGCCGAATGGCCTACTCTTGCTCCTATTTTCTATGTTTCTATGTTGTACATGAAACACAGAAAGTTAACATGCAGGTACAGCAAGCAATTAGAAGGCAAATGGTATTTTGGCCTTTATTGCAAGGAGGTTGGAGTATAAGAGTAAGGAAATCTTGCTGCAATTGTGCAGGGCTTTGGTGAGACCAAATCTGGAGTACTGTGTACAGTATTGATCTTCTGATCTAAGGAAGGATATTCATGCCTTAGAGGCGGTGCAACAAAGGTTCACCGGATTGATTCCTGGGATGAGAGAATTGTCCTCTGAGGAGAGATTTTGTGGAATGGGCCTATACTCTCTGGAGTTTAGAAGAATTAGAAGTGATCTCATTGAAACATGTAAGATTCTGAGAGGGCTTGACAGGGTAGTTGCTGAGAGGCTGTTTCCCCTGGCTAGAGAGTCTAGAACTAGAGGTCATAGTCTCAGGATAAGAGGTCTTAGGACAGAGATGAGGAGAAATTTCTTCACCCAGAGGGTTGTGAATCTTTGGAATTCTCTACCCTAGAGGGCTGTGGATACTCAGTCAATATTCAAGACTGAGATCGATAGATTTTTGGACTCTAAGGGAATCAAGGGATATGGGGATAGGGTGGGAAAGTGGAGTTGAGGTCAAAGATCAGCAATGATCTTACTGAATGGTGGAGCAGGCTCAAGGGGCCATATGGCCTACTCCTGTTTCTGTTTCTTATGTTCTTATATTTAAAAAAGGTAGTGAGTCAGAACCAAGAATCTACAGACCAGTTGGTTTGACTTCAGTTGTCCGCAAGTTGCTCGAAGAAGTTATTAGAAATGTGTTGTACGATCATCTTGAAAGAGCATGGGCCTATTAGGGAACCGCAGCATGGCTTCTGGAAAAGTAGGTCCTGTCTCAGAAACTTGATTGAATTTTTTGAGGAAGTTCCAAAGCTGGTGGATGGTAGAAGCCCAGTACGTATTGTCGCCAGGAATTTCCTCGGCGGTTTTCCAGTTCAGCCACCATAACTTCGGCGGAGAATCATTGATAACCTTGGTTCATCTGGGATTTCAGCCGGTCTTCCACTGAAGTTCTGGTGACCAATCAGGAGAACCCCTGAGGAGATTCCCAGCATGTATATCTAGATTTTCAAAAAGCCTACTAAGTAAGTCTGTGCCTTGTGGGATTGGTAGACAGATGTTGGATTGGAGAATGAATTTGTTGCATTCATGTAGGCAGAAGGTAGTTATTAATGGCAATACTTCTGAGTGGGGCCAATCACTGGTGGAGTCACACAGGGATCAGTTTAACGATCTGGATGAAGATATCAAGGGTACAGTATACAAGGTTATGGGTGAGATGAAGAAACATGCCAAAGTTAGGACCCTAAATGAAATAAATTGTCTGCAGTTGGATCTATACACAATGGGGTAATGAGCCAGCTTCTGGCAGATGTTTTTCAATATAGACAAGTACAGCATGGTGCATTTTGGCAGGGACAATTCCAAGAATGTACACACCATGCAGGGCTGGGTGCTCAATACTACTGAGTGGAAGAAAGAGGGCTTGTAGTTCATGAATCCTTGAAGATTCAGGATTAGTTTCATGAGGCTGTTGCAAAAGTGTTAGGATGTACAATTATGACGATTAAATATAAAACTAGAAGTACAATCATTATCATGTGCAATGCTATGGTAACTCCAGCAGAACCCACCAGAAAACAGCAGAGACCAGTTTTGGGGATTTTCTAATCAGCCTTGCAAGAGACAGAACCTCCACTAGCTCCATGCAAGACCAATGATATACTGGAACATTCCCTGGGACAACAGGGAATTGGTGGTGCTCAGGTGGGACATGGTATAGGACTGGAGGCCAGAACGTTGAGCGCTGAGGGAGATGAGGACTACAGATTGATACAAGTGGACACCACCGGGTTGGGGTGTCCAGGAGAGGGTAACACCCGAGACTCCTAAAGATCAGGAAAAATGTGTTATTTTTTTAAAATTTGGATCAGTCCCCCATAGAATTTTAGGACAAAGTGTGATTTTAAACAGAATATTCTGTACAGTGTTTTGTTACATAGAGTATAAAACCCAGGTAGGCAAATAGAGATATCAGGCTGGATAGCAGACTCATATTGGCAGACTATATTGGCAGGGGGATGGGCACCAGGATGTAGTATTAGAAAGGAGAAACAAGGTGCACTGAGGATTGGGTGAGACAGAAAGCAATAGAGTAAAAAATAATACAGTATTGGGTGGGATCAGGCTGAGAGAGAATACAAGAAGGTCTAAGATAGGTACGGAGTGCATGTGTGTAAACTCACGAAGTGTGGTAAATAAGATTGGTGAGCTACAGGCGCAAATAGCCATATGGGAATATGATGTAGTGGCGATAACGGAGACCTGGCTCAAAAAAGGGCAGGAATGGATACTAAATATTCCTGGATACAAGGTGTTCAGGGAAGATAGGGAAGGAAAAAAAGGAGGTGGCAGTATTGATTAAGGAGGATACTGCAGTGCTAGAGAGAGAGGATGTCCTTGAAGGGTCAAGGACAGAATCTATTTGGTTAGAATTAAGAAACTATAGAGGTGCCACGAGGTGTATTCTACAGGCCACCATCTAGTGGGAAGGGTATAGGGCAGCAAATTTGCAGGGAAATTACAGAGAGGTGCAAGAACTATAGAGTAGTGACAATGGGGGACTTCAACTATCCTAATATGGGCTGGGATAGTAATAGTTTAAAGGGCAAAGAGGGGGGAGGAATTTTTGAAGTGTGTTGAGGAGAACTTTCTTGATCAGTATGTTTCCAGCCCAATGAGGAAGGAGCTATTACTGGATCTGGGGAATGAGGTGGGTTAAGTGGAGCAAGTAACAAAGGGGGATAATTTAGGGATTAGTGATTATGGTATCATAAGGTTTAGATTAGTTATAGAAAAGGACAAGGTGCAATCTAGAGTAAAAATACTTAATTGGAGGAGGGCCAATTTAAGTGGGTTGAGAACAGATCTGGCCCGGGTAAATCGAACAATGGGCAGCCTTTAAAGAGGAGATAGTTTGGGTATGGTCTAGCTATACTCCCATGAGGGGGAAAGGTAGGGCAACCAAAGCCAGAGCTCCCTGGCTGACGAAAGAGATAGAAAGTAAAATGAAGCAGAAAAAGGGGGCGTATGACAGATGTCAGGTTGATAATACAAGTTAGAACCAGGTTGAATATAGAAAGTACAGAGGAGAAGTGAAAAAGGAAATGAGGGGAAAAGAGAGAGTATGAGAATAGACTGGCAGCTAACATAAAAGGGAATCCAAAAGTCTTCTATGGGCATATAAATAGTAAACAGGTCGTAAGAGGAGGGGTAGGGCTGAGTAGGGACCAAAAAGGAGGTCCACGCATGGAGGCAGAGGGAATGGCTGAGGTACTAAATGAGTACTTTGCATCTGCCTTTACCAAGGAAGAAGATGCTGCCAAAGTAAAAGGTGAGGTAGCTGAGATACTGGATGGGGTGAAATTTGATAAAGAGGAGGTACTAGAAAGGCTGGCTGTACTTAAAGTAGATAAGTCACCCAGTCTGGATGGGATGCATCCTAGATTGCTGGGGGAAGTAAGGGTGGAAATTGTAGAGGTGCTGGTTATAATCTTCCAATCCTCCTTAGATACGGGGGTGGTGCCAGAGGATTGGAGAATTGCAAATGTTACACCCTTGTTCAAAAAAGGGCAAAAGGATAAACCTGGCAACTACAGGCCAGTCAGTTTAATGTCGGTGGTGAGGAAGCTTTTAGAAATGATAATCAGGGACAAAATTATTAGTCACTTGGACAAGTGTGGATTAATTAGGGAAAGCCAGCACGGATTTGTTAAAGACAAATCATGTTTAACTAACTTGATTGAGTTTTTTGATGAGGTAACAGAGAGAGTTGATGAGGGCAATGCGGTTGATGTTGTGTATATGGACCTACAAAAGGTGTTTGATAAAGTGCCGCATAATAGGCTTGTCAGCAAAATTGAAGCCCATGGAATAAAAAGGGCAGTGGCAGCTTGGATTCGAAATTGGCTAATTGACAGGAAACAGAGAGTAGCAGTGAACGGTTGTTTGTCAGACTGGAGGGAGGTGTACAGTGGTGTTCCACAGGGGTCAGTACTAGGACCACTGCTTTTTTTGATATATATTAATGACTTGGACTTGGAAGTACAGGGCATAATTTCAAAATTTGCAGATAACACAAAACTTGGAAGTGTAGTAAACAGTGAGGAGGATAGCAATAGACTTCAGGAGGACATAGACAGATTGGTAAAATGGGTGGACGCATGGCAGATGAAATTTAATGCAGAGAAGTGCGAAGTGATAGATTTTGGCAGGAAGAACGAGGAGAGGCAATATAAACTAAATGGTACAATTCAAAAGGGGGTGCAGGAACAGAGAGACCTGGGAGTATATTTGCACAGGTTGTTGAAGGTGGCAGGACAGGTTAAGAAAGCGGTTGAAAAAGCATACGGGATCCTGGGCTTTATAAATAGAGGCATAGAGTACAAAAGCAAGGAAGTTACAAAACACTGTTTCGGCCACAACTGGAGTATTGTGTCCAGTGCTGGGCACCGCATTTTAGAAAAGATGTGAAGGCCTTCGAGGGGGTACAGAAAAGATTTACTAGAATGGTTCCAGGGATGGGGGACTTCAGTTACGTGGATGGACTGAAGAAGTTGAGGTTGTTCTCCTTAGAGAAGAGAAGGTTGAGAGGAGATTTGATAGAAGTGTTCAAAATCATGAAGGGTTGAGATAAAGTAAATAAAGACAAACTGTTCCCATTGGCGGAAGGGTCGAGAACCAGAGGACACAGATTTAAGGTGTTTGGCAAAAGAACCAAAGGCGACATGAGGAAAAACATTTTACGCAGCGAGTAGTTATGATGTGGAATGCGCTGCCTAAAGGGTGTGGAAGCAGATTCAAACGTGGCTTTCAAAAAGGAATTGGATAAATATTTGAAGGGAAAAAATATACAGGGCTACAAGGAAAGAGCGGGGGAATGGGACTAACTGGATTGCTCTTACAAAGACTCGGCATAGGCTCGATGGGCCGAATGGCTTCCTACTGTGCTGTAACGATTCTATGATGATTCGATATGACTAATCTTTTTGGTGGGTCCCTAGCATCCTAGGGCCTCCTCTTGTGTTTCGCGCTACCATAAGGGGTAGTTGAGGCAAATAGCATAGAAGCATTTAAGGAGAAGCTAGAGAAGCTCATGAAGGAGAAAGGAATAGAAGGATATGCTGATAGGGGTAGATGAAGTAGAGAGGGAGGAGGCTCATGTGGAGCATAAATGCTAGCATAGGCCAGTTGGGCCGAATGGCCTGTTTCTGCGCTGTAGACTCAGTGTAACTCAATCTAAGTGTATGGTCCAAACTATATTCTGTTTCCAGAATGTGGGATAATTGGACGTTAGAGAAAGAACCTTCATTTCAGCAACTGTAAGTATTAAAACAGGTAAATATCTAGCTGCTGTAAAGACAGCACCAGTTTAAATATATCAGAATTGCTCCAGCTCACAGAGGTCAAAACTGTTGGCACAGCAATCACCTGAGACATACAGTAGATTAAGATTAATCACATAAGACAGCTGGATCCACCCTTTATGATAATGTGCTACCATGTCTTCTTACTTTGACCTACAGAAATAAAACGGATGCTTTTAAAGCAGTTTTACTATAATTGTACATGGCAGGAATCTTATCAGGCTTTAATTTGCACTATCACTTTACTATTAGTCCTTCATTATTATGCAAACACTAATAGGAATGGACACCTCTGGTAACTTTCTGGTGTGCTTATCAACCATATGAGGATAGCCATGACAATGGCTCTGCAAAGAAAGAAAGAACTTGCATTTATATAGTATCTTATGAAATACATTTTTAGTGAAATAGCATAAATTGATATGAACATGTCAGTTTATTTTATCTCAATATATCCTACCCTCGGAATAGAATCTAAAAGAGTAGCAGTTGAATATTACATGGAAATTCAAAAATGCATTATGATAGCCTATTGGGTAAAGGAGCCAGTTGGTGTAGTACTAAGCCATAGAGAATAGAAAGTCCCAGGTTGAATTCCTGGTCTGGGCTAAGTTAGTTGATGTGAGCTGCAGCTGTTGATGTATTACAATCAGTAGCAGCACGTCTAAGCCAGGGAGTGGAAAAATCAGCCACAGTGCCCAATCCAAACTCTTATTCAGTGTCGCAAGCTAGAAAATGCATTTGTGAACACTGGGAGTTTAATTTCCTCTGTATGTCGTTTTAGCGCCACAGGTTAACAGTTTACGTCAACTTCCTGGGCCCAAAAATCCACATTTTCAGTAGTGGGTTAGGAGCGCAATGGCAACATAACACAATTAGAAGGATGATAATTCTCAGCAGGACCCATTTCCACCATTGTTCATCCTGTTTCTAGATCCCCTAGTCCAGTGGGAGGTGCCAGTTGCTAATCCCACCCCTTCACTGGTGCACACTTGGAAATTAGTTGGTTGGTTTCGGGAGTCAGAGTTCCCAGGATATACGCTTCCATTGGATAGCATTTCCACCAGGCTAAGTTAGACGCAGATAAATGAAATGAAGCCTTCTCAACAGCTGACCTGACCGGCAGAAGTGAACCATTTAAGGATATTTTCAACATTGAATACTTTTTCTCAAAACTCACATTTGCCTGCAATTTTGAGGAACTGAATTCCTGTTGTGGGGACTTACTAAGGTGTGCTTCAAACTGACAGAATTAAGCCCAAAGTAAGGCATTACACAGAGGAGCACAGATTTCCCGATGGGGTTCCATTGCTTGCTATTCTAAACGAGGAGGACGAGGAGGATGAATAGGAGAACAGATGGGAACAAAGGAGAGAGAGTCCGCATCAAAGGAGGATGAGGCCAACCTGCTATTACCGTCCACAATGTGTATATAGGCACCCAGATATTATGAGGGACAAAGTGAGGAGCTCAGCCTTCGATGACTGCTTAACTGAGGAAGCCCTGAACAAGTTATGCCACCTTTTGAATGACAACCTGCAGCCCAGATTATTTTTTTTATTCGTTCATGGGATGTGGGCGCGCTGGCGAGGCCAGCATTTATTGCCCATCCCTAACTGCCCTTGAGAAGGTGGTGGTGAGCCGTCTTCTTGAACCGCTGCAGCCCGTGTGGTGAAGGTTCTCCCACAGTGCTGTTAGGAAGGGAGTTCCAGAATTTTGACCCAGCGACGATGAAGGAACAGCGATATATTTCCAAGTCGGGATGGTGTGTGACTTGGAGGGGAACGTGCAGGTGGTGTTGTTCCCATGTGCCTGCTGCTCTTGTCTTTCTAGGTGGTAGAGGTCGCGGGTTTGGGAGATGCTGTCGAAGAAGCCTTGGTGAGTTGCTGCAGTGCATCCTGTGGATGCTACACACTGCAGCCACAGTGCGCCAGTGGTGAAGGGAGTGAATGTTTAGGGTGGTGGATGGGGTGCCAATCAAGTGGGCTGTCTTGTCCTGGATGGTGTCGAGCTTCTTGAGTGTTGTTGGAGCTGCACTCATCCAGGCAAGTGGAGAGTATTTCATCACACTCCTGACTTGTGCCTTGTAGTTGGTGGAAAGGCTTTGGGGAGTCAGGAGGCGAGTCTCTCGCTGCAGAATACCCAGCCTCTGACCTGTTCTTGTAGCCACAGTATTTATATGGCTGGTCCAGATAAGTTTCTGGTCGATGGTGACCCCCAGGATGTTGATGGTGGGGGATTCGGCGATGGTAATGCCGTTGAATGTCAAGGGGAGGTGGTTAGACTCTCTATTATTGGAGATGGTCATTGCCTGGCACTTATCTGGCGCGAATGTTACTTGCCACTTATGAGCCCAAGCCTGGATGTTGTCTAGGTTTTGCTGCATGCAGGCTCGGACTGCTTCATTATCTGAGGGGTTGTGAATGGAACTGAACACTGTGCAATCATCAGCGAACATCCCCATTTCTGACCTTATGATGGAGGGAAGGTCATTGATGAAGCAGCTGAAGATGGTTGGGCCTAGGACACTGCCCTGAGGAACTCCTGCAGCAATGCCATGGGGCTGAGATGATTGGCCTCCAACAACCACTACCATCTTCCTTTGTGCTAGGTATGACTCCAGCCACTGGAGAGTTTTCCCCCTGATTCCTATTGACTTGCATTTTACTAGGGCTCCTTGGTGCCACACTCGGTCAAATGCTGCCTTGATGTCAAGGGCAGTCACTCTCACCTCACCTCTGGAATTCAGCTCTTTTGTCCATATTTGGACCAAGGCTGTAATGAGGTCTGGAGCCGAGTGGTCCTGGCAGAACCCAAACTGAGCATCGGTGAGCAGGTTATTGGTGAGTAAGTGCCGCTTGATAGCACTGTCGACGACACCTTCCATCTCTTTGCTGATGATTGAGAGTAGACTGATGGGGCGGTAATTGGCCGGATTGGATTTGTCCTGCTTTTTCTGGACAGGACATACCTGGGGCAATTTTTCACATTGTTGGGTAGATGCCAGTGTTGTAGCTGTACTGGAACAGCTTGGCTAGAGGCGCAGCTAGTTCTGGAGCACAAGTCTTCAGCACCACAGCCGGGATGTTTTCGGGGCCCATAGCCTTTGTTGTATCCAGTGCACTCAGGCGTGGAATGAATCGAATTGGCCGAAGACTGGCTTCTGTGATGGTGGGGATAGCGGGAGGAGGCCGAGATGGATCATCCACTCGGCAATTCTGGCTGAAGATGGTTGCAAATGCTTCAGCCTTGTCTTTAGTTTGCCAGCTTTGATCATCGCTGGCAAAGTAAGCACAGCTCTCAACTCTTATGTTACAGGTGTCTTCCACGTTGCAATCTGAGATTTATAAAACAGAAGCCAAGGTGCAGTGCACTCTTATTTATGCCAAGTCACCAATATCACATTCAACAGGGCCAAGAAATTCATCCATTTTGGGATGATTTCTCAGCAGTAGCAAGACCCATATATTCAGTTCTATCATACTGCTAGTTTACCCAAAGTTCAGGGAGAAATTGATGGCACTCACATTGCACTGCGGTCTCCTATTGTGGATTCCTGAATGGAAAGGCATTCCACTTACTCAATATTAAAATTATCTGTGACCAGCTACAAGGAGACCCATATGTCAATGCCAAATTTGCACGGAGTTTTCATGACATGTATACCACAAGGAAATCCAGCCTCCCAACTCTATTTAGGGAAGACAATGGAGTGTTGGGATGGTTTCTGGGAGACAAGGTGTAGCCCTTGCTTCCATGGTTCAAGAGGCCATTTCAAGTGAAAAACTCATCAGTAAAACCTCCCTACAACAAGGCCCTTTCATCAACTAGAGTGGTCATTGCGAGGACCTTAGGGTTCTGAAGGCAAGGTTTCTCTGCCTTGATAGATCAGGAGGGGCTCTGCTCCATGCTTTCCACAAGGTCTTGTGCATCATGGCTGCTTGTTGTGTCCTTCACAACTTTGCAATTGAGAAAGGACTGTCCATGGGAATGGCAGTTGTAGGTGGGCCCAGATACTGAGGATGCTGATGAACCTGGAGGTCATTGTCATGAGAATTAGTACACAGAAGACTCTTCGATGTTTGCTGCCAGGAGCATTTGTAGGAAAATCATTGGTAATATTTTCTCCTCAGATCAATGTGAAAGTCTTTGTAATATGTTATCACTACAATTCCACTACTTTGTTGCTAATTCCAGTCATTCCAAGTACAACATCATCTTTCTGGCATTCATCAACAGAAATGATACGTCACCCCGAACAAACCTCCCAAGTCACAATATTATCAAGTTGCAAAGCTAAATCAATGTGCAACATCATTTTAATTTTACAGTAAGCGATCAAACCTTCTTCTTATCACCATGTTTCATCTGGGTGGCTTGACGTACTTTTCTAATATCTATCCTGGTGCTGCATCTGGGTACCACCTGAGACCCAGTGTCACAAGGTTTGTCTGGCCGTTGCTTGGGTACAAGAGTCTCTTTGGATTGAGGTAGTCTTCGTCTCATAAGCGCTGAGTCCTGGGAAAGAGCCGCTGTGGGCTGTATTTCTTGTGCAACTGCCTGGGCAGCCTGGCCCCACCTTCTATGTGTTCTTGGAGTAGGCCTCCAAGGGGCTAAGCCGGCAATCTGGTAAATGCTGCTTTTCTGAGAAACAACAGCATCATGTCAAATCGCCTGCCAACTGTCCATCTCAAAGCTCAGCTTAGAAGAAAGATAGTACAAAACTGACAGCACCCATGTATCCCAGCAAAAGACAGCACTTTCAGGAAATGAGAGGAAAAACTGGGGGGGGGGAAGGGGGGAATGTTTTAAATTAAGCAATGTACTAATTGCTTAATTTAATGGTGGTGGACAATTAAACAACTAACGGGAGGAGGAGGCTCTGCAAACATCCCCATCCTCAATGACGGCGGAGTCCAGCACGTGAGTGCAAAAGACAAGACTGAAGCGTTTGCAACCATCTTCAGCCAGAAGTGCCGAGTGATTGATCCATCTCGGCCTCCTCCCGATATCCCCACCATCACGGAAGCCAGTCTTCGGCCAATTCGATTCACTCCACGTGATATCAAGAAACGGCTGAGTGCACTGGATACAGCAAAGGCTATGGGCCCCGACAACATCCCGGCTGTAGTGCTGAAGACTTGTGCTCCAGAACTAGCTGCGCCTCTAGCCAAGCTGTTCCAGGACAGCTACAATACTGGCATCTACCCGACACTGTGGAAAATTGCCCAGGTATGTCCTGTCCAGAAAAAGCAGGACAAATCCAATCCGGCCAATTACCGCCCCATCAGTCTACTCTCAATCATCAGCAAAGGGATGGAAGGTGTCGTCGACAGTGCTATCAAGTGGCACTTACTCACCAATAACCTGCTCACCGATGCTCAGTTTGGGTTCCGCCAGGACCACTCGGCTCCAGACCTCATTACAGCCTTGGTCCAAACATGGACAAAAGAGCTGAATTCCAGAGGTGAGGTGAGAGTGACTGCCCTTGAAATCAAGGCAGCATTTGACCGAGTGTGGCACCAAGGAGCCCTAGTAAAATTGAAGTCAATGGGAATCAGGGGGAAAACTCTCCAGTGGCTTGAGTCATACCTAGCACAAACGAAGATGGTAGTGGTTGTTGGAGGCCACTCATCTCAGCCCCAGGACATTGCTGCAGGAATTCCTCAGGGCAGTGTCCTAGGCCCAACCATCTTCAGCTGCTTCATCAATGACCTTCCCTCCATCATAAGGTCAGAAATGGGGATGTTCGCTGATGACTGCACAGTGTTCAGTTCCATTTGCAACCCCTCAAATAATGAAGCAGTCCGAGCCCGCATGCAGCAAGACCTGGACAACATCCAGGCTTGGGCTCATAAGTGGCAAGTAACATTCGCGCCAGATAAGTGCCAGACAATGACCATCTCCAACAAGAGAGAGTCTAACCACCTCCACTTGACATTCAACGGCATTACCATCGCCGAATCCCCCACCATCAACATCCTGGGGGTCACCATCGACCAGAAACTTATCTGGACCAGCCATATAAATACTGTGGCTACAAGAACAGGTCAGAGGCTGGGTATTCTGCAGCGAGAGACTCGCCTCCTGATTCCCCAAAGCCTTTCCACCAACTACAAGGCACAAGTCAGGAGTGTGATGGAATACTCTCCACTTGCTTGGATGAGTGCAGCTCCAACAACACTCAAGAAGCTCGACACCATCCAAGATAAAGCAGCCCGCTTGATTGGCACCCCATCCACCACCCTAAACATTCACTCCCTTCACCACCGGCGCACTGTGGCTGCAGTGTGTACCATCCACAGGATGCACTGCAGCAACTCGCCAAGGCTTCTTCGACAGCAGCTCCCAAACCCGCGACTTCTATCATCTAGAAGGACAAGAGCAGCAGGCACATGGGAACAACACCACCTGCACGTTCCCCTCCAAGTCACACACCATTCCGACTTGGAAATATATCGCCATTCCTTCATTGTCGCTGGGTCAAAATCCTGGAACTCCCTTCCTAACAGCAATGTGGGAGAACCGTCACCACACGGACTGTAGCGGTTCAAGAAGACGGCTCACCACCACCTTCTCGAGGGCAATTAGGGATGGACAATAAATGCTGGCCTCGCCAGCGACGCCCACATCCCGTGAACGAATAAAAAAAAAATTAGAGAAGATAAACAGAACTTTTAAAAGTGGAATAGTACACAAAGTTCAACCAGTCACAACACATTGGATGAAAACAATAAACGTCACATTCCATCATTTGCACAAGCATTAAATGAGTCACTCCAACCATGCCACGGGTACTGGGCCTTGGTTCTGGGTGGCTACTGATCAGTGGGATGGCAGATCTAATGGTTCCATCCAGAACCAGAGTTAGAAAGCCATTGAACCACAGTGCACTGCGAATGAAGACCTATCATTCCTTTTAGGAGGTGAGTGTGAACAGTGAAGAAGGTTCCATGTTACAAAGTAAAAATGGGATGGTTGCAATTCTCTTATCTTGGTGGCTCAATAAACTTCTTGCAGCACTAGTCCGCAGTTCTGGGGGCGAAAGGGTTGGAGGTAATTTTGACTTTGGGTGATAGTGTAAAATGGGCGATATCGATTCAGCCACCATTGATGGAAATGAAAATCGGGAGAGATGTATAACGAGCAGCTGAATCGATATCGCCACTTCCATCTCCCACCACATGGCTCTGGTGGCTGCTTTGGGTGGCCTTTTTCCTTGCGAGCCTAGCAGATGGTCTCTCCTCTGTCTGATTTTAATTGAGGAGGATCTGCACATCAGTATTTGAAGAATTCTGCGCTCGCCTCTTTCTGTCACCATGTTCCCGAGGCCTTCTTTGCGAGCCACCAGAGCCATAAGGTGGAAGCCATTATGAAGTCTTGAGAAAGCACAAGGAATCATGTGGTAAGAAATCACTACAATGACCATTCTGACAAAAGCTGGAGGAGAGAACATATATCACAACACCCACCAATGCTTGCTGTACCTCCAGGAATCTGCTGCTACTTTACGTTGCTGCAGGCTTTTATCCAGTGCTTCCATCCAGACAATTAAAAAAAAATCTGAACTGCCATAGATTTATTCTATCGTGTCATTGTGGGCCCTGGTTCTCTTCTTGTATTATGTAAATATATTGATAAACTTTCAATTATGCTTCGATTAATGCAACTCCATAGAATGTTACTCACCTAGTATATAGAATTAGCCCTCTTTAGCTTATCTCTCTCTCCCTCTCACACTATCCTAACATCTATCACAGTTAATTATATTGTAATTACAGCTGTAACGTTTACTATATTTAAATCAACACATTAAAATAGTTCACTGCAACATACAACAGCTAATAACAATAATTTACTGTGTCTTCTTTTGAGTGACAGCATTTGCTTTTACACTAAATTATTGGAAAGCGCATGTTGATGAATGATGCATGCAATTCAGACTGCAATAAAGTATTCACTATCACCTCAAGCAGTGGTTCTCACATTATATCAAAAGGCGCCTTCTGAGTTTATTCAATATTCCTGTTATACTTTTACTAGTCTCTTTGTCAGTTTTATCAACTTTCTGATTTTCAGACTGAAACACTTAATCCTGACACTTTCAACACAATCTTATTAATTCTGTAATTGTTTCATTATATAACATACATTTTGGCAAACCACCTTGACCTAATCGTGTTAGTTTGGCTCAGTTGGTAACAATCTTGCCTCTGAGTTAGAAGTTTGTGGGTTCAAGTCCTATTGCAGGATTTGAGAACATTATCTCGGCTAATATTTCAGGGTAGTACTGACAGAATGCTGCATTATCCTTTCGATGAGATGTTAGGGGTAATTCTACAATCCATGATCCCAACACAGATCATTGCTCTGAAGAAGTACAGATTGGAGATAGGATTATAACATCATAGCCAAAATTTTCTGATCTGCACTCCCTGCAAATGCAGCTCTGCACTGGAGTTATGGGATTTTAAAATCACCTGCTTAAACCAAGGCCCTGTCTGTTCCCGTAGTTCAGGTGAATGTTGAGTTTGTGCCATTTCTGAGCGATGTAATGAAATGCAAGTTGCTTCTTTTAAAAAAATCCTCTAATCACTATGTGTAGCAGAATCGTAAATGTATTCTAAAAAAAGTTCTTATGGTTTCATTAGAAAGAACAGGTAATCTTTAGCAAGGTACTTAAATGTTTCCAGAGAAATTCTCACTCCTGGCTATTTTGAAAATGTCACCAACAAATATCACCAACAAAAATCCCCTTTTTTCTGTCGAATGGAAGAAGAATCTGAAGTCAACACTATCTTGCTTGACTGAAGACACTGGTTTCGAGAATCTTTGAACAGTTACGTTCAGAGCAAGACGGTGACAAAGTTAACTGAAAAGTTGGCTGAGTTAGGACGAGACATGCAGAGGGACATTATATTGTAGGAGATGGAACATGCAATAAGACAGGAAGAGAGAAAGATTTCAGATGTGTGGGGGTCTAAGGTAGTGAAAGAGTTTGACTGTGTCATCTAAATAGTCTGGAAAATAGGGAAATATCTCACGTTGAGATAGTGGTGGTAATACTTTCATTAAGGAAAAAGAGGGAAAAAAGGAATGTATGAATATCAGAGATATTAATTTACTTAGACTACATTACCTTAGATATGGGGATGGTGCTGGAGGACTGGAGGATTGCAAAAGTTACATACATGTTCAAAAAAGAGGAGGGATAAACCCGGCAATTACAGGCCAGTCAGCCTAACGTCAGTGGTGGGAAACTTTTAGAGACAATAATCCGGGACAAAATAAATTGGCACTTGGAAATGTATGGGCTAATAAATTAAAGTTAGCATGGATTTGTTAAAGGAAAATCGTGTTTGACTAACTTGATTGAGTTCTTTGATGAAATAACAGATAGGGTTGATAAGGGTATTGCGGTTGATGTGTATATGGACTTTCAAAAGGTATTTGATAAATTACCACATAATAGACTTGTTAGCAAAATGAAAGCCCATGGGATTAAAGGGACAGTGACAGCATGGATACAAAATTGACTAGGGGATAGAAAACAGATAGTAGTGGTGAACGGTTGTTTTTCAGAATGGAGGGAAGTATACAATGTTGTTCCCCAGAGATCAATATTAGGACCACTGCTCTTTTTGATATATATTAATGACATGGACTTGGGTATATAGGGTATAATTTCAATGTTTGCAGATGAAACTAAATTCGGAAATGTAGCAAACAATGTGGAGGATAGTAACAGACTTCAGGAGGACATAGACAAACTAATGAAGTGGACAGACACATGGCAGATGAAATTTAACACAGAGAAGTGTGAAGTGATGCATTTTGCGAAGAATGAGGAGAGGCAATATAAATTAAATGGTACAATTTTAAAGGGGGTGCAGGAACAGAGAGACTTGGGGGTGCACATATACAAATCTTTGAAGGTGGCAAGACAACCTGAGAAGGCTGTTAAAAAAGTACATGGGATCCTGGACTTCATTAATAGACATGATGTGGAGATGCCGGTGATGGACTGGGGTTGACAATTGTAAACAATTTTACAACACCAAGTTATAGTCCAACAAATTTATTTTAAATTAAATTCCACAAGCTTTCGGAGGCTTCCTCCTTCGTCGGGCGGATGGTGGAAATGATATTTTCGAATCCTTCGCATTTGAAAAACATAGAACAATGCCTGGTGATTACTGCCCGTTGCCAAGGCAATCACAGTGAGCAGACAGAAAGGTGTCATCTAAAAGGCCACTGAATATACACCCCCCCAAAAAAAAAGAGAGAAGGAAGACAGTCAATGACCCGTTATATTAAAAACAGATAACATTTGTTCGCTGGTGGGGTTACGTGTAGTGTGACATGAACCCAAGATCCCGGTTGAGGCCGTCCTCATGGGTGCGGAACTTGGCTATTAATTTCTGCTCGACGATTTTGCGTTGTCGTGTGTCTCGAAGGCCGCCTTGGAGTATGCTTACCCGAAGGTCGGTGGCTGAATGTCCATGACTGCTGAAGTGTTCCCCGACAGGGAGAGAACCTTCCTGTTTGGCGATTGTTGCGCGGTGTCCGTTCATCCGTTGTCGCAGCGTCTGCAGAGACCATGCAGACGCTGCGACAACGGATGAACGGACACCGCGCAACAATCGCCAAACAGGAGGGTTCTCTCCCTGTCGGGGAACACTTCAGCAGTCATGGACATTCAGCCACCGACCTTCGGGTAAGCATACTCCAAGGCGGCCTTCGAGACACACGACAACGCAAAATCGTCGAGCAGAAATTAATAGCCAAGTTCCGCACCCATGAGGACGGCCTCAACCGGGATCTTGGGTTCATGTCACACTACACGTAACCCCACCAGCGAACAAATGTTATCTGTTTTTAATATAACGGGTCATTGACTGTCTTCCTTCTCTCTCTTTTTTTTTGGGGGGGTGTATATTCAGTGGCCTTTTAGATGACACCTTTCTGTCTGCTCACTGTGATTGCCTTGGCAACGGGCAGTAATCACCAGGCATTGTTCTATGTTTTTCAAATGCGAAGGATTCGAAAATATCATTTCCACCATCCGCCCGACGAAGGAGGAAGCCTCCGAAAGCTTGTGGAATTTAATTTAAAATAAATTTGTTGGACTATAACTTGGTGTTGTAAAATTGTTTACAATTCATTAATAGAGGCATAGAGTACAAAAGCAAGGAAGTTATGCTAAACCTTTATAAAACACTGGTTAGGCCTCAGCTGGAGTATTATGTTCAATTCTGGGCACCACACATTAGGACGGCTATAAAGGCCTTAGAAAGGGTGCAGAAAAGATTGACTAGAATGGTACCAGGGATGTGGGACTTCAGTTATGTGGAGAGACTGGAGAAGCTGGGGTTGTTCTCCTTAGAGCAGAGCAGTTCTCGTTAAGGGGAGATTTGATAGAGGTGTTCAAAATCATTAACGGTTTTGACAGAGTAAATAAGGAGAAATTGTTTCCAGTGGCAGAAGGGTTGGTAACCAGAGGACACAGATTTAAGGTGATCGGCAAAAGAGCCAGAGGCGACAAGAGGAAACATTTTTTTAAGCAGTAAGTTGTAATGGTCTGGAATGCACCTGAAAGGGTGGTGGAAGCAGATTCAATAGTAACTTTCAAAAGGGAATTGGATAAAGACTTGAAGGGGAAAATTTACAGAGCTATGGGGAAAAAGCAGGGAAATGGGACTAATTGGATAGCTCTGTCAAAGAGCCGGCACAGGCACGATGGGCTGAATGGCCTCCTCCCATGCTGTACCAACTATGATGCATGAGAAAGTGTTATTGTATTCAAGTAGTGTCAACCTTAGCTCAATGGTAACACTTGCCTCTGAGTCAGAAAATCACAGCTTCAAGCCCCACTCTAGAGATTTGAACACATATTCTCGATTCTTGAGTGTAATACTGAGGGACTGCTGAACTGTCAAAGGTGCTGTTTATCAGAGGTGATATTAAACGCAGAACATTAAATACAGAACATTTGACATTTATTTTGTTGATGTTTCATTACTTGGACCTTGCTGTATAAAAATTGGCTGCCACATTTCCTACATTACAACAGTTACTACACTTCAAATGTACTTCATTAATTGCAAAGCATTTTGGGGCATCCTTCGGTCAGGAAAGGTGCTATATAATGCAAGATATTTCTTTCTTTAGTATAATATTGAAATTATCACTATTGTGAAGCAAACAGCGGAGTGGCGTAAATCAACCAGCAAGTTCTGGAGATTCACAATTGACGGCATAGCTCTTAATCCCCTGAACTTGCTGGCCGAGTTGAGCATTAATAACGGCGTGCGGCATTAACACATTGTTATTTTTCCAGCAAGGTTTGGCTCAATATTTTAGATAGAGGAAAAAGTAACTCATCTCCCTGTTGAAAGGAGAATGTCTATGAATCAGCTGAAGATCTCATTGACCAGACCCTGAACCACTAATCTCTCCCCCACCAAATACTAGCACTTCTGCTGGAGATGACACTTTCATCTTCACTTGCTCTTCAACATTTTTGACTATGCCTCTTTTAATTGCCATGTTCTGAAGTCACAGGACACTGCCATTATTCTGTGAAAGCATTGTATCAAAACACCAAGGGCTTGCTCTATAATCCAACATAAGCCTCATTGTACTTGTTCTAGGATTTGTCACCAGCCATGGTTGCACAGTAAAGCTGAATCCTCTAGGACCTAGACTACCAACCTGTCCTCTTCTTGGAAACAGTTGTGGAACAATGCTTGGCCTCAAGATGTAAGAAAGAAAAAAGCTTGCATTTATATAGTGCCCCAGGAAATCCCAAAATACTTCACAGTCAACAAATTACTTTGGAAGTGTAGCCACTGTTGTTATATCGGCAAATGCATCACTGAGTTTGCACACAGCAAAGACCCACAAACAGCAATGAGGTAAATGACAAGTTAATTGGTTTTGGAGATATTGGTTGAGGGATAAATGTTGGCCAGGACACTGGAAGAACTCCCCTGCTGTTCTTTGACTAGTCCCATGGGATCTTTTACGTCCATGCGAAAAATGGGACGTCCAGCAATGCAGCACTCCAATCAGTGTGCTGAAGTGTCAGCCCAGATTATATGCTCAGAATGGAACTTGAGCCCACAGCTTTCAGGCTCATAAGCAAGAGTATGACCACTGAGCCAAGTTGACACATGAATTGCTAGGGAAGCATGCATGCTCACAGACTATATGCCTGTACAGAATCCCTTTCTCCTGGGATATAATCATGCATAATGTGCTGGGGCTCAGATGCCCATATGTGTGCAATCTGTTGTGTCTTGAACTGTGGGGAAACCACAATGGCCCTGAGCATGCCTCTACGGTTACTGCTGATTATCCATGCTGAGATTGATGAAAGTGTTATGGTGTTGGAACAAGGCAGCTGTCAACTATTTGATGTTGCGATACATGTAAGGACGGGAAGTTTATTTATTAGGGATACAGTTAGAGCCAGCTTCACACAAGGTTCAGAATTTAAGAGTGCAATGCAAATAATGCAAGTCAATGTGGATTTTCCTAAAACAACTCAACAAGCTTTATTTATAACAACATAGATATTTCCTTCCCTAACCAACTTCAGCCCAGGTACAGAAAAAATGCACAATCTCACCCAACCAATTGAGGGAAGCAGAAAAAGGCTTTCCTTCAGCAGGCCTAGTCATCGGGTTCTCTCATAAGCTTGTTTCTGTAGGTAGAACGAGCAGCAGGCCAATTCCTGCCTAAAAACTTTTGGGAGGGGTTTTATGGCCGTCTGTTTCACTTACATTAACATTTTTGGGGGGGGGTGGGAGTGGCTGTTGCTTGACTGCATCTCCAGATCTAGCTGCAGGAATTAGCATAGTTCAATCATTGTTTCCTGCAGAGCCTCAATCTCCTGTAGCACAGGTCTTCAAAGACAGCTCTGTCATACTTCATGGAGGAGGTACGAATTGGGCCTGTGCCTCTTACAATGTCTATTCACTCTTCACCTATTTCTTCTGGTCTTCCTCATCTATAACCAATATTAGGCTAAGGAGGAGAAATTCAAACTCAGAGTTGCCCATTTTGCACCTGAAAAATGGGTGGCCAGCAGTTGAAAATCGGATGGGCTTCTTGGCTGCCCCATTAAAGCTTAAGGCCTCCGTGATGCCATGTAAATGGAGGAGCAGCCCACCCATCTAAAACAGGTATAACGCTGCTTAAGTATGCAATTTGGAATCCTACACCAGTTATGGGGCCCTCACTGTAAATTCAGGTGCAAATGGGCAGAGCATGCTTCATGTACCAAGCGTTGAGTAGCCTAACCAGTGTTCTTTAAAGTAGTCCTCATACATCACAGACCAATAAATCATTTCTCTAGGTCTCTAAAGGCAACCTTGGAATCTGATGCGGTTTGATTGAACTCAGTGCTTCATCTCTTCTCTCTTACAGAAAGGTAAAACCGCTCAATCTCCTTTTAAATATTAATTCATCCTGGGTGCTGTGTTCATCTCTAATAATGAAATACAAAGCAATTGTAATGACACTTCTCTTGAGTCAGGCCATCCTTTGCTGAGTAATGGTCCAGAAATTGCTCGGAGCAGTAAACCAACAGTGCTCGTCGCTCCACAGATTTATACTAACCCACTAACTACGTGTACTTCCTTTAATAGGAAGAGGAGAAGAGCCCAGCATTAGCTCCAGCAGAGCTAGGACCCATAGGAGAAGCAAGGGGATCACTCTCTTCCCTTGACCAGTCGGATTTGACAAGCTGCAAAACTGTTTCTACAAACTGGAACGTAAAATCCAAGAAGTGAAAGGTACAACATTAAAATCATTGTAAAAACAGTTATAGATAGCGAAAAAAAGAGGGTACAAAATAATCGAATTAAATAAAGGAGACAGAAGGGAAAAGTAAAAAAACAAATTTTAAATTTTTTAATTTAACTTTATTTTTAACGACCAGAAACTATTAAAATAAGAGTAAAGAGACTCCGCATTTTTAAAAGTTAATTTTTAGTTGTTTGGCAGTCATTAAGACTTATCGAACTATTAAAACTTAGTATAGACCTGGTATTTTTAAGTGTACCTGTTTTGTGGCAATATTAGTTCCTTTCCAGCTGGGCAGATGAGCAAGTTGGCATTGTTCAATGATTTCACTGATTTCAGCCGGCGATATACCTTTAATTCGAAGCTGTCATATCGCTGGCAAACCAGGAAGTGCAAGTTCTGGATTTCTGCGTTTCTCTGCGGATGTGCGAACGCCGGAACTTGCTCCTTGGCTAACAATGGTGAGCGCCGATGGGCTCACCGTTCTTATCTAAATTTTTGGGCCATTATTTTCAACAATTTGAAATCTTAACCTACTCTAATAGCTGATTGAATGTCCGTCATTCCATCCTTAGAAAGTACTGCAATACCTTGCTGTTTTCTATCTCTTTTTCTGTTTCCAAACATGCAACAATCAGCATGACTTCCTCGTTGTCAACATTTCTGGTCATGTGAGCTGGATATATTCTGTTCAGCATGGCAGCAAGAAATATGTCCTTGCCTCACTTGTAAAAAACATTAAATTTATCTTCTTGAACATGTAATATCATTATTTCAAGCCTTTTAGGTGCTTCAAGCAGTTTGTGATCACCTTCCACGGCAATGTTTTTTCTAAGATCATATTGCTCAAATTTCTGCAAACCAAAAAGAATGGCTAAAAGTTCTTTTTCAATCTGAACATAATTTATCTCTGTTTCAGTTGGAGATTTGAGGGTGAAATTCAACTTTGGCAGAGGTGCAAAACAGGCAGTAGTGGATCGTCCACCCATTATACACTCTGCCCAACTTGCTTTGTATTAAAGTCAGTGGAAAGGAAAATCGGGCAGTGTGTAAAACAGATCCACTACCATCCATTTTGCACCCAGCCAAAGTTGAATTTCACCCCCTCTACAGGCATAAACCATAGGTTGACCTTCACACCTGAGGCACACTCTCTTACAGATGTGTCATATCACAGAACTACATCCTTACTGATGTCAAAATATTTTAGTAGTGATGCTTGAAAAGTGATCCAGACACTTCTCACACCCAAACACGTCTCATGGTTCTATCGTGTTCAAAATCATTAAGTGTTTAGATAAAGTAAATAAAGAGAAACTTTTCCCATTGGCTGAAGGGTCAAGAACCAGAGGACACAGATTTAAGGTGACTGGCAAAAGAACTAAAGGAGACATGAGGAAAAACTTTTTTACACAGCAAATAGTTATGTGAAATACGGTGCCTGAAAGGATGGTGGAAGCAGATTCAATCATGGTTTTCAAAATGGAATTGGATAAATATGTGACGGGAGAAAAATTGCAGGGCTAAGGGAATGGGACTAACTGGATTGCTCTTACAAAAAGCTGGCGTGGGCTTGATGAACTGAATGGCCTTCTTCTGTGCTGTAACCATTCTATGATTCTATGATTCTATGTCTCCACATCAGTCCCAATTAAAGTCTTCTTTCTCCAGTCAATCAGAAAGAGGAGAAGTTACCTCTGATAACTTTTACAGCAAATTGGTGCAGATAATTAGTCATGGCAAGAATCCTCCAGATCACTTTTCCATCAGAAGGAGAAGATGTTTTAAGCAATGTTTCAACTTTAGCAGGAACTAGTTTTATTCTATCTTTGATGAGTTGATGACCCATATATTTCACTTCTTGTTCCTTGAACTTTATTTTACCCTCGCTCAGTTTGATAACATTTTGCTGGCGTTGCTTCAACATGGCTTCTCGGTTCGAATCATTACTTTGTTCCTCTGTATTATAGACTAAAATATCATCTGGCACAAACCAGTTATTTCCAGATTTTCAAGCGCCTCAAGGTGTCTTCTCTGGTTTCTACAGGAGCTGGAGGCATGCACAACCATCTATATCTTCCGAGAGGTGTTGAAATGGTACTTAGCAAAGTTGATTCTTCTTCAAGTAGAACGTGTTAACAACATAAACATGCATTTATTTAGCAGCTTTAATGTAGAAAATCATCCCAAGGCACTTGTCCGAGGCCTAATCATTCAAAAATGGATGCCTAGACAAAGAAAATTGTAAACAATTTTACAACACCAAGTTATAGTCCAGCAATTTTATTTTAAATTCACAAGCTTTCGGAGGCTTCCTCCTTCCTCATTTCCACAACATTCACCTGAGGAAGGAGGAAGCCTCTGAAAGCTTGTGAATTTAAAATAAAATTGCTGGACTATAACTTGGTGTTGTAAAATTGTTTACAATTGTCAACCCCAGTCCATCCCGGCATCTCCACATCATAGACAAAGAAAGAGTTAGTAGGAAGGGTGACTAAAAGCTTGGTCAAAGAAATGGGTTTTAAGGGGGGTCTTAAAACAGGAGAGGGAGTTGAGGAGAAGATGGGATTGAAGGAGCGAATTCCAGAGTCTGAGGCCTCGGTGACTGAAGGCACAACCACCAATGGTGGAGGGACTTGGGGGGATGGGGGACGGGGCGGGGGTGATGCACAAGAGGCCAGAGTCAGAAGAACGGAGAATTCAGGAGGATGAGGGTTTCTAGGGCTGGTGGAGGTTACAGAGATAGGGCGGAGCAAGGCTGTGATGGGATTTAAACACAAGGATAAGAAATTTAAATCTGAGGGGCTAGGGGACAAGTAGGTCATCGAGAACATAGGTGATAGGTGCAAGATAGAATACGCACAGTAGAGTTTTAGATGAGCTGAAGCTTACAGAGGGTGGAGGATAGGAGGTCGGGCAGGATAGCATTGGAATAGTTGAGTTTGGAGCAGACAAAGCATGGATGAGGGTCTCAGCTGCAGATGGGCTTACATAGGGGTGGAGGTAAGCAAGGTTACAGAAGTGCATGTAGGACTCTGTGATGGAGAGGATATGGGTCAGAATCTCACTGAAGTTGCAAGCAGCCTTACTCATTCTAGGACAATGGCCAGAAGGGGGTTGGAAATGGTGGCAAAGATACAGAACTTATGGCCGAAAATGATTATTTCAGTCTTCCCAATGTTTAGTTAGGGAAAATTGCGACTTATCAAAGACTGGATGTAAGACAAGCAATCTGACAACACAGGGGCAATGGAAGAATTAAGACAAGTGGTGGAGAGGTAAAGCTGGATGTCATCAGTGTACATGAGGAAGCTGATCCCATGTCTGTGGATGATATTGCCAAGGGGTAGCTTGTAGATGCGGAAGAGTAGGGGGCCAAAAACAGGTCCTTGGTGGACTCTGGAGGTATTGGTGCAGGGGTGGGAAGAGAAGCCATTGCTCTGGCTATGATCAGACAGATAAGAGTGGAACCAAGTGAGGGCAATCTCACTGAACTGGACAATGGAGGAGATGTGTTAGAAGAGGATGGTGTGGTCAAGCATGTCTGGAGAGAGGTCAAGAAGGGACAATGCACAATGGTCACCATTACAGAAGATGTCATTTGTCATTTGTGATTTTGGTTAGAGCTGTTTCAGTGCTGGGGCAGGGGTGGAAACCTGATTAGAAAGCTTCAAATATAGAGTTACAGGAGAGAAGGGCAAAGCATGTTCAAAGACTTTGGAAAGGAAAGGGATATTGGAGATGGGAAGTAGTTTGCATGGACAGAGTGGTCGACGGTGGGTTTTTTTGAGGAAGGGAGTGATGATCATGGTTTTGAAAGGTAGGGTAACCGTACCTGAGAAGAGTGAGTACACGAGGAGAGAGAACCATTTACAATGTCAGCCAGCATGGGGGCCAGGAACGTAATTTGGGTGGTTAGCAGTTTAGTGCCAAAGGGGTGAAGGGAGCATGAGGTGGGTCTCATGGACAAGATAAGTTCAGGGAGGGTATGAGGGGAGATAGGAGAGAAACTAGAAAGAGACGCAGATTCAAGGCTAGGGCAAGGGCGAGCCTGGGGAAACAGCTGAGGTAGCTGAATGGATTGTCTCAATTGTAGTGACAAAGAAGTCCAGGAGCTTCTCGCACTTGTTGTTGGAGGTGAGGGTGGAGGAGGCAGAGAAGAGGACTTTAAGGAGATGGCTGGTAATTGAGAAAAGAAGCCAGGAGTTATCTTTGCCCGCCAGGATGATCCTGGAATCGTGGTTAGTTCTGGCAGAGGAGAGCGAGGCTCAACTGTACTTTGTGTGGTCCAGCCAGATTGCGTGATGAATGCCTAAAGCAGTTGTGTGCCATACGCACAAGTCTGTACCCCCTTGGACTTGAGAGAGTGAAGATGGGGGTCAAACCAAGGGGAATGACCAGGATGGGAGAAAGTAAAAACTTTGCTGAAGACAAGGGCATCAAAATTGGATGTAAGGAAGTTGTTGAGGAAACAGATGGCTTCAGAAGTATTGTGGAAGTTTGAAAGTGCAGCTGCAAGTGACTTAGGGGGGAACAGGCAAGAAGAATTTCAAAGAAGAAGCAAGAGATTTGGAAGAAGGTGACATTTTTAAGAGATTAAGATTGAGAAATAGTAAGAGAAACTATTTTATACAAAATAATAATTTATATTAAGTTTCATTTTATATTATCTGTAGTTAAATCTTAGAATTAAAAAACCTGCAAATGTAGCTGACAGACAATATTTGTAAGGAAATAATTATCATATAAAGTAGCCTTGGATAGTTCCAATCTTCTCATGGATACATCTATATGTTTATTCTTGTCTACACAAATAAATAGATCAGATAGTTTGTGTTATGTCTTGAAATCATGCCCTGGAGCCTTTTTGAGTCTTGGTATGTTGAGCTAATAACACCTAATGTAAAACAAAGAGTGAAGGTCATGAGAGGGGTGACATAATGACCTTTTACCGAAGCTTAAAAGCAAGACCATTGTACTGTGAGGTGGGAGATAAAGAAGGGAGACATCTGGAAGGTTGAGCTGCATAGGACTTGTTCTCAAGTGAACATACATTTTAGAGGGAATTGCGGAGAGCGCGGTGATTGAATCCAAGGGGGTAGAGATGGGTGGAGTGAACGGGACAAGAAGGAGGTTAGTGAGGTTAGCCACAGTAGGCAAGAAGGTCAATAAAAAGGAGGATGGAGGCAGAAACAGAAACCTCCATGGGCCCTTCCGTGAATGCCAAAAGAAGCACAAAGGGTAGCTGTGGGCTTATTCATGGGGTATTCAATCCTGGCATATTGGCAGTAGAGTAGAAAAGCAGAGTAGTGATGGGTTGGGGTAGGGATTGGGGGGGCTAAAGTACCTGAGAGGGGAGCAATGGAAGATGGCATGGCTAGGTGACAGAAGGAAAAGGAGACAGTCGAGAAGGGCCCAAGAGGGACCAAGAAAAGAAAAAGGAGATAGAAGTAATGGGCCCAGGTCCAGAGTGGTATCCAAAATGCGCATGGGAATGGACACAAAGGGAAATTGGGTTACACAGGCAGAACAGAGATTAGAAAAGACATGTCCTGGTTGTAAACAAAAGACCTCCCCCCTTACCCTAGGTGCTGGGTACCAGACGGATCAAAAAATTGTTACACTCAGTATAATTGGTACCTTAATGTGACAATAAATATTACAATAACTAATTCACCAACTGTTAGCTCACAAAAGCAAAACTTCATTGGATCAACAATCTCACCAAACACCAAAGCACTTCACAAAATAAGGTTCACAAATTCAACAGAAGCTGTCCTTTTTTTAGTGGGTTTCCCTCTCTCCAAGCCTTCAGTGAATTTTTCCTTTTGCTTCCGATCGTTCAGTGAGTCTCTCCCTCTGTCTCCAATCCTTCCATAAGGAACTCAAGCAAGCTTCAGTAATAAATAGCTTGTTTCATGATGTCACCTAAACTTCTCAATTCAGTTACTGTCTTGTATTTCATTGCCAGCTTCCTGTTATCCTGCATGTAGCATACATCTGCAGTGCTACCAAATACAGCATTGAAATACTGTATGCACTTCAGCATTGAGATTTTTTTTTTAATTCAAAATTTTGCCTGAAGTGTTCTAACACAAAAAAACATAGGGGGTTATATTGGATAACCCCCAAAACCGAGCTCGGGGGTCACGGCGTGCGATTAACCCTCACCCAGTCGTTGAGATGCAGGCAGCACGTAACATTCCGTGCTGCCTGGTGATTTACCTGATTGCTGCATCCAGCCAGCTCTATCTGCACTATTGAGTGACTGCTCACCAGCAGGGGGCCCAGATATCGCGAGTGGCCAGCACCACTAAAAGACAGCCTGCACCTCCTAAAGGGGAGGTGCACTGTGGCTGAAGAAAGTGGTTGAAGTCAATTGGGAAGTGAATCTGTGCTGCAATATAGTGCAGCATGGTGATGATGGGACCTCTGGAATTTTTACTGAGCAACAACTGGGCTGCTCAATGTTTGCGGGATTCTGATATTTGCAAAATATAAGATACGGGTCCGCACAGAGTCTGAACAGAGATCAGACATCGCACACGTAAAACAAAACTGCAGGTCCCATCCCTATGTTTACAAACTGTTGAATTATGTTAAAACATTGAATAAAGGTTGCACACTACTAAATCCCACATCCTCCAATCTGCACACCAGACCCCACCAATCTGCCGATCTGAGTTTGTATCAGGCATGTGAGTGAGCGTGCACCAAGGTTCTCTGCTGATGCACTAGAGGCCTTGGTGCAAGAGGTGGACAAAACGAGGGGGATCCTATATCCGCAGGGGTGGGGGGGACCTCCAGACATATGCTCCTGAGGCAGTGGAAGGCACTAGGGGACGAAGTCAATGCCAAGCGCATGGATGCAGTGCAGGAAGAAGTTCAATGCTTTGACACAAGTGGTCAAGGTGAGTGAGGTCAACTGTCAAGTGGCATCTCCTACCAACTGCCCCATTAGCCACATCCACTGCTCCACACACTACACACCCCATCACCCACCTACCAACAAACTCTTTCAATCAGTACTCGATTCTTCTCATCAGACACTTCTTCTCACCCTCACACATTACCACTGTTGCAAGCCGCACACCCACAACTCACAGGTCACACAAACTGGAAGCTATTCAACCATGACAGCCACATCACCCAAACATCTTGCAGGACACTCACCGATACACGTCCCACTTACTTGCAGGAGAAGGTGGCGCATAACTGGAGGCAGCAAGTGGCAGTGGCTCCATGGAACATGAACCTGCTGTCCTCTCTCAGGATAACAGCATTCCTGTCCCACCCCTGCCTCTCCACCAGTGCCCTTGCTGTTGCCTGTCAGCTGGCCAGCTCACTCCCTGTAGAGTATTGAAACTTTATTAAAGGAACATAAGAAGATAGGAACAGGAGTAGGCCATTTAGCCCCTCGAGCCTGTTCCACCATTCAATGAGATCATGGTATCCCTTAATACCTTTGGTTAACAAAAATCTATCAATCTCAGATTTAAAATTAACAATTGAGCTAGCATCAACTGCCGTTTGCGGAACAACATTCCAAACTTCTACCACCCTTTGCGTGTAGAAGCGTTTCCTAACTTCACTCCTGCAAGTCCTGGCTCTAATTTTTAGGCTATGTCCCTCAGTCCTAGTATTCAAGTATAGGAGGCCTCTAAAGAAAGGTACAAATGCATCGGCAGCCAGAAGCAATAATCCAGCAACTAATCTAGCGTTGAGTTCCAAAATCGCATTTATCCCTTTAAATCAGCGTCACACACTGATCTACCGCATTTTCTCCCTATTTAATACGCTGCCAGCGTTCGATATCTACGGGTGCGCAAAGGCCTTTACCAATATGGCGTCTGGCGCACATCACGCCAGAAGTGTGCACGTGCATTCCGGATGCCATTTTGGGTCCTTAGGAGTCCGCATTGCGCCTACACAACGGGCGCTACATGGCCCAATTTAGACCCAATAATGTCTATGCCAAAAATATATGTTTAACATCTGTCCATTTACAGAAGAAATTCATTTCCTGACATCAAAGTCCTTTAGGCTTTTAGATGTGATCTGATGAGTACTGGTGAATGACAGGGGAGCAAACGGTTACTTTGGACCATCTAACCGGCAGGTTTCTGTCTTGCCTCAAGCAGGAAATTTTAATAGAATCACAATCCATTCATGTCTGTAAAATCAGTAAGAAATATTTTATTTTAATCTTCTATCTGAATATCTGTCTAAAAAAATCTAAATGCTAATTAACTAATACCTGACAAATCATAAATGGTCACCTGCAAACCAGCATACATGCTGTACAATTCTCTCATTTGAATTTAACATCCTTTCTATTAAATACAAAAATAACTAATACTACACGTTCCGTTTCCCTTTATTAGATGAAAAGGAAAAAATAGGTGCAAATCTGAATGCCAATCTTCCTGAGCTGCACCAATGTCTACAATTACAACTTGCTCTCTGCAGCAGCAGGAACAATATATAATCAAAATGGTGGCTTTCATTTGCACACAGACGAAGGTGCCTATTTGCAGTCATTGAGTTGGAGGAGGCTGTCCTACCATGCTGTGATTTCCAATTTTTCTATGCTGGTCAACCTGCTCTCAAGAGTTTATGCCACAGATTCCCAGTGTGCGCTGATGAGGAGTATATGTGTGTGTGTGTGTGTGTGTGTGTGTGTGCTAATCAAGAGTGTGTGCGTGTGTGTGTGTGTGTGTGTGCTAATCAAGAGTGTGTGCGTGTGTGTGTGTGTGTGTGTGCTAATCAAGAGTGTGTGCGTGTGTGTGTGTGTGTGTGTGTGCTAATCAAGAGTGTGTGTGTGTGTGTGTGTGTACTAATCAGGAGTGTGTGTGTGTGTGTACTAATGAGTTGTGTTTGTGTGTGTGTGCTAATGAGGAGTGTGTGTGTGTTAATGAGGAGAGAATGTGTGTTAATGAGGAGTGTGTGTGTGGATTAATGAGGGATTGTGTGTGTGCGTTAATGAGGAGTGTGTGTGTTAATGAGGATTGTGTGTGTGTGTTAATAAGGAGCGTGTGTGTACATTAATGAGGAGGGATTGTGTGTGTGTGTTAATGAGGAGTGTGTGTGTTCATGAGGATTGTGTGTGTGTGTTAATAAGGAGCGTGTGTGTGCATTAATGAGGAGGGATTGTGTGTGTGTGTTAATGAGGACAATGTGTGTGTGTTAATGAGGAGAGTGTGTGTGTGTGTGTTAATGAGGGGTGTGTGTTATGACGATTGTGTTTGTGGTAATGAGGGGTGTGTGTATTATGAGGATTGTGTTTGTGGTAATGAGGGGTGTGTGCACTAATGAGGAGTATGTGTGTGTGCTAATAAGGAGTGTGTGTGTGTGTGTGTGTGTGTGTGTGCATGTGGGACAGAGTTAGGGGTAGACGACAAAGGCCTGCCAAAATACATTTACACAGTACACGTCAATGTGTGTGAATGAGCATGTGTACATTTACACAGTACACTTCCATGTGTGTGAATGAGCACGTGTACATTTACACAGTACACTTCCATGTGTGTGAATGAGCACGTGTACATTTACACAGTACACTTCCGTGTGTGTGAATGAGCATGTGTACATTTACACAGTACACTTCCATGTGTGTGAATGAGCATGTGTACATTTACACAGTACACTTCCATGTGTGTGAATGAGCATGTGTACATTTACACAGTACACTTCCATGTGTGTGAATGAGCACGTGTACATTTACACAGTACACTTCCGTGTGTGTGAATGAGCATGTGTACATTTACACAGTACACTTCCATGTGTGTGAATGAGCATGTGTACATTTACACAGTACACTTCCATGTGTGTGAATGAGCATGTGTACATTTACACAGTACACTTCCATGTGTGTGAATGAGCATGTGTACATTTACACAGTACACTTTCATGTGTGTGAATGAGCATGTGTACATTTACACAGTACACTTCCGTGTGTGTGAATGAGCACGTGTACATTTACACAGTACACTTCCGTGTGTGTGAATGAGCACGTGTACATTTACACAGTACACTTCCGTGTGTGTGAATGAGCATGTGTACATTTACACAGTACACTTCCATGTGTGTGAATGAGCATGTGTACATTTACACAGTACACTTCCATGTGTGTGAATGAGCACGTGTACATTTACACAGTACACTTCCAGCACAACAATGGAAATTTGGGGGCATATGATACAGAAGAAACTTCACGTATTTCCACAGAATGAAAAGACTGATATGAAAAATACAGCAGATAGGATACTTGGACACTAATGAGATCAACTCTCCATAAAGCCTTCTGTAAGGTTTGTAAAGTCCATTAGGAGAGTGTAATGTGTTTGATATCAGCAGTGATTTTGATGGCATGCATTCATTCATAACACTTTCCTGCAGTGGCCAAAAAATAAAAGATTACAGGATGAAAGCCCAGCAATGGATCAAAAATAAAAAAGAAAAGTTTGCAGAAATGAGCACAATTTAAAATTTATTGAACATTAAAGTTAGAATCACAGATCCAAAGAAAGAAATTACTTCAAACAAATTATTTTGCAAAAAGAATGGCCATATGAAAATAATATTTAAGAGTATTATTTTTAGTATGCAGTACGTTTATTTCTATTTGTAGTCTGCAATTAAAGAGATCAATTTAAACACTTTTCATAAAAAAAGCTTAAAATGTCATCAGTTAACGCATTCCCCCAAAACCACTGCTGCCATCACACACTTAACGCTCTCTTAATGGGCACTAAATTGGGCTGTGTAGCATGGCCTCTCTACATCCAAGATGGCGTCTTGGATGCGCACGCACGTTTCCAGTGTGACATGCGCCAGATGCCATCTTGGTATAGGTGTTAGCGCAGGCGCAAATACCGAATGCTGGAAGCATGTAAAGTATGGAGAAAATATGTGCAATTGAAACACTGATTTTAAAGTGATAGACACTATTTTGGATCTTAACGCTCAACTCAACGCACAGTCTTAACCCCAACCATCTGAATGTGCCTTACAGTGCCTGAAGGACCCCCTACCAGCGCTTTTTAAAGGGGCCATGTCGGTGTTGCAGGTTAGTTGCTGAATTATTGCTTCTGGCTGCTGGTGGAGTAGGAAGTGTTTTTTGAAGCTCCCTATTCTTACTGAGCGCTCCTAGACTACATTTGAGAGTGCTTTTGAGGTACTGCCTTATGGGTCGGCCAGTTACAACCCTGATGGAACAACATTCCTACCAACCATGGGTGGTCTGCTCGGGCTCCCGCTGGGCATTGAGCACGACTGGGAGCATGCAGAGAGGCCACACATAGCTGGTCAAGCTGCGAGGAGACGGAGGACGAGGAGGCGCAGGGCACTGAGCAGGAGGCCCTACCCAATGAGGGCCTTCCGGGTCCAATTCTCTTACCTCAACATGACCAAGGAGGATTGCCTGAGGTTCACCAAGGAAGCCATCACTGAGATCTGTTAACTGGTGCGACCACAACTGCAGCCTCAGAGCAGGGCGAGGACAGCATTGCCTGTGGCTGTGAAGGTCACTGTGGCACTGAATTTCTACGGCTCAAGAGCATTTCAGGCCTCTGCTGGCGACACGTGCAACATCTCGCAGTATGCAGTGCACTGCTGCATAAGGGAGGTCACAGACACACTGTACCAGATGAGGAACAGGTTCATCACCTTCCCTCTCAACGGAGACAAGCAGAACGAGCGAGCACGGGGGTTCACCCGCGTTGTTGGCTTCCCCGTGGTGCAGAGTGCCATTGACTGTACGCATCAACTCGGCTGTCTTCGTCAACCGAAAGGGCTTCCACTCCCTCAATGTGCAGCTGGTGTGCGACCACACACATTGAATCTGCTGCATGCTGCACAACCTCGCTATCATGAGGGACAAGCCTTTGCCACCAATGATTGGAGAAGACCCTGAGCCAGAGATGGAGGAGGAGAAGGCTGAGGAGGAACAGGCGGAGAAGCAGGAGGAGGAAGAGCCTGAGGAGGAGGAGGAGGAGGAGGGGGTGGAGCCGGAAGGAGAAGTGGAGGAAGACACAAGGGTGCAGCAGGAACCACAAGCCTTGTCTGCAAGGGCTCTGAGTGCTCGCCTGATCCGTGCCTGCTATCAATAATTTGAACTACATCCTCCAACTCACCAACAGTCCTACATTCCCCACCTTTCCCCTCCCACAAGACAATAAAATCACCCTCCATCTGATTACACATTGGTGTCCCTCTCAGCTCATTGCATGAATAAAAACCACCACCAAATGCAAAATCAAACTCTAATTTATGGATTAATAAATGAAATTATGCAAACATAACAGAACTATTCACCCTTGTGCATTCCCTTCGTGCCTGTTGTTCGTTTGCCTTTACCTATCCTAGTGCTCCTACGAGGTGCTTCCCCAGTGGCTGGTATGTGGGTGATGGGTGGCTGCTGGCCTTCAATGGAGGAACGGCCAGATGGCCTTGGAGGACGACCTCGAGCAGCTCTGGGCCGGGAGGACCTGGCTTCAGACTGCACCATCTCAGCATGGGCTGCAGCAGTCTGGCCTGGCTGGCCGAGCGGCAACAACAGGGGCAATGGCGGAGTGGCAGGGGTGGGAGCAGGAAGGCTGTGGTCCTGAGAGAGGACAGCAGGTCCGACTGCCATGGCGCCACTGCCACTCTCCCGGGGCGGCGCCTCAGCAATCCTGGTGATCAGCTGGAGAACGGATTGCTGGAGTGCTGTGATGCCCTGGAAGCCCTGTTCCACAGTGGACCCCAGACCCACGATAGCAGCAGTCTGAGATTCCAAGGCAGCAGTCTGAGCTCCAAATGCAGCAGTCAGACCTTGGATGGCAGATGCTGCAATGGATGCCGTAACATCGGCCATCAGACGCTGCATCATGGTGGGTTCCACAGGTGTGCTGATGGAGGTGACCACCCGTTCCATGTTGGAAAGGATGGGCTCCAAGCTCTGCGCAAAGCCCTGTTGGAGCTGGACTCCTCCATGCCCCTTCTCATTGTACGCAGGCTTTCTGGCAGGTTTTCCAGTGCCCCAAGCATTTGTTGGTGTACGCCCATCAGCCGTCTTCTGTAACCTGGCCCATCGAAGTCCTTATTTGACTCTTCTGTAGCAGAACTAGTGAGCGACTTCGCCCTCCGGCGAGCTGGCACCTGTGGTATCCGTTCCCCCCGTCCCGGCTCCTGTGCACTTGTGCTCGGTGTCTCACCACGTGCAGATCCCTCCTCTAACCTAACATCTAAAGGACGCGCAGTGTCAGTCTCTGAGCTGGTGGAAGCAAGTGTCAGATCGAGTGATGGTGTGGCTTCAGTGTCCTCCTCCTCCTCCTCGGTCGGTGCCGCCACGTGTTCTGGGGTATCTGCAATGACAAAGGGAAACAGTTTGAGTTGTGGAGTGGGGAGAGGAGCAAGTAAGACGTGCGTGCTGACAGCATCTGCAGCACGTGAGTCAGAAAAGATTATGGGAGGAGGAAGATATGGAAAAAAAGAAGGACCGTTAGATATACAGAGACCCCCTTCATCGAGATCTCCAATGTGGCATGTTGTGACGACTGCAGTGATGGCACGTCCAATCATCCTAAGCACTGTCTCCTCTAGGGGGGTGAGGACGTGCAAACGTGCCCGTCCACCCTCAGGTCCCTCCTGCTGCCGGCTGTTATGCACCACCTTCTCCTGCAAGACAGAGGACAGTGTGTCAGTGAGAGTCCTGCAAGGTGTGTGGGTGATGTGCCTGTCATGGTCGAATAGCAGCCAGTTTGTGTGACTTGTGAGTGGTGGTTGTGTGGCCTGCAAGTGTGGTACTATATGCAGGTGAGATGCAGCATGCTGAGTGAAGCATTGCGTATGGATGGGCAGTGTTTGTTGGTAGGTCTGTGACGGGGAGTGTGTTGCATGGAGCAGGGGTGCAGTTGATAGGATGTGCCACTTGACACTTGCATTCACTCACCTTGACCGCTCGTGTCAAATCATTGAACTTCTTTCGGCACTGCACCCACATGCATGCAGCAATGCTCCTGGCGTTTACTTCTTGCGCCACAGCCTGCCAATGCCTGCGCAGCTGTAGTCTGGAGGGTCTCCGGCCATCCTGCAGTACATGTTGGCCCTCCTTTCATCCACGCCATCCACCAGAGCCTCCAGAGCATCATCAGAGAAGCATGGAGCCCTCTCTCGTGCCGGTCCTGCTATTCTCGTGGCCATCTTTCCCTCCTCCAAGTAACCTCCGTACCTGCCAATTGAAATGTGCACCTGCACCTTTAAGAGCAACAGGCTGCTGATGACGTGCGCTGTGCACGCCCCATTTCCAACTGCCTCATTCTTCGTGCAGCCTCGCAGCAGCGAGGGTTGTGCTGGCTGGACGGAGATATCATGGTAAGTAGCAGGCAGCACGAAGTTCACGTGCTGCCTGTGTAAGGTCCATTGGGCGCCGGGTTACTAGCGCATCCCCCGCCCGACAGCGACCGTTATCGAATTTTTCCCCCAAATGTATTTTTATATTTTACAAAGCATCATATCGTGTTTGTGCATCCTGGGGCTTATTTATATGACAAAAACACATGTACATCACTGTAAACACACATATCTTTGAAAAATGAAAGACTCCGTTTGCACCTAGTCAGTTTAAAGGGCTTCAGTATAAGTTGATTAAAATTAGTGAGGCAGCTTTTAGTCAAACTAAATTTCATTTCATCATCTCCAACAATAATAACAACTTGCAATTATACTGCACCTTTAATGTAGAAAAACATCCCAAGGTGCTTCACAGAGGTGGGAGAAATACAAACGCAGAGCCAAAGGAGAGGTTACAGGGGTGATCAAAAGCTTGGCAAGCTTGGCCAAAGAGGTGGGCTTTTTTTAATTCAGTCTCAAGATGCGGGCATCACTGGCAAGGCCGGCATTTATTGCCCATCCCTAGTTGCCCTGAGAAGGTAATTTTAGGCCTTCTGCTTGAACTGCTGCAGTCTGTGTGGTGAATTCTCATTCTTGTTTTCAAATCCCTCCCTGGCCTTGCCCCTCCCTATCTTTGTGACCTCCTCCAGCCCTACAACCTTGCAAGATCTCTGTGCTCCTCCAATTCTGGCCTCTTGCGCATCTCCAATTTTAATCGCACCTCCATTGGCGGCCATGCCTTCAGCTGCCTAGGTTCAATGCTATGGAATTCCCTCCCTAGCCCTCTCCGCCTCTCTACCTCTCACTCCTCCTTTAAGACACTCCTTAAAACCTACCTCTTTGGCTAAGGTTTTGGTTACCTGTCCTAATATCTGCTTATGTGGCTTGGTGTCAAATTTTGTTTGATAACGCTCCTGTGAAATGCCTTGGGATGTTTTACTACATTAAAGGCACTATATAAATGCAAGTTGTTATTGTTATTGTGAAGTTGCTCCCACAGTGCTGTTACGTAGGGAGTTCCACGATTTTGACCCAGCAACGATGATGGTAAAACGATATGTGTCCAACTCAGGATAGTGTCTGACTTGGACGGGGACCTGGAGGTGATAATGTTCCCATACACTTGCAGCCCATGTCCTTCTAGGTTGTAGAGGTTACAGGTTTGGGAGATGCTGCCGAAGGAGCCTTGGCGAGTTGCTGCAATGCATCATGTAGCCATGGTACATCAGAATTGGAGGTGGAGATGTTTAGGCCAGTGGATGAGGTGCCAATCCTGTGCACTGCTCTGTCTTGAATGGTTTCGAGCTTCTTGAGTGTTGTTGCAGCTGCACTCATTCAAGCAAGTGGAGAGTATTCCATCACACTCAAGACTTGTGCCTTGTCGGTAGTGAAGAGGCTTTGGCAAGACAGAAAGCGAGCCACTCGTTGCAAAATAACCAGCCTCTGACTTGCTCTAGTAACCATGGCATTTATGTGGGTGGTCCAGTTGAGTTTAAGGAGCATCTTAAAGGAGGAAATGGAAGTGGAGAGGTTGAGGGGCTTAGGGAAGAAATTCCACAGTGTGGGACCACTGCAACCAACCCGGGAGAAAAATCATAGGGGCATATAAAGAAATGATGTCACAAAGAGAGGAGAGAAAACACAAGAGACCAATCTCAGAGGATCAGAGAGTACAGTGGCGGGGGAGTAGGGTAGCAAACCCTCAGATTGTCCTGGAGTCTTCAGGAATTGAAGATTAATCTTCTGGGCATTGCTGCGAGCAAGCCGGGAGAAAAATGATAGGGGCACATAAAGAAATCAGAGATGGGAAAAAAAGGCTGTTTTACTAACAGTCAAGAATTATCCAATCGGGTAACAAAGAGTCAGTTCAATTTGCAATTGCTGTGGGAAGGCGGTGTGGTGTGATGATGGGGCGGGGTGGTAGGTGGTGGAAGGTTATGTCATTAAACTTCCTAGAATAGATGGGAAGCCGGCCAAGAGAGCATGGGAGTAAAGTTTAGAGATGATAAAGATATATTTGATAATTTCAACGGATGGCTGAGGTATGGTGGAGTTGGGCGATATTACACAAGTGAAATTGGCAGTTTTTGTGATGGAGAAGATATGGAGTCAGATATGCGGTGCCTCGCATGTTTAAATAGGATACCGAAGTTACAAACAGTCTGGTTCAACCTGAGATGGTGGCCTGGGAGGGGGATGGAGTCATTGCAGAAGGCCAAAATTGATGGCTTCAGTCTTCCCAATTTTAGCTGGAAAAAATTGTTGGACAACTAGTCCGACAGCACAAAGGCAGTGAAGGGGTCGAGAAAGCTGGTGGAGAGACAGAGCTGCCCATCATTGACAAACATATGGAAACTCACCCAATGAATGCAGATGATGTCATCAAGGGCCAGATGTAAATGAGGAAGTTTGAAACCATCTTCAGCCAGAAGTGCTGAGTGGATGATTCATCTCGGCCTCCTTCCAAGATCCCCACCATCACAGAAGCCAGTCTTCAGCCAATTTTATTCACTCCACGTGATATCAAGAAAAGGCTAAATGCACTGGATACAACATCCTGGCTGTAGTGCTGAAGACTGGTGCTCCAGAACTAGCCGCATCTCTAGCTAAGCAGTTCCAGTACAGCTACAACACTGGCACCTACCCGACAATGTGGAAAATTGCCCAGGTATGTTCTGTCCACGAAAAGCAGGACAAATCCAATCCGGCCAATTACTCTCTACTCTCAATCATTAGCAAACTGACTGTGGGTGTCATCGACAGTGCTATCAAGCAATCAGTGCTACTCACCAATAACCTGCTCACCGATGCTCAGTTTGGGTTCCGCCAGGACCACTTGGCTCCAGACCTCATTACAGCCTTGGTCCAAACATGGACAAAAGAGCTGAATTCCAGAGGTGAGGTGAGCCAATCATCTCAGCCCCAGGACATTGCTGCAGGAGCGCCTCAGGGTAGTGTCCTAGGCCCAACCATCTTCAGCTGCTTCATCAACGACCTTCCCTCCATCATAAGGTCAGAAATGGGGATGTTCGCTGATGGCTGCACAGTGTTCAGTTCTATTTGCAACCCCTCAGATAATAAAGCAGTCTGTGCCCACATGCAGCAAGACATGGACAACATTCAGGCTTGGGCTGATAAGTGGCAAGTAACATTCGCGCCACACAAGTGCCAGGAAATGACCACCTCCAACAAGAGAGTGTCTAACAACCTTCCCTTGACTTTCAATGGCATTACCATCGCCAAATCCCTCACCATCAACATCCTGGGGGTCACCATTGACCAGAAACTTAACTGGACCAGCCATATAAATACTGTGGCTACAAGAGCAGGTCAGAGGCTGGGTATTCTGCGGCGAGTGACTCACCTCCTGTTCCCCAAAGCCTTTCCACCATCTACAAGGCACAAGTCAGGAGTGTGATGGAATACTCTCCACTTGCCTGGATGAGTGCAGCTCCAACAACACTGAAGAAGCTCGACATCATCCAGGACAAAGCAGTCCTCTTGATTGGCACCCTATCCATCACCTTAAACATTCACTCCCTTGTGGCTGCAATGTGTACCATCTAACACGATGCACTGCAACAACTCGCCAAGGCTTCTTCGACAGCACCTCCCAAACCCACGACCTCTACCACCTAGAAGGACAAGCGCAGCAGGCACATGGGAACAACACCACCTGCATGTTCCCCTCCAAATCACACACCATCCCGACTTGAAAATATTTCGCTGTCCCTTCATCGTCGCTGGGTCAAAATCCTGGAATTCCCTACCTAACAGCACTGTGGAAGAATCTTCACCACACTGACTGCAGCGGTTCAAGAAGGCGGCTCACCACCACCTTCTCAAGGGCAATTAGGGATGAGCAATAAATGCTGGCATTGCCAGCGATGCCCACATTCCATGAATGAGTATATAAAAAAGAGAGGAGGAGGCTTGGGGGGAATCCGGAGGTAATGGTGCAAGGATTGGAAGATAATCAGTTGCTGGAGATGTTCTGGCTATGGTAGGATAGTTAAGAGTGGAACCAAGTGAAGGCATTCCCACCAAGTTGGACAACATAGGAGACATTGGAGGAGGATGGTACATCGACTGTGTTGAAGGCTGTAGATAGGTCGAGGAGGATGAGGAGGGATAATGCACCATTGTCTTAGTCATGGGGAATGTCATTCCTGACTTTGATTAGGATAATTTTGGTCCTGGCAGAAGGGCAGAAACCTCATTGGAGTCGTGAAAGAGATGGTTACAGATCTGGGAGGCAACACCATGTTCAAGGACCATGGAGAGGAAAAGGTGGCTGGAGCTGGGGATGGTAGCTAGTGAGGGCAGAAGTGTCAACATAGCGTTTTTTGAGGAGTGAGTGATGGCAGGGGTTTTGAAAGGGAGGGGCATAGTACATGAGAAGAGGGAACCGTTTATTCGATCGTGGGAAAAGTGAGTTAAGTTATGTAGATAGGGGTTCAGTGGGAATATGTTTAAGGGAGCAGGAGGTAGGCCTCATGGATGAAATGAGCATGGAGCGGACATTGGGGAGATGGGGGAGAAATTAAAGAGACAGAAAGAGACAGGAGCTCAGGGCTATAGTGGAGGGGGACTGTAAGATTGGCTTAGTGAGCAAGGGGAAGGGGGAAGGAGAAGAGGCAGGTGAACAGACGCTCTCTACCTTGGTGATAAAGAAATCCGTAAGCTTTTTGCACTTACTGTTAGAGGTGGGGAGGGGAAGGGGTTTAAGGAGTTGGCCAGTCATAGAGAAAAGGTGAATGGAGTTATCTTTGCTCTCGAGAGTAGTGGGCTGTATTTGCAGAAGAGAGTGAACCCAGTGGAGATTTTCCCTTAAAAGATGTAATGGTTTCTACTTCAACTACTGCCTGTGACAAAGCATTCCGTGCGCTAACAATTCTGCACAAATAAATTTCTCCTCTCTCGCTTAATGACAATTTTAAATTATGACAATTCATCACTGACTTCCCAATCAGAGGAAATAACCTTTCCCTATTCACCCTATCAAATCCCTTCATAATTTCAAAATCCTCTATTAAATCATCTCCTAGACTTTTCTGCTCCAGTGGACATGGTCCCAGTGTACCAAGTCTGTCCTTATAACTATGGTTTACCATCCTTCGTACCGTTCTGTGAATCTATGCTGTGAATCTATGGAGATGAATCTATGCTGTATGCTCTCTATGGCTTTCAGTTATGGGATGCACATGGTACTAACTATGGCCTAACCATTGCCTTGTACGAATTTATCATTTCCTCTTTGCACTTGTACTCTATGGAGGTGAAATTGAGTCGTGTAGCACCCGTTCTAAAACTCAAAAATGGGATCCAAGTTGCACGTGTACTCTTCTGATGGGAAGTGCTCAGGACATTGTCTTAGTAAAGGGGTTTGCGCGCGCACCAGCAGCATGCAGAGTAGGGAGAATATGACACGAATCAGTGTGCGACGCTGATTTGAAGGCAATGCTGCTATTTTGGAACTCCACACTCCATCCAACGCACTGTCTTAACCTCGCACAGCTGAGCATGACTTAAAGGCAAGAAGGACCCCCCCATCCGCGCTATTTAAAGGGATAATGAAGTAGTTACAGGTTTATTTCTTCTGGCTACTTGTGCATTTGTAAGTGTTTTTGGAGGTTTCCTGTACTTTGATAAAGTTTCAATACTCTACAAGGAGTGGGCTGGCTGGCTGACAAGCAACAGTAACGGCACTGGTGCAATGGCAGGGTTGGGACAGGAATGCTGTCATTCTGAGAGAGGGTAGCAGGTTCGTGTTCCATGGATCCACTGCCACTTGCTGCTTCCTGTAATGCACCACCTTCTCCTGCAAGAAAGAGGGAAGTGTGCCAGTGAGTGTCCTGCAAGATGTTTCGGTGATGTGGCTGTTATGGTTGAATAGCTACCAGTGTGTGTGAACTGTGAGTTGTGGGTGTGAAGCTTGCAACAGTGCTAAGTGTGTGAGGGTGAGATAAAGCATATGATATGAACGGTTGAGTACTGACTGAAAAAGATTATTGGATGATGGGGGTGTAGTGAATTGACCAGTGGATGAGGCAAGTGTTACAGTTGGTACAATATGTCACTTGAAGCTTGAACTCACTCACTTTGACAACTCGTGTTAAATCACTGAACTTCTTCCTGCACTGCATCCACGTTCTTGGAGCTATGCTCCTGGCATTTACCTCCTCCGCTACTTCCTCCCACTGCCTCTTGAGCATATGACTGGAGGGCTTCCTACCCCCTGTGGATACAGGATGCCCCTCCTTCTCTCCACCTCTTGCACCTAGGCCTCCAGTGCATCATTAGAGAACCTTGCTGCACGTTCCCTCCCAGGTGCAGCCGTTCTTCAAAGTATCACAGCATAGATTCAGTTTTGAAACGACTCCCACCACTTCCTGCAGCCACCATGCACCTCCCCTTTAAGGAGTGCATTCCGCCTTTAAGAAGGGCGAGCCACTCGCAATATCAGAGCCCCCCACTGATGCGTGCAGCCAATCAACAGCGCAGGTAGAGCTGGCTACACACAGCAATCATTTAAAACAGCGGGCAGCACCAATGTAACGTGTTGCCTACATCGCTGTGAACGGGCGCGAGTTAATCGCGTAACATGATCCCCGTGCTGATTTTCAGGGATTATCCAATTTAACCCCCTATGTCTCTACTCGTCAAACCCGAAATATTGTTGGCCTTTTTTTTTATAGCTTCATCTACCTGCACTCGGACTTTCAGAGAATTATGCAGCTCTGTTCAATTCAGGAGTTCATTCACAGCAGTGATGAAATGCTAGGAGCCTCTGTTTGTATTCTTCCACCAAACAAATGATAAACATACAAATGAAATAAGTGAAACGAACAATAAAACCTATAGTTACAACAATGATATGTCTGCTCTAAGACTCTGGAATTAGTTCTCCAAGCAGACACAGTAGTATGTTCAGTCTTTAAAAGAAAGACTTGCATTTATATAGCAGCTTATCACATCTCTCTGAAGTATCCCATATCCCAAAGAGCTTCACGTAGAATGAATTTTAAGAAGTGAAGTCACTGTTGTTGCACAGGCAAAAGTGGCAGCCATTTTGCATGCAGCAAAATCCCACAAACGGTGATAAAATGAATGACCACTCAATGGGTTAGTCAACAAAGTCAATGGAAATAAAAATCAGGAGAGATATAAAATGGGCTGCCAACCCGTTTTACACTATCGCACAAAGTCAAAATCTACCCCAATCTATTTTGGTGGTCTTTACTGAGGGAGGAATGTTGGCCAGGACGCCAAGAGCACACCCTGCTCTTCTTTGAAATTGTGTACTGGGATTTTTAACCACTTGAACAAGCAGACAGGGCTTCCATTTAACAACTCATTGGTAGGACTGTTCATCTGACCTTTCCTCAGTACTGCAATTAATTATCAGCCTAGATTATGTCTTCACGTACTAGAATTCAGCTTAAACCCGCAACCTGCTGAGAGGTGACAGTGTTACCAACTGGGCCATACTGAAATATTCACACAAAGTCAGAACAGTACTTTAGAAAATTGGTATTGATGCCAATGAAAATAAAGGCCCCGATTTTATCACGGGCGGGATTGCTCTGTGCGGGGCGAGCAACAAGCTTCCATATCGAGGTCCAGAGAGGTTTTAATTCCTGGACCTCATCTCCATTACAATACTTTGACTCCCGCCGAACCCAGCTGAAATCACTTCATGGCTAGCAGGTGGGATCAGAAATTCGGGCGGCAGGAGACTGCCACCGGGGACCCGCTGGAACGGTCCCCGGCAGTCAAGTAAATAGAGATGGAGGGGGGCGTTAGAGATCTGGTTAGATGGGGAATGCCAGGGCAAGGGAGGACCACGGTTTACTTGTGAGGTCTACAGCAGCATTCCTGCTCTTCCTGTCCTACAAGGAAACCTAAAAAAAAGTTTTAAATCTTACTTACCTGGGCCTCTTCTGGTCTACGATCCAGCTCCCAGAATGTTTGGACTGATAGGGAAGCCATCATATCTCCCCCGCTCAGGCCTACAGTTAAAATAACAGATCAGGCCCCGATGACATCATCGGAACCTGATCTGCTATCTAAGGAGGACCCCATCGGCTTAGAGCGGGTGTCCTTGGTGTCTGCAATTTAAAATTGCAGGAGGTCAGATCGGGGTGAGAAAAGAGTGGTAACTGCCACTGCCACCTGGTTTCCGCCAGGTAGGGGGAGATAAAATCAGGGCCAAAGTGTAGATATACTCGTACCGATAGTCATCTTTAGTGACATTTTGTAATTTATACTATCTACAGGCTGGAAATTTACAAAATCTGCAGAAAATATCAGCCTGTAAAGCCTTTTTACAATGTGAGGACATCTCAAAGCACTTTACTGCCAATAAAGTACTTTTGAAGTGTAGTCACTGTTGTAATACAGAAAAACACAGCTGATGATTTGTGCACAGCAAGGTCCCACAAACAGCAACAAGATAAATGACCAGATAATTTATTTTTGATGGTGTTGGTTGAGAGATAAATGTTAGCTAGGACACTGGGAGAAGTCCCTGCTCCTCTTTGAAGAGTGCCATTGGATCTTTTACATCCACCTGAGAGGACAGATGGGACCTTCGTTTAATGTCTTATCTGAAAGGTGGCACCTGCAACAATGCAGCACTCCCTCAGCACCGCACTCAAGTGTCAGCCTAGATGATGTGCTCAACTCTCTGGAATAAGACTTGAACCCTTGACCTTCTGACTCAGAGGCTAGAGTGTTACCAGTGAACAAAGACTGAAACCTTAAAATTAAAAGACTGGGACTGTGGAGGAAATACATACTGTATAAATTAATACAATAATCATAGAATCTGTATTTTACAGGCCATTCAGCCCATTATGCCTATGTCATCTCTTTAGTCCTATTCCCATGTCCCATCTCCATACTCTTTTAAATTTGACTCTTTTCAATATTTATCCAGCTCCTTTTCAAAAGCTATTATGGACTCTGTTTGCACCACTCTGGTAAATTATTTCATGTCCTAGTAGTTCTCCACATAAAAAGAAACTTCTTCTAACCTCCCTCTTTGTTCTTTTGGTGATGATTTTAAACATATGCCCTCTCGTTACTGACTCTTCAATCATTAGAAATAATGTTTCCTTATTTACTTAGCAAACTTTTTCATAATTTTGAACATCTCTAATAGACGTCCTCTTAATCTTCTCTATTCTAGTAAAAAGTGCTCAAGTTCCTTAGTATCAAGCGCTGGTCAAGCATTTATACAGTTTGGTAAATATTTAATAGATGAAAGCATATCATTGAGAAAAAACTAATTAAGGAACATGGGAAAGGTGCTGAATGGAAGATTTTTTTTCCCAGAGAAGAGAAGAGAAAACTAGGAAAGTAAATCCCTAAAAATCTCACACATTTCCACAAGGCTAGTTATAAAATAGAGGAAACTGAAAGAACACAGAAGACGAAGAATAATTTTCAAATCTGGAGGAGGAAAAAAGAAGAATATAAAACTTTTAGTTCCTAACGCCCAATATAAGTTTGATTTTAGGATTATAAGGAGGCTTTTTTCATCCTATAGCCTGAATCTATTAAAAATATCATCTGACTGACTCCTCCCAAGGTATGAATCAAAAGGTACCAACAGTTTTCCAGTACAAGTATCAGCCTTGGCTCATTAGTAAAACCTTCACCTTAGAAGTAGAGGATTGAGCAAAATCTATGCTGACACTTCAATGCTGTGGAGAAAGTGCAGCACCAACGGAGGTACCGACTTTTGAATGAAATTTTAAACCGATATGATGGGCTCGATATTAGGAGGGAGGCGGGTTGGCAGCAGGGGGTCGACTGGGCATGTGGGTAACGCGCCCAGTGAATTCGGGGTGTTCCACAGGCAATCGCAGCCTAATTGAAGGCACCTTGGCTTCCGGGTTTCCCGTTCTAGACCTGCGCAGCGGGCGCACTGCGCACCCGCATCACAGGCTGTCAGCAGGAGGAGCCCTATTTAAAGGGGCAGTCCTCCAATGTTCCTCCTGCAGCAAAGAACCAATTTAGGATCATGGAGCAGGCCAGAGGCAAGGCTGCTCCAAGGTTCTCTGACTCCTCACTCCAGGTGCTACTCGATGGGATGAGGAGGAGGAGGGAAATCTTTTTCCTATTGGATGGGAGGAAGTGTCCTCCCTCCATCACCAAGAAGGCCTGGCTGGAGGTGGCCGAGGAGGTCACCAGCAGCGGCAATGTGTCCAGAACCTGGGTGCAGTGCAGGAAGAGATTTAATGACCTAATCAGGTCAGCCAAAGTGAGTATACTTACGCATTCTCTCACACTTCGTCTTCCACATCACCTCCACCACCATACAACTCCTACTGCACTGCCACCACAACGCTCTCGCATCACTCCTCACATCCACTCAACTATCATCCTCACCTTGCCTGTACGTACTAAACGCCCCAGTTCCCATTTGAACACTACCACGCAACCCAATCCTCATACAATCTCATGCCTACGTTTCACATGCACCCTCCCATCCATCTCCCTCAAGCTCACCCCCACCCACACCAATGTATGCAGCAGGTCACATGCAACCATCACTCAATCACTCCTATGTGTTTTCCCTTGATAGGAGAAGAGATGCCAGAATGCCCGGGAGAGGGCAAGGACCGGAGGGGGCCCGCCACACCAGGTGGCCTTTACAGATGCAGAGCAGCAGGCACTCGAAATAAGCTGGACGCTGGAGTGCCTGTCCGTGGCGGATGTCGAGGCTGGTGACAGAAAGCTAACACTCAGCACTCATGATAGCGAATGATCTTAGCATCACTTGGCATCTACAGCACCTCAACATCTGTCCACATGCTTAATATTGCTTTCTGTTCTCTTGCAGGGCCATCTGCGACCACCGTGACTGCGGAGGGCGATTCCTCAGAGGACCTGCCGGCCTCTGAGGGTGCATCGTCACATCTGAGCCAACCATCCACCAGCACAGATACGCACGCCAAGGTGGGTCCCCGTCCTCACTTAGTTGGGCTTGCACATGGTGAGTCACCACGCACGTGAGTCCAAGCAGGCCCTGGTGGCAGGGGCAGCCGTGGAGAGTCCCTGTCAGTGGGAGCACTCTTCTCCAGGGGCTGCTCAGCTGGACCCAGATGCTGAACCCTGGGGGCCAGCCGTGAAAAGGAAAGTCATCGAGGGGCAGCAGCACACTACAGCGGTTCAAGAAGGTGGCTCACCACCACCTTCTCAAGGGCAATTAGGGATGGGCAATAAATGCTGGCCTCGCCAGCAACGCCCACACCCATGAACGAATAAAAAAAAAGGTACTGGAACAGTTGCCACGCGCACTCTCCACAATCGCGCAGAGGATGGAGGAGTCCAACTCCTGCATGAGTGGAATACTGTCACAGGGACGTGAAGGCATCTCTGAGATAGTGTTGCGGGTAGGTGCCAGAATATCTGCGATGGAGGAAAGGCTAGCCTCCATCGAGCATCAAGCACGGCTCAACAATGAGCCCATTCAGGCCCTGACAACGGCCGTTCGGATTCAGGGTGAGCAACATTCTGCCGCCTTAAACAGGCTGACAGATACCTTACAACTGGCCTTCCAAGGCTTCGCACAGGTCCTCCAAACTGTCGTCCAGCAGGGTGGAAGGAGTGATGTGGGCCTGGGCCAGGAGAGGGATGATGGTGAAAGGGGACATGGAAGTGGGGACGCCACTCAAAGCGCTCCCACGTCTCACTCGTTGCCCCCCTCTCAACCAGTACCCACAATGCTGCCCCCTCTCCAGGTGGTCAAGTCTGCCCCTGCACAGGTGCAGGTGGGGCAGTCTTTGGAGGGGCCCTCACGGGCACTGAAACCCAGAGGGCGTCGGCCCAAAGCATCTCATCGGTCAGGGCATGGACAAGAGCAACCTGCCACTACCTCTGCTGAAGCCACAGGGGTAGCACCATGTAGGGGTTCCCGTAAACGTATGGCGAAGGATTTGTGAGCACAAAGGGGATGTACAAGGGTGAAAGACAAAATGTCATGTTTGATTTATTTTCCTTTGTTTTGCAAAAAATCATTAAAAATTGATATCACCACTACTGCACAAACCAGAAAATCTTGTCTGGTTTGTGCAATAATGCCCTTTCCTGAGGATCACCATGAAGACCCACAACTGATGACACCCATTGTGTCACTGCAGAGTGGGTGTAGGTGTATTTGCAGGGCTCTTTTGTGCAGACGACTGAGAGACGTCGGCGATGTCCCCGGTGGCACCCTAGAAGGATGCGGAGGAGAAGTTGTTGAGGGCAGTGGTGATTTTGACAGTGACAGGTAAGAAGATGGTGCTCGGGCCAGCCGGGAGCAGCTCGGCATGAAGGAGGCTGCAGATGTCCATGACTACACGTCGAATGACTCTGAGCCTCCGTGTGCATTGCTGCTCAGAGAGGTCCAGGAAGCTGAGCCTCGGTCTGTGGACCCTGTGGCGAGGGTAGTGCCCTCTGCGACGCATCTCTCTCTGCGGTTGCCCTCCCTCCTGCTGTGCAGGTGGATGTGTCACAGCGCTCTGTTGTGGAGCTCCACGTGTCAGAGATGGACGGCATGGCCGGAGAGGCTGGTGATGCTGTTCGTCCTCCGAGGAGGTCATGACTGAAGCTACGGCGGCCCCCATCCAGAAGCTGTACCTTTGAGGGGGTCCGCAAGGTAGGTAAATGTGCCTGGACACCGGGGTAAGTGTGCAAGTTGGTGAATTTTGTTGTTAGGAGGAGGATGGTGGAGGCTAAACTTTGTCCAAAGTGACAGAGTGGCCTCCTGCAATGAGTGAGGGTCTCCCCCCACAACTGTCAAATGGACCTTTGAAGCTGCCACAGGCTGATGGCTGCAACACGTCCATTTCAACTGGGAGTGTTTCCCCCAGTACGGGAAACGGTCCCAGTTGACTTGAAAATCCCACCCCTCCTAAAATATCCTACAAATCAGGTCTGCTAACGACCTGAACTATCACATTAATTGCCTTAAGTGGGATCCCGCTGGCTTTAATTGCCGGCGGGAGTCCCGCATGCGGGGGCTGTGCGTGCATCTAAGCGCGTCACTGGGGAACCCAGAAATGGGCGGGTTGGTGCCAGGCTCTGGACCCGCCCCGGGAATCCCCGATTTTCGGTGCCCCCCCGCCACGAACCCACCCGCTCAGACGTCCAAAAATCGAGCCCCATGTCTGTCCTCTCAGATGGACACAAACGATCCCAAGAGACTATTTGAAGAAGAGGAGGGGAGTTCTCCTAAAGTCCTGGTCAACATTTATCCCTCAACAAATACCACAAAAAATACATTATCTGGTTATTTATCTTACCGCTATTTGTGGAACCTTGCTGCGTGTAAATTGGCGACTATGTTTGCCTACATTATAACAGTGGCTACACTTCAAAAGTGCTGTGAAGTCCTTTGGGATGTCCTGAGGATGGGAAAAGTGCTATATAAATGCACGTTCTTTCTTCTTTCCCTCTGTGGCCACTTTTTATGTGTGAGCCTAAACAATAAGCATCAGCAGGCTATTTGACCATGATGTGTGGAGAGAGGTTGGGGGGGGGGGGGGCGGGGCAGAGTCAGGGACACAGTCTGCTGAGCCTATTCCCATCATCATCTGCAGATGACCTTTCCAGCAGGGATTACTGGATCGCAATCATGAATGGGAGCTCAGACTCCCTAACCTACAGGCACTGAAGTAAATTGTAATGTCCCCCACGGCTGAGAATAACTACTTTGCAAAGATCAGGGATTAAATCTGTTACCATTCTGGTCTGTATGACTCAGTACCAGACCATGCAGTTTATTCATCCTCTGAACCATTGTGAGAGGCCCATTCCCCACTACTTTTATTCATTTCAAAAACTTGGTATCAAAATTTAAAAAATCATTTTGCCATTGATTTAACAAACCACCATACAGTTAGATGTTTAATTCCTCAGACTAGATTTTCCTTAGAGCTAATTTTGCTGTTGAAAATCACTTAATGCTACACAATAAAGACATATTTTACACTCCAACTATCTGCCAGTAAAAATCTGTATCGATAAATTGTTCACATTTTTTCCAAACAAATAATGACTCATTTTATGCTGAGTGAAACTGCACCGTATTCAACTGTCAACTGTCAATGACTTTGGGACTCAGTTCTTCATGATTTAAGGCAAATTTCAGTTCTGTTAAATAAATGGTTAGCTATTCATTCTTTCTAAAACCATCCATTTTCCTTTGTAGAATTGGTAATGACAATTGAAAGTTATCAAAGTAAGTGAATAAATTATCATGTTATGATACAAAATAATAAATGTATTCATCTCACTGGCAGGAATCTAATAATTTTGCATACAATTTATACAATCACATGTATGGTATACATTTTACATAAACCTGGAAAAAATATTCAGTAGCAGGATCCTTCATTTATATTCGGAGCAATCGTATTTTCTTACAAGTGGCTTTACTTGGAGGTCGTGTTGTTACAATGGGAGATAAAGTCTGCTGAGGTGTGAGAGTGACAAGGGAACACATCACCATGGAATGAATTTGAAAAGCAATTTGTAAGAGATGTGGTCAGAGAGAGTGAAGTAAGTGGGTGGGTGGAGGCTCTTGTGGAGCCTAAACACTGGCATAGACTAGTTGGGCCAAATGGCCTGTTATTGTGCTGTAAATTGTATCTGTTTTTTAATTGGTGTCTGGGAAATAAATAGGAAGTCATTTTCCAAGTATACACTGGCAGTAGAAACCCTTGCATGCTGGCAGTGACATATTGGAAAATTGCAACTTCACATTTGTGATTTTCTGTTATGTGCTACCAGCAGGTAAGGACCCTCAGGAAATTAACTCGATAGTGTCTTCTTTGCCCACTACAGCTGGTGTAGAAAATAAATTTGTTTCTCTCACATACCACAAGTACATAAATAAATAAATCTTTGCATGTCTTGTAGGGGGAGGGGGGGGGTGGAACCAGTTCTTTGCCTAAGATATTAAATAGGCACTCTTCCATCGATTTCCATTGTGGATTGACAGCACAATAATAGTGAGGACCAAGAAATATAAAACTTTAAAAATGTTTTAACTAAATTAAATCTTTCTTTCTTTACAAAATATCTTTGCAACAGTTTCTTATGTTAGTAAACAGTTCTACATAAATAAATACATTTAAATTGAGGACTTTTATTCAGAATCTCTCTGAAAAGTTGAATAATGTTTCAGTCCTGCCAGAAATTGCCACCAGTATTGTATGTTTTTTCTGATTGCCTTGCGTTCTCCATTTTGAGTTAATGATCAGAAAATCATGGAAAGCCAGTCCTCGATTTCCAGATTTGCAATCACTGTGAGTGCCAGGAGCTACATGTTTTTTTCTTTTCGAGCTTAATAGATGGGGAAATGCTTTTCAACTACATGACAGCAAATGCAATATAAGCGACAACTAAGCGACACTTCCCAGTGCAGTGCCACAAAAACTGTTACTTACCAGGTGCCCTTGCTCCCAGAAAGGATATATTACCGTAATCTGGGAACCAGCTTTTAGTTCTTTAAAGCACTTTAACTGTATTTGTAAAATTGCAGTAAATTCTTTAAGGAACTTAAAGAAAGTTCCTAGGTCAAGTTTATTAAGAAATAGGATTAACAAAATCAATATGAAAACAAACAGCAAATTTTATCTGGATTATAATATTTCACAAAGCTTTAGTAGTTGTCTGCAGTATTTTAAACAACTTGGATCGCATGTCCCCAATGAAAAGCTTTTACATGAGAAATAAACCCACAGAGTCCTTGATTAGCCTTGATGTATATAGCGGTATAGCAAGAAGGGAACTGAAAAACAGGTGTTGTGAATCTAATTAAACAGAGATCAGGCAACTTGATTTGAAGTGGCATCTACAAAACAGCCAGGAATTTGCTATATCCCCTTCACAAAAACAGGCAACTCTCAAGGTGCCATCGAAGAACACCATTTTAGAAAAACAAGGGGGTCAAGCTTCCGTTTGTTTCCACTAGTTATATCAGTGCAATCTGGGTGGAATTGGCCAAACCAGTACAAAAGATTGGGGAATTATGAATGTAAGTGAGCTATGCCCAAAACTACTTACATTCATATTTTCTGTGATTTTTTAGATTTTTCAAGATTTAATTCACCCGATTCAGGCCCTGCCCACAAAACTGGCCATGCTCCCAGGTCGAAATTGCAAGATTCTGCCGATCGCGCTGGTTCGGGAAGGCTCTTCAAATTGTGTGCATTTTCTTAGATGTACAGGCACTAGTAGGCGTGTTTTAAAAGCTTTTTCATATCAAAAAATATTTATTTTACTAAGAAACTGACCAGCGTATACCAATGACATTATTAAATGGTTCAGTATAGTTCTTTAAAGTCATTTTCAGTGATTTTAAATCAGATTACTCACATGTGGAGGACTGGACACCCTTATTAAAAATGCTTATTTTTGCTGATAAATCCATTTTCAGCTGTATTAGTAAAATTGCACCAACTTATCAATCTTAAATACATCATGGAATACTTTTCAGTGGAAAAAAAAGGAACAATTACATTATATTTCGCTGCCCAATTGCACTGGTTCATGGAAGATTTTACATTTGTGATTTCCCGATTGCGCCCAAAGCAGAAACTACTGAACTATACTGAATTACTTAAGTATTCATTGAACAATTTTAACATGGTAATTCTTCAGATCTGAGATCTGAGAGTGGACAGACTCCCACATGCTCTAATGGGGGTAATTTTCACTTTCACCGCTTAGGCAGTAAACTCGCAGAGTGGATTTCCCGCCCGTTATAAAACCCGGTTGATTTTCGTTTACATTGATTTCATTATTGTTGTACAGTGAAACAGATGTGATTCCATTATCAGTATTTCCCTAGAAACAAAAATTGTTTCCTCCAGCAGTGAAAAAGAAGCACACAGATGCCAAAGAAGCTATTTTATACATAAATTTCAATCTGCTTACAAGTCACTAAAATCCAGAAATTCAGGAGTAAATTGACGACTTACCTTTTAGTCTTATGCTCTCTGAGCTTCCATCTTGCTGTAATAAAACAGAAAATAAAATATTAGAGAAAAATAGCACAAATAAATGGAAGTATATTAAGTGAAATTTTTTTTTACAAGTTGTGGAGTTATTAATTTATTTATGTTACTTACTGGATATAAAAATGAAAAGGAATTTCTACTGTGAAGGGATATAGAGCTTTTACATTTTACATTTATTTTTGTTGCATGTTAGAAATGTATAGTTAAACTTTAGAATACTCATTGGTTAACACCTCCTTCCTGTTTGAACACATACAAACACATCAAAGATTGACCTGCTTGTATCCACCACATGATTTGATCAGTCTTGAGATTTTTGTCATTTAATTGGGAGTGAAACCAACTTTTCAAGTCACACTCGGTCCAAGGAAATGACATTTTTTCAAAGTTGTTTCCCCTTCCAAAACTGATATGCTAGGCAAATGATTTCAAATTTTAAAACAATAAGGAAGAAAAAGTTAAAACAGATAAAATAGATTTCCACTAGTTGGAAAAAGAATTAAATTAAGTTTTAAATGATAAGAAGTAGGACTGATAAAGAATAGGGAAGAAGAGAATTTAGAAGGAAAAAGGAAATACAGATCAGGCTAAATTGAAGACATTTTAAAAGTTTTATTTAAAATTGTGCTATTAGTGTTTATTTTGGTTCTGCAGGATTAATACTGCAGTAATAGAGCTACGTCTAATGGTTTAGTAACTGTATTCCCATATTATTACTGAGACAGAAATTTCCCTGAATCTATCAGCAGTCTTAAGAACAATTTAACACCCTTTCTTAAGCCTCCCAGTGGTTTTTCCCAATCTGCAAAACTCCTCCTTCACCTGGAAGGACTGCATGAACTAAAGCACATCCAGTTGTCATTTCCATTGCATTACAAACCAACATGAAAAGGTACTGTGCTGCTCTGAGGAGGTGCATCTCAACAGAATTTTCTAACTTATCAAATTAGAGCCGATGAACTGAACTGATATTTGAGGGTGGGAATAAAATACCATTACAACTATCATTGGTGTCCCTTGCTAAAAATTCATGTTTCATTCCAGTCTTCCAGTTAATTCTTTGAATATTTTTGTTTAAGAAACTATACTAATGGCATCATTGAGAGAAATTGGCTTGGTTGAGTGGCTGACCTCAACAGTGTGAGGGAGTTGATTTAACATGCACACTTGAATTGGCAAACTCCAAAATCACTGAAGCACCCCATATTAATGATTGTGAGGAGAGGGGGACGTTTTCATCAAGAGCAAGGTAACCGTCAAAAGTGGTGCCACTGGTCCGACCATGATATGGCCCCATGCCATTTCCCTGGGTGGGGTCAATTAATTACCTAGGGTGGACTCTGCATTGGGATTCGCCACTATGGGGGAGGGAACTGCTATGCTGCCGCAGCACTACCCTTGCTGGAGGAACTCAAAGGTATTGGCGTTCAACTGCCTGGCCAACAAGTGCAAAAGAACCAAAGTGAATTCTAATCCTGCTGCAAGCAATCTTTAATAGCAGGAGCAGGAAGCATCTGAAGTGATAAAAACATCGATTCTGCTGGCCTCCCCATTAGTGCTGCCTGGCTCCTGATGCTACAGTCTTCCTGTCACTACAGTCGCCCTGTCGCTACAGTTTCTCTGTTGCCTCTTCCTTTCTGGCTATCCCTTTCATTGGTGGCGCACAGGCAGAAACAGAGAGAAATCCACCAGAGTCCTAAGCCCTGCTACCCATCCCCCATTGTTATTTACATATAGCAAGGTGGGCGATGGGCGGGAGGCTGTCAACGGAAGTGGAGGAGATGGAGGAAAATCTCAGACAACAATTTAAGGGTCAAGGATTTTTCAGGAGGCTTACCTACTCCATTTTCCTTGATTCTCTACCCCAGGACTGCTTGTATTCAGGCAGTAATACAAAGGAAAATCATCCACTGTATGTCTAATGATGTTAATTCAGTTCCCTTACACAGTTTGATTTTCAAACATGTATTCTGATAGAAACTTGAAAAGGAAAAATTTGCAGGGCTATGGGGAAAGAACAGAGGAGTGGAACTAATCGGATAGCCCTTTCAAAGAGCCAGCACAGACACAATAGGCCAAATGGCTTCCTTCTGTGATGTATGATTCTAAGAAACACTTATGCTTTAAAATTCACCTTTTATAGTGACTAGCAAACAATTTCAGAAGCCAATTAATTATTCAGATTGCAGCTTGTAAAAAGAAACCACTTCTCTTGAAAGACCATCTCTAGTCAGTTACAAGTTACACAGCTGAGTAACTTGCTGTAGGACTGACATTGTTACAGATATAAACAGACAGCAAAGGGAAGGACTCTCCAGAGAAAGAATGAGATCATGGAGAGTTCAAGCTGACATCAGGCTGAATTAGGGTGATGGGTGAATTTCAAAATTATGAATGGAGAAGGGGTGATCTTAGAGATGGAAAAAGACTTCAGGGAATCTCAGATTCGGAATAATAATGGAGATACTGGAAACACAGAAATAACTATGGCAATGAGAATAAATTTTCATAGACTCTGCTCTCAGCGCAGAGTCTTGTTCGAGGAAAAGGAAATGGGGTAGCCTTATTGATTAAAGATACTATTACAACATTAGTAAGAGAGGATATAGGTAAGGGAAAGCAATCAGCGGAGACTCTATGGTTAGAATTGAGGAATAAGACAGGACTTAAAACTGTAATGGGAGTTGTCTACAGACCTCCTGATAGCAGCAATGAACAGGCAGAATGTATTAATTCAGAGATTAAAGACACTTGTAGCAAAAGCAGAGTTGTTTTAATGGGAGACTTTAATTTTCATATAGATTGGGAAGAGCAGAGTAGCTCAAGTCAGAAAGATAATGAATTTCTTGACTGCGTTCAAGATAGTTTTCTGGAGCAAAATGTTCGAGAACCAACAAGAGGGCAGGCCATAGAGAATTTAGTTAAGGGTAGTCAGTTAAACTTAGTTAATAATCTAACAGTAAGGAAACATTTATCTAACAGTGATCAAATGATCGAATTCAATGTTAGGTTTGAAAAAGTGAATCGTAACACAATTACTAAATTTTGGTAAGGCTAACTTTAACGGGATGAGACAAAGACTGACGACAGCAAACTAGTCAAAACTGTTATTGGGTAAAACAACAGATGAACAGTGGGAGGTGTTCAAAAAAGCCTTTAGCTTAATACAGGACCAGTATATACCCCTAAGGGGCAAGAGCTCTACTTACCAAATAGAACAGCCATGGTCTACAAAAGAGGTGAGAAATAACATAAAACTAAAGGAAAGAGCATACAAAGGTGCAACTTGCGAGGGATATCAAGGTTAACACAAAAAGTGTTTACAATTATATTAGAAGAAAAAGGGTAGTCAAGGGTAATGTAGGCCCTTTGAAAATGGACAGATACGGGCAATATTGGGAAATGGCAGACTTGTTGAATAATTATTTTGTGGCAGTCTGCATAGTAGAGGAAGAAGATATTCCCTGACATTCCAGGGAAACAAATAATGAATCAAGGACTGGAACTCACTAAAGTTAACGTTAGCAAGAAAACAGTGTGAGAAAAAATAATGGCACTAAAGACTGACAAATCCCCAGGACTTGATGATTTCCTCCCTAGGCTTTTAAAATAGGTTTAAAAATTGCAGATACTTTAGCCATATCTTCCAAAGCTCTCTCGATTCAGGAATTGTCCCCTTAGATCGGAAAATTGCAAATGTAACTCCATTATTTAAGCAAGATGAGAGAGAGAGAAAAAACAGGAAATTATAAACCTGTTAGTTTAACATATGTTGTGGCGAAGCTTTGGTATCTGTAATTAAGGACAGAGTGACTGAGCACTTAGAGAAATTTAAGCTGATTAGAGAGAGTCAACATGGATTTGTAACGGGTAGGTCATATCTGATGAACCTAATTGAATTTTCTGAGGAAGTAAGTATAGCAAGCAGGAGACATAGTTTATATGCACTTCCAGAAGGTATTCGATAAAGTTCCACATAAGAGACTGTTAGCTAAAATTAAAGCTCATGGAATTGAAGACAAATTATTGACCTGGTTAAGAGATTGGATAGGCGGTAGAAGACAGAGAGTTGGGATAATAGGGGTAATTTTCACCCCCAAGAACGGGTGGGTTGGGCGCAGGTGGACAGTGAAAATTCTAAGTAATCGGAGCAGAACCACATCCCGGCTCCAACATGCCCAACACAGTTCGACCCAGACGCATTTGGATGTGCGTGCGCTTCTGACACCCGGAAGTGCTGGCTGATATTTAAAGGGCCAATTTAGGCATTTAAACCAGTTAAGGGGATTAATGTTTTGTGTATTGAGTTCCACAAATGATTTTAACTTTCCCTGAACGTGTCTCCCTTGGCCTTTGAAAAACACCATGGAAACAGAGGCGAGTTTCAGCCGACCCTCATTTGGACCTTTAAACCAGTGATTAACACATGTGAATAAAAGGTGAGTTTTTGCAGCAGGGCAATCAGTTCTCTCAGACAAACCTTTGGCTGGGAGTTCTTTGTGCTTAGACTGAGATTTCTTTGTTCACACTCAGAATTCTTGGACCCCCTCAAACTGACAATATCAGGACGGGGGGCGCAATGGATCTATTCAAGAGTACATCTCAGGAGGAGGCACATCGACATCCGTGGCAGGCACAGCGTGCAGTTATAGAATCATAGAAAGTTACGGCACAGAAGAAGGCCATCTGGCCCATCATGTCCGTGCCGGTCGAAAAGAGCGATCCAGCTTAATCCCACTTTCCAGCACTTGGTCCATAGCCCTGTAGGTGACAGCGCTTCAAGTGCACATCAAAGTACTTTTTAAATGAGTTGAGGGTTTCTGCCTCTACCACTCTTTCAGGCAGTGAGTTCCAGACCCCCACCACCCTCTGGGTGAAAAAAATTCTCCTCAGCTCCCCTCTAATCCTTTGACCAATTACCCCTGGTCACTGACACCTCCGCTAAGGGAAATAGGTCCTCCCTATCTACTCTATCTAGGTCCCTCATAACGTTATAAACCTCAATTAAATCTCCCCTCAGTCTCCTTTGTTCCAAAGAAAACAACACCAATTTTTGTATCATCTGCAAACTTCTTGATCATGACCCCTACATTCAAGTCCAAATCATTAAGACATACCACAAAAAGCAAGGGACCTAGTACTGAGCCTTGCGGAACCCCCCTGGAAACAGCCTCCAGTCACAAAAACACCCGTCGGCCATTACCCTTTGCTTCCTGTCACTGAGCCAATTTTGGATCCAACTTGCCACTTTCCCTTGGATCCCATGGGCTTTTACTTTTTTGACCAGTCTGCCATGAGGGATCTTGAGATAAACCTTGCGAAAATCCATGTAGACTACATCAAATGTGTTACCCTCATCTGCCATCCTTGTTACCTCCTCAAAAAATTCAATCAAGTTAGTCAGACACAACCTTCCCTTAACAAATCCATGTTGTCTGTCCTTGATTAACCCGTGCCTTTCTAAATGACGATTTATGCTGTCCCTCAGAATTGATTCCAATAATTTGCCCACCACCGAGGTTAGACTGACTGGCCTATAATTACTCAGTCTATCCTTTTCTCCCCTTTTTTTTAAAGTTCTTGGAGTTGCAGCTCCACAAGACAGAGGTGCGCCACGAGGACCTGCAGAAGAGCGGAGAGGGGACCAATGAATGGGTCGAGGTCGCAGGAGGAACTACCCACGTGAGAGGGTGTACAGAGGCTGAGCTTTCTGGACCTCTCTGAGGAGCAGTGCCTACGCAGGCTCAGAATGAGTCATCAGATGGGTGCAGACACCTGCAGGCTCCTTCATGCAGAGCTGCTCCCGGCTGGGCCTGGTGGCCACGCAATGCCCAGCGCAGTTAAAGTCACCACTGCCCTCAATTTCTTCTCCTCTGGATCCTTCCAGGGCGCCACTGGTTACATTTCCAGGGTCTCTCAGGCGTTTGCACATAAGTGTATACAACAGGTCACGGATGGCTTGATTGCCAGGGCATCCAACGATGTCAACTTCCCCCATCGATGACATCAACCAGACTGAGAGGGCAGTGGGTTTCCACTCTCTGGCTGGTTTCCCACTGGTGCAGGGCACATTTGATTGCACACACATAGTAATCCGAGGACCTACACATGAGCCAGGACTGCTCATCAACCAAAAGGGCTATCACTCCATCAATGCGCAGCTGGTTTGCAACCACCAGTGGAGGTTCCTGCAGGTGTGTGCCAGATTCTCTGGCAGCTGCCATGATTCCTTCATTTTGTGCGAGGCCAACATCCCGGCGCTCTTCCACACACAAGACAGACTTAAGGGCTGGCTCCTTGGAGACAAGGGATACCCCCTGCAGACATGTCTCATGACACCTGTGAGAGAGCAGCAGTACAACAACAGTCACATCACCATCAGATCTGTCATTGAACAAGCCATAGGAATGATGAAGATGAGCTTCAGGTGCCTGTATCGATCTGGGGGAGGCCTTCAGTATTCAGAAGCGAGAGTTTGCGGAATAATAGTCGTGTGTTGCGTCCTGCACAATATCGCTCAGCAGAGAGGGTTACAGGTGGAGGAGCTCGAATGAGCTCATGAAGCATCCGCATCTGCCAGCAATATTCAAGAAAACAACGAGGAGGAGGACAAAGATGGGGAACCCATCGCCAGAGCAGCGACGCACATGGCTGCTCGTGATGCCAGGGAGTCACTCATGTCTAAAAGGTTCTCATAATGAGATCTACAAACTGAAGATAGTGAACTACTCAGACCGCCTGGAACAACCACCACCACCGACACAGGACCTTCAACCACACATACACCAATGCAAATGTACCCAATGAGTGGCGTCATGTTTTGGCATACATGATGAAACTTCACAAAAGGGACTCAAAAATGGGCAAGATATTGCTGTGGTAGTGAGAATTAAAACAATTAATGTGTATTTAACAAAAAACAAATATAAATAAAAAACATGACATTCCGTCAGACACCCCTGGTGATTACAAAACCTTAGCCTTTCTTTTCCTTTTTTTATTCATTCATGGGATGTGGGTATCGCTGGCAAGGCCAGCATCTATTGCCCATCCCTAATTGCCCTTGACAAGGTGGTGGTGAGCTGCCTTCTTGAACCACTGCAGTCCGTGTGGTGAAGGTTCTCCCACAGTGCTGTTAGGAAGGGAGTTCCAGGATTTTGATCCAGTGACGACAAAGGAACGGCGATATATTTCCAAGTTGGGATGGTGTGTGACTTGGTGGGGAACGTGCAGGTGGTGTTGTTCCCATGTGCCTGCTGTCCTGGTCCTTCTACATGGTAGAGGTCGCGGGTTTGGGAGGTGCTGTCGAAGAAGCCTTGGCGAGTTGCTGCAGTGCATCCTGTAGATGGTACACACTGCAGCCACAGTGCGCCAGTGGTGAAGGGAGTGAATGTTTAGGGTGGTGGATGGGGTGCCAATCAAGTGGGCTGATTTGTCCTGGATGGTGTCGAGCTTCTTGAGTGTTGTTGGAGCTGCACTCATCCAGGCAAGTACAGAGTATTCAATCACACTCCTGACTTGTGCCTTGTAGATGGTGGAAAGACTTTGGGGAGTCAGGAGGTGAGTCACTCGCCGCAGAATACCCAGCCTCTGACCTGCTCTTGTAGCCGCAGTATTTATGTGCCTGATCCAGTTAAGTTTCTGGTCAGTGGTGACCCCCAGGATGTTGATGGTGGGGGATTCGGCGATGGTAATGCCGTTGAATGTCAAGGGGAGGTGGTTAGACTCTCTCTTGTTGGAGATGGTCATTGTCTGGCACTTGTCTGGTGCGAATGTTACTTGCCACTTATCAGCCCAAGCCTGGATGTTGTCCGGGTCTTGCTGCATGCGGGCACTGACTGCATCATTATCTGAGGAGTTGCGAATGGAACTGAACGCTGTGCAATCATCAGCGAACATCCCCATTTCTGACTTATGATGGAAGGAAGGTCATTGATGAAGCAGTTAAAGATGGTTGGGCCTAGGACACTGCCCTGAGGAACCCCTGCAGCAATGTCCTGGGGCTGAGATGATTGGCCTCCAACAACCACTACCATCTTCCTTTGTGCTAAGTATGACTCCAGCCACACGAGAGTTTTCCCCGATTCCCACTGACCTCAATTTTACTAGGGTTCCTTGGTGCTACACTCAGTCAAATGTGCTTCTACGTGGTGCTTCCCCTGTGGCCTCAGCAGAGGTAGTGGCAGGTTGCTCAGGTCCCTGCCCTTTTGACCTACAACCTCTGGGTTTTGGAGCCCGTAAGGGCGCCACCAAAGACTGCTCCACTTGCACCTGTGCAAGGGCAGGCTTGGCCATTGGGAGAGGAGGCAGCAATGCGGGTACTGGTTGAGGAAGTGGCGATGGGTGAGACGTGGAAGCGCTTTGAGTGAAGTGCCCACTTCCATGTCACCTTTCGCCATCATCCCTCTCCCAGGCCGGTGCAACATCACTCCTACCACTCTGCTGGCCAGCAGGCTGGTGAGGAGATGTAAAGTTTCTGTCTGCCTGTTTAAGGCGGCAGACATGTTGGAATCCAAAGCCACACGGCCGTTTTCAGGGCCTGCATGGACTCATTTGAAAGCCATGCTTGAAGCTCAGTGGAGGTTGCCATTTTCTCCATCAAAGACATTCCCACACTTACCTGCGCCACCATTCCACTTGCGATGGAGTTGGACTCCTCTATCCTCTCCGCTATTGTGGAGAGTGTGCGTGACACCTTTTCCATTACCTCGCAAAGGTGGAGCTGTACCTCGATCATTCTCACGCTCAATGATGTCCCCCAGGGCTCATCGTCTGGGTCCAGCAGAGCAGAGCTTGAAGGCGAGTACGACCCCCCGACACGGACTCTCCACAGCTGCCCCTGCCACCAGTGTCTGCTTGTGCTCACTTGTGAGTGGTGAATCACCAGGTGACAAACCAACTCGCTGCCTAACAGGACCCACCACTGGTGCATGGCTGCATGTGATGTGATGGTGCACCCTCAAAGGAATTGAGCTCCTCTGAGGAGCCACCTTCTTCCATGGCACATGCCTCGTCATCCACCCGTGAAGGTCCCGGAAGAGGACATAAAGCAATATTAAAAAGTCCTCACAGAAGTTAGTTTGCAATGAGCATACTGAGGTGTGCAACAGGTCAGTCATTGATAACATCAACTGATGACGTGTGTGAAGGATGTTAAAATTCTGTCACCAGACGTTTATGGGGTGCCAGTCTCCACACAGCTGAAAGCCCGGCATTCAATCATGCGGCTGAGCTCCACGCCTCCTCCTCTGCCTCTGTCAGGGCCACTATTGGTGGTGGCCCCACCTCCAGTCCTACTCTCCCGTATATTTTGCGCTCTCTTCTCCTACAAGGAAAGAAAGAACAGACATGTGAACGACTGAAGGTGACGTGTTCACCCGATGGATGTATTGCTTTGGGTGAGGCTGACAATAAAACAGATGCATTAGAGGGTGAGTATCAGACAGATTCATCACATTGCATCAGGATTGGGCTGAGTGGGAGTGGTGGGTTCATAAATGGGGAGGTGAGGAAGTGCACAGAAAGTGAAGGTAAGTTGATAATGAGACCACTGTGGTGTGAGGAGTGATGTGATGGAGCACACTTGGCAAAATAGAGTGAGAGTGGGGTAATGTACACCACAGGATGTAGGTGAATTAGTAACTGTACTTACTTTTCCTGACCTGGTTAGGTCATTAAAGCGCTTCCCGCATTACCTTGACCCATGACCTTGTCACCATGCTCCTGGTGCTAAACTCCTCCGCCACCTCCAGCCATGACTTCTTGGTGGCAGAAGCAGGGCGCTTCCTCCAGTCAGCCAGGTATAGTATCTCCCTCCTGCTCCTCACACCGACCAGTAGCAACTCAAGAGAGGAGTCACTAAAACGGGGTACAGCCTTAGACCTGTGATGTTGCATATCTGAAGTTTCCTCCTTTTTCCTTCAAAATCCATGGTTGCAATGGCCCTTTAAATACTCTAGTTCACAGCACGTCATTCGGGTGTGCAGTACGCTGCTACGCAGCTTGGAGACGTGAAACCCGGAAGTAACATTAAGAACCTTCAATTTAGTCACGATCACTCGAACTGACGCGCAGAAAATTTTTCTGGGTTTCTCATGCATCTATTCACCCCACCGCTGACTTCCCGCCACCCTGTTTAAATCATGCCCAATGGGTTTGTACTCGAATTGGAAGGAAGTGACTAGTGATGTCCCACAAGGATCTGTGCTGGGGCCTCAACTATTCACTATATTTATTAATGACTTAGATAAAACAATAGAGAGCAATATAAGCAAATGTGTCGATGACACAGATTGGTGGCATAGTGAGGAGTGTAGACAAGAGCATAAAATTACAAAGAGACATTGATAGATTAAGTGAGTGGGCAAAACTGTGGCAGATGGATTTCAACGGATGTTAAGTGTGAGGTCATCCATTTTGGACCAAAAAGGGATCGATTCAAGTATTTTTTAAATGGTGAAAAGCTAGGAACTGTGGAGGTCCAAAGAGATTTAGGGACCCATGTACACAGATCACTGAAATGTACTGTTCGGGTACAAAAAAACAATCAAAAAGGCTAATGGAATGTTAGCCTTTATATCATAAGGGTTAGGATATAAAGGGCAGGAAGTTTTGCTACAGCTATACAAAGCCCTGGTTAGACCACACCTGGAGTACTGTGTACGGTTCTGGGCCCCGCACCTTAGAAAGGATGTATTGGCCTTGGAAGGAGTGCAGTGTAGATTCACCAGAATGTTGCCAGGGCTCCAAGGGTTAAATATGGGCAGAGATTGCATAAACTAGGCTTGTATTCCCTGTTTACAAGGTTTGGGGGTCATTTGATTGAGGTTTTTAGGATTTTGAAAGGAATTGATAGGGTAGATAGACAGAAACTTTTTCCGCTGGTGGGGGAGTCTAGGACAAGGGGAACATAACCTTAAAATCAGAACAAGGCCATTCAGGAGGGAAGTTAGGAAATGCGTCTTCACGCAAAGAGTGGTAGAAGTGTGGAACTCTCTCCCACAAGAAGCAGTAGATGCTAGCTCAATTAATCATTTTAAATCGGAGATTGATAGATTTTTGCTCGTCAAGGCTGTTCAGGAATATGGGGCAGTGCAGGTAAATGAAGTTAGGATACGGATCAGCCATGATCTTATTGAATGGTGGAACAGACTCAAGGGGCTGAATGGCCTACTCCTGTTCCGATGTTCCACTGCAACTCCAATTTCCTTTCCACCCCTTCACTGAATAATGAATTCCTCCTCCCACTCATTCCCTTGATGAGGAATCCCTTCCTGATTTCTGTGAGAACTAAATCCCTTTAATGCTCAGCTGAGTAACTTGCCACACGACTAGCATCCTTACAGATGAGCAGGCAGTGCAGAATCTCACTCAATGAGAGTGAAGATTGGGTATGCAGGTCAAAATCGGAACTGCCATGAATCAAGCACCATGGCCTCCATACCCAATTCTCTCCTAAAGAGCTGGACTGTAGACCAGGAGCAGAGTCTCTGAAAATTTGATTTTCTACTAAGACCATAAGAACATAAGAAATAGGAGCAGGAGTAGGCCACCTGGCACCTCGAGCCTGCTCTGCCATTCAATCAGATCACGGCTGATCTTCGACCTCAACTCCACTTTCCTGCCTGATCCCCATTTCCCTTGCTTCCACTAGAGTCCACAAATCTGTCTATCTCAGCCTTGAATATATTCAACAACTCAACATCCACAGCCCTCTGGGGTAGAGAATTCCAAACATTCACAACCCTCTGAGTGAAAAAATTCCTCCTCATCTCAGTCTTAAATGGCCGACCCCTTATCCTGTGACTATTCCCCTTGTTCTAGACTCTCCAGCCATGAGAAACAACCTGTCCACATCTATCCTGTCAAGCCCCCTCATAATCTTATATGTTTCAATGAGATCACCTATCATTCTTCTAAACTCCAGAGAGTATAGGCCCATTCGACTCAACCTTGCCTCATAGGACAACCCTCTCACCGCCTCGAAGGCAAGTATATCCTTCCTTAGATAAAGTACAGTGTGTGTGAGAGAGATATTGGGCTCTATTTTAGCACCCGCTATCGGGTGCGTTCCTGGCGGGGAGGCTCCAAAATCGGAGAATCCCGGAGCTGGACCGGAGCCCGCCCCAAACACGGCAACTTCCGGGTTCCCCGCTGACGCGCCGGCGTGCGCGCGCAGCCCCCGTTGGTGGGAATCCCGCAGGCAATTAAAGCCAGCGGGATGCCACTTGACAATATTTATTTAGGTATTTCAGGTCATTAACTGACCTGATTAAGGGATTATGTGGGATTTTAGAACAAACTGGGACTGTTTCCCACACTGGGGGAAACACTCCCACGTCAAATGGACATGTTGCAGCTGTCAGCCTGTGGCAGCTGCAAAGGTCCATTTGACAGGTGGGAGGGGGAGACCCTCACCCATTGCAGGAGGCCACTCTGTCACTTGCGACAAAGTTTGGCCTCCACCACCCTCCTCCTGACAGTCAAAGTCACCAACCTGCACACTTACCCCGGGGTCCGGAGACATGTACCTACCTTGCGGACCCCCTCAGATGTACATCTTGCGAATGGGGGCTGCCGTAGCTGCAGTCATGACCCCCTCGGAGGGCGAACAGCATCACCAGCCTCGCCATCCACGCCGTCCACCTCTGACAGGTGGAGCTCGACCACAGAGTACTGTGACACATCCACCTGTACAGCAGGAGGGAGGGCTACCACAGAGAGATGCGTCGCAGAGGGCACTACCCTCGCCACAGGTTCCACAGACCGAGGCTCAGCCTCCTGGACCTCTCTGAGCAGCAGTGCACACGGAGGCTTAGATTCACTCGACATGTAGTCGTGGACATCTGCAGCCTCTTTCATGCCGAGCTGCTCCTGGCTGGCCCGAGCACCATCTTCTTACCTGTCGCTGTCAAAGTCACCGCTGCCCTCAACAACCTCTCCTCCGCATCCTTCCAGGGTGCAACCGGGGACATCGCCGATGTCTCTCAGTCGTCTGCGCAGAAGAGCCCTGCAAATACACCTACACCCACTCTGCAGTGACACAATGGGTGGCATCAGTTGTGGGTCCTCACAGTGATCCTCAGGAGCGGGCATTATTGCACAAACCAGAGAGGATTCGCGAAGACATGGCAGTAGTGTTGCCAATATATTATGTAATGTGGGTTGTTCAGAAATTCAATATAGGTAACACCCATGGCAAACCCTGAAACACCCTTGTGCATCCCCTTCATGCTCACGACACATTTGCCTTACGCTGCCTACTGCACATATGTGATGCATGCCCTGTGGCTGCAGCACAGGTGGTGGCAGGTTGAGTGAGGCTGGCCATGAGAGAGATGCACGAGAGGGTGAGTATGGGATAGAGCCATGAGATTGTATGAGGATTGGGTTGAGTGGTAGTGGCGGGATGAGTACTGGCGAGGTGAGTAGGTGCAGGTAAGATGAGGATGAGGTTTGAGTGGGTGTGAGGGGTGATGTGACAGAGTAGTGTTGGCAGTGCTGAAGGAGATGTGTGGTGGAGGCAGTGATGCGGCAGACGGAGTGTAGGGGAAGGACTACGTGTACTCACTTTGGCTGACCTACTGAGGTCATTGGAGCGCCTCCTGCACTGTATGCAGGTGGGCGATATGTTGGTGGTGCAGGTGACCTCCTCTGTCACCTTGAGCCAGGCCTTCTTGGTGGCAGAGGCAGGCCGCTTCCTCCCGCCCGCCGGGGGGAAGATCTTTGTCCTCCCCCTCCTCCTCACCCCATCCAGTAGGACCTGGAGTGAGGCATCATTAAACCTGGGAGCAGCCTTCCCCCTGGGCTGCTCCATGCTGTAATTTTTCCTATTTCTTGCAGCATCAGTCAGTGGAGGACTGCCCCTTTAAATAGGGCACCTCCAGCTGACAGAGCTTACTGCGCATGCGCAGTCCGCCCGACGCGCAGATCAGCAGCGGGGAACCCGGAGGACCAGGTAAGTGGATCCAATCAGCCTGCGATTGCGCGCGGGGCAGACTGATTTCACCGGGTGCGTTACCCACGCGCCCAATACACCCCTCGCCGCGAACCCGCCGCCCTGGTAATATCGAGCCCAATACTGCAGATACAGTGGAAACCTAAATCTGGACGTTGGCTTTGCAAGTGCATGTAGAACAATTCAGAAAAGTATATTTCTCAACACAAAAATCAAAATACCCACTCAAGAGCTCCATGAGCTATTCCAATAATACAATCTCAGCTGCTAGCAGTAAGCATAATATACGTGATAATAACATGTATGAAAATCCTTTTTTTAAAAATATAATTCAATCCTGGAGAAGTGCAAGTTGTCTGTGGAGGTGTGATAGGCACCGGTAGCTCGCCTGGAATATTTAGATGAGGCCTGAGGCCCAATTTCGGGCCGGCCTTGGGCCTCTCTGTTTAGGCGCATGATGCTCAAGGAGGGCCGAGTTTGGGCCCAAAAACAAGCTGAGACTAATTACTACCCCTGTGATCCTAAAGGAGTAGGAGCTGTCTGTCCAGGGTAAATAACCTAATTTAGCTGAGGAAGGTCAAAAAAGTGAAACATAGTCCAGACAAGAAAGAGACGAAAATTTTAAATTGCAGTCGGCAAAGACACCCACCCTAAGTTGGCGAGGTCCTCTTTAAATATGCAAATCAGGCACCGATGACATCATCAGGCCAGAAGAGGCCCAGCAAGGCAGGTTTTTAAAATTTTAATTGTTTCCTTATGGGATAGACGGATAGGGATGCTATCCCACCCAGATTGCTCAGGAGTCTCCCAGAATGGGGCACAGATCTCTCATAGATTGGAGTTTGGGAGATTCATGCCCCATTCTGGGAGACCCCTGAGCAATCTGGGAGGGTTGGCAACCCTACCCTCCTGGCCCTACCTTCCTGGTCAGGGAATTGGGGCTCGGACAGGGGAAAGGGAGGCTTGGTGTTGAGAGCAGAGAGCCCAGTAAAGAGGTGAATGAAACTTGGGGACTTTACTCTCGGTAAACAGTGAAAGGTAGTTTCACTGGTGGACGAATGAGAAACTAGATGAGGGAGAATGAGGATTCTCACTGGAAGAACCTACGGGGAAAGGAGAAGGAAAGTTGTGAACTGAGGGCTGTGAAACCATGGGATGCTTCATCACAAGTAGCTATGGTGACAGAGACTAGAACTTCATTAAAAGGGATAAGTATTTGAAAAGGAGGAATATAAAAGATCTGGGGGGAATGAGGTTACAGGTGAGAGTGCCAGTACTGGCACAGGCACCAGGGACAAATTAGCCTCCTCCTGTGCTGTAATTTCTATCATTCTATGAAAACTATCCTTTATTGAGTCCAAGCCCAGGAATTGATTTAGAAATGTTAGTGCTGAGCTGAGTTTAGGACGATGTGCCCTGTGAGAAGTGCCCCAAACACTGCTCTTTGGTTCAGGTTGGTTTGTGATGGCCGGTTTTGATGTGTGAAGTCCAAGTACAGATCAGCTCTGACTGAGGTTCCCAGTTCAAAGTTGTCATCTTCACACAGAACCTAACTCCAAACTAGAGCCCAAGAAGATAGGGAGAGAAATGGGGTCTGTTAAAATTGGATTGACTGGGGAACCTGACCACACCTTGTGCAGAACAGGGGGAATTCCGACTGTACTTATAGGATGAATATCAGCGGGTTATATGATTACTACTAAATATCGGGCGTTATATCAATTACTACCAGTTACATATAGACTATCAGTGAGATATTGTATTACTGTTGGTTGTGTTACCGGTATTACTAATGGTTTTCGGCAATTTCGGTGAGTTACTGGTAGAATCAGAGTTCCTCCCAACTCTGGTTTTCTGCTGCGAATCACTTCCCCACAGTTTTCCCTCTTTCTGGCCCTCGGTTTCGCCTCATCCTGCTCGCGGTTGGCATCCAGGTTCGGAGAACCTCCCTCCACATGGCTCGTGCAACACTTCTCTGGGGTTTCCTCCCAGGGGAGCCAAGGGCCTTTTCTGCCTCCATCCAATGCATTGGGCCCTTTTTTCGATGCCTCTGACGGTTTCTTCAGCAGAAGATGTCTTTTTTTAAAAGTGCTACAAAATCTCACGTGGTGGAACAGGCTTGAGGGGCTGAATGGCCTATTCCTGTTCCTAAGTTCTTATTAGTCATCTATTAGAGCTACCTGACAGTCACTCAGTCTTGCAAACAGTTGAATTCTTACTGCTCCTGCCCCAGCCTGCTGCTGAAATTTTAAGCCATCCTGGGCTTTTTAAAGGCTGCACTTTAAATTTTCAAACACTCCAATAAAATATTCCCGTGTTACACAGAGTTGCGTTCAGCTAAATTCAGTGGTATGCAAATGAGCTGAACCCGCGATTTATGGCAAGGTCAATGCTGGAGTGGATCGTAGGGCAGAAGTCCTGGCTCAGCACAGCAACATTGAGGCAAATAGCCATGTGGAATTTCAGGGCCTATTTTATCTCTGAGTGAAACTAATGTGCTAATATCTTTTTCTCCTATGATACCAAACTCATCTTACACCTTTATTCTGTTCCTTCCCTTATGTAAAAATTTGAAGTGTTCACTCAAAAGCTGTTTTCTGTTTTAATACAGTCGTTTGGTTGCTGTATTAATACAAAGAATAAGAAGAGATTATACAGGCCATACAGAGGTGCAATTTGCCAAAGCCCTTCGATAGTGAACAAGATGATGATGAAACACTCACTCCTGGCAGATGTTCCTGAATCTCATTTTAAAATGAACCATGACAGGTCTGTACTCTGATCTAATTTTTCGAAAGCACCTAAACTCCACTGGATGCTAAAAACTGCATCGCACACGTAAATGGAAATAACAAAAGCCATCAGAAATTCAAACCTCAAAAAGTAATTGCAGATATAGCATACGTGTGAGCCTTAGGTCAGTTAATTATACGTAGCAAAACAAAATCCCCATCCGCTTTCCTAAAAATAAAAAACCTGTGAAGTAAAAACTTTTGGCTCAAATTTTCAAAAGCTACCTCCAAAAGTATCATCACAATTAAATTGAATGTTTTATATTTCTTTATGCACTTTTGTTTTCTTCTTTCTTTATACAGTCCTTTTCCTTATGATATTCTGCTGTTTCCCTGTTTCTTTTTTGCCATTTTATATTTGTATTTCCCTGTTTTTCATTTTCCGCATCTTCTCCAGGTCTTGTTTCTTTTTGGTTGCTGCTTTTGATTTCCTTAATTTGTTCCCTCTTTCTATCTACATGGAGAGGAGCCAGTGGAATTTATTTCAGGAGTACGATGTACAGCAGAATAACTGAGGCGCCAAACCACAGAATGCAGAGCATTCAGGGCTGTGTAGCTATGATAATGAGGTAGGAGATGGTGTTCCTGGCCTCTGTCGTCATTCTTCCACTGCCAACACATGCTCAGCTCCCCAGAAGAGGGGCGCATGTGGATGATTGGCGCAAAGACCTTGCTCCAGACTACCACAGATCAGATTCTCTGCGAAGATCCCAGGGGCAGGCTAAAGATTCCTGAGGCAAGTAAAAATGTATTCCATGGTTCCCCCCAGAACAATAAGAAGCAATTATGCATGGCACTCAATGGTCAAAGTCAAATCACAATATCAATGAAACAAAGAAAAGGTTACTGTACAAATTATAGTGTGTAATTTAATTTATATAACAGGAAAACAGACAATATACAACTACACTGTTATGACTTTATTTTTCAATGTTATCAGAATAATTGTGTCCCTCTCTCTGTGTGCTGTGAACACCAAGCTCAAAATATAAATGTGAGATAGAAATCTTCCCGTGACCTAGATCAAGAGAGTTTCTTGTCAGAATGCTTATGAAGCAGAAGACAAAGACAGATTCTGCAATAGTACAGAGTGATATGATGGGACCTGCACTATGTGTGGCAGTTGCTCATAGCTCCTCTGGGAGATAAACACTGCAGCAGTGAGGCCCATCTGAGCTGATCAGTGCAGCAGATGAAAGAAGCTGACAAGCAGCTTCTGTCTTAATCTTATCTCTAAATCCCTGGGACCTCATTTCACTAAATCATTTACTTTCAACTATGATTGCTAAGCACTCTCCGTGGTTATTTCTTTATAATCTAGTTATACCTCAGGAGATGACGATTGTCCCAATAAACCTTACAGATTCTTTTCCATTTACTGGCCACAATCCAGACTAAGATCTACTGGGATGTTTCAGTGGAACACCTGCTCGACAGAAAAGATCATTAAATGGCACAGTTCTTATCTTTCAATACGTATGCGTGCTATTTACCTGACGTTGCTCATTTTCCCCCCCCATTTTTGTCCCCTCCTGAGGATTCTGACTCTTGCTGGGGTATGGTTCCACTGGTGCTGACAGCCCTGCAGTACCTCTCACTAGTGGCCATCCTCCATGTGTAGGCCTGGACAGTGAGTGTCAGTGGTCCATTCAACTATAGCCAAGTCCAATCGTGTCCTCACCTGGTGCCTACACACATGTGGTTGTGGGCTAGCAGTCAAGAGCAGGAATCCAGGCTGATTTTACCCTCCTTCACCTTGGGGCCAACAGTAATGCCCCAACTGCCACCAACTCCTTACAGACTGGGGATTAAAACTGGGACTTCCTGGTCTGTATGGTTCAGCACATCATTTATCTACCAAGGCACTGGGGGACATGGCCATATGTTAATGTAAAGACCAATGTACTTAAAAGTAAGCTATTTCAGGATTATTGAAATATTTGTTCTGTTTACTTTTACCAACTTGTGCAATTTTAAGTGTGGAGGAATCTGTCCAATAATAACGTGTCGGCAAATCTTTTCCAATGTTTAAAACTTTCCTGTAGTACTGTAAAACATATTAGATATGAAGAGGTTACAGTTATGAGTGGCAATCAGCGAGGAGGACTGTAAAAAAACTTCAAAACATAAACAGGTTAGCAGAATAGAATTTTGGGTTTTATTGATCGGGATATAGTGTCCAAAAAGGGGGGAAAAAATTGGATAGTGGCCGTTTTTGGGCGTAGGTAGCGTGATGTGGTATTACCCCACGCCCAATGACCCTTGTGCAGGCAGGATGCAAATTTCAGCCGGCCCGTGGACTCACCTGCAATCAGCCTTCCTTTCCAGGCCTTGCACGTGGAATCAATGCAACTCGCACTTTCCACCACCGAGGGGGGCTCAATCCTTAAAGGGAGGATGTTTCTTAGAACTCTCTTAAAGGTAGCTGGTTCCTGTTATTTGCTGAAAATAACAGTCTACTGTCTGCACGGAGTCTGAATGGAGATCAGGCATCGCACACGTAAAACACAGATGCAGGTCCCATTCCCTATGTTTACACACTGATGAGTTATGTTAAAACATTGAATAAAGGTTGCGCACTACTAAATCCCACATCCTCCAATCTGCACGCCAGACCTCACCAATCTGCCGATCTAAGTTGGTACCAGGCCTGCAGAAGCGCATGCACCAAGGTTCTCTGCTGATGCACTAGAGACCTTGGTACAAGAGGTGGACAGAAGGAGGGACCTCCTATATCCACGCCCCCCCGGGGGGGGCGGGGGGGCGCAAAAGGCCCTCCAGACATACATCCAAAAGGCAGTAGGAGGCAGCGGGGGACGAAGTCAATGCCAGGCGCACAGCATCATGAACATGAATGCAGTGCAGGAAGAAGTTCAATGCTTTGACATGAGTGGTCAAGGTGAGTGAGCTCAACTGCCAAGTGGTGTCTCCTACCAACTGCACCACGCACTACACCCCCATCCCCCACATACCAACAAACTCTTTCCATCAGTACACAACTCTTCCAATCAGATGCTTCCTCTCACCCTTACACATTACCACTGTTTCAAGTCGCCCACCCACAACACACAGCTATTCAACCATGACAGGCACATCACCCAGACACATGTCCCGCTTTCTTGTAGGAGAAGGTGGCGCATATCAGGAGGCAGCAACTGGCAGTGGCATTTAGCCCCTCGAGCCTGTTCCACCATTCAGTGAGATCATGGTGGACCTCCATATACCCGCCTTAGCCATATATCCCTTGGTTCACAGAAATCTATCAATCTCAGATTTAACATTCACAAGTGAGCTAACATCAACTGCTGTCTGCAGAAGAGCGTTCCAAACGTCTCCCACCCTTTACATGAAGAAGCATTTCCTAACTTCACTCCTGCACGCCCGGGCTCTAAATGTTAGGCTGTGTCCCCATGTCCTAGTATTCAAGTCTAGGAGACCTCCAGAAACAGTTATAAATGTCGCAGCAGCCAGAAGCAATAATCCAGCCACTAACCTGTAAATCCTGCATGATCCCTTTAAATAGTGCTGGTGGGGGGGTCCTCCAGGCACTCTAAGACACGTTCAGATGGTCAGAGTTAAGACTGTGCGTTGAGTTGAGCATTAAGTTCCAAAATGTTATCAATCAGCGTTGCACACTGATTGAAGCCATTTTCTCCCTACTTTTCATGATTCCAGCGTTCGTTATCTGCACCTGCACTAATTCCTATACCAAAACGGCGTCCGGCGCACATCACGCTGGAAACGTGCATGCGTATCCAAGACGCCATCTTGGATGTCGGATGTTTTGTATAAGTTCATCATCACGGGCGCTAAATTGGGCAATGTTACGCCGAAACAACGGGCGCTACACGGCCCAATTTAGCACTCGTGATGATGAATTTATACAAAACATTGGTTAAGTCACAGTTAGAGTACTGTGTGCCACTTTGGGTGTCTAATTATAGAAAAACATAGAGTTTACGGCATAAATTCACCAAGATGAGGCCAGGAATAGGAAACTATAGTTACGAGGACAGAGATGACTATGAGGAGAATTAATAAAAGTTTTTAAAATTATGAAGAGTGACTAGGGAAAGACTATTGGGGAGTCAGTGATGAGGACCTATAAATTCAAAGTTATGAATATGAGACTAAGAGAGGTTAAGAGAAATTTCTTTACTTAGATGGTTGTTGTAGCATGCAATGCATTGCCACAGGGAGGCAGAGACCACCTGGATTCCCCCACCAGGTAAATAGTTTCTCTGTATCTACCTTATTGAATTCCTTTATCATTTTAAAGACCTCAATTCCAGAAAACTTGCTCCCTCCCGAATATTGCTGAGTGTGTGTCGTTAACTCTCAAGCTATACATCTATCTGCTCAAGTGCAACCTTCATATATTTCATACATATATATTCATCCTGCATGGTATATAAGTCCAGGCAGGTCCACATCATGCATGCCGTACACATCACTTCAGATTCTGATCTTGCCATATCTATATATATAGTTAACCCAGTAGATATTCTTTTTTAGTTACTGTTTACTAAATAATTTTGATTTACTCTAATTTTCTATTTCTACTCAGTTGCTAAGAAATTCAAATATGCAGGGTGAATACCATATGCCAGAATGGTGAGGTCTGAGGCGCTCCTGAAATTGGGCCTTGAACCTCATTGTAATAGAGTCAGCATGGCACAACAGCCCGCCAGCAAAGACTAGAGAGGAGTGGTGAAAAATCAGGCCGCTGCTACTATCACAAAGATGGGAGGGAAAGTAGAGAGTGAGGAGGACATAAAAAACCTGCAGGGGGATATAGACAGGCTGGGTGAGTGGGCGGAGATTTGGTAGATGCAATAAAATATTGGAAAATGTGAGGTTATGCACTTTGGCAGGAAAAACCAGAGAGCAAGTTATTATCTTGATGGCAAGAGACTGGAAAGTACTGCAGTACAAAGGGATCTGGGGGTCCTAGTGCAAGAAAATCAAAAAGTTAGTATGCAGGTGCAGCAGGTGATCAAGAAGGCCAACGGAATGTTGGCGTTTATTGCTAGGGGGATAGAATATAAAAACAGGGAGGTATTGCTGCAGTTATATAGGGTATTGGTGAGACCGCACCTGGAATACTGCATACAGTTTTGGTGTCCATACTTAAGAAAAGACATACTTGCTCTCGAGGCAGTACAAAGAAGGTTCACTCGGTTAATTCCGGGGATGAGGGGGCGGACATATGAGGAGAGGTTGAGTAGATTGGGACTCTCCTCATTGGAGTTCAGAAGAATGAGAGGCGATCTTATTGAAACATATAAGATTGTGAAGGGGCTTGATCGGGTGGATGCGGTGAGGATGTTCCCAAGGATGGGTGAAATTAGAACTAGGGGGCATAGTCTCAGAATAAGGGGCTGCTCTTTCAAAACTGAGATGAGGGGAAACTTCTTCACTCAGAGGGTAGTAGGTCTGTGGAATTTGCTGCCCCAGGAAGCTGTGGAAGCTACATCATTGAATAAATTCAAAGCAGAAATAGACAGTTTCCTACAAGTAAAGGGAATTAGGGCTTACGGGGAGCGGGCAGGAAATTGGACATGAATTTAGATTTGAGGTTAGGATCAGATCAGCCATGATCTTATTGAATGGCGGAGCAGGCTCGAAGGGCCGATTGGCCTACTCCTGCTCCTATTTCTTATGCTCTTATGTTTATCACAGCGGCCCTCAGGTAATTGTGATATGGGGGCCCTGGCAAGGTGGGATCGGGTCGGGGGGCCTATAGTCACGGGGGACGAGGGTCGGGAGCATGGGAGATCGGGGGCTGGGGGGAAGGAGTTTGGGGTTTGGGGCTGTGGGGGAGAGAGATCAGGGGGTAGGACATCAGCCTGGGTCTGTCTAGGTCTGAAAGGGGAGGTGGGGGTACTTGCTTATCACATGGGGGATGGAAGCTTTTGGTTTTGTTTTCTATCTTACTTTGCTGATTATTTTGTTCAGATGGTGGGACTACCACTGGAGCTTCAGGGATTCGTAGTATTCGCAGGCTACTTGGACTCAATCTGTGTCTGTTTCTTCTACATTTTGTGGAGTGGAGTGGGGGGGTCCCGATATATCCTCTACAAGTGAGTGGGAGAAGGAAAAAGTCGAAATCTTGTTCTTCAGGGAGAAGGGGGCCAAAATCTTGCTCGGGGTTTGGGGGGGGGGTCCATGACCTTGATCAGGATGGATGGAGCCGAAATCTTGCTCGTGAGTTCATCGGGAGGGGTAACTTAAAGGGTTTCTAAGTGGGAGAGAGCAGCAAAACGTTTCTACTGCTCAACAATTGGGTGCTCTTTCCTCAGCCTTGGCACTTCCATCCATTTATGCTAATGTAAGACCTTGTTACTGATGCCATTCTTCTGACAATTAGCTTCTTCCGTTATTGGAAAACTACTACTTTTTGCCTGCTGTAATTTTCCATCTCCTCATTTCTTTCCATAATTCACTTTGTTTCCTGCTTGCTTCCTACGCTTTATAGAGATCCCCCCTCCCCCCCCATGAATCGTATTCCTTCAGCCCTAGCATAATAGTTAGGCCTGTCAAGCAGCAATTTTTTCAAAATTGAGACTAGGATTGTACAAGACCTTGGATAGGCCTCAGTTAGAATACTGTGTTCAATTTTGGTCTCCTCACATGGTAGGAGATATTGAGGCTTTGGGAAGGATGCTGAGGAGGGCCCCAAGATTAATTCCCAGTCTAAAACACATTAGTTACCCCAATAAGCTCAATGAGCTGGGTCTCTAGACTTTAGAGAAGCGTAGACTCAGGGATGATTTAATCAATGTTTATGAAATAATGAAGGGACTAGATTGTGTTTATGTAGACCAATTATTTCAACTGAATAGGTTAGGGGTCACGCTTATAAGTTATGTAAGAGTAGAACTAGGTTGGATGCTGGCGGTTCTTCTTTTACCAGAGAATAGTGGACCTGTGGAACAGGTTGACGGCTCGTGTGATGAACGCTGATTCATTGTATTCCATCAAGCGAGAGCTAGACCTGTTTCTGGCTGGGGTGGAGATTACCTCATACAAGAGGTAGATATCCTGTTACATAAATCAGGACCAATATGATCTCCTGGACTAGTTTCAATTGCTAAGAGAGTCGTAGAGGAATTTTCCAGTTATTTTCCCCCTAATTGGCCTAGGATTTATCTGTCTTTTCGCCTCTCCCAGGAGATTACATGGCTCCGGGAGGGGTGGGGAGTGTATGTATTGTGATGCATCACAACCGTATGGGACAGGCTGGATGGTACAGTAGGTATTTTCCTGACCATCATTTTCATTTGTTTGTAGGTTATGAAGGGAATTCTAGAGACTAGAGGCATTTGATTAAAACATAGCTGCTGATTGCTGTTCTGTGGATAACTATTCAAACACCAATTCCATTTGTTTATAGTCTTACTAAACTTGTTGACACTGTCACACTTCCTGTTCCTGGTTCTGTTCACAGTTTCTATCACTTTCTTATAGTGGATTCAATACTACACAAGGTTGGTACTTTGTGGTTCCTTTCAGTATTTAATTTTATTATGCAGTCAGTCTGCACTCTGAACTCAGATAATTAATCAGAAAAAGGCCCTCAAACCATTGAACCATTGACCCAAAACCACTCCCCTCTCAGAACCAATAGCTCTTTAAGTGAGTTTATGAAACAACTACAGCCGTTTCGTGCATTCAAGTTGAAAAATGAAGCTTCACAATTCTGATGTCTTTCGGGCCATGTCTGTACCATAAGTGCAGAATCCCTTTAATCCGACAACTGGGACAGTCAGGTATAATTGCCTTTGGAAATTTGCTAAAATTTTGCCTCCTTCAGCAGTTGTGGAGTATTGTGCACGAGGTTGCACCATCAGATGGGCATTAATGTTGATCTTTTCTCGCCTTTTTGTTTCTTGCATATGTTTGTAAATGTGTGGTGTTGGATATATATTTCTGGCCTCCGTGTTTTTGTAGTTTGTATGTGTGCTTTTGTATATGGGATTTACCCCCATGCAGCCATGACTGGCATTAGTACTTATAGACATGTTGAATTTGTTTTTAAGAACCAAAGCCAAGCATGCCAGCTACAAAGTGATTGCACTTAGTAAAAAAAATCTCCCACCATTTCTGGTCCAATGTATTCCATAGCTTTCCTTCAGATGAATATTAAACAACCACTAGATGCCTGTACTATACTTTGAAAATAAATGTATAAATGATACATGGTGTGGCAAAGGGGCCCTGCTCAAACTTTCCTTCTTTTAAATTAAAAATATAATGGAAAAATTGCTCCTTTTAATGAATCAATACCATTTGTAGAGTTCCATGGCTACTGCAAACATGAGAAGGATGTCAATCTATTATCTTATTGTACTAAGGTGCAATTTACTCCATTGTGCAGTTTATGATATTAAAGCTTAATTTACTACAAGATGGGAAATAATATCATCAGTTCAGGATATATTTATATTCTTTTGGAATTAAAATAATATGCTTACTTTGGCCTGGAAAATGTACATTTGAAGGATTACTATAAACAGAATGCAGCCAATACCTTATGTCGCAATCGCACTAATGGTGGATAGTGTTTTGGCCCATATCCTTCTTTGGTCGGCCACCCCTCTGTGTTCAGGAAGACAATGCTAAGCAACAAAAGTGCTGACCACCACTCTAGTGTCATCATTGGTCTATGCCTGCCATGAGAAAAGGGAATCAATATGAGCCATTCAATTCGTTCAAACAGTTTGATCACAAAAATCAGATATGAAGTTACCATCTATCTAAAACATCAGCAACAATGTAATTAAAGTAGGCTCTATGGAATAAATGTGGACAATAACTGTCTGACTTTAATTTCTTAATTTCACATCAGGATTATAATTAAGCAGAGATTCTGTATCAGTCCCTTAAATTGTCTCTGCTTTATTCAAAACACATTTGTTAATTCACTGTCCACTGCTGGAAATTATTATTGTAAGGAATCTTACAACACCAGGTTATAGTCCAACAGTTTTATTTGAAAATCACAAGCTTTCGGAGGCTTTCTCCTTCGTCAGGTGAGTGTGACGAAGGAGAAAGCCTCCGAAAGCTTGTGATTTTCAAATAAAACTGTTGGACTATAACCTGATGTTGTAAGATTCCTTACATTTGTACACCCCAGTCCATCACCGGCATCTCCACATCATGGAAATTATTATAACAATTGTACTAATATATGCACTTCATTTTGGTGATTTTAAACCACAATGAAGGTTAAATTTGTGTTATTCTGCAGTACCTAATTTGCATAATTTATTCAACTATGGTAACTGAGATTATATAGTCCTATAATCCCACAGTACCAGCAACTGAACAGAAAACGCTGGAAGTACACAGTAGAACAGTCAGCATCTGTGAGGTGAAAAGATTAGTGTATGATGTTTCAGGTGTTCCACCATCAGGACTCAAATAAAAACTCAACTTCAAAGGCATTTCAAGATTTTTTCATACAGCTGCTTTAATTTTCCAGCTCCATGATTTACTGGGGCTGTAGGTATTTAAAAAAATCGATAATCCAACGGCTCAGCAGTGGTGTCTGAAATATTAAGATATAGATTTGAGCTAAAATCATTCACACACTAGGGGTATATTTCCATCTTCACCACACAGGCGGCAATCTGCAATGAAAATCAGACAGGTTCAATAATGGGCGGGCAATCCATCCCACAAAATTACCACTCATGTGTGAATACGAATATTTACCCCTTAGTGTGTGAATAATTTTAGCTCAAATCCATATCCTAATATTCCAGACACTCATACATTAAGGTATTAAGTCTTTGAACTTTTGATTTTTTAATACTTACAGCCACATGGGTGATAATCTGGTGGAGTGGATTACCCGCCCATTATAGAACACGTCCGATTTCTATTCCAGATTACCACCTAAAGTCCCAATCTTAGGGGAGGCAAAGTGTGAAAACAGGTCATTTCTCCACAGGAACAGAAAATCAGAGGGTCAGTTTTTTTACATTGTTTGTTTTGCATTACTTAGCTATAATGACATTAATCCGAAAATGTATCATTTGACTCCCCCCTCATTCAAGAGGAGAAAAAGGATGAGAAAGTAACATACAATAGGTAAAAATTAAATGTTAGCATTATTGCTATATTAGTAAACATCAGTAACAGGGAAGAAATCCCTTATTCGGTTTCTATATTCAACAGGTCAACAGGGGTAAACTTTCAACTTGCTGTCCAGGCGTAAAACTGGCTTCACGGATCAGCCACTCATTATTGTAAACCACTCGAAATCAGTGGAAAGTATAATCGGGCAGTTTCGATATTGGCCGGCAATTCCGCAATGCCAGTTTTATGACCAGGTGGTAAGTTGAAAAGAGCTCAAACTGATTTGTTGAAAATCTTCTAAGTGACATTAACTAGGGCAGTCTTGATCCAGGCCTTACTGTACACAAGCCTATAGCAAATTCCAACCTATAATTCAACACCAAATTGTCAATCTTGTAGATTACAAAAATGGCTAAAATGAGAACTGAAGTGCTACAGTCGCTCAGTAGAGGCTGTTGTTCTGGGATTAAGGCGCATTATTGGAGCAGAGCTACACTCTCCGGGGGAAAAATTGGATAAGGGTCCATCCTGGCACAGGAGCTGAATGCTAGGAGCATTCCACCATGCACGTGGGTGCAGTGCCGGAAGAAGTTTAATGATTTGACTTGAGTGGTCAAGGTGAGTGAATGCAAGTGTCAAGTGGCACATCCTATCAACTGTACCAATACTCTATGCACGACACCTCCCGTCACCCACGCACCAACAAACTGCCCATCCATAAGCAATGCTGCATCTCACCTGCACATAGTACCACACTTGCAGGCCACACAACCACCACTCACAAGTCACACAAACTGGCAGCTATTCGACCATGACAGGCACATCACCCACACACCTTGCAGGACACCCACTGACACACTGTCCTCTGTTTTGCAGGAGAAGGTGGCATATAACACCCAGCAGCAGGAGAGACCTGAGGCTGGACGGGCATGTCTGCACGTCCTCACCCCCCCAGAGGAGACGGTGCTGCGGATCATTGGGCGGGCCGTCACTGTAGCTGTCACAACGTGCCGCGCTGGAGGTCCTGGTGAAGGGGGTCTCTGTATATCTAATGTTCCTTCTCCTTTTCCACATCTCCCTCCTCCCATAATCTTTTCGGACTCACGAGCTGCGCATGCTATCAGCACACACCTCTTATTTGCTCCTCTCCCCACTTCACAGCTCAACCTGTTTCTCTTTGTCATTGCAGATACCCAAGAACACGTGGCAGCACCTGAGGAGGAGGAGGAGGAGGAGGAGGAGGAGGAGGACACTGAAGCCACACCATCACTCGATCTGACACTTGCTTCCACCAGCTCAGAGACTGACACTGCGCGTCCTTTAGATGTTAGGTTAGAGGAGGGATCTGCACGTGGTGAGACACCGAGCACAAGTGCGCAGGAGCCGGGGCGGGGGGAACGGATACCACAGGTACCAGCTCGCCGGAGGGCGAAGTCGCTCATTAGTTCTGCTGCAGAGGAGTCAGATGAGGACTTCAATGGGCCAGGCTACAGAAGATGGCTGATGGGCGTTCACCAACAAATGCTTGGGGCACTGGAAAAACTGCCAGAAAGCCTGCGCACAATGAGAAGGGGCATGGAGGAGTCCAGCTCCAGCTTGGCACAGGGCTTTGCGCAGAGCTTGGAGTCCATCCTTTCCAACATGGAACGGGTGGTCACCTCCATCAGCGCACCTGTGGAACCCACCATGATGCAGCGTCTGATGACTGATGTCACAGCATCCATTGCAGCATCTGTCATCCAAGGTCTGACAGCTGCATTTGGAGCTCAGACTGCTGCCTTGGAAACTCAGACTGCTGCTATCGTGGCTCTGGGGACCACTGTGGAACAGGGCTTCCAGGGCATCACAGCACTCCAGCAATCTGTTCTCCAGCTGATCACCAGGATTGCTGAGGCACCGACCCGGGAGAGTGGCAGTGGCGCCATGGCAGTCGGACCTGCTGTCCTCTCTCAGGACCACAGCATTCCTGCTCCCACCCCTGCCATTCTGCCAATGCCCCTGTTGTTGCCTCTCGGCCAGCCAGGCCAGACTGCTTCAGCCCATGCTGAGATGGTGCAGTCTGAAGCCGGGCCCTCCAGACCCAGAGCTGCTCGAAGTCACCCTCCAAGGCCATCTGGCCGTTCCTCCATTGAAGGCCAGCAGCCTCCCACCGCCCATGCTCCAGCCACTGGGGAAGCACCTCGTAGGAGCACTAGGATAGGGAAAGACACATGAACAACAGGCACGAAGGGAATGCACAAGGGTAAATAGTTCTGTTATATTTGCATTTGATGGTGGTTTTTATTTATACAATGAGCTGAGAGGGACACCAATGTGTAATCAGATGGAGGGTGATTTGATTGTCTTGTGGGAGGGGAAAGGTGGGGAGTTGGGGGATGTAGTTCCAATTATTGATAGCGGGCACGGATCAGGTGAGCAGCCACAGCCCTTGCAGACAAGGCGTATGGTTCCTGCTGCACCCTTGCGTCTTCCTCCACCTCCTCTTCCGGCTCCAACCCCTCCTCCTGCTCCTCCTCAGCCTCTTCCTCCTCCTGCTCCTCAGCCTCTTCCTCCTCAGCCTCTTCTTCCTCCACCTCCGGCTCAGGATCTTCTGCATTCATTGGTGGTAAAGGCTGGTCCCTCATGATGGCGAGGTTGTGCAGCATGCAGAAGACCACCACAAATCTGCCCACCCGCTCAGGGGAGTACTGCAGGGCTCCTCCAGACCCGTCTAGGCGGAAGCGTTGTTTGAGAAGACCTATGGTGTGCTCCACGATGTTGCGTGTGGCAGCATGGCTCTCATTATAGACCTGCTGTGCACATATGCATGGATTCCTGACCAGTGTCATGAGCCACGTCGTAAGGGGATAGCCGTTGTCACCCAGTAGCCAGCCTTTGACTTGCCAATTCGGGTGAAAGACAGCTGGCACGTTGGACTGCCGCATGACGAAGGCATCGTGACTGCTCCCAGGGTGGCGGGCATCGACCTCCAAGATGTGATGCGTGTGGTCACACACCAGCTGCACGTTGAGGGAGTGGAAGCCCTTTTTGGTTGATGACGACAGCCGAGTTGATGTGCAGGGCAAGCAGGGCAGTATGTGTGCAGTCCATGGCCCCCTGCACCATGGGGAAGCCGGCAATGCGGGCGAACCCCGTGCTCGCTCGTTCTGATTGTCTCTGTTGAGAGGGAAGGTGATGAACCTGTTTCTCATGTGGTACAGTGGGTCTGTGACTTCCCTTTTGCAGCAGTGCTCTGCATACTGCGAGATGTTGCACCTTCACAGCCACAGGCAATGCTGTCCTTGACCTGCTCTGGGGCTGCAGTTGTGGCCGCACCAGTTGACAGATCTCGGTGACGGCTTCCTTGGTGAACCTCAGACGTCGGATGCAATCCTCCTTGGTCATATTGAGGTAAGAGAATTGATCCCGGAAGGCCCTCAATGGGTAGGGCCTCCTGCTCAGTCTCCTCGTCCTCCGTCTCCTTGCAGCTTGACCTGCTGGGCATGGCCTCTCTGCATGCTCTCATTCATGCTCAATGCCCAGCGGGAGCCCTAGCAGACCGCCCACGGTTGGCAGGAATGTTGTTCCACCAGGATTGTAACTTTCCGATCCATAAGGCAATACCTGCCAAAGCATTCTCAAAAGTAGTGTAGGAACTCTCAATAAGTATAGGGAGCTTCAAAAAACACTTCCTACTCATCCAGCAGCCAGAAGCAATAATCCAGCAACTAACCTGCAACACCTGCATGGCCCTTTAAATAGCGCTGGTGGGGGGTCCTTCAGGCACTGTAAGGCACATTCAGATGGTTGGGGATAAGACTGTGCGTTGAGTTGAGCGTTAAAGTCGAAAATGGTGTGTATCACTTTAAATCAGCGTTGCACACTGATTGCAGCCATTTTCTCCCTACTTTACATGCACATCACGCAGAAAACATGCGTGCGCATCCAAGACGCCATCTTGGATGTCGGAAAGGCCTTGCAGCGCCGAAACAACGGGCACGACACGGCCCAAATTAGCGCCCCTCATCTTTCGCATGTTACACCTGTTATCTAAGAGTTTTGATACAATCACAATGATTAAATGTTCCAGTCTGTATTAACAACCCTCACTTCAACAAGTACATAAATATACCTCCAACAGATAAAGACATAACTACTTCTTCAGAGAGGTGAGACCTCCTCACAGAATGTTATGGGAAGTATTAATGTGCCATCAGTGATTTGAAGATGCCCCATCAAAATCACATTTTGAAAAAGAATTATGCATTTCATTTCACTAGTGTTATAAACAGAAATATTTCAGAACATATTCCATATATGATAAGTCTGAAGGTGTCAAAAATATCTCTCACAATAAACACAAAGTCAATGGGCCCAAAAACTCTCAGGCTAGTCACGTTCCTGGAAGTTCAGCAGACTTCTGATAGTCAGCTCCTGACCTCCACAGAGTTTCTGCGGTCAGGTCAAAGTCACATTTATTTGAATGTGTTCCGCAGGCACCTGTGCCAATATGTGAAATTTGTCTTGGGCAAAAGCACAAAATGGCCGATAAATCCGACAGAGTGCAAAACGTGCTACCGATTCGCTATCAACCGTTTTGTACTACTGCTGAAAACAAATTTCACCCCTTCCATATCAGCATGCATTTCCTGCCTACTTATTGTCACAGTTTTCAGTCATACTTTATTTAAATCAAACTTTCCCACTGTAAGTTTCCACGTCCATATTTCACACTCAATTTTCCTATACTGATAGCATGGTTTGTTAATAAATCAATCAAGTCACTCAAAATGGTTTTTCAAAAAAAAATTTTAGTCACTATTTAACTTAGCAACTTAAATTTCTAGGCTTGCATTCTACTCCCGTAAGAGGGTTTGCGGTGGGTGCTCTGAACACCCGCTAATGCAATATTGTCACTAACCCACCGCAATCTACTTCCCCAATCCTTATTAAGCACGCAGGACTGTTTGGAGATCAGAAAACCATCCTTCACTGGAACGGAGGGAAATTACAGTTCTGATGCAGCCTTTCAGCCATTTAAAGGGCATCATTTTTCAGCAAGATGACAGAAGTAGCAATAGCCTTGGGGGTGTTAACAGCTGGAAGACCCCCCAGATTTTCCAGTGCATCTGGCTGAAGTGAGGGACAAGAAAGACTGTCTGAAGTACACTCAAAACCACTCTTTCAAATCACTTTGCCAGCCACAAGGACTTCTACTAGTCTTCAAGGACATTTCATTTAAAGGGACAAAGGCATCTTCACCTCTTATCATCATGCCATGCATGATCTCATATGAGGCAAGTCTCCATAACACTCATACAACCTGTAATATTGTCTTCTCTCCCTCCAAAGTAATCAACAGTGTACAACTAACACCACAAAAGGACAATTGGGGGAGGATCACCCCGAGTTCTCAAGAAAAGACGTTATACTTTAATAGGCAACTGGACAAGAGAACCAGTAGGAGAGGGCGAGGTTGGAGGTGAGCTGGCAAGAGTACCATCCCAGTACTGCCAGACCCATGGCCCCCTTCTAAGTGTCCTCAGGTCCCTGGCCTGCACTCAATGCTGATAAGTTAGTGTCCCTGGTAAGGTCACTTGGCATAACAACCTTGTTCTTATAATACTTGCGACTTACTTTTTTTTTATTCGTTCATGGGATGTGGGCGTCGTTGGCAAGGCCAGCATTTATTGCCCATCCCTAATTGCCATTGAGAAGGTGGTGGTGAGCTGCCTTCTTGAACCGCTGCAGTCCATGTGTTGAAGGTACTCCCACAGTGCTGTTAGGTAGGGAGTTCCAGAATTTTGACCCAGCGATGATGAAGGAACGGCGATATATTTCCAATTCGGGATGGTGTGAGACTTGCAGGGGAATGTTCAGGTGGTGTTGTTCCCATGTGTTTGCTGCCATTGTCCTGCAGCAATGTCCTGGGGCTGAGATGATTGGCCTCCAATAACCACTACCATCTTCTTTTGTGCTAGGTATGATTCCACCCACTGGAGAGTTTTCCCTCTGATTCCCATTGACTTCAATTTTACTAGGACTCCTTGGTGCCACACTCGGTCAAATGCTGCCTTGATGTCAAGGGCAGTCACTCTCACCTCACCTCTGGAATTCAGCTCTTTTGTCCATGTTTGGACCAAGGTTGTAATGAGGTCTGGAGCTGAGTGGTCCTGACAGAACCCAAACTGAGCATCGGTGAGCAGGTTATTGGTGAGTAAGTGCCGCTTGATAGCACTGTCGACGACACCTTCCATCACTATGCTGATGATTAAGAGTAATGGGGCGGTAATTGGCCGGATTGGATTTGCCCTGCTTTTTGTTGTCAGGACATACCTGGGCAATTTTCCACATTGTCGGGTAGATGCCAGTGTTGTAGCTGTATTGGAACAGTTTGGCTAGAGGTGCGGCTAGTTCTGGAGCACAAGTCTTCAGCACTACAGCGGGATGTTGTTGGGGCCCATAGCCTTTGCTGTATCCAGTGCACTCAGCCGTTTCTTGATATCACGTGGAGTGAATCGAATTGGCTGAAGACTGGTTTCTGTGATGGTGGGGATATCGGGAGGATGCTGAGATGAATCATCCACTCGGCACTTCTGGCTGAAGACGGTTGCAAACAATTCAGCCTTGTCTTTTGCACTCACGTGCTGGACTCCGCCATCATTGAGGATGGGGATGTTTACAGAGCCTCCTCCTCCCGTTAGTTGTTTAATTGTCCACCACCATTCATGACTGAGTGTGGCAGGACTGCAGAGTTTTGATCTGATCCGTTTGTTGTGGAATCGCTTAGCTCTGTCTATAGCATGTTGCTTCCGCTGTTTAGCACGCATGTAGTCCTGTGTTGTAGCTTCACCAGGTTGGCACCTCATTTTTAGGTACGCCTGGTGCTGCTCCTGGCATGCTCTTCTACACTCCTCATTGAACCAGGGTTGATTCCCTGGCTTGTTGGTAATGGTAGAGTGAGGAACATGCCAGGCCATGAGGTTACAGATTGTGCTGGAATACAATTCTGCTGCTTATTATAAGATGATCTGCTAGTCTTTACAAAACAATCATTGGCCCGAAATTCAAGGGGTCAGGGAAGGAGTAGACTGGGCAGATTGATCACACAGGGGTGCAATTTGATGCACTACCCAGATCCATAGGGTTTCTGCCTATGTAAAAAGCCATCTAAGTTCTGTTTGGGAGGATGGGCAGAAGGACTATTTTGGGGCATGTCTGGGAGAGTCCCCAAACTACCCCGGGATTTCCACAAACTATGCTCTCCCTAGACCCGACAGATCCCACTCTAGCTGAGAGATCAATTATCTTTAACAACATGCTGTTTTTCTCCCTTAGAAGCAGTGGAAAATTTGTTTTCTTTATCGGTCCTTTTCGGACTTCGGAGTCTCCTATTGTACAGGTTGGGTGCCACGCTGCGTTCCACCAGCACAATGGTGTGGACAACTCTGATGCACCCACACAGGTATGGGCTGCATTCCTTGAGTACAGAAATGAATCCGCCCCATAACATGGGGCATGATCTACATCAATAGCCATGGGTGGCTGGCAAATCACCACACTTCATGCAGCAGAGCATGGACCTTGGAATCTTCTAGCCACTAACTATCACATATTACAATCACTGAGCGGGTTGCAATATTCCACTTCAAAATGCATTGAGAACGCCTATGCAGGGCTCTGTCAATGGGAAAATCAACATGTCAGCATTTTGGGGCAGTACATGTTACACTTGTAGGTGGTGCTGTGATGTAACGTCAATTTCAAACCCAGTACTGGTACTGTATTTTTGGACTTAAAGTGAGATTGACCCTAAATTTTTGCAGAGCCTGTCCCAATTGAATGTGCTACCTTTCAGCTCCGCATGCATGTCCAACCCAAGTGCCCCACACTGATTTCACTGCAGCTAATTTTACACCTTCTGAAGAATACCCTGAACCGCCTTTTTTATAAATTCATTCTCAGGATGTGGACATTGCTGGCAAGACCAGAATTTATTGCTCATCCCTAGCTATAAATGAGTGGCTTACGAGGCCACTCCAGAGGACAATTAAGAGTCAACCACTTTGGTGTGGGACTGAAGTCACTTATAGGCTAGACCGGGTAAGGACTGCAGGTTTCCTTTCTTAAAGGACATGTCAACCAACATGGTCAAACAGAAGAAGTGGCAGCTGCAGCTGCAAAGAAGCTTTGTCCACCTTAGGCACACTCCTTTTACACATATCTGCAGTTTAATGCCTCATCCAAAGAATGGCACCTCTGATAATACAGCATTCCCTGAATACAGCACTAGAGTGTCATCTTGGATCATAGGTTTTCAAACTGGGGTCAGGAAGGAGATCCCAAGAGATCCATGACATCATCAGATTTATGTCTGTCTGGGGCTGGGCATACGCGTACTGAAAGCATATGGCTCAAAAATTCTGAATTCCTTATTTTTCTGTGTTTGTTGATTCACCAGCATATTATTTCTGTTGCTGTACAATAATGATATATATTTTTTAAATCTTCAAGTGATGCACTATTTTCCTCAGGTAGCTAACACTGTATTTTGGAAATTGGGGCAGGGTGTCCTGGGAATCTGCTAATATTTACTGGGGATCCAATATATACAAAATATGAAAACCACTGGCCCAGATCATGTGCTCAATTCCTGGTGTGGGGCTTGGAACCCACAACTTTCTGACTCAAACTGAGCCAATCTGACACACAAGTTGACATTCAAAATATTCCTTCTTTATTGAAGAAAAAGGAAAAATTAAATGTTTCTTAGATCAATCAAACTTACTGTTGAAATAGAGACAGTTGAGTAGGATGTCCCTCCCTGCTTGGCTATTCAGATGATGCCTATTTGCAGGGAGCATCCTGGAACTAGTATATTGCAGTGGAGGACATACCCCACTGTGACCTGAGAGCAAGTCAGGAAGCTGATAGTGGGAAACTGTGCTTCAAGCTGGGAATACAAGTATTTGAACCTGGAGCATGATTCCCAGGGTTGAGGAACTCCTGGGCGGCACTCATCGAACCCTTTGCCGAGTCCATCAGGAGGGATGCGGGCATAAGAGGGGTGACGATCCCAGGCAGCGGAGGCACTCAGGTCAAGGCCTCCCTGTACATGGATGACTTCGCCGTCTTTTGCTCGGATCAGCTCTCGGTCCGCAGATTGATGAGCATCTGCGACCAGTTCGAACTGGCCTCGGGGGCCAGGGTAAATCGTAGCAAGAGTGAGGCCATGTTCTTTGGGAACTGGACAGACCGATCCTTTGTCCCCTTCACCGTCAGGTCGGATTACCTGAAGGGGCTGGGGATCTGGTTCGGGGGGGCCGGGGCGTGCACCAAAAACTGGGAGGAGCGTATTTCCAAGGTTAAGCAGAAACTGGGACTGTGGGATCGACGATCTCTCTCGATCGTGGGCAAGAACCTGGTCATCAGGTGCGAGGTGCTCTCGGTGTTGCTGTACGTGGCGCAGGTCTGGCCCATACCTCGCTCCTGCGCCGCGACAGTCACCCGAGCCATCTTCCACTTTGTATGGAGATCAAAAATGGACCGTGTCCGCAGGGTCACGATGTACAAATCTCCAGAGAAAGGGGGGAAAGGCGTGCCCAACGTGGCCCTCATCCTGATGGCCACCTTTGTGTGCGGCTGCATCAAGCTGTGCATAGACCCTCAGTACGCAAACACAAAGTGTCACTACGTGCTGAGGTTCTACCTGTCCCCGGTGTTGAGAAGGATGGGCCTGGCCACGCTGCCACAGAACGCTCCGTCCAGTTGGACCGTTCCGCCCCACCTGTCCTTCGTGGAAAGGTTTGTGCAGAAAAACACCTTTGACCACAAGGCGATCAGCAAGTGGTCCGCACGTAACGTCCTCGAGACCCTGCGAGAAAAGGAGATGGTGGATCCTGTCGGTTGGTTCCCCGAGCAGACTGTCAATGTCATTTGGCAGAACGCCTCATCGCCAGAGCTTTCAAACAAGCACCAAGACCTAGCTTGGCTGGTGGTGAGAAGGGCCCTTCCCGTCAGATCCTTCATGCACTCCCGGGCTCTCAGCGCCACCGCGCGCTGTCCCAGAGGAGGCTGCGGTGGAGACGAGACCGTCACCCATCTCCTTCTGGAATGTGCCTTTGCAAAGAAGGTCTGGAGAGAGATGCAGTGGTATCTGTCCAGGTTCGTCCCGAGCAGTTCCGTAACACAGGATTCTGTGCTCTATGGGCTGTTCCCGGGGACGCACACTGAGACGGACATCAGCTGCTGCTGGAAGACCATCAACTAGGTGAAAGACGCCCTTTGGTCTGCCCGAAACTTGCTGGTTTTCCAGCACAAGGAGCTGTCCTCGACCGAGTGTTGCAGACTGGCACATTCCAAGGTCCAGGACTACGTGCTGAGGGACGCACTGAGGATGGGTGCGGCCGCCGCAAAGGCTCTGTGGGGAAATGCAACCGTTTAGAGCCTTCCCGCCATTGTAAACCGAGGGGCTGCAATCAGGGAAAAACCCCCTCGGGCAGAATGTAAAATTCAAATTGCTGTAATGTACCTGTAATAAATCTGAAATGGACCTGAAATGAATCTGTAAGCAATAATCCGTGTTGAGTATGATGCAATGAGACACCCTAGAGTGTCATGAGCTGTAATTATGTCCAATGTGTTCATTGAACTGTACTTGACGTAACCTGCAAATTGTATAATCTGTACTGTGTACGTTTGGAAAGGGATATGACAACTGTATTGTATGTACTGCTGCAAATTTTATGAATAAAGTATATTTTTTGAAAAAAAAACTCCTGAGCGGCACTCAAGCCCGTTTGAAGTTGTTCGCCACTCCTCCGTGTAATGGAGCCATGTCAGAATACATAGGCGATTCCCCATAATTGGCACCACCAAAGTAGCTTAGTTTGTTAAAATTGGATAGCCATGTGGTGATGGATAGAATACTAGAGCCTGGTCTTTAGTTGCTTCCAAGCCTTTATTCACATAGATTCCCCTTACAGACACACCACACCCTAGCTAAGCTCTCCTATGAAAAGGATACAAGAGAGTCCCCAATTGATATCCACACCTGAATACAATTAACACTAACTGATATAAATCATACAATTAACATAGTTGAGTGGGTGACCCTATTAGAGGATCTCTATGCTAGCAACAAAATTGTACATGTGTGGCTCAGTACCATACCAGACAGTGCACTTCTCTACTGTGCCATCATTAAAGCATAAATAACAAGTTTAATTGTACTAATTAATTACTGACTAAACCACTCACTAATACTAACTGCAGAAACTTCAGCATAAGAACTTAAGAACTAGGAACAGGAGTAGGCCATACGGCCCCTCAAGTCTGCTCCGCCATTCAATAAGATCATGGCTGATCTTCGACCTCCACTCCACTTTCCCGCCCTATCCCCATATCCCTTGATTCTCTTAGTGTCCAATAATCTATCGATCTCAGCCTTGACTACTCAATGACTGAGCATCCACAGCCCTCTGGGGTAGAGAATTCCAAAGATTCACAACCCTCTGAGTGAAAAAACTTTTCCTCGTCTGTGTCCTAAATGGCGACCATTTATCTTGAGACTATAACCCTTAGCTCTAGACTCTCCAGCCAAGACAAACAGCCTCTCAGCATCTACCCTGTCAAGCCCTCTAAGAATTTTATACGTTTTAATGAAATCACCTCTCATTCTTCTAAACTCCAGTGAATATAGGCCCATTCTACTCAATCTCTCCTCATAGGACAACCCTCTCATCCCAGAAATCAATGTGGTGAACCTTCATTGCATCCCCTCCAAAGCCAGTATATCCTTCCTCGGGTAAGGAGACCAAACTGTACACAGTACTCCAGGTGTGGTCTCACCAGAGCCCTATATAATTGCAGCAAGACCTCCTTATTCTTATGCTCCAACCCTCTTACAATAGAGGCTAACATACAATGAACTTTTACTACCCCATTGTATGTCAGTTTCTCATTGTGCAGTTTTTAAAAATTCTGTTGAATTTTTATTTTACAGTAAGCATCACACTAGATGATTTATCTTTCTATCATTAATTCTCCACCACAAACACTATCACAAGAAACATGTAATCATACTCAAATGAGACCTACACCACATGATGTTCTTCCTGCTGAAGAACATTTTAGGTTCAAGTGGGCTGCTAAATAGCTTCAGATGTAATTCTAATGAAAGGAGAATATGTACTGGACCACCTACAATTTGTTTTACTGAGAATCGTGACTCTTCCAGCTATATTTTTGATGTTAATAAATGAAAACTGCTACTATTATGTGCCAATAATTCTAGATACCCCAGTGACCAGATTATTTACCTTCAGAACTCAAAATAAACAACTGGTGACCTGAATTTGGAATTATGAACAGTGCTATATGCCAAAATTCTGAGAAATACACAATAATTTTTAAAATAAATATATTTAGTGATATTATGAACTTTTATTTAATTAATGGGAAGATAGTGTTGGTCCTACTGTTCTGCTCGAATCTAATAAATAATTTTGAAAACTAAAGAGACTAATGTCAGACATGCAGACTCTCCTTCAGTGCATTACCCCAGCCTTGGAGAAACCTTCTTTCCAATAGAAAATTATGAACTAACTATACATGTATCTATACATCCATATTAAAAACCGCACGTCTGTATACGCTTCCTGTCTGTACTACTTGACTTCCTGTTGTCACGTTTTTGCATCTTTTCTTCTTTTATAAATTTCTACATCCACATTTATTATAGGTTTTGCCTATGTACGGTCAATTTTTTTTCAGAAGTTGGATTTTGAAAGCAAACAAAGCCTCTTTGAGGAAAACTGATATGAAGGGAGGACAGAAGGGGAGGAGTGGAGAGAAGGGGTAGAGAGTAGGGTTGAGAGGGAGGGTTGAGAGAGGGGGACAAGGGACAGAGAGGAGTTTGGAAGAGAGAGTGGTGGAGCGAGAGCATGAGAGACAGAGGGGGATGAAAGAGAGTGAGGAGGTTGAGAGAAAGAGGGTTTCAGAGTGAGTAAGGTAATAAGAGAGGGAGGGTTGAAAGAAAGAGGTAGAGAATGGGTTTAAAAGAGAAGATAGATGGAGGAGGTTAAGAGATAGATAGGAGTTGAGAGAGAGCATAGGTTGAGTGAGAGAGATATGTTTCAGACAGAGAAGGTGGATTGAGAGATAGAAATAGGATTGAGAGAGAAAATGGGGGTTGAGAGGGTGAAAGGTGATTGAGAGAGAGAAGGGGGTTGAGAGAAAGAAAAATGTATAATTACAGCGTGACAAGTTTACGTAAAGAGTTTCCATTATAAATGTGGACATAGAAATTTATTACGGAAATACAAAATTAAGGATAGAATTTATGACTTTAAAATGGGGACTAAATTATGTCTGCTTGGCTTCATCCAGTGATTCCCTATCATCCATCTGCGCTTCATCTGAAGACTACATTTTGTCTTGATTCCCCATGTGCAATGCTTTGGGAGGTTGACGGGTATTGGGCCAGATTTTCCTGCACAGCGATTTTGGCGACGAACGCCATTAGTTAGAACATTGTGCGCCCTGATCCTCCAGTGGTAAATTGATGCCAAATTTTACTGGAAAACGTATTTGAATACGCCACAGCAAGGATAGTGGCGAATCAGAAGAGGCGCAGCCAATGGTCAATAAGGGGATTTAGTTTTACGGAAGAGAACCGATAACAACCATCTTCATTTCTCTTCATATGCACTTGATTTTTTAAAAAAATTACGTATGCAGAATTATATTGAAGCAGAACCAGAATCTACAGGTTTACATTAGAAGTTGAACGAATTGATCACCAGGTTCATTTTTTTTTAAAAGCTACTTTGGATTGTAATTTTCATTAAGCTGCTTCACTTTTTACAATTATAGAAAAAAATATAAAAGCAGGAATGTTGAGCCTTGGTAGTGCTGCCTTTCATCTATTTGACTTTATATTCACTGAGTGATTGCAAATTTCATTGGTGCAGTAAGGTCTATTTAAATCTGGGTTTTTAAAAAAAAAGCAAGCTTATACAGAACAGCCGTTAAATGATGTTCTCTGAAGCTAGTTTTAGTTTGAACTTTAAAAGGGCTGATAAACGCACAGCAGTTGGTGAAAATGACTCTCTGGTGTTTTATGGATGTTTATTTTTACCCAGAATAACAAAATTTCATTGCTTGAGCTTCAAGTATTTTGCTGACACATCTTTCTTTGCTATATCTTTGGCTCTGAGATCATTGGTACTCTGAAAGGAAACAAATTCTTTAGCAGTTCAAAATTATTTTTAGCGTCATTTAAAAGTAAAAGTATGATTCAGTGATTGCATTATAAAGTCATTATCACACTGCTGCCAGGTCACATAGGCCATTATTTTTAGGTCTAAGTGACAATGGCATGAAAACTGGCTTAAATGCAGGAAAATGGCATTGATTTCAATGGGGGAGCTATGATAAATACCTTGGCCTACATCCTCGAGGGTTGCTTACCCTGCACACGAGTGGTAGCTTCCTCTCGCAGCACCATTCATTTCCATATGAACAACACTGCGGGGGGAGACTCAGAAAGTAAATGATGGAAGTTCAGGCCGCTGCTAACACGGCAGCAACCCACAGGTAAGTGATGGCCTCGAAAGAGGGGTCATGGGTCTCGGGGGAGATCGTGCATCTTTGAGGGGATTGAGGGTCTTGGGAGCGGGGGGACTACGGGCCTTGGGGGGGGGGCATCGGGCCTTGGGGGGATCGTGGGCCTCAGGGGGGGTAGCGATCGGTAGCTGGGGGGTGGAAGCATCAGCCGGCAGCAGCCCACAGGATCAGGGACTAGGTCAGGGATCTCAGGGCCAAGGGGAAGGAGATTGGGAGTCGTGGAGCCTGGAAGTGGAGGCCGGGAAGTGAGAGAGATCAGGAAGCATGGAGGTCATGGCCGAGGAGGAGGGAGATTGGGGGTCGAGGCCAGGGAGCCTTGAGATCGGGTATCTCGGGGACGGGACCAGCAGCGATCTGGAGGTGGGTTTAATGCGGGGTCAGGAGGAGCATTCTTGCTCCTCCCTGCTCTACATCCAGGTAAGTAACTTATTTTTTTTGTTGCATACGTTCTGTAGTGTTGGTTTCCCTGAGCGCAGCCAGCAATTGTAGGAGGGCAAAGGGGTAGGGGACACAATGGGAGTGAGGGAGTGGGGAAGCATAAATGATTGGGGAGGGTATGGGAAGTGTCCTGCAGCTGTTGATGTCTCTTTTCTCTGCCACACAACATCCTACCACTCACCACCACAAAAAAACAGAAAGAGAAGAACAAAGAGTTAAGGGGAGAGAAGCAGAAGAGGATAAAGAGAAATACAGAACAAAAAAATGAGAGACAGAGAGAGAAGCACAAAAATAAAGACAGCAGAGATAGGTTAGAAAGAATGGGGGTGATGTTAATGAAAAGGAAAATCTGACAGTGTGTCTGATCTTGTACCCTTGTCAAAGTTACACTTCAGTGCAGTGCCACCGCTGATGGAGGGTGCACTTATAGCATGTTTACATAGGCAGTTTCCATTATAAATGGGGACATAGGAATTTAAAATGTAGATACAAATATAAGGACATAATGTAAGCTTTTAAAAATGGGACTGAATTACGTGTGTGCCTTGTTCCAATTATCCCCTGCCCTCTAACTCCACTTCACTTGAAGACTAACATTGGTCTTGACTCTGCATGTGCAATGTCATGGCAGAGCAGCTAATTTTTTACATTAAAAATTCTGGGCCAGAATTTGCTGTCAAAATAACGGTGAGGCTAATGGAAATAAGCTTTTCAGCAGTTTTAATGCAAAACATAAGGAACAATTTTAGTAAAATAAAAGTTATACAGATATATAGTATGAACACAATACATTACTAAACAGATTTATTCCAATTATGTCACTTGACATCCTACAAGATAAAAGTAAACAACAGATGTGGGCAAGTCAGAGACAAAACTTGATTTCAGTGATGAAAAGAAACTAGAAAACCTGTGTGAGTGGGAAGAAAGAAAAGAAAATCATAGAATTACGGCTGAAATGAAAGCCACAGGCATAATAGTGACTACACATTGGGAAAAAATCTTAAATAAAGGAACATTCTACCTGTGGTAAGTGTGCTGATAGTGTGAGCCAAGAGTCAGTCAGATTACAATCCATGGCTCATGTTGAGTTAGCTGATTTCAACTAAGGCAACAGCAAATGGCATTACACATGGCCTGAGTGCCCCTGAGTTAGGATGGGGATATGAATCAGCCAGGGTTCCCACTGCTCATCTCTGTTCAATCTAAGTGTGCATGTGTGGACGTCAGATGAGAATGATTAAGCTCAGCTGTGACATTTCCCATAGTCAAACAGCCAAACAGCCTTTCAGTATCTGGGATCACACAATGAGAATGATCATTAGGGAAAGGTACCAGAGGCAGCTAGTGTCCATAGAACCACCCTAAGAGTCACTACCTTAAGCAGAGGATAGGAGTAAAGAATGAAAAAAGAAGGGACTAATATACAAAATATATGTGAGTAACAATAAGCAAATGCAATAAAAAAATAAGTTTGGGTTAATCTAAGATAAATTTAAACTCTGTTTGATACAACCATTAATTTTCCTGGATTTTCCCCTGCTGTTCCACTGATGTGCATCTCCAGCAGAGCAGGATTTTTGTCTAGAGATCCATCCTTGATCCTAGCTGAATTTCAAGCCCAGGGTCATTTAAGTATTGGAGGTGAGCTCCCTGCACTCTGCTGAGGAGTCATTCCAGATTAGGGTGGGGTTTTATTGTGGCAGGCCTTCGAAGCCTGCCACAGCATAGTGGTACAGACAGCCTCTATGTTGCCTGCAAAAGGACCAAATATGTTTTAAAATTTTTGGGTCTGCTCTTCAGCCTGTGCAATCCATCACCTTGTGCGCAACTGCACAGGCCCTAGCAGCAAACAAAAATCTTTGACCCCCTCCGCTGCCATTACAATGTTGAACACCTGGGATGACAGACATCCTTGTACCCAGCATTTTAAAGACACAATTCATGGGAAATATGTCAGTGGGTGTATTTCCCTAATTTGCACCTTGTTACAATAAACTGTCCATATATGGGTGGGCATATTGTACACAGTGCTAGGCCCCAGGAGAAGGAAATGGGATGAATACAAAGTAAGGTGGAACACATTCACGAGCAGTTTTCCAGCCCAGCCCATCCCAGATTCACCGAAAAATCTGCTGATGGTATGGGCAGAAAATTCAGGCCTATATTTTTTCAATAATTATTTTCCATAACAAGTAGATTTATGGGTTGCTGCTTAATTTTTGTAGCAACATTTGTACTCATAAACACGAAAGATGGCAACATTGAGTAATTAAACATTTTTATATTCTTTACACCTGGAGTAAACATTACACACTCTCAGACATTGCATGGCTAGAAGCAAGGTAAAGCTGTCAATACTCTGCATCAGGAATGGGGGAACATTTTGTCTGTGCACTAAGTAGAGCAAAAACATAAGTGCGTTCTTTGTAAACATGTTTAAAATTTCACTACACCGAGCACACAGAGGAAATTGTCAGTGTATCTTAAGCTCAACATCTCAAAAGCACTAACCCATTTAAAATAGATGGGTTAATGCCTCTGTGAAAATAGAAACCAAAGAATTTCATATGAACACATTAAGCATTCATACACTAATATTTCAAGAGCCTAATTTCAGCATTGGTTTCAGTTTACAAGATTAGAAACACAGTCTGTGCAAAAACAAATGACATAAAGCCAGCATAATGTATTGACAGATTTTCTTAATGGCACAGATAAACGGTTCAGCATCTTATACTTTGCCAGTGCAAAACATTCAGACAACATCTACAATAAGCATGATCCTGCTTTAAAGAAAGTACCACTGCAGGTATTACAAAACCTATATTCCCTGTATCTATCAATGTATAGGTCTGTCTAGGTCTGTCAGATGTGACTATACACTTTACATCAATGCCATTCTAGTAGTCTTGTTAACTGATCTTGTTGCTGCTGGTTTCTCAGTTCCCGAGAGATTTCACGCACACAACCATGTCAACTGTTGAATCTCAGCCCATTAGAGCTAACCTTTCTATCCTTTAAAATCAGCATGTATTGACCTTAAGCACTGTGGGCAGTAGGCAAGCCCTTATCTGTCTGCATTTTAAGCTTCTTTCAAACATATACATCTTTACAATAAATCACATAACAGAAGATTAGTGGCCTAAGAAGAAAAATTATATTGATAAATACTGATAAATTAGATTAACAAACCAGTCCATTGTCCATTTACAGATCTATTTATATTGCATTTGTAGAACTGAAAACATTGCTTTCACAGTATCATCTGTACCACTGAAAAACACATTAAACATCCAGCAACTTTAGTTCATGATAGAAATTTCTGATTTTTAAAAAATCTATATTTAACAAATACAGGAGAAAACATTTATTTTAAACCATACAAGAAATGTTTTGCAACAGATGACATAAACACTGATTTATTACTGGCAAACAATTTCCTGGTAATCAGTTGCAGATTACTTCTTGATAAACCTATAATCCTCTTGGGTAAATATCATGCATCAAGTACATGAGAGTTGGCATACACTGTGAAATAGCTGCTACAAAAACTGAGCAGAAAGAAGAATTTTCCACGTAAAGCTGAAACAGTGTGTATTGTGAATAATAGCCTATATCAAGAAGTAATATTTCCAGGCTTTATCTCCTCAGATGGCTGTTAGAAAGTACTTGAACTTTCCACTCATCATTTATAGTGTCATGTGATCCTTTCAATTAGGTACTATCTTGGGGACACTCTCTGATCTGGGTTATTGATTCTAATATATGCTATTTAAATTTCATCTGAGCTACCCATTATTCTATGAAATGGTAATCCCAACTGGTTTGATAGCTGTCACTATTTCCTATTTATTTATATTATTACTGAGCAATAGTATACAGTAAGTGATGTCAGCAGGCATTATAACAGAAATTATTCCCAATAGTGTGGAAAAAACATAATCTTTAGCCTGTGCTTAACTATTGATGTATTTCTGGGGAGATGGTGGAGGCAGCTTCCAGCATAGCACACTATTGAATATTCATCACAAATAATAACACTTTAATTTTGGAGCATAATCCTCCCATGGATTGTTACTGCAGAAGCCTGCGTTCTTCGCATTTTCTGTATCTGTTGGCCCTTGTTCTCTGCTAATTTTTTTAATTTTAAATTTAAATTCAACAATATAATAAAATAAATACCATTAGAACACTCTAAGGTAAGCCATTGCTCCACGGGTTACAAAAGTGACCTTGACTGTGCATCAATGCCTTCAGCCTTTTGCCTCTGACATTGTAACACTGTTAATCACTTTGTGAAACCCTCAGGTCAACAGTGTATCGCCACAGTCCTTCACTGCAGTCAATATTTACACAATATACAGCACAGTGACTCTACTGAAAGAGACAATGTAATCATTTTCAGAAAAAAAATGGTCTCTTCCTGTCACATGAGAAGATCACACATATTTTTCAGTAAAATTCCCTCCTTCTGTCATGCAATCTGAATTGACATGGCAAACTGAGTGACCATAATGGAGACATAAAGTTGTCAGTGGCAAGAAATAGGAATGGTTACACAAAATACAAACTCAAATGGGAATGATCAACATATTAAGCAAATTAGTAGATATCTTTCTTCTAAGCATCTACACCTTAAACGTTAACCTATTTTTCTCTTTAAAGATGCTGATGAACCTTTTTGTGTATTTCCAACATTTCTGTTTTGCTTCAATTTTTAACATTTACATTTTTTTTTCTTTTTATTATAATAATAGGTGGCTGGGAATGTAATACACTCCAACTCATCTTTTATTCTCTGTATTAAGTTCTTTGCAAAAATAAAATCAAAAGCAAACATGAAAGCTCATTTTAAAAAGCTAGTTATACCAGTGCGATTACTATACTGCAAGTATATGACTAGATTTCTACTTAAATCACTTCTTAATTCATAAGTAAAGACAAAACAGATGCGGTTTACTTTTTGGTGGTCAAATATTGTCATTTGTTTTAACATTTTCAAATGGTCTGAATAGAACAAGTGGCATTGCAGATTAGTAAAAAAATGTGGAAATTTACGGCCGCGCCATTAAAGCCAAACTGAGTTTCCACGCCTACCTCTGAAATTCTCACATAACATATTTTAAAAATGTATTTTTGGTTTATTTTTTCGAGGCAATTCATAATTCACACTTGAGATATAAAATTATTTAAGTTGCAATATAAAATCATATAAAATCACCAGAGTTCTTTGAACGGTCTGAAGCTACTAACAACATATTATTCTGTGACACGTCAGACAATTCAAACTGTGCATGATAACTGATTAATCACGTTTAATGGGACTGCGGACTGAAATTCTGTTTCAATCCAAGAAAATCTTCAAGCTAATTAGGGTAACTTCACCATCGATGGGTAATCGGCAATATCAAAAGAAAAACACCCCAATCATAACCTCCAGTAATATCCTCCAAAACCACCACCATCCCCCCTCCCCCCCAACTCACACACATCCCCCCTCCCCCCAACTCACACACATCCCCCCTCCCCCCCAACTCACACACATCCCCCCTCCCCCCCAACTCACACACATCCCCCCTCCCCCCCAACTCACACACATCCCCCCACCCTCCCCCCAACTCACACACATCCCCCCTCCCCCCCAACTCACACACATCCCCCCTCCCCCCCAACTCACACACATCCCCCCTCCCCCCCAACTCACACACATCCCCCCACCCTCCCCCCAACTCACACACATACTCCCTCCCCCCCCACACACACACACCCCACCCTCCCCCCACACACACACATCCCCCCTGCCCCCCACACACACATCCCCCCTCCCCCCCAACTCACACACATCCCCCCTCCCCCCCACTCACACACATCCCCCTCCCCCCAACTCTCACACATCCCCCCTCCCCCCACTCACACACATCCCCCCTCCCCCCCACTCACACACATCCCCCCTCCCCCCCCACACACACACACCCCACCCTCCCCCCACACACATCCCCCCTCCCCCCACTCACACACATCCCCCCTCCCCCACAGACCCACCACTCACACACATTCCCCCTCCCCCCACACCCACCACTCACACACATCCCCCCTCCCCCCCACACCCACCCCTCACACACATCCCCCCTCCCCCCCACACCCACCCCTCACACACATTCCCCCTCCCCCCCACACCCATCACTCACACACATCCCCCTCCCCCCACAGACCCACCACTCACACACATTCCCCCTCCCCCCACACCCACCACTCACACACATCCCCCCTCCCCCCCACACCCACCCCTCACACACATCCCCCCTCCCCCCCACACCCACCCCTCACACACATCCCCCCTCCCCCCCACACCCACCCCTCACACACATTCCCCCTCCCCCCCACACCCATCACTCACACACATCCCCCTCCCCCCACAGACCCACCACTCACACACATCCCCCTCCCCCCACACCCACCCCTCACACACATCCCCCCTCCCCCCCACACCCACCCCTCACACACATCCCCCCTCCCCCCCACACCCACCACTCACACACATCCCCCCTCCCCCCACAGACCCACCACTCACACACATTCCCCCTCCCCCCACACCCACCCCTCACACACATCCCCCCTCCCCCCCACACCCACCCCTCACACACATTCCCCCTCCCCCCACACACCCACCACTCACACACATCCCCCTCCCCCCACAAACCCACCACTCACACACATCCCCCTCCCCCCACAGACCCACCCCTCACACACATTCCCCCTCCCCCCACACCCACCCCTCACACACATCCCCCTCCCCCACACACCCACCCCTCACACACATCCCCCTCCCCCCACAGACCCACCACTCACACACATCCCCCTCCCCCCACACACCCACCACTCACACACATCCCCCCTCCCCCACATACCCACCACTCACACACATCCCCCTCCCCCCACAGACCCACCACTCACACACATCCCCCCTCCCCCACAGACCCACCACTCACACACATCCCCCCTCCCCCCACACCCACCCCTCACACACATCCCCCCTCCCCCCACACCCACCCCTCACACACATCCCCCCTCCCCCCCCACACCCACCCCTCACACACATCCCCCCTCCCCCCCACACCCACCACTCACACACATCCCCCCTCCCCCACATACCCACCACTCACACACATCCCCCTCCCCCCACACCCACCCCTCACACACATCCCCCTCCCCCCACAGACCCACCACTCACACACATCCCCCCTCCCCCACATACCCACCACTCACACACATCCCCCTCCCCCCACAGACCCACCACTCACACACATCCCCCCACCCAACAGACCCACCACTCACACACATCCCCCCTCCCCCCACACCCACCCCTCACACACATCCCCCCTCCCCCCCACACCCACCCCTCACACACATCCCCCCTCCTCCCCACACCCACCCCTCACACACATCCCCCCTCCCCCCACACCCACCCCTCACACACATCCCCCTCCCCCCACACACCCACCCCTCACACACATCCCCCCTCCCCCCACACCCACCCCTCACACACATCCCCCTCCCCCCACACACCCACCCCTCACACACATCCCCCTCCCCCCCACACCCACCCCTCACACAGATCCCCCCTCCCCCCACACCCACCCCTCACACACATCCCCCCTCCCCCCACAGACCCACCACTCACACACATCCCCCCTCCCCCCACACACCCACCCCTCACACAGATCCCCCCTCCCCCCACACCCACCCCTCACACACATCCCCCCTCCCCCCACAGACCCACCACTCACACACATCCCCCCTCCCCCCACACACCCACCCCTCACACACATCCCCCCTCCCCCCACACCCACCCCTCACACACATCCCCCCTCCCCCCACACACCCACCACTCACACACATCCCCCTCTCCCCACACACCCACCACTCACACACATCCCCCTCCCCCCCACACCCACCCCTCACACACATCCCCCCTCCCCCCACAGACCCACCCCTCACACACATCCACCCTCCCCCCACACCCACCCCTCACACACATCCCCCCTCCCCCCACACCCACCCCTCACACACATCCCCCTCCCCCCACACCCACCCCTCACACACATCCCCCTCCCCCCACACACCCACCCCTCACACACATCCCCCTCCCCCCCACACCCACCCCTCACACACATCCCCCCTCCCCCCACAGACCCACCCCTCACACACATCCCCCTCCCCCCACACCCACCCCTCACACACATCCCCCTCCCCCCACACACCCACCCCTCACACACATCCCCCTCCCCCCACACCCACCCCTCACACACATCCCCCTTCCCCCCACACCCACCCCTCACACACATCCCCCCTCCCCCCCACACCCACCCCTCACACACATCCCCCCTCCCCCCACACCCACCCCTCACACACATCCCCCCTCCCCCCCACACCCACCCCTCACACACATCCCCCTCCCCCCACACCCACCCCTCACACACATCCCCCTCCCCCCACACCCACCCCTCACACACATCCCCCCTCCCCCCCACACCCACCCCTCACACACATCCCCCCTCCCCCCACACCCACCCCTCACACACATCCCCCCTCCCCCCCACAGACCCACCACTCACACACATCCCCCTCCCCCCACACCCACCCCTCACACACATCCCCCTCCCCCCACACCCACCCCCCACACACATCCCCCCTCCCCCCACAGACCCACCACTCACACACCCCCCCTCCCCCCCACTCACACACATCCCCCCTCCCCCACAGACCCACCCCTCACACACATCCCCCTCCCCCCACACCCACCCCCCACACACATCCCCCCTCCCCCCACAGACCCACCACTCACACACCCCCCCTCCCCCCCACTCACACACATCCCCCCTCCCCCACAGACCCACCACTCACACACATCCCCCCTCCCCCACAGACCCACCCCTCACACACATCCCCCTCCCCCCACACCCACCCCTCACACACATCCCCCTCCCCCCACACCCACCCCTCACACACATCCCCCCTCCCCCCACAGACCCCCCCACTCACACACATTCCCCCTCCCCCCCCCCCCCCACACACACCACATCGGACTTGGCATGGGGACAGCGCGCTGCACATAAATGTGATTCTGAACATTGTTGGTATTTCCAGTTTTATATATCTTTTGTAAAAAAAATCGGCGATTCCTAGTCAATGATCTGATATGGGAGTTTACTGTTTCAGAAACACTAATGGTTTATGGCTAACAAAACAAATCCTGTTTACACAAGTTCCGATTGGATCGCATTGGTTAGAAGCATACCCCTTGTTCATAACAACCGATTTTGATTCGCAAGCATTCCCTCCCCAAAGGTAAAACTCTTTAAGCACTGAGCACTAAAGTAGATGTAACTATAGCATGTCTTTGGCACAACCTCGAGATGGAGCTTTTAATATTCCATATGAATTACTTCAAAAAATAACTTTCGCATTGTTATATAATTATCGCAATTTTAAAAAATGACTTTGAAGCGTTACATTGCTGAGGTACTTCATTTGTAAGCAAAAATATCGAATAATAGGAACATTCCCCCGGCAACCACCTCCAAATGGGGTAAAGTGACAGCCAGGGGGATTACCGGCGGGAGTTATGGTAAATCTCATCAAAGGAGATTGAAAAGTCTGACACTTTGTCGGTTTTTAATATATTCTCTCGATAGATCGGGTCAATGGATAAAAAGCTCAACTGATTCACATGTAAATTTAGGCTGAACTTCATCCCACACCAGAGCGCTCAATAACACAGCCAGGCTCCCCACAGCTGCCAAACGCTGCCCTGCATCAACCCACTGCCAACTGTCTGCATTTGCAACCGCTTACAATGCCGTGCAAGTTAAGACTTCTCCATTTTTTAACGGAGCGCAACCAAAGCAGAGAGGGGAAAAAAAAAATCGGAATTGCCTTGAATCTGAAATGTTTCAATGACAGCTGTTGACTCTGGGGCACCTTGCAATGATTCAAGGAGAAAGCGCCCATTAAAAGCTTCAAACTATCTTCCAGAATTTACATCCTCTTGTCCTTCGCCGAACAGCAATTAACACGCGATCTGAAATCGGTTCTAAATGTACATAAGAGCCCGCCTCGGGCAAACTCTCAACACCTGCAGAATGTATTCTTCCCAAGTCTAATGCTGCGCGAATTGCCCAGATTTATCTCTTTTAAATTGGTCTATAAGTCTTACACAACGTGACAAGAACAGATTTCAATTATACCAACGGCATCACTGCTGTTACTTTCCACAGTACAGTACTCGCAAGCTTTTTTCAGTAGTTACAACACTGCATTTATTCAATTTAACTACTACCCAATCTGAAACCTGTATTTTCTCTTTACAGATGCCAGTTGATCGCCTGTGTATTTTCAGCATTAGCTGCTTTTATTTCTTCTTTCTTCGAAATCTGTAGGCCTGGGTACTTTAAAAAGACTGCGTTCATGTAACAGTTCACGAACAGACAAATACATCTCACCTTCAGTAGTTAGTACTCCCTCCCCTCCCCCTATATATATATATATATATATCTTCTTACCTGTTTGACACACTCCGCGGTGTTGGGAAGCAATGCAATTTATGCTTTCAGCGCAAGCACCTCAAAATAAACAGAGAAAGACGCGGGAACTCAATTTCTTTCTCAAACCTAAAACAAAATTAGCTAAAAACAAGGTGGGGAGGAGGGGGGAAAGCTCAGCGTGTCAATAAGGGAAAGAAACCGGAATGGAGGTAAAGGTTGCTGAATGGTAGTAATAATCCCGTATTGGAAATGTGTGTTTGGTTGCGTCGGAGAGGGCTTGGCTGATCCCTGCTGTTCGGTGCACTCTGGCTGTGCACTGAGCTCAGGCAGACGGACGCGCTCCTCCTCAGTTCTCTGTGCGCTTTTTTTTGCACAACTAGCACTGAGTGAATGAACAGCTCCCAGCGCCGCTCACCGGCACCCGGCGATGCCGCGCCGCCCCGCCATCCTTCATTTACATACAGTCAGCAGCCCGGCCAATAGCGTCCCCAGAGCTCCGCTTACACCTGCTGCGGGGCGGGGGGGCGGGGGCGAGGCGACCTCTCCACCGAGTCCATCCACCCGAGCCCTGCAGGCTGGCAATTGCGTGTGAAGGGTTTCCTATCAAACACAAAATCATACACATACACAAATGCACTTAAAGTAGGCACATTTTTACCGTAAAACATTTATCCTTACTATGATTTTGCTAGAGCTGACTGAATAACTACAATAAATGGCATAATGTCTGAGCCCTGAAAAGTTACACAAAAAGCTTTGCTCATGTCTTCTGAGACTGCATGACTTACATTAGATCACGGGTTTGTGGAAACGTTATCACAATTCCTTGCTCACAATGTCACTGTCACGCCATCGTAATGAGTGTGCCTCTTTTCCTCTTCAAAATGACAACTCCCACTTTAAGTGCACCGTAAATAGTTCAAACCACTATTTTCAAATTTGTATTACATGTATAACAACAAGGTGCAACCTGTAACTAGAGTAGATGTCTCGCAAGTTTGACACTTTTGCTTGTTGGGACGCAGAAGAACTTAAAATAAATTGTATGGGGGGGGGGGCGGGGGGTAGGCCGTCAGGGTACCACTGGCCAATCATGGATTTTCCAAAGGCCTCTCTAATGTTTTGTCAACCTTGATAACCATAGATAACCAAACCTGAAGGTGATGTGTAACTGACAGCATTAAATGGTAGACACTATTTACCTGGACTTTCAGAAAGCTTTTGATAAGGTACCACATAAGAGACTTTTCTACGAGATAGAATCATGTGGAATTAGTGATAATCTGATGTGGTGAATTGGGAATTGGTTGAATGCCCATAGGCAGACATTGATTGTTAATGGATTTGGATCTGCTTGTAGACCAGTTACCAGCAGTGTTCTGCAGGGATCGGTGTTAGGACCTTTGCTATTTACTACTTTCATTGATGATCTAGATGTAGGTGTTGGGGGAATGATCTGCAAGTTTGCAGACAATACCAATATATGTGAGAGAGTTAAGACTGTAGAGGATGTTCGACTACTGCAAGCAAATTTTGATGTGCTGGGTGATTGGGCTCGTGATTGGCAAATTACATTTAACTTAAAAAATGTTGTGTTATGCACATGGGCAGGTCAAATGTTAAACATACATACACCGAAAGGGAAAAGAATTAAAACCAGTGGTGAAAGAAGGAGATCTGGATGTTTTGGTGCATCAGTTTCTAAAGGTTCATGACCAATGCCGTGAAGCTATAGCCAAAATGAATAGGGTTCTAGGGTGTATCCTCAAGACAATTTACTACAAAACAAAACGTACCATTTTGTGCTTGTACAAACCCTTGGTTCAGCTGCAGTTAGAATAATGTGCCTAGTTTCGGTCTCCTCATGTGGTGGGGGATATTGGGGCTTTGGAAAGGGTGCAGAGGAGGGCCACAAGATTAATTCCCAGTTGAAACACCTTAGTTACACAGATAAGCTCAACGAACTGGGTCTTTATAGAGAAGCAGGCGGTTCTTCTTTTCCCAGAGAATAGTGGACCTCTGGAACAGGTTGTTGGCTCATATGGTGAATGCTGATTCACTGTATTCCTTCAAGAGAGAGCTGGTCCTATTTCTGGCTGGGGCGGAGATCACCTCGTACAATAGGTAGGTATCCTGTAGCATAAAGCAGGGCCAATGTGATCTCCTGGACTAGCATGATCAGTACCCCATCCACCACCCGAAACATTCACTCCCTTCACCACCGGCACACTGTGGCTGCAGTGTGTACCATCTACAGGATGCACTGCAGCAACTCGCAAAGGCTTCTTCGACAGCACCTCCCAAACCCGCGACCTCTACCATCGAGAGGGACAAGGGCAGCTGGCACATGGGAACAACACCAACTGCACGTTCCCCACCAAGTCACACACCATCTCGACTTGGAAATATATCGCTTGGTTCAAAATCCTGGAACTCCCTACCTAACAGCACTGTGGGAGAACCTTCACCACAAGGACTGCAGCAGTTCAAGAAGGCAGCTCACCACCACCCTCTCGACCACCCGACTGCAAAAATCTTACTGTTTCCTATGCGTCTGCAAGTTAATTGGTGGCCCGTTACATGGCTTCTGGGTTTGCCGTCCAAAAACTGCACAGTGGGTGGACTGAGCACCCACACAACAGGCTGTCAGCTGGAGTGTCTAGATTTAAAGGGCCATTGCTCCAACGGGTTTTGCTGGAGCAAATGGGAAGAAGACCCAATGGAGCAGCACAGGGGCAAGGCTGCTCCAAGATTCAGTGATGCCTCACTTCAGCTGCTACTGGCCAGGGTGAGGAGGAGGAGGAAACTATTTTACCCAGCCGACAGGAGGAAGCGCCCTGCCTCTGCCACCAAGAAGGCCTGGCTCAAGGTGACAGATGAGGTCACGAGCAGTAGCAACATCTGCCGCACCTGGGTCCAGTGCAGGAAGCATTTCATTGACCTAACTAGGTCAGCAAAAGTGAGTACACTTACTGATTCTCCTGCAACTTACTGATTCTCCTGCATTCTGTAGTGCACATAACCCCCCACCCCCCCAACTCATTCTACACTGCCAAGACTATCCCATCACATCACTCCTCACACCCATTTAAGCCTCATCCTCAACTAACGTGCACTTCCTCAGCACTTCCTCAGCACTTCCTCACCTCCGCATTAGTCACCCCATCACTACCACTCACCCCAATCCTCATCCAATGTGATGTCTCTGTCTCATACTCACCCTCCAATGCATCTCTTTCATGGTCAAACCAATGCATTCATCGGATGACCACTTCAACATCACTCACTCACATGTCTGTACTTTCTCCCCTTCTAGGAGGAGAACACAAAACGCACACGAGAGGGCGAGGACTGGAGGTGGGCCACAACAAATAATGGTCCTCACAGACGTGGAGCAGGGGGCCCTGCAGATCAGCCGCACCCTCGAAAGCCTGTCCGTTGGGATGCCAAGACTGGCCCCCCACAAATGTCTGGTCACACAACTTTAACATTCATCACACACAACATGAATTGATATTAACAACGATTGGCATGTTCAACACTTCAGTATACGCATTGCAACATGACACATCTGTGATGATGCTTAATATTGCCTTCTGTTCTCTTACAGTGACAGCAGAGGGTGATTCCTCTGAAAGCGGGTTGGGCATTAAAACCTTTGAAGGAGGCTGTGGGCCTTCATTTTGCAGTTTCCGATATCAAACCCATGAGACCGGAATTCCCGGGCCTTCTCTTTCACGCCACGTGAAAGGAGCCGGGAAGGCCCGAAACAGCATGTAGGTGCCTTTCTAGACACAACTTGTGGGCCCAGAGGAGCAGGAATGCTTCCCCCAGGCCCAACAAGCCAACCTGCAGCGACCCCCCCCCCCACCAACGATCGCGGACCCGCACCCCTGATCCCCATCCCCCCAATGAACGCGGACCCCCGCCACCAACCCTCGATCCCCCCACAATGATCGTGGACCCCTGTGATAACTCCTGACCCCCCCACCAATGAACGTGGACCCCCGCAATGATCCCCGACCCCCCCAGCAATTGCGGACCCCCGCAATGACCCCAGATACCCCCCTAACAATTGCCGGCCCCCGTGATGACCGCCGATCCCGACATCCCCCCATGACTGACCCTTGATCCCTCCCCCCTTTGACTGACTCCCCCCGTGACCCCCATGCCAACCCATGCCCCATGCTAACCCTTGCCTATCCATGCCCACCCATGTCTACCCATGTCAACCCATGCCCACCCCCCCCCCCCTTCCATACACACAGAGACTTACCTGAAGACTTGCCTGAACATGTCCTCTCCCTCGCTGGTCTCCCATCCAACTGAGACCAGCCTGTCAATCAGGCCGGTTAGTCGGACGGCAAACTGGCAAAAAAAAATAAAAGACGTCCTTACATCACAATCGTAAGGACATCCAGGTAATCCGTACTTCCGGGTTTCCCGTCCGCAATTTGACACTCCCACCCCCTTCCCGACTCGGAGTCAAAATCATGTCCCATGTCTTTGGATGATGTCACTGAGGGGCAGCATGGAGATGAGAAATAGAGTAGGAAGGGGGCAAAGATCCATCCTCGATGGACTCTGGAAGTAATGGTGTAGAAGCGAGAAGGGAGGCTATTACAGGAGATTCTCTGGCTATGACTGGATAGATAAGATTGGAACCAGGCGATGACAGTCCCACTAAGCTAGACAATGGAGGAGAGGCTTTGGAGGAGCATGGTGTTGTCAATCGTGTCAAAGGCTGCAGACAAGCCAAGAAGGATGAGGAGGGATAGCGCACCATGGTCATAGTCACAGAGAATGTAATTTGTGACTTTGATTATGGCCATTTCCGTGCTGTAGCATGAGTTGAGGTGGAAGAAGGAGAAGCAAGTATTAGCATGAACTGGTGGAATTGGTACGAGAAAATGGTTAGATACTCAGGGGGACTGCCAGAGGGGGACAGTGTCTCTTTGAACTGGTGGGATTGGTGATGAGAGTATCTCTGTGAATAGATTGAGTGTTGGAGGGGGAGAGTGTCTCTGTAAACTGGTGGGATTGGTGATGAGAGTATCTCTGTGAACTGGTTGGTGTTGGAGGGGGAGAGTACCTCTGTAAACTGGTGGGATTGGTGATGAGAGTATCTCTGTGAATAGGTTGAGTGTTGGAGGGGGAGAGTGTCTCTGTAAACTGGTGGGATTGGTGATGAGAGTATCTCTGTGAATAGATTGAGTGTTGGAGGGGGAGAGTGTCTCTGTAAACTGGTGGGATTGGTGATGAGAGTATCTCTGTGAATAGGTTGAGTGTTGGAGGGGGAGAGTACCTCTGTAAACTGGTGGGATTGGTGATGAGAGTATCTCTGTGAATAGGTTGAGTGTTGGAGGGGGAGAGTGTCTCTGTAAACTGGTGGGATTGGTGATGAGAGTATCTCTGTGAATAGATTGAGTGTTGGAGGGGGAGAGTACCTCTGTAAACTGGTGGGATTGGTGATGAGAGTATCTCTGTGAATAGGTTGAGTGTTGGAGGGGGAGAGTACCTCTGTGAATGAATGAGGTCGGGACAGGAAGAGTACCTCTGTAAACTGTAGGGGTTGGTTGTAGGGAAAGAGCATCTCTGTGAACTGTTTTGGTAACAGGGCAAGAGTGCCTAATATCCATCAATCATGAAGAAAAAAATGTTTAAAATTAACCAGAATGCAACAAATCAAATTTTCTGAGGGAGCGTATATGGCACCCTCCTGAAAATGCATCACCGGCTGTTGCTGGGCAGAGAGGCTACATTTGGAAGGATTGTATACAATTTTGAATTTGCAGCCCTGACTATTATCAATAAAATGAGATTCAAATCCCCTATCTGCTAGTGGGGAATTTTTTTTTCAAAACTGGAAATTAACCAATCTTTTTTCTCCAGGTTATCTGCTGACAATGGGAGAAAGAAATTTTAACATAGAAATGAAGAAATGAATTCCCAAATGACAATTAGGGAGTATTCTTCAGTAAGCTTGAGAAATGGTTCCTTATTTTTAGATTTAAAAAAAATCGATGCCCACGTTGATTATAGAATCTAAAATATTGGAAAAAGTACCAATAAAGTGTTAAAGATTGAAGTTTTCTGGCAGGGGTTGGGGGGGGGGGGGGGTGGGGGCATGCCCTGGAAAACAAATCTTGTGTGTTCAACAATTGTATCCCTCTTAAAGCTTTCATATACTTCTATTTTTTTGCTCCAATAGGAGGAAAGGAATGTTGAATATACTCACAGCTTAAATTAAAGCTTATGGCCCACTGCACTTTCAGTGTAATTACTTATTTTCACACATATTGGGCTTATATTCAAAGTGGTTTGGGACTAGTCAGTTTTTTGGAGTCTATATCATTGGTTAGCTTTTGCTATTTTTCTAAGTTTTTAAAAATTTGTTCTCAGCATGTGGAGGACCCCCAAATTTTCTGAGAATGTGGTGGTGGGCCTTCTTCTTGAACTGCTGCAGTCCTTGTGGTGATGGTGCTGCACAATGGTGTTAGCTTGGCAGGTAGGATCTCTGTTCCTCCACTCAATTGAATATTAAACAATTTGGAGCATATTTCCATTCTCAGTTTTTTCTCAAAATGTACTATATGTTTACCCTCATTAATGGCATTTGCAATATATCTGTGCAGTTCCTTGACCTATAAATGTCCTCCTGTAGTCTCCTGCATTCTTCATCACATTTTGCCATGCCCCTAATTTAGTATAATCAACAAATTTTGATATTTTTTCCTCTATGGTCACATTTATATAATTCAAGAATAAGAGAGACCCCAAAATAAACCACCGAGGTACTCCACTAGCTATATCTTGCCAATCCAAGAAATATCTATTTACCATTTTTCAGGACCGAAAATACATGGCCTGATCTTGGAGTACCTAGTATGATGGAAGACAGTGAACGCACCATAATTTTCATAATAACTGGTTTTAGCCAGCTTCAAAGATCTTGTCCAGATTGCTTCTTTGAAATTCTTCAAAAAACACTGTTATTACAAAAATCCAGCTCCATTGCCATCGCGTTGAACACTGAGGAATTGACCACATGTAGTTTCTGTCTTACAAAGTATTTATTTATTTAGCATGATGAGTCAACGCTTTTAAATGTTCCCAGTTTACATTTTTTTTCAGAACATGTTTTCAGAAAGAAAAACTCATGTATGCTGGGGTAATTTTCAAAGGATCACAAAGGCTGACAAAATTACTGACAAGATAATTTCTATGCTGTGTTGTTCAACAGTGTGTTTCAACAATATTTTAAAACTAATAATTTCTTAACCTCAGTGAAATGGCCTTCAAGTATTCAGGATGTGCAGCTTCTATTTTTTCATCAGCATATGTTTTTTTTTACTGCTGATCTTTCTTCAAGGCTACAAGACATAAAATAAATATCTTTAGCAGTTTATCCACCAAAATCTTAATTTGCTGCCTTTCTACTGCCATTGCATGTTAACTATGCTAAAGTACATATTGTTTAATATGTCAACCAAAAATAAGCCAAATTAAAATTATGATGATATTGGAGGATGATTTATATTTTAGAAATCTGTTCAGTTGAATTAAATCTTTAATAAAATATTTCAATAGATCACATATACCAAAGAATAGATGGGAATTCATTTTCAACAAATACCAATGAAATAAACAATATACTGAGATTAAATTTTGCGAAATTGGCATTTTTCAGGGAAATCATTGTTCTATATAGTACACTTGTCCTGAGCAAGTTTTAAAAATAGTAAATCTAATGTAATTTTAATGAGAATGCACAGCCATTTTGGGCTACTTTGGGTGACAAAGAATTAATATAAATTACATTTTAAGCAGGTTAATCTGTCATTGCAGACCTAAAGGTGTGTTTTGGTTCTTCCATGATCCAAACCATTTCTTAGAGTGCGTTAGCTCACTTTAATTAATTCAATCTAACATAATTTGTTTTTTATTGCAGGAATTAAAAATGAATTAGCAGTTGTAGGCAATGTTGTCATATCATTATGAAAAAAGCATTGTTAATAAACTATATTTTTTTGATTTTTATACAATATGGATATCTTTATTGATAGGATTTTTCCAAACTTCAGAAGAGCTTGGAAATAATTTTCAGGGTGGTGAGGATTATATTGCCCCTCTATCTGTATTGCTTGTACATTCTATACAATGTTTCATTTATTGTCAATCATCTATATTAAAGGGAAGATTTGTCTGGGCCTGCACTCAGGTGCACTGGATCACCTGAGTGCAGGAAATACTGAAAAACTGGGCAGGTTGGAGCACACACCTATAAAGCAATCCTTCCATTTAAATTAAAGAAAGGAAAATTGGTAGGTTACTTTACACGTATGCACTCTGATACACTCGATTTTCCAATATTCGCTGTGCCCAGGTCGTCCAGTGCATCTAGGCACAAGCCCAAGAAAATCTTCCCTTAAAAGTTTTATGAATGTACAAACTTCCTGTGACACTTTCCTGCCATGTCTACTTTCATCACACTTTTTCTATCACACTATTTCTGTCATACCTGTCTATCATACCTAAACTATGGTAAGTATACTATCGATTGTATCTTCCCAGCTACTATCTCCAAGGTGGGTGGTGAGTAATGCTGTACTCTACTTGGTCTGTTGCCTCTCCCAGCTCTCTTTATTACCAGCCCCGCTGTCGCTCTAACCCCCCACCAAATAATCCTTGCAGCTGACGCCCCAACTAGATCTCCAACCTTTATGCTTCATCCAAGGTCTCAGTTCCTGGTCTCCAGTACCAGTACCAAGAAATAACAGAGGGTTCCCTAGCTCGTGTGGGGAAGCCTTTTTACGGAATTCTAACTCTGTATATAGAAAAACTGCATTCGCAGTTTTGCCCAAGAAATGGCTTTAAGTTGGTTAAACACTTTTAGCACTTTCAAAACAGCGAAAGCTTTCAAAAGTGCTAAAATTGCTTATGCAACTTAAAACTGGTGCTCAGTCACTACTGGAAAAGTGGCTTTTCTTTATGTGGAGGTGTATTCCATAAAGGATTTCCCTATATTAACTGGGACTCTCAGTTATTTAAACAGCAAGCAACATTTCTATAAGCACTGTTTGCCATTTAAATAATAAAGGTTTTTCTGTTTACTGCTGGAAATCTATTTCGTTTTTTAAACTTCCTGGGGCAGGGAGAAGAAAGATTCTCCTTCACTCATCTCATCTCTGCTATCACCCTCACTCTTAGTGCCATTTCTTTCTGCCCCCTGCTCCCTTTAATTGCCCACCTAACACTAAGCAGCCATGCCTTTTCCCACACTCGCCACTGACAACCTGCCCCTACCATTGCACTTTTCTCAGCAGCAGCCCATAAAACCTTTCCCATTGTTCCCACCGCCCAGGGTCTACTCTCAATACTCCCATACCCACCCCCCCCCCGCCCCAATGCTGCCATGCCCTATCACCAACATTCCAGTCCTCCAACATTTCAAGACCACTACACCATTACCACACTACACCATCCCTCTCCCAGTGCTTCCACACTCCACGATCAACCTCTCTGCATTGTCCAACTGCATGACCCTCCCCACTCCCCACTACTGCTACACAATGTACCTGTAACCTAGCTCTGCCCTACCTACATCCTGGAACATCTTTCCTATCATCTGAATTCTGTTTTTTGAAAATATTTAAGAGATAAAATTAAGTTAATGTTTAAATGAGCAAGGCCACACTTTGCACTTTCCATACAGATATGGAATTCGACCTGAAAATACCACTAACACTCCCACAATACCATGTAATAAACGCACAATGGAGCAAATTTTTGTCTTCCTAGTGCCCCAATTTGGGGCACTAGTAAGGTGGTAGAGGTAGGGAAACTGGGAAACCCCGCGGTCGTTGAATTTCACCTCGATTGTGCTTAGGCCTGGGTGAAGGCTGAGGAAAATTTCCCCTTTTATGTTATAAACTGTTTTGTGACTTCCTTGCAGTTAAATTGCTCCTTGTGCATTATGCATAAGCAATGCAATCCTGTAAAAATTTCAGCTCCACTGTCATGATAAATATAATCATTTTAAACATTGCATGGCATTAATCAAACTGGTCTTGACTGCTTGCATTAGTCTACCACATAAAGGGCCAGCTGTTGATATAATTGGATTATACAATGCCATTTCACCTGCAGGTGAGAACTCTGAGGTACTGACAAATGAGGCCAATATGTCCATCAATCCCTAGGAAAAATATATCAAACTGTGGAAAGAACCCATGGGAGCGCAAATTCTATAGTGTCTCATTTTCAGTACCCTGATCAACCACTGCTATTGCAAGCCTTGGGGCACTGGGGATAATTTTAATCCCCAAGAATGGGTGTGTTGGGGGTGGGTGGGAGGTTCAAATTTCAGCTTTTTCCAGCGCGACTGCAACCCGCCTCCAACACACCGACTTCCGGGTTTAATGTGGACATGTTTGGATGCGTGCGCAGCCAAATCCCGGGCGTTGCGTCCCCAATTAATGCCGGGTGCAGATCGTTAAAGGGGCAATTTACATACTTGAGTTAGTTAAGGTGGGGTTTTTTTTGTTTAATGTTACTCAGCTTTAAATTTTACGGCTCCAGTTTGGCTTTCCCAGGGCTCATGAATCTCGCCAGGTGAAAAGAGGTGAGAAGGGCTGCTTTAGCAGGTACCTTTATTGCACTGCTTGTGGGCCAGGAGGAGCAGGAATGTTTCCTCCAGGCCCGTCAAGCTTACCTGCTGCAATCGGATCCCCACGATCAGCAGCCCCCCCTCCAATGGAGACACCCCAGATGGAGATCCCCTCCTTACTTCCGACTCCTCCCGACCACCGGCTCCTCCAGACCTATGACTCCTTGACTCCTCCCGACCTCCAGTCTTCTGCCGAGCTGATCATCTCTGGCCCGCAATCTTCTCCATGGTTCCCCCCACCCCCACCCCAATGATGACCTCCACTGCCACCCCTCCAATCTCCTCCTGGCATCAGATCCATTCCCCCAATCTCGTCCCGGCATCCGAAGTCCTCCACGCTCCCCCCAAATGACCTCCACTCTCCCCCCAATGACCTCCATGCTCCCCCTCCCCATGTCCTTTACGGCCCATGATTTCTCCCTCCCTCCTCTCCGGTCCCCGGCTGCAGGGTCCAATCTGCAACTGAAGATCCTGACCTCGATCTGAAGATCCCAACCTTGATCTGAAGATCTCGACCTTGATTTGAAGATCCTGACCTCGATCTGAAGATCCCAACCTCGATCTGAAGATCTTGACCTTGATTTGAAGATCTTGACCTTGATTTGAAGATCCCGGCCTCGATCTGAAGATCCCGGCCTCGATCTGAAGATCCTGTCCTCGATCTGAAGATCCCGGCCTCGATCTGAAGATCCTGTCCTCGATCTGAAGATCCTGGCCTCGATCTGAAGATCCCAACCTTGATTTGAAGAGCCTGACCTTGATCTGAAGATCCCGGCTTCAATCTGAAGATCCCTGCCTTGATTTGAAGATCCCGACCTCGATTTGAAGATACTAACCTCAATCTGAAGATCCCAGCCTCGATTTGAAGATCCTGACCTTGATCTGAAGATCCCGGCCTTGATTTGAAGATCCCGGCCTCAATCTGAAGATCCCAGCCTCGATCTGAAGATCCCAGTCTTGATCTGAAGATCCCGGCCTTGATTTGAAGAGTCTGGACTCAATCTGAAGATCCCTCCCTCGATCTCCACCGCCCACCCCCCCACGGCCGCGATCTCTCCCTCCCTCCCTCCCTCCTCTCCGATCCCCGACTGCACTCCCTCCTGACAGGCAACCAGCCTGTCAATCTAGCTGGCTGATGCATGGGAAACCCAAAAGCAAAAATAATTGCCTTCAATTGAGTTGCGATCGCAGATTTTGACACACTCACTTCACTTTCGGGTTTCCCACGTGAAAATCTACCCAGCTGCTCTCATCCCAGCTCCAAATAAAAATCATGCCCACTGTTTCAGTTCCTTCCAATATAGTAGCCCTGGATGCCCAAATATAATATTTTATGAATGATCCCTCTCTTACATTAGTTTGTAGATTATAATTTAAACACAACAATATTTCATTCATGATGTTATGAGGCTACAAAATTGAAGGAACAAACATTGTTATTTTTTGGATCACCAAGGAACAGTGATTTGAACTGCACAAATAACGTAAGAACATTTCTTCACAGCTTGATTTCACTGTAGCCTTTTAATAAGCATGTACAATTACATATGTAAATGTTCTGTAACATGCAGATAGGGCAGATTTATTTTAAACTAATTGCGTACTAAGAACAGACACATTCATCTGCTGTCAATCAGGCCAACAGAGCATGACGTGTTTAATTCTATAGCCTCATAAATTTCACATTCAGCATCCTAGAATATTAGCTGCAGTTATTTTTTAATGTATTATAATTTTGTATCTCAGCCACCCATGAGATCACAAGATAGTTATGGATGAGAAAGGCCATTCAACTTTCTAATTTCATCCATCCAGGTAGATCCTAAAGTTTCCCCATTGCAGCATCCAATTGTTTCTTAAATATTTCTCAGGTTTTTTCCCCCACTCTTCAATCTGGAAATCCATTCCGTACCTTATGTGAAGAGGAATTTGATTGTATCATCCTAAATTTATCTTTTACTAGTTTGAACCTGTGTCCCCTTGTCCAACTGTCACAATTTAATTTAAAGTAATATTCAAGATTCACTTTTTCATTCCTTTAACTATCTTATACACCTCCGTCAGATCATTTCTCAGATGTCTCCTTTCCAGGCTGAAAAGTTCTTGTCTCTCCAGTCTTTTCTCATAACCCAGATCTTTGACACTAGGAATCAGGCGCCACCAAAATTGGATGCATATTCAAGATATGGTCCAACCAGAGCACTGTACAGTTTGAACATGACTTCCTCTGTCTTACTGCCTAACTACTGTTTTATCCACATTTTTCAACATTCTATTGACTTTGTTGATTGCTGCTCTGCTTCAGTTGGGCAGGTTTAGTGTTGAGTCCACTCGGACTCCTAGGTCTCTTCCAGCTTCATTCTTAGGTATTTCAACACCGTGTGTGTCGACTATTTTTTATTCCTCTGTGCAGTAATTTGCAGTTGTCTGAATTAAATTTCACCTGCCATCGTTCTGCTCACTGACGTTTCTTGTCCAACTCATTCTGTAATTTCTGAGCTGTCTTCTCTGATTCTACTGCCCCTCCTAGTTTGGTACCAGCTGCAAAATTGACCACCTTGTATTGATGTCTGAATCAAAGTCATTTACATAAATTATAAACAGTAGTGGTCCCTGGGGCATCCCATTCAGTTACTTCTCCCACCTTTACATAACTGCTCTCGCAAGTACTTGCTATTTTCTACTGTTTAGCTGGTTTCTTATACATACTCTGAATCCCCATAGCTTTTAGTTTAACTAATAGCCTTTCAAGTGGAACTTGATCAAATGCCTTTTGGAGGTTTAGGTACACGTGTTGTAGGTTTTTCCACACACTATTTGATTGTATCATCCTAAATTTATCTTTTACTAGTTTGAACCTGTGTCCCCTTGTCCAACTCTCACAATTTAATTTAAAGTAATATTCAAGATTCACTTTTTCATTCCTTTAACTATCTTATACACCTCCGATAGATCATTTCTCAGATGTCTCCTTTCCAGGCTGAAAAGTTCATGTCTCTCCAGTCTTTTCTCATAACCCAGATCTTTGACACTAGGAATCAGGCGCCACCAGCACTTGAATATTACCCTTGTATCTCAGCCACCAAAATTGGATGCATATTCAAGATATGGTCCAACCAGAGCACTGTACAGTTTGAACATGACTTCGGGTTGCCACTTGGTCACACAGGACACTCTCCTTCTGAACCCATGTTGACTGATGTTTACTGAGTTATTTTTGTGCAAACTTGGCTCCAGGCCTCATCACAGCCTTGATTCAGACAGGGACACAAGATCTGATTGGCAATGGAGAGGTGAGAGTAGCTGCTTTTGACTTTAAGGCAGCATTCGACCGAACATGGCACAAAGCTGTTCCTACAAAACTGAGGTCAATGGAGGTCAAGGAGAAAATCATCCAGTTCCTGGAGGCAAACCAGACACACAGGAAAATGGTTGTGGTTATCGGGGGCCAATCATCACAGCCCCAAGACATCACTTCCAGAGTTTCACTTCAGCTCGACCATCCTCAATTGCTGCGTCCATCATAAGGTCAGGAATGGGGATATTCGCTGATGATTCCACAGTATTCAGCTCCATTCACAACTTCTCCAATGGTGAAGCAGTCCATGCAGGTCTTGGACAACATCCAGGCTTGGGCTGACAAGTGGCAAGTAACATTTGCACCACATGGGGCCTGGCAATGACCATATCCAAAGTGAGAAAGTCCAATTCCTCTTGACATTCAATCGCACCACCATTGTTGAGACCCTCACCGTCAATATCTTAGGGGTTACTATTGATCAGAAGCTTAACTGGACTAACCATATCAATAATCTGGCTACAAAAACAGGAGAGAGATCAGGTACTTTGTGATGAGTGTTTGATCCCTCAAAACCTCTACATCATCTACAAGACTCAATTCAGCCATGTGATGGAATACTCACCACTCACCTGGTTGGATACAGCCACCATAACACTCAAGAAGCTGGACACCATCCAAGACCAAGCAGTCCATTAGATTGCTGCCTTGCCACTAGACCCAATATCCACCCTTCCTCTACTGGCATGGTATGCATTATCTATAGAATGCATTGCAGGAACTCACCAAGCTTACTTCAACAACACCTACCAGCCCATGATCTCTACCACTTAGAAGGATAAGGGCAGCAGTATCATGAGAACATCATCACCTGTAAGTTCCCCACTCAAATCACACACCATCCTGACCTGGACGTAGATCACTGTACCCTCATTTTAGTAGGACCAAATTCCTGGAATTTCCTACCTAACACCACAAAGGCTGCAGCAGTTGAAGAAAGCCCATGCCCATCTTCACAGGGCAACTGGGATGGGCAATAAGTGTGGCCTTGTCAGTGTTGCCTGTATCCTGTGAACAAGTTTATAAAAAACTGATCATTTTTCATGTTAACACTTAAATAGTCACAGAGAGGTTTATGTTTATAAATTATCTTCACAATTACTAGTGATTTTCTGTCAAAACTGGAAATTTGCATAGAGTCTATTTGCACTAAATATCCAAAGAACAAAAATTAGATGAATACAGTACATTGAGGATACATTGACAATGATTTTATTTTCTCTGTTGTCAATGGGTGCAGAAAAAAAAGACCCCAGTCACCAATGAAAAGCATTACGAATGATGTGACAACTCAAGAACTTCTAGCCTGCACCCTTGGGCAGAAGGCTCAGAGGAGAACCTTTGCATCCATTAAATGAATAAATGGCAACCTCACCTCTGAAACATAGGACCAGGAGAAGGCCATTCAGTCCCTCGAACCTGTTCTGCCATTCAGTTAGATCATGGCTAATCAGTACCTCAACCCCATTTACATCTCTTTGCTCCATATCCCTGATGCCCATACCTAACAAAAATCTATCAGTCTCAGTCTTGAAAATAGCAATTGACCCAGCATCCACAGCCTTTTACGGCAGAGAGTTCCAGATTTCCACTACCCTTTGTGTGAAAAACTGCTTCCTGATTTCACTCCTGAATGTTCTAGCTATAATTTTAAAATTATGCCTTTTGTTCTGGATTCCCCCATCAGAAGAAATAATTTCTCTGTATTTACCCTATCCAATTCCTTTTTCATTTTAAACACTTCAATTAGATTACCTTTCAACCTTCCAAACTCAAGGAAATACAAGCCAAGTTTATGCAACCTGTCCTCATAACTTGACTCTATAAGCCCCTGATTTGAATAAAATCAACTAAGAGTTTGTGAAGTTTTACATTTCATTGTGTACATCAGAATCTGAAACCATCCAGCAGGAGCCCTTTTCTCCCCAACTTTCATCAGAGGGTGCTGAATGCCGAGAATCCCTGATCCAGGCCAAGGAGATATAGGCAGTAATAAATGGCCCACAGTCTAGTGAAGTGTAGGAGTTTGATAGGTTTCCCACTGAATTCCATAATGCCCTGGTCCCTGAATTAACATCAATGCTGTTGAAAATTATCTACCACATACAACACACAAGCAACCTTCCAGGCACACTGAGGACAGCTGCAATCACGCTGATACACAACAAAAGGATAAAGACCCATCTCATGTGTGTGCTATAGAATGATATTCCTGCGCAATAATAGTGGGCCAGAAATTGCTTAAAAAATAATGGTGAGCTCAACAGCACTCGTTGTTGTTAGTGAAATAATTGAGGAGCAAGTTCCGGCATTTGCATATGCACAGTCAAATGCAGAAATCCGGAATTTGCTCCTTTTGGTTCGCAGGCGATATGACGGCTTCGAATTAAAGGGATATTGCCAACTGGAATCAGTGGAATCAATGGACCAGCGCCAACTTGCTCTTCTGCCCAGCTGGAAAGTTACTAATGTCGCCACAAAACAGGTACAATTAAAAATACCAGGCCTAAACTAAGCTTTAAGTATGTTTTAATGACTGTCAAACAACTAAAAATTAACTTTTAAAAACATGAAGTCTCATTACTCCTGATTTTAACAGTTTTTGGTCATTAAAAAAAAATTCTTTTAAATTAAAAAAATCAAATAAATTATTTTTAACTTTTTCCTTCTGTTTCTTTTATTTAATTTGATTATTTCTTACCCTCTCTTTTTTCGCTGTCTGTAACTGTCCTTACAAATGATTTTAGTGTTGTACCTTTCACTTCCTGGATTTTACGTTCCAGCTTGTAGGGACTGTTCGTAGCTTGTCAAAAATGCTGTAATCTGATTGGTTGAGGGCAGAGAGTGATCCTTTCACTTCTCCCATGTTCGCTGGAGCTAACGCTGGGCTCTTCTCTCATGGGTCCTAGGTTCGCTGGAGCTAATGCTGGGCTCTTCTCTCATGGGTCCTAGGTTCACTGGAGCTAATGCTGGGCTCTTCTCCCAGGGGTCCTAGGTTCGCTGGAGCTAACGCTGGGCTCTTCTCCTATGGTCCTTGGTTCACTGGAGCTAACGCTGGGCTCTTCTCTCATGGGTCCTAGGTTCGCTGGAGCTAACGCTGGGCTCTTCTCCCAGGGGTCCTAGATTCACTAGAGCTAATGCTGGGCTCTTCTCCCATGGTCCTTGGTTCGCTGGAGCTAACGCTGGGCTCTTCTCCCATGGGTCCTAGGTTCACTGGAGCTGACGCTGGGCTCTTCTCCCATGGTCCTAGGTTCACTGGAGCTAATGCTGGGCTCTTCTCCCATGGTCCTTGGTTCGCTGGAGCTAATGCTGGGCTCTTCTCCCATGGTCCTTGGTTCACTGGAGCTGACGCTGGGCTCTTCTCCCATGGTCCTAGGTTCACTGGAGCTAACGCTGGGCTCTTCTCCCATGGTCCTAGGTTCTCTGCAGCTAACGCTGGGCTCTTCTCCCATGGTCCTTGGTTCACTGGAGCTAACGCTGGGCTCTTCTCTCATGGGTCCTAGGTTCGCTGGAGCTAACGCTGGGCTCTTCTCCCATGGGTCCTAGGTTCACTGGAGCTAACGCTGGGCTCTTCTCCCTGGGGTCCTAGGTTCGCTGGAGCTAATGCTGGGCTCTTCTCCCTGGGGTCCTAGGTTCGCTGGAGCTAACGGTGAGCTCTTCTCTCATGGGTCCTAGGTTCGCTGCAGCTAATGTTGGGCTCTTCTCCCATGGTCCTAGGTTCGCTGCAGCTAATGCTGGGCTCTTCTCTTCTCCCATGGTCCTTGGTTCGCTGGAGCTAATGCTGGGCTCTTCTCTCATGGGTCCTAGGTTCACTGGAGCTAATGCTGGGCTCTTCTCCCATGGGTCCTAGGTTCACTGGAACTAATGCTGGGCTCTTCTCCCAGGGGTCCTAGGTTCACTGGAACTAATGCTGGGCTCTTCTCCCAGGGGTCCTAGGTTCACTGGAGCTAATGCTGGGCTCTTCTCCCATGTGTCCTAGGTTCACTGGAGCTAACGCTGGGCTCTTCACTTCCTATTACAGGAGGTGTACACAGTAAGGACCCTGGTAAGTTAGTGGGTTAGTATAAACCTATGGAGCAGCAAGAGCTGTTGGTTCACCACTCCGGGCAATTTCTGGGCCAGTGACTATAAAATTCTGAGCAAAATCCTAGCTCCAGGCTTGTCACAATAATTACTAACAAGTGCACATAAACCAAGTGGGCTCCGTGCAGGAGCAGTCAGGGGAGAACACCAAGTGGATATTTAACATAACTCTTCACTGCAATAGTACCTCAACTTTAGCCATGGTGCTCTCCTTGGATGCGTTGATCAGGTAGAATGGAATTTTTTTCTCTCCATGGTCAGAATGGTCTTTGGTGAGGGATTCAGGAACTGGATTAAAACACAATATACCCACTTCCAATATACATTAATGGCCACACCGGCTCTGTATTCCTTCTCCAAAAAAGGAACAAACAGAGATGTTTCCTCTCATCCCTTCTTTCGACCCTGGATCATAAAGACATACTCAGAAGGAGCAAGCACAGAACTCATAAACACCATGGGGAAGAAATTCAACCTCGTTTCACCCATTTTTTGGGAGAAAATGAAGGTTGGAAGGATCAATTTCGGTTTGCTATCTCTTGCGTCCGATCTCCCCCCGAAAGTGTGACAGCTGCCAAATTGGAAGCAGGCAACTTCTAAGCGTGCTGGGCACCCACTTGAAACAGGTGTTAGGCACCTCGAATATGCAAATGGGGCCCTAATGCCGGTTTTAGGACCCCGATGGAAAAGATGTGAGCAAATGGGTGGAGCATGCTCCTGTTAAAATTGAGGCTATAAATTTAATAAGATACTTTGTAAAGTGCTTGGCCGTTCTTTGCTGAGCAATCAGAAAAAGATCAGTAATTGTTAATGGCCGCCAACCTTTTTGACAGCACCAATAAGCAAAACAGTCACGTGCTTATCGGAAGCCAATGAAATTGCTCGTAAGTGACAAGAACAGAAGTTATTACGAGCTACTAGAATTACTTAAAAGTGTCAATAACAATAGCCAAAGAGATTTCTAGAAGGTGACAGGAAGAATCAGAAAGCTTCACGTGATTTCACTGACCAGAGATTGCTCAAAAGAGACGCTTCTTAATTATTATATATATGTATATGAAGTTGTATAAAATTCAAATGGTATACTATTAGAATTGTCAGTTTAAACTGCAAAACAGAGAATCTTTCATTAAAGAAGAATTTCTGATTTATAAACCTGCAATGAAACAGTGTTTGATTGAAATCCCCAGAGTGGGTGGCACTGGTACTGTTATTCTTCCAAAGCTATATTTTGGAATGCTTTCAAAAGTATGTACATCTTAGAAAAGCTATCATAAAACTTGCATCAGATGTGTACATCTGTTACTATTTTCAAAACTTTCAAACTGAATATTTGTTTTTATTTAAAATAAAAACAGAAAATGCTGGAAATACATATAATAACAGTCAGCATTTGTAAACAGAAAACACAGCTTACTCTTTTGGGTATGTCCCTTTCATCAGAACTATTTTTAATTAATTGTTTTTCCATTTTTGTCCCCTTTTCTACCCTCCTCTTCTGAAGGGGTTGGCTTTTGCTGGGCTTCAGTTCGGTAGTCACCAGGAGTTCTTGGCATCTTGTCCAATTCACGTGTGAGCTTAGACAATGAATGTTGGCAGGGTATTCAACTATGGATGGTATTACATCTGAGCCCAATCCTATTCTCATCTAACACCCATGTATGCACACTTCCCATTAGGGTTCACTGGATATGAATGAGGAATGGGAAATCTGGCAGATTTTTTCTCCTTCTTAGTCAAAACTACTACTCGTTACTGCTCGATCTGAGATCAATTAGATTAAAAAGAAAAATCAAATAAAAATACTGCAAAAATGCTAGTACAATTATTAATAAATTAAAAGAGTGTGTTTGTTCATTATGGTGAAGACACCATCAAATGGTTGTGTACTTTTCGCATAATCATGAGATGTACAAATGTGCAATTCCAGCCTAGAAATCGTGAACAATGTTATGATACAAATGTTTAATGCAATCAAATCAAATTCCTTTCTCGGTTAATTTTAATGAGACAGTTATCTGTTCCTTTTAAATGTCCAGGTTTATGTGTTTGACATTGAGTTGTGTCCGTACATGAAGTGTTTGGCAAAGACACAAAAAGGTGCATCAAACAATTTTTGTGAAAATTATTGTGAGTTATCTATTTTAAAGATTCAGTCTTTAATCTAAAAGGCTGCGAGTTGTTTTGTTCCAAAGTATAATAACTTTATTTAGAAGTTAGAATAAGTAACAAAGATGTTAAAATACAAAGTACGATTAAACATATAAATGAAATGTTGAAATACCATCTGGTAAAGTTTACCACCCACAAGACCTCGAAGTGCACGTTTCGAAGACCCTTGATATCAGTTGAGCTGTCAGGCCTCGCTTTGAGAACGTTCTAACAAATATGAAGATGTTCTCACCTTTAGACACATTGGGCTCAATTTTAAAAGTGAAAAATGGGTGGGTTGGGGTTTGGGGGGGGGCATTGAAAATTGCCACCATTTCAGACCCGCCCCCATCCCGCCTCCAACCCGCCAATTTCCAGTTTTCGCCGGGGCGGGAAGAGGGGCGGGCGACCAATCCCCTCCCAGGAGGCGGGTCGGGCCTTAAAACCTTTCAAGGAGGCTTTGGGCCTCCATTTTTCTGGACTTCCCGATTTCAAACCTGGGGAGCCGGGATTCCTGGGCCTTCTGTTTTACGCCTCATGAAAGGCGGCGAGAAGGCCCGAGACTAATAGGTCGGTGCCTAGAAAGACATAGCTTGTGGGCCCGGAGGAGCAGGAGTGCTTCCCCCAGGCCCAACAAGCCTACCTGCACCGATCTCCCAACAATCGCAGACACCTGACCCCCGATCGCAGAGCCCCCCCACCGATCGCGTACCCCCGATCCCTGACCCCAATCCTGCTGACCCCCGACCCCAATCCTCCGCCCCCACTCCGATCCTCCAGCCCCCGACCCCGATCCTCCCCCCCCGACCCCCGATCCTCTCCCTCAACGATCGCGGACCCCCACGATGACCCCCGATGCCGACATCCCCCCCTGTGACTGACCCCCGATCCCTCCCCCATGACTCACGGCCCCAATGCCAACCTATGCACACCCATGCCAACCTATGCCCACCCTTGCCAGCCTATGCCCCTGTGCCCATCCATGCCACCGTGCCCACCCATGCTCCCCCGTGTCGTCCCCCCCCCAATCCATCCAAACAAAGACTTACCTGCAGACTCCCGTTCGACTGAGACCAGCCTGTCAATCAGCCAGTCAGTCGGACGGGAAACTGACAAAAAAATAAAACATCAAAATCGTACGGACGCCCGGGAGACCCGTACTAATGGGTTCCCCATCCTCAATTTGACCCCCCCCCCCCCCACCAGCTCGGTTTTAAAATTGAGCCCATTAGATCTTCTTCTGAGCCTGCAGGGAAAACCCTTTAGGCTCATATTCCCGTCCCATCCTTCATAGCTCAGCAGGGCAATACAATTATTTGCATATTCAGCTTTCATACATTGAGTATTGTACACAAAGGTTAAAACCTGTGAGTGAATTCTAGCCCAAGGATGCTGTCCTGTGTTTTATACTGTTTCCCACCATGCATTCCCAAAGGTAGAAGTCCCCTTTTTAATGTCAGCATTACATTGTTTCATTTCAGTCTTTCAATCTTAATCTCCAACAGCCACTGGCGATCCCACATGTCCTTTTCTAATGTTCTCATCTTGCCAGCATCACATACCTATCTGAGCCATTTGCTGTCCTGGTCTAAGTTTCATTTGGTTAATATTACACATGATGATACAGATAAAGAAAATCATAATACACTGTTCAGAAAACTACAGTATTACCAAGAAATCATGGACTTAAAAGATTCTCCAGCTCTCCTTTTACCAATATCCATCTTGTGGGTATTTTTGCTGAGTATTATTTCTCCCTACCTCTCAGTTGTCCCAATTTCAAAGGAACCTAACCCTGAATTTTTGAAATCCAAATTTCTATGTCCCTCTTTACTTTAATTTCAATCCTCTGATAGGTACCTGTGCTTCCTGATTGTTTCATGAATTAGTTGGTTTCTCTACGGAGCATGTGTCAGTGCCGTGCTTAAAAGGTTTCCTCACTCTCCTGAGCCACATTAACCATTTCATGTGTGCTATTGTCAAGTAACTGAGCATGTCTGAGATTTGTCCTTCAGTGCATCTTCATCATGCATTTCTGCAGGCTGATTGCCTCACATGTGTATCACATTTGCACACACATGACATCCTATACAAGCCATTCTTGGGCTTTCAGGTGATCTTATCAAAAGATCGGGGGTATCTGGAGGTCTTTGCTTATCTCCCTCTGCATGGTCCCGATGTCGCGGGTGGTAGCCAGGCTATCAAATGCAGTTTTCTTATTATTCATTATATGCAAGGATACAAACATCTCCTAGAGAAAGCTATCAATTGACTATTTTCAACTACACTTTCCTGACTTTCACTAGATTGTACATTGATACCAAATTGATATCTTTTGGTAATCATGCCCAGGCGATTTACGTTACTCATGGATGCATTCACACATCTGTCCCTAACCCCTTTGGTTCGGTTCCTGAAATTCACCCATAATCACCCAGGACTTAGAAAAATTCCACCTAAGAAAAATTCCCATTTGGTGGTGTAATTTCCCTATTTCTATCTTATATCCTCAATCTCTTCCTCTCATCCAATTTTACACACCTCATTATATTACCATTTCATTTCATTTATGAGTCCTGGAGGAACTTTACTGTCCAATATAATATTTACAGTTTGGTCCACTATCTCAACACATTTTTGTTTATTTTACTTAAATTCTTCTTGGACCGCTTTTTGTTTCCCAAAATATCCCACTATATTGTCCCTGAGTCCATTCCATCATTTCAAAATTATCCCAATTCTGGAGACCAGTATTGTTGACAGGACTTGTCAATGTAAATTTTATTCCCCCCCCCCCCCGCCGCCCCAAATACTTTCTTGCTTAAGAAGCAAGTTATATCAATTTATCTTACCAATTCCAATTTCAGAAACAAATTATATCCAGGCTTTGTGGTTTTACAGTAGAGACAGAAATGCTTGTAATTACTTTTGGATATATCTTCCCCTCCTTTAAGTACTCTGTCTTGAAAAATAGGTGGGTTGAAGCAAAACAAATCAAAACGTTTCCAACGGAGGAAGAACAACTTGGTATATTCTTAGTTAAGTATAGAAGAGATTTGATAAAGGCTGATGATTGCTTTTCCTTCTCTATGTAATTTTGAATTTTCAAAATCCAAGTCTTAGTCCAAAAAGTCACCACATTGTGACATTTGATATCTGCCAATGTCTGCAGATAAGGTCTTAAATTCTTAACACCACTTCTCCAGCATAGGTTGCTCAGTAACTTTGTGAAGCCACTTTTATGTCAAAGAACTACTCTTGGTATCCTGCGGCATCAGCACTCATGCGGTCCTGAAAACCATAGTCTCCTGCTTTAAAAGGAAAGATAAATAGAAAATCCACTGTGGCTCTTCTTGAGAGCCCAAGGGATTAATTTGTCAATTCATGCTTTCCTTCCATCACCTTGGGGAAACACCCACTTAAATTAAGAAACCTAAAAATTTCATACGCTTGACACAAGCACTGCGACTATAGCACTAAATGATCTATTTTAATGAATAATCCTTTTAACCGAAACAAATCCACAAAAACAAAACATGAGAGTGACTGCCTAACTTCTCTGTCCTATATCTCTCTCTCTCTTTCTTTGGAGCTCGCACAATGTTTGAAATTAACCTTGCCTATCCCACACACATAGGACGGCTGAATTTGGAATTCCAAGTCCTCTTTTTTGACTGATTTCATCTATTCCCTCAGGTAAGGAGGATTCAGAATGTTTGAACACCAACCCATCATCCCATGTTATTAAAGGCCCATAGCCTAGCAATGTCCTTCTGGAGTCGGTGGAGGCGGTCTTGTCCTCCTCAACTTCCACATTGTCATCACCCATAAGCCATAAAAGGATTATAGGAAGATGGAATGTACCCTTTCAGTATCCTGCCCCTGCCACTTCTTTCTCTGGTTAACATGTGCCCACCTCTCCCTTTTATCATCTTGAATCTTGTATACATTACTACTCCATTTGTCTATTATCGAGAAGGGCCCTTTGAATTTCTTTGCCCACTTTCACCATCACCTTGTCCCCCACTTCAAAACTCTTAGCATAAGGACCAAACTTGCGCAGGCACTTATTATTGTGGCCAATTCATAGGGCGGAACTTAAGTACACCTGTTGTTAAAGAGTGTGCAACTGCTCCATATATGTGTCCATGGTCACACTCTTGTATTGAGGTCCAGAGAGGGCGCCACCTAGCCAAAGCTCTGGCAACCGCATCCACCATCCAGTCATGACCTCGAACAGAGTATGTCCCATTGCCCGGGAGGGGGTACCCTGAATTACCATCAATATGAGCAGCAATACAACATCCCAAGTCTTACCAGCCCCCACACTGCCTTGAAAATTCACTGCTTAAGGGCATGATTCATACATTCGACCATCCCAGCTGCCTGAGAGTTATATGGAATGTGAATTTTTTGCCTGATTCCTAGGAGCCTTAGTGTTTCCTTCATTGGCAGTCCCCAACGAGTTAAAACATGCTCCGTAAGTACATTTGCAGTTTGGGTAGCAGTGGCTTGTCTCATAGGGATAGCCTCAACCCTTCTGTTAAAGATGATGTGGAGATGCCGGTGATGGACTGGGGTTGACAAATGTAAGGAATCTTACAACACCAGGTTATAGTCCAACAGTTTTATTTGAAAATCACAAGCTTTTGGAGGCTTTCTCCTTCGTCAGGTGAAGTGTGGGATTCCTTGAACGTTACCGCATTTATAGACAGAGAACAATGCCTGGTGATTACAGATAATCTTTCCAACTGCCCGTTGTCAAGGCAATCAAAGTGTTCAGACAGAGAGACATTACATACAGGACCACCGAATATACAAACGGCCAGAACAAAAGACAGAGAGAGAGAGAGAAACATCCGAAAGGAAGAGAAAGAGAGAGAATGACCCGTTGTATTAAAAACAGATAACTCTTTTTCACTGGTGGGGTTACGTGTAGCGAAACATGAACCCAAGATCCCGGTTGAGGCCGTCCTCATGGGTCCTTTGGGCCATGAACCCTCACCTTTGATGGCTGCCCAGACTGATTTAATCCAAAGGTCCTCATCATGCACCCCTGAAGAAAGGAGTATTTCACTTTGAGCTTTTCAGATCAACTTCTGAAAAAACTACTACAGCCCAAATACTTATCTTCAGCAATACAGAAGTAAGGGTGAATTACTTCTTGCTTGTCAAAACCTTAGGGGGTGGGGGAGGAGTCAATCACAATGGCACAAAGTGCTTTGAAGAAGTTCAAATTGGTTTATAACCAGAGACCATCCTTCAATTGTAACTTGTCATTCTTTAAAGCTGTATTTTATCTTTTATTTTTTCAATTAAATTCTGGATAATAAAATCTGTTAAAACAAGCAGAAATCATTAGTATAACATTTCAGTTCGATCACCTAATTTTAAAGCATTTAGCATTTATTTAAGAGTTGTCCAAAATGTTACTGATTCTTAGATAGTATAACTTCAAGACACCTCCAGATTGTTGTCATAGAGATAGCAGGAGATTCTTTAATCATTCTTTTTCTTTTTCAGTCAATTTTTTTCTGACCACAGTCAATCACAAGATCAAAAGGGATGTTGTCAGTTTGCTAACAGCTTTCACATTCCGGTACAACCAGCATCATTAAAACAAAAGCATCACCTCCAATGTCAAAATTTTAAGACATCAATTCACACTCATCGTTACACAATACAACTCCAAACACATCAATTCACTCGACATTCACTTCAAATCATTAAGCATTAAAAAAATTCAAAATGCCAATTTTTATATGATAATCCCACGTTCGGAATTAGCGATCCTCACATAGATAACCAGAATTTTACCGTGGCCACAATAAAAGTCCAGATTTCACAATTTAATAGGTACATTAACCTCAATAACTCCAATTTCATTCATCAATATCTTAAACTTAACACAATGCAGAACAGATAAAATGTTCAAACAGCACGTTTTTTTTTACTTGTTCATGGGATGTGGGCGCGCTGGCGAGGCCGGCATTTATTGCCCATCCCTAATTGCCCTTGAGAAGGTGGTGGTGAGCCGCCTTCTTGAACTGCTGCAGCCCGTGTGGTGACGGTTCTCCCACAGTGCTGTTAGGAAGGGAGTTCCAGGATTTTGACCCAGCGACGATGAAGGAACGGCGATATATTTCCAAGTCGGGATGGTGTGTGACTTGGAGGGGAACGTGCAGGTGGTGTTGTTCCCATGTGCCTGCTGCCCTTGTCCTTCTAGGTGGTAGAGGTCACGGGTTTGGGAGGTGCTGTCGAAGAAGCCTTGGCGAGTTGCTGCAGTGCATCCTGTGGATGGTACACACTGCAGCCACTGTGCGCCGGTGGTGAAGGGAGTGAATGTTTAGGGTGGTGGATGGGGTGCCAATCAAGCAGGCTGCTTTGTCCTGGATGGTGTCGAACTTCTTGAGTGTTGTTGGAGCTGCACTCATCCAGGCAAGAGGAGAGTATTCCATCACACTCCTGACTTGTGCCTTGTAGATGGTGGAAAGGCTTTGGGGAGTCAGGAGTTGAGTCACTCGCCACAGAATACCCAGCCTCTGACCTGCTCTTGTAGCCACAGTATTTATATGGCTGGTCCAGATAAGTTTCTGGTCAATAATGACCCCAAGGATGTTGATGGTGGGGGATTCGGCGATGGTAATGCCATTGAATGTCAAGGGGAGGTGGTTAGACTCTCTCTTGTTGGAGATGGTCATTGCCTTGCACTTATCTGGTGCGAATGTTACTTGCCACTTATGAGCCCAAGCCTGGATGTTGTCCAGGTCTTGCTGCATGCGGGCTCGGACTGCTTCATTATTTGAGGGGTTGCGAATGGAACTGAACACTGTGCAATCATCAGCGAACATCCCCATTTCTGACCTTATGATGGAGGGAAGGTCATTGATGAAGCAGCTGAAGATGGTTGGGCCGAGGACACTGCCCTGAAGAACTCCTGCAGCAATGTCCTGGGGCTGAGATGATTGGCCTCCAACAACCACTACCATCTTCCTTTGTGCTAGGTATGACTCCAGCCACTGGAGAGCTTTCCCCCTGATTCCCATTGACTTCAATTTTACGAGGGCTCCTTGGTGCCACACTCGGTCAAATGCTGCCTTGATGTTAAGGGCAGTCACTCTCACTTCACCTCTGAAATTCAGCTCTTTTGTCCATGTATGGACCAAGGCTGTAATGAGGTCTGGAGCCGAGTGGTCCTGGCGGAACCCAAACTGAGCATCGGTGAGCAGGTTATTGGTGAGTAAGTGCCGCTTGATAGCACTGTCGACGACACCTTCCATCACTTTGCTGATGATTGAGAGTAGACTGATGGGGCGATAATTGGCCGGATTGGATTTGTCCTGCTTTTTGTGGACAGGACATACCCGGGCAATTTTCCACATTGTCGGGTAGATGCCAGTGTTGTAGCTGTACTGGAACAGCTTGGCTAGAGGCGCAGCTAGTTCTGGAGCACAAGTCTTCAGCACTACAGCTGGGATGTTGTCGGGGCCCGTAGCCTTTGCTGTATCCAGTGCACTCAGCCGTTTCTTGATATCACTTACAGTGAATTGGCTGAAGACTGGCTTCTGTGATGGTGGGGATATTGGGAGGAGGCCAAGATGGATCATCCACTCGGCACTTCTGGCTGAAGATGGTTGCAACGCTACAGCCTTGTCTTTTGCACTCACGTGCTGGACTCCGCCATCATTGAGGATGGGGATGTTTGCAGAGCCTCCTCCTCCCGTTAGTTGTTTAATTGTCCACCACCATTCACGACTAGATGTGGCAGGACTGCAGAGCTTTGGTCTGATCCGTTGGTTGTGGAATCGCTTAGCTCTGTCTATAGCATGTTGCTTCCGCTGTTTAGCATGCATGTAGTCCTGAGATGTAGCTTCACCAGGTTGGCATCTCATTTTTAGGTACGCCTGGTGCTGCTCCTGGCATGCTCTTCTAAACTCCTCATTGAACCATGGTTGATCCCCTGGCTTGTTGGTAATGGTAGAGTGAGGAATATGCCGGGCCATGAGGTTACAGATTGTGCTGGAATACAATTCTGCTGCTGCTGATGGCCCACAGCGCCTCCTGGATGCCCAGTTTTGAGCTGCTAGATCTGTTCTGAATCTATCCCATTTAGCATGGTGATAGTGCCACACAACACGTTGGATGGTGTCCTCAGATCCAAGACGGGACTTCGCTTCCACGGGGACTGTGTGGTGGTCACTCCTACCAATACTGTGATGGACAGATGAATTTGCGACAGGTAGATTGGTGAGGACGAGGTCAAGTAAGTTTTTCCCTCGTGTTGGTTCGCTCACCACCTGCCGCAGGCCCAGTCTGGCAGCTATGTCCTTCAGGACTCAGCCAGCTCGGTCAGTAGTGGTGCTACCGAGCCACTCTTGGTGATGGACATTGAAGTTCCCCCACCCAGAGTACATTTTGTGCCCTTGCTACCCTCAGTGCTTCCTCCAAGTGGTGCTCAACATGGAGGAGGACTGATTCATCAGCTGAGGGAGGACAGTAGGTGGTAATCAGCAGGAGGTTTCCTTGCCCAATTAATTACATTCTCTTTTGTTTTGTTCATTCTTCAGATGCCTTTCCAAAAAATCTGTAAAAATACTGAATATGACTGAAGGGAAAGTTAGCTGTCACAGTTAAACAAATCTTGAAAGAGAGGGCGGAGCCATGCATCAAAACATTCATACAGACTTTTAAAGAGACAGTACATTGAAAACAAAAACTTCTGTGGAATAGTAGAAAAAAGACAGGATCTTCCTCTTTCTCCTTTTCTATTTCATCAGACTAATTTATCCTTTTTTTTTACTTGAACCAATTTTCAATTTTGGATGTTTGTGATTTAACCCCATTCTGTACTGACTCAAAGTCTCAAGCTCACAGTTCTTGTCCTCACCCAAGCCTGGTGTGGTGAAGGTCCCTCCATCTTTCTTTTTGTTCCTCTTTTCTTCCTCAGTTTCAACCTATCCTTCAGAACTTCAACTTCCTCTCTCAACCTCGCTAACTCTTGTGGTTGAAACAACAAGACTCCGCATTCCAATCCTCCTCTTTAATTTTCTTTTCCTTTACCAGTTTCTTCATCTTAGTCTCCAACACACACAAAGTCTGACAGATTTTAATTAATACAGTACAAGTTCCTACTTCTCCTGGATATACGTCTTTGTTTTACCCACCAGAGTTTTTATTAGCTTTCCTCACACCTTCCAGCAACTATCTCCCTACTCCCTACTTTTATTTCAAAATCATGAGTCCATGTGAGGATATAATCTCCCGCCACGTTAAACAACACACTTTTCAAACCATGAGTCCATGTGAGGATATAATCTCTCGTTAAACAACCAACTCTTCAAACCATGAGTCCATGTGAGGATATAATCTCCCGCCACGTTAAACAACACACTTTTCAAACCATGAGTCCATGTGAGGATATAGTCTCTCGTTAAACAACCAACTCTTCAAACCACGAGTCCATGTGAGGATATAATCTCTCGCCACGTTAAACAACCCACTCTTCAAACCACGAGTCCATGTGAGGATATAATCTCTCGCCACGTTAAACAACCCACTCTTCAAACCACGAGTCCATGTGAGGATATAATCTCCCACCACGTTAAACAACCCACTCTTCAAACCACGAGTCCATGTGAGGATATAATCTCCCACCACGTTAAACAACCCACTCTTCAAACCATGAGTCCTTGTGAGGATATAATCTCCCACCACGTTAAACAACCCACTCTTCAAACCATGAGTCCATGTGAGGATATAATCTCCCACCACGTTAAACAACCCACTCTTCAAACCATGAGTCCATGTGAGGATATAATCTCGCGCCACGTTAAACAACCCACTCTTCAAACCATGAGTCCATGCGAGGATATAATCTCGCGCCACGTTAAACAACCCACTCTTCAAACCATGAGTCCATGCGAGGATATAATCTCTCGCCACGTTAAACAACCCACTCTTCAAACCATGAGTCCATGCGAGGATATAATCTCTCGCCACGTTAAACAACCCACTCTTCAAACCATGAGTCCATGTGAGGATATAATCTCCCACCACGTTAAACAACCCACTCTTCAAACCATGAGTCCATGTGAGGATATAATCTCCCACCACGTTAAACAACCCACTCTTCAAACCATGAGTCCATGTGAGGATATAATCTCGCGCCACGTTAAACAACCCACTCTTCAAACCATGAGTCCATGTGAGGATATAATCTCGCGCCACGTTAAACAACCCACTCTTCAAACCACGAGTCCATGTGAGGATATAATCTCCCACCACGTTAAACAACCCACTCTTCAAACCATGAGTCCTTGTGAGGATATAATCTCCCACCACGTTAAACAACCCACTCTTCAAACCATGAGTCCATGTGAGGATATAATCTCCCACCACGTTAAACAACCCACTCTTCAAACCATGAGTCCATGTGAGGATATAATCTCGCGCCACGTTAAACAACCCACTCTTCAAACCATGAGTCCATGCGAGGATATAATCTCGCGCCACGTTAAACAACCCACTCTTCAAACCATGAGTCCATGCGAGGATATAATCTCTCGCCACGTTAAACAACCCACTCTTCAAACCATGAGTCCATGCGAGGATATAATCTCTCGCCACGTTAAACAACCCACTCTTCAAACCATGAGTCCATGTGAGGATATAATCTCCCACCACGTTAAACAACCCACTCTTCAAACCATGAGTCCATGTGAGGATATAATCTCCCACCACGTTAAACAACCCACTCTTCAAACCATGAGTCCATGTGAGGATATAATCTCGCGCCACGTTAAACAACCCACTCTTCAAACCATGAGTCCATGTGAGGATATAATCTCGCGCCACGTTAAACAACCCACTCTTCAAACCATGAGTCCATGTGAGGATATAATCTCTTGCCACGTTAAACAACCCACTCTTCAAACCATGAGTCCATGTGAGGATATAATCTCACGCCACGTTAAACAACCCACTCTTCAAACCATGAGTCCATGTGAGGATATAATCTCGCGCCACGTTAAACAACCCACTCTTCAAACCATGAGTCCATGTGAGGATATAATCTCTTGCCACGTTAAACAACCCACTCTTCAAACCATGAGTCCATGTGAGGATATAATCTCACGCCACGTTAAACAACCCACTCTTCAAACCATGAGTCCATGTGAGGATATAATCTCTTGCCACGTTAAACAACCCACTCTTCAAACCATGAGTCCATGCGAGGATATAATCTCTCGCCACGTTAAACAACCCACTCTTCAAACCATGAGTCCATGTGAGGATATAATCTCTCACCACGTTAAACAACCCACTCTTCAAACCATGAGTCCATGCGAGGATATAATCTCTCACCACGTTAAACAACCCACCGTGATACCGCCCCGGACTATTACAAAGGTCTCTCATGACCCAAAACGCATGATCCCAACTTTGCCCATTTGACATGTGCAACTACCCAAATACTTAATCTTTGTATGTGCCCTATTTTGGAGAGCCAAAATGTGAGTTATCTATTTTAAAGGTTCAGTCTTTAATCAAAAAGACTGCAAATTGTTTTGTTCCAAAGTATAATTGCTTTATTAAGAAGTTATAATAAATAACAAAGATGTTAAAATACAAGGGTACAATTAAACATACAAATAAGATGTTCAAATACAACTTGGCAAAGTTTATTACCCCACACAAGGCCTCAAAGTGCACCTTTCGAAGATTCTTGATATTAGTTGAGCTGTCCGGCCTCGCTCTGAGAACGTTCTAACAAATATGAAGACGTTCTCAACTTTAATACGTGTATTAGACACATGGGCCTCCCATCAATCATCCTCCCTGTCTCATGAATCTACCATCCGCTTTACTTCCTTAAATTCCAGATGACACGCAACATCTGACATCATACCTCTTATACGACTAGTTGTCTCCAATTATCAAGGACACCTCTCTTTGTCCAAAGCATCCTGCACTCCCATCAAAGTGTGGATAACTCCCTTTACCCACCTTATGCACATTGGAGAAGAATGACTCATAATGCTCATTACTCAAGGGGGCCCTATCTGCATAAAGTAACCCAAAAGCTTGTTTAAGAGAAAACCTTTGCTCACAGGAAAAGCTAACATAAAGCTTTTCCCTAACAAGCTTAGCAATATCATATAGAAAGCTTGTATAATGCTTTTCTTACACTATAATTTGGTGTGATGGCACGGGATATAATTACTGTTACACACCGTACTGCAAAGTGGAAGGTTTGTGTTCTCATATTGATGATTCCGCACAATGCACCCTCAATTTCAGCAATCGGCAAGGGAGGGCAACTAACAAGCAGGATGCACTTCCTCACTGGGAGGGATGGAAAATAGGAAAGGAAGTAACTCTGGCACGCTGTTGTCACCTCCTAATGCAATGGTTGCAGATCAGCAACAAGAGTTAAGGCCCGGGACTACGCAATCTTTCTGCCAATTCAACTCCGGAATGATGCACCATACAAGAAGAACTAAAAAGGAAATGGGAGAAAATACAAAATAAGTAACCTAAACAAATAAATAAAGAGCAGCTGGCTGCACAAAAGAAGATGCACCTGATGTACTTGTTTTTCTGACAACAATCCTTACTGAAGCATTAACTCACTGCTTTCTATCCAGACATGTGATTCAAAATACAGCATCTGGAAGGATGCATTATCCATAAAATGAATAATGCACAGTAATTTAGAAATCAATATTATTTTTACTGCAGAAACTGCAAAGTTCAGTTGAAGATCCACAGATCGCTTTTTAAAAAATATGTTATATACACAACAACATCTTGTATTTATATAGCACCTATAACATAGCAAAATGTCCCAAGGTGCTTCATGAGGCATATTCAAACAAAATTGGATGCCAATAAAAAGGAGCTATTAGGAGGGATGAGGTGGATTTTAAAGAGGATCTTTAAGAAGGAGAAGAGGGAGGTGGAGAGCTGATGGGGTTTAAGGAGGGAATTTCAGAGCATGGAGCCTTGATGACTGAAGGCATGGTTGCCAATAATGGGGTGAAGTGAGGGGGGATACATAAAAGGCTAGAGTGAGAGCAACGGGGAGTTCAAGGGAGAGGGGGAGGGGTTGTAGGACTCAATGAGGTTACAGAGATGGGGAACAGTGAGGCCTTGAAGGGATTTAAACACGAGGATGAGAATTTTAAATTAGAGGTGTTGGGGGGACTGGAAACCACTGGGTGATGGGTGAGCAAGAATTAGTACGGGATAGGATACGGGCAACAGAGTTTTGGATGAGCTGGAGTTTACGGAGGATGGAACATGGGAGGCTGACGACGACAGCACAGTGTAGTCTGAAGGTCTTTGTGATGGAGAGTATATAGGGTTGGAAGCTTAGCTCGGGTTCAAATAGAACACTGACATTGCGAGTGGTCTGGTTTAGCCTGAGGCAATGGCCAGGGAAGGGGATGGAATCAGTGGCAAAGGTATAGAGTGACGGGGGCTGAATATGATGGTTTCTATCTCCCTAATGCTTAACTGGAATGTATGTGAGTGTAAACGCTCATGTGTAACTTAATGGTTTTAATTCTTTAACTCAGTCCTTACCCAAGACCAGTTTAAAGGCTTATCTGATACAATAACCCTGAAATCATTTGCTGAGCCACTATAAAAACAGTTCAACTGCTTTCTGGCTTCAAAAGTGCTGATACAGAACATTGATATTCAATTTACACAGCGAGTGGTTAGCATCTGGAATGCACTGCCCGAGGGGGTGGTGAAGGCAGATTCAATCATGGCCTGCAAAAGGGAACTGGATAAGTACTTGAAAGGAAAACATTTGCAGGGCTATGGGGAAAGGGCAGGGGAGTGGGACTAGCTGGATTGCTCTTACATAGAGCCGGCCGAATGGCCTCCTTCTGTGCTGTAACCTTTCTATAATTCTAAGGTTCTTTGATTCTAATTCAGTGGTTTCTCAACTGTACATGTGATAAAATTACATGCTGACATATCCCATTTAATGTGGAATTTCTACCACAGGTAAGGAAGATCACAAAAAAATGGTATGCACTCTGTATTCAACAATGGCACTGTGCTTTCATTACTGTATGATTGCTTTAAGATTTCTGAATTAAGGAAAAAGAATAGCTGAAATTATTGTTTTTTCAAAGGTTGACATAATACATGACAGGACTAACTACCTCTGAGCATTAGACCTAGTACATACATTAGTTATGCATTATTATCTATGAATTTGTGTTATTGGAGCATGTGCTAAATTTTGCTTATACTCCACAAAATGCTCCTGGGAATAAGCAAGTGTAATGTATCTTAAAGCATAGATTGTGTATTAAAGGTTTTTTGTTTGTTAAGTGCTTGTTAAATAGCAATTAAAAACAAACATACGCATTTGCTTGCCTGCAAATTCCTTCTCATAACGCACTAATTGTCCACATTTGAAGTGGGCATTAAATCAGCTGAGGGAACCATAAGAGTTTGAGGGGTGAGCTGAATGAGAATAATTTTCATAAAGGAAACTGTACTGAATCCTGACAGGTATCCATGTTTGGAGAAGAAGCAGCAAAGGATCACCCAGGACAATTGAGGTGAACCATCTGCACTTTCCTCTTTCCAACAACAACTTGCATTTATATAGTGCCTTTAAGGTGGTAAAATGTCCCCAGGCGCTTGCCAGGAGCATTATCAAACAAAATTTGACACCGTGCCACTTAAGGAGATAGTAGGACAGGTGACCATAAGCTTGGTCAAAGAGGTAGGTTTTAAGGAGCGACTTATAGGAGGAGAGAGAGGTAGAAAGGTGGAGAGGTTTAGGGAGGAAATTCAAGAGCTTAGGACCTAGGCAGCGGAAGGCATGGCCACCAATGGTGGAGCGATTAAAATCGGGCATGCGCAAGAACCCAGAATTGGAGGAGCGCAGAGATCATGGAGGGTTGTAGGGCTGGAGGAGGTTACAGAGATAGGGAGGGGAGAGGCTATGGAGGATTTGAAAACAAGGATGGGAATTTTAAAATCGAGGTGTTGCCGGACTGGGAGCCAATGTCGGTCAACGAGCACAGGGGTGATGGGTGAACGGGATTTGGTGCGAGTTAGGATATGGGCAGCAGAGTTTTGGATGAGCTCAAGTTTATGGAGAGTGGAAGATGGGAGGTCAGCCAGAAGAGCAATGGAATAGTCAAGTTTAGAGGTAACAAAGGCAAGAATGAGGGTTTCAGCAGCAGATGAGCTGAGGCAGGGTGGAAAGGGGCAACATTACAGAGGTAGTCTTGGTGATGGAGCTGATATGGGGTCGAAATCTCATCTCAGAGTCAAATAGGACATCAAGGCTGCGAACGGTCTGGTTCAGCCTTGGTCAGTGACCAGGGAGAGAAATGGAGTCATAGCCAGGGAACAGAGTTTGTGGTGGGGATGAAGACAATGGCTTCATTCTTCCCAATATTTAGTTGGAGGAAATTTCTGCTTAACCAGTAGTGGATGTTGGACAAGCAGTGAGACAGTGGAGTGGTGGAGAGAGGCAGTGGCGAGGTAGAGCTGGGTGTCGTCTGCGTACATGTGTAATGGATTGCTGCAGGCAGGCCAGCTAACAGACCCTCACAGAGGAACAGTGTGCATGGAGGCTGTATTTCTCTATGGACACAATCACAGACTTTTGCTAACTGCTGTAACCATTCTTTCAGCCAAGGAGCAGCATCTGTAAACATGCTCACAGTCAATGGCTTCCATAATGGCTTCCTTGTAAAGGCTAAGGAGTTTCATTTGCTGCATTCCACCTCTAGTCTTCCGCACGTGGTACATATTGAATGCAGATTCCTTCTGCAAAGTAAAATATCTATATGCATTAAATTAGAGGAGGTATGCCAAGTAACAGTGATGCTAATAGCGTAGGGTGTATTTTTATAGATAGTCATTTAAAGTGAGAAATACCTTTTTAGGTGAAGCTCAGAAAAGGTGAGTGAATCGATTTTGTTAGTCTGTTCTATTTGTATTTTGCTATACGCAATTAGTAGTCTTTCCCAACTCCAACTTCTCCCGTCTCTGTTTTGTAGTGTGCCATATTCCTTCTCAAATGCTCTTACTGCGTCTCTTATACATTGGACCCTTAGGCGCCCATTTTACACCTGTAAAACGGTTGCAGCACTATCGAATTACTAGGCCATCGATTCAGTAGTGTGGGGCTCCACCCTTTAGTGTCACTTGTGCTGCCATAAACCAAGTTACTTTTTTATTCCGTGGTCAAACAATCATTGAATAATATCTATCTAATTTTTTTTTACTGCCAATTCTGTAACATATTATGCAGTAATTTTGAAAATGTGTAATGTTATGTTGAAATAAATTCAAACTTTTGCATCACAACCAGCACCAGTTAAGACATTAATATGCACAATTAAATTTCTTAAGTTTCTATTAAAATATGGAAATCACATTTTTCAATTAGATCTTTCCCAATGCATCATTGCTGTTTACAGCAGGTTTAGAGATTATCCATTTTTATCACTTGATCTTTTTTTGATCTTTATAGTTATTCCTTTAGTAGTTTTTTGTAGAATTAAAGTAAGAAAAATACAAATTATCCTTTAGGTAATTCTGCCAAGAAAATCTGTAACCTGAAAATCTTTTTAAAAGTAAAGTTTAAAAGATGTGTTGCTATCTGCATTTCCATACATGACAAGCTCCCAATTTTGGCTGTGTTATTGAGGTATCAGTTCCTTACAAAGAGAGAGTGAAAATTGGGGTGCAAGCAAACCTGCCATGCTCTAGCGCATTTCCAAGAGCTGGTAATAGTGCAGCAATGACATAGGTCTAGCACCAGATTACCTGCTCAACCTCTTAGCCTGGGATTACATGAAATCCAGGAGAACCTTAATAAAATTATAAAGTACTCAAGCAAAACAAGAAATATCTAAAGAATAATTTGATTTTGACTCAACAGGAACAATTTGTAATTAGAATCCTAGTTTGGAATTCGTTCTATCTCGCATCCTTTACTGTTCTTAACATCAATGGGTAATCATGGGTTTTACTTCTAAACTCCACAGGGTAGACATAAGTAAAAGTAAAAATTTCTGTGGAGCTCTGCATAAAACAGTGCAACAAAGGAGGTGCATAATTTCATGGCTGACTTTGCAACACTTCTGTTCCAGTGTCCTGGAAATTACTGTGAGTTACATTATTGTAAGAATGCTTAACGACTGGTATCAAATTCCTCTATCTCCTAGTTTTAATAGAGGCATTACACAATTTATTTTAAATTTGTTCATGCCCATATTAAAATGGTAGAGAGAGGAATTTGACATGAATACTTTAAGTGCTTGTATGATAGCATTGCTCAGTCATCTTTAGTTTATAAATGCAGGCATTCAGGACTAAGGTTTGACATTTCTGTGGCTGTGTTAATTTTTTTATGTAATCAATTTTTTCTTTCCTTTTTTGGGAGCATTATATGTCGAAGAGGGAGGACAAGTTAGATGCTCACAAGGATCCCAGATGACTCAGGCACAATGGGAAATTCACTATATAAGAAATTGTGGGGGCCAAAGCTTTGTATTGAGACTTCATAGAACAGCACATTGGTACACAAGATCACTCTGTAATATTTATTTCTAAGATAGGAAGAGATTTATCAGTATAGAAAAGAGACGCCAGCAGCTGATTTTATTGTTATTTCCAGTAGCCCTGGGCTGAGTGAACACTTATCATTTGCACTTTCTTTCCTCTCCAATCATAGTAGTGGTCTCCTTCAGTCCCATTTCCACATGACAGTGCTGCAGGACAACTTTGATATTTGCATTTCTATCCTCTTAACCTGGGCTCTCAGAGACTATTTTCAATTTTCTGAAATACACTTACAATTACATCTATTGGGAATTGGAATATAACTATGATTTACTTGACTTGTCACCTTTAAGGGCTTGAGACAAGAAGAAACCATCAACATCGAGACCTGGGGATATATGTACACAAACAGAGAGACCTGGTGGTGTATGTACTATCTTTGAAGGTGGCAGGACAAGTTGAAAAGGCCATTAAAAAAGCATTTGGGATCCTTGGCTTTATTAATAGTGGCATAGAATACAAAAGTAAGGGAGTCATGCTAAATCTTTATAAATCACTGGTTAGGCCTCAGATGGAGTATTGTGTTCAATTCTGGGCATCACACGTTAGGAAGGATGTCAAGGCCTTAGAGAGATGCAGAAGAGATTTATAGAAAATCATAGAATCATGGGAAATTTATGGCACAGAAGGAGGCCATTTGGCCCATCGTGTCCGCGCTGGCTGAAAATGAGCCATCCAGCTTAATCCCACTTTCCAGCACCTGTTCCATAGCCTTGTAGGTTACGGCACTGCAGGTGCACATCCAGGTACTTTTTAAATGAGTTGAGGGTTTCTGCCTCTACCACCCTTTCATGGTGAGTTGCAGACCCCTACCACCCTCTGGGTGAAAAATATTTTCCTCAGCTCCCCTCTAATCCTTCTACCAATCACTTTAAATCTATGCCCCCTGGTTATTGACCTCTCTGCTAAGGGAAATAGGTCCTTTCTATCCACTCTATCTAGGCCCCTTATAATTTTGTTCAAGTCGATTAAATCACCCCTTCTCTGTTCCAAAGAGAACAACCCCAGCCTATCCAATCTTTCTTCATAGCTAAAATTCTCCAGTCCTGGCAACATCTTCATAAATCTCCTCTGTACCCTCTCTAGTGCAATTACATCCATCCTGTAATGTAGTGACCAAAACTGTACATAGTACTTAAGCTGTGGCGTAACCAGTGTTTTACTGGAATGGTATCAGAGATGAGGGACTTCAGTTATGTGGAGAGACTGGAGAAGTTCTCCTTAGAGCAGATAAAGCTAAGAGGAGATGTTCAAAATCATGAAGGCTTTTGTTGGAGTAAATAAGGAAAAACTGTTTCCAGTGGCAGAAAGGTCGGTAACCAGAGGACACAGATTTATGATGATTGGCAAAAGAACCTCAGGCAACATGAGGAAACAATTTTTTATGCAGCGATTTGTTATGAGTTGGCATGCACTCCCTTAAAGGGTGGTGGTAACAGATTCAACAGTAACTTTCAAAAAGGAATTGGATAAATACTTGAAGGGGAAAAAAATACAGGGCTATGGGGAAAGAGCAGGGGAATGGGACTAATTGGATAACTTTATTAAAGAGCCGGCACAGGCATGATGAGCCAAATGGCCTCCTCCTGTGCTGCACCATACTGTGATACCTGAAACCTGGACAGCAACCTATGGCTCTGGATGGAAAAGACACAATAGCAGAACACTCTGAACCAGTGAAAGGCAAATCCAAAGCCCAATTAAAACAATTTATTTTCTACGGTCAATGGTGACCTCTAATAAACATAATAGTAAATTGTCAGAGACACTACCCCAGCGTGGAGTTTGCTTGAAGGGAGTGTAGATCGGAGAATCAGGCACATAACTCAGTGTGCTTGATTTGTTGTGCTTCCAATTTTCTGGTCGTTAATTTTTATGAATCTGCTGGGAGCAGGGTCTCTAAAAATGGACTCCAATTCTCTTGGTATTCAGTAATTGGTTGCAGTAAAGTGTTTTCCTGTTAATCATAGGAAAGTCATTGATTTGCTGGGGATCCTTGTCTCTTACGTCTGTCTATCATTGGTGGAACAAGCTTGGTCACGCACTAGGGGCTTGATTTTAAAATGGAACTGCGGGTGCATTGGGGATGAAGAAAATCGCATTTTCCTGGAGCGGGCAGAAACCCCGGCTCCAACACGCCTAAGAACACGCACGACCCAGAGTCATCTGGGTGCGCGCACCATTCCCGAACCCGGAAGTTGCTGGTGGGACGATATTAAAACAAGGAATTCAAGTACTTAGAGTACTTGAAATGTACATAAATCTAAATAAGAGTGAAGGCAAGCGATTTCAATGCTGCCCCAGCGTGTTTCCTGTGCTGTGTGAAACATGCCATGGGGAATGAGTCGTGTTTCAGCTGGCAGCCATTTGGACATTTAAATCCCTGTTTGACAGATGGGGATAAAAGGTGAGTTATTGCAGCAGGGCACTCAGTTCTCTCAGACAAACTTTTGGCTGGGAGATCTTTATGTTTAGACTGAAAATTCTTGGTTTCCACTCAGAATTCTTCTGTTTACACATATTTATCAAACTTTCGGACCCCCTTAAACTGACACCATCAGGATGGGGGGTGCGATGGCTGCATTCACCATTACATCTGAGATTGTGGAACATCACCATCCTCGCCAGGCACAGCGTGCACTTCCGCCACTTGTAGCTCCACAATACAGTGCTGCGCCACACGCACCTGCACAACAGAGGGCAACAACAGAGAGAGCGATGTCGCAGGAGGCACTACCCTCATCAGAGTGTCTACAGACCGAGGCTCAGCTTCTTGGACTTCTCTGAGGAGCAGTGCATACGGAGGCTGAGAGTGAGTCACCGAGGTGGTCACATCTGCAGCCTCCTTCATGCCAAGTTGCTTCTGGCTGGGCCTGGTGGCATCTCATTACCCGTTGCAGTTAAAGTGACCACTGCCCTCAACTTCTTCGCCTCCGGATTCCAAGGTGCCACCGGGGACATCGCCGGGGTCTCTCAGTCGTCTGCACACAAGTGCATAAGGCAGGTCACCGACGGCTTATTTCGCAGAGCCTCACAATACGTTAACTTCCCCATGGACGACCTCAGCCAGAGGGAGAGGTCAGTGGGATTCCACGCTGGGGCTGGCTTCCCACGTGTACAGGATGCAATCGATTGCACGCATATAGTAATACGAGCACTTCCACACCAGCCAGGACTGTTCATCAACAGGAAGGGCTATCACTCCGTCAACGCTCAGCTCGTTTGTGACCACTGCAAAAGAATTCTTCACATGTGTGCCAGATTCCCTGGCAGCTGCCATGATTCGTTCATTCTGAGAGAATCCAACATCCCGGGCCTCTTCCACGCACCGAATACCCTTAAGGGCTGGCTCCACGGGGACAAGGGATATCCACTGCACACGTGGCTGATGACACCTCTGAGGAATCCCGTCAATGAGCAACAGAGTCGACACAACAACAGCCACATCGCCACCAGGCCTGTAATTGAACATGCAATAGGACTGCCGAAGATGCAATTTCTGTGCCTCGATCGTTCTAGGGGAGTGTTTCAATATGCACCAGCGAGAGTGGGTCGCAATATAGTAGTGTGTTGTGTCCTGCACAACATGGTGCAACAGAGAGGGGTACCGGTTGATGAGGCCCCATGTCCTCATCCACCATCCACATTTGCCATCCATATTGAAGAGGAGCAGGAGCAGGAGCAGGAATTGGAGGAGGAGGAGGAGGAGGTGGAGGAGGAGGACAAAGCCATAGGCAGAGCAGTGGCTCACTTGGTTGCTTGTGAGGCCAGGAAGTCACTCATATGTGAACGGTTCTCGTAAGATCAGAAAGTGAGAAGAGTCCAGTCCTCACATGATCTGGAAAGAGCAGCACTACCACCAGCCCCTATCCCACCCCTCCAGTAAAAGACAGTCCTGCAACTACATGTACACCCACTGTAAAGTGACCCACTAGGTGGCATCAAGTGTTGCCTTTTATGATGAAGCACATGAAAGGGCGCTATCACAAAGCCAGTGAAGAATAGGCAAGACGTGGCAGTAGTGGTGAGAATGATAACATTCAATATGACTTTAAAGAAAAAACAAATATAAATGAAAAACATGACAGTCTCTCAGACACCCTTGTGTATCCCCTTCGTGATCACAAATCCTTAGCCTTTCTCTTCCTACCGCTTCTACGTGGTGCATCCCCTGTGGCTGCAGCAGAGATAGTGGCAGATTGCTCATTTCCATGGCCAGACTGCTTAGATGCTTTCAGCCTACACCCTCTGGGTTTTGGAGCCCGTGAGGACCCCTCCAAAGACGGCTCCACCTGCACCTGTGCAGGGGCTGACTCGGCCACCTGGAGAGGAGGCAGCATTGTGGGTACTGGTTGACAGGGGGTCAACGGGTGAGACGTGGAAGGGCTTTGATTGGCGTCGCCACTTCCATGTCCCCTTTCACCATCATCTGCCTCCTGGACCAGGCCCACATCTCTCCTACCACCCTGCTGGATAACAGTTTGGAGGACATGTATGATGCTTGGAAACCCAGTTGTAATGTTTCTGTCTTCCTGTTTAAGGCAGTGGAATGTTGTTCACTGTGAGTCCGAACGGCCGTTGTCAGGGCCTGAATGGACTCATTTGTGAGCCGTGCTTGAAGCTCAACGGAGGCTGGCCTTCTCTCCATCGCAGACATTCCCGCACTTACCCGCGACATTATCTCAGACATTGGGTTTTCTTGCTCTTTGCTCCAGCAAAATCCATTGGAATTTTAAACCCAGATGCTCCAGCTGACAGCCTGTCATGCAGGTGCACAGTGCAGCTTTTGGACGGCAAACCCGGAAACAAGGTTAAGGGGCACCAATCAAGTCGCGATCGCGTGGGGAACGGTAAGCTTTTATTATTTGGGTTTGCCACATGCCCATTGACCCCTCCCTGCCATCCCGCTGCCCTTTTAAAATCGAGCCCTAACTATGGGAATGAGCAAAATCTGAAATGGTACATCTTACATGTCCTCTTTGCTGATTAGTAAATAAAGTTTTAGCAGTGGCTGTGCAGATGTCTCAGGCTTAGGCTATCTCAGGCTCCCATTGACAGTGCATAGAGGTAAGCAAACCCTTTAGCTGGTAAGTACACAAAATAAAACTGGAAATGCAAATGCAGCTGAATTATATTTTTCATACAAAAACGCAGACTGAAAATCAAAAACGATACCTTTGTTTTCCAGGATGTATTCAGTAACATTGATTTCTCAATCTGTTTAGATATAAACTATAGCTGAATGCAACACCTCATAGCCCCTCTTTATATCAAATTACTGAATGCATTCTTTCCTTCTTGTTGGTTGGTCAGTCTTTTTGCACACAGGCTTCCTCAAACTACAAAATCAAATTTCTGATCACATTTTATTCCTAATATACCTACCATAACCAAGTACTATTTCACTAGTACCATGATCATTATTTGCAGTAAGTTATCTAGTCTTATCAAGTTAAAGCCGAGTGTATACGGTATGACATGAACCTCAAATCACAACACACAATAGCATATAATCTCTTGGAATGATTTATGAATAAATTTGCATTTATATAGTACCTTTTAAGACTTCAGGACATCTCAAAGCACTTCACAGCCAGTGAAGTATTTATGAAGTGTAGTTACTGTTGTAATGCAGCTAATTTGCACAGAGCAAGGTCCCACAAACAGTAATGAGATAAATGACCAGATAATCTGTTGTTAGCGGTGTTGGTTGAGGGAAAAATATTGGCCATGGGATCTTTTACTTCCACCTGAGAGGGCAGGCAGGGTTTCGGTTTTATGGCTCATCTGAAAGATGGCACCTCCAACAGGGTAACACTGCCTCAGTGCAGCACTGGATGTCAGCCTAGATTTTGTGCCCAAGTCTCAAGTGGGGCTTGAACCCACAACCTTTTAACTCAGAAGTGAGAATGCTACCACGCAATATGTACCATACTACACTAATATTGTTCTTCCATCAGTCATGATATGTATTTAAAAATAATGGTGCATATGACATGACAGAAAAACAATGCTAACCCAATTATTTTTTTTCTCAGAAATATTTTCAATGAGAAAAAGCAAATCCAGAAATGAGCATACCTGATGCCATTCAGGCCACGAGCACAACTATATCATCCATGGTCTGGGAGATGTTAACATTAAACTCAGAATAAACAAAAGTACACAAAAATGCTTGGCACCAAAGAAAAAAACTGTAATAAACCAATGAACTATTTGAAGTGCAAACACCAAAATGTACGATGGCTCAAAGTTTCATAGGGTTTGGCACCAACTAACAGACCCGACACTATCACATTTTAAACTCAGTGTGGGTTATGTGATATCCATAATTCCAATGCAATTACAGCCAGACTGTTAACCAACGGAGTCTCCCAGAGAAGATATTGCTGCTTTTGGAGCCTTCTGAGGACATCTACTGACAGAAAAAGGAAAGTGACCTGTTTAAAATTATGGAAATATCAATAATTGTCCTATGTATTGTTAGTAATCTATTTTACGGTTCAAGTTTTTAAGCAAAAAGGCTGCCAGGTGTTTTATTCCAAAGTATAATAGCTTTATTAAGAAGTTTTAATAAGTAACAAGGGTATTAAAATACAAGAGTACAATTAAACACGCTAGTGAATACAATCTGACAAATTTAATCGCTGTCCAAGACCTCAAAGTGCATTTCTGATTAGTTGAGTGGTCCAGCCTCGCTCCGAGAAGATTCTAATCAATACGAAAAGGTACCCTTTCATATTCCAGTCCCCTCCCTCACCTCTTTCTCTGGTACATTGATGACCGTATCAGTGCCGTTTCCTGCTCTCGCCCCGAACTGGAAAATTTAATCAACTTTGCTTCCAATTTCCACCCTTCCATCGCCTTCACATGGTCCATCTCTGACTCTTCCCTTCCTTTCCTCGACTTCTCTATCTCCATTTCTGGGGATAGGCTGTCAACCAATATCTACTATAAGCCCTCTGACTCCCACAGCTACCTTGATTACACTTCCTCCCACCCCGCTTCCTCCATCTATTCCCTTCTCCCAGTTTCTCCGTCTCTGTTGCACCTGTTCTGACAATGCCACCTTCCACACCAGTGCTTCTGATCGGTCTTCCTTTTTCCTTAACTGAGGATTCCCCTCAACTGTGGTTGACTGAGCCCTTGACTGTGTCTGTCCCATTTCCCGTACTTCTGCTCTCACCCCTTCCCCGCCTTCCCAGAACCATGATAGGGTCCCCCTTGTCCTCACCTTCCACCCCACCAGCCTCCACATTCAATGTATCATCCTCCACCATTTTCACCACCTCCACCGTGATCCCACCACCAAACGCATCTTCCCCTCCCCTCCCCTTTCAGCATTCCGAAGGGACCGTTTCCTCCGCGACACCCCGGTCCATGCTTCCATCACCTTCAACACCCATTCTCCTTCCCACAGCACCTTCCCGTGCGAGCGCAGGAGATGCAAACACCTCCCCCCCCCCCCCCGCAACCATCCAGGGCCCCAAACACTCCTTCCAGGTGAATCAGTGGTTTACTTGTACTTCTTTCAATTTAGTATTCATTGCTCACAATGCGGTCTCCTCTGCATTGGGGAGACCAAACACAGATTGGGTGATCGCTTTGCTGAACACTTCCACTCAGTCTGCAAGCTTGACCCTGACCTTCTGGTCGCTTGCCATTTTAATTCTCCGTCCCACTCCCACTTTGATCTCTCTGTCCTCGGTCTCCTATACTGTTCCAATGAAGCTCAACGGAAGCTCGAGGAACAGCACCTCATCTTTCGATTAGCCACTTTACAACCTTCCGGACTCAACATTGACTTCAATAACTTCAGATCATAACCACTGCTCCCATTTTTTTGGACAGCAGGTGCTGGTAATGGTTCTGCTGTTGCCATTTACAGCTCCTCTAGACCCATCTTTTGTTTCTTTACTTGTCCCATTACCACCCTTCTTGCCTCACACTATCACCCCTTTTGTCATTTAATCACTCCTGCCCTCCACCCCATCACAGACCTTCCCTTTTGTTCTTTCCTCCCCACCCATCCTCCCCCCACCATTTTGCCTGGCTCTGTACTTGCTTAAAAACTTTTAAATCTTTAACTTCTTCCAGTTCTGACGAAAGGTCGTCGACCTGAAATGTTAAGTCTTTTTCTTTTTCCACAGATACTGCCTAACTTGCAGAGTATTTCCAGCATTTTCTGTTTTTATACCCAACTTTATATACATTTTAGACACAATTAGCTCCACATGGGTCTCTCATCAAACATCCTCTCTGTCTCATGGGGCTGCCATCAGTCCTAGTCCCTTAAACACACAACATCTAACTTTACCACCTCCCTCATGATTAGTTGCCTCCGAGTTGTCCAGAACTCTTATCTTTATCTAAAGCATAATAAAGCTGGAGACAGCTCCCCTTTCTTAACTTATAAACAGGAGATGGGGATGACAACAGGTGCTCATTACTCAGAGGACTTCTCTCTTGCACAAGTTCATAAAAAGCTGGTTTTGGATAGACGGAAAGCCTGTGTTCACAGGGAAAACTAACATAATGCTTTTCCCTAACAAGGTTAACAATATCATAGAAAGCTTGTATAATGCTTTTCTTACATGTATTCAAATATTTAACATTGATCTGTTAAAATGCACTAAATTAGTTCCCGATATTCTCGACGCAGCAAGCACATATAACAATGATAGAACTTTTTACACATCTCAAACCATTTCTCTTCGGTTCTAAAAGGAACAACTATAATCAGTACCTTCTTGAAGTGGCATACTGAGACGCACGATAGCCAAGGAGGTTCAGGTGATTTCATAGACTTTAAGAGTGAAACCGAAGCTGTTTAAGAAGATATCTGAACCCATGGATTGTATTCCAGTTTGTAAAATATTAACCAGGATAGTTTTTATTATTCATTAATGGTACAATGGGTTCTTTCCTGATTGGATGCTCCCAGCGAGGATCAGCAGTTGGAAAACAGGGGACCTGCAGCCCCTGACTTTCTATCCATTCAAATAAATGGGTAAAAATCAATTTTCCAACCCAGCTCCCTCCAAGTATTGATCTGCGCTGGGATTGTCTGATTGGGGAATCAGCCCTACAATCTTCAATTTTACATTATATTGATTTTAATTTTCTCCCTTCCCCAGCCAGACTGAAGAAAAGAGTGACATACTTTAAGGAGCAGGACCTGCAAGTCCTTGTAATGAAGCAGGAGGGACAGGCTGGGGTCGGGGGCCAGAGATCCCCAAAAATGAGGTGCAAACTTTGTGGAAGGAAGGTAGCTGTGGTAATGACGGTCACCTCCTTGACTCCCAGGACTCCTTTAAAGTGCAGGAAGTAATTTACCAATCTCACCAGAGCCACAGTATACTCCCCCTGACATCTTTTGCTTTTCATATGTGCGGCACTCCTTAATTCATTAGCCTCCTGGTGCCAGAGGAGTCAGAGGTGAAAATGGGATCAGTGGGGAGCAAAGGCTCCGCAGGAGTCAGGACATGGCTTCTGAGCTCATGGACTCAGATCTCGAGGGTTCTGTTCTACAAATGTTTCTGGATGAGCAGGACACTCACATGCAGGCACTTAGAATCCCCTCAAGAGGACCTGGGACATTTGGCAGAGGTCATGGCCAGTGCAATATCTGAGAAAGATTCAACACAATGCAGCGCTACCTGAAATGGGTGTTGGCAACATGAACATCTGCATCCATCCCCCTGACAGAGAGGCCTCCACACCGGTCAATGCTTCCCACACGGATGCTTTGACCACTGGCCTTCAGGCCTTGGGGGACCATTTGGAGAGAATGATGGAAAATGGCTTCCATGAACTTCAGGATGCCATCTCTCAGGGTCTGCAGGATTTAACTGATATCATCAGGTCTGCCCTCCAACAAACCAGTGGGCACTCAGATGTAAGTGGCAACACTCAGCACAAGTGGGGTATGGCTAGAATACACCTTCAGGATGCCATCATCTCGTCTAGTGACAGTTCATGTGACCTTTTTAGCCAGCCGCATCAAATGTCTGTTCATGTAGATGTCAGATTATTAGACCAGGGCACCCACACACCTGCAGTGGTGATGAGACCTGTGAAGAGTTCTCCTGGGATGCAGAACTCTGAAACAAAGGCCACCTCAACCCCAAGCGACTCATGATACCATAACACAGCCAAGCACCTCGAGCATCACTGGCCCTGAGGTATACCTCGGCAAAGCACCAGAATATTAAGTGGAGTACAGAGGCACCAGGAACAGGAATGACGGTAATCATGAATACAAAAACCATTGTGATATGAAGTTCAGTGTCCTGAAATAAGTCTGTTCCTTGCTCTTTTTGTTTGAGGGGATGTCTGGAAGTCAGCTTGCAATGGGAGAAATAGTTCCTTCTGTGCCTCCTCAAGCAGTCCTCTTCTGAGACATCATTGAGGGAAAGGTGTTGACTGAAGTTTCTGGTGAACGATTATCTCCTAGTTGGTCTTCTTCTACTTTGGTACACCCTGATGCTACATGTCTCTGTTATTTCCTCTTCCTCTGCCTCCTCCTGTTCTGCCTCCATTATAAGGACACATGTCCATAGTCAACCCCATAATAAGGGCTCCAAGACAGAAAGGAGTGAAGCAAAAGATTTCTCTGCCTGATACTGCTGAAAAGCAACTCACCAGAATCCTTTCCTAGCTGCTCAGCAGAGAAAAGATTTTTCTGATTGCTTCAGCCAAGGCTGATACTTCAGACAATGTTTGTGGACATTCCAAGCCTGTGAGCTCTACTACTTCCTGGTTTGATGCATGCAGATAACTTGGCAGTTAAGTTTTCTAGAGGCTTAACTTAAGTCAGGTCACTCTGGTGTAAATGGTGGAATTTCTGGGACAAGAGCGTTTGTTCTCATCATCCTGTTATTTGCATACATGCAGCACTTTGGGGTGGGATATGTTCTGCCAGCAGTCAAATGGACTGGAATTTAGCGTGTATCTTAGAATGGGTGTAACTCTTGTGTCATTGACTTATGCCCCAAATTCTGGTCCCAACTCCATTTTTGCACCAAAGGAAATCAAAATTTTGGGACTTCTAACTATAATGCAAGTCAACAATTAATAGGAGTGGATGATGGTGAAGACAAAAAGGACCATTATATGATGTGATTTGCCTTGTCTCACTCACAGATTGATATCATTTAATGCTTCTTTTATACTGGATGTTAAATTACTCATGAAAGAATGTTAATCTTATGATCACCTAACTTAGTGTTATTAAAAAAATGTAGACACACTCAATGTCCATTTTGAACATTTGATTCAAATTACAATCATTACCACCGCAGGTCCTTTCTTGCTGCTGTTTGTCCAGTTCAATTTTATATAATGCAGTCATCCACTCAAACATAAATGAATGCCATCCATTTACAAGGTTCCCTGTCAGATTGTCAATGGTAAAACACTCAAACAATAGCACGATGAGTGAGAAGTACACAAACTGACCTAGATGTGTTGAAAACAGAACAAACACTTTGAAGCTTCATAGTTATATTATTCTAGAACCTGGAATTTGACAGAAATGAAAAATTATCGAGAAAACAAGCTGAATGGGGAGTGAGAGTAAACATAGATTCAAGAGAAAGGAGAAAACTCCAATTTTGAATTCTTGCCAGAATCACAACACAGTGATTTATTGAGAATGTTTTATCTCACCGTCAGGAGGGCAGGTCTACACTGTTCTTGGATACACTGAATTTCAAACTGTTTTATTTCACCATGTACTCAACCCTCCTCACAGCAGATCACCCACTATCCAACAGATCACCCACTATCCAACAGATCACCCACTATCCAACAGATCACCGTCCACACAACGACCCGCCCTCCACACAACGAACAGCCCTCCACACAACGACCCGCCCTCCACACAACGAACAGCCCTCCACACAACGACCCGCCCTCCACACAACGAACAGCCCTCCACACAACGACCCGCCCTCCACACAACGACCCGCCCTCCACACAACGACCCGCCCTCCACACAACGACCCGCCCTCCACACAACGACCCTCCCTCCACACAATGACCCGCCCTCCACACAACGACCCGCCCTCCACACAACGACCCTCCCTCCACACAACGACCCTCCCTCCACACAATGACCCGCCCTCCACACAACGACCCGCCCTCCACACAACGACCCTCCCTCCACACAATGACCCGCCCTCCACACAACGACCCACCCTCCACACAATGACCCGCCCTCCACACAACGACCCGCCCTCCACACAACGACCCGCCCTCCACACAACGACCCGCCCTCCACACAACGACCCTCCCTCCACACAATGACCCGCCCTCCACACAACGACCCGCCCTCCACACAACGACCCGCCCTCCACACAACGACCCGCCCTCCACACAACGACCCGCCCTCCACACAACGACCCGCCCTCCACACAACGACTTGCTCTCCACACAACGACCCGCCCTCCACACAACAGACCGCCCTCCACACAACGACCCACCCTCCACACAATGACCCGCCCTCCACACAACGACCCGCCCTCCACACAACGACCTGCTCTCCACACAACGACCCGCCCTCCACACAACAGACCGCCCTCCACACAATGACCCGCCCTCCACACAACGACCCACCCTCCACACAATGACCCGCCCTCCACACAACGACCCGCCCTCCACACAACGACCCGCCCTCCACACAACAGACCGCCCTCCACACAATGATCCGCCCTCCACACAACGACCCACCCTCCACACAATGACCCGCCCTCCACACAATGACCCGCCCTCCACACAACGACCCGCCCTCCACACAACGACCCGCCCTCCACACAACGACCCGCCCTCCACACAACGACTTGCTCTCCACACAACGACCCGCCCTCCACACAACAGACCGCCCTCCACACAATGACCCGCCCTCCACACAACGACCCACCCTCCACACAATGACCCGCCCTCCACACAACGACCCGCCCTCCACACAACGACCCGCCCTCCTCACAACAGACCGCCCTCCACACAATGACCCGCCCTCCACACAAAGACCCACCCTCCACACAATGACCCGCCCTCCACACAATGACCCGCCCTCCACACAACGACCCGCCCTCCACACAACGACCCGCCCTCCACACAACGACCCGCCCTCCACACAACGACCTGCTCTCCACACAACGGACCGCCCTCCACACAACGACCCGCCCTCCACACAACGGACTGCCCTCCACACAACGACCCGCCCTCCAGACAACGACCCGCCCTCCACACAACGACCCGCCCTCCACACAACGGACTGCCCTCCACACAACGACCCGCCCTCCAGACAACGACCCGCCCTCCACACAACGACCTGCTCTCCACACAACGACCCGCCCTCCACACAACGACCCGCCCTCCACACAACGACCCGCCCTCCACACAACGACCCGCCCTCCACCCAATGGACTGCGCTCCACACAACGACCCGCCCTCCACACAACGACCCGCCCTCCACACAAGGGCCCGCTCTCCACACAACGACCCGCCCTCCACACAACGACCCGCCCTCCACACAACGACCTGCCCTCCACACAACGACCCGCCCTCCACACAACGACCCACCCTCCACACAACGACCCGCCCTCCACACAACGACCCGCCCTCCACACAACGACCCGCACTCCACACAACGACCCGCCCTCCACACAACGACCCGCCCTCCACACAACGACCCGCCCTCCACACAACGACCCTCCCTCCACACAATGACCCGCCCTCCACACAACGACCCGCCCTCCACACAACGACCCTCCCTCCACACAACGACCCTCCCTCCACACAATGACCCGCCCTCCACACAACGACCCGCCCTCCACACAACGACCCTCCCTCCACACAATGACCCGCCCTCCACACAACGACCCACCCTCCACACAATGACCCGCCCTCCACACAACGACCCGCCCTCCACACAACGACCCGCCCTCCACACAACGACCCGCCCTCCACACAACGACCCTCCCTCCACACAATGACCCGCCCTCCACACAACGACCCGCCCTCCACACAACGACCCGCCCTCCACACAACGACCCGCCCTCCACACAACGACCCGCCCTCCACACAACGACCCGCCCTCCACACAACGACTTGCTCTCCACACAACGACCCGCCCTCCACACAACAGACCGCCCTCCACACAACGACCCACCCTCCACACAATGACCCGCCCTCCACACAACGACCCGCCCTCCACACAACGACCTGCTCTCCACACAACGACCCGCCCTCCACACAACAGACCGCCCTCCACACAATGACCCGCCCTCCACACAACGACCCACCCTCCACACAATGACCCGCCCTCCACACAACGACCCGCCCTCCACACAACGACCCGCCCTCCACACAACAGACCGCCCTCCACACAATGATCCGCCCTCCACACAACGACCCACCCTCCACACAATGACCCGCCCTCCACACAATGACCCGCCCTCCACACAACGACCCGCCCTCCACACAACGACCCGCCCTCCACACAACGACCCGCCCTCCACACAACGACTTGCTCTCCACACAACGACCCGCCCTCCACACAACAGACCGCCCTCCACACAATGACCCGCCCTCCACACAACGACCCACCCTCCACACAATGACCCGCCCTCCACACAACGACCCGCCCTCCACACAACGACCCGCCCTCCTCACAACAGACCGCCCTCCACACAATGACCCGCCCTCCACACAAAGACCCACCCTCCACACAATGACCCGCCCTCCACACAATGACCCGCCCTCCACACAACGACCCGCCCTCCACACAACGACCCGCCCTCCACACAACGACCCGCCCTCCACACAACGACCTGCTCTCCACACAACGGACCGCCCTCCACACAACGACCCGCCCTCCACACAACGGACTGCCCTCCACACAACGACCCGCCCTCCAGACAACGACCCACCCTCCACACAACGACCCGCCCTCCACACAACGGACTGCCCTCCACACAACGACCCGCCCTCCAGACAACGACCCGCCCTCCACACAACGACCTGCTCTCCACACAACGACCCGCCCTCCACACAACGACCCGCCCTCCACACAACGACCCGCCCTCCACACAACGACCCGCCCTCCACCCAATGGACTGCGCTCCACACAACGACCCGCCCTCCACACAACGACCCGCCCTCCACACAAGGGCCCGCTCTCCACACAACGACCCGCCCTCCACACAACGACCCGCCCTCCACACAACGACCTGCCCTCCACACAACGACCCGCCCTCCACACAACGACCCACCCTCCACACAACGACCCGCCCTCCACACAACGACCCGCCCTCCACACAACGACCCGCACTCCACACAACGACCCGCCCTCCACACAACGACCCGCCCTCCACACAACGACCCGCCCTCCACACAACGACCCGCCCTCCACACAACGACCCGCTCTCCACACAACGACCCGCCCTCCACACAACGACCTGCTCTCCACCCAACGGACTGCGCTCCACACAACGACCCGTCCTCCACACAACGACCCACCCTCCACACAACGACCTGCCCTCCACACAACGACCCGCCCTCCACACAACGACCCGCCCTCCACACAACGACCCGCCCTCCACACAACGACCCGCCCTCCACACAACGGCCCGCCCTCCACCCAATGGACCGCCCTCCACACAACGGACTGCCCTCCACACAACGACCCGCCCTCCACACAACGACCCACCCTCCACACAACGACCCACCCTCCACACAACGACCCGCCCTCCACACAACGACCCGCCCTCCACACAACGACCTGCTCTCCACCCAACGGACTGCCCTCCACACAACGGCCCGCCCTCCACACAACGACCCGCCCTCCACACAACGACCCGCCCTCCACACAACGACCTGCTCTCCACCCAACGGACTGCCCTCCACACAACGACCCGCCCTCCACACAACGACCCGCCCTCCACACAACGACCCGCCCTCCACACAACGACCCGCCCTCCACACAACGACCCGCCCTCCACACAACGGACCGCCCTCCACACAACGACCCGCCCTCCACACAACGACCTGCTCTCCACACAACGGACCGCCCTCCACACAACGACCCGCCCTCCACACAACGACCCGCCCTCCACACAACGACCCGCCCTCCACACAACGACCCGCCCTCCACACAACGGCCCGCCCTCCACACAACGGACCGCCCTCCACACAACGACCCGCCCTCCACACAACGGCCCGCTCTCCACACAACGACCCGCCCTCCACACAACGGCCCGCTCTCCACACAACGACCCGCCCTCCACACAACGACCCGCCCTCCACACAACGACCCGCCCTCCACACAACGACCCGCCCTCCACACAACGACCCGCCCTCCACACAACGACCCGCCCTCCACACAACGGCCCGCCCTCCACACAATGGACCGCCCTCCACACAACGGCCCGCTCTCCACACAACGACCCGCCCTCCACACAACGGACCGCCCTCCACACAACAACCCGCTCTCCACACAACGACCCGCCCTCCACACAACGGACCGCCCTCCACACAACGACCCGCCCTCCACACAACGGCCCGCCCTCCACCCAACGGACTGCCCTCCACACAACGGCCCGCCCTCCACACAACGACCCGCCCTCCACACAACGACCCGCCCTCCACACAACGGACCGTCCTCCACACAACGACCCGCCCTCCACACAACGACCCGCCCTCCACACAACGACCCGCCCTCCACACAACGACCTGCTCTCCACACAACGACCCGCTCTCCACACAACGACCCGCCCTCCACACAACGACCCGCCCTCCACACAACGACCCGCCCTCCACACAACGACCCGCCCTCCACACAACGACCTGCTCTCCACACAACGACCCGCCCTCCACACAACGACCTGCACTCCACACAACGACCCACCCTCCACACAACGACCCGCCCTCCACACAACGACCCGCCCTCCACACAACGACCCGCCCTCCACACAACGACCCGCCCTCCACACAACGACCCGCCCTCCACACAACGACCCGCCCTCCACACAACGACCCGCCCTCCACACAACGACCCGCCCTCCACACAACGGACCGCCCTCCACACAACGACCCACCCTCCACACAACGACCCGCCCTCCACACAACGACCCGCCCTCCACACAACGACCCGCCCTCCACACAACGACCCGCCCTCCACACAACAACCCGCCCTCCACACAACGACCCGCCCTCCACACAACGACCCGCCCTCCACACAACGGACCGCCCTCCACACAACGGACCGCCCTCCACACAACGACCCGCCCCCCACACAACGACCCGCCCTCCACACAACGACCCGCCCTCCACACAACGACCCGCCCTCCACACAACGACCCGCCCTCCACACAACGAACCGCCCTCCACAAATCGACCCGCCCTCCACACAACGGACCGTCCTCCACACAACGACCCGCCCTCCACACAACGACCCGCCCTCCACACAACAGCCTGCTGTTCGCACAACGGACCACCCTCCACACAACAGACCGCCCTCCACACAACGGACCGTCCTCCACACAACGACCCGCCCTCCACACAACGGACTGCCCTCCACACAACGACCCGCCCTCCACACAATGACCCGCCCTCCACACAACGACCCGCCCTCCACACAACGACCCGCCCTCCACACAACGACCCGCCCTCCACACAACGACCCGCCCTCCACACAACGACCCGCCCTCCACACAACGACCCGCCCTCCACACAACGACCCGCCCTCCACACAACGACCCGCCCTCCACACAACGACCCACCCTCCACACAACGACCCGCCCTCCACACAACGACCTGCTCTCCACCCAACGGACCGTCCTCCACACAACGACCCGCCCTCCACACAACGACCCGCCCTCCACACAACGGACCGTCCTCCACACAACGACCCGCCCTCCACACAACGACCCGCCCTCCACACAACGACCCGCCCTCCACACAACGACCCGCTCTCCACACAACGACCCGCCCTCCACACAACGACCCGCTCTCCACACAACGACCCGCCCTCCACACAACGACCCGCCCTCCACACAACGACCCGCCCTCCACACAACGACCCGCCCTCCACACAACGACCCGCCCTCCACACAACGACCCGCCCTCCACACAACGACCCGCCCTCCACACAACGACCTGCACTCCACACAACGGACCGCCCTCCACACAACGACCCGCCCTCCACACAACAGCCTGCTGTTCACACAACGGACCACCCTCCACACAACAGACCGCCCTCCACACAACAGACCGCCCTCCACACAATGGACCGCCCTCCACACAACGGCCCGCCCTCCACACAACGGACCGCCCTCCACACAACGGCCTGCTGTCCACACAACGGACCACCCTCCACACAAAGGACCGCCCTCCACACAACGGACCGCCCTCCACACAACAGCCTGCTGTCCACACAACGGACCGCCCTCCACACAACAGACCGCCCTCCACACAACAGACCGCACTCCATACAACAGACCGCACTTCATACAACAGCCCACCCTCCACACTACAGAACACCCTCCACACAATAGGATTTGGCAGAGTCAACTTGGATTTATGAAAGGGAAATCATGTTTGACAAATCTATTGGAGTTCTTTGAGGATGTAACTAGTAGAATAGATAAGGGGGAACCAGTGGATGTGGTATATTTGGATTTTCAGAAGGCTTTCGATAAGTTCCCACACAGGAGGTTGGTGAACTAAGTTTGAGCACATGGAATTGGGGGTAATATACTGGCATGGATTGAGAATTGGTTAACAGACAGAAAACAGGGAGTAGGAATAAATGGGTCTTTTTCAGGTTGGCAGACTGTGTCTAATGGAGTACCGCAGGGATCAGTGCTTGGGCCCCAGATATTCACAATCAATATCAATGATTTAGATGAGGGGACCAAATGTAATATTTCCAAGTTTGCTGATGACACAAAACGAGGTGGGAATGTGAGTTGTGAGGAGGATGTAAAGAGATTTCAAGGGGATATAGACAGGCTAAGTGAGTGGGCAAGATCATGGCAGATGGAATATAATGTGGAAAAATGTGAAGTTATCCGCTTTGGTAAGACAAACAGAAATGCAGTGTATTTTTTAAATGGTGAGAGATTGGGAAATGTTGATGTTCAAAGGGACCTGGTGTCCTTGTACATGAGTCACTGAAAGCTAACAGGCAGGTGCAGCAAGCAATTAGGAAGGCAAATGGTATGTTGGTCTTTATTACAAGAGGATTTCAGTACAGGAGTAAAGATGTCTTACTGCAATTATATAGGGCCTTGGAGTATTGTGTGCCATTTTGGTCTCCTTACCTAAGAAAGGATATGCTTGCCATGGAGGGAGTCCAACGAAAGTTCACCAGACTGATTCCTGGGATGGCGGGATTGTCGTATGAGGAGAGATTGAGTAGACTGGGCCTGTATTCTCTAGAGTTTAGAAGAATGAGAGGTGATCTAATTAAAACATACAAAATTCTTACAGGGCTCGACAGGGTAGATGCAGGGAGGATGTTTCCCCTGGCTGGGTCACAGTCTCAGAATAAGGGGAAGGCATTTAGGACTGACTTGAGGAGAAATCTCTCCACTCAGAGGGTGGTGAATCTTTGGAATTCTCTACCCCAGAGGGCTGTGGAGATTCAGTCCTTGAGTACATTCAAAACAGAGATCGATAGATTTCTGGATATTAAAGGCATCAAGTGATATGGGGATGGTGCAGGAAAATGGCGTAAAGGTAGAAGATCAGCCATGATCTTGTTGAACATTGGAGCAGGCTCGAGGGGCCGGATAGCCTACTCCTGCTCCTATTTCTTATGTTCTTATGTCCTAACAGACCGCCCTCCACACGACAGTCTGCCGAAAGTTGTCAACCATCTTCTTCAAAGACACTAAAACTTGTTGCTGTTCATTCAACGACCCTGTCACTACCTTATTCTCCATGTTCATAATACTCTTTAATTACTTTCACATGGCTTCATTATGTTTCCACATGCTTCCTATATCTATCCTGTTCCAAGCAGCTGTCCCTGCTGTAGCCCCTATACCCAACCACTCCGCTATTTCCGGTTTTCCTCTCTGTCAAATGAGGTGTATGGTGATATTCCTTGGGACTGCATCTATATCTCGACCTGAATTTGCTTCCATTAGCTGTCTAAGCTTCTCAGGCAACATCTGTTGGTAGAGCCTCTCAAAAGTTTCATTACACAGGACAGGGAAGATTTCAAATCTCACATTGTTATAAAGGGTCTGAGGGGCAGCATAAATTGTCATTTAGAAAGGCACAGATTAATCAAGGACAGTCAGCACGGATTTGTTAAGGGAAGGTCGTGTCTGACTAACTTGATTTAATTTTTTAAGGAAATAACAAGGAGGGTTGATGAGGGTAACGCGTTTGATGGAGTGTACATGGATTTTAGCAAGGCTTTTGACAAGGTCCTGCATGGCAGGCTGGTCAAAAAGTAAGAGCGCATGAGATCCAAGGGAAAGTGGCTAGTTGGATCCAAAATTGGCTCAGTGGCAGGAAGCAAAGGGTATTGGTTGACGGGTGTTTTTGCAACTGGAAGGCTGTTTCCAGTGGGATCCTGCAAGGCTCAGTACTAGGCCCCTTACTTTTTGTGGTATGTATTAATGATTTGGACTTGAATGTAGGGGGCTTGATCAAGAAGTTTGCAGATGATACAAAAATTGGCCATGTGGTTGATAGTGAGGAGGAAAGCCATAGACTGAGAGGTAATGCATTTGGGGAAGGCAAACAAGGCAAGGGAGTACACAATAAATGGGAGGATACTGAGAGGAGTAGAGGAACAAAGGGACCTTGGAGTGCATGTTCACAGATCCCTGCAGGACGGGTAGATAAGATGGTTAAAAAGGCATACGGGATTCTTTCCTTATTAGCCAAGGCATAGAATATAAGAGCAGGGAGGTGATGCTAGAACTGTATAAAACATTGGTTAGGCCACAGCTTGAGTACTGTGTATAGTTCTGGTCACCACATTATAGGAAAGATGTGATTGCACTAGAGGGGGTACAGAGGAGATTTACGAAGATGTTGCCAGGGCTGGAGAATTTTAGCTATGAGAAAAGATTGGATAGGCTGGGGTTGTTTTCTTTGGAACAAAGGAGCCTGAGGGGAGATTTAATTGAGGTATATAAAATTATGACGGGACTAGATAGACTGAATAGGGAGGACCTATTTCCCTTAGCAGAGGAGTCAGTGACCAGGGGGCATAAATTTAAAGTAATTGGTAGAAGGATTAGATGGGAACTGAAGAGAATTTTTTTCACTCAGTGGGTGGTGGGGGTCTAGAATTCAATGCCTGAAAGGGTGGTAGAGGCAGAGACCCTCAACTCATTTAAAAAGTGCATGGATGTGCACTTGAAGTGCTGTAACCTACAGGGCTACAGACCAAATGCTGGAAAGTGGAATTAAGCTAGATCGCTCTTTTTCGGCCGACATGGACACGATGGGCCAAATCCTTCTGTCCCGTAACTTTCTATGATTCAGTGATTCTATGATCTACTGCATTAGCCCTTGGGCCAGGCTGTCACCCTTCTGGCGCCCACTAGAAGTGTGGGCCCAATGGATCACCTCATCACCAAGTGACTGTGGGACTACCCATTTGCCCTGATAAAACAACGAGTAATTCTGTATTGTGACGTTGTCCCTTCTGTTAAAGGCATCTTTGGGACGTGATTTCTCACCTTCGATGGCCGCCTTGACTGATTTAATCCAAGGGTCCTCACCCTGCACCCCTGCAAGATCTAAAGGGGATGTTTCACTTTGAATTTTATTTACCTGGCCCTGCAAGGCTACGGGTGGTTCCTACACTTCTAGGGCAATCTCGAACTTCTTGGCTAGCTGATCTACCTTGCCATTCTATAATCATTGTAAACAATTTTACAACACCAAGTTATAGTCCAACGATTTTTATTTGAAATCTACAAGCTTTCGGAGGCTTCCTCCTTCCTCAGGTGAATGTCCATGGACTTTCTGAATGAGTTAGCGGCGCAAAGCTGTAGGAACTACAAAAAATCATTGTTTTTATCAAGGGACAATGAAACTATTTGTACAGTGACTTCTCTTTCCACTCAGAAAGCTGTGACTTAGCAAATTGAAATGTTGGAAGCTGAAAAGGTGTCAGACCAACTTTAAAAAAAAACTAGTACAGCAGGTAATTAACTTCAGTAATGTAGAAGGATTAATTTCTTCTTGCTTGTCAAATCCTTAGGGGATGGGGAAGGAGTTAATCACAGTAGCAGGTCTCAGACTTGCAGTAACCAAATTAAGAAAACAATGCTTTGTAAACGTTCAAATTGATTTAAAACAAGACCACGTATCTTTGATTTAAACTGTATAAAGCAATAACAATTTCTAGTGGCAATCCAATTAAAACAAAGTGCTTTGAAGAAGTTCAAATTGATTTACAACCAGACACCATCCTGGTGATAACTTGTAATTCTTCAAAGCTGCATTTTATCTTTTAAGAAAAAAACTCTTTGTGCTTTTAATAGTGTCATAATGTAAATTTCAGTTGAAATAAATCCACACCAGCATCTTTAACTTAAAATGTAAAGCAAAAAATGTTTTCCTCAAACCTTCCATAGTCTTACGGTACAATCTTAAATTGACATCAACATTCTCAAGAACCATATTCACGCTTTCATGCACATTAAACATATTGATACCCTCAATGGGTTACGAACTCAGAAAGTGCCAAATTTTACATGATAATCCCAAATTGCACACCCAGGGACTATTCACATAATTTGCATTATTAGCTGTCTGTTGCGGCCATCCACAGAAAACCAATTTCATAATTTGATAATTTAATCAAACGCTCAATCAGTCAATTACTCCAAATCAGTTCAAAATCAGAAACAGGACTCAATATCTCAAAAATAATACACGTGTGTATACATGTATAGAGAAAACAATTAAGACACTTAAGACAGCATATGCTCATAGAAAAGACAGTGATTAAAAAGCTTAAAACACTCCTAACATCAAAGACAAGACTGCAGAGGGTTAAACTGTGAAAAGAAAAGAGGGTGGAGCTGACCCGAAAACAAACATCACACAGGCACCTTTTTAAGAGAGACTTTCAAACAAAAGAAATGCCATTGCTTGTTAAACATTCGTTGCATTCTTAATGTTAAGCCATCAGCAAACTTCCACACATTCACACACACTTTCACACAGACTGGAATTCCAGCAGCCTTTTCCTTTTAAAATAAAATCAGGAAATATATCGCCGTTCCTTCATCGTCGCTGGGTCAAAATCCTGGAACTCCCTACCTAACAGCACTGTGGGAGAACCTTCACCACACGGACTGCTGCGGTTAAAGAAGGCGGCTCACCACCACCTTCTCAAGGGCAATTTAGGGATGGGCAATAAATGCTGGCCTCGCCAGCGACACTCACATCCCATGAACGAATAAAAAAAAATCTCCGTCACATCGCCTGTCTCCAACCCTGCCTCAGCTCATTTGCTGCTGAAACCCGCATCAACACCTTTGTTACCTCCAGACTGCACTAATCCAATGCTCTCCTGTCTGGCCTCCCATCGTTCACCCTCCATAAACTTGAGCTCATCCAAAACTCTGCTGCCCGTATCCTAACTCACACCAAGTCCTGTTCTCCCATCACCCCTATGCTCGCTGACCTACATTGACTCCCGAACCAGGAACGCCTCGATTTTGAAATTCTCATAAGAACATAAGAAATAGGAGCAGGAGTAGTACACGTGGTCCCTCGAGCCTGCACCGCCATTCAATCAGAACATGGCTGATCTTCAACCTCAACTCCATTTTTCTGCTCGATCCCCATATCCCTTGATTCCCCTAGAGTGCACTCGAAATCTGTCTATCTCAGCCTTGAATATACTCAACGACTCAGCATCCACAGTCCTTGGGGTACAGAATTCCAAAGATTCACAACCCTCTGAGTGAAGAAATTCCTCTTCATCTCAGTCTTAAATGGCTAACCTGTGGCTATGCCCCCTAGTTCTAGACTCTCCAGCCCTGGGAAACAACCTCTCAGCATCTACCCTGTCAAGCCCCCTCATAAGCTTATATGTTTCAATGAGATCACCTCTCATTCTTCTAAGCTCCAGAGAGTATAGGCCCATTCTACTCAATCTCTCCTCATAGTACAAATCTTCACCCCAAGAATTAATCTAGTGAACCTCCATTGCACCGCCTCTAAGGCAAGTGTATCCTTCTTTAGATAAGGAGAACAAAATTGTACACAGTACTCCAGGTGAGGTCTCATCATAGCCCTGTACAATTGTAGTAAGACTTCCTTACCTTTGTACTCCAACTCCCTTGCAATAAAGACCAACATTCCATTTGCTTTCCTAATTGTTTGCTGTAGCTTCATGCTAACTTTTTGTGTTTCTTGTATGAGGACACCCAAGTCTCTCTGAACACCAACATTTAATAGTTTTTCACCATTTAAAAAAATTCTGTTTTTCTATTCTTCCTACCAAAGTGAATAAACTCACATTTCCCCACATTATACTCCATCTGCCACCTTCTTGCCCACTCACTTAACCTGTCTATATCCCTTTGTAGACTCTTTGTGTCCTCCTCACAGCTTACTTTTCCACCTAGCTGTGTATTGTCAGCAAAATTGGATGCAGTACACTCGGTCCCTTCATCTAAGTCATTAATATAGATTGTAAATAGCTGAGGCCCAAGCACCGATCCTTGTGGCACCCCACTAGTTACAGCCTGCCAGCCTGAAAATGACCCGTTTATCCCTACTCTCTGTTTTCTGTCTGTTAACCAATCCTCTATCCATGCTAATATGTAACCCCAAACCCCATGAGCCCTTATCTTGCGTAACAACCTTTTATGTGGCACCTTATTGAATGTCTTTTGAAGATCCAAATAAACGACATCCACTGGTTCCCCTTTATCTACCCAGCTAGTTACATCCTCAAAAAACTCTTTTTGTTTGTCAAACATGATTTCTCTTTCATAAAACAATGTTGACTCTGCCTAATCATATTATGATTTTCTAAGGCCCTGTTACCACTTCGACTGATGCCAGGCTAACTGGCTTGTAGTTTCCTGTTTTCTCTCTCCCTCCCTTCTTGAATAGCGGGGTCACATTTGCTACTTTCCAATCCACTGAGACCATTCTAGAGTCTAGGGAATTTTGGAAGATCATAACCAATGCATCCACTATCTCTGCAGCCATCTCTTTTAGAACCCTAGGATGTAGGCATCACCTCCAGGGGATTAATCAGGTTTTAGTTCCATTAGTTTCTCAAGTACTTTTTCTCTACTGATATTAATTACTTTAAGTTCTTCACTCTCATTAGACCCTTGGTTCCCCACTATTTCTGGTATGTTTTTTGTGTTGCCTACTGTGAAGACAGATACAAATATTTGTTTAACCTGCCTTTTCCTGATTCCCCATTATGTTTTCTCCTGTCTCAGCCTCCAAGGGACCAATGTTTCCTTTTGCTACTCTCTTCCTTTTTACATGCTTGTAGAACTACATATTTCTTGCTAGTTTACTTTCATTTTCTATTTTCTCTCTTTTTATCAATTTTTTGGTTGTCCTTTGCTGGTTTCTAAAACTCTCCCAATCCTCAGGCTTACTACTCTTCTTGGCAACATTATAGGCCTCTTCTTTTAATCTAATACTATCCTTAATTTCTTTAGTTAGCCAAGGGTGGATCATTTTCCCGTGGAGTTTTTATTTCTCAATGGAGTGTATATTTGTTGAGAATATTGAAATTTTAAAAAAATGTTTGCCATTGCTTTTCAACCATCATATCCTTTAATTTGGTTTCCTAATCTACCTTAGTCAACTCGCCCCTCATACCTATGTAATTGGCTTTATTTAAGTTTAAGGCTCTAGTTTCTGACTTAAATATGTCACTCTCAAACTCAGTGTGAAATTCAATCATATTATGATCACTTTTCCCCAGGGGATGTCTTACTATGAGATTACTAATTAATACAAGATCTAAAATAGTCTGTTCCCTGATTGGTTCCATGGCGTATAGCTCTAGGAAACTGCCTCGAATGCATTCCATGAACTCATCCTCCAAACTACCTTTGCCAATTTGATTTGCCCAGTCTATATGAAGATTAAAGTCCCCTACGATTACTGTATTACGTTTGTTACAATCTCCTATTATTTCATGATTAATACTCTGTCCAATGGTATTGCTACTATTAGGTGGCCTATAAACTACTCCCACCAGTGTTTTCTGCCCCTTGTTATTTCTTATTTCCTCCCATACCGATTCTACTTCCTGATCTTCCGAGCCAAGATCCTTTCTCATCACTGTCCTTATGTCATCCTTTATTATTAGGGCTACACCCCCTCCCTTTCCATTCTGCTTGCCTTTTGTAAACATCATGTACCCTGGAATATTTAGTTCCCAACCTTGGTCATTCTTGTTTTCAAATCCCCCCTCCTACCTCTGTAACCTCCTCCATCCCTACAACCCTCTGAGACCTCTGCACTCCTCCAATTCTTGCCTCTTGTGCATCCGTGATTTTATTCTCTCCACCATTGACTGCTGTGCCTTCCGCTGCCTAGGCCCTAAGCTCTGGAATTCCCACCCTAAACCTCTTCACCTCTCTAACTCTCTCTCCTCCTTTAAGATGCTCCTTAAAACCTACCTCCCTGTCCTAATACCTCCTTATGTGGCTCGGTGCCAAATTTTGTTTGATAATGCTCCTGTCAAGTGCCTTGGGATATTTTACTACGTTAAAGGTGCTGTATAAATGCAAGTCGTTGTTGTTGTTGATATTAACCTCTCCTCCTCCTTCTGTGCTTTATCTTTCAGCATTTTATTCTCAGCCTTAATTGCCTTCAATTCATCCCTCAATCTCCCAACCTTCTGAAGCTGAAACACAGTACTCCTGCTTTCCAGTCATTACCATTGTTAACTGTTTTGTTTTATCCTCAACCTCACACAAAGACTGACAGTTTTTAACTAATAAAATATAAGTTCTTAGTTTCTCCTGTATATTTCTTTGTTTTATCCACCCAAGTTTTTATTGGCTTTCCTCCCGTCTTCCTGCAACTATCAATCCCATCTGCCATGGCTAAACACACTTTTTTTTTGCAAAATCGTGAGTCTGTGCGAGGATATAACCTCTTGCCACATTAAACAACTCACCGATACCACCCCTGGACTATTACACAGGTCTCTCACCATCCAAAACTCGTAATCCCAACTTTACCCGTTTAACAGGTACAAAACCCAAAATACTTATACTTTGTACAAAACTGCACCCTGTTGCACCTCATTGGGAGCCAAAATGCGAGTAATCCAATGTAAGGTTCAGTCCTTTGCACAAAGAGGCTCGAGGCTGTTTTGTGTTAAAGTATAAAACTTTATTAAGAAGTTACAATAGGCAGGTAAAATGTTAAAATACAAGAGTACAATTATAACATACTAAATAAGTTGTTTAGATACAACCTGGCAAAACTTAAAACAAGGTTCCGAGGTGCACTCTCGAAGGTCCTTGATACCACTTGTGTGTGTCTAGTCTTGCTCCGAGAACTTTCTAACATACACGATTTAGGCCCCACCTTATATACATTATTGACACCCTTAGTCCTGCTGGATCATGTGCACCCTTGAGGCCACCCATCAATTGTTTCACTGTCCAGCTCGGTGGCCATCTGCGTTCCTCCTGGCACATTCCAGATAACATACAGTACCTGACATCAGTGCCTCCCTTAAACCATCCTATAAATATGAGATAAGAATGGAGACAGGTGTCTCATTACTCAAGGGTGCATTATCTACACAAAGTTATGAAAAGCCTATTGATGCTAACAACATAGATCAGAAGGCCTTGTTTAGCAGAAAAGCCTTTCTAATGCTTTTCTTACCGTGCTCCACAGAAACAGATGCCGAGCCAAAGAAGGTGATATTAGGAGGGGTGTCCAAAAACTTGGTCAAAGACTTCAGTTTTAAGGAGGATCTTAAAGGAGGAGAGAAAAATGGAGAAGGGGTTTTGGAGGGAATTCCAGAGTATGGAGGGTAGGCAGTTAAAGGCACGGCCGCAAATAACAAGGAGGAGGATGGAGGGATGCATAAGTGGCCAGAATCAGAGGAACAGAGTTTGGGATGTGGGGGCTTGTAGTGCTGGGGAGGGTTACAGAAGTAGGGGTGAGGCAATGTCATGAAAAGATTTGAATGCAAGGATGAGAAATGAAAAATGACCTGTTTAAAATTCTGGAAATATTAATGGAAAGGAAAATCGAACAGGGTGTATAATGGGTGGCCGGTCTGATATTGCTCATTTTTCACCATTGTCAAAAGTCAAGCTTACCCTGATCCAATTGGCAGTTGAGGAGTAGTAGTTCATTATGGCATGTTTCTAGGAAATTTGAATATGTTTGGGAGGACTGTTCATGCAAGGGGGCTAGGGCATCAATAAGTGAAGGACTCATTAATCAGATCTTGACGGATGGTGCTGGCAGCTGTTGCTGACCAGCAGCATTCTCACTATTGTGTGTGTCTGCCACCTCAGTAGACTGAGGGCCTTCCTCCCCTGGCAACTCTATGAATATTCTGCCTAGCACAGCAGACCTGTGCAGCGTATAGCGAACCACATTGATGTGTGACACTTTATCTGGGTTGAACTGGAGAAAACCCCCAGCTTCTATTATGGGATCATTGCTTCAACATTCCTATGGTGTGCTAAATGACAGTTCTCATAGATGCATAGATCTCACTGAAGCTGTGTTCAGCAGGTGTTTGTAGATGTCATACAGGTGTCAATAACCATGTCTGTGGTATTGTGATATGTAGTCTTGGTCTCCAAGAAGCCAAACTTGCACTTCTTGTTCAAGGTGCAACAATGGAGGATTTTCATAAAATAAAGGTTTCATGGCAATCATCAGGTAAGTGGGCACTGCTCTGCATGATCCTGTGCAGATGGCCACAGACTAACAGTTAGCTAGGTTACCAGTGAAGACCGACCGGTTACCAGTGGTGCCCTGTAGGGACCAGTGTTTGGACCTTGCTATTTACTATTTTCATTAAGGATCTAGATGTAGGTGTTGGGGGAATGTTGCGTAAGTTTGCAGATGATTCCAAGAGATGTGCGAGAGTTAGGACTGTAAAAGATGTTCAACTACTACAAGCCAATCTTGATATATTCGGGGATTGGGCCCATATTTGGCAAATGATGTTTAACTTAGAAAAGTTTGTGTTATGTAAGTGGACAGGTCAAATGCTAAACATATATACACCCTACAGAGAACAGAATTAAAGCAAGTGATGGAAGAGATGGATCTGGGTGTTAAAGCACATCAATTTATAAAGGTTCATGCACAATGTTGTGAAGCTATAGCTAAAGTGAACAGAGTTTTAGGTTGTATTGACATGACAATTCACATCATTTTGTCCTTGTTCACAACCTTGGTTAAGCCTCAGTTAGAATATTGTGCCCAGGTTTGCCTCCTCACTTAGGGGTAATTTGATCAAGGCTTGTAAAATAATGAAAGGACCAGATTGTGTTTATGTGGACAAATTATTTGAATTGAATAGGTTAGAGCGGGCCAGAGGTCATGCAAATAAATTGTGTAAGGGCAGAACTAGGTTGGATGCTGGCACTTCATCTTTTCCCAGGGAAGAGTGGACTTGTGGAATAAGTTGCCGGCGTGTGATTCTCCTTCAAGTGAGAGCTGAACCTGTTTCTGGCTGTGGAGGAGATCACTCGTGTAAGTGGTAGGTATCTTACAATGTTAATCAGGGCAAGGTAGTTTCCTGGACTGGTTTTGATTGCCTAAGGGGGTCAGAGAGGAATTACCCAGATATCTTCCCCTTGGCCTTGGTTTTTATCTGGTATTTCACCACTCCTAGGAGGTTACATGTCTCCGGGTGGGTGGAGTGTGCATGTATTGTGATGCATTACATTTGTGTGGGACAGGCTGGATGGACCAATGGGCTCATCATTTTCTTATGTACATATGCAGTTGCACATTATTGGAGTGTCATTCATGAAAGCTGCACTATTGACAAAAACACACAGGTCAACATGTATGTCACTTATGACACCCTAGATTTTGGGAATCCTGAAATCTGGGCAAAACCTAGGACCTTGTCTTGCTGTTTCCAGTTGTCCATTGTTCTGGCAAACAATGTAGCAGTAACCTGCTTTATATTTGTATGGACTGCAGATTGGATGATATTACTAATGTCCCCTATGATAGCGTGAAAGGAGCCAGAGGGAAAAAAGTTCAGGGCTGCAATGGCCTTTACTGCAATAGGCTTGCTCTGTGGGTTGGCTCACAGATCGTTTTGCAGCATGCAACACAAGTCGGACACTATCTTCCTGATGAAGCATAGCCTTTGTATGCATTGCTCTTCTGCTAATTGAAGGAATATTTGCCTTGGCCTATATACTTGGTTGGGAGAGTGGGGGGAGGGGTATGCGCAGTACTCCTCTGATGTCCTTGACCAATGTCCTTGACATTCTTCCTCCTTCTTCTCTCCTTCTGAGAATGCCAAACAAAGTGGGATTCCCATAAATACATCATAATACAAAGAGCTAGGAAGCTTGCAAAAATAACCAGACAGAAATCCCTTCTGGAAATCCAATTAATGCACAGCATGCCAAAAACATTCTGAAAGTTAGTTACAGCAACAAAGAAAACCAGGTGCACAAGTACCTTCTGAGAGCTGCGTGTTCCTTTAAATAGATCTTGCTTGAAATGACCACCTTTTTTCTGTGAATGTCCAGGGATTGTGAGTGTCATCAGGAATTGGGGGCTCAGAGTAAAATTAATGCAAAGTCATGTTGACGTCTACATGACGTCATTTTCGATGATTATGAAGCTCACGCCTATCTCAGTTAGGTGCTTCCATTGGCCACCCCAAAGCCCAGCAGAAAAATCAGCTGGCTGTATTAATGGGCAGAGATTACTGGGAGATTGAACAGATGGAGAAAATGCACTTTAAGCTAACCAGTTATGTGGTACTCCAGGGATAGGTTTCTTCCTGTGGGACTAATTTGAAAACATTTACTGTCCTGTCCTCCAGCCAAATTAATCTTACATTTGGTGGAATTGGGCCTCTGCAATATGTGTTGAATGTGTGACCTTTGGTGAAACGTCTATTTTGCCACCATTTTCATTTTGAACATCTAGAGCATTTGATAAATTTTGATTATTTTGATCACTTTTTCTCCCAATGTTCAGGATCACCTAGGTTACATTGTTTGTGTTCCAAAGAATATTTTCTTGAGTTGGATGAGCTGTTGAATTAAAAGAAGCCATTCATGTTTTCTCAATGAAACAACGTTCTCTGCGTGTATTTATTCTGCAGTTAAATGTGTAAATGCAGTCTAAACCCCAAGTCAGGGCCTGATCAGACCCTGGTTTGAAGTTGGGTGAGACTCCTTTGAGGACGGAGTCTCACTATACTTCAATACGGAGCCATATTGGGTATTCACTCCGGATTTACATTTTTCAAGTTTAATGTTACTGCCAAGTGGAAATTGCTTTGCACAGACACAACACTAGTGAATGTACCCTCTGTTTCCTTTTGGACTCTATTTCAGAACATAAGAAATAGGAGCAGCAGTAGGCCATATGGCCCCCTCGAGCCAGCTCCACCATTCAATAAGACCATGGATGATCTTCTACCTCAATTTCATTTTCCACCCTATGCCTTGATTCCCATAGCATCCAAATATCCATCGATCTCAGTCTTGAATATACTCAACGACTGAGCATCCACAGCCCTCTGGGGCAGAGACTTCCAAAGAGGAGAAGCAGCAAAAATGAGAGCAATGTCCTACTTACAGCAGCAAACCAGAGTCAAACAAATGACTCCTAGTTCTAGACTCTCCAGCCAGTGGAAACAAACTCTCAGCATCTACCCTGTCAAGCCCTCTAAGAATTTTATATGTTTCAATGAGATCACCTCTCATTCTTCTAAGCTCCAGAGGATATAGGCCCATTCTACTCAATTTCTACTCACAGGACAACTCTCTCATCCCAGGAATCAATCTAGTGAACCTTCGTTGCACCCCTCTAAGGCAAGTGTATGCTTCCTCAGGCAAGGAGACCAAAACTGAACACAGTTCTCCAGGTGTGGTATCACCGGAGCCCTATATAATTGCAAGGAATCTTACAACACCAGGTTATAGTCCAACAATCACACCATAATATAAGATATGCGATTTGAGAACCTCTCATTCACTACTCACCTGACGAAGGAGATAATCTCTGAAAGCTTGTGATTTTAAAATAAAATTGTTGGACTATAACCTGGTGTTGTAAGATTCCTTACATTTGTCCACCCCAGTCCATCACTGGCATCTCCACATCATGGCTATATAATTGCAGCAAGGCTTCCTTACTCTTATACTCTAACCCTCTTGCAATAAAGGCCAACATACCATTTGCCTTCCTAATTGCTTGCTATACTTACATGTTATCTTTCTGTGATTCGTGTACAAGGACACCCAAATCCTTCTGAATGCCAATATTTACTTGTGTCTCACCTTTTAAAATATATTCTGCTTTTCTATTCTTCCTGCCAAAGTGGATAATTTCACATTACCCCACATTATACTCCATACTCCATCTGCCACCTTCTTGCCCAATCACTTAACCTGTCTTTACCCCTTTGCAGCCTTTGCAGTCAGCAGCATATGAGATCCATTCATTTGCATAATTAACATTTGTTACTGGACATTAGCATATGTAAAGATTTGAATAATGTTACCTAACTTCTGATTGGATGTCTCATTTCACTGCTGGCAGTAAGTTAAAATGCTGTTGATCAGAAATCAAAGTAAGTGAAGATATTTATCCCACAATAATGCTATAAAGAGCCTCAGTGCCCACAAATCAGAAAATCACCCCTTTGGGTTTTCTGTTGGTTTAGTTTGGACTGATTAATTAAATCGACCATCACAGAAAGATTTGTAAATCAACAATTTTATTCCTCAGTCCTGATCTAAGCATAATTTTTCTCGTAAACTAATCATTAAGTTATCAGGATTCAGCTGTATATGTAAATATTATCAGCATATGTACTCAAACAGCTGGATAATTAATCAAATACTCTATAGGGAGATATCATATGAGTCAGTTAAACACCTTCTTGTTGGCACTGGGGGCTCATTTCCACACTGAGATTCTGGCCTCGCGCCACTGCAATAGCTACTAAACCTGACACAGAACATCACAAGTTGAGGTGGCACCATTTCCCACTGCAGACTAATTTCTTCATTGGCTCCAAACTGCAGTTAAAGTCATTAGTCAGACTTTTTTTGGCCCAGTTTCAAGTCTGTTGAGGCCAGTTTGTTGCATTACTGATTCCATTGGCGCTACCCTTTGCTGATTCCACTTAAATGCTCCAATTGTTGAATGCCAACATTGAGAACAGTGGTAACAATAATGGGAGTACAGCAAATACTGCAGTTTACCTAATGAGCAACATTGGATGGGTTTTTTGACTTAGTGCATAGATCCAGAAGGCAGAGGGCTAAATAGGAATGCGAGCTGCATAGGCCTTGGCATTTGGCACCCACAAAAACATACCAAATGCCTTAGGAACAACTGCCTTGATATAACTACAGAGCAGTGCATATAACCGCTGTTGTTACCCAAGGAGATGGCTGCTGAGTTGTGCCATCTCAAGGCACCAAAATTGTGTTGCCAATCCACTGTGGGTATAGCTCTGTGGTTCTTAAAGTGACCACAGCATTGAATTTTTATGCTTCAAGGTCATTTCAAATTGCCTGGAGGATTTGACTGAGTGATCCATTCCTCAGTGTACAGAAGTATGCAAAATGTCTCTGAGGTTCTGCTAAGATATGCACCCCATAATGTGCATTTTGGATCAAGCAGCAAAGTTTATTTCATGTTGTCTCCTAAGGGTGCAGGACATTATTGTTTGCACACATGTGCCTATTTGTTCTCCATCAAGTCATGCTGCGTCCTACAAAAATAGAAAATGATATTCCACAATCAATATGCAGATAGTTTGTGATGTCAGCAAGAACATTCTCCACGTTTAGCTAGGTATCCAGGGAGTTGCCATGGTTCTTACAATCTGTGACAGTCCTACATTCAAGATCCAGGGAGCTAGCAGGCTGGATGGATGGCTCCTGGGACATTCCAGCAATCCTCACTATAGAACTTGGTAATGATACCGGTCATCGTGACTATAAAAGGACTGAGGAATAATACTGTGAGGCCCCTGCCAAAATGGTGGTATTGATTGAGCAGTGTTTTAGAGTCTTGAAGCAACAAGTCCATTGTCTGGATCACTCAGAGGGTGCTGAGGGAAGGCAGACACCTTTTGTGGCACCTCAGAGAATATGTCCAAAATAATGATCGTGTGCTGTATGTTGCATAATATCGTAATCAAAAGAGGTATCAGTATGCAGCAGACTGATGAGCTGCATGCTTTAGGGTTTGAACAAGGCAAAGAGGGACTTGAAGAGGTAACCAGTAGAGATGAAGCAATGACGGAGATCCCGTCGCAAATGCAAGGGTGCATCAGTGGTGCCCACCCCAACATAAGCCCAGAAGATCGGAGCGGCTCCATGTCACTCCGAGTGGAAGAAAGGCCTGGAAGGGCCCAATGATAATTGTGCCCAGCAAAGGGCTTGAGATTGTGCAGCATGGCCATTATTTAATTATTAGCGGCATTACCGGCAGCAACATAAGAGGTAAAAATATACATTGCTGAGATTGATAAATATAGATATATCATGCTACATTTTGCCTTTTTCATTTGAGAAGTTAAATTTTCCCAGCCCCTGCACCACTCGCACGCGTCATATGCAGTGCTCAGCTTATCAGAAAATTGCAGGAGTACCACCCGTGACTTTGCATCCATTGAATGGACGATACGTAGTGGGCAGTGCACCCACGATTGTCCAATAAGCTGCTCCCTGTGTGCGAGGTTGCGCCAGTGGTGCAGGTGCACAGAAAATTTAGTCCTAGAGATTTTTGGCCTCCGTGTCTCGACTACATGTATTGGTGACCCTCACTCCCTCTGAGAACGTTTACACTTGCAATTTATTAGTGCACCCAGGATCACAAACAGAAAACATTTCTTTACATTTGCCTTAGCTGCTGGATTTATCCTATACCGCCACAGAATCCTCTTCGCGGCTTTGAGAAACAGTAGTGTCGACTCCAGACCTTGTTTTAATCTTTAACCATTAATTTTTTAAAAATTGGATTTTCAGCTGCCCCAGTCTGATGAGCACCTGCGATATGTGTCAAATGGTATGGAGGAACTTCCCCCAACCCAGCAAACTATGGCGTTACTGCCAGAATCACTGGCCTGTACATTTCCAGAACCATAGTTGTTCTTTTCTTCTTATGTTCTTACCAACTATGGAAACTATCTGGCATGTCTTAGTGAGTTAGATTTTCCTCTGAATTACCAACTGGTTTGAAAACCCTCTGACTCACTACTTCCTCCCAAGTGGGTGACTGTGTGCTGGTGTTTGCTCAGGTAAGATGCCATGAAGATTCGATAGTGAAGTATCAGGAGTTGAAGCTTTGAATGTGCCAGCAGATTCCAATCTGGAAGTGCTTGGGTGGTCATCAGAGTGGTCAGCCTCTTTGTTCAAGGCACCCCCTATGATACATATGAACATACGAATTAAGAGTTGGAGTAGGCCATTTGGCCCCTCGAGCCTGCTCTGCCATTTGATAAGATCATGGCTGATCTGATTGTGAACTCAACCCTACTTTCCCGTCTACCTACTATAACCTTTGACTCCCTTGTTAATCAGGAATCTATCTAACTCTGCCTTAAAAATATTCAATGACCCTGCCTCCGCCGCTCTCTGGGGAAGAGAGTTCCACAGACTCACGACCCTCTGCGAGAAAAAAAATTCTCCTCATCTCCGTCTTATTTTTAAACTTATTTTTAAAATGTGTCCCCTAGTTCTAATCTCTCCCACAAGGGGAGACATCCCCTCAGCATTTACCCCTTCAAGTCCCCTCAGGATGTTTCAATAAGATCACCTCTCATTCTTCTAAACTCCAGTGTATACAGGCCCAACTTGTTCAACCTTTCCTCATAAGATAATCCCCTCATCCCAAGAATCAGTTGAGTGAACCTTCTCTGATCCGCCTCTAAAGCAATTATGTTCTTTCTTAATTAAGGAGACCAAAACTGCACACAGTATTCTACATGTGGTCTCACCAATGCCCTGTACAACTGTAGCAAAACATCTCTACTTTTATATTCCATTCCCCTTGCAATAAATGACAACATTCCATTTACCTTTCTATTCACTTGCTGTACCTGCATACTAACTTTTTGTGATTCATGTACTAGGACACCCAGATCCCTCTGTACCTCAGAGTTCTGCAATCTCTCTCCATTTAAATAATATACTGCTTTACTTTTCCTCCTGCCAAAGTGTACAAGTTCACATTTTCCCACATTATACTCCATCTGCCAAATTTTTGCCCACTAAACCTATCTATATCCTTTTGCAGACTCCTTGGGCATTAAATTGGACAATGTTTCGGTGCTACACAGCCTCTCCGACATCCAAGATGGCGTCCACCATGATCTCATTGAATGATGGAACAGGCTCGAGGGGCTAAATGCCACTGCCACTTGCTGCCTCTTGATATGCGCCACATTCTCCTGCAAGAAAGCGAGACGTGTGTCTCGGTGATGTGCCTGTCATGGTTGAATAGCTGCCAGTGTGTATGGCCTGTGAGTTGTAGGTGGGCGGCTTGAAACAGTGGTAATGTGTAAGGGTGAGAGGAAAAGTTGAGCACTGATGGAAAGAGTTTATTGATATTTGGGGGACGGGGGGCGTAGTGCGTGGTGCAGTTGGTAGGAGACGCCACTCAACAGTTGACCTCACTCACCTTGACCAATCATGTAAAAGCATTGAACTTCTTCCTGCACTACATCCATGTTCATGATGCTGTGCGCCTGGCATTGGCTTTGTCCCCTGCTGCCTCCCACTGTCTTTTGGATATATGTCTGGAGGACCTCTTGCCACCACGCGGATATAGGATGTCCCTCCTTCTGCCTTCTGTCCACCTCTTGCACCCAAAGTCTCTAATGCACCAGCAGAGAACCTTGGTGCACGCACTCTCGCAGGTACCAACTCAGATCAGCAGATTGGTACGGTCTGGCCTGCAGATTGGAGGATGTGGGATTTACTAGTGTGCAACCTTTATTCAATGTTTTACCATGACTCATCAGTGTGTAAACATAAGGATGGGACCTGCATCTGTGTTTTATATGTGCGATGTCTGATCTCTGTTCAGACTCCATGCAGACAGTAGACTGTTATTTTCAGCAAATAACAGGTACCAGCTACCTTTAAGAGATTTCTAAGAAACATCCTCCCTTTAAGAGATTGTGCTCCCCCTGGTGGTGGAAAGTGTGAATTGCATTGATTCCATGTGCAAGGCCTGGAATGGAACGCTGATTGCAGGTGAGTCATCCTGTGGTCTGAAACGTGCGTCCTGCCTGCGCAGGGGCCATTGAGCATGGGATAATAGCACATCACACTACCTGCACCCAAAAATGGCCCCTATCAAATTTTTTCTCCCCTTATGTCCTCTTAACAACTTACTTTCCTACCTACCTTTGTGTCGTCAGCAAATTTAGCAACCATACATTCGGTCCCTTCATCCAAGTCATTGATATAGACTGTAATTAGTTGAGGCCCCAGAACTGATCCCTGTGACATTCCACTCATTACATTTTGCCAACCTGAAAATGACCCATTTATGCCTACTCTCTGTTTCCTGTTAGCTAACCAATCCTTTATCCATGCTAATATGTTACCCCCTACATTGTGAGCTCAATTTTTATGTAGTAGCCTTTGATGTGGCACCTTGTCAAAAGCCTTCTGGAAATCCAAGTACACCACATCCACAGGATCCCCTTTATCCACGTTGTTTGTTACTTCCTCAATGAACTCTAATAAATTAGTCAAACACGATTTCCCTTTCACAAAGCCATGTTGACTTTGCCTCATTGCATTGAGATTTGCTAAGTGCCTTGCTATAACCTCCTTAATAATAGATTCTAGCATTTTCCCTATGACAGATGTTAAGCTAACTGGCCTGTAGTTTCCTGTTTTCTGTCTTCCTCCTTTCTTGAATAGAGGAGTTACATTCGCTATTTTCCAATCTGATGGGACCTTTCCACAATCTAGGGAATTTTGGAAAATTAATACCAATGCATCTACTATCTCTGCGGCCACTTCTTTTAGGATCCTAGGATGACGTCCATCAGGACCCGGGGACTTGACAGCTTTTAGTTCTAATAATTTTCTCAGAGCCCTTTCTTTGGTAATTGTAAATGTTTTAAGTTCTTCCCTCCCTTTCACCTCTTGATTTACAATTATTTCTGGCACATTATTTGTATCCTCTACAGTGAAGATGGATGCAAAATATCTGTTCAATTCATCCACCATTTCTTTATTCTCCATTATTAATTCCCCAGACTCACTCTCTAGAGGACCAATGCTCACTTTACTTACTCTTTTCCTTTTTAAATACCTGTAGAAACTCTTACCATCTGTTTTTATATTTCTAGCTAGCTTTCTCTTGTACTCTAATTTCTCCCTCCTTACTATTCTTTTTGTCATTCTTTGCTATTTTTTATATTCTGTCCAATTTTCTGACCTGCCACTAATCTTTGCGGAATTGTATGCTTTTTCTTTCAATTTGATACTATCTTTAACTTCCTTAGTTAGCCACGGATGGTACGTCCTTCCCCTGGAGTCTTTCTTTCTCACTGGAATGTATCTTTGCTGAGTGTTATGAAATATCTCATTAAATGTCTGCCACTGCATCTCTACTGACATATCCCTTAACCTAATTTCCCAGTTCACTTTAGCCAGCTCTGTCTTCATGCCCTCATAATTGCCCTTATTTAAGTTTAAAACATTAGTCTTAGACTTACTCTTCTCTCCCTCAAACTGAATGTGAAATTCAATCATATTGTGATCACTGCTACCTAGAGGCTCTTTTACAATGAGTTCATTAATTAATCCTGTCTCATTACACATTACCAGATCTAGAATAGCCTGCTCTCTGGTTGGCTTTAGAAGGTGCTGCTTTAAGAAACTGTCCCGAAAGCACTCTATGAACTCATCTTCCAAGCTACCTTTGCCAATCAGATTCTTCCAATCTATATGTAGATTAAAGTCACCCATGATTATTGCTGTTCCTTTCTCACAAGCCTCCATTATTTCTTCCTGTATACCCTGTCCTACAGTGTGGTTACTGTTAGGGGGCCTATAAACTACTCCCACTAGTGACTTCTTGCCTTTACTATTTCTTATCTCTACCCAAACTGATTTTACATCTTGGTCTTTAGAGCTAAGGTCATTTCTCTATTATACTCATGTCATCCTTAATTAACAGAGCTACCCCTCCACCTTTTCCTAACTTCCTGTCCTTCCGAAACGTCAAGTACCCTTGAAATATTCAGGTTCCAGCCTTTGTCATCTTGCAGCCATATCTCTTTAATGGCTATCAGATCGTACATATTTATTTCTATTTGATCTGTCAATTCACCCATTTTGTTACAAATGTTACATGCATTCAGATACAAAGCCTTTGGTGCTGTCTTTTTACTATTTTTGCAGCCTCTAGTCTTATCTGCTGGCGCACTTTTAAGTTTGCATGCTCTGTCCCTTCCTCCCACTCTCTGATTATCGTTTCCCTTATTGCTACCTTGTTCTCATGCCTTGTCTTCTTTCTTTAATTTATCACATCTTCCCTTACTTGATCTCTCGCCCCACTATTTAGTTTAAAGCCTTCTCTACCACCCTAGTTATACGATTCGCCAGAACACTGGCCCCAGAACTGTTCAGAAGAAGGCCGTCCCAACGGTACAGCTCCTACTTTCCCCAGTACTGGTGCCAGTGCCCCATGAATCGAAACCCTTTTCTCCCACACCAATCTTTGAGCCATGAGTTTAACTCTTTGATCTTATTTACCCTATGCCAATTTGCTTGTGGCTCAGGTAATAATCCAGAGATTATTACCTTTGAGGTTTTGCTTTTTAACTTAGCTCCTAGCTGCTCATACTCCCTAAGCAGGACCTCTTCCTCATCCAACCTATGTCGTTGGTAGCTACGTGGACCACAACAACTGGATCCTTCCCCTCCCACTGCAAGTTCCTCTCCAGCCCACAGCAGTTGTCCCAAACCCTGGCACCAGACAGGTCACATAGCTTTCTGGACTCTCACTCTCGGCTGCAGAGAACTGTGTCTATCCCCCTGACTATACTGTCCCCTACTACCACTACATTCCTACTTGAATGGCTTCCTGTACCATGGTGCCACGGTCAGTTCTAATCCACCCTGCAGCCCCGCTTTCATCCATACAGGCTACAAGCACCTCAAACCTGTTGGATAATTGTAAAGGCTGAGGCTCCTCCACTTCTACCTTCTCGATCCCCTTACCTGCCTCGCTTGCAGTCACACCCTCCTGTCCCTGACCACTGACCAATTCAATGATGCGAAACAGAAGAGCTTGTTTAGCTGCACAAATGGTGACATTCCCCTTTGAACAAACAGCAACTAGGCGTAAGGGCTTTGCAAAACTTTTAGAAAGCACATGAAGCTGAGACTACCTATGGTAAACATTTCTCAGTGGTTTCCAAGCTTCTCTTGCTACCTCACCTCCAACCTTGCCACCTTCCTCTGACTCTCTGTCTGCCGATGATTCCCAGTGCCTTCTGTTCATGTGGACTTAATGGAGTAGATTTTTATCTTCACTATCTGGACAGTAACCTGGCAGAGTGGATCACCTAACCATTGCAGAACCTGCCTGACTTTCATCCCAGTTGGGGTTCTACAATAGACAGGCTATCAGCTTCATGAGATTACCGCACAGGTGTTGAAGACGAAAATCTACCCAATGCTTTCAGTAATGGGACTCCTCCCCCAGTTGCATTTTACTGGCACTGTTTATGGGGCAGTTTTTGCTCTGGAGGGAGAGAAGACAATGTTAAAGATATTAAGATTTTAAAATTCTCATCCTTGCTTTCAAATCCCTCTATGGCCTCACCCCTCCCTATCTCTGTAATCTCCTCCAGCAACCCTCGGAGATCCCTGCGCTCCTCTAATTCTGGCCTCTTGCGCAGCCCCAATTTTCATCACTCCACCATTTGTGACCATGCTTTCAGCTGCCTGGGCCCAAAGTTCTGGAATTCCCTCCCTAAACTTCTCCATCTCTCTACCTCTCTCTCCTCCTTTAAGACACTCCTTAAAACCTACCTCTTTGACAAAGCTTTTGGTCACCTGTCCTAATACCTCGTTATTTGGCTTGGTGTCAAATTTTGTTTGATAATGGTCTTGTGAAGTGCCTTGGGATGTTTTACTACGTTAAAGGCGCTATATAAATGCAAGTTGTTGTTGATATTTGCGTGGCATGGACACTTTCTCCCATGTGAGTGCATGATGATGAGAAGTGGAGGTGACGTGTCCTTGAAGGCAGGCAATATGAGTTGACAGAGTGGTTTTGAGTATAAATGGTGCTTGAGTGTTTGGAGAGGTTGCCCCTTGCAGTAGTGAGTTTCCCTGACACCCAGGTGTTGACAGAGAAAGAGTATGAGGTAAGGAGGTAACTGAGGCCTTTATCAGTGGCAGAGAATGTGGAATGGCAATGGTGCCTTAATTTACCATGGCCACCCCTTGTGAGGTCATTGACCCTCTTACTGCACTGTGTGGCCATTTTTGGGAGTGGTGAAGGTTGCACTGACTGCCTCTGCCATGTCTCTCCAAACAGTCTGAACCACCCTAATATAGGGCCTCCTGCCCTTAGTGCCCAACAGTCTATCCCTTCAAGCAAAACCTCCACAAACACATCTGACAATCTGGGTGCCTTTCCTGATATTGCCTCCCTTCTTTGAGTCTGATGTTTCTTTTGATATTCTCGCACTTGTGCTTCCTGTTACTCAAAAAACTGTGTCACCATTTAATTAGCTATTTCCCTTCCTGCCAATGGTGGTAAGCCAATGAGGAGTGGTATTACCCACCCTGAATTGGTAATGAGGACTCTGAGAGGAAAAACTGTGGGTTAGCAGCAGAGTCACATGGCTGGACAGTAATCCTGCTTCATCTCTAACCCACCAATTAGAGGAACATCCAGCCTAGTCTCTTCAAAAGTTGATTGACTCCCCAGTTTGAATAGTCCAGGCTAATATGTGTGTCAAAAGCAGTTATCAGGGTTTTGTGAATAATAGAATTGTAGAATCATAGAAATTTATGGCACAGAAGGAGGCCACTCGGCCATCGCGTCTATGCCGGCCGAAAAAGAGCTATCCAGCCTAATCCCACTTTCCAGTACTTGGTCTGTAGGCTTGTAGGTTATGGACTTCAAGTGCACATCCAAGTACTTTTTAAATCCGATAAAGTTTTTTGCCTCTACCACCCTTTCAGGCAGTGAGTTCCAGACCCCCACCACCCTCTGGGTGAAAAACATTCTCCTCAGCTCTCCTCTAATAGTTTTAAGAATTACTTTAAATCTGAGTCCCTTGGTTATTGACGTCTCTGCTAAGGGAAATAGGTCCTTCCTATCCATTCTATCTAGGCCCCTCATAACTTTATGCACCTCAATTAAATCTCCCCTCAGCCTCCTCTGTCCCAAAGAAAACAACCCCAGCCTACCCAATCTTTCCTCATAGCTAAAATTCTCAGTCCTGGTAACATCCTCGTAAATCTCCTCTGTACCCTCTCTAGCGCAATCACATCTTTCCTGTAATGTGGTGACCAGAACTGTACGCTGTACTCAAGCTGTGGCCTAACCAATGTTTTATACAGTTCTAGCATAATCTCCCTGCTCTTATATTCTATGCCTCGGCTAATAATGGAAAGTATACTGTACGCCTTCTTAACCACCTTATCTACCTGTCCTGCTACCTTCAGGGATCTGTGGACATGCACTCCAAGGTCCCTCTGTTCCTCTACACCTCTCAGCATCCTCCCATTTATTGTGTATTCCCTTGCCTTGTTTGCCCTCCCCAAATACATTACCTCTTAGGCATGAAGGGCTGGATCAGGCAAAAATAAACAAAATAAATTAAATAAAAAAAACATTGCACAAAGTTAAAACACAAAGCAGACTCATCCATGATGGGAATTCAATAGCATACAGTAATTGCTTATTGTAGCACAGTACAAGGAAAATTCAAGTAAGGCATTGCCTTGTGATAATTTGTCATAAATAATGGGCTCGATTTTGCAATGGTGACGGGTTGGCAGCGGTGGGGGGGGGGTGAAGGTGCTCATGGCAAACCCACATGAACAAAACTTACCGTTTCCGACGCGATCGCATGTTGATTGATGATAATTAACATCCTCTCCGGGTTTTGCGCCCAGCGGCCAGCCTGATTGACAGGCTGGCTGCCATCAGGAACTGCAATGCGAAGCCGGGGGGCAAGAAACAGAGAGCGGAACATCATCCGGTGCTGGGTGGGGGAGAGGGGAAGATCGGGGTGGGGGAGAGGGGAAGATCGGGGGGGGGGAGTGGTAGATCGGGGGGGAGAGGGGAAGATTGTGGGGGGAGAGGGGAAGATTGGGGGAGAGTGGGGAAGATCGGGGGGGGTAGAGAGGAAGATCGGGGGGGAAAGCGGAAGATCAGGGCGGAGAGGGGAAGATCAGGGGGGAGGGGGAAGATCATGGGGCGAGGGGGACATTGGGGGAAGATCGGGATGACATTGGTGGGGTGAAGAGGGGGACATTGGGGGGTATCGGGGGGGGGTGAAGAGGGGGAGATCGGAGAGGGAGACATTGGACATCGGAGCAGGGAGCAAAGGTAGGTTCATTTTGTGTTTTTTGTTTAATTTATTTTGTTTCTTGTTCCCTGATCCGGCCCTTCACCCCTGGTGTGATTCAGAGGTGGTAGGCAAGCTGCCCGGGTAAGTTAAAAATCGTTCTAATAACTTACTCTGTCACAGGTAAAGTGCCTTAAGTACCGCTGGCTCTAATTGCCGGCGGGACTTCCATTTTCGGGTCACCTGCGCGCACACAGGTGAGTTCCTGGGAAACCCGGAAGTCGGCGGGTTGGAGCCGGCTTCCGGGCCCGAACGGGATTTCCGTGATTTTCGGAGCCCCCCCACCCCCGCCCCAATGCACCTGCAATTGCCTCTTAAAATCATCCCAATGTGTTATAACTCCTTCTCAATAAAGTGATGTAATGTATAGGGTAGAGCAGCATTGGTAAGATTGTCCCCTCTATCTTCACCAGTTTTGAGGTGGTAATGAGGTGTGAGCAGGGTTTCTGCTGCACTTCCGATGAAGTTACTGCTACGCAGTGGCAGAAAGTCTGAAGAAATTCAGGGTCAAATGAATCTCAAAGAACAATCAAAGCAAACAGATTAAGTTCAGTGCTATGTACTTTCATGTTCCTTCTAAATGGACAATGCAAAGTCTATTGGAAAGTTTGTCAATGCTGATTTCCAAATTTTAGGACTCATTTTAAAAGACATTATTGCCCCAATGCAACTGTGCATTCCCTGTCCTTTCCTTTTCTGAATAAGCTCTTGCACTGATTCACGTAAACATGCAAACTTGCACTGCCTTAATATTCAAGTTGTGATGACAGAATTGGTGCTCGAATGTGGCATTTACATCATGTTCATATTCACCAGGCATTTTGAAGGTATTGTTCCACTATAGGAGGCCAGAGCACACGAAATAATAAAAATGTTATATTTGTTTCACCACAGGGAAGTAAAAACTGACAAGTGACTTTTCCAACTTTTACTATTAAAAAGAAGCTACTGAGTTATGCATTATTTTCGATGGTAATTTTTAACTGATGTGAGGAAAAGAGAGTATGACAAATAATTGCAAGACCTTTAAGTAGATGCAAATCACTCCAAAGTTTGCACTAGATCTCAACAATCCTGCTTTGCCAAAACTTCGCACAACTGCAAGGCAAACCCATAGCAAAATACCTTAAAAATAGGGCACAAGATGAGGCACAAAGACATTTGTAAAAACACAAGAAAACATAGGCCTATTGCCTCATTATGCCCTTTCGTGGAGCCTCTCTCACTTATTTAATCACCGGAACATCAAAAAAATCGAAGAAAATAAAGCTCTGTGAAATTTCTCCTTGATCCCCCAGGCTAATCTTCCAAAAATTCCAGTATTCCAAGCAAAACTTACAATCTATATTATTCAGTTCTGGTCAGTTACAATCCACAGATGAAATTTCCTTGGTCCCAGCAACACAGGAACAACTTTGCTGGATTCAGTATTTAATCATCTACATCTATATAATCTTTGTACATTTCAGTCCCATTCTTGATTAAGTTTTGCACTCTATTTTAAAAGGAATCAATCAACCCTGCAATAACCCCACACATTTACTACTCTGTGGAAAAATGCCTTCTAATGTTTAGTCTGGTCATCATTGTTGACCAATAAAGTCGCTTTGGCTAGCATTCCACAGCCAATAATTAATTCAACCACAGCCAATCAAGTAATGCAAATGTCCCCATTGCAAGATGTATTCTAAAATTTGTTGTATATATTTCACTAACATATATATTTTTATGACCTGCAAATTTGGGAAGGGCTTCAGTTACCAATATATCTTAAACGACTTTATTGTAAAAGACATTGACCTAGAAATTCGGCCACACTCGGGCACTAAATGGCCTCTCAAAGCCTAAAATATGGTGGGCAGGAAGCACACACACATTTCCGGCTGGAAGTACATTGGTTACCATACTGGATAAGGTGGTTGCGCTGCTGTTAGGAGCATATGTCGGGAACATCTAAATGGGCCCTTCACTTCTTGCAGGACTCGTTTGCGATTTTGGAACACCCCAGAGCTTCACTCACTACATGCTGAACTCACACAGTGCACACAGCACAACACTGCTAACCGGCAGGAAGGCCCCCGTATTTATCTGAATGTAGATCTGGGAGAAGCAGGAGTGCTCCTCCCGACCCCACGCCGCTCCCCCCTGCCGATTGCCAGCACTAACCCCCGGCTACAGATACCCACCCCCCCCACCCCACCACCTCTCACCCAGGCCACCGATCCCCTCCCACCCAGCTACCAATCACTCCCCCAGCCCAAGGCATGATCTCTCCCATGTCCCAGCTTCTGATCGCCCCCCCCCAACTGAGGCCTGATCTCTCCCCCCCCCGGACACTGATCCCTTCCCGAGGCCCGGTCCCCCCCCTCCATCCGACCTTCATTTACCTGAGGACGGCTGCGACACTATCAGTGGCCTGATCTTGGTTCAGTCTTTGCTGGCGGGCTCCTCCCACCACATTGGTTTGATGATAATGAGGCCCGAGGCCCAATATTGAGGATTCCTTGGACCTCACCATTCAGGCGCAGGGATCGTATCCTGCGCTCCCCACGTTCCCAAAAATGGACACACCTCAAATTCTAGGCCATAAAATTGTGATGAAATTGTTACACTGGTGTGACTTCTACAGTAGATGTTATACTACTTGTTGGCTTGGATGTGGTTGAGACCTACGAACTCCAACGAAAATATGTCTGATCCACTGGCAACTTCAAAAACAGCACCATTCGAGTACTGACAACTATAGAATGAAACAACAGACCATTAAAAACCAGCTTAACTGTTGTAGGTAATACTCCTCAAAATAAAATTGCTTTTATATTATTATTGCTTTATTCCACAGACATACAAATATCTAATGAGTATTTCTAAAGCCATCTGTTTGAGGTGTTGGAAAGCCAACGTTTAATTTAAATTGAAGTGAACATGTTTTATTTATTTTTTTAATAAGAGCTGATATTTTGCACTTTTTAAAAAGGACTGCAAATTATAGATGCTACTTCCTGGACTCATGCCAAGAGTGCTCGTTGCTAGCTGAAGTTAAGACTCAGAACAAAAACCATATTCATAATGCTTGCATCTAGTAATGGCAGTAGGTCTTCTTCATTCTTATTTCCGTGAACTCATCGAGGAAATACTTAAGAATACAGCTAATGCCTGCCCTGTGTCATTGATTGTAAAAGCCTTTGGGAGATAACCTTTGACCTGAGGCTAAAATAGTACCAGCCGCCAGACAATTCAATTTGATTTATTATACATTCCCTCCCAACTTTACAAACCATACGGAATTTATCCCTTATAGAAGCACGGCAGGAAAATGTCTTTCTTGCTTCCTTTATCTCTGTGGAAAGAAAGTGACATTGATCATCAGTAATTTCATTTACAGACTTGGGCAGATTTTAAGATAAACTGACCTGCAAAAATATCACATTTTATCAACAGTAAATGATCCAGCCGTCTGTCTATTATGTTCCTTTTACTTGAATAAAGGGCAAATGTTCAATGTGTAATTTAATCTACAGAAAACTGACACTATGGGTCATTTCCTTTCATATGGGATGTTTATGTATTAACAAATACTGCAATGCTGCAAAAAATGCAATCTACGTATGCGTTGGTCCCACTGCTAAATTCTTGTGGGCCTTTATTTAGATGTCCCGGGCAGATGCCTAAAGCAGGCATTGGGCCCTTTAAATATGTAAATTAGGAGCCTAACCTCTGTTGAAAGACCCCATCCAAAAATTAACCTGTAATGAATAGGCGTTTGGCCTTCCTTGCTCAGGATTCTGCTGCAGCCTCCGCGGCTGCCAACTCCAGGTAACTTTAAAAAAAACATTTTGTTAAAAAACCCATCCAATGGGGCCAGAGGAGGAGGAGTGCTCCGCCGACTCCACAGGAATTGCGATCACCCCCATTTGCAGCAGGGAACAGTTGAGGAAGAATTCATAATTTATTATAGGCACAATCAGAGTGAGTTATGAGAATCTTCCCCAACAATGGAATAAACCAGGAATTCCATTGCTGTCCAATGTTTGCCAGAGTAAAAAAATTAAATATTCTGAATTTATTTCAAAGGGATCCAACCCCTGTAATGTAGCTGGAGTGCCAGAGCAGCAAACAGGCACTGCACAGGACACCCACAGGGAAATGTAATAAGATGTTTTGTGGGTGGCCCTTTCCTTGGTAAACTGGAGCCTTCTCAGGCATTGCTTCTCTGTCAAATGCTGTTATGCGCACCTCTGCCCATATATTCTGATGTGGGCGTACTGGCGGGTAGATGCCATGCACCTCTGTTGCTTCCTGGCTATCTGACAGCCCTATGTTGCTCCTCCACTTCTTCTAAATAAACAGATACAGGGAAATTCCCATTGAGAAATCTATTGTGACCAATCTGAAATGGTGGGGAGAGAATTGAGAGCCCCACAGCAAATGGCAGATGTCTAAGTAGTTGACAAATGTAAGGAGTCTTACAACACCAGGTTATAGTCCAACAGCTTTATTTGAAATCACAAGCTTTCAAATAAAGCTGTTGGACTATAACCTGGTGTTGTAAGACTCCTTACATTTGTCCACCCCAGTCCATCACTGGCATCTCCACATCATAAGTAGTTGACAGCAGCACAAAAGGTGTCAGTAGTAGGATTTAAACTGATGCTATCAATGTTGCTGCAAGGCTCTTCTAGGTATTTTCCACTTTCTCTTCAGCACCTAGCCATCCTGGGTGCCCTTCTTAAATAGGTGAGAATATAACCCAGTGCAAATGAGGCAAAATGACATAAAATGGGGTGTGAAAATTTGCCTCATTCACATGGAACTGCCCAAAAATGGCAGTGGAAAATATTACATCCATTCAATTCATTCCCATTAATCAGGTGGAAATTACAGGCTGATATGTTTCTTCATACTTTAAGCATCATACTTTACCTGTCACACTTCCTTCATCCCACTAGTCCTGTCAAACAATAGATTGTGGGTGATATTAGATGATATTAGGCTTTGGAAAAGCTGCAGAGCAGGCCCAAAAGATTAAAGGCCCAGTTTAAAGCATCTTAGTTACGCAGATAGGCGTGAAGCGTAGACTTAGGGGAGATTTGATCAAGGATGATGAAGGGAATAGATTGTGTTTGTGTAGTCAGTTTGTTTCAACTAAATAGGTTAGGGACGACCAGGGGTCACAAGTTATCTAAGGCCAGAACTAGGTTAGATATCAGGAGGTGGTATTTTTCCTAGAGAATAGTGAACCCATGGAACAGGTTGTTGGCTCATGTGGTAAACGCTGATTTGCTGAATTCCTTCAAATGAGAGCTGAACCTGTTTCTGGCTGGAGTGGAGTACACCTCGTACAAAAAGTAAGTACTGTGTATAACATTAATCAGGCTAGAGTGGTCTCCTAGACTAATTTTGATCGTCTAAAGGATTTGGAGAGGAATTTTCCTGATTTTTGGCTTTGGCCTTGGCTTTTAATCTGGTTTTTCACCTCTCCCTGGGTGGGCTGGGGAGTGTTGTATTGTGATGCACTAGGCCTCACAACCATATGGGACAGGCTGGATGGGCCAGTGCATCTTTTCCTGGCCATCATTTTTCATATGCCGTAAAGTTATTCCAGTCAAATTTCTTGCAGCTGAATGGTTGTTATGCAAATGTTTTCTAACTTTAAAAAAAGTATAAGGCCAGTTATTTTTAATACACAGAAAAACTCTCCCACTAACACAAAGGGCACGATTTTAACATTGAAAAAGGGGTGGGTTGGGGGTGGGAGGTCATTCAAAATCACAACCATTTCAGACCCGCCTCCAACCCGCCCATTTCTGGTTTTCACTGGGGTGGGTCGAGGGGCGGTTGACCAACCCGCTTCCAGGAGGTGGTTTGGTCACTAAAACCTTTCAAGGAGGCTGCCACGTGAAAGGAGACGAGAAAGCCCGAAACTACACGTAAACGCCTTTCTGGCACAGCTTGAGGGCTCGGAGGAGCAGGAATGCTTCCCCCAGGTCCAACAAGCCTACCTGCAATAACCCCCCAATGATTGCAGACCCCCCCGACCTCAGACCCCCCTCCAAATCAATCACGGACCCCTGCAATGACCCCCAATCCCCCCCCAATGATCGCGGACTCCAACGATGACTCCCGATCCCCCCAATGATCGCGGACTCCCGCGATGACCCCCGATCCTCACCCCCAATCAATCGCGGACCCCCCGATGACCCTCAATCCCTCTTCAATCGATCATGGACCCCCGCAATGACCTCCAATCCCCCCGAATGATCGCAGACTCCCACGATGACCCCAAATCCCCCCAACAATTGCAGACCTCTGCAATGACCCTCGATCTCCCCTGATCGATGGCGGACCCCCACGATGACCCCCCGATCCCGACACCCACCCCCCATGACTAACTCTCCCTGACCCCCATGCCCATCAGTGCCCCATGCCCCCTGTGCCCACCATGCCCCCTTGCCTACCCATGCCCCCCTTGCCCCCCCCCCCCCATACAAACAAAGACTTACCTTCTCACGTCCTCTCCCTGGCTGCTCTCATGTCCTCCTGTCAATCAGGCCGGTCAGTCGGATGGCAAACCAACAAAAAAGAATAAAAGACGTCCTTACATCAAAATCAAAAGGATGTCCGGTAAAACCCATTCTTCCGGCATTCCTGGCTGCAATTTAACCACCCCCCCCACCACCCCCTTCCTGTCTCGTGGTCAAAATCATGCCCAGAATATTTGATTAATATGAGATAGAGGGGGCGATCTTTGACTTCCATCCAGCCTGGGCGCAGTCAATGGACACTGAACTTTGGCTGACCTCAGTGTGCAGCTCCCTCATCAAACAATTAAACTGTTATTCACCTCAAACTCTGTTTACTTAACAACAATTAGACTTTCAGCTCCGTCTTATCAGCAGAATAATACTGACTGCATCACATGGTATAATAACCTTGCCCTTATGAAACAGTGTTTCATCCAACTTACCATGAGCAACACTACAGGAGGTCTGCTGGTAGTATTATAAAAATGTTTGCATTCTCTGTCCATCACACTTCTTTTGTTTTTTTTCATTCATTCGTGGGACGTGAGCGTCGCTGGCGAGGCCAGCATTTATTGCCCATCCCTAATTGCCCTTGAGAAGGTGGTGGTGAGCCGCCTTCTTGAACCGCTGCAGTCCGTGTGGTGAAGGTTCTCCCACAGTGCTGTTAGAAAGGGAGTTCCAGGATTTTGACCCAGCGACAATGAAGGAACGGTGATATATTTCCAAGTCGGGATGGTGTGTGACTTGGAGGGGGACGTGCTGTTGGTGTTGTTCCCATGTACCTGCTGCTCTTGTCCTTCTAGGTATTAGAGGTCGCGGGTTTGGGAGGTGCTGTCGAAGAAGCCTTGGCGAGTTGCTGAAGTGCATCCTGTGGATGGTACACACTGCAGCCACAGTGCGCCGGTGGTGAAGGGAGTGAATGTTTAGGGTGGTGGATGGGGTGCCAATCAAGCGGGCTGCTTTGTCCTGGATGGTCTTGAGCTTCTTGAGTGTTGTTGGAGCTGCATTCATCCAGGCAAGTGGAGAGTATTCCATCACACTCCTGACTTGTGCCTTGTAGATGGTGGAAAGGCTTTGGGGAGTCAGGAGGTGAGTCACTTGCGCAGAATACCCAGCCTCTGACCTGCTCTTGTTGCCACAGTATTTATATGGCTGGTCCAGTTAAGTTTCTGGTCAATGGTGACTCCCAGGATGTTGATGGTGGGGGATTCGGCGATGGTAATGCCGTTGAATGTCAAGGGGAGGTGGTTAGACTCTCTCTTGTTGGAGATGGTCATTGCCTGGCACTTGTCTGGTGCGAATGTTACTTGCCACTTATGAGCCCAAGCCTGGATGTTGTTCAGGTCTTGCTGCATGCGGGCTCGGACTGATTCAGTATTTGAGAGGTTGCGAATGGAACTGAACACTGTGCAATCATCAGCGAACATCCCCATTTCTGACCTTATGATGGAGGGAAGGTCATTGATGAAGCAGCTAAAGATGGTTGGGCCTAGGAGACTGCCCTGAGGAACTCCTGCAGCAATGCCCTGGGGCTGAGATGATTGGCCTCCAACAACCACTACCATCTTCCTTTGTGCTAGGTATGACTCCAGCCACTGGAGAGTTTTCCCGCTGATTCCCATTGACTTCAATTTAACTTGGGCTCCTTGGTGCCACACTCGGTCAAATGCTGCCTTGATGTCAAGGGCAGTCACTCTCACCTCACCTCTGGAATTCAGCTCTTTTGTCCATGTTTGGACCAAGGCTGTAATGAGGTCTGGAGCCGAGTGGTCCTGGCGGAACCCAAACTGAGCATCGGTGAGCAGGTTATTGGTGAGTCAGTGCTGCTTGATAGCACTGTTGACGACACCTTCCATCACTTTGCTGATGATTGAGAGTAGACTGATGGGGTGGTAATTGGCTGGATTGGATTTGTCCTGCTTTTTGTGGACAGGACATACCTGGGCAATTTTCCACATTGTCGGGTAGATGCCAGTGTTGTAGCTGTACTGGAACAGTTTGGCTGGAGGCGCAGCTCGTTCTGGAGCACAAGTCTTCAGCACTACAGCTGGGATGTTGCCGGGGCCCATAGCCTCAGCCGTTTCTTGATGTCACGTGGAGTGAATCGAATTACAGTGTCACACTGTCTCAGGCATCACACTGTTTACTTGCAAACTTCCACACCTCACGCTGCCGAGGTCAGGTGGTTCGGCCCTGCCTGGCCCAAATCACTTTCCATGTTAAAATCAGGGCTGCACCAGCACCTGTTTGGTTAATGAATACAAAATTTGAATGAATCAGCAAATCACAGCTTAAAGATGAACAATGTACAAAGCAGTAAGTAGCAAGCAGGAATGAAAACCACCAATTATGAAGTTAAAAAAAACTATGAATCAAAAAAGGGCAGTCCGCAGCAGCTAGCAATAAAAGTAACAAAGTGAACCAATCAAATTGTTCAAAAAATGATATGAAGTTGGTTTGAGTCTTCATGTTGGATATAACTCCAGTTGAAAATGTAAAAGTAATATTCAAAATATGAGAAACTCACAAAAATGAAACAACTTTGCTTAAAATGCTTATTCTTACTCATACTTGTAGAGTTGCCTTTGTAATATGTTGTCAATCAAACGTATGAACAAACATATGAACAATGATGGACTGGCAAAGACCCATTGGTCCATCCAGTCTGTCCCACACAACCACGATGCCTTGTGCATCACAATATATAAACCCCACACCCCACAAGTAATCTCCTTCAATCCCTTTTAATGCTTTGATTCTCCAAATTGGCTGATGTCACAGCAGCCCCATGTTCTTCATTTTGGCTTCAAAATTGCAATTGGTAATGCTTGCCTCCTAAGTCTAATGAACATTTGAAGAGTGGACCAACAGTTGCTGTGGGAAAACCTTACCTCCTTCCAGTTTAGTGGAAAAGCTCAGAAGCCCGTGAGATAACTTTTTTTTGGCATAAAGTGAAAGAATATTTATCTGAGGTTTTATTCAAGAATTTTTCAAGATCGGTTGAACCCCCAGGGAAATTGTGGAATCAGATAAAAATTTGCCAGTCATGGTGTTTCTCTTGGGGTTATGGCAGGAGACCAGGAGAACTGCTATCGGATTTCAGGTCCAGAGAGAGAGAGAGCAAGGGAGATAGACAGAGTGGAATCTTTAAATTCTTTATTGTTATATAATCTGCCTTTTTTGTTTATACGGAAAATTCAAAAACAATGAAAATAATAATAAGAATTTCAATTTATGTAGCACCTTTCATGTCCTCAGGATGTCCTAATGCACTTCATAGCAAATGAAGTACTTTCAAAGTGTAGTTACTGTTGTAAAGTAGGGAAACGTGCAACCAAGTAATGCACAGCAAGGATTCACAAACAGCAATGAGATGAATGATCAAATAATCTGTTTAATGATGTTGGCTGAGGGATAAATGAAGGGCAGGACACCACGAGAACTTTAATGCTCCTCTTCAAATAATGTCAATAGAATCTATTATGTCCAGCTAAGAAGGAGATGGGCCCTCGGTTTAACATCTTATCCAAAAGATTGCACCTCTAACAGTGCAGCACTCCTTCAGTATTGCACTCAAATATCAGCCAAGATTTTGTGCTCAAGACTCTGGAGTGGGGCTTGAACCCATGACCTTCTGACTCAGAGGGTACCATTGCATTTGATTTTCATGCCTGTATAAATGTATTTCCAAATTTTTTCACTCAAGATGTGTACCCTCCCTCCATTTCCACACCCCACTCCCAAGAGGGGAAGTGTGCTACAGTTTTGCAGCCCTATCTCTGACCTGCACTCCCTTAGAGAACAGCTTCTCGCTAGCAGTACTGAAGTGAGTTTGCCACCAAGATCACCATAAGAGATCTGTTAGTTCATATATAAAAACTTCATGGCAGGTTAATCCAATTGAGAATCATCCTGCTGAGGTAAATAAATACGGTAGGTTTCAGCTCTATTTTGCCGTAGGCTAAAATCTAGATAAAGGTGTCAATGGGCTTCCAGAGGCCTGTGTTTTAGACCTAGGATCATTACATATGCAATATATACTTACAAATGTAAGTAGGTTCTTTTCCTAACAGCACATCTGGCACAATGTGAGCAGTGTTGATTAGAGATTCTGTAAAATTGAACTGTTTATGATAACATGGATTAACATGTACAACTAAATTTTCCTCACTTACGGCATTGATTCTATAACTGAACCCAATCTTTATGAACAGAGCTCTTCAGGATCCTATTTCACATAGATTTTAATAAACTGACTGTTGTTTTCGACAAAAGATATAAAAATATTGTTTGTTTCATTCTTTATTTGTTAGGTAATTTAATCCAGATAAATGTTTGTTGAATCAGTTAACACTATTTTTGTTGGTAATAAAGGCCCTGAAATTCCACAGGGGGGGTTTCACCTGGTCTCCTGCCATAAGTCCAGCTGGAGATCAGCCGAAATCACAGGGAAACTGCATAAATTGCAATTTGTAAGCTGCTTACGCCAGGTCCTTGGCAATTCCTCTGGTCTTCCCACCAGAGTTACGGAATTTAAGAACCAAAGGGGGGAATCTTAACCTACCAGGACGGGCGAGAGAGGGGCGGAGTTAAATTCTTAAAAATCTGGAACCTGCCGCGAACGCGTCAACTTCTGGTTTAATCGGAGTGGGTTGGGGCGGGCGACTAACCTGCTCTAGAGAGGTGGGTCAGTAATTTAAATATGTTAATGAGGTTGCGTGCCTCAGATTTTAGCAGGTATTTAGATTTAACGGCTGTGGGCCGCGTTTCCCAGAGCTCGGGAAACCCAACAGCTAAAGGGAGGTGAGAACAGCCAGATCCAGTAGGTAAGTGCTTTTAATAGCACTGCTTATGGGCCAGGGGGAGCAGGAGTGCTTCCCCCCAGCTCCCCAAGCTAAATTGCCACGAGTGGTCTCCCTCCCTGCAATCCGATCCCCCCCGAGATCTCCAGGCCAACCCACCTGCGATCTTCCCTCCACCCATGCGATCTACCCCACCCCCATGATCTTCCTCCCCGCTCCCCCCACTGCGATCTATTCCTCCCCCTACCGCGATCTTTCCCTCCCTCCGTTCCTCCCTCCCTCTCTCCCTCCTCTCCGGTCCCCCGGCTGCGGCCTTGTGCTGCAGGCTTTCCTGCCCGACAGCCAGCCAGCCCCTCAGTCTGGGAAACGTAAAGAAAAAAATTCAAATGAGGTCCTGTCGTTAAATTTGACAGAACCTCCGCATTCCCCGCCTTTCCGGAACACTACAAGACCCCCGCCCCCACTTCCTTCTCACCTCCCCGTAAATATCGGGCCCAAAATGTCTCAACCACAGGTACTGATTTTTAAAAAATAACTTTTGGGTTCAATTTCAAGTTCCACAACAAACTTCCTAAAAGGTTTGAGCAGTTCCCTGTGATACAAGGATCCAAAGCACTGCATTCTGGTCTGAGGTCATCTATAGAAACCAGATTAAGTTGGACTTTACGGAATGTCAGGGTTTGTCCAAATAAGGGACCACAGTGAAACTAGGTCACATAGCTCGAACAGATTTTCACAGCTAATCCATCAGCAGAATAAATGTGCTTAGCTCAGAAGCTTAACTGAATCAGCTGTAATAACACGGTGGCCACAAGAACAGGACAGAGGTTAGGTACTCTGCAAAAAGTGACTCAGTGACTCACATCCTGGGTACCTTTAAAGTGTGATAGAATACTCCCCATTCCCATAGATGGGTGCAGCCACAAGAAAAGTCAAAAGGCACAACAGTATCCAGCACAATGCATTATGCATGATTGTCACCCATGCCACTGAACTCAATGTCCACCATCTCCTCTACCGGTATACTGTGGCTGCACTATGTACCATCTACAGGATGCTCAGCAGCAACTCGCCAAGCTTACTTTGACAGCGCCCAGTCCAATCACCTCTACCACTGAGAAGGACAAGAGCAGTAATAGCATGGGAACACCATTACCTCCAAGCTCTCCGCCACTGGCGGCCGTGCCATCAGCTGCCTAGGCCTTAATCTCTGGAATTCCCTCCCTAAACCTCTCTGCCTCTCTACTTCTCTCTCCTTCTTCAAGGTGCTCCTTAAAACCTACCTCTTTGACCAAGCTTTTGGTCACCTGTCCTAATATCGCCTTATGTGGCTCGGTGTCAAATTTTGTTTGATAACACTCCTGTGAAGCTCCTTGTGTTAAAGGTGCTACATAAATGCAAGTTGTTATTGCTGTTCCTTCAGCATCACTGGATCAAAATCCTGGAATGCCCTAACACAATTGTGGGACCGTCAAAAGCACAAGAATTACTGTGGTTCAAGGAGAAAGTCCACTAACCCCTTCTCATGGCAACCCAAGGATGGGTAATAAATGTGGCCAGCATTGTCCACATCCAAAGGAGAATTTTTTTTTAAAAGGTAGAAATATTAGGAAATTTTTTTAACTTTGATATAAAGCAAGTGGACTTGTGGCTTTGGATTAGTACAGAACCAGGTAGAAATTGGTCTTGGCCCGTTTTCTGGCCCAAAATAGGCAACACACTGCAAGCATGCACCAAGAGCCTGAGGCTCACCCAAAATGGCCCAGCAAACCACCCAGTTGTATTACCACCTTCACATGGCAACTAGGGATTGGTAATCAATGTTGAACTTGCCAGTGATGCCCACATCCCGAGAATGAATTAAAAAAATCTTATTTTGCTTGTGTTAACTGTTTTGCAAAATTGAACCTAAATATTTAAATCTTTAAGGCCAATCTGAAAAGACATCCTGGGGGTCTTTGATTTATCTGAATTCAGTTTTTATAGATGTAAATAAAGTTGCATTTTTGAATAATTGGGATTGATCTATTTTATAATGAAGAATAAAATAAAATCACAATAAAGTGAAATTTTATGGTGCTAGTTCCATCCTTCCTGACCTCATCACATCTTGGATCACATATATTGCATTAGGCTAGTGACTGTATCACCAGAGCAAAGAGAATAGGGAATAAGGGCAACCCTACCTGGCTTGGCTTATGCAAAATTTTCAAGAGGCCATGCCATTTACGATACTAGGCCTAAACATTTGCTCGGGCTGGCCTGCTGGCATAAACTGGATGCAGGGAAGGATCCCTGCGCCTTAACGGGTAGGCCCGAGGTGTAACCGATATTGGGCCTCGGGCTTCATTTAAATGAGCCCGGCGAGGTGCGGTCACCTGCTGAGCATCCCCAGACAGCTTGCTGGTGAAGTACCTTTGAATTTCGGGCCACTGCGTCACCAGTGCATGGTCTGAGAAAGGCAAGGCAATCGGGAAAGGGAGGATGAGCGGGAGAGGGGGGACGAGCAAGATGTCGAGATGGGGGGCAATCGGGACATTGGGATGCGGAGGCAGTTGTGAGGGGGGTCGAGGTAGTGACCGGCAGCGGGTGGCAGTTTTAATATGGGGTTGGGAGGAAAACTCCTGCTCCTCCCGGATCCATGTTCAGATAAGTATTTTTAAAAACTTACCTTTTGGAGGCAGCCTGCAGCGGTCCCTTTAAGGATCGGCTATTAGGGTGCATGTGGACCTGGTTTCTCTGAGTGCAGCCGGTGCCGGCGCTTAGGGCAACCCAATTTTGCACAGGAGGCCTCAAACAGGCGTTAGGCCCCTTGTTTGTAAATGCAAAGGGCTTAATACCTGTTTCAGGCACGAGCCCTGGATAACTATTTTATTGCCTATACCAATATGCCGGGTGGTGCACTTGTGGTTCGTAATGAACACGTGCTTCCTGTCCACCAAATTGGAGGCTTAGTGCCCAAAAAATGGGTATGACACCATCAAATTTCTAGGTCATTGTGTCTATACACTGAAATTATTCACTATCCTAGATTTGAAAGAAAGAAAAACTTGCATTTATATGGCCCTTTTCATGACCTCAGAACGTCCCAAAGCGCTTTACAGTATTTTTGAAGTGTAGTCTGTTGTAATGTAGGAAACGCGGCAGCCAATTTGCACACAGCAAGCTCCCACAAACAGAAATTTGATAATGACCAGATAATCTGTTTTTTTCAGTGGTGTTGGTTGAGGGATAAGTATTGGCTAGGACACTGGGGATAACTCCCCTGCTCTTCTTTGAAATAGTGCCATGGGATCTTTTATGTCCAATCGAGAGGGCAGATGGGGCCTCGGTTTAACATCTCATCTGAAAGACGGCATCTCCAACAATGCAATTCCCTCAGTACTGCAGTGGAGCGTCAGCCTTGATTTTGTGCTTAAGTCTCTGGAGTGGGACTCAAACCCATGACCTTCTGACTCAGAGGCAAGAGTGCTACCAACTGAGCCCGAGCTGACAGGGTATACTGATACCCTGATGAGGATAAAACTAAATGATTTTCCAACAATGGTTAGAAAATTGTACACAGAGCATGTCTGAATTTTCAGTATTATTGCCACCTGGCAAGGTTCCGTGCCAGGACTGCATGAAGTCAGAAAATTACTCCTTAAAGCTTAGCCATCAGAATTATTTTTAGCATCTTTAGAGGGAGCTAAATATATAGCCTCTGATTAATGGAGGCTAAGCAAACTGATAATTAAAACGTTCATTGAGAGCCTACTATTATGAATAAAATTACTTTGATTTGAACAACTGCTCAACTGCTTCCCTGCTCAGGCACATTGTTAATATAGCAGTCGGGTCCCAATGCTGTAATCGGAAAACTCGATCTGCGTATCTAAAGAAGGACCCTGCTGGTTTCTAGCAGGTGTCCTTGCCACCTGCTCATAAGATCAGATTAAAATTGAAGACTGCGGAAGGGAGTGGAACGTCAGCAGGGAAGTCTCCTGGTGGATTTTAACAGCCCACCTGCTCGGTTCCTGCCAGGCAGGCAGGGTTAAAATCACCTTTTTGGTAAGAGCCAACCCATCTGGAACTATTCATTCTCAACCCTCTGGAGGCTCTGACCATCGTTTTCCAATCCTTACTCGATACAGGTGTGGTGCCAGAGGATTGGAGGACTGCTAACGTTGCACCATTGCTTAAAAAGGGACCGAGGGATAGACCGAGTAATTATAGGCCAGTCAGACTAACCTCGGTGGTGGGCAAATTATTGGAATCAATTCTGAGGGACAGGATAAATGGTCACTTAGAAAGGCACGGATTAATCAAGGACAGTCAGCATGAATTTGTTAAGGGAAGGTCGTGTCTGACTAACTTGATTGAATTTTTTGATGAGATAACAAAGAGGGTTGATGAGGATAGTGCATTTGATGTAGTCTATGTGGATTTTAGCAAGGCTTTTGACAAGGTCCCACATGGCAGATTGGTCAGAAAAGTACAAGCCCATGGGATCCTAGGGAAAGTGGCAAGTTGGATCCAAAATTGACTCAGTGGCAGGAAGCAAAGCGTAATGGTCGATGGGTGTTTATGTGATTGGAAGGCTGTTTCCGGTGGGGTTCCGCTGGGCTCAGTACTAGGTCCATTGCCTTTTGTGGTATATATTAATGATTTGGATTTAAATGTAGGGGGCATGATTAAGAAGTTTGCAGATGATACAAAAATTGGCCGTATGGTTGATAGTGAGGAGGAAAGCTGTAGACTGCAGGAAGATATCAATGGACTGGTCAGGTGGGCAGAAAAGTGGCAAATGGAATTCAATCTGGAGAAGCGTGAAGTAATGTATTTGGGGAGGGCAAACCAGGCAAGGGAATACACAATAAATGGGAGGATACTGAAAGGTATAGAGGAAGTGAGGGACCTTGTAGTGCACGCCCACAGATCCCTGAAAGTAGCAGGACAGGTAGATAAGGTGGTTAAGAAGGCATATGGGATACTTTCCTTTATTAGCCGAGGCATAGAATATAAGATCAGGGAGGCTATGCTAGAACTGTATAAAACACTAGTTAGGCCACAGCTTGAGTACTGGAGGGTTGTACTTGAGTACTTGAGTTCTCGTCACCACATTACAAGAAGGATATAATTGCACTAGAGAGGGTAGAGAGGAGATTTACGAGGATGTTGCCAGGACTGGAGAATTTTAGTTATGAGGAAAGATTGGATAGGCTGGGGTTGTTTTCTTTGGAACAGAGCAGGCTGAGGGGTGATTTGATTGAGGTGTACAAAATTATGAAGGGCCTAGATAGAGTGGATAGGAAGGATCTATTTCCCTTAGCAGAGAGTTCAATAACCAGGGGGCATAGATTTAAAGTGATTGATAGAAGGTTTAGAGGGGAGCTGAGGAAAAATGTTTTCACCCAGAAGGTGGTGAGGGCCTGGAACTCACTGCCAGAAAGGGTGGTAGAGGCAGAAACCCTCATCACATTTAAAAAGTACTTGGATGTGCACTTGAAGTGCCGTGACCTACAAGGCTTCGGATGAAGTGCTGGAAAGTGGGATTAAGCTGTGTGGCTCATTTTCGGCAGGCACGGACGCGATGGGCCGAATGGCTTCCTTCTGTGCCGTAAATTTTCTATGATACTATAATTCTATGAACTCCCAATGCATCCAAAAAAATATCTCCACCTTGTACACTGCACTCAATTTCACATTGACAAAACCTGCCGAAAGTCTAAAAGAAGCATTGGGGTATGATCTAGGTCGGTAAACAATAGAAGAATGGAAGAAAATCTGGAAACAAACTCTCACAATCACACATGAAAGTCAATTCAAACTGCAATTACCAAGCACCATGCAAGCTTCAGAGATTCTGCTCCTCTCTGTTGGATGAATGCTGGAGAGGATGTGGCCAGAGTGGCACTATGACACACACCTTCTGATCCTGCCTCGCATTTGGGAAGAGATCCACGGTGCCACGTAGGCCATAACCAGAATTGATGACCACATGAATCCACTCCCCCAACTGCTGGACCGATCCCCTGGGGGGTCATTTTGACATTGGGTGATAGAGTAAAACGAGCAATACATCGGATCAGCTGCCTGTTATATCCCCATCTTCAGCCAGAAGTGCCGAGTGGATGATCCATCTCGGCCTCCTCCCGATATCCCCACCATCACAGAAGCCAGTCTTCAGCCAATTCGATTCACTCCAGGTAATATCAAGAAACGGCTGAATGCACTGCATACAGTAAAGGCTATGGGCCCCGGCAACATCCCGGCTGTAGTGCTGAAGACTTGTGCTCCAGAACTAGCTGCGCCTCTCGCCAAACTGTTCCAGTACAACTACAACACTGGCATCTACCAGACAATGTGGAAAATTGCCCAGGTATGTCCTGTCCACGAAAAGGAGGACAAATCCAATCCAGCCAATTACTGCCATATCAGTCTACTCTCAATCATCAGCAAAGTGATGGAAGGTATCGTCGACATTGCTATTAAGCGGCATTTACTCACCAATAACCTGCTCATCGATGCTCAGTTTGGGTTCCGCCAGGACCACTCGGCTCCAGACCTCATTACAGCCTTGGTCCAAACATGGACAAAAGAGCTGAATTCCAGAGGTGAGGTGAGAGTGACTGCCCTTGATATCAAGGCAGCATTTGACTGAATGTGGCACCAAGGAGCCCTAGTAAAATTGAAGTCCATGGGAATTAGGGGGAAAACTCTCCAGTGGCTGGAGTCATACCTGGCACAAAGGAAGATGGTAGTGGTTGTTGGAGGCCAATCATCTCAGCCCCAGGACATTGCAGCAGGAGTTCCTCAGGGCAGTGTCCTAGGCTCAACCATCTTCAGCTGCTTCATCAATGACCTTCCCTCTATCATAAGGCCAGAAATGGGGATGTTCACTGATGATTGCACAGTGTTCAGTTCCATTCAAAACCCCTCAGATAATGAAGCAGTCCATGCCCGCATGCAGCAAGACCTGGACAACATCCAGGCTTGGGCTGATAAGTGGCAAGTAACATTCGCACCAGACAAGCGCCAGGCAATGACCATCTACAACAAGAGAAAGTCTAACCACCTCCCCTTGACATTCAACGGCATTACCATCTCTGAATCCCCCACTAGCAACATCCTGGGGGTCACCATTGACCAGAAACTTAACTGGACCAGCCATATAAATACTGTGGCTACAAGAGCAGGTCAGAGGCGGGGTATTCTGCGGCAAGTGACTCACCTCCTGACTCTACAAAACCTTTCCACCATCTACAAGGCACAAGTCAGGAGTGTGATGGAATACTCTCCACTTGCCTGGATGAGTGCAGCTCCAACAACACTCAAGAAGCTCGACACCATCCAGGACAAAGCAGCCCACTTGATTGGCACTCCATCCACCACCCTAAATATTCACTCCCTTCACCACCGGCGCACTGTGGCTGCAGTGTGCACCATCCACAGGATGCACTTCAGCAACTCGCCAAGTCTTCTTCGACAGCACCTCCCAAACCCGCGACCTCTACCACCTAGAAGGACAAGAGCAGCAGGCACATGGGAACAACACCACCTGCACGTTCCCCTCCAAGTCACACACCATCCCGACTTGGAAATATATTGCCATTCCTTCATTGTCGCTGGGTCAAAATCCTGGAACTCCCTTCCTAACAGCACTGTGGGAGAACCTTCACCACACGGACTGCAGTGGTTCAAGGCGGCTCACCACCACCTTCTCAAGTGAAATTAGGGATGGGCAATAAATGTTGGCCTTGCCAGCGACGCCTACATCCCATGAACGAATAAAAAAAAAATTTCATTTCCATTGTATAACAGATGACTGATCCGATATTGCCTGTTTTACACTGTCATCCAAAGTCAAAATGATCTCCTAGGACTGCAAGATCCACCTGAGATGTACAGACAAGCACAACTCTTACTGTTAGCAGCGAGGAAACACATCCCACCCTCGATGACAAAATTCAACTCCTTCCACCACAAACATGTAGATTAAATAAATGTTGGTCATCTCATAAATCCCACGAAATATGCCGTGCAGAGCGAAGGACAACTTGATGGCAATGGGAACATACAATCATCGACCCCATGGTGTACAGAGTGATTCAACCCACTATCCACTAGGAAAGGCGGGCTCGTCTCTGTGTACTTCTTTCGTATTGTTTTGCCCTCACACTGTTTCCATCCCAGATTTTAAGCGTGTTTAAGTACTGTATAAATATGCATAACTATGCCACCAATGTACCATTCTGTAAATCTCCTGCTGAGAATATACACAACAACAGTGACTGCACTTCAAAAGCAATCGATTTAAAGTGCTTTGGGGCATCCTTAGGACCTGATAAGGCGCTGTATAAATGCAATTTCTTTCTTTCCTACCATAACAGCATGAAAAACAGCAGACAGCTTTTATCTCTTGCAAAGAAAAAATGGAAAACATTTGAAACATGTTTCTATCTGGGCTGTTGATTGTTAAATGATTGCCAGTTTTGCTGTTTCAACTTGTAATCTGTTTGTTTGTAATGATTAGTTTCTTGAAATAAAATGTAAATAAAAAGCTTTTATTTTGATCTGAAGAAGTTTGTACGATGTTACCACAGAACATACAGAAAAGAGATGTGAAGTTAATGTATAGTCTATAAAGTGTGTGACTTTATTGCCATTCACTGCACTTTCTTGTGCTATAAACATTGAAAAGTAGCCCCGTTATTAAGATGTTAGGCTATTGGTGTTACTATCGCTGCGCAAACTCGAGCCCTGGTACAAAGATAACTAAGATGATTCCTTGCATTGCACTGCACTGTAGTATGAACAAGTTTGTCCAGAGTGCATTTCTGAATAAGCAGGCAACATTTAAAATGTTTTTTTTAGTGATCCATTCTTTTTTTAGTATTTCATTACTTTCTTGGTACAGAGTGCGTAACAGTCACATATGGTAGAATGTTGATCTGACCTTTGTTAAATGAATTAGTCTAAAATATTTTTTTTCTACAGTGGCTGTGGTTACAGACATCAGGCACGAACTGGGTATTAGCAAAAAGGCATTTTAGCTCTTGTCTTGACTTTAAAGGGGCAGCCATTGGTACCAAAGGGATCTGAATTCAGTGATACACTCAAATAAACCTAATTCAGCTCCTTTATGGTTTACCAACGACATAGGTAAAAAAAGGGATGAGGTCCTGCAAGGTGAATTTAAGGAGTTAGGAGATAAATTGAAAAGTAGGACCTCAAAGGTAGTGATCTCAGGATTACTACCAGTGCCACGTGCTAGTGAGTATAGGAACAGGAGAATAGACAGGATGAATGCATGGCTGCAGGGATGGTGTAGGAGGGAGGGATTTAGATTCCTGGGACATTGGGACCAGTTCTGGGGAAGGTGGAACCTGTACAAGCGTGACGGGTTACACCCGAGCAGGACCGGGACCAATGTCCTCGCAGGGGTGTTTGCTAGTGCTGCTGGGGAAGGTTTAAACTAGAGTGGCAGGGGGATGGGAACCTGAGCGGGGAGTCAGAAGGGAGTAAAGTTGAGAGCAGCAAGAGAGGGGAAGACCCAGGGGAAATTTACAATACAAATAGTACAAACAGTTGTTCAAGAACAAGAGAAAGGGAAAAGCGTAGAGCAGCAGAAAGAAAGTGTACTTTAGGCACAACAGATAAAGTGAAAACTAGAAGGCATAAAGTGATTAATCCAGCATCAAAGCCGAAGGTCAGGCTAGGGTGTGTGGCCCAACTAAGAATTCTATATACAAATGCATGGAGGATAAGGAATAAATTAAATGAACTACAGGTTCAAATTCAAATTGGAAGGTATGACATGATAGCTATTACTGAGACGTGGCTGCAGGATGGTCAGGATTGGGAACTAAATATACCGGGTTATAAGGTCTACAGGAGAGATAGGGAAAATGGAAGAGGGGGAAGAGTAGCCTTAGTGATTAGAGATGAAATCACTTCAATGATAAAGCAGGATATAACGAGGGGTAAGCAGCCAACAGAGACCTTATGAGTTGAATTGAGAAATAGGAAGGAATCTAAGACTATAGTGGAAGTTGTATATAGGAACCCTGGCAGCAGCTCTGAAGTGCTAGATTGTATAAATGCAGAGATTAGACAAGCGTGTAACAAAGGCATAGTGGTCTTAATGGGGGACTTTAACCTTTACATAGATTGGGAAAAGCAGACTAGCAACTGTCAGAAAGGTAGTGAATTTCTGGAGTGTGTCCGGGATAGTTTTCTACAGCAGTATGTCCTAGAGGCAACAAGGGGGCAAGCCATACTAGATTTAGTAATGAGTAATGAACCAGATTTAGTTAACAGCTTGACTGTGCGTGAACATCTATCCAATAGTGATCATAACATGATTGATTTCAAGGTAGTGTTTGACAGGGGAAAAAGTGAATCAGCTGCTATGATTCTAGACTTGGGTAAGGCCGACTTCAATGGGATGGGACAGTGACTGTCCACAGTAAACTGGGCAAATTTGTTAATGGGTAAAACGACTGATGATCAGTGGGAAATGTTTGAAGAAACATTTAACATGATACAGAATTGGTTTATACCCCTGAGGGGCAAGAACTCTACTTGCCAGAAAAAACAGCCATAGACAACTAAAGAGGTAGGGGACAGTATAAGACATAAGGAAAGGGCATACAAAAAGGCAAGAAATGGCACAGATCCTGGTGAATGGGAAAGATACAAAGATCAACAAAGGGTCACAAAACAGATAGTAAGAGCAACAAAAAGAGAGTATGAAAAGAAACTTGCAAGGGATATCAAAACCAATACAAAGAACTTTTATAGTTATATTAGGAAAAAGAAAGTGGTCAGGAGCAGTGTTGGCCCCTTAAAAACTGAAAATGGGGATATTGTCAGTGACAATGGGGAAATGGCGGACATGTTGAACAATTACTTTGCGTCAGTATTTACAGTCGAAAAAGAGGATAGCATGCCGGAAATCCCAAGAAAACTAATATTGAATCGGGGACAGGGACTCGATAAAATTAACATTAGTAAAGCAACAGTAATGAAGAAAATAATAGCACTAAAGAGTGACAAATCCCCAGGACCAGATGGTTTCCATCCCAGGGTTTTAAAGGAAGTAGGTGAGCACATTGCGGATGCCCTAACTATAATCTTTCAAAGTTCTCTAGATTCAGGAACTGTCCCTCTAGATTGGAAAATTGCACATGTCACTCCGCTTTTTAAGAAAGGAGAGGGAAACCAGGGAATTATAGACCAGTTAGACTAACACCTGTTGTGGGGAAAATGCTGGAGTCTATAATTAAGGATAGGGTGACTGAACACCTCGAGAATTTTCAGTTAATCAGAGAGAGCCAGCATGGATTTGTGAAAGGTAGGTCGTGCCTGACAAACCTGACTGAATTTTTTGAAAAGGTGACTAAAGTAGTGGACAGGGGAATGTCAATGGATGTTATTTATATGGACTTCCAGAAGGCATTTGATAAGGACCCACATAAGAGACTGTTAGCTGAGATAGAAGCCCATGGAATCGAGGGAAAAGTACGGACTTGGTTAGCAAGTTGGCTGAGTGAAAGATGACAGAGAGTAGGAATAATGGGTAGGTACTCACATTGGCAGGATGTGACTAGTGGAGTCCCGCAGGGATCTGTCTTGGGGCCTTAATTATTCACAATATTTATTAACGACTTAGATGAAGGCATAGAAAGTATCATATCTAAGTTTGCCGATGACGCAAAGATTGGTGGGATTGTAAGCAGTGTAGATGAAAACATAAAATTACAAAGCGATATTGATAGATTAGGTGAATGGGCAAAACTGTGGCAAATGGAATTCAATGTAGGCAAATGTGAGGTCATCCACTTTGGATCAAAAAGGATAGAACAGGGTACTTTCTAAATGGTAAAAAGTTAAAAACAGTGGATGTCCAAAGGGACTTAGGGGTTCAGGTACATGGATCATTGAAGTGTCATGAACAGGTGCAGAAAATAATCAATAAGGCTAATGGAATGCTGGCCTTTATATCTGGAGGACTAGAGTACAAGGGGGCAGAAGTTATGCTGCAGCTATACAAAACCCTGGCTAGACCGCACCTGGAGTACTGTGAGCAGTTCTGGGCACTGCACCTTCGGAAGGACATATTGGCCTTGGAGGGAGTGCAGCATAGGTTTACTAGAATGATATCCGGACTTCAAGGGTTAAGTTATGAGGAGAGATTACACAAATTGGGTTTGTATTCTCTAGAGTTTAAAAGGTTAAGGGGTGATCTGATCGAAGTTTATCAGATATTGAGGGGAACAGATAGGGTGGATAGAGAGAAACTATTTCCACTGGTTGGGGATTCTAGGTGTAGGGGGCACGGTCTAAAAATTAGAGCCAGACCTTTCAGGAGTGAGATTAGAAAACATTTCTACACACAAAGGGTGGTAGAAGTTTGGAACTCTCTTCTGCAAACGGCAATTGATGCTAGCTCAATTGCTAAATTTAAGTCTGAGATAGATAGCTTTTTGGCAACCAAAGGTATGAAGGGATATGGGCCAAAGGCAGGTATATGGAGTTAGATCACAGATCTTATCAAATGGCGGAGCAGGCTGGAGGGACTGAATGGCCTACTCCTGTTCCTATGTTCATTGTGCTTGATACTAAACACTATTTAAATGACCATATCTAATATTGAAATAAAAGAAAGAAAGACTTGGATTTACATTGCGCCTTTCGCAACCTCAGGACATCCCAAAGCCCTTTACAACCAATTAAGTACTTTTGAAGTTTAGTCACTGTTGTAATGTAAGAAACACGGCTACCAATTTGTTCACAACAAAGTCCCACAAACAGCAAAGTGATAATGACCAGATAATCTGATTTTATAATGAAATTGTTTGAGGGATAAATATTGGCCAGGACACCAGGGGGATCTCCTCTGCTCTTCTTCAAAATAGTGCCATAGGATCTGTTACATCCATCTGAGAGGGCAGACGGGGCCTCGGTTTAACGAGTCATCCAAAGGTAAATATCATAGGCTAATCAAATTGAAATTATAATTGTTACTTTCACCAGATGGTTTGTTAATACGGGAAATTATCCTTATATAATACTGGAGTCCCAGTGAATTGCTCTGTATAAAACTAGCCCAGTTTGTCCCTCTCAAAATAAATGGATACAGCCTATACAGTATTCAACATGTACTTGGCCTTTAAACAGAATTCCTACCTTTTAACAGATTATCATGTTAAAAACATTCAACAAGTTATAGATTATACAGGACTAAAAATTAAAACAATGTTACACTGAGATAAGGTTATTAATATCCCTACTTATGGGGGTAAATTTTAACGGGGAGCCGGGAAGAGGATGGGGGGGGGGAAGGGGGGAATTCCTGATGGGAAACCCGTAATTCCGGTTTCCCGGACATTCTTACAATTTTGACTTAAGGACGTCTTTCATTTTTTTTCTGTAGGTTTCCTGTCTGACAGGCCAACCAGATTGACAGGCTGGCTGTCAGTCGGACGGGAGAGCAGCCAGGGAGCGGATGCCAACAGGTAAGTCTTAGATTGGAGAGGGGTCGGTCATGGGGGGAGGTTCAGGTCTGGGGTCATCGGGGTGGCTGGGTCATCGGGGGGTCAGTTATCAGGGGGTCAGGGGTCATCGGGAGTCGGTCATGTGGGGGTCAATCATTGGGGGGTAGGGGTTCATCGGGGGGGTCGGTCATGGGGGAGTTTGGTCATGGGGGGGGGGGGTTGTGGTCGGGGGTTACCAGGGGTCATCAGAGGGGTTGGGCATTATCGGGAGGGGTCGGGGGTCATTGGGGGGGTCAATCATCAAGGGGTCGGTCATTGGGGGGGTCGGGGGTCATCGAGGTGGGTCAGGGTCATCTGGTGTGTCAGGGTCATTGGGGTTTGGTCATCGGGGGAGTCATTGGGGTCAGCGGTCATTGGGGGAGTCATCAGGGGCTCAGTCATGGGGGCGTGGGTCGGAGATTGTGAAGGGGGTGTTGGAGATTGTGGGTTTCGGAGATCGTGAGGGGGGGGTTGAACATGAGGAGGGGGTCGGCCGATCGCATGTGCGAGATTGTGGCAGGTAGGCTTGTTGGGCCTCGAGGAAACACTCCTGCTCCTCCTGGCCCACAAGCAGTGCAATAAAGGCACCTGCTGAGCCGGGCCATCTCGCCTCCCCTTATGGTGGTGTGAAGCAGAAGGCTCGGGAAACCCAGCCTCCAGGAGTTAAAAATTAAAACCTGTCAAAATGGAGTCCCAGAGCCTCCTTAAAAGATTTCATTGACTGACCTGCCTCCGTTAAAACCGGAAGTGGGCGGGTTGGAGACGGGTTGGGGTCGGGTTTTACTTTTGTACAATTTTTACCTTCCCATCCACCCCCAACCCACCTGTTCATGGGGTTAAAATTTACCCCATGCCCTGTGAATCTTATAAAAATTAGACTTACAGAATTTGAAGGAATTAGAAATTAGCTTTCCAGATGACATTTGCTCATGTAGATTATATTTAATTTGCATTATTTCTATGTTATCCAAAATAGCATAATGATTAGCTCACCAATTTTTATAAATATATATGATCTATAATTTTGAGTTATGCTTTTTAATTAATTCAAGTTATATTTGCAAATAAACTCGAATTAACATAGCTCACAAATAGGTTATCTGTAGCATCATTTTTGCACTTTACAAATTTTATAAAGTTAAGTCACATGGTTTTTCAGTGAGAAAAAATTATTTTTTAATTAACCCAATTTGCAAATTAAGTCTAATTAGCATAATTTGTGAATATATTATCCTTAATGGACGATAATTGCAGCCTCCAACTTTTTAACGTTATAATTTGATAGATATTAATAAACAATGTGATAAGGTTTATGCTAGTTTTAATGCTGATCCAATTTTAACCCTCCTACATTGTGCTGTTATCCTGGTAAATTAAGAAAAGAGTATTTTTAACCTTTTAATTTCAGTGTTCAGAACTATTTAATTTTCTGCTGATGGAGAATAACGCACTGGACCCATATTGAAGACAATGGTGATTCTGAAGTTGCCACATTACAATATTAAACATAATGAATGCACTAAAATCACCATGGCTGGAAACAATGCAAATGATTTATTATAATACTGGTTATCTTCAATAGTCAGTGCAAATAATAAATTTAGTGCAAAATCCAAATAATGATATTTTATCCATCTTAAAAAACAAAATCCATTGGTCTCAATGAGACTATGACCAAATTAGATATACAGAATTTTAACGAGAATAAGAACAGGCAAAACACTGAAGAATTACTTTTGTCTACAATATAGCTTTTACAGAATAATGGGGTGGGTTAAATGGGCGCTGGGATTGAGGTGCGCGATTAACCCATGCCCGTTGGTTGAGATGTAGACAGCACGTAACATAATTAACCCAATTTGTAAATTAAGTCTAATTAGCGTAATTTGTGAATATGTTATCCTTAATGGGCGATAATTGTACCCTCCAACTTTTTAACGTTATAATTTCATAGATATTAATGAAAAATGTGATAAGGTTTACGCTAGTTTTGATGCTGATCCAATTTTAACCCTCCTATAATGTGGAGTGGCAACAATATCGGGAGTGGCTAGCATTACTTAAAGGCAGCCTGCACCTCTTAAAGGGGAGGTGAACTGTGGCTGCAGGAAGTGCTGGAAGTGCTTTGGGAAGTGAATCTGTGTGGAATATAGTGAAGAGCGAGAGAGTGTGCACGAAGGTTGTTGGACGGTGCACTAGAGGCCTTGGTGGACGAGGTGGACAGACAGTGGGTCATCCTATATCCTCAAGGGGGCGGATGGTCTCCAGACATATGCTGAAGAGGTTGTGGGAGGCTCTGGCAGATGAGGTCAATGCCAGGAGGGTTGCACCACGAACATGGATGCAGTGCAGGAAGTTCAGTGATTTGATACGAGTGGTCAAGGTAAGTGAGTTCAAGTTTCAAGTGGCATCTCCTACCAACTGCACCACTAGCTTCATCCACTGCTCCACACACTACACCCCCCATCACCCACCCACCAACAAACTCTTTCAATCAGTACTCAACTCTTCAAATCAGATGCTGCATTTCACCCTCACACATTACCATCTGGCAAGCCACACACCCACAACTCACAGGTCACACACACTGGCAGCTATTCCCCCATGACAGCCACATCACCCAAACATCTTGCAGGACACTCACTGACACACTTCCCTCTTTCTTGCAGGAGAAGGTGGCGCACAACAGCCAGCAGCAGGAAAGAACTGGAGGACGGCAGGCGCTGCTATATGTCCTCACCCCCATGGAGGAGACAGTGCTGTCCATCAGTGGACGAGCCGTCGCTGCGGCCGTGGCCACTGGCGGTGCTGGAGGGATTGATGATGAGGGTCTCTGCATACCGAATCCTCCTTCTCGCTTCCCACATCTCCCTCATCCCACAATCTTTTCTGACTCACATGCTGCAAATGGTGTAAGCGCGTATGTCTTACTTTCTCCTCTCCCCTCACCACAACTCAACCTGTCTCCCTTTGTCATTTCAGATACCCAAGAACTGGAACCTGTACAGTCAGAAGAGGCAGAAGAAGATGAAAGTGATAATTAAAACACACCGTCACTCAATCTTACACTTGCAGCCACCAGCTCAGATACTGACACTGCGCGTAGTTTAGAGGCTAGGATAGAGGAGGGATCTGCATCTGTTGAGACACTGGGTAGGAGTGCGCAGGAGCTGGGGCAGGGGAACGGATACCGCCGGCGCCAGCTCACCGGAGGGCAAGGTCGTTCACTAGTACTGCTGCAGAGGAGTCAAATGAGGACTTCGATGGCCCAGGCTACAGAAGACGGCTGATGGGCGTGCACACGCAAATGCTTGGGGCACTGGAAAGCCTGCCAGAAAGCCTGTGCACAGTGTCAAGGGGCATGGAGGAGTCCAGCTCCAACTAGGTGCAGGGTTTTGCGCAGAACTTGGAGCCCATCCTTCCCCACATGAAACGGATGGTCAGCTCAATCAGCACACCTGTGGAACCCACCATGATACAGCGTCTGAACAGGTGCAGAAAATAATCAAGAAGGCTAATGGAATGCTGGTCTTTATATCTAGAGGACTAGAGTACAAGGGGGCAGAAGTTATGCTGCAGCTATACAAAACCCTGGTTAGACCGCACCTGGAGTACTGTGAGCAGTTCTGGGCACCGCACCTTTGGAAGGACATATTGGCCTTGGAGGGAGTGCAGCGTAGGTTTACTAGAATGATACCCGGACTTCAAGGGTTAAGTTACAAGGAGAGATTATACAAATTGGGGTTGTATTCTCTGGAGTTTCGAAGGTTAAGGGGTGATCTGATCGAAGTTTATAAGATATTAAGGAGAACGGATAGGGTGGATAGAGAGAAACTATTTCCGCTGGTTGGGGATTTTAGGAGTAGGGGGCACAATCTAAAAATTAGAGCCAGACCTTTCAGGAGCGAGATTACAAAACATTTCTACACACAAAGGGTGGTAGAAGTTTGGAACTCTCTTCCACAAACGGCAATTGATACTAGCTCAATTGCTAAATTTAAATGTGAGATAGATAGCTTTTTGGCAACCAAAGGTATTAAGGGATATGGGCCAAAGGCAGGTATATGGAGCTAGATCACAGATCAGCCATGATCTTATCAAATGGCGGAGCAGGCACGAGGGGCTGAATGGCCTACTCCTATTCCTATATTCCTATATTCATATGTTCCTATGAAAGGTAAGGTGTGTGGGATTGTTGGTGAATGGGGAGGTGCCGTTGAGGTTACTGGTTACTGGTATCACTCATTAATAATCTGATCATTCAGAGCCCTGGCAGACAGGGCCTGTCTACATTGTTGCCTCCCTGCCTCTTCCTCCACTTCCTCTTCCTCCTCCTCCACTTCCTTCTCCATCTCTTCCTCCTCCTCCTCTTCTTCCTCCCTCTTCTGGCAGCTTATCCTGCCCTGCATGGCCTCTCTGCATGCTCCCAGTCATGTTCAATTCCCAGAGGAAGCCCTAGCAGACCACCCATGTCTGGAAGCAACCTTGTTCAGCACATTATTATAAATGCCACTAACAGTACTGCAAGACCACCCAGACCACTCTCTGTATAATATAGCAACTTTCTCCAGGTATAGGAAACTTCCACAAACACCCATAATTGTACCAGCAGCCAGAATAACTAATCCAGAAACTAGCCTGTAACTCCTGCATGATCCCTTTAAATAAAGCTGGTGTAGGGTCCTTCATGCCCTTTAACTCCTGTTCAGCTGTGCGAGGTTAGAACAGTGCGTTGGCTGGAGCGGGGAGTTCGAAAATGCTGCCGGCTGCTTCAAGTCAGTATTACACACTGATTTACGTCATAATCTCCCTGCTCTACATGCTTCTGGTGTTCATCACAACCACCTTTACCAAGATGGTGTCCTGCGCACGTCACGCCATAAGTATCCGCGCGCAACTCAGATACCATTTTCGGGGCTTAGGTGTCCGTGTAGTGCCAACAAAATGGGTGCTTCGCAGCCCAATTCACTGACCAAAGTATTATCCAGCAATAATCTATGGTCCTAAGGTAAAATAGAACAAAAGATGACTAAAGATCTTTACCTTTTCTTTTATTGTGCACTTTGAGTAGACTACACTGGATAACTGTTTTCCAATGGTATTCACACACTTGGGGATAAATCTTAGCTTTTATCATCATACAGAACACTAGCGGGGATGTAGTGGATCATCCATCCATTATATATCCCATTGGATTTTCCTTTCTATTGAAGTCAATGGAAAGCAAAATCTGGTGGGGTGTATAACAGGTGGCTGATCTGGCGCCACTATTTTTCCGCTTGGCGGTGAAAATTAAAATATGCCCCACTTCTGTTTCATTAGGGATAATTTTCAACTTTGCCACCAAGCTGTAACCTGGCAGAATGTATCATCTGTTGTAAAACTTACCCGATTTTCATCCCATTGATTTCAATAGGATTTCAAATGGAAATTGGGCAGGTTCTACAACGGGTGGGCAATTCGCTCTGCCAAGTTACTGCCCAGCTGGTGAAGTTGAAAATTACCCCCATTGTTTCTGATTAGTTTAGTCTAATTAATAATAAAATGAACATTAACGTTTAAAAGGGAACTAACTCCAAGTTAACTGCATTACTCAATTTATTCATGTGATGTTTTTCCTGCTGATTCTTATTCTTGTAGCCAGAGGACCATCAATTACCAGTAGGTATCCAGGGTTACCAAAACATCTCTTTTCGGCTAATAATTCTGGATAAAATGATTCCATGCTATTGAACAATAATAATTCCATTGTGTAACTCTCCTTTATTTCATTCTTTATAATGGGAAGACTTATTACATCTGCATGGAGGCTGAAAAAGCTAGTGGAATTTGCTGAGGACATAACGTAAAGGGTGGATAAAGGGGAACCAGTGGATGTAGTGTATTTAGACTTCCAGAAGGCGTTCAACAAGGTGCCACATAAAAGATTATTGCTCAAGATAAAGAATCACTGGATTGGGGGTAATATTCTGGCATGGGTGGAGGATTGGTTATCTAACAGGAAGCAGAGAGTTGGGATAAATGGTTCATTCTCGGACTGGCAACCAGTAGCCAGTGGTGTTCCGCAGGGGTCGGTGCTGGGTCCCCAACTCTTTACAATCTATATTAACGATTTGGAGGAGGGGACCGAGTGTAACATATTAAAGTTTGCAGATGGGAGGGAAAGTAGAGAGTGAGGAGGACATAAAAAACCTACAAGGGGATATAGACAGGCTGGGTGAGTGGGCGGAGATTTGGCAGATGCAATACAATATTGGAAAATGTGAGGTTATGCACTTTGGCAGGAAAAATCAGACAGCAAGTTATTATCTTAATGGCGAGAAACTGGAAAGTACTGCAGTACAAAGGGATCTGGGGGTCCTAGTGCAAGAAAATCAAAAAGTTAGTATGCAGGTGCAGCCGGTGATCAAGAAGGCCAACGGAATGTTGGCTTTTATTGCTAGGGGGATAGAATATAAAAACAGGGAGGTATTGCTGCAGTTATATAAGGTATTGGTGAGACCGCACCTGGAATACTGCATACAGTTTTGGTGTCCATACTTAAGAAAAGACATACTTGCTCTCGAGGCAGTACAAAGAAGGTTCACTCGGTTAATCCCGGGGATGAGGGAGTGGACATATGAGGAGAGGTTGAGTAGATTGGGACTCTACTCATTGGAGTTCAGAAGAATGAGAGGCGATCTTATTGAAACATATAAGATTGTGAAGGGGCTTGATCGGGTGGATGCGGTAAGGATGTTCCCAAGGATGGGTGAAACTAGAACTAGGGGGCATAATCTTAGAATAAGGGGCTGCTCTTTCAAAACTGAGATGAGGAGAAACTTCTTCACTCAGAGGGTAGTAGGTCTGTGGAATTTGCTGCCCCAGGAAGCTGTGGAAGCTACATCATTAAATAAATTTAAAACAGAAATAGACAGTTTCCTAGAAGTAAAGGGAATTAGGGGTTACGGGGAGCGGGCAGGAAATTGGACATGAATTTAGATTTGAGGTTAGGATCAGATCAGCCATGATCTTATTGAATGGCGGAGTAGGCTCGAGGGGCCGATTGGCCTACTCCTGCTTCTATTTCTTATGTAGATGGAAGGCCTTAACGAACCAGTTCGATGGTAGGAAGTGGAAGCACACTGTATCCCCTCGCTAATGATGGGGAGGCAGACACGAATGGTATGTTTGCCCAATTCCTAAAAGTTGCTCTGGTTGAGTGGGGGGAGGGTGGAAAACAACACTGCTCTTGGTGAACTATGCCAGGAACCACAAACTTGCCTTGGAATGATCTGTGGCTGGTGCAAATGGATTCTGTTTAAGGCAATGCTACCTTTGGTGTTTCACAAAAATGGCATTCTTCAGGTTGCCGCGACACCCCTATTGGATATCTCAGAGCAATCAGAAAGGAACAGGTTGGAGTTAGCTTTTGTGAGGAATGTGTAGAGTGTCCAATTTGTCACACTGCTTGTCTGATGAGCAGAAATTTCCTCCAATTAAATATTGGGAAGACCGAAGCCATTGTCTTTGGTCTCCGCCACAAACTCTGTTCCCTAACCATTGATTCCATCCCTCTCCCTAACTACTGTCTGAGGGTGAACCAGATTGTTCACAACTTTGACATCCTATTTGACCCTGAGCTGAGCTTCTGACCCCAAATCCACTCTGTCACCATGACCGCCTACTTCCACCTCTGTAACATTGCCCACCTCTGCCCCTTTCTCAGCTCATCTGCTGCTGAAACCCTCATCCATGCCTTTGTTGCCTTGAGTCTCAATTATTCATTGCTCTCCTGGCTGGCCTCCCACTTTGCACCTTCCATAAACTTGAGCTCATCCAAAAATCTGCTGCCCATATCCTAAGCCGCACCAAGTCCCGTTCACCCATTACCCCTGTGCTCGCTAACCTACATTGGCTCCCGGTCCAGCAATGCCTCGATTTTAAAATTCTTATCCTTGTTTTCAAATCCCTCCATGGCATCAAATCCCTCCATGGTCTTGCCCCTCCCTATCTCTGTAACCTCCTCCAGCTCTCCAACAACAACAAGAACAACTTGCATTTATATAGCACCTTTAATGTAGTAAAACGTACCAAGTCACTTCACAGGAGCGATTATCAAACAAAATTTGACACCGAGCCACATAAGGAGGTATTAGGACAGGTGAAAGAGGAAGGTTTTAAGGATCGCCTTAAAGGAGGAGAGAGAGGTAGAGAGCACTGTTCCCTCTAAACGGCGGCGTGTGTAGCAGTGCAGCAGTCTGTTGTGTTCCACGCACTTAATCATTCTGTCTGTGCACTTAGTGAAGCTGTACAGTAACTTGGAGTGTGAGGGTCTCTGATCAGGGCTTCATCTGTATGGAGGCAAATGAAGTTAGCTAATCGCAAAACATGTAGGATAATAAATATTAACATGCAAATATTATGACATAAGAAACATTATGCAAAGCTGTGGGGGTCTTTGTAAAATCATGGGTGTGACACTGCTACAAATTTTCCCTGAGCCCCTCACAGTGGTGAACTAGGCAGAACAGCAGAAAACATAACCTTAAAACATGTATTGTATGTCCTTCATCAGTTACCTCTATACAGTCCGTGGTATCAGCTCAGGAACCACTATGTTCCATGTGATTGGAATCTATCCCTTACAACCTTTGATCCCATTCCTAATTAGGTATTTTTCCAACTTGTTTTTTAAAGGAGTGCTTGAACACAACATTAATGCTTTAGCTTGAGTTCTTTTACACATACCCATTACTTTGTGGGGGGAAATTCATTCTAATCTCTAGTTTTGTTTGAGACTTGTTAATTTATTACTCTAGTTCTGTGCTTACAGCTCAGATTACATAACTTGCATATAAATTATTCATTCCGTACACATAGTAAAAAGTTCAGCTGAATAAATACATAATTATATTAACTGTAGTGTGTTCTGTTGTTTAAAATTCAAATGCTGAGTTTGGTTGTTTTAAAAAATAATGCAGCCTGATAAATTAAATCATATAAGACTCCAGATAAAACATAATCAGTTCAATTTGTTGTTTTAATTTGTTAGGTGTAAGAGACCATGATATGGAATCTAGGCATGCACATTTATGGGTAGTCTGCATTGCACCGGTTGGACCATTCAGAGTAATTATTAAGGCAAGGGGAATCAACATCATCATTTACTGCCTTATGGCTGGCAGTCAACTGAACAGTGTGTCAGTCAAGAATGTGTCACATGCAATTCAAGGTCATTTGGGACCTGTAGACGTGCTAGCTGATAACAGCTCAGACGAGTCCGTGAGTCACTGCAACACCACACTGTCATACCCATGTTTAAGTGGAAGGCAATGACATCAGCCAACAATGCAGCCAGCGCTAAGAAGAAATCCTGTCTCACATTCAAAAATCAGTGGCTAGATGAAATTGTAGAGGTGGAATCTCATGAATCAAAAAGCAAGATCCATGTACAACTGAGGAAGATGTTCCAATATATTGCTGATGTGGGCTTGATCTGCAAAATGTGTCCTGGAGCAAAAATATCAGGTGATTTCTCCACTGGCAAGAAATGGGAAGACGGATCGAAGTTAGACTATATGAGGAGGCATTTATCAAACAAATCACATGAATCTGCTGTGGTTGTTCTTAGAAACAGAAATTCTCGGTCACTGGGATTTGGCTTGCGGAATATGTTAACAGAAACTGCTGCTGACAGAGAGAATAAAATGGACCTGACGACGAGATAGCGATCGAAGCCAGATGAAATAAAGATTCTCACGGACAATGTACTGCTTGGAGTACAAATGAACAACTCCATGTACTCTGTGTAACATATACATGACCACATGGCTAAATATCTCCAGGTACCAGCGAGCTGGTGTAGCATAAACTATGTCTTTGAATTTTTGGAATCAATTAACGTTGTCATCCATGCAGAAATTATGTCAGAGATTCACCAATCTTTATTTCATACACTAATTATTGATGAGAGCAGGGATATTTCAGTCAGCAAGATACTTATCATTTATTTCAAGTTCAGGGAAGCGGCTTCTGCAGGGCACAAGACAGTGTTCAGTGGAATTGTTAATTTAACTTCTTGCAATGCACCAGCTATTACAACGGCCATCAAAGATTTATACACTCTGAATCAGCTGGGCGTGTGAAAATGGTGATATTCACTTCAGATGGTGCTTCTGTCATGCTGGGAAAAAACAATGGTGTTGTCATATGGCTTAAGCAGTCCATTCCACGTTTAGTAGACCAATACTGTGTGGTCCATCGAGAAGATTTGTGAATAGTTGATGCCTGGAACAAAGTACTAATGATAAAGGAAATAGAGACATTGCTGAGAGCCATTTATACAGTCTTCTGCAGATCTTCACTTCGAAAAGGACAATTTGAGGAAATTGCAAATGTCACAGAATGTGAAGCTGTGTCCTTTCAACCTCTAAATGAAGTGAGGTGACTATTGAGACATTTAGCTGTTAGTGCTCTGATGCACAATTACGATGCTCTTCTTCAATACTTTGAGCATAAATAAACAGAGAACAATGACTCAGTTGCCAAGTATTATCTGAAGAAGTTCTCAGACTCTACTTACCATATCACCATAGCGGCATTGAATGATAATCTGTGTGAGCTAGCAGAATTGTGTAAATCATAGAATCATAGAATCATAGAAGTTACAACATGGAAACAGGCCCTTCGGCCCAACATGTCCATGTCGCCCAGTTTATACCACGAAGCTAGTCCCAATTGCCTGCACTTGGCCCATATCCCTCGATACCCATCTTCCCCATGGAACTGTCCAAATGCTTTTTAAAAGACAAAATTGTACCCGCCTCTACTACTGCCTCTGGCAGCTCGTTCCAGACACTCACCACCCTTTGAGTGAAAAAATTGCCCCTCTGGATCCTTTTGTATCTCTCCCCTCTCACCTTAAATCTGTGCCCCCTCGTTATAGACTCCCCTACCTTTGGGAAAAGATTTTGACTATCGACCTTATCTATGCCCCTCATTATTTTATAGACTTCTATAAGATCACCCCTTAACCTCCTACTCTCCAGGGAATAAAGTCCCAGTCTGTCTAACCTCTCCCTGTAAGTCAAACCATCAAGTCCCGGTAGCATCCTAGTAAATCTTTTCTGCACTCTTTCTAGTTTAATAATATCCTTTCTATAATAGGGTGACCAGAACTGTACACAGTACTCCAAGTGTGGCCTCACCAATGCCCTGTACAACTTCAACAAGACATCCCAACTCCTGCATTCAATGTTCTGACCAATGAAACCAAGCATGCTGAATGCCTTCTTCACCACCCTATCCACCTGTGACTCCACTTTCAAGGAGCTATGAATCTGTACTCCTAGATCTCTTTGTTCTATAACTCTCCCCAACGCCCTACCATTAACGGAGTAGGTCCTGGCCCGATTCGATCTACCAAAATGCATCACCTCACATTTATCTAAATTAAACTCCATCTGCCATTCATCGGCCCACTGGCCCAATTTATCAAGATCCCGTTGCAATCCTAGATAACCTTCTTCACTGTCCACAATGCCACCAATCTTGGTGTCATCTGCAAACTTACTAACCATGCCTCCTAAATTCTCATCCAAATCATTAATATAAATAACAAATAACAGCGGACCCAGCACCGATCCCTGAGGCACACCGCTGGACACAGGCATCCAGTTTGAAAAACAACCCTCGACAACCACCCTCTGTCTTCTGTCGTCAAGCCAATTTTGTATCCAATTGGCTACCTCACCTTGGATCCCATGAGATTTAACCTTATGTAACAACCTACCATGCGGTACCTTGTCAAATGCTTTGCTGAAGTCCATGTAGACCACGTCTACTGCACAGCCCTCATCTATCTTCTTGGTTACCCCTTCAAAAAACTCAATCAAATTCGTGAGACATGATTTTCCTCTCACAAAACCATGCTGACTGTTCCTAATTAGTCCCTGCCTCTCCAAATGCCTGTAGATCCTGTCCCTCAGAATACCCTCTAACAACTTACCCACTACAGATGTCAGGCTCACTGGTCTGTAGTTCCCAGGCTTTTCCCTGCCGCCCTTCTTAAACAAAGGCACAACATTTGCTACCCTCCAATCTTCAGGCACCTCACCTGTAGCGGTGGATGATTCAAATATCTCTGCCAGGGGACCCGCAATTTCCTCCCTAACCTCCTATAACGTCCTGGGATACATTTCATCAGGTCCCGGAGATTTATCTACCTTGATGCGCGTTAAGACTTCCAGCACCTCCCTCTCTGTAATATGTACACTCCTCAAGACATCACTATTTATTTCCCCAAGTTCCCTAACATCCATGCCTTTCTCAACCGTAAATACCGATGTGAAATATTCATTCAGGATCTCACCCATCTCTTGTGGTTCCGCACTTAGATGACCTTTTTGATCCTTAAGAGGCCCTACTCTCTCCCTAGTTACCCTTTTGCCCTTTATGTATTTGTAGAAGCTCTTTGGATTCACCTTTGCCTGATCTGCCAAAGCAATCTCATATCCCCTTTTTGCCCTCCTGATTTCTCTCTTAACTCTACTCCGGCAATCTCTATACTCTTCAAGGGATCCACTTGATCCCAGCTGCCTATGCATGTCATATGCCTCCTTCTTATTTTTGACTAGTGCCTCAATCTCCCGAGTCATCCAAGGTTCCCTACTTCTACCAGCCTTGCCCTTCACTTTATAAGGAATGTGCTTACCCTGAACCCTGGTTAACACACTTTTGAAAGCCTCCCACTTACCAGACGTCCCTTTGCCTGCCAACAGACTCTCCCAATCAACTTCTGAAAGTTCCTGTCTAATACCATCAAAATTGGCCTTTCCCCAATTTAGAATTTTAACTTTTGGGCCAGACCTATCATTCTCCATAGCTATCTTAAAACTAATGGAATTATGATCACTGGTCCCAAAGTGATCCCTCACTAACACTTCTGTCACCTGCCCTTCCTTATTTCCCAAGAGGAGGTCAAGTTTTGCCCCCTCTCTAGTCGGGCCATCCACATACTGAATGAGAAATTCCTCCTGAATACACTCAACAAATTTCTCTCCATCCAAGCCCCTAATGCTATGGCTGTCCCAGTCAATGTTGGGAAAGTTAAAGTCCCCTACTATTACCACCCTATTTTTCTTGCAGCTGTCTGTAATCTCCTTACATATTTGCTCCTCAATTTCCCGTTGACTATTTGGGGGTCTGTAGTACAATCCTATCAAAGTGATCTCTCCCTTCTTATTTTTCAGTTCTACCCATATGGACTCAGTGGGCGAACCCTCGGATATATCCCCTCTCACTACTGCCGTGATGTTCTCCCTAATCAAGAACGCAACTCCCCCTCCTCTCTTACCTCCTGCTCTATCTTTCCTATAGCATCTGTACCCTGGAACATTGAGCTGCCAGTCCTGCCCCTCCCTTAGCCATGTTTCAGTAATAGCTATAACATCCCAGTCCCATGTACCCATCCATGCCCTGAGTTCATCTGCCTTGCCCATCAGACTTCTTGCATTGAAATAAATGCAGTTTAATCTAGACTTCCCTTGGTCTTTGCCCTGCTTTCTCAGACCATCTGTCCGGTCATGTTCTGTACACTCTCCCTTACTGCCTTTTGTTTCTGTCACCACTTTATTTCCCACTGACTTCCTGCATTGGTTCCCATCCCCCTGCCACATTAGTTTAAACCCTCCCCAACAGCACTGGCAAACACTCCCCCTAGGACATTGGTTCCAGTCCTGCCCAGATGCAGACCGTCCAATTTGTACTGGTCCCACCTCCCCCAGAACCGGTTCCAATGGCCCAGGAATTTGAATCCCTCCAGCTTGCACCATCTCTCAAGCCACGTATTCATCTTAGCTATCCTGTCATTCCTACTTTGACTAACCCGTGGCACTGGTAGCAATCCTGAGATTACTACCTTTGAGGTCCTACTCTTTAGTTTAACTCCTAACTCCCTAAATTCAGCTTGTAGGACCTCATCCTGTTTTTTACCTATATCGTTGGTGCCTATATGCACCACGACAACTGGCTGTTCACCCTCCCCCTCCAGAATGTCCTGCAGCCGCTCCGAGACATCCTTGACCCTTGCACCAGGGAGGCAACATACCATCCTGGAGTCTCGGTTGCGTCCGCAGAAACGCCTGTCTATTCCCCTTACAATCGAGTCCCCTATCACTATAGCTCTGCCACTCTTTTTCCTGCCCTCCTGTGCAGCAGAGCCAGCCACGGTGCCATGAACCTGGCCACTGCCACCTTCCCCTGGTGAGCCATCTCCGCCAACAGTATCCAAAACGGTATACCTGTTTTGGAGGGAGATGACCGCAGGGGACCCCTGCACTGCCTTCCTACTCTTCCTCTGTCTGTTGGTCACCCATTCACTATCTCCCTCAGTAATTTTTATCTGCGGTGTGACCAACTCACTGAACGTGCTATCCACGACTTTCTCAGCATCGCGGATGCTCCAAAGTGAGTCCATCCGCAGCTCCAGAGCCGTCAAGCGGTCAAACAATAGCTGCAGCTGGACACACTTCCCGCAGGTGAAGGAATCAGGGACACAGGAAGGATCCCTGAATTCCCACATCCCACAAGAGGAACATGACACGGCGCTGGGATCTCCTGCCATGACTTAACCCTTAAATTAGCTTAAGAACAACTACAATGTCAAGAGAAAAAAAAAGGAAAGAAAAACTACTTACCACTCCCTTTAAGGAGTCTACTCCTTTAAATTGTTCTCAATTTAGAGAATGTTAACTACACTGGGGACCTTGATTCACTAAAAAATAAACGCTACTTCCTATAAGACCTGCAGACCTTCCCTTTCCTTTTACTTCAGTTACTGTCGATAAGGAGAAATACTCACCTGAACCTACTCACCAATCAGGTGCCTCCCCTGTGTCGCGTCCCGATCTGATTCCTGACGTCACTTCGAACTCGGTCGCAGCTCCGCTCGGCTCGGCTCCTCTCAGCGCTCTGAAATCCCGCCTTTTATCGGACGCTCCCTCCGCTCGGCTCGGCTCCTCTCAGCTGTTCTCAGCGCTCTGAAATCCCGCCTTTTATCGGACGCTCCCTCCGCTCGGCTCGGCTCCTCTCAGCGCTCTGAAATCCCGCCTTTTATCGGACGCTCCCTCCGCTCGGCTCGGCTCCTCTCAGCGCTCTGAAATCCCGCCTTTTATCGGACGCTCCCTCCGCTCGGCTCTTATGCTTTCAGAAGAGCTGTTTAACAATAACCGAAGCTGTACAGTTAACGAGGGCCAAGATCCGCAGGATCAGTAGACTGTATCTTGGCGAGACACTCTTCTGGTGCAACATAGTGTAAAATCTAATTGCATCATGCACATGAGATGAACCATTCAAGGGAGATTCCATTCTGACATTCATATCCCTACTATGTGATCATCTGGAAAAAAGGTTCCCAGAAAATGAACTCAATGAACGGTCCGCTTTCGATTTTGCTTCACTTGCACCACAACAATTCAGCTATGAATCTGGTACTGAGAATATTGAAAAGCTGGTTGACAAATGCAGACAAATCCTAACAAGTCCTGATCCTCGGTCAAGTAAGGTCTCCTGGGCAAAACATCATGGATGAGATGGATAGTCATTGTGAGCCAATACAATGACTACAAGTACTTAATTGCAAAGAAGATTGAAACAAAGTCATTGAAAACATTTCAGGACTAGTGGATATATGGGCAACGTTTCAAGCTTCAAGTGCTGATTGCGAGCATGGCTTCAGCCTGATGAATAATATGAAAACAAAATCACAAAACGGTTTGAAAGAAAATCACCTTGATATGCTTATGCAGATCAAATCTCATCTGTCAAGTGGTAGAGTAGTAAACCTGGACAAAATATATAAATACTGGAAGGGAGGGAGAGACAGAAGAGAAAAACATTCGAACCAGATACAGTCACCCTCTTCTCTATCATCTGGCCTGTCATCTACAGACTCTGGGGGCTCAATTTTGCAGAGAAGTAGCCGGTGCGTTGGGGGCGGGGGGGCTCCGAAAATCGGGGAAATCCCGATCAGGCTCGGAACCCGGCTCCAACCCGCAGACTTCCGGGTTTTCCACTGCCGTGTCTGGGTGCGCGCGCACCTCCCGAATGTGGAAGTCCCACGGGCAATTAAAGCCGACGGGATGATATTTTACACAATTGTTTAGATAGTTTAAGTACTTGAAGTATTTAATTTTCTCCACTTTGAGGCAGGGGTCCGATTTTGAAGCATCCTTAGCGTGTTTCCAGTGCTGTGGGAAATGCTGCATGTTGCAGCCAGCAGCCAGTTGCACATTCAAATGCTTGTTTGACAGATGGGAATAAAAGGTGAGTTATTGCAGCAGGGCACTCAGTTCTTTCACACAAACTTTTGGCTGCTTGATCTTTGTGTTTTCACTGAAAATTCTTATTTTCCACTCATAATTCTTCTGTTCACACATATTTAACTACTTTTCGGACCCTCTCAAACTGACACCATCAGGATGGGTGGCGCCATGGCTGCATAAACCACTACATCCGAGGATGAGCAACCTCACCAGCCTCACCAGGCACGGCGTGCACATCCGCCACTTGGAGCTCCACAACACAGTGCTGCGCCACAGACACTTACACAAGAGCACAGAGGGCAACAACAGAGAGGGCGACATCGCAGGAGGCACTACCATCGCCACAGGGTCGACAGACCGAGGCTCAGCTTCCTGGAACTCTCTGAGGACCAGTGCATACGGAGGCTCAGAGTGAATCGCCAGGTAGTTGCAGACATCTTCTTCATGCCGAGCTGCTCCCGGCTGGGCCGAGCAGCATCTCCTTATCTGTCACTGTCAAAGTCACCACTGCCCTCAACTTCTTTGCCTCTGGATCATTCCAGGGTGCCACCGGGAACATCGCCGGGGTCTCTCAGTCATCTGCCCACAAGTGCATAAGGCGGGTCACCGATGGCTTGTTTCGCAGGGCCTCGCAGTGCATCAACTTCCCCATGGATGACCTCAGCCAGACGGAGAGGGCAGTGGGATTCCACTCTGCGGCTGGCTTCCCACGGGTGCAGGGTGTAATCGATTGCACCCATATAGCAATACGAGCACCTCCACACGAGCCAGGACTGTTCATCAACAGGAAGGGCTATCACTCCATCAACATTCAACTCGTTTGTGACCACCGCAAGAGATTCCTTCACGTGTGCGCCAGATACTCTGGCAGCTGCCACGATTCCTTCATCCTCCGGGAGTCCAACATCCCGCCCCTCTTCCATGCACCGAACACCCTTAAGGGCTGTCTCCTCAGTGACAAGGGATACCCCGTGCACACGTGGCTCATGACACCTCTGAGGAACCCAACCACCGAGCAACAGCATCCATATAACAACAGCCACATCGCAACCAGGTCTACAATTGAGCATGCTATAGGGCTGCTCAAGATGTGATTCAGATGCCATGATCGTTCTGGGGGAGTGCTTCAATATGCACCAGACAGAGTGGGACGCATTATAATAGTGTGTTGTGACCTGCACAACATGGCACAACAGAGAGGGGTGCTGCCTGAGGAGGCCCGATCCACATCTGCCATCCACATTGAGGAGGAGGAGGAGAAGGAAGAGGAGAAGCAGGAGGAGGAGGCAGAGGAGAAGGAAGAGGAGAAGGAAGAGGAGAAGCAGGAGCAACCCATGGGCAGAGCAGTGGCTCACCTGGCTGCTCGTGAGGCCAGGGAGTCACTGATATGTGAATGGTTCTCCCAACGTCAGTAAGTGTGAAGAGTCCAGTCCTCAGACTACCTGGAAAGAGCAGTGCCTACACCAGGCCGCCCACCCTTCCCAGCACAAAACAGTCCTGCAACTACACATACACCCATTGCAAAGTGACCCAATGGGTGGCATCAAGTGTTGCCGTTCATGGTGAACCTAATGAAAGGTGGCAGTAGTGGTGACCTTCATAATATTTAATGGGATTTTAACAAAAATCAAATATAAATAAAAAACATGACCATCTGTCAAACACCCTCGTAAATGTCCTTTGTGCTTACAAAACCTTCAACTTTCTCTTCCGACTACTTCTACGCTGTGCTTCCCCTGTGGCTGCAGCAGAAGTAGTGGCAGGTTGCTCATGTTCATGCCCTGACTGCTTATATGCTCTGGGCCTACGCCCTCTGGGTTTTGGAGCCTGTGAGGGCCCCTCAAAAGACTGCTCCACCTGCACCTGTGCAGGGGCAGACTTGGCCACCTGGAGAGGAGACAGCATTGCGGATACTGGTTGAGAGAGGGGCAACGGGTGAGACTTGGGAGCGCTTTGAATGGCGCCCCCACTTCTATGTCCCCTTTCGCCATCATCCCTCCCATCCCTCCCATACGCCAGGGCCATATCACTCCTACCTCTCTGCTGGACAACAGTTTGGAGGACATGTGTGATGCCTTGTAAGGTCAGTGCTAGTGTATCTGTCTGTTTGTTTAAGGCGGCAGAATGTTGTTCACCCCGAGTCCTAACGGCCATTGTCAGGGCCTGAATGGACTCATTTGTGAGCCGTGCTTGAAGCTCAATGTTGGCCTTCTCTCCATCGCAGACATTCCTGCACTTACCCGTGACACTATCTCAGTCAGTTGCTCATGTCCCTGCAGCACTATCTTAGAGATTCCCTCCCGTACCTGTGCCACCATTCCACTCGTGCAGGACTTGGTCTCCTCCATCCTCTGCGCTATTGTGGAGAGTGCACGTGGCACCTGTTCCAGTACTTCGCAGATGTGCTGCTGTCCCTCGATCATTCTCATTTTAAAGGATGGCCCCCAGGGTTCTGCATCTGCGTCCAGCTGAGCAGAGCCTGGAGAGGAGTGCTCCCACCGACGCGGATTCTCAGCAGCTGCCCCTGCCACCAGTGTCTGCTTGTGCTCACGTATGTGTGGTAACTCACCAGGTGTCAACCCAATTAGAGGGCTAGGACCCACCAAGGTGTGAGTATCTGCACTGGTGGATGGCTCGCTAAGATGTGACGGTGCACCCTCAGAGACAGGCAGGTCCTCTGAGGAATCACCCTCTGCTGTCACAGCGGTCGCTGAAGGCCCTGTAAGAGAACAGAAGGCAATATTAAGCATCATCACAGATGTATCATGTTGTGATGAGCATACTGAGGTGCTGAAGATGCCAAGCGTTGTTAACATCAATTCATATTGTGTGTGCTGAATGTTAAAGTTGTGCCACCAGACGTTTGCCGGGTGCCAGTCTCGGCGGCGCCGACAGACAGGCACTCGAGGGTTCGGCTGAGCTCCAGCCCCTGCTGCTCCGCCTCTGTGAGGACGACGATTTGTTGCAGCCCCCCTCCAGTCCTTGCCCTCTCCCGTGCATTTTGCGCTCTCTTCTAGAAGGGGAGAAAGAATAGACATGTGAGTGAGTGATGGTGAAGAGGCCAACCAATGAATGCATTGGTTTGGGTGCGGCTGACCGTGAAAGAGGTACATCAGAGGGTGAGTATGAGACAGAGCCATGACATTGGATGAGGATTGGGTTGAGTGGTACTGGTGGGGTGAGTAATGGGGTGGTGAGGAAGAGCAGATAAGTTGAGGATGAGGCTTTAGTGGGTGTGAGGAGTGATGTGATAGAGTAGTGTTGGCAGTGCAGAATGAATTGGGGGATGGGGGCAGTGATGTGGAACATGGAATGTAGGAGAATGAGTAAGTGTACTCGCTTTGGCTGACTTAGTTAGTTCATTGAAGTGCTTCCTGCACTGGATCCATGTGCGCGAGATGTTGCTGCTGCTGGTGACCTCCTCTGCCACCTCGAGCCAGGCCTTCTTGGTGGCAGAGGCAGGCCACTTCCTCCCATCCGCCAGGTAAAACAGATCCCTTCTCCTCCTCACCCCATCCAGTAGCACCTGAAGTAAGGCATCGTTGAATCTTGGAGCAGCCTTGCCCCTGTGCTACCCTATTGTGATTTGTGGGTGTTTGCTCCAGGAAAAGCCATTGGAGGACTGCCCCTTTAAATAGAGCTCCTCCAGCTGACAGCCTGTGATGCGGGTGTGCAGTCCGCCCGCTGCGCAGTTTTCGGACGGAAAACCCGGAAGCCACGTTAAGTGGCTCCAATTGAATTGCGATCGCGTGGGAAACACATTTTTTATTGGTCGGGTTACCCACGCACCCATTCAGCAACCCCCCCCCGCCTCCACTCTAATATCGGGGTCACAGTCTCAATCAGGATGTCCCCATTCCTCTGGTGGCTGTGTTTACTTCTGAAATTTCTATAACCAGTTTTGTTTAAATAAAATTCCTTGACAGCTCGCCTTATTACAATTATCCATTGTTTTGTACATTTGTTCTGTTTGTTATTTACCCTGAATAATGTTTTCTAAAAAGAAGTTCTATTCAAAGTTGTGATTTTTTTTACGGTGGTGCACACACCTTTTATATCGGTGCACAAACCCAAATTCATTCCATACACGGCTGAAAAAAATTAGAGAGAGCATATACGTAGAGAGGCGGAGAGGTTTAGGGAGGGAATTTCAGAGCTGAAGGCACGGCTGCCAATGGTGGAGTGATTAAAAACAGTTTTCCTTTATGGTTCAGAAATCCTATGCATGCAATGGATGTACTTTCTTTAGCCCATGCTTGTGACCCAGGATCATGCTGTGATGTGAATTCATGGCTAAAAGGGAAACTTGCAGAACTCCTGTCACTGAGTACCCTGGAGAGGGGAGTCACCCTCAAACATTAAACACTTCACATGTGGACCTAGATTAAGCAGTTCATAGAACCATAGACTCTTAAACACAGAAGGAGGCCATTTGGCCCGTCGTGCCTGTGCTGGCTTTTTGAAAGAGCTGTCCAATTTTTTCCAACACCCCAGCTTTTTCCCCCATAACCCTGCAAATTAGGCCTCTAAAAGCACATGTCCAATTGCCTTTTGAAAGTTCCAATGGAATCTGATTCCACCACCCTTTCAGGTAATGCGTTCAGGTCATAACAACCCTGTGTGGAAAAATTTCTCCTCATTTCCTCTCAAGTTTGTTTGCGAATTATGACCCCTGGTTATCGACCCACTTGCCAGAAGAAACGGTTTCTCCCTACTCGCTGTATCAAAACCTTCATAATTTTGAATACCTCTATTAGGTCTCCCTGTAACTTTCTCGGCTTTAAGGAGAATAATCCCAACTTCTCCAATCTCTCCACATTACTGAAGTCCTTCATCCTTGGTATCATCAATGTAAATGGTGATGAGTAAGCCTGATATATGGCACTGGACTTGGATGTGAAGCAATACCTCTGCCCTTGTAGGCCTACTGCTTGAGGAAGGAGTCCTAGGACTCTTTAGAATTTTAGGAATTCTATTTCCTTTTCTCCATTTACTCCCTACCTTCCCAGTCAGTAACTGCTGGCCATCTAGGGAGGGCTCAAATCGGTGCTTATCAGCTGTCCAACTACCAGCTACCGACTATCCACCTGGGGGTTGTGAGGTAAGGGGTGGTGGGGGGTGGTGGGGAAGAAAAATTAGGTCTGTTTGGAATGAAGGACAGCAAAACTGGTGATGGAAGTTCAGAACCAAGACTTGGTAATCCGATATCTGAGCTAGGTAGGTCCAGAGTACTCCAGGGCACTGTTGATAGAACCTGGAAGGGTACACCTAGCGCCAACTCACCTTCAGATAACTCTAAAAGCCAACGCACTAATGGGTAGGATGGTTGAGACTGTACAAGCACAGTGATCTATGCTGGTGAGCTGTGTGGTTTTAGCTGATTAAACTCCAGCTGTACCTCTGTGGATGAATGGAGATCTTTAAACTTTGGCCCTGCCAACTTGTGCCTAAGCTCTCGGACGTAGATGTGTGTATGAGGACAGCATGTACATTCTATTTCAGATCAATAGAAGGGATGTTGATTTTGTCAGTAGCTTGGTTTGGGGACACTTTAACATATTGCTGGATCGTTGCACGTCAGACATCCAACACTCGCCCAACTCAACAAAAAAAATCACATGGATTTCAATCACTTCTAAAACATTTGGCCAATAAAATGTAATATTATAATACAGATCATATATTATTGTCCATAGAATTACCATAAAATGGTATATCTAACTGCTTGATAATTATTTTAGGAAACCCAGCAACAACTACAGCTTGCATTTATATCACGTCTTTAACATGCAAAACTCCTAAGGTGCTTCATAAATAGATGTAATAAAAACGGATGCCAAGCCAGTAGGGAAGAAATTAGGGGGATGACCAAAGTGACTTGCATATCTTTTCATGATCGGTTTATTATTTATTGATGCATGCATCTACATTTGTATATTCACCAACACTTTTGCAAGTGTATAGTGCAACTGCAAGCAAGGTTTAAAGTTTGGAAGAAATGGAACTGAATTACCTGTGACAAAAACTTTGCACAAAATTATCAAGTGAATGTATAAAATCTTTATGTAGGATCAAGACGCTGTGCAGGATCAAGATGTGTCAAACAGCATCAGCTGTCCCACAAAAAGGAGCTGATTAGTTTTGATACTTTTTGGTATTGATCATAGGATTCCCATTAGTTTCATTCTACCTCATTTGCTAGTAATCATAACCATGACCACAGAACATAAGCCTCAAAGGTAACAGTTGTCCTTTAGGAGAGGTAGAATTGTTCCATAAGCCTTATAGAGTGTTTCATATGTACTAGGTCATATGAGAGAGAACTACAGTATCAGCCCTGGCTTAGTGGTAGCTCTCTTGCCTCTAAATCAGCAGTTTTGTGGGTTCAAACCTCACTTCAGAGATTCAATGCAGGACTGAGGGAGTGCTGCACTATCAGAGGTGCTGTCTTTTAGTTGAGATGTTAAACTGAGGTCCTGTCTGCCCTTTCAGATGGACATAAAAGATTTCATGGCACTACTTGAAGAAGAGGAGTTCTTTTGATGTCCTGGCCAATATTTATCTTCAACCAACATCACTAAAAACAGATTATCTGGTCATTTATGTCATTGCTGTTTGTGGGAGCTTGCTGTGCACAAATTCGCTGCTGTGTTTCCTACATTACAACAGTGACTACACTTCAAAAAATACTTCATTGGTTGTAAAGCACTTTGGGACATCCTGAGGCTATGAAAGACGCTATATAAATGCAAGTTCTTTCTTCTTACTATGTTAAGTGATTTTAAAAAGGTGAAACAGATACAAGGGACAAATGATGGATATAATAGAAGATAGAAGAAAGAAAGGATAAAGGTAATACATGAAAGGCAGAAAGTAACATTGATGGATAAATATTTTACTGAGGAAAATAACTGCACAGATATCTGTTGCCAAGTTGACCATCATCCTGTCACGCAATGATGGGCTACATTCTGGTCTAACTAGGATTCTATTTAGGTTTTTCATATGCACCTGCGAATTCATATATGTCACATGTCTATTTCTAATTATGCAAACTGTACAGAAGATAGATGTAACAGTTTATGTTTTGTAATTATTATTAGACTTCCATTGTACCTGATTCTGGCTGGCCAGGTGGGTCCATATGTTTCTCCATCTGTGCTCAGTGTTCTTCGTCCTCTGACAACTACATCTTACACATTGTTGATTGGCCTTCCTGGCATGCGGTTGGCACAGGCTCACAAGGTGACATCACTATACATGTTCACTGTTGTGTATTGGAGGATGTATTTAGTCAGACATTTATCTTCTGGCAATAATGTAAACATCAGTGGTGACATTCTTGCTTTTCTTTTGAGATGTTTAAACTGAATTTCTGACACTCTCAGCATTTTTCACTGAGATTTAAGTTCACTTATGTGGTCTTAAATCAGTATCTGTTTTGCCTTTACTGGGTTTTTATTTTGTTATTTACAAGTTCTTAATAAAGAAAGAAACTTATCGTCACTTTGAGTTATATTAGAAAATAAATATCATTGTATCTTCTTTGTCGCATATAAAATTTTACTTTGTGCATTTTGTAGAGTTAATGTCCAATGCAGTTTTCTCTGTTGAAAAAAACATTGGACAAACTACATTCTAGTTTTCAAACTGGCTGAGATTATACAAATATACTTCTACAATATGCATTTCTAGTGCATCTCAGAGATATAGCAGATTTACACTTGCAATTTATTTTCAGACTGGAAAGTAGACAGCCTAGAAATTTAGATGCATCCATTTCTGGGCATGTAAAGGGAGCAGAATACAATCCCTGTGCTTGAGTGGTGAGGTCCGAGGAGCCCCCAATATTGAGCCTCATTAACTTCAAGCCAGTGTAGTGAGAGGAGTCCAGCAGCGATGAGTAAATCAAAATGGGCCACTGCTAGTGTCACAGCGGCCTTCAGGTGTGTGAAGTGGGGGTCGGAAGCTGGGGAGAGATCAGAAGGAGGGGGCAATTGTGGGCCTCCGGAGGGTGGGGGGCGGGGTGGGGTTCACGATCAGTGGCCCTGGGTCGGGAATCTCATGGCTGGGTAGGGGAGGGAGATCGGGGGTCGGGACCGGGGAGCCAGGAGGTCGGGGTGCTTGAGGCTGGGTAGAGGGGAGGAGGGACAGGATCATTTTCATGGCTAGGATGGACTGTCAGCACCTGCAAGGGTGCATCAGTGTCGTCCAGCCCGATCTGATCTTGTAAGCCAAAGTTTCCACAGCCACTCCACCTGAGGTCCCCCAAGGCCCACCAGGGCTGAAGAAGAAAACATAACTTTATGGAGTCTTCTGCTCCAAAAGGAGCCATTTGGCTTCCTGACAAAGGATTAGGTAATATTTAAGATGTGAGCCTAGAAATTACTGTTTGCGATACTAATGCACAAACACATAACATTTTTGTATGACATTCTTCTGTCCTCTCTTTTATCCATTTGTAATAAAAACAAAAATACTGGAAAACCCACTCAGCAAGTCAGGCAGCATCGGTGGAGAATGAAACAGGTAATATTTCGGTCAATGACCTCAAGGTCATCAACCTGAAACGTCAACTCTGTTTCTCTCTCCACAGATGTGGCCTGGCCTGCTGAGTGTTTACCAGCACTGCTTGTTTTTATTTCAGATTTCCAACATCTGTAGTTTTTTGCTCTGTTAAAACAGCAGACAGAAGATCATACAAATATGTTACGTGTTCATACACTAAAATCACAGACAGTTGTTTCTAGGCTGTGATTTGTTGTCCAGCAGTTATTAATTACTTTTGGATCAAAGAACGAATTCTAAGTTCCTAAAATAGTTGACATCGGGGAGAAAAATAAATAAGGAAGAGTCTGAGCACAATTAGCACATTCAGAGCTGTGGACAGAAAGCAGAGCAAAAAAGAAACACCAAGAAACAACCTCAAAATTCTTGACTGTCAACAGAAGAAAAAAATCCATGCATAAACTGGCCCTGCATCATTCTGGACTAAGTATTGCTCGTCGCAATGAAAGATCCAGCAGTTAATATTATGTCGATATAGGGGATCTTGATTAACTCACCCATTGCCTCTTGTTTAGTCAGCTCTCTGTCCTATACAGTTAGTCAGTATGAAGCATTATTCATTACAGAAGCTCACGTATATTTATTTCTAGTTTTAGACACTTTCCCTAGGATTTGTGTATAGTCCATAATATGGGCTTATTGGAAGAGTTTTCACAGCAATTATTTTCCACTTTTGATGGTAAATCCATATTTTATGCATTAACTATTTTTTTCTTGTTATATTCAATATTTTAATGCAGACATAAAGGAATCCTATGGATGGAAAGGGCTGATAATGCCAACTCAGTGGCAAAATCAGGTTAGATGTGGAGAAATTAAACTTCTGCCCGAAACTTCCCCCAGAGGCTTGCTGGAGCTTGCCCTGTTGAAGTCAGGATCAGAGCTGTACCGTGAAAGGATGAAAATGTATTTTTTTAAAAAGAAAATTGCAGTGTGGCAGTCAGAGGTACCTCTACCCATTCTTGTCACTGCTCCTTCTGAAAGCCTGCAGAGTAACAATTTCCCTGAGCTAGTCTTGATTACAGCTTTCGACTCAAACAGGCAGTGAGCCACTGCCTCTGGTGTAAGTGCCATCATGAGTATGGTGGATGACAAGTAAAACCATTGCAAAATTAAATGACGAAACTGCTGGCCTTATAATTCTCCTAACCTTTAAATCAAAATCTATAATTGGTGTTAGGAAACTATTCAGAATTTATTTCTTATTTCAAACTAATTACCTGAATTATCTGCTCACCTGTACTAACTGCCTTGCTAAGGCCTTCATAGTCGCTGTGTCAAAATCCTGGAACTCCCTACTAAACAGCATTGTGGGAACACCTTCACCGTACGGAATGCAGCGTTTCAAGAAGACGACCCACCACACCACCATCTCTGGGCAACTAGGGATGGACAATAAATGCCGACCTTGCCAGTGACACCCACATCCTGAGAACTAATAAAAAGACTTCAAATGGATGGGTCATTAATGACAAAGTGTTACTGAGTACAAACTGTCCATGCTGCAGCAAAATACTGACTGATAGTTATAGCTTTGAGATTTATGTGATAAACAGTGTTTCTTGGAGAAAAAGAATTGCTAAATACTCCGCTTTAAAACTTTAGAAGTAAAAAAGAAACTTGGTTTTGCTGGCAGAAAGAGAACCAACTGAAGTCATGTTGTTTAAGGGAGAAATTGCCAGAAATGTTTCCCATTACATCTACCATTGTATACCACTGTATAGGAGAAATTTTAACCCTGCCAGCCCAGCAGAAACCTGGAGGGCAGGAAGTTAAAATTACCCATGGGACTTACCTGCAGATTTCCCGCTGTCTTCCTAAAGATTCTGATTATAACCTGCTATTCTGAGCAGGTGGGAAGGCCACAAGAAACCAACGGTGTCCTTCTTTAAATATGCAGGTCGGGCTCCGATGATGGATGCAGGACAGCTCTGCCAGCCCCCAGATGAAAGGTTTCGGCCTGTCCAGCCTCGAGCTCTCCCCCCAATCCAATTGCGAGCCCCTCCCGAACCCCCTCCTGGCAGCTTACCTCAGTCTTGGGGACATTCCGCACCCGCCCGCCAGCCAGCAGCGCCTCCTGCCAGTTTTGGGCGTGAGATTATTCAGATGAGGCTCGTGTGTTAAAATCTCACAGGCCTCAGGCTGCCTAGGCTGGCATGGTGCCCTGAGTTAAAATTGGGGTTTAAGTTTCTGTTATGTGTTTAGGGTAAATAAGCATTTTGGAGATTCATACCTAAGATGTCTGAGTTTATTTCCTATAGACTCACTTATTTCAACAAGCATTCTAGACGTGCTAATATTTAAAGGTTGAATAAGAATACTCACTCCAAGAACTATGTTTTTGGATGGCTGTAACCCTAATCGGCCTGTCCAGGAGACAGCTCTGTGCATGGATGGATACATACAGGTGTGGAGCTCTCTCCCAACAGTTAAAAATTTAAACGTTTATGGAGTGGACATTTGATAAAACTTAACATTATACAAATCACTTTAAGGCCTTGGCATTATCAGAATTACTTGGACATTGACACAATCAACCTCTGCTTTTGTTGAGTTGGATTCTGACAAATTTCAGATCACTGACCACTTCTTCATTCAGTCTGCATGCACTTTCTTCCATCCCTTGAAAGAATCTATTCTCTAACTATTTAAATTAAGGTCAGGGAGGTTTAAAAAATTGCCGAAAAGACATGCCCCTTGCGCACTTTGTGGACCAGATTTGATGCTGCATTGCGATGTCAAACCCAAGTGGTGTGTAACTCCCTTCTCCAGAGAGTTGCACTCCTCTTCGCTGTGGAGTAAGGTCAGGTCAACCCTGACTTCTATAATGCAATTGTGAGCCCGAATTGAAATTAACTGGTGCAGCACAGGTTTCTCGGATGTCAGGAAAGTCGCCAGGAAAACAGAGGCGAGATTGCTCGGCACTTCATCTGGGGGGGGGACAGGGTTAAAGGTCAGGAGGCCCGATGTTAATAAAGGTTCTGTGCTCATAGGTCCTTTCTCAGTTCCCTGTGGGACACAGTTTGGTGAGAATACTTGGTGTGAGAGACTTATTTGGAGAGTTTTGAGGTATTCACACAGGGAAGCTCACGATGGACAGTGCCATAGCTGCTCTCGATTGGACTGAGGAAGAGGAGGATAACGAGGATCAACAGCAGCAAAGGCCTGCTGTGGAGAGAGCTGCAGGTGGCTAGCAGACAAGGGAGCAACAGAGGGGATGAGCTCACAGAATGCCCTATCCACCCAACAGGGTCTACAGGCAGAGGCTCAGCTTCCTTAATCAGTCGGAGGAACAGTGCTACCGAAGGCTGAGATTGTCATATCTGATGGTCGCAGAAGACCTGCTACCTGCTGGACCTGGTGGCCATACATTACCAGTGGCTGTGAAAGTCACCACTGCACTCAATTTCTTTGCCTCCAGTTCCTTCTTTCCATCAATGTGCAGCAGGTGTACAACCACAAGGAAAAGTTCATGCAGGTCTGTGCCAGATTCCCTGGGAACTTTCATGATGCTTTCTTAATGTGTCAGTCCAACATCCCCAATATGTTCAGAGCTGGAACCAGCCCTAACGGGCGGTTTCTAGGCGACAAGGGATACCCCCTACAAACCAGGCTGATGACCTGATGACTCCTCTAAGGAACCTCACCAATGAGAACCAAGAGCGCCACAACATGAGCCATCTGACATCCAGATGTGTCATCGAGCAAGCCATCAGCATGTTCAAATTGCACTTCAGGTGCCTGGACAGGTCTGGAGGCACCCTTCAGTACTCACCCGCGATGGCCTCCAGGATAATTGTGGTCTACACAATTGGCACTCGCCATTCAAGAATGGGGAACACGTGAAAGTGGTACGAAGTAATACATTTAATATGATGTAACAAATTAACAGCATTAACAAGTATCAAAAAACACCCATGTGCTTATCCTTGGTGAACTATAAAGCTTTGCTTTTCCTATCTTTGGCACTTCTACATGGTGTTACCCCTGTGGCTTCAGCAGAGGTAGTGATAGGCTGCTCTGATACTTGCTCTGTCTTTTGAGGTGCTCATGGTCGACAACCTCTGGGTGTTGTAGCCCATGAGGGTCCTGCCAATGACTGCTGCACCTGCACTTCTGCAGGGGCAGACTGGGCCAGCGGGAGAGGAGGACTAGACGGACTAGATGCAGGGAGGATGTTCCCGATGGCTGGGGAGTCCAGAACCAGGGGTCACAGTCTCAGGTTACACAGTATGCCATTTAGAACCGAGACAAGGAGAAATTTCTTCACTCAGAGGGTGGTGAACCTGTGGAATTCTCTACCACAGAAGGCAGTGGAGGCCAAGTCATTAGATGTATTCAAGAAGGAGATAGATATATATCTTAATGCTAAAGGGATCAAGGGATATGGGGAAAAAGCGGGAACAGGGTACTGAGTTAGACGATCAGCCATGATCATTTTGAATGGCAGAGCAGGCCCAAAGGGCCGAATGGCCTACTTTTGCTCCTATTTTCTATGTTTCTATATGTTTCTATGTCGGGTACTGGTGGTGGGGTGGAGGGGGGCAATGGGTGAGATGTGCAAGCGCTTTGAAAAGAGTGCGCACTTTCATCTCCCCAATCACGATCCTCCCTCGGCTGGGCCAACGGTACATCACTCCTGCCTCGCTGCGGGACAGCAGCGTAGAAGGCATCAATTATGCCTTGGAAGCGCACGTCTAATCTATCTGTTAGTTTGTCGAAGCTGGTAGACATTTCGGTGAACAAAGTTTGCAGAGACGCCGTCTGGGCCTGGAGAGACTAATTTGTGCGACCTGATACAACTTCCATGGAGGAGGCCAGATTTTCAACTGAAGATTGGAAGGCCCTGCAACATCATTTCATAAATGTTCGAGCTGGACTCCTCCATCCTCTGTGCCATTGTGGAAAGCGTGACTGGCAGGACTGCCAGTACCTTGCACAATTGCTACAGAGCCTCCATTATTCTCCTTTTAATTGATAGCCGCCACCCCCCACCCCCCCCGCCCCACCCCGGGGTTCAGCATCTTTGTCCAGTTGAACAGAGCTTGGAAAGAAAGGTGTCCTCCGATCCAGACTCTCCTCAGCTGTCCCTGCCACCACTCTCTGCTCCTGCTCAATGGTGACATGTGATTCACCAGGTGACATCCTACCTAACTCTCTAAGAGAACATATGAACATAAGAAAAAGGAGCAGGGGCAGGCCATACGACCCCTCGAGACTGTTCCGCTATTCAATAAGATCACGGCTGATCTTTAACCTCAATTCCAATTTCCTGCCTGATCCCCATATCCCTTGATTCCCCTAGAGTGCAAAAATCTATCGATCTCAGTCTTGAACATATTGAACAACTCAGCATCCGCAGCCCTCTGGGGTAGAGAATTCCAAAGAAACTCTTCCTCATCTCAGTCTTAAATGGCCGACCCCTTATCCTGAGATTATGCCCCCTAGTTCTAGACTCTCCAGCCAGGGGAAACAACCTCTCAGCATCTACCCTGTCAAGCCCCCTCAGAATCTTACATGTTTCAATCAGATCACCTCTCATTCTTCTAAACTCCAGAGAGTATAGGCCCATTTTACTCAATCTCTCCTCATAGTATAAACCTCTCATCCCAGGAATCAAGCTAGTCAACCTTCGTTGCACCGCCTCCAAGGCAAATATACCTTTCCTTGGGTAAGGAGACCGAAACTGTATACAGTACTCCAGGTGAAGTCTCATAAAAGCCCTGTACAATTGTAGTAAGACTTCCTTACTCTTGTACCCCAACCTCCTTGCAATACAGGCCAACATGCCATTTGCCTTCTTAATTGCCTGCATGCTAATTTTTTATGTTTCTTGTACGAGGACTCCCAAATCCCTCTGAACACCAACATTTAATAGTTTCTCACCATTTAAAAAATATTCTGTTTTTCTATTCTTCCAAAGAAAGTGGACAACCTCACATTTCCCCATATTATACTCCATCTACCATCTTCTTGCCCACTCACTTAACCTGTCTATATCCCTTTGCAGAATCTTTGTGTCCTCCTCACAGCTTATTTTTCCACCTAGCTTTGTATTGTCAGCAAACTTGGATACATTACACTCGGTCCCTTCATCTAAGTCATTAATATAGATTGTAAATAACTGAGGCCCAAGCACTGATCCTTGTGGCACAGCCTGCCAACCTGAAAATAACCCATTTATTCCTACTCTCTGATTTCTGTTCATTAACCAATCCTCTATCCATGCTAATATATTACCCCCAACCCCATGAGCCCTTATCTTGTGTAACAACCTTTTATGTGGCACCTTATCAAATACCTTTGAAAATCCAAATATACTACATCCACTGGTTCCCCTTTATCTACCCTGCTTGTTAAATCCTCAAAAAACTCTAATAGATTTGTCAAACATGAATTCCCTTTCATAAAGCAATGTTGACTCTGCCCAATCATTTTATGATGTTCCAAGTTCCCTGTTACCACTTCCTTGATAATGGATTCCAGCATTTTCCCGACAACTGATGTCAGGCTAACTGGCCTGTAATTCCCTGTTTTCTCTCTCCCTCCTTTCGTGAATGACGGGGTTACATTTACTACCTTCCAATCTGTTGGAACCGTTCTAGAATCTAGGGAATTTTGGAAGATCATAACCAATGCATCCACTAACTCTGCAGCCACTTCTTTTAGAACCCTAGGATGTAGGCCATCAGGTCCAGGGGATTTATCAGCTTTTAGTCCCATTAGTTTTTCTAGTACTTTTTCTCTACTGATATTAATTACTTTAAATTCCTCACTCTCATTAGCCCCTTCGTTCCTCATTATTTCTGGTATGCTTTTTGTGTCTTCTACTGTGAAGACGGGTACAAAATATTTGTCTAACATCTCTGCCATTTCCATATACCCCATTAAAAATTTTTACTGTCTCAGCCTCTAAGGGACAAACATTTACTTTTGCTGCTCTCTTCCCTTTTACATACTTGTAGAAGCTCTTACAAACCGTTTTTATATTTCATGCTTGTTTACTTTCATAAAATCATGTTGAACAATAGTCTCCAACAAGCAAGAGTCTAACCACCTCCCCTTGACATTCAACGGCATTACGATAGTTGAATCTCCACCATGAGTGCAGTTCCAAAAGCACTCAAGAAGCTCGATACCACCTAGGACAAAGCAGTCCATTTGATTGGCACCCCATCTACCACCTTTAACATTCACTCCTTCCACTACCGGCGCACTGTGGCTGCAGTGTGTACCATCTACACAACAACTCTTGAAGGGTTCTTCGACAGCACCTCCCAACCCGCAACCTCTACCACCTAGAAGGATAAGAGCAGCAGGCGCATGGGAACATCACTACCTGCACGTTCCCCTCCATGTCACACACCATCATGACTTGGAAATACATCGTCATTCCTTCATCATCGCTGGGTCAAAATCGTGGAACTCCCTACTTAACAAAACTGTGGGAGTATCTTCACGACACGGACTGCAGTGGTTCAAGTAGGTGGCTCACCATCACCTTCTCAAGGGGAGTTAGGAATGGGCAATAAACGCTGGCCTTGCCAGCGACGCCCATGTCTCATGAATGAATTTTTAAAAGTTCTATTTTCTCACTTTTTATCAATTTTTTGGTCATCCTTTGCTGGTTTCTAAAACTCTCCCAATCCTCAGGCTTACTACTCTTCTTCACAACAATATAGGCCTCTTCTTTTAATCTAATACTGTCCCTAACTCCTTTAGTTAGCCATGGATAAATCACTTTTCTCGTGGAGTTTTTACTGCTCAATGGAATGTATATTTGTTGAGAATATTGAAATATTTCTTTAAATGTTTCCCATTGTTTATATGTCAGATTAAAGTCCCCCATGATTATTGCATTACCTTTGTTGCAAGATTCTATTATTTCTTGACTAATACTATGTCCAACTGTATACCAACTGTTAGGGACCGATAAACTACTCCCACCAGTGTTTTCTGCCCCTTGTTATTTGATACTGTCATGTCTTTTAATCTAATTTTCCAATCTATCTTAACCAACTCATCCCTCATACCTATGTAATTGGCTTTATTTAAGTTTAAGACTCTAGTTTCAGGCTTAAGTATGTCATTCTCAAACTCAATGTGAAATTCCATCATATTATGATCACTCTTCCCCAGAGGATCCTTTACTGTGAGATTACTTATTAACCTTGTCTCATTACACAATACAAGATCCAAAATAACCTATTCCCTGGTTGGTTCTGTGATGTATTGCTCTAAGAAACTGTCACGAATGCATTCCATGAACTCATCCTCCAGACTGCCTTTGCCAATTTGATTTGTCCAGTCTATATGAAGATTAAAATCCCCCATGATTATTGCATTACCTTTGTTGCAAGATTCTATTATTTCCTGATTAATACTATGTCCAACGGTATAGCTACTGTTAGGGACCTATAAATTACTCCCACCAATGTTTTCTGCCCCTTGTTATTTCTTATCTCCAGCCATACTGATTCTACTTCCTTATCCTCCGAGCCAAGATTCTTTCTTTTTTTTTATTATTCCTTCACGGGATGTGGGCGTCGCTGGCGAGGCCAGCATTTATTGCTCATCCCTAATTGCCCTCGAGAAGGTGGTGGTGAGCCGCCTTCTTGAACTGCTGCAGTCCGTGTGATGACGGTTCTCCCACAGTCCTGTTAGGAAGGGAGTTCCAGGATTTTGACCCAGCGACAATGAAGGAACGGCGATATATTTCCAAGTCGGATGGTGTGTGACTTGAAGGGGAACGTGCAGGTGGTGTTGTTCCCATGTGCCTGCTGCTCTTGTCCTTCTAGGTGGTAGAGGTCGCGGGTTTGGGAGGTGCTGTCAAAGAAGCCTTGGCGAGTTGCTGCAGTGCATCCTGTGGATGGTACACACTGCAGCCACAGTGCGCCGGTGGTGAAGGGAGTGAATGTTTAGTGTGGTGGATGGGGTGCCAATCAAGCGGGCTGCTTTATCTTGGATGGTGTCGAGCTTCTTGAGTGTTGTTGGAGCTGCACTCATCCAAGCAAGTGGAGAGTATTCCATCACACTCCTGACTTGTGCCTTGTAGATGGTGGAAAGGCTTTGGGGAGTCAGGAGGTGAGTCACTCGCCGCAGAATACCCAGCCTCTGACCTGCTCTTGTAGCCACAGTATTTATATGGCTGGTCCAGTTAAGTTTCTGGTCAATGGTAACCCCCAGGATGTTGATGGTGGGGGATTCGGTGATGGTAATGCCGTTGAATGTCAGGGGGAGGTGGTTAGACTGTCTCTTGTTGGAGATGGTCATTGCCTGGCACTTATGTGGCGCGAATGTTACTTGCCACTTATCAGCCCAAGACTGGATGTTGTCCAGGTCTTGCTGCATGCGGGCACAGACTGCTTCATTATTTGAGGGGTTGCGAATGGAACTGAACACTGTGCAGTCATCAGCGAACATCCCCATTTCTGACCTTATGATGGAGGGAAGGTCATTGATGAAGCAGCTGACGATGGTTGGGCCTAGGACACTACCCTGAGGAACTCCTGCAGCAATGCCCTGGGGCTGAGACGATTGGCCTCCAACAACCACTACCATCTTCCTTTGTGCTAGGTATGACTCCAGCCACTGGAGGGTTTTCCCCGATTCCCATTGACTTCAATTTTACTTGGGCTCCTTGGTGCCACGCTCGGTCAAATGCTGCCTTGATGTCAAGGGCAGTCACTCTCACCTCACCTCTGGAATTCAGCTCTTTTGTCCATGTTTGGACCAAGGCTGTAATGAGGTCTGGAGCCGAGTGGTCCTGGCGGAACCCAAACTGAGCATCGGTGAGCAGGTTATTGGTGAGTAAGTGCCGCTTGATAGCACTGTCGATGACACCTTCCATCACTTTGCTGATGATTGAGAGTAGACTGATGGGGCGGTAATTGGCCGGATTGGATTTGTCCTGCTTTTTGTGGACAGGACATACCTGGGCAATTTTCCACATTGTCGGGTAGATGCCAGTGTTGTAGCTGTACTGGAACAGCTTGGCTAGAGGCGCAGCTAGTTCTGGAGCACAAGTCTTCAGCACTGCAGCTGGGATGTTGTCGGGCCCCATAGCCTTTGCTGTATCCAGTGCACTCAGCCGTTTCTTGATATCACGTGGAGTGAATCGAATTGGCCGAAGACTGGCTTCTGTGATGGTGGGGATACCGGGAGGAGGCCGAGTTGGATCATCCACTCGGCACTTCTGGCTGAAGATGGTTGCAAACGCTTCAGCCTTGTCTTTTGCACTCACGTGCTGGACTCCGCCATCATTGAGGATGGGGATGTTTGCAGAGCCTCCTCCTCCCGTTAGTTGTTTAATTGTCCACCACCATTCACGACTGGATGTGGCAGGACTGCAGAGCTTTGATCTGATCCGTTGGTTGTGGAATCGCTTAGCTCTGTCTATAGCATGTTGCTTCCGCTGTTTAGCATGCATGTCGTCCTGAGCTGTCGCTTCACCAGGTTGGCATCTCATTTTTAGGTACGCCTGGTGCTGCTCCTGGCATGCTCTCCTGCACTCCTCATTGAACCAGGGTTGATCCCCTGGCTTGTTGGTAATGGTAGAGTGAGGAATATGCCGGGCCATGAGGTTACAGATGGTGGTGGAATACAATTCTGCTGCTGCTGATGGCCCACAGCGCCTCATGGATGCCCAGTTTTGAGCTGCTAGATCTGTTCTGAATCTATCCCATTTAGCACGGTGGTAGTGCCACACAACACGTTGGATGGTGTCCTCAGTGCGAAGACGGGACTTCATCTCCACGAGGACTGTGCGGTGGTCACTCCTACCAATACTGTCATGGACAGATGCATTTGCGACAGGTAGATTGGTGAGGACGAGGTCAAGTAAGTTTTTCCCTCGTGTTGGTTCGCTCACCACCTGCTGCAGGCCCAGTCTAGCAGCTATGTCCTTCAGGACTCGGCCAGCTCGGTCAGTAGTGGTGCTACCGAGCCACTCTTGGTGATGGACATTGAAGTCCCCCACCCAGAGTACATTTTGTGCCCTTGCTACCCTCAGTACTTCCTCCAAGTGGTGCTCAACATGGAGGAGGACTGATTCATCAGCTGAGGGAGGACGGTAGGTGGTAATCAGCAGGAGGTTTCCTTGCCCATGTTTGACCTGATGCCATGAGATTTCATGGGGTCCGGAGTCAATGTTGAGGACTCCCAGGGCTACTCCCTCCTGACTGTATATCACTGTACCGCCACCCACGGTGGGTCTGTCCTGCCGGTGGGACAGGACATACCCAGGGATGGTGATGGAAGACTCTGGGACGTTAGCTGAAAGGTATGATTCTGTGAGTATGACTATGTCAGGCTGTTGCTTGACTAGTCTGTGGGACAGCTCTCCCAATTTTGGCACAAGTCCCCAGATGTTAGTAAGGAGGACCTTGCAGGGTCGACTGGGCTTGGTGTTTTGCCGTTGTCGTGTCCGGTGCCTAGTGGTCCGATGCCGGGTGGTCCGTCCGGTTTTATTCTTATTATGACTTTTCGTAGCGAGATTTTACAACTGAGTGGCTTGCTAGGCCATTTCAGAGGGCAATTAAGAATCAACCACATTGCTGTGGGTCTGGAGTCACATATAGGCCAGACCGGGTAAGGTTGAAATGCACATGATTAAGGTGATCATATTTGATAAAGTGATTAGGTCAATTCAAGAGGACTTTATCTTGTAGGAGATGTGGGTCTGAGAGATTAATGCAGTCATCCTGCTACAATGCACAACCAATCTCGCCACCTCCGATGCTCAGGGAGGCAAATATGCCATTAATTTCCAATGCTTCCTCTTTTGTTGGGTAAAGCTCCAAGATCTGTGGGTGTCCGCCTCCGGTCCTCGCCCTCTCCTAGGCATTCTGTCCTCTATTCTCCTGCAAGGATGGTGCAACAGACATATGAGTGGCTCTAAGTCATGTGTGCATCCAAGTAATGCAGTGCAATTGGTGAGGGTGGCAATCAGGCAGATGCATCACGAGTAGCACTGACATACATTTGAGAAACATGCTGACGGTGCCATTTGAGGACATGTGCTGAGAATCAGGGGAGCTGACTGAGGTGTTATCACATTACATGAAGATTGGAGTGAGTGGCAATGGTGGATGGAGGAAGGGGGAGGTGAGGATGTGAGAGGAGTGAAGATGCAAGGATGTGCATGCAAGTGGTACGATAGGTGCTGATGAAAGTGAAGGTGTAAGGAGTGCTATGAATGGAGTATGCTTGACAAGAAAGAGTGAGAGGGGGTGCAATACAGGATGTAGGTAAATCTGTGACTCTGCTCACCTTTCCTGATCTGGTTAGGTCAGTGAAACGCTGCTTGCACTCGATTCCAGGTTCTCATTGTCATGCTCCTGCTGCTCACTTCGTGGGCCACCTCAAGCCATGCCTTCTTTGTGGTGGCAGCAGTTTATTTTTCCCATTGCAAAACATCCAGGCATGAGTCATTAAACATGGGGGCAGCCTTTACTTTCTTTGCAGGCATTTCCCTTAGTTTTCTCCTTCAAACACCTCACCATCGATCTCCCGACATCCTCCTCCATTGTACGTGTGAGCTTGTCCTTTAAGTAGTCGAGGTTAAAACGTGTTATGCGAGTCCGCGTCACGCATGCGTACGAGCATTGGAGGTGCAAAGCCCGGACGTAAAATGATAATGAAGCATCCCCATTGAAATTGGACATTCCCAAGCGCCCTATGATGTTGCACGTTCATCGTCCACTATCAGCGACCACCCCCACCCCCACCTCCGCTCCGTATCTGTCCCCGCATTAATATCAGGGTGCATATCAAGTTGGAGGGGAGGGGGGGGGGAGAGAGGGGAGGGCCCTGACCCACTATCACCCAGATCACCTGGAGAAGCCTATGGAGGGCTCCTCTGCTGTGAATGCTGGGGGTAGGATCCAGGCAGAGGTAGGGTCGGCTGGGACAGCTGGTCCATTCATTGCACTCTGTGGTGGGTGGGTTGGTTGTTGGTGGCGGTGAACTGGAGGAGGATGGCGACGCGATGGCGGGCACCGAGGATGACTTTGATTCTATCGCCAGTGAGGCGGTGGATTCCCTGAGGCTCCCCTCCGAGTTACCACGCATTCCCGCTGTGGAGCTCCAAGAGTTTGTTGCAGGACACCTGCGTTGTCCCAGTAAGGTCCATCGGGCCTTTGACCATTGGTCAAAGTTCACACTGCTCATCTGGTCCATCCGTGCGGCTATTAAGACCCTGTGCACCATTGAGGTTGTCGACCGGGTTGGGCTGCTCCAACTCCAAAAGTTCTTCAGTGCGCTTCTGAGAGAGTGGAGGCTAATTAGTGACCCCGCTCACCTTGTATAATTAGTTACGTATAGTGCTAGGTTCACTGAACTCTTGCCATGAAGATAACTACAGCGGGCCTCAATGTCAACAGCAGCAGGGAGGACTACTGCAGATTTCAGCACTTCTTGGTCCTTAAGGAAGGGAGTTATGTGGTGTGCTTCCTGCAGGAAACCCACACTATCCCAGGAGACAAAGCTAAATGGATCCTGGAGTGGGGGGGTTCTACTTAAGTCACCTTGGCACCAATTCTTGCTGGGTGGCTATCTTGTTTTCAGCTGGAGATCCTGGGGGGGGGGGGGGGGTCAAGGAGCTGGTACCAGGCCGCTTGCTCCATGTTACCGTTCGCCTGGGGGATGTGCCACTTCACTTGGTGAACATGTTCACCCCTCAGACTGATCCTGAGCCAGTGTGTTTTTTTAATGAAATGGTCACTTACCTCAATTCTGTTAACGCTGGTGAATATATGGTCCTTGGGGGGGATTTCACCTGTACCCTCGAGACAAGGGACCGCTCCGGCCCTCTGCAGTGCCTGTCGGCGGCGGAGAAGTTAAGGGATCTGGTCGGGTCCTTCTACTTGGTGGAGGTCTGGCGAAATCTCCATCCCGACTCCAGCAGCTTCACATTTGTGAGGTCTGGAGGAGGGCGGAGCAGAATTGACCATCTTTACATTTCCCGGGCATACGTCTCCTGCGTTTTATCGTCTTTCATGCAGCCGATGCCGTGCTTGGAACACCACCTGGTGTGGATGGAGCTCGCTCTGCTCTGCGTGTGGGTGGGATCCGGTAACTGACACTTTAATAACCTACTTTTGGAGGATGAGAGGTTCCAGGAGTTGTTCCGTCAATTCTAGATCCACTGCAGAAGGAAGGGGGACTTCTCCACCTTGAGGCTATAATGGGACGTGGGCAAGGCTCGCGTCCGTCTCTTCTGTCAAGAGTTCACGAAGGGATCGATTAAGAGCGGGAGTCCAGGATCGAGCAATTGGAGAAGGAGGTGCTTGGTCTGGAGTCCCATCTCAGTCAAGTCGTTGAGGATCCAGCCCGGCGGCAGGAGTATGAAGAGAAGAAGAGAGCGTTGATGGATCTGCAACTCGTCGGGTCCCGAGACACGTTTGTGAAGTCACAGTTCCAGTTCCTTCGGGACCTGGACCATGGATCACCCTTCTACTCACTGTAAAAAGGCAGGGGATCCGTAAGTGGCTCCTTGGGCTGCTGGTTGACGATGGGTCCCTTGTCACGGATCTGGAGGAAATCAGTACCAGGTTCCGTGTCTATTGTGGGGATCTGTTCTCTCCGGATCTGTCCAGCAAGGATGCTCATACAGTCTTGTGGGAGGGCGTGCTGAAGGTCAGCCCGGAGGGCGCCAAGCTGCTCGATGCTCCGCTAAGCCTGGCGGATCTGACCGATGCCCTCCGCCAGCTCTCAAGGTTGGATGGGCTCACCGTGGAGTTCCACATGGTGATCTGAGACATTGTGGGGAATGACAACACGCAGGTCCTGGGGAAAAGTCTAGCGACTGGGGAGATGCCCCTTTCTTGGCACAGAGCATTCATCGCCCTGCTGACAAAGAAGGGCGATCTTCTCCATTTGAAAAATTGGTGCAGTCTCAGCACGGATTACAGGATCTTTGCCAGGGCTATGTCTATTAAACTTGGTGGGGGAGGCCCAGTGGAAGGCTCTCTACACAGGAGTCCTTCCCTACACCAGTGGTGATCTGCAGTGGAGAGTGTTGCATGGAGCAGTAGTGTGCAACAGTTTTTTAAGCACCTTCACGGACTCCCAGGCCGCATGTGATTTTTGAGGCCTAGAGGAGACCATGGTCCATGTATATATTCAGTATGAGAGATTGCAGCCCTTGTATAGTTACCTGAAGGGGTTGCTTCCCAACGTTTGGTTACACTTTAGCCCCACACTCCTAAGGTATAGCCACCTGGTGCAGCGGGGGTTGGGTAAGTCAGAGGATCTTCTCATGGACCTCTTCCTTGACCTGGGTAAAACAGCATTTTGTAGATTCAGGATGGGCGGGGCCAATGGTGGGGTCGCTCTGGCTGCCTGCCTCTCTTCTGTGGTCTTGTCCGTGCCCAGGTGGCCCTGGAGAAGGAGCATGCAGTGTCCACCAGTACATTTGATGCCTCCCGTGACCTGTGGGCACTGCAGGGTATAGTGTCTTATAAACGCTGATATAAACATCTTAATTTAGTTGGGAAGGTTCCCTTTGCTTTTGTTGGGACTTTGTTGTTTATTTTGGCTTCTTTTTGTTTGATTGGATAGTACGTTTCTTTCCTATATTAACGGTGCCCGAAAAGGAGCACTTGTGCTGATTCTTGTTTGCTGAGCCTGGGGCAACACAGTGTCACCCTTATTGGTCCATCAAAAGAGGCCCAGGCTAGAAGCCGTAGCAATTTGTGAACAAAGTTCTTCATTAGCTCGGGATGCCTGTCCTGGAGTCTATAACCAGTGCCAAACTTGGCTTGGACTAATTGGGTCCAAAGAGCTTCAACTGCTGCTGATGTGCTAATACCTCTTGCCACAGCGGGCAGATTGTCGCTACACCACCTCCCTTCTGACCTATTCTAAACTTTCCTAAAACAGTTATATCCTGCGATATGGCATTCGGCACCATCATTTAAATCTAGCTGTGTCTCAGTAACACCTATAACATCTGGGTTTTCTAATGCTGCATAAGATTATAGTTCCAGCAGCTTATTTCTAAGTCTTCTTTTATTAGCATAGAAACATTTCAATCGTCTATCAGTTAGCTGACTCTGGGTACCATTCCTTTTCTGTGCCTTACCTTTAAAATATCTGGGTAGTCTATTAGAGTTACCTACACCAGTAAAACTACTGACTGGTTTATCTATTCTAACCCTTGACTCAACTAGTTTAAATGCTCCCCAAAGGCTACCTCAAAATTCTTGGCCAATATCAGTACACCCAGAAAATTAAGATGGAGGCCATCCCTCCTAAAAAGCTTACCTTGCTGCTGAAAACTTCCCCGGTTGTCAGTAAAAGTAAGTCTCTCCCTCTTACATCGGTCCTTGAGACAAAAGTTGAGTCCGATGATTCGACTTGTGATGTCACATACTGCGATCCAGAATGGCTGGATGTGTGGACATAACTAGAATATATGTAGGAGAGTATATATGAACATATGAACAATGATGGACAGGAAAAGAGGCTCTGGTTCATCGAGCCTGTCCCACACAATCATAATACCTTGTGTATCATAATATATGCACTCCCCATCTTACACCATGTGATCTCCTGGAAGAGGCGAAAAACCAGTTAAAAACCCAGGCCAATTTGGGGGGAAAAAATCTGGGAAATTCCTCTCCAATCCCTTTGGCAATTGAAATTAGTCCAGGAGATCACTCTGGCCCTGATAATTCTATGCATTATATTCCTACCTTTTGTAAGAGGTGATCTCCACCCTAGCCAGAAACAGGTCCAGCTCTCGCTTGAAAGAATTCAGTGAATCGGCATCCACCGCATGAGCCGGCAGCCTGTTCCACAGGTCCACAATTCTTTGGGAAAATAACCATCTCCTGACATCGAAACTAGATCTGGAGTTGCGCAACTTAAAATTGTGACCCCTGGTACTCCCAGGTCACAGCCCCTCCAGTAGTTATTTGGCTTGAAGGAACAAAATTTGTGAGGTTTAGCATGTGTAATGCTTTCTCTTTCTTTTAAACACTTTTTAAAAAAAAAATTGACACAAAAATTTGTGGCAGCTGAAGTGTGATAGATGCATTGAAAGCTTCACAGAGATTCTTTAATGGGAGCACACAAATGAACATAGGAACAGGAGTAGGCCATTCAGCCCCTCATGCCTGCTCCGCCATTTGATAGGATCATGGCTGATCTGTGATCTAACTCCATATACCTGCCTTTGGCCCATATCCCTTAATACCTTTGGTTGCCAAAAAGCTATCTATCTCACATTTAAATTTAGCAATTGAGCTAGCATCAATTGCCGCTTGCAGAAGAGGGTTCCAAACTTCTACCACCCTTTGCGTGTAGAAATGTTTTCTAATCTCACTCCTGAAAGGTCTGGCTCTAATTTTTAGACTGTGCCCCCTACTCCTAGAATCCTCAACCAGCGGAAATAGTTTCTCTCTATCCACCCTATCTGTTCTCCTTAATATCTGATAAACTTCGATCAGATCACCCCGTAACTTTTGAAACTCTAGAGAATACAACCCCAATTTGTGTAATCTCTCCTCATAACTTAACCCTTGAAGTCCGAGTATCATTCTAGTAAACCTATGCTGCACTCCCTCCAAGGCCAAATTGTCCTTCCGAAGGTGCGGTGCCCAGAACTGCTCACAGTACTCCAGGTGCAGTCTAACCAGGGTTTTGTATAGCTGAAGCATAACTTCTGCCCCCTTGTACTCTAGTCCTCTAGATATAAAGGCCAGCATTCCATTAGCCTTATTGATTATTTTCTGTACCTGTTCATGGCACTTCAATGATCTATGTACCTGTACCCCTAGGTCCCTTTGGACATCCACTGTTTTTAACTTTTTACCATTTAGAAAGTACCCTGTTCTATCCTTTTTTGATTCAAAGTGGATGACCTCACATTTGTCTACATTGAATTCCATTTGCCAGTTTTGCCCATTCACCTAATCAATATCGCTTTGTAATTTTATGTTTTCATCTACACTGCTTACAACGCCACCAATCTTTGTGTCATCGGCAAACTTAGATACGAGACTTTCTATGCCTTCATCTAAGTCGTTAATAAATATTGTGAATAATTGAGGCCTCAAGACAGATCCCTGCGGGGCTCCACTAGCCAATGTGAGTACCTACCCATTATCCCTACTCTGTGTCGTCTTTCGCTCAGCCAACTTTCTAACCAAGTCCGTACTTTTCCATCGATATCTTAGCTAACAGTCTCTTATGTGGGACCTTATCAAATGCCCTCTGGGAGTACATATAAATAACGTCCATTGACATTCCCCTGTCCACTACTTTAGTCACCTCTTCAAAAAATTCAGTCAGGTTTGTCAGGCACGACCTACCTTTCACAAATCCATCTCTCTGATTAACTGTAAATTCTCGAGGTGTTCAGTCACCCTATCCTTAATTATAAACTTCAGCATTTTCCCCACAACAGATATTAGGCTAACTGGTCTATAATTCCCTGGTTTCCCTCTCTCTCCTTTCTTAAAAAGCGGAGTGACATGTGCAATTTTCCAATCTAGAGAACTTTGAAAGATTATAGTTAGGGCATCTGCAATGTGCTCACCTACTTCCTTTAAAACCCTGGGATGGAAACCATCTGGTCCTGGGGATTTGTCACTCTTTAGTGCTATTATTTTCTTCATTACTGTTGTTTTACTTATGTTAATTTTATCGAGTCCCTGTCTCCGATTCAATATTAGTTTTCTTGGGATTTCCAGCATGCTATCCTCTTTTTCTACTGTAAATACTGATGCAAAGTAATTGTTCAACATGTCTGCCATTTCCCCAATATCCCCACTTTTAGTTTTTAAGGGGCCAACACTGCTCCTGACAACCCTCTTTTTCCTAATATAACTATAAAAGTTCTTCGTATTGGTTTTGATATCCCTTGCAAGTTTATTTTCATACTCTCTTTTTGTAGCTCTTACTCTGTTTTGTGACCCTTTGTTGATCTTTGTATCTTTCCCATTTGCCAGGATCTGTGCCATTTTTTGCCTTTTTGTATGCCCTTTCCTTATGTCTTATACTGTCCCTTACCTCTTTAGTTGTCCATGGCTGTTTTTTTTGGCAAGTAGAGTTCTTGCCCCTCAGGGGTATAAACCGATTCTGTATCACGTTAAATGTTTCTTTAAACATTTCCCACTGATCATCAGTCGTTTTACCCATTAACAGATTTGCCCAGTTTACTGTGGACAGTCTCTGTCTCATCCCATTGAAGTCAGCCTTACCCAAGTCTAGAATCTTAGCAGCTGATTCACTTTTTTCCCTTTCAAACACTACATTGAACTCGATCATGTTATGATCACTATTGGATAGATGTTCACGCACAGTTAAGCCGTTAACTAAATCTGGTTCTTTACTCATTACTAAATCTGGTATGGCTTGCCCCCTTGCTGCCTCCAGGACATACTGCTGTCGAAAACTATCCCGGACACACTCAAGAAATTCATTACTTTCTGACAGTTGCTAGTCTGCTTTTCCCAATCTATGTGAAGGTTGAAGTCCCCCATTAAGACCACTATGCCTTTGATACATGCTTGTCTAATCTCTGCATTTATTCAATCTAGCACTTCAGAGCTGCAGCCAGGGGTCCTATATACAACTCCCACTATAGTCTTAGATCCTTTCCTATGTCTCAATTCAACCCATAAGGTCTCTGTTGGTTGCTTACCTCTCGTTAGATCCTCCTGTATCATTGAAGTGATTATAAGAAATGAATAGGGTAATATTAATTTGTAAAATTGCATGCATTTAACAATGGACTGTGACCGATACAATATTATGTATTTAGAATTACAAAGAACTTGTAAATTATAGTATGACTCACTGAGATTCCTCAGCAGCCTCAGATACGGAGATGGTGTTATCACACTTAAGTCTGTAGATACCTGACATGATATTTTGATGCTGTTTTCGAGGTTTACAAGGTGGCCTATGCTATCTAGCTGGTATAGTTTATAAGAAGTCTATACTATCCAGTTGGTATAGTTTATAAGGGGGGCTATACTATCCAGTTGGTATAGTTTATAAGGTGTATATACTATCCAGTTGGTATAGTTTATAAGGTGCATATACTATCCAGTTGGTATAGTTTATAAGAGGGTCTACACTATCCAGTTAGTATAGTTTATCAGGGGTCTATGCTGTCCAGTTGTTATAGTTTATAAGGGAGTCTATACTATCCAGTTGGTATAGTTTATAAGGGGTCTATACTATTCAGTTGGTATAGTTTATAAGGGGGAGCTATACTATCCAGTTGGTATAGTTTATAAGGGGGAGCTATACTATCCAGTTGGTATAGTTTATAAGGGGTCTATACTATCCAGTTGGTATAGTTTATAAGGGGGGGCAATACTATCCAGTTGGTATAGTTTATAAGGGGGGCTATACTATCCAGTTTTTATAGTTTATAAGGGGGAATATACTATCCAGTTGGTATAGTTTATAAGGTGTATATACTATCCAGTTGGTATAGTTTATAAGGGGGGCTATACTATCCAGTTGATACAGTTTATAATGGGGGCTTTACTATCCAGTTTTTATAGTTTATAAGGTGTCTACACTATCCAGTTGGTATAGTTTTAAGGGGGTCTATGCTGTCCAGTTGTTATAGTTTATAAGAGGGGGCTACACTATCCAGTTGGTATAGTTTATAAGGGGTCTATACTATCCAGTTGGTATAGTTTATAAGGGGGAGTATACTATCCAGCTGGTTTAGTAAGGGGGTCTACACTATCCAGTTGATACAATTTATAACGGGGGCTATACTATCCAGTTTTTAAAATTTATAAGGGGTCTATGCTATCCAGCTGGTACAGTTTATAAGGGGTCTATACTATCCAGTTGGTATAGTTTATAAGGTGTATACACTATCCAGTTGGTATAGTTTATAAGGTGTCTATACTATCCAGTTGGTATAGTTTATAAGGGGGGCTATACTATCCAGTTGATACAGTTTATAATGGGGGCTTTACTATCCAGTTTTTATAGTTTATAAGGGGTCTATGCTATCAAGTTGGTATAGTTTATAAGGTGTCTATACTATCCAGTTGGTATAGTTTATAAGGTGTCTATGCTATCCAGCTGGTACAGTTTATAAGGGGTCTATACTATCCAGTTGGTATAGTTTATAAGGTGTATACACTATCCAGTTGGTATAGTTTATAAGGTGTCTATACTATCCAGTTGGTATAGTTTATAAGGGGGGCTATACTATCCAGTTGATACAGTTTATAATGGGGGCTTTACTATCCAGTTTTTATAGTTTATAAGGGGTCTATACTATCCAGTTGGTATAGTTTATAAGGGGGAATATGCTATCCAGTTGGTATAGTTTATAAGGTGTCTATACTATCCAGTTGGTATAGTTTATAAGGGGGAATATGCTATCCAGCTGGTATAGTTTATAAGGTGTATATACTATCCAGTTGGTATAGTTTATAAGGGGGCCCATGCTCTCCAGCTGGTATGGTTTTCAATCTTCTGTGTTACAATTTATTTTTGATAATCTTTTGATATCTTGAATGTATTTTTGACTATCTGCTAGGTTTCAGTATACTTCAGATTATCTGTCAATATTTCAAATGATACTCATTTTAATTTGTTTTGAAAAGGTTGCTTCTGTTCGAAGGATTGTTTCTGTCCATTATTGGAATTCGATCCTACAGTAAAATAGTTTCATAATTCAGATCTAATTTTGTGTGTTTAGCATTTTCAGCACAATTAACTCACATCATTTTAAAGGTCAAATGTTGACACCGGCAGCTTCATTTGGCTTAAATTTCAGCCAACAGTATGAAAAGATTATGAAAAATTGAAAACATAAGTTGTCAGTATAAATTAGATGAAGTTAACACAATAAGGTTGTCTATACTTTAGAGCCTTTGGGCCCAATATTAGGAGGGAGGCGGGTTGGCAGCGGGGGGGTCGACTGGGTGCCCAGTTAATTTGGGGTGCTACGCACGGAATCGCAGGCTAATCGGAGCCACTTACCTGTGCTTCTGGGTTTCGTGCTGGAAAGCTGCGCAGCGGGCGGACTGCGCATGCGCAGCATAGACTGTCAGCTGGAGGAGCCCTATTTAAAGGGACAGTCCTCCACTGACTGATGCTGCAGAAAATAGGAAAAATTACAGCATGGAGCAGCCCAGGGGAAAGGCTGCTCCCAGGTTTAATGATGCCTCACTCCAGGTATTATTGGATGGGGTGAGGAGGACGGGGAGGACAGAGATCTTCCACCCGGCGGGCAGGAGGAAGCGGCCTGCCTCTGCCACCAAGAAGGCCTGGCTCGAGGTGGCAGAGGAGGTCACCTGCACCACCAACATATTGCGCACCTGCATACAGTGCAGGAGGCGCTTCAATGACCTAAGTAGGTCAGCCGAAGTGAGTACACATACTCATTCCCCTACACTCCATCTGCCACATCACCGCCCCCACCCCACATCTCCTTCCGCACCGCCAACACTACTCTATCACATCACCCCTCACACCCACTCAAAGCTCATCCTCATCCTACCTGCACTTACTCACCTCGCCAGTACTCATCCCACCACTACCACTCAACCCAATCCTCATACAATCTCATGGCTCTATCTCATACTCACTCTCTCATGCAGCTCTTTCACGGTCAGCCTCACTCAACCTGCCACTACCTGTGCTGCAGCCACAGGGCATTCATCACATATGTGCAGTAGGAAGCATAAGGCAAACGTGTCGTGAGCATGAAGGGGATGCACAAGGGTGTTTGAGGGTTTGTCATGGTTTTTACCCATATTTAATCTCTGATCAACTCACATTACATATTATATTGTCACCACTACTGCCACGTCTTTGCGAATCTTGTCTGGTTTGTGCAATAATGCCCTTTCCTGAGGATCATTATGAAGACCCACAACTGATGCCACCCATTGTATCACTGCAGAGTGGGTGTAGGTGTATTTGCAGGGCTCTTTTGTGCAGACGACAGAGACATCGGCGATGTCCCCGGTGGCACCCTGGAAGGATGCGGAGGAGAAATTGTTGAGGGCAGTGGTGACTTTGACAGCGACAGGTGAGAAGATGGTGCTTGGGCCAGCCGGGAGCAGCTTGGCATGAAGGAGGCTGCAGATGTCCACGACTACATGCCGAGTGACTCTGAGCCTCTGTGTGCACTGCTGCTCAGAGAGGTCCAGGAAGCTGAGCCGCGGTCTGTGGATGCTGTGGCGAGGGTAGTGCCTTCTGTGACGCATCTCTCTCTGCCATTGCCCTCCCTCCTGCTGCGCAGGTGGATGTGTCACAGCACTGTGTTGTGGGGCTCCACGTGTCAGAGGTGGACGGCGTGGCCGGCGAGGCTGATGATGCTGTTCGTCCTCCAAGGAGGTCATGACTGCAGCTATGGCGGCCCCCATCCGGAAGATGTACATTTGAGGGGTTCCGCAAGGTAGGTCCATGTGTCTGGACACCGGGGTAAGTGTGCAAGTTGGTGAATTTTATTGGTAGGAGGAGGGTGGTGGAGGCCAAACTTTGTCCAGAGTGACAGAGTGGCCTCCTGCAATGAGTGAGGGTCTCCCCTCCCCCCCCACCTGTCAAATGGACCTTTGCAGCTGCCACAGGTTGATGGCTGCAACATGTCCATTTGAACTGGGAGTGTTTCCCCCAGTACGGGAAGCAGTCTCAGTTCATTGCAAAATCCCACCCCTCCTAAAATATCAGGTCAATCAAGTCTGTAAACAACCTGAAGTACCTGTTTAATTACTTCAAGTGGCACCCCGCCAGCTTTAATTGCCGGCGGGAGTCCCACATGCGGGGGCTGCACACACATGTCAGCGCGTCACTGGGGAACCCGGAAGTGGGCGGGTTGGAGCCGGGCTCCGGACCCGTCCCGGGAATCCCCGATTTTCACAGCCCCCCTGCCACGAACGCACCCGCTCGGGGGTGTGAAAATCAAGCCCATAGTTTCAGCCTATGAAAAGATATCTATTTGACAGTCCCCACAGATAACAGAATGCAAAGGCTGACTGCTGATTCCTCTTCCTAAATATTTACTGGAGTAAGACATGTATCAGTTAATACTGTCCTGCATATGTGCCATCTTTTCACTGGAGGGAAACAATTGTAAGCAACCAAATGCAGATTTGCAGATTACCCATTGTGGAATAAAAATTCAAGTAGCTTTCATGGGTAAGTTTAGATTTAATTTATTATTTAAGGATGTGCCAGTTTCTGGGGAAAAATGATAAGAATGAATTGTGAAAGCATTTCCAGGAGTATTTCTTTAAAATGCTGTTTGCTTGAGGACAATAGAAATTAGATTAGCAGAAGATAAATCTAATAAAACAAACTAATCTAATTGAACATTCAAATCTCAACTTAACTTAATTGTAAAATGTATTAAATGTAACTTGATTTATTATACAACCATGAAGGTAATACTGGTTTTGTCAAAAAAATGATAATTTACTCAGGTGAAAAAACATTATCGTAGTACCCATTACTAAAAATAAGCACATCATTATTTTACAATACACTTTAAGAGTTTTACATTTATCTGTTGTAACCAGCAGGTTTAATTTCAGATATTATCAACGGTGATTGCTTAAAAAATTGAATTTGTGTTTTAGCCATGGCTGACCTTGCCAAAGTATAATTCTTGTGTATTTTTCACCCAACAATTCCCCCCCCCCCATCCACTCCTGAATCTATTGACTCATGTTACCATGATACACAGGTGCTGACACATCAGTCAAACGTGAGCCTAGACAGTGGATATTAGCAGGCTGTTTAATCACAGCCAAGCATGATCCTGTCCTCACCCGACTTCTAGACATGTGCACTTGTCTAACAAAGGTCAATTATTAGAAAGGGAAACCCTGACTGATTTTTCAACTTGCCAGCCCAGAAACGCTGAGGCCAGTTGAAATGCTTTTGCTGCTGCCCTCAGACTGTCTGTACTTCTTAGGCTTCTTTATCTATCCTTCATTCATTGCTTTGGAATAAAAAGGCTGAATGAATGACTGGGATTTGTTTTTATCTTGTTGAAATTATAACAAAAGGTTTCTTTGAGATGGGAAAACTTTTAAAATCGAGTACTATAACATTGATATTTTCACTCCTGAGAAAATATCATTTCTAGACTTATGTTTCACTCAGTGAATGCTACAGTTGTCACTCATTGAAATTCCTCTCACACATTTCAATACCAACAAAAGCACAGGCAGCTTAAAAAATATGAAATCCATTCAGCTAGATGAATGCATTTGAAAAGAACTTGACACCAAATTAACTCAAAATGGAAGTTCTGAAGTAATGACAGAGAAAGACACAGAACAATTTCTAGAATATTGTGAAATCCCAGCATTCTGAGCACGTAGGGGATCAATGAGAAATGTGACATCAGTTGAAGGCAATACTGAGAAATGCCATAGTGTCAGTACTGGATAATTGTCTAACTGCGTAATGTTTCACAAATTTCTCTCTACATTTTAGTGCTAAATCATGTGAAAGATGAACACAAAATTAAATGTTTCCTGTAGTGTTGGATCCAGCCAAATGCCAGACTCTCCTATGCATGGCTGACATTCCAGTTAGAAACTAACAAAAAAATCTGACCTAGTCAGTTTGTTAATTATAATAATAATAACAATAATAGTAAAAAAGTCTGCCCCAATGGCCTAGTTTGTAAAAGCAGTGTGTAACTGGGACACACTGACCAGCTGATTCCAGGTTCAATCGCTGGTCTGTGATGAATTTGCTACTCTCAGCTGGGGTGGAAGTTAGGGATACTAGAATTGACCTTAGCACCCATGGGTTAAGGAGAGGGAAACCTGACAGAATTCTCACTGTTGATCATGATCCAGCATTCCTTGTTGGGAGCATACATTGGATGAGGAAAGAATTGGGCTCCACTGTGACACCTCCTACACCAGCCTGCCAACGCTCACTGCACATAGGAGCAATGCTGCCTAGGCAAAGTACCGAAGAACAATCAGCCCCTGTGGAACCATAGTCCAGGAAGCAGTAAACTCCTTTAGGAGAGGATGGAGAAGGGGAGAGTGTTACTGGAATTTAATACATGACTGAAACTCAAAAATTAGAATTTATGAAATTTTAAGTAGCTTGTCTCCTTTCTATGAATGCATAAAATTCATTTTTTTTGGCTTTATCAAGTTTTTCATTTCTACTGAAGCCCCTGCAACAAAAGCATTATTACAGCTGTGCAGAGTGGCTGTTGGCTGTAGCAGGTCAAATCTTACTGTTGAAGATGCACAATTAGAGAGTTCTCTGGCAGCCTGCTCTGAACAGAGCACCAATGTCATGTCATACCATATCTGCTTCAGCATGAATTTTATAAAGTATGGTTTTCATATTATTAACTTGTTTTTTATTAATTGCATGGTAAAAGTAATTCATTTTTAGTACCGACGCAATTCTTTAAAAGGAAGTTAGTGCTATTTGTGGTCTACCATCTGATTTTTACCTTTAAATGTATAAAATATTATATTTAAGTGATGCATTTTGGAAGGAAGAATGAGGAGAGGAAATATAAATTAAATGGTACAATTTTAAAGGAACAAAGAGACCTGAGGGCTCACATACACAAGTCTTTGAAGGTGGCAAGACAAGTTGACAAGGCTATTAAAAAGCATACGCGATCCTTGGTTTTATAAAGAGGCATAGAGTACAAAGCAAGGATGTTATGCTAAGCCTTTTTAATTCACTGGTTAGGCCTCAGCTGGAGTATCGTGTCCATTTCTGGGAACCACACTTTAGGAAGCATGTCAAGGCCTTGGGGAGGATGCAGAGGAGATTGACTAGAATAATAACCAGAGATAAGGTACTCCAATTATGTGGAGTGACTGGAGAAGCTGAGGTTGTTCTCCTTAGAGCAGAGAAGGTTAAGGGGAGATTTAATAGCGGTGTTCAAAATTACGAAGGATTTTGATAGTGAAAAAGGAGAAATTTTCCACTGGCAGGAGGATCGGTAACCAGAGGACACAGATTTAAGATAATTGGCAAAAGAACCAGAGGGGAGATGAGGAGAATTTTTTTTTACGCAGCGAGTTGTTGCAATCTGGAATTCATTGCCCGAATAGGTGGTGGAAGCAGATTCAATAGTAACTTTCTAAAGGGAATTAGATACTCGAAAAGGAAAAATTTACAGCACTATGGGAAAAGAGCTGGGGTGTGGGACTAATTGGATAGCTCTTTCAAAGAGCCGGCACAGGCACGATGGGCCAAATAGCCCCTTTTTGTGCCGTAAGATTCTATGATTCTAAGATATGACAATGTTATTGGTATCGGTTTAGATAGAAATTTATTTTATTCACACTATGGTTGAAAAATCAGTCTCCTAGGCAGCTGCAGCTATGATTACAGCCTAGAGTCCTTCTATTAGGGGGTTCAGGATTTGACAGAGTAAGTTTAAATGTTAACAAAAAAAAATCTGATTACTGGTGTAACTGAACAGACTGGTTGGCTCATGGTTATTCTTTCTCATGTGGTGAATTCCCACTCTTAACCAGATCATTAAGAGAGATCCCTGAAGAAGGGAAAACCAGAGGGCGAGTCAACCTGGCTCACTTACAAAGGGTAATTTCGCTAATTTGTGCCTTTTGACCTGTCAGGAATTCAGACATGGAAATTAGCAGGACCCACAGAATTTTCTGTCTGTTGATTTGAATGGACAGAAATTTTTCTGGGGCTAGCTGATCTCCACACCGAATTCCCCATTCACTCCTAAAGGGCACAGTGCTGCATTAGGAGTGAAAATTCATAATAAATTACCATATGTACTTCTTAGAGGCTAGCCACTGAGTGAATTGTCAGAAGTCTGGGATCACCTTTACTGTCCACTGTACCTTGGTATTCTTGCCGATGATAGCCAAGGAAAAGAAAAGGCATAGACACAAACTACAGACTTCAGACACAAAGATTTGCATGGTAAGACTGATGCAAAAATACAATGTTTGTACAACTGATGATAATCTTATACTGTCACCTTCGGTGAGGGAGATTGTGGCCAGTTTGAGTAAAAGTTGAAACTTTGACTCGAGATTCTCTTTGTGTACATTTAAATGTATATCAGCCAAGGATGTCATAGACTGGGCTGTCTATCTTTCTGGCTGAAAAGAATAGTGTGAATTGGTAGGGAGAAAATAGAAAAGAAAGCTGCAAAACTGAAGTGCAATAAAATGTGTTAATTTGCTAAATGAGAGATTTAGTTAATGTGCTAAACAACAGATGTGAACAGTAACAGTACTAGTAGTATAATCATGTGTTTAATCTGATTGAGGTTATGTAATATAGCCTGAGTCCATGATCAGCAATCTTTACATATTGCTTTCACAACTCTTGATTATTCAACTATTTCCTTGGACCACTCTGGCAATATTCAGCTATTTCTGAGCCATGAAAAAAGGCCAGCATTGTAGTTATGAATATTTATCAACAATAATGCAAATCGCAGCAGTTCTATCAGCCGCCGAGAAAGTCGTTTATATTCCTCATTTAAATAAGCATACTTTAAATAAAAAAATTATAACTTCTTCCAGATTTATTGGGGCATAAATTTGCAGTAGCATAATTCAGGCAATAGTGAATTGGCAGCCAGTTTTATACACCAGTCAAAATGGCATGAATCGGTCTGGTGATTCACTATCGCCCATTTTGCACTACTGCCCAAGACAAATTTATATCCCATTATCTCTACAAACCCATGCAAATCCTAGAATAATCTTCAGAATGTTTCAGCAGAATTGGGATGCATTCTTGGTTCCTGAGAGAAGTAAGGGTGGAAATTGCAGAGGCTCTGGCCACAATCTTCCAATCGTCTTTAGATATAGGGATGGTGCCGGAGGGCTGGAGGATTGCAAATCTTACACCCCTGTTCAAAGGGGAGAGGGTTAAACCCGACAATTACAGGCCAGTCAGCTTAACGGTGGTGGAGAAACTTTTAGAGACAATAATCCAGGACAAAATAAATTGACACTTGAAAATGTATGGGCCAATAAATGATAGTCAGCTCGGATTTGTTAAAGGAAAATCGTGTTTGACTAACTTGATTGAGTTCTTTGATGAAGTAATGGAGAGGGTTAATGAGGGTAGTACGGTTGATGTGTATATGGACTTTCAAAAGGTATTTGATGAAGTACCACATAATAGATTTGTTGGCAAAATTAAAGCCCATGGGATTAAAGGGACAGTAGCAGTGGGATAAAAAAATTGGCTAGGGGCTGGAAAAGCAGAGTACTGGTGAACGGTTGTTTTTCAGAATGGAGGGAAGTATACAGTGGCATTGCCCAGAGGTCAATATTAGGACCACTGCTCTTTTTGATATATATTAATGACCTGGACTTGGGCTTGGGCTTACAGGGCATAATTTCAAAGTTTGCTGATGACACAAAACTCGGAAATGTAGTAAACAATGTGAAGAATAGTAACAGACTTCAGGAGGACATAGACAGACTGGTGAAATGGGCAGACACATGGCGAATGAAATTTAACGCAGAGAATTGTGAAGTGATATATTTTGGTAGGAATAATGAGGAGAGGCAATATAAACAAAATAGTACAATTTTAAAAGGGGTGCAGAAACAGAGACACCTGGGGGTATATGTACATAAATCTTTGAAGGTGACAGGACAAGTTGAAAAGGCTGTTAAAAAAGCATGTGGGATCCAGGGCTTTATTAACAGAGGCATAGAGTACAAAGTTATGCTAAACCTTTATAAAACACTGGTTAGGTCTCAGCTGGAGTATTGTGTTCAATTCTGGGCACCATACTTTAGGAAGGATGTTAAGGCCTTAGAGAGGGTGCAGAAGCGATTTACTAGAATGGTGCCAAGGATGAGGGAGAGACTGGAGAAGCTGGGGTTGTTCTCCTTAGAATAGAGAAAGTTAAGGGGAGATTTGATAGAGGTGGTCAAAATCACCAACGGTTTTGATAGAGTAAATAAGGAGAAACTGTTTCCAGTGGCAGAAGGGTCGGTAACCAGAGGACACAGATTTAAGGTGATCGGCAAAAGAACCAGAGGCGACATGACGAAACATTTTTTTACGCAGAGAGCTGTTATGATCTGGAATGCACTGCCTGAAAGGGTGATGAAAGCAGATTCAATAGTAACTTTCAAAAGGAAATTGGATAAATATTTGAAGGGAGAAAATTTACAGGGCTATGATGAAAGAGCAGGGGAATGGGACTAAATGGATAGCTTTTTCAAAGAGCTGGCACAGGCACAATGGACCGAATGGCCCCCTCCTGTGCTGTACCTACTATGATACTATGAGTTTCCGATAGACTTTTAGTAGGAATTCTGATGAAGGATTCCACCCCGAATATTAACCTCTTTTTCTCAAAGATGCTCGTTGTCCTGCTGTGCATTTTTGGCTGTTCTGCCTTTTATTTTACATTCCCAGTATTTGTTGTTTTTCTCTTCGTCAGTATTTTATTAGTCTTGTAGATATAGTGGGCTAAGTGTTATTGTCTTGATGCCACTGCTAAATAATGTAGGTGTAATTTTTGTTTTTGTAGCTAGGGAGAGATTATATCCCCTTTAAATATTCTCCTACTCTCAATGTCAAAGCTCACACGTGAAAAGTGGTCACCTGGGTGAGATACCAGAAGCTTACATGGAATCATAGCCAGGCAAGGAGACAATGAAACTAGGAACGGGGAAAGGGTGTAAACTGACAAAAAAAAATTCTCCCCATTGTACAAATGTAATCTTGATGCACTGATGCATAAATACAATGGAAACCAATTTCAAGGAGAAGGAAATTGAAGAATAACTGCCATCACCGATAGGCACTTACTCATAGTTACTCCCTGGCCAGCAGCAATTTTGTTCTGTTTCAGTTTTTAAAATTTATCTTCATTTACAAGATTCCTCTGAGCAGCACCATAAAGATTTACTTCACAGAAATTGTGAAGAGTGGGCATGTTAGGATGTCTTCAGCCGTAAGTATTATCCAGCAGAGATTTTAAAAATATAGTAGTCTTTACATGAGTGGCTAATAGAGAATCCCACATTGTGGAGTGAGTACACTGGAGGGAATCCTTTTACTGGATGTCACACCAGCATTTCCATTCTCCCCGGACTTTGTGAAATGGAATGCTTTAGACATCGTGGAGAAGTCCTGCAAATTAAGGTTAAAAAAAACACAGAAAAGATTGCTGGGTGTGGGGAAACTCCTTAGGATAGGTAGTTGCCAGTGATGGTAGATGCCTGCCCACTTAATCCCTCTTTAAATGAGATAATTAATATTAATTAAGTGGTATAAAGTTGTGCATAGCACCAAGACTTGGGGTCATTTGCAAATGGGAATGGACCTCCATTGTAATAGTTAAATGGTGGCCCTAGAGTCCTCTGAGCAAAGATGGGAGCAATATAATTAAAGAATGATCAGTCCTATGCTGCAATCTCAGAAACACCGTATTTCTGTATCCAAGTTGTTGTATCTATAGAGTATCAAGAAGTACAGGAACAATGAAGTGCTTAAGATTTCAATTAATTTTATTGCTGTATTTCATCTCACAATGGTACATTCTGCTGAGCTGTCTGTCAGATTGTTGCTGGTTAGGTCAGGAGTCAAACTGTGATGAAATACTCAAACCAGTGGATGAAAAAAATCTGAATTGCTAACATTTACCTAATTAAGCAGGTTACATAACATTCAAAAAAGTGGCTTTATTTACATAGAAAATAAAAAGTAAAATGACTTTAGGCTTTTGCAATCCACATGGATATTACAGTAATTACATTCAGATAAATAATAACTTACTTGGTCTTTAAGTAATCTTTAAAGCATAAGTTTTGAAACAAGGGTCCATGGACCAGCAAGTTCCTAAGGAGTTCCTGAGGTCATTGGATTTCTATCAATCCATCACCAGATTTTTGAACTTCCTGCATTTGTTGGCTTACTAGCAGGTTATTTCTGCTGCTATATGTTGATAAAAATGTTTTCTGCAATTATGGTAATGTGTTCCTTTGGCTATTTGACACTATCTTTCAGAATGTTCCTGGGAATGTGCCAATATTTGCAGGGGAGGGGTGTCACTCATACAAAAAAAAATTAAAAACCCAGTACCTGCAAATTCCTTAACTGATAACTAAGGTTCAAACTTACCTCTGTTGGCTAGTTTAGTTTTTGCTCACTATTGGATGTCCCATGTGTTGAGATAGTTACAGTTCTCCCATGGTCATTTTTGATAATTGAAAATGGTGTAGGATGAAATAGGAGTACTGCATGAAGCACCCATGGTGCTCACTTCCCATTTGAAGAAATGGACAAAGAAAAGTAGTTTTGAAGGGAAGTAAATTTGAGAAGTATAAACATTGACTGAAAAGATAAGGGACCATTATTTGTCCCTGAAGAACATAACAAAATAATATAAAGATTGTATCAAGGCAAATTGAAGGCATGGAAAGCTTTTAGCAGCTAATTAGCTTACATTAATTGAATTGAGGCTATGCTCTCACCGTTAAAATATCCTTTCCAGAGCCATAGGGCCTTTTCCATAATTTACTGTCACATCTAATAAAATTGTGAATGTTACAAATGGCTTTTACGTTGCAAGAGTGCACATTAGCATCATGTATGGGCCCATGTAAAAGCACCACCTGGTGAGTAAGCAATTGAAGCTGACCATCTTTTTTTAAAAAAGCTTCTCTTCTATTTCGGTCATTGAATTTTATCCATCACTGCTCTTTCTTTTGTTCTGGTGCAGGTTCTCAACCCTATCCCTGCTGACTTACTCACAGTCGGCATTGCTGGTGTGATGTGGAGAATCTGCATTATCATGAAGAACAACAGCATACAGCAGAAATTAATCTAAACTACTATTTAAAATTAAAACAAATATTCAACAACAACTTTCGACAAGAATCCTCATTGTCCTGTCCAGTTAGATCTATCAGCCCAATGTGCCCAATTTAAATCCCTCTGTGCCTCAGCAAAAACTGTTGAGATACTGAATTTAGAAGCTGGTGTAATGCCATAAAGTTAATAAATTAGTATTGGCAGCGCCTTCAATGCTGTATTAATACAAAATCCAATCCCTTCACTTCTGACATGTTACAAAAAGCTTTCACAACTGCTAATGAGAGGAATCAAGGTAGTCGGTTTGTGCGTCACAATTTTGGCACTAAAACACTTCAGCATTGCAGTAACAGTAATAACACTTAGCCTCCACTTTGAGTCTTTCCTAGCCTTACTCATTTCTGCCTCAACCTTCTCCAACTCACCCACCTGATGTCACCTTCAAACTTCCCCCCTTTTGTTCAATATTTTGCTTTTACTTGTTTTGAACTCCTGTCTCTACCTGTCTAAGATATTAGATAAAATATAAGATTAACAGACAAGGAAAATTTATTCTGCCTGAGAAAAACTTGGAAGGTACTACATTTCTGTTCTTGTGAATTTCAAAATTTAAATTTGACAAAACTTCATCTTCGAAGGTTGAAAATCTTCCCTCCACATTTAATGATGTAAGGTCCTCTTGGTCTTTCCTTTATTCGCCACTGTGTCTTACTCTTGGACTTTCTCTGTGTTATGGAGACAGGGTTAAACTGACACCTTCATCACCACTGAATATGAACTACTCCCTTCACTGACACCATGTGCTGTGAAAGCAACTTCCCATACTTTACTCATTGTCACAGCAAGAATGAAGCAAAGAGGGAATGACAGCACAAGGCAATGGAAGGAAAGGTAGGAGTGAGTGGGAGTCTGAGGTGGGCATTAGTTGGGTAGGAATGTAATTGGGCCTGAGATTGGATGAACAGCAGGGCGAGGTGGGAAGTCTGCTTTTATTAGTTCAGTGAATGAGAGGAGTGGCTGAAGCTAAGGATGGCTAGTGAGAGTGGTGTTGGAATTCAGGTGGTAATCAAGTGAATTTGTTAAAAAACACCCAGAAATTGTTTGACACTTATTAACCCATTGATACTGAGAAAAATGGCAATGGTGATAATGAGATTTAAAACTTATGAAGATAGACTTGCAGAACTAAACTTCTTTTCTTTTGAGTAGATGAAGTGGGGATCCAGTTCTTTAAAATGAAAGGCATAATGCAGATCTAAATCAGTTAAATCATTTAGCTTGCCTTTATATTACAGATATCAGTATCTGTAATGTGCAATGCATAACCAGAAGACCAAAGTTACACTGTTGGCTGCACCTTGAGTTGGACACGTGCTTCAATGCTGTTGGCTAATTTCTAATGCAATGAGAGGATAGCAAGGAGAATTCTTGCTTTTGTAGCATTAAAAGACTCAACAATTTCTAAAGCTCCCAGACAGTCCAATAGGCATTACTGCCATCCTAACATATAAAGATAAGTGTTGTAGAATTTGAGGGAAAATGAGTAATCTCTCTCTTCCGTTTTAAGATTCTATCCTTTGATTCAGAAATACTGGAAGATAAAATACAAAGAGAGCATGACAACTTCATTGTGTTTTGAGCCTACTGGTGAAGGTTCTTATGGAGTTTTGGTTGGACCATCTTACTAGCCTTCTTTACACTGTCAACTCTGCTCTGTTGATAGCATTCTCACCTCTGAGTTAGAAGGTTGTGGGTTCAAGGTCTACTGCAGAAAAAGAGCACATAATCTAGGCTGGCACTTCAGTGTATATTCAGGGACCGCTGCATTGTCAAAGATGCTTGCCTGGAATTTCCGTTGGGGTTCTCCCAATTGTTCACCGTTATTTGGGCAGACGATTGTTGTAAACGTCCATTTATATCACTTCTTTGGGATTTCAGCCAAAGTTACAGCAGATGATTAGGGAAAGCCCCCCACCCCCACTCCCCATGGATATTCTACCCTGCTGTCTTTGAGATGAGATGTTGAACAGAGACCTCATCTCCCCCTTTAGGTGAATGTAAAAGATACAATTACTCTTTTTCAAAGAAGAGCAGGGGAGCTCTTCAGGTGTCTAACCAACATTCCTCCCACAATTATCACCAACAAAACAGATTAACTAGCCATTCATCTTATTATTGATTGTGGGATCCTGTACAAATTGACTGCTGTGTTTGCCTACAAAACAACAGTGACTAGATTTCAAAAGTCATTCATTGGCTGTGAAGCACTTTGGGACATCCTGAGGACATTAAAGACGCAGGGCCTGATAATGCCAGTTCTTCTTTCTTCTACTTGTCTCTGATGACAGTATTCCAGTCTGGGGTTCCAGGTAGAGCTGTACTCACAATCTGCCTGGACCTAATATTTTCTAGAGTATAGCCAAGTTTGAGGATTATCTGCTCTCTCAGGCTGCTTCAGGGGAAATTTATATAAGTTTGGTTTCCCTTTTTTAATTATTATCCCTGTGACTATCTTGGAGCATACTGATTCTGGGACTCCCTTTTCTCTTGTCAGGGTCCACTGTGGAAGGACTGGTTGAAAACTGAGGCCATAAATGTCTCACCACTTGGACCGATCATTAGACCTGGTGATCAGGTTTCATCTGGGCTTCCTGTTTCTTTGTGTTCAGTTTTTATCAATGATAAATCATATACAAGCAATCCAAGAGAAACAAAAGAGCTGGGCAAAAATCTCATTCACAACAGAATTGAACATGACAAGGACACAAATGACTAAATATTCTATAAAAGATTATGAGGGTGAATTTCCTTGGGGGTTCTCCAGCATGTCTGACATAACTTCAGCAGAAGAGGTGCAGAAACCCCAGAAAAACACTGTTCTCCAGGCTTTCCATGGCTCTTCTGCCAAAGTTATGGTGGATGAGTGGGAGAACCAACAACAACTTGCATTTATAGAGCACCTTTGACATAGTCAAACATCCCAAGGCGCTTCACAGGAGTGTAATCAGACAAAAATTGACACCGAGCTAAAGAAAGAGGTATTGGGGCAGGTGACTAAAAGCTTGGTAAAAGAGGTAATAGGTTTTAAGGAGTGTCTTAAAGGAGGAGCGAGGCAAAGAGGTTTAGGGAGGGAATTCCAGAGCTTGGGGCCCAGGTAGCTGAAGGCATGGCCGCCAATGGTGGGGTGAAGGAAGTCAGAGGTGCACAAGAGACCAGAACTGGAGGAATGCAAAGTTCTCGGAGGGTTGTAGGGCTGGAGGAGGTTTTAAGAGATAGGGAGGGGCAAGGCCATGGAGTGATTTCACCCCGTATGGCTTTAGTACTGGGGATCATAGGAATATCAGCTTGCTTAATGAAGTTGAAAGAAACCTAGTAGACTCTTTGCTCATCAAGTTCAATCAATGCAGATCAGCAATCAACAAAGCCAATAGAATGCTGAACTACATAACCAAAACAGTAGAAAAGAAATCAGAAGAAATTGTGCTCAAATTGTATAGTGCTCTCGTTAAATCACACCTTAAGTACCGTGTCCAGTTACAACAGCAGAAGTAATCATAGAATCATAGAAAACAGGAGCAAGAGTAGGCCATTCGGCTCTTCAGGCCTGCTCTGTCATTCAAAATGATCATGGCTGATAGTCTAACTCAGTACCCTGTTCCTGCTTTTTCCCATCAATCAATTCGGTCTGCCATTCCTGGTCTATACATCTTTCTGTGACATTTCACCAATTGGGAGTTGCGGAAGATTTCATCTGGTCACTATTTTTAGAAAAAATATAACTGAGTTTTTTTCTTTAAGAGGACCTTTATAATTTGGTTAGAAATGTGTCAATGGCTCAATGGTATTATGCTTGTCCCTGACGTGAAATATGTGGGTTCAAGCCCCTCTCCAAACTTACAACTTTATGCATATTGTGAATAGGATATCATGTCACAACAGTTACTTTTGTACCACAGGATTATGCACCTGGGACCACATTTGTTGCATACAACAATCTCGTCCACTCCAAAACATGATAAATATCACACAATTAGACCGTTGCATTCAGTCTAAATTAGTCTAATCTATTTACAAGATAATCATACAGAAAAAGAATACAGCAAATAACCAGCAGTACAATATTTGATTTATACAATACTTAACCAAAAACAAAACAGAGTGCAAAACCTCAGTAGCTTTTTTCAATAGCTTCCAATTGAGTCTCTTATATGTTATGTGAACAATGACTCCCGGGAGCTCCTCTTTGATTGCCTCACAAAGAATAGGCAATGTAAGGCAGGACACTCAAGAATATAGAACTGTTGCCTGGTTCTATTCCTGTCTTCCCTTGAAGTCCAAGCAGGTCTCATTTGAAGAACAAATGGATTACTTTCAGGCAGTTAAAATTGCTACAGGCAACTGTCTCCCTTCTGAAATGTCCCCTTGTAGGTCAGATTAAAGATAAAGAATTTCCTTTTTCCCTGTTTCCGCAATCTTGTTACATTAACCTCTCTAGACATCAATTAAGCTTCTCACAAAATGAAGTCTGAATACAGACAATATAAAGTGAAGGAACTCAGCTAGGACAGATTACCCCCAAGGAATTGTATTTTGGCTATGCCCTGATCACTTAGAAAAAGGAATCCTCTTTCAAATATATAGCTAATCCAAAACTAATTCAAAGCCAATCTTTAATTCACATTACTCTGTCTACCTACAGTCATATCAGAAATATACAGAGGTATTTCCTGTTTGAGGCAAGATAGAGCTCTGCTTCCATCACAGTTACTCTTTTGCTTAAAAAAAATCAAATGTAATATATTACCTATTTTTTGATTTCATACAGTAAAAGAGTACGTTCTTCATGCACATTTATATTTTATAAGCCACACCGCCCTATATGTACTAAACTAATGCAATATATGCATGCTTTATATTTAATTATTGCCTAATTTTAAATCTCCTAATGGTTGTGCTGTTATATCATGTTATGTCGCTTTGTACTTAGCAGGTTTAGCTATCTACACCATTTAGAAAATAAAGGCAATCCCATTTTAAATGTCATATCATTTTAATATGTAAAAAAAAGATTTTTTAAAAAGGTAAAGCGATGTACAGGAATGCATGGAAAGAAGCTATCCAGATGACTCAGTTTGTAAGTGTACAGGAAACTCAGCCAGACTTTGATGAGTCCAAGATCAATCCTTAGCTCATACTGAGTTAGCTGGTCTCAGATGGACATTGGAATTGCTACAATTGGCCTAAGTGCCCCTGAACTGGGGCAAGAATAAGCCAAGTTTCACACTCCTGATCAATATCCAGTGAGCCTTTCTGGAAGATGCATAGATGTGGACATCATTTGAAGACAGGATCAAGCTCAGCCATGATATCCACCATGATAGAATCCATTCACTGTCTAGGGTCACACAAGAAGAATGGCTACCTGGATGACTACTGGAGGGTGGTTAGCATCTGTAAAACTGTACCTTAGCATGAATCACTGCCTTCAGGATAGGAAGGAGAGAAAATCACATTAAAGTCTTCCATGATAACTGTGTGTGTATGTGCGTGTGGGTGGGGGTTGGGAATACTACCAGCATGTAAAATGTACCTGTACCACGCAATAATGAACGTGCTGATTTAAAAGCTAGTAGTGTCGTACATTTTAAAAAAGAATGAAAAAAAAATCAATATATAATTCTTCAATGCTCTCCTGGCCGGCCTCCCATCTTCCATAAACTTGAGCTCAACCAAAACTCTGCTGCCGGTGTCCTAACTCGCACCAAGTCCTGTTCACCCATCACCCCTGTGTTCGCTGACCTACATTGGCTTCCAGTCAAGGAACACCTCGATTTTAAAATTCTCATCCTAGTTTTCAAATCTCTCCATGGCCTCGCCCCTCCCTATCTCTGAAACCTCCTCCAGCCCTACAACCCTCCAAGATCTTTGCGCTCCTCCAATTCTTGCCTCTTGTGCATCCCCAATTTTAAGCGCTCCACCATTGGCGACCGTGTCTTCAGCTGCCTAGGCTCTAAGCTCTGGAATTCCCTCCCTAAACCTCTCAGCGTCTCTACCTCTCTATCCTCCTTTAAGACGCTCCTTAAAACCTACCTCTTTGACCAAACTTTTGGTCACCTTTTTTTTTTATTCGTTCACGGGATGTGGGCGTCGCTGGCGAGGCCAGCATTTATTGCCCATCCCTAATTGCCCTCGAGAAGGTGGTGGTGAGCCGCCTTCTTGAACCGCTGCAGTCCGTGTGGTGACGGTTCTCCCACAGTGCTTAGTCCTAATATCTCCTTATGTGGCTCAGTGTCAAATTTTGTTTGATAATCGCTCCTGTGAAGTGCCTTGGGATTTTTTTTACATTAAAAGTATAAATACAAGTTGTTGTTGTTCAATCCCCAATTCAAGTCATTCCATTCTACTTTTGCTGATTCTTATCTTATTATTTAAAATATCCATCTTAGCTTTGAGACAATATATTTCTCTTCTAAACAGCTTGACTCGTCAGTGACATGTGATTTTGCTCTAAGCACCCTTAATTATATTTGATCAAGCAACTCCAGGCCATGTACTGAAAACCTTAACTGAGAGAATGAGCTATGCTCAATGTGCAAATATTCAGCTCTCAAAAACGATTATACAAATTTAGATTTGACCATTTTTTCCTGTGGAATGGCAAAATAATTTCCTATAGTAGACGTTCAAAATTATTCCACTGAATAAGGTTATTTTTCCTCTACTACAAAAGATCACATTTGAAAATGATATCACATTAACATTTAAATAGTTTTGATGTCATTCCAGTGGCATGCCTAAAAGTTCTAGCTAAATAAATTACCAATTTGTTACAGGAAGTATGGAGCCGGGAGGTGTAGGGAGAGGAGGGGAGGTGTAGGGAGAGGAGGGATCGGGAGCGGGAGCCAGCAGCAGTCTTCGACATATGCAGTGGAGCCAGAAGGAACACTCCTGCACCTCCCGGCTCCACATTCAGGTTAAGTATTTTTGAACAAACTTACCTTTTTGGCGGCGACCCCCAAGAGTCCATTGAAGGATTGCTGGTTATTCTGCATGTAGAGCACATTTTCCCAAACGCGGCAGCTGTGCTCAGGGCAGTTCAATTTTGCAGAGGGAGCCTCAAACAGGCGCAAGACCCTTATTTGCATATCGTTACAGATGTGGGCCCTGAACGTCTCTTTTTCTGCCTTTACCAATATGTAAACAATTTTACAACACCAAGTTATAGTCCAACAATTTTATTTTTAATCCCACAAGCTTTCGGGGGCTTCCCCCTTCCTCAGGCGGTGTGGAAATTTACCAATATGGGGTGTGGTGCACTTCTGGTGCGGAATGTGTGCGCGCGCATGCCGCCCACCATATAGGATGCCTGTAAAAAGGGCGCGGCATCAACCAGTTTCGAGGACAATGTCTTTTTAAAATGGAAACTGAAAATCATAGGGATGGAATTTTTCAGTGAAATGTTAAATATTACCAGCAGTTGGTAAGACTGCAAAATAGGTAAGAACAACCATCAAGGACCATTTGTTGTCATGGTGAGCAGTAAATATTGATTTTCCAGCTCAATGAATATTAAAAATGTTAAATGAGCAACCTAACTGCATTCAAGTAACTTAAACACCCAGGATATTTCAGTGGTTACATTTGAATATACAAGAGTGACATTCTGGTACTAACAGATGCTGGACTCTTAAGCATCAATTTTATATTGGGATCGAGCAACCCGACCCCGTTCCCGGCCATTTACATTTTTGCTGCCCTAAATCAGGCCATCGACGAGGGTCCCAAAAAAGGCAGGCGGGATCTAGTTAACATTCAAAATTAGCGGCCCGATGATGTCATTGGTGCCGCAATGTGATCTTAATGTCGAGTCAGTGGGAGGCCCACATGGTGTGAAACCCGACAGCCGAACCAAGGCAGAAGGAACCAACTGGCCAGAAAAGGCACAGGTAAGTTTTGTAACTTTGTCTGTTTTTAAGCTCCTTATGGGCCAGGAGGAGCAGGAATGCTTCCCCCAGGCCTCACAAGGAAGCCTTTGGCCTCCCTAGCCCTGATTGCAGTCCAGATGTTGCCGGCTTCCCCCACTTCCCGATCGCGGCCCAGAGCCTTCCCCCCCCCCCCTCCCCCATTGACTGCCGGGGGACTGTCCCCACGGGTCCCCGCTGTGGCCTCCTGCGGGTAATTTCTGCTCCCGCCTGCCAAACTCTCAATCTGGCCGGTTGTCGGGCAGAAACTGTACAAGATTATTTAAATGAGATTCTGCCATTATGATTGGCAGGGCCTCCAGTCCCTGGCTTTCCCAGGTCCCCTCAAACCCTCCCCGCCTTTCCATTAATATCGGGGCCTTAATTTTTCTGTAATTTGGGTTTAGGATTGCCAAGATAATTCCTTCATTATACTATCCTGTCAGCCATGTATTTTTCTGAAGTGCTATCATCATAAGAACCTCTAACAGACTTCCGACAATATCATTCCAGCCCTGCTTTGAGATGTTATTTGTATCATTTTCATTTTATGACTATATAGTGTACATTATAAAACAATTGTAAATAGAGCACAAGTAAAACATCGCAATTTAATGTCTGAGAAAATGCGGCTTCTACCCCTCATCTTTGCTCTTGTGGTTTATGTAATCACCCGAACTTACCAGTAAAATTGTATTCTCATTATCCGTAGCATGGTTCTAACTACAAAGTGCATGTTTTTTACCAATGTCATTTATTTTATTGCTTTTATCTTTTACATGTTGTAGGAAATGTGACTGCTAAATCTCTCAATGCCCACAATATGTAGGAAATATTGTAATGAAATATCCCAATATGTAACCAGAGGGGCGATTTGATAGTCCCACACTTCCAAGGGGGAAGAAAATTCACAGGGTTGGATTTTAAACTATAATATAGTAGGCCTGTTTCTCTGACCCACACTCCCTATGAGCACAGTTTTCCCTGAGAACACAAGAACATGGAATCACCTCAGTGTTCAGTATCAAACAAACCCTTCTCCCTGTTTTAGGTTTCATATATGATGTCTAAATTAGTAGACTTTCAAACATCTTGCTTATTGTTCTGGAAGAATTGATTATTAACCAAGCTAGGTCTGCCCACAGCAAGATAACACTACAAGGCTGAGTGAAGTTTTGAAGACTGAGTCAGACATAGAGATGCTTTACTAACACTACTTTATTTGACAACATCCACTGTACCACAGTACAATTAGTACTATTACAACAATAACGACAACTTGCCATTTATACAGCACCTTTAACGTAGTAAAACGTCCCAAGGCGCTTCACAGGAGCGATTATCAAACAAAATTTGACACCGAGCCACATCAGGTGATATTAGGACAGATAAACAAAAGCTTGGTCAAAGAGGTAAGTTTTAAGGAAGGTCGTAAAGGAGGAGAAAGGGATAGAGAGGCAGAGAAGTTTAGGGAGGAAATTCCAGAACTTAGGGCCTTGGCAGCTGAAGGCACGGCCTTCAAAGGTGGGACAGTGAAAATCGGGGATGCGCAAGAGGCCAGAATTGGAGGAGCGCAGAGATCTTGGAGGGTTGTAGGGCTGGAAGAGGTTACAGAAATAGGCAGGGGCAAGGCCATGGAGGGATTTGAAAACAAGGAAGAGAATTTTAAAATTGAGACATTCCCGGACTGGGAGCCAATGTTGATCAGCGAGCAGAGAGGTGATGTAACAGTGTTGAGTACCCCCCTGCCTGACTTTCCTCTATGGGCCCTGCCCAGGCATTGATTTACACCCGAGCACAAAACAGGAATACTTGCACTTACATTTGCGATAAAAACCACACTTCCAATTATTTTATTATAGTCTCTTCTCTCCGTATTTAGATCACCAGGAAGGAATACAATATTGATAAGGATAGTTTTTTGTCTTCACCGCATGGGCGGTAATTTGGTGGAGAGATTTGCCCACTCGTGGAATGAAAATTGGGTAGGTTCTATAACGGGCGGGCAATCTTCCCCAAAAGATTACCACTCATGCCGTGAAAACGAAAAATTACCATAGTTGGGCTGACATTAACTCTCTTCGCCTGGTGTAAATGTTGCAGTAGCAGCCTGAAAATGGCACTGAGTCACTGACCGCCCCAGTTACGCCGGCGCACGTGCCACCACCATCTTGGGTAGGGCCTGAAGATGGGTGGCTGGAGCACACATGGATTTCAGGTGGCAGGCCACCTGTAATATTCATTCATAGGACCCCGATTGCAATTTCGAGCTACAAATGGAAAGAGTGTTTGCTGCACACACTCTGCTCAGGCGTTCAGCACCAGAGCCAGTGGTCCTAAACGGAACCATAGGAGGCCGCTCAAAAAATGGCCCCAGGAAATGTTCAATTTTTTTTTGGTGGGGCCAGGAGGAGCAGCACAAAAAAAACTCTAGCCCGCTGCCGGCCCATCCAAGTCCCCACGCAAGGAATCATTTCCCTCCACCCCAGGCTCTAACTGTTGGCTGGCTCAGCATGGGATATGGCCAACTTCCTACCCTCCCACAACTGGTGAACTGCAGCAGGGTGCCCACTTGCTGGGGGCATGTAATTGATGCACCGCCCACGACCTGCTCGTTATCTGCCTGAAGTTGAAATTGGCCCTGGTGTTCTCTCAAGGCCTAATTAGTATGTTACAAGCTAAAGGATCAAGGCACATAAAACTACCGTTTATCTTTCCCTAATGAAAGGCTTTAGCTTATCTTAGTATTAATGTAGTAATAGGCAGCAATAGCTGCACCACGACATATGCATGTCTTGTAAGAATTAACACTTAATTTTACTACCTCTTATAATATTAAAATGAATTTCTCCACTAGGATTTGCTTACTTTCACTATCCAAGGGCATCAGGCAACATAATTCCAGTGCAGCACTTATTATTGCAGTTTGGTTATTGGCGAACGTTATCAAGCCAACATTTCTGTAGAGCTTTGGATTTAATCTGAAGAGGAGAGAAGCAGGCAGTGGGATTTGTTTAATGTTTTCCTTACTGAAGTAGATTTTTTTGGGGAGAATCTCTGTGGGGATCAGCTGATTATCCGTCATAACTTTAGCACAAGATTGGTGAAAACCCTGGAGAAACAATAGAAATGGCCATTTTTAGCCATTTACATTCTTCCTCCAGGGGCTCCAATGATCTTCCAATGAAGTTAGTTACATCAGTAGAACGGGAGAACTGCAGCAGAAATTTCAGTCGTTTATATTCTTCCTATTTCATGTATTGGCCACTGTCTGAGGCTGAACCAGACTGTTCGCAACCTCGGCATCCTATTTGAATCTGAGCTGAGCTTCCGACCCCATATCCTCTCCATCATCAAGACCGCCGAGTTCCAAATTGCCCAGGTATGTCCTGTCCACAAAAAGCAGGACAAATCCAATCCAGCCAATTACCGCCCCATCAGTCTACTCTCAATCATCAGCAAAGTGATGGAAGGTGTCGTCGACAGTGCTATCAAGTGGCACTTACTCACCAATAACCTGCTCACCGATGCTCAGTTTGGGTTCCGTCAGGACCACTCGGCTCCAGGCCTCATTACAGCCTTGGTCCAAACATGAACAAAAGAGCTGAATTCCAAAGGTGAGGTGAGAGTGACTGCCCTTGACATCAAGGCAGCATTTAACTGAGTGTGGCACCAAGGAACCCTGGTAAAATTGAAGTCAATCGGAATCAGGGGGAAAACTCTCCAGTGGCTGGAGTCATATCTAGCACAAAGGAAGATGATAGTGGTTGTTGGAGGCCAATCATCTCAGCCCCAGGACATTGCTGCAGGAGTTCCTCAGGACAGTGTCCTCGGCCCAACCATCTTCAGCTGCTTCATCAATGAACTTCCCTCCATCATAAGGTCAGAAATGGGGATGTTCGTTGATGATTGCAGAGTGTTCAGTTCCATTCGCAATCCCTCAAATAACGAAGCTGTCCGTGCCCGCATGCAGCAAGCACTGGACAACATCCAGGCTTGGGGTGATAAGTGGCAAGTAACATTCGCACCAGACAAGTGCCAGGCAATGACCACCTCCAACAAGAGAGAGTCTAACCACCTCCCCATGACATTCAAAGGCATTACCATCGCCGAATCCCCCACCATCAACATCCTGGGGGTCAACAATGACCAGAAACTTAACTGGACTAGCCATATAATTACTGTGAGCAGGTCAGAGGCTGGGTATTCTGCGGCGAGTGACTCACCAAAGCCTTTCCACCATCTACAAAGCACAAGTCAGGAGTGTGATGGAATACTCTCCACTTGCCTGGACTTGCAGCTCCAACAACACTCAAGAAGTTCGACACCATCCAGGACAAAGCAGCCCGCTTGATGGGCACCCCATCCACCACCGGCGCACCGTGACTGCAGTGTGCACCATCCACAGGATGCACTGCAGCAACTCGCCAAGGCTTCTTCAACAGCACCTCACAAACCCACAACCTCTACCACCTAGAAGGACAAGGACAGCAGGCAGATGGGAACAACACCACCTGCACGTTCCCCTCCAAGTCACGCACCATCCTGACTTGGAAATATATCGCCATTCCTTCATCGTCGCTGGGTCAAAATCCTGGAACTCCCTACCTAACAGCACCGTGGGAGAACCTTCACCACACGGACTGCAGCGGTTCAAGAAGGAGGCTCACCACCACCTTCTCCAGGGCAATTAGGGATGGGCAATAAATACTGGCCTCGCCAGTGACGCCCACATCCCACGAACAAATAAAAAAAACCCCGGTAGTATCGCCCATTTCCGCCCCTGCCTCAGCCCGTCTGCTAATGAAACCCTCATCCATGTCACCTCCAGACTTGACTATTCCAATGCTCTCCTGGCCGGCCTCCCACCTTGCACCCTCCGTAAACTTCAACTCATCCAATGCTCTGCTGCCCGTATTCTGACTCGCACCAAGTCCCTTTCACCCATCACCCCATGCTCGCTGATCTACATTGGCTCCCAGTCCAGCAATGCTTCAAATTTAAAATTCTCATCCTTGTGTTTAAATCCCCCTATTGCCTTGCCCCTCTATCACTGCAACCTCCTCCAGCCCTACAACCCTCCAAGAACTCTGCGCTCCTCCAATTCTGGTCTTCTGTGCATTCCGAAGTTACCTTGGGAGATTGTGAGAATCCCCTTGGAAATTCCAGAAACTGATGTATAAACAACAAAGGCGGAGAGCAAACAACTTTGTTAAGGGCTCCTTCATCTCTTGCTATTGTCTGGAATGTGCTTGCGGTAGCCTTAGCTCAGTGGTAGCACTGTAGACTCTGTCAGAAGATAATGTGTTCCCCATTCCATAGACCTGAGCACATAATCTAGGCTGGTAGTTCAGTGCAGCACTGATGGGATGCTGCACTGTCAGAGGTACTGTCTTTCAGATGAAATGTTAAACCGAGGCCTCATCTGCCTGCTCAAGGTAGATGTAAAAGATCCCATGGTACTATTTAAAGAAGTGCAGTGGAGTTCTCCTGGTGTTCTGGGTAACATTTATCCCTCAATCAACATCACAAAAACAGTTTTTCTAGTCATTTATCTCAATGGTGTTCGTGGGACTTCACTGTGCAAAAATTTGCTGGTTTATTTGCCCACATTACAACAGTGACTACACTTCATTGGCTTTGAAATGTATTGACACATCCTGAGGACATGAAAGGCACTATATAAACACAAGTTCTTTCTTTCCTTCAAACTGTTTGCCTAGAAACAGTTGGTGCTTTCCTCAACTTGGAAACAATTCAAAGAAGATGGTATTGTCACCTAATCATTAATTTACAATCAGAGATGAACCTGTTCAAGGGATATATTTTCCTCTGTTTCGAAACTTAAAGATTATTTTTCTAAACTGTAATAATAAACCAATGGCTGTTTGGCTAAACAATTTTTCTTTACCTACAGGAAAACATGAGGGTGAAGCTTTGATTCTTCACTCCCAGCAGACGGCTGATCCCGCAGTAAGTGCGGGTTGAAGAGTCGAGGCTATAATGTAGCCTTATCTCAGACCTGTGCTCTGTGAGCACAGCTTCTTGCTGGGAGCATGGAATCACTTCTTAAACCTCAGCAGGTTTTGTTATCTGAAGCAGGATGCCTACCTTCTAACTGATCATCCTACTGTGATTTCCAATCTGACTCTCACACTTGCACATGGCGCCCCCCAGATAGACATGGCTTCTGAACTGAAACCCCACTAGACTCTATAGAGCTGCAGCTAGACATGAAGTACATACAATGCTAGTATATTTCTTTGCTGGACAAACATACACTCTCCGCATAATAATGTGGCAAACTTCCACTAGAAGCCTACATGCTGTAAATCACCCTGTCAGCTGCATAAATTGTCTTTGCGATCTCCTATAATACAAAGGTAATGACTCCCAAAGTCTGCAGTTTAACAAGTAATATAATGTAATGTAATCACTCATCGTGCCTCAACTATGCATTTGCCATACATTAATGCATTTCTGCTAGGCGTTTAATTTGACTGCAATCAGAAGTACAACTCTATGTACCACATATATTTTATGGCTCAAAGGAAGATAGATGCATTTGAACAATGTTGGGCCAAATTTGTGAATCAAGGACCCACACAATTAAGTGAATGCAGCTTCAGTGTTTCCATGTTTGCTTCACACAATAGTTCCTCAGAAGTTAAAATCAACCTCTGATTCTTTAAACATTATAGCCATATTTACCACATGGAGCAGCTTGAACACTTGTTCTAATAGTGAGGAAGTTGAAGATTTTGTGCATTATGTACTGACATTATTGTTCCCTGTGCATACTTGTCAACAGCAGAATGGGGGTAAGACCAGCTGTGGGGTTTGACTTGGTAAAAGAGTGGATGGTGGACACTGCAAAAAACGGCACATCAAGGGCGTTGGTGGCCCAGCACTGTGCTAGGTACACCACATGAAGATGCTTCTGCCCATGACAGAGCACCATGGAGCAATGTTTGATAAGGATCAGGCTGAGAAAGAAGTCGTCGTTGAGCTTTTTTTCACTTGATTGTGGAAAGATCTGTAGCTGAGGCTAACAAGCATAACCGGATTGTAGCTGGAAGTTTAGCTTACCACAGGCATCTTTCAGACAAACACCAGAAACTTGACAGGATCTGTTTCAGTGCTGTGCTGTGACTGAAGTTCTCTATTGGAAGGCAAACTAGTTCATTGTCTCCAGTGTGGGCCATGAGCAGGAGAAGCAAAGGCAGCCTGGCCTCTATCATCTGACATACTTCCCCTAAAATACACTTCATTAACCTCTGCAATTATGTTATCACCTGAATCAACCTTGTAATCCAGGGCCATATCTGAATAGAAATGGATTCCACTCCCCCAACATGTGGATGGTTTGCAACTGGAAGCTGAAACTCATGGACATCATTGCATGTTACCCTTGGAGTATGCATAATTCATTCGCTTTAAGGCAGCCCAATATCATATTGAGGTGTCTCAATTTCTTTGAAGAGGAAGACTGCATGAAAGGCTGGCTCCTGGGAAACAAGCGATATGAGCTTCTGGTGAATCTCAATACTCCATACTCATTCACAGCAAAGATATAACGATATTCATGCCACAACCAGGATGCTCACTGAAGCTTTCTGGGTGTCCAAGCAACGTTCCTGCTGCATGGATCGGTCAAATTGATCCATTCCACATTGTCTTGTGAAAGTTGGAATAGTAGCATGTTGCCCAATATTACAATCGACAGAGGCCTGGCACTGGAGGAGTATGAGAGATAGCGAGACAAAAGGAAACAAGTTGAAGATGATGTGAGCCAATGGTATGATGTGGAGATGCCGGTGATGGACTGGGGTGGACAAATGTAAGGAATCTTACAACACCAGGTTACAGTCCAACAGTTTTATTTGAAAATCACAAGCCAATGGTAGGAAACAAGATGATAATGAAGTGTGGGGTGGGGTGGGCAATTTTTGCTGTTAATATTTGAAAGGACATTTTTTTTTCGCATCTCTATCAAAACTTTTCTCCCCTTGTTTGTTAAGAACATGATTTTTTTTCTCCTGGGTGATATAGTCAAGTTTACTCTACATTGTTTGTAATAAAACCACAGAATGCAGTTTTTAGTGATAGGATGTGTTTTTAAATTGATCTTCTGTGTCCGATAGTATCTACTTGTATGTAACCCGAGTGCATATGTGTTACCCCCTTGTGTTCTCCTAGTGTGGTTACCACCATCTGTGAATTATGCTCTTCTGTATACTGGTAGTTACGGTGACAGTAGCTGTGATCTACATACCATATTAGGTGACTGTTGTTCAAGAGGCTCTGGGTTCCCTTTAACTTAAGTGGCAACTATCCAGGCCTTTCATCAGTGCCAGAAAGTTACTTTTCTTGATTCATTGAGGGTCTCTGCTTTTGAAGATGCCCCCAGAAGTCACTTGTGCAGAGCCTGGGCTGGCACATGGCTTTTGCTAACATCTTACTCACTTCATAGTCCTGTGCCTATGTTGCAAGAAGACTTCTGAGGCTGCACATTCATCTGTTAGAGAACAGAAGAGTCTGTATCTCAGACGCTCATGAATAACTCCCTGATAGTTGCTAGTAATCCTTCTTTGATAGAGTTCATGCCATGAGCTATTGTAGTGGCCACCACAGTTGAGAATGGTACTGGTGTCTCACCGATAGTACATTCTAAACCACATAATATTTATACATCTTTCTCATTACATGAGGAATGGAGTCAAGGGATATTTCCACACTGTTCAGGTGTTCAATCAACTTCTTTTGAAATGCAGCAAGACTAAGCAAAGGAAAGCTTAAACAGGGACAACTGGCATAACAGCTTCCCACAGTGAGGATCCTTTGGAAGCACAAGATAGCACTAATAGCTTAAGTAATCTAAAAAGGGGTTTTTGATTTTGATTTGTTATTCCAGGTAAACTATGAAACTTAGATATCAGGGCACCTGAAATTTTTGGCAGGCTCCCTGGCCTACACTGGGAAGTGAACTAGGAATGGGAGGGAAGACTTGCTGCAGCAGGCCTTAAGGCAGAGAAGGAGGCCATTTAGCTCATCACTGCTGTGACTGCTCTTTGAAAGTGAATCGTGTTGCTGATACCCTTTAAGTTGCCAATAAAAATAGAACAAAAAGATGGTGCTATGGTGTTGTACAGGGGATATAAAAATTAAATCCCCTCATTCCCAGCCTGCATGGCAATGCTGATGTCTGTCGTGTCAAATATATGGGCAGCATATTGAAGGTCACCAGCAGAAAATCCAATGATCAGGAAAATTGGTTGGAACATGCGAAACATGCCCCATCCAAGAAATGGAAATAAAAACCTTAGTCATTCAAGAAGTGGTTTGATCGAGTGATGGGGGAATGTAAGTATTTTTTTATTCTGCAAAGGAGTTTAATTGCTCCACCGTTGGTGGCCGTGCTTTCAGCTGTCTCAGCCCTAAGCTCTGCAATTCCCTCCCTAAACCTCTCCGCCTCTCTACCTCTCTCTCCTCCTTTAAGATGCTTCTTAAAACCTACCGCTTTGACCAAGCTTTTGCTCACCTGTCCTAATATCTTCTTATGTGGCTCGATGTCAAATTTCGTTTGCTAATGCTCCTGTGAAGTGCCTTGGGACATTTTACTATGTTAAGGGCGCTACATAAATATAAGCAGTTGTTGTTGAATGAGCTAAGATCTTGTGATCTAGTCTTGTTTGCAATGTTCTTATTTTAAAAGAATATTTTCAGATATCGCTGGGTTGTTCTTTGTCATATTGGTCACATATGTTTTCTCATTTTGATTTTTATCGCGCAAGGTCAATTTTAGGGATGCATGCTCCTTGCCCATCACAAGCACATTTTGAGAATTCACATCCACAATCCCCATGATTTTCTCTTCATTAAAATAGACAGAAAAAGTCATGGGGAGTGCACCTGTGATTTCCCAATATTGGCTCCCTGACAGGTGAAGCTCCATGTTGGACTGCATATTCCACTTGTGTCTGTTCCTACCTTTATTACATTTTTATTTTCCTTTTACTGCAATGTAAAGTATTAGTTCCTGTATCCATCTGATTTGTGTGTGTTGTACCTCCATTTTCAATTCTGTTGTCTTGTTTCTTCCCTCCCACCAAAATGTAACAGGCATAAGAAATTTATAAAAGCTAGAGAAATGTATACAGTATCAAGCTGCCAACATTGATGATACAACTCTAGAATTTAATTTGCTGACTAACCTTTGGCCATGTATTATTTCTTTACCCATTTGTATTAATTATTCAATGCTTTTATTAATAAAAATTGTGAATTTTTCATTCGTGTATAATAATACAAGACCGTAATTTAGAAATTATGGTTGTTGGTATTAGTAGGCCAACCTTTAACACGTTCATATTACATTCCTCTTCCTGCTCAATCTTTGGAGACCCAAAACCCTATCCCATCTGGACCCCCATATGGTTCCCAGTTCTGCCGCCATCACCCACCTTACCTGATGGAATGCTGGTCCCTATTGAGGGCCGAGGAGTGGGAGCCCCTGCCCTTGGCCTCCTCCTGTAATGTCAATGGCCTTGTAGGGGAGGGAAGAGACTTGCCCTCACAGGGCCATCCTAAAACTTGTAGGTAAGGCCAGAACACGGCGTATCAGGGTCCTGGCTGACTTTGTGGCCATTCGGTTGACTCCAGCTGGATTAACAGTAGGAGTCTGCCAGAACGGTGGAGCAATTTCAGCCCCATAATCTATGTTAACACTGCAATGCAGTACTGAGAGAATGCTGCATTATTGGAAGTGCTGCTTTTCAGATGAGATGTTAAACTCCGTTTGCCATTCGGGTTGATGTTTTGAAAAGGAGCAGAGAATTCTGCTAGTGTCCCAGCGAACATTCTTCGCTGAAATATCATCAAAAAAAAACAGATCAACTAGTCATTCCCCTCATTGCGGTTTGAGGGATCTTGCTGTGTGCAAGATGGCTGTTGCATTTCCGTACGTAATAAGTGAGTGAACCTCAAAGTAATTAATGTGAAGTGCTTTGGGATATTCTGGGAGATATGATAAAATGCTATATAAAAGCTGTATTAAAAAGTCTTTCTTTCTAACAGTAATTACTAGGACCATATCTGTGAATCTATATGAAAATAGATACCAATTATCCTGCATGCTTAGTGATTTTTTTTATATAGTTGTGCAATATCTTGGCTCCATGCATTTTGCTGGCTTAGTGTTTGGTTTCATGTTGCTAAGTTGGTTGCTAACTGCACTGTGCTTCTGATTGCTGTGCTAAGAGGTCACGATCTGCCATACCCCACTTGCAGCTGAATGACTCCTATGCTAATTCTATTCTTTTTCATTGAAAGCAATTTGGAAGTTGTTGATATTCAACACTTTCAAAGCATTATTAAATATTGTAAATGCAGGCTTTCTATATTTCTAAAACTGTGAATTTTATAAAATTATGAAACTAGTATAATCCTTATCCATTGGTAGCATTAAAACATAAACATAGGTACAGCAGTAGGCCATTCAACCCCTCGATCCTGTTCCATTCAATTAGATCATGGCTGATCTGAACCTTAACGTCATTTACCCACCTTTGTTCCATATCCTTTGATAGCCTTGCCTAACAAAAATCCATTGATCGCAGTCTTGAAAATTTCAATTGATCTAGTATCCACAGCCTTTTTGGGGAGTGAGTTCCAGATTTCCACTACCCTTTATGTTAAAAAGTGCTTCCAATTTCACTCCTGAACAGCCTAGCTCTAATTTTAAGATTATGCCCCCTTGTTCTTGACTCCACCACCAGAAGAAATATCTTCTCTATATCTACCTAATCAAATCCATTTATCATTGCAAGCATTCCTTATAACTTCATCAGCCCTAGCTCATAATACCCTTGGGACAGTCATGAACAAGAGCAAAATAATGGGGGAGAAATGAGTTTGTGCCCAGTAATGGGTGTGAAACGGGTGGTGCAACTGCAACCCGCACTCAATGAGCTCAGCCCGAGGATCTCCTGAAATTGGTCCTCGGGCCTCATTGGAATATTACCAGTGAGGTGTCGGCGCCTGTCGCACCTCCAGATGCAGCTCGGGGTTTAAAGATTTCCAATTTGGATCAGTTGCCCGGCCAGGTAGGTCGTAAGGGAAGGCGGGGTGCTAGCGCAGGCCGGCAGGGGCCCTAAGGAGTGTGGTGGAGCCAGGAGTCTTGACTCCAAATGAAGATACAATGTTTTAAAAACCGTACCTGTTTGTTAGCAGCTGCTGGTTAAGCCGTAGCAAACATTGTAAAACCTGAGTGAAGCGGGCCTGGCCCTGGCTCTGCTCAGTGCTTCCACATTCCCTGAAGGGGCCTAATGCCTGTTTAAGGTGGCTGACCGGGATGCCTGATTATCGTTCAAAACCAATCTAGCGTCGGAATTATTTCTGGCGTCCTTGGGGCAGGAGATATAGCATTGCAAAATTGATCCTTTTCCCTCCATTTTATGCCCAGACAATAGCTGCAACGAGGAACGATTTCTCCCCCAGCAATCATAATGAGGTGCACATGGCCACCAGAATTAAAAGATCATTAAAAGATAATTGTAGTCAGTTGCTTATTGCATAGCTTTGCTATACAAACGGTCATAGAGCAGGTGGAAGAGAAGGAACTGAGACTAAGCCTGAAGAGATGTCTGCTGAACCTCAGTTACAGACAGGAACAGTCTTTAGGCAAGCTCTAATTGATGAGACTGTCCTACAGTTCAGTTAGATGGTTATTCATCACTAAACAGATGCAGGTGGTGGACTACTTCATTGTCCCCAGACCCTTATACTTATACTGGTGTTTGCCGTTATTGGAGTGAGGGACGCAGGGTGTTCGGAGGTGTTGGGAACATGGTGGCTATTGTCCTCTGGGTTCTTCTCCTCATAGACAGCTAGAATGCTGCTAATATGATACCCCTTCAAACAGAGCTTGCACGGCAAGACATTGTGTGTTACGCTGCTGTGGTGCAATGTATCCCTGTGTGTCTATGAATGAATGAATGAGTAGGGGAAGAAAGAATAATGAGGAAAGGATGGTACCAGCATAAGCTTAGCAGTAGTCTGACCTCCTAAACATTTCCCATATGGCCTCCAGCCTCAGAATTTGAAGGGCACTCTCCTGATACTGAGTCAACGGGCAATAGTTAGGAGGACCCCTCTAGTCTGCCATGCTCTCTCATGTTGTATAGGGAAGTACAGGACCACAGAAGATGATGTCATCCATCTAGTTGGTCCCAAAAACAAATACCCCTCAATCGCCCACTCCCCCAAATATCTATCCAATTCTCCCTTAAGTGTGTCCGCACCATCTGCCTCCATTGCTTTCCCGAGCCATTCATTCCACACATTCACTACCCTCTGGTTGCATGATGGGATATAATGTGCAGCTGTTTTATATAAGCAGATACAAAAGCATGTTGAAATTTGGAAGAGCAGAGACAATGTCCACCCAAGTGCCCACCATATGTAACACCTTGTATAAGTCCTTGAACATGCAGCATGCAAGTAGCTTCTATTGACAGCATGCTTGGTGGTTCTAACTTGCATTAGAAGCATATTTTTTTGCCAACACAAAATATATTCTGCAGCAATGTGGGTAAGCATGTGCCCAGAGCTGAGTACTTTGCATGCTGCCTCATGAAGGAGCAGCAGGTTGAGAGTGAACTCTTATTGATATTCATCGTAAGGCCATACACTAAAATAAGCAAACTGTAGGCACTCATACTGTGGTCATTTTCCTGACTCCAGATAATTAATTTATTTTACGATCTAGGTATCTGGGAGAATGTATTCACTTGTTTGGCCACCTCTTTCTAGCTATTTCTAAAAGTCTCCTGATCAGAGGGTACCTCTCAATACCAATCAGAGCAACCTTCTTTTGCTGTGCTTTGTGGCATATTATCTCCAGAGCAGCATCATCAAACAATCCTGCTCCTGGTCCTCCTAGCTTCCATCTTCAGCTGCTAACACAAGCTTTTATATTTCACACTGTACAGCTCTGCTTCAATTTTGAGCAGCAGTCCTTTAAGAACTGCTGACTCACTGGACATCCCAACCACACATCCAGTGCATCAGGCAATCAGTGCAATGAGTATTTTATAAGTATTGAATTGACCTGATCTTGTAAAATCACGTGAGCTTAGATCTCTGTGCTACTTGAGTGCCATATGTGCGATCCATTCCAGTCCCTTTGGCATTGCAATGGGATGGTGTAATTGTCCCAATGGAGTCCATTTCCACTACATTGTTGGATTTAAATATTTTTCACATTTTCTTTGCCACAGAATTACTATAACATCTGGAATATTGCTCATAAAGTTTTACTTTAAGAAGGGTATCAAGGCAAAGGAGAGGGTGCAGAAAAGATTCACTAAAATAATCCCAGGGATGAGAAGCATAGGTGTACATTACTAAACTAGTAATCCAGAGGTTGTGAGTTCAAATCACACCATGGCAAATTGTGAAACTGAATAAATCTGGTAATTTCCAGGATAGCACCAGAAAAAATAACGATGAAAACCTTCTGGATTGTTGTAAAAACCCAACTGGTTCACAATATGTGGTTGACTCACAATATCCTCTGAATTGTGCAGCAAGCCACTTTGTTATAAAATAGCTACAGCGGAACAATAAAGGAAATATTGGATGGCCTATCATCAGATCAAGACAGGACTGAGGCAAAGTCCTCTTCACCAACAACTGGGGACCAGTGATCAAGTTGGTAGAACTATCCTACATACTAAATCAAAAGCAAAATACTGCGGATGCTGGAAATCTGAAATAAAAACAGAAAATGCTGGAGAAGCTCAGCAAGTCAGGTAGCATCTGTTGGAGAAAAAAAACAGAGTTAACATTTCAGGTGAAAGACTTTTCGTCAGAAAGGTCTTTGACCTGAAACGTTAATGATCTTCCTTCCATCATAAGGTCAGAAATAGGACTGTTCTTGATGATTGCACAGTGTTCAGCTCCATTTGCAATTCGGCAGATAATGAAGCAATCTATGCCCACATACAGCAAAATCTGGACAACATCCAGGCTTTGGCTGATAAATGGCAAGTAGCATTCATGCCACATAACTGCCAGGCAATGACCATCTCCAACAAGAGAGAGTCTCACCATCTCCCCTTGACATGCAACGGCATTAGCATCACCAAATCCCCCACCATCAACATCCAGGGGGTCACCATTGACCAGAAACTTAACTGGACCAGCCACATAAATACTGTGGCTACAAGAGCAGGTCAGAGGCTGGGTATTCTGTGATGTGTGACTCACCTCCTGACACCCCAAAGCCTCTCCATCACCTACAAGGCACAAGTCAGGAGTGTGATGGAATACTCTCCACTTGCCTGGATGGATGCAGTTCCAACAACACTCAAGAAACTCAACACCATCCAGGACAAACAGTCCGCTTGATTGGCACCCGATCCACCCGATGAAACATCCATTTCCTTCACCATTGTTGCACCATGGCTGCAATGTGTACTATCTTCAGGATGCACTGCAGCAAGTCACCAAGGCTTCTTCGACAGCACCACCCAAACCCGCGATCTCTACCACCTAGAAAGAGAAGGGCAGCAGGCGCATGGGAAGACCATCACCTGCACGTTCCCCTCCCAAGTCACACACCATCCCGACTAGGATATATGTCACCATTGCTTCATTGCCGCTGGGTCAAAATCCTGGAACTCCCTGCCTAACAGCACTGTGGGTTACTTTCACCTACATGGACTGCAGCGGTTCAAGAAGAAAGCTCACCACCACTTTTTCAAGCGAAGTTAGGGATTGGCAATAAATGCTGGCCTTGCTAGCAGTTCCCATATCCCGAGAATTCATATATTTTTTAAAAGCCTGCCGGCACCTCTGGCCCAGAAAATAACATTTTGGGATACAGTATATGAGTAATTTGAGACATGACATGGTAAGTGTAGCATGCTTGGAAGGAGCAGATGACTTTGGACCTATGGTTCCCAAGCTCTCCACCACAGGGGTTTTCCTTGCATCATGTCTGGGTCTGTTATAGAATAGAATCAAAGAATCATACTGCACAGGAAGAGGCCATTCAGCCCATCATACCTGTGCCGGCTCTTTGAAAGAGCTATCCAATTAGTCCAACTCCCCTTCTCCTTTCCCGTAGCCCTGCAAATTTCTCCTTTCAAGTATATATACAATTCTCTTTTGAAAGTTACTGTTGAATCTACTTCCAACACCCTTCCAGGCAGTGCATTCCAGATCATAACAACTCGCTGTGTAAAAAAATTTTCCTCATTTCCCCCCTGGGTATTTTGCCAATTATCTTAAATCTGTGTCTTCTGGTTGCTGACCTTCCTGCCAGTGGAAACAGTTATAGAATAATTGATAGAGATGGATTGCTATGATTAGTCAACAACTCCATATCGCAGCATGCAACTACTAGGATGGTAGAAGGTGAACTAGATGGACTTTAGTCTTTTCTTGTCTAGCAATTCCTATGTCCCTAGGAGAAAGCAAAGCTGCATTGGCTCCATTTTGAAAGGAGCCCAAAAAAGAAGAAATTGCAAGAAAATCTTTGGGGGTCTAGTTGAAGTGCCAGGCCCGGATCCCCAGGAGAGCTCCACTTCAGCTGACCAGGAGGCTGGTACGCTTCCTCTCCCGGCCACCCAGCGTTTCACAGAATAAGGCAAAGGAAATTTCTGGCTGGGAGTTTCCTCTCCCTTGGTCCATGCCCCTTCTAATATGAATAATCTTGTTTAAGGGTGGGTGGAGGCTCCAACCCAAGCAAGGCCCTGCACATAAAACTCAGCCTATTTTGCAGGTCTTCTGCCGCACACCCGCCAGAAGTGTGCTGGAAGGCATATGGAAATTCAGGGCCAATGTGTTCCCGGAGAACCTTTGACATATTAGTAATCATCATATTGACACTCTTTCTGAAATGTACCTAAAGTGGTATAGGTGCAAAAATGGAAGCTTCAAAGTCTTGAGTAATAGCATTCTATTCAGGTGGAAACTATTCTTTTTTATTAGGCATGAAAAAAATAATCTGCACTCTGGATTTTATGAGCACTTTGGATCGTGCTCCAGCATGTCACTACCTTTGGAAGAGGAGGGAAAAAGGAAAGTAAACTGGTGGTTGGGTTAAAACATGCTGAAAGGCAAAAATTTCAATTAATTTTCCCATCAAAAATACATGTATATTGAATGAGAGTATGCAATTTATTCTCAAGCAATCACAAAGAACTACAAGCCACAATTTGTCATTGTAAACTTCAATAGTTCAATAACTCTGATTCAAGGATACTTAAAATCTCAGTTATTCCAAAGCTCACTAAAATATTTACCTGATTTGTAGTACATTAAGGTCATATATGCAACACGCCGATATGTAAGTAAACAAAACAATAAATGATCCCAAAGACACATTTGTAGAACCTTCTTGCAACTGTTTGTTTAATCTGACCTGCACTGCTAGCTGATAAAACTAGGAAAAAAATACTAGCTGTATGCCAGCGAATACGTTTTATGTGTACGAACGGTCTCTCTTTCGGTCCTAATTTTATGGGTGAAAATATACTACAAGCTACTAGTCTGATATTTATGACAATATTCAAATATAATTATCTCTGTGCTCACAGATCTTGTAAAATGGAGAAACCTAAAATGACATGGGTAACAGAAAGTGACTGATAACAGGTCTATTAGATTGTACAATTGGATACCAGTAGTTACGAAGGCACACATTCCTACAGTCAGTCATCCATATGTGTCAGCCCACTGCAATGCATTATTGAGATAGAAAGGAAAGCTCAAAAATATGGTGTCGAATAGGCTGAACAATGAAATTGGAGAATATAGTACATCAGGTAATTGAAAATTATCAAACAGACAGGCAGGATGTAACATTAGACAGGAGAAACAAGGCGCACAAAAGATTGGAAGAGACAGATGGCACTAGAGTAAGAAATAGTACAGTATTAGGTGGGATCAGACTAAGAGAGAATACGAGAAGGTCTAAGATAAGTTTAGAGTGAGTGGGCGCTAAATTGGGCCGCGTGGCGCCCGTTGTTTTGGCACGACACCAAGATGGCGTCTTGGATGCGCATGCACGTTTCCTGCGTGATGTGTGCCAGACGCTATCTTGGTATAGGAGTTAGCGCAGGTAATGAACGCTGGAATCATGTAAAGTAGGGAGAAAAAGGCTTCAATCAGTGTGCAACGCTGATTTAAAGTGATAGACACCATTTTGGGACTTAATGCACATTCTTAACCCCGACCTTCTGAACATGTCTTAGCATGCCTTGAGGACCCCCGCCAGCGCTATTTAAAGGGACCATGTAGGATTTACAGGATAGTGGATGGATTATTGCTTTTGGCCGTGGAGGACTCCTGTACTTCAGGCTGTGTCCCCGTGTCCCAGTATTAACATTTAAAGCCAGGACGTGCAGGAGTGAAGTTAGGAAATGCTTCTATACGCAAAGGGTGGGAGATGTTTGGAATGCTCTTCTGCAGACGGCAGTTGATGCTAGCTCAATTGTGAATGTTAAATCTGAGATTGATAGATTTCTGTGAACCAAGGGTATTAAGGGATATGGGGATAAGGAAGGGATATGGAGTTAGGTCACAGGTCCACCATGATCTCATTGAATGGCGGAACAGGCTCGAGGTGCTAAATGCCACTGCCACTTGCTGCCTCCTGATATGCGCCACCTTCTCCTGCAAGAAAGCGCGACGTGTGTCTGGGTGATGTGCTTGTCATGGTTGAATAGCTGCCAGCGCATGTGGCCTGTGAGTTGTGGGTGGGCAGCTTGAAACAGTGGTAATGTGCAAGGGTGAGAGGAAGCATCTGATTGGAAGAGTTGAGTACTGATGGAAAGAGTTTATTGGTATGTGGGGGATGGGGGTGTGGTGCGTGGTGCAGTTGGTAGGAGACACCACTTGACAGTTGACCTCACTCACCTTGACCACTCATGTCAAAGCTTTGAACTTCTTCCTGCACTGCATCCATGTTCACTATGCTGTGCACCTGGCATTGACTTCGTCCCCTGATGCCTCCCATTGCTTTTTGAGTATATGTCTGGAGGGCCCCTGCCCCCCCCCCCCCCCAACAACCATATAGGATGTCCTCCTTCTGTCCACCTCTTGCACCCAAGGTCTCTAGTGCATCAGCAGAGAACCTTGGTGCATGCACTCTCACAGGCCTGGTATCAACTCAGATCGGCAGATTGGTGAGGTCTGGCGTGCAGGTTGGAGGATGTGGGATTTAGTAGTGCGCAACCTTTATTCAATGTTTTAAAATAACTCATCATTGTGTAAACTTAGGGATGGGACCTGCAACTATGTGTGATGTCTGATCTCTGTTCAGCCTCCATGCAGACAGTAGGCTGTTATTTTCAGCAAATAACAGGTACCTGCTACCTTTAAGAGATTTCTAAGAAACATCCTCCCTTTAAGAGATTGCGCTCCCTCTGGTGGTGGAAAGTGCTCATTGCATTCATTCCACATACAATGCCTGGAAAGGAAGGCTGATTGCAGGTAAGTGCTCCGGTGCGTCCAAACTTGCATCCTGCCTGCGCAGGGTCCCTCGGGCGTGCGGTAATAGCGCATCGCGCTACCCGCATCCAAAAACAGCCCCTATCGAATATTTCCCCCCATGTGTATAAATGCACGAAGCGTAGTAAATAAGGTTGGTAAGCTGCAGGCGCAAATAGCCACATGGGAATTTGATGTTGTGACGATAAAGGAGACCTGGCTCAAAAAAGGGCAGGATTGGGTACTAAATATTCCTGGACTCAGGGAAGGAAAAAAAGGAGGTGGGGTGGGTGGCAGTATTGATTAAGGAGACTATTGCAGTGCTGGAGAGAGAGGATGTCCTTGAGGGGTCAAGGACAGAATCTATTTGGTTCGTGTTAAGAAACAATGGAGGCACCATTACACTATTGGGTGTATTCTATAGACCACCAACTAGTGGGAAGGATATAGAGGAGCAAATTTGCTGGGAAATTACAGAGAGGTGCAAGAACTATAGAGTAGTGATAATGGGGGACTTCAACTACCCTAATATATACTGGGATTGTAATAGTGCAAAGGGCAAAGAGGGGGAAGGAATTTCTGAAGTGTATTCAGGAGAACTTTCTTGAACTGTCAATGGGGGCACATTTAGGAAACAGTGATTATAGTAACATAAGGTTTAGATTAGTTATGGAAAAGGACAAGGAGCAATCTAGAGTAAAAACACTTAATTGGAGAAGGGACAATTTCAGTGGATTGAGAACGGATCTGGCCTGGGTAAATTGGAATCAAAGATCGGCAGGCAAAACTGTAATCGAGCAATGGGTGGCCTTTAAAGAGGAGATGGTTCAGGTGCAGTCTATGTATATTTCCACGAGGGGGAAAGGTAAGGCAACCAAAGCCATCGCTCCATGGATGATGAAAGTGATAGAGAATAAGATGAAGCAGAAAAAGGGGGCGTATGACAGATGTCAGGTTGATAATATAAGGGAGAACCAGGCTGAATATGGAAAGTACAGCAGAGAAGTGAAAAAGGAAATAAGAGGGGTAAAGAGAGAATATGAGAATAGACTGGCGGCTAATATAAAAGGGAATCCAAAAGCCTTCTAGAGACATATAAATAGCAAATGGGTAATAAGAGGTGGGGTGGGGCCAATTAGGCATCAAAAAGGAGATCTACTCATGGAGGCAAAGGGCATGGCTGAAGTACCAAATGAGTACTTTGCATCTGTCTTTACCAAGGAAGAAGATGCTGCCAAAGTCACAGTAAAAGAGGAGGTAGTTGAGATACTGAATGGGCTAAAAACTGATAAAGGGGAGGTACTAGAAAGGCTGGCTGTACTTAAAGTAGATAAGTCACCCGGTCCGGATGGGATGCATCCTAGGTTGTTGAGGGAAGTAAGGCTGGAAATTGCAGAAGTGCTGGCCATAATCTTCGAATCATCCTTAGATATGGGGGTGGTGCCAGAGAACTGGAGAATTGCAAATGTTACACCCTTGTTCAAAAAAGGGTGTAAGGATAAACCTGGCAACTACAGGCCAGTCAGTTTAACCTCGGTGGTGAGGAAGCTTTTAGAAATGATAATCCGGGACAAAATTATTAGTCACTTGGACAAGTGTGGATTAATAAAGGAAACCCAGCACGGATTTGTTAAAGGCAAATTGTGTTTAACTGACCTGATTGAGATTTTTGATGAGGACAGTGCGGTTGATGTGTATATGGACTTTCAAAAGGTGTTTGATAAAGTGCCACATAATAGGTTTGTCATCAAAATTGAAACCCATGGAATAAAAGGGGCAGTGGCAGCATGGATATGAAATTAGCTAAGTGACAGGAAACAGAATAGTGGTGAACAGTTGTTTTTCGGACTGGAGGAAGGTAAGCAGTGGTCGGTACTAGGACCACTGCTTTTTTTGATATATATTAATGACTTGGACTTGGGTGTACTGGGCACAGTTTCAAAATTTGCAGATGATACAAAACTTGGATGTGGAGTAAACAGTGAGGAGGATAGTGATAGACTTCAAGAGGACTTGACAGGCTGGTGGAATGGGCAGACACATGGCAGAGAAGTGCAAAGTGATATATTTTGACAGGAAGAATGAGGAGAGGCAATATAAACTAAATGGTACAATTTAAAAGGGGTACAGGAACAGAGAGACCTGGGGGTATATGTGGACAAACCTTTGAAGGTGACAGGACAGTTTGAGAAAGTGGTTAAAAAAGCATACGGGATCCTGGGCATTATAAATAGAGGCATAGAGTACAAAAGAAAGGAAATTATGTTGAACATTTATAAAACACTAGTTCGGCCACAACTCGAGTATTGTTTCCAATTCTGGACACCGCACTTTAGAAGGGATGTGAAGGCCTTAGAGAAGGTGCAGAAAAGATTTACTAGAATGGTTCCAGGGATGAGGGACTTCAGTTACATGGATAGACTGGAAAAATCATGAAGAATTTAGATAAAGTAAGTAAAGAGAAACTGTTCCCATTGGGGGGGAGGGTTGAGAACCAGAGGACACAGATTTAAGGTGATTGGCAAAAGAACCTAGGGCGACATGAGGAAAAACTTTTTACGCAGCGAGTTGTTATGATCTGGAATGCACTGCCCGAGGGCCTTTCAAAAAGGAATTGGATACATTTGTAAGGCTATGGGAAAGAGTGGGGGAATGTGACTAACTCAATTGCTCTTACAAATAGCCGACACGGACTCGACGGGCCAAATGGCATCCTTCTGTGCTGTAACTATTTTATGATTCTATGATTAAAGTAAACGTGATCCGAGTTTCTGAAGGGTAATTTATTTGAGTCATATAATTGATAGAATCTTGAAGGTAATTCTGCCAAGGTAATATGATCACTCAGGTGGTCACTTTTGGTGCTGCTCTTTTGCAGCCTTCAGATTTACAAATGTTTCTATCAGATAGCATTCCAAAAAAAACTTTCAGTAATTTTATAAAGCTGAATTTTATAATAGAGAAACAGAGAGACGGATTCCATTATTTCATTAGTCATTATAAACTCCAAAAAAAAGCAATTTAGAAATAACTAAATTTGATCTTTATTTCTCACCAATTTTCTCCTGCAATTTTCTTCTCTTTTCTCCTGAAGGCATTGATTCCCTTGCTGCTATAAAATGCTTTTGTTGAATTTAACTATCTATTCATTTTTTTAACGCAAGTATCAGGAAAGCTGTACAGGATTAGCTTTCCAGATTAGTCACAAGGAGTAAAGGGAAAGGCCATATATCACTGATCATTATTATGTCTCACAGACACAAATTGAGAAAAGAACTCAGGTATGTTTAAGGCCTCAACACTCTCCCTTCTACTGCATGAGCTATTAGAGTTCGACCTGTAACTGGGAATTTAATCTTTTTAGTCATTTATGAAATATTTTGAATTGTTTATACTCTTAAGTGCTTAAAAATGTAAAAAACTTCAAATAGCCAGGATTTGTTTCTTGAACAATACCCCCATTTTAATGAGCAAGGTTTTAAGATCCATATACTACAGAGTTCCATGTTTGATACCAAAAGCACCTCAAAATCAGTAATATTTAAACTATAATAACTTTTTATTTGGTATTTATTATTTCTCCTCTTCCCCTCAGTTGGTCCCTGAACTCCACACATCATCCCTGGACAAATAAATCCACCTGTTCTAAAGCTGCATTATCATCAACCATTAAGGAAAGGTATGAAAAAGCAGATCACCGTGGCTCTCCATTTGATTTGTCCTTTCTCCCTTCTTGTGAGGAATTAGCTGGATCTGACTCTGCAACTTCATAGCACAGCAAGACTCAGATAAGGAATTCATCACTTCTGGAATCACAGGCATAAGTTTACATCTTATCACCTTGTGGCACACCACAATAAAGAGTCAACCTGCTGCCCACTGTGCTGCATCCTTGAATTAGCAAAATTTAACAACAGCATTAGTGAGCTGTCATTTCACCTCTTTGACCTGGGTTTGAATCCACCTCAGATTGATGGGACTAATGTTTCCTCTTTTGGAAGGCTGTAAGGCCTGTACATGAAATAAGCTTGGATGATCTGAACCCAGTTCCTACTAGTCATAAATCCACAAAAATGCCCAATAATTGGGCACAAATTGGAACTGGCAGGTTGAGAGTGTCAGTGCTAAAGAATTGAAGAGTTTTCCACCTCTGGCACTATTCCAACATCAAGCATTTCCAGGTAACACACAGCAAAGTAAGGCTCCTCTGCACTTCAAAAGTATGCCCTAACCACAATCTCACTAAAACGACCCTCTGCTGCACCAGTATCAGTTTTCTGTTTTCCGCACCAGTCGTCCTTGTGACATCTCTGAGTAATATTGCTAATTTGATGTCACCATGACCTGTGATAACTCTATTTTTGATAGCATTTGGAAACTTGCAAATTTTGCTTATGATATCCTTGACTAAATCATTCATATATATTAAAAATGGAAAGGTTTTCCAAGTCCAACCTCTAGGATATCCTACTTGGTAGCTTTTTTTCCTCTGAAATGTTCCCATTCATGATTAATCTCTGTTTCCTTGTCTTTAATCTAAGGGTGACAATTTTCCACAGGCATTACAAGAACCTCACTGTAGACCTTGCACGTGTATTGAAACCCCAGACTACATTGTTGGACCAAAGAAGTTAAAAAACTCTTGTCAATGCTGTGCTGTGCTATTTATTTATTTATTTTGTGAATGATTTGTTCTGCTGCTAAACAGTTGTTCAGGGATTATTTTAGCATTGTTTTCAGCACAGATAGCTCCTGGCTGTTCCAAGAATTGAGTTTCCCCAACAGAAAAAAATCTCCAGTCATCAAAGGGATTAAAAATATTGATCTAAACTGACATCACAACTATAGGTGCAGAATGCCATAACTTCTCAAATCCTGGAGATTTTACAGAATATCACATCATTCTACTGTTCTAATACTATATTCCACTAACTATTCAGAAGCGCCACATTTGAAAGCATACTGTGACTGCAACATTAAACATGTTGTAAATCTTGTTCAATAGGCTTAATACTAAGGCTGAGGCTGAATGTGCTATCTGCAGGATACGTCACAGGATGCATGTGATAGTGAGACTATTGCAACTTGCGATAAAGCTCTCTTCTGATGTATCATTCACATCGTTCACCTGACGAAGGGGGAAGCCTCCGAAAGCTTGTGAATTTAAAATAAAATTGCTGGACTATAACTTGGTGTTGTAAAATTGTTTACAATCTTCTGATGTAAGCAGGAAGAAGTAAGAAGGTAATAGTCATAAGCTAGAAAAACTCAGAAAAACGTAAAATGTGATTGGATAATGGCCACACCAATGAATGTTGCTACTCACTAAATCTGCATCGCCCCCTTCCTTTGCTCCACCATTTGTAGTAGACCTTTCAGCAACCTTGGCCCCACACTCTGAAATTCCCTCGCTAAACCCCTTTCCCTCTTCATATTTTTTTCTTGCTTCAAAAGACCTAGCAAAACCCATTGTTTGACCAGGCTTTTGGTCATCCATCTCTTGTTCCCTGGCTTTGCATCTGTTTCCATCTGTTAAGCACCTTGAGATGTTCTTTTATGTTAAAGTGTATATAAGTGCAAATTGTTGCTTTTATAATAGACACAAGGGAAAGTAGTCACTGCCCTGCCATGCATTGCACTCTATGTGCTACTTTCTCAATGTTTAAGGCACCATAACTAACTCACTTTATAAATATAAACATTGCTATAGGTAATGGTGTCACAAAAGCAAGGATACAGTAGTAAAAAGACAGATCTTAAATTGTCTCACTATGAGAACAATAACCATTAGTGTTATTAGGTCAAAACATAACAAAAAAAGTTAAATAATTAATAACATAATAAAATGCATATTAATTATAATATTAAACAAATAGTAATACCATTATGAATTTATTTTATTAATGAGAGACCTCATCACTTACTTACATTTATGATGATGGTAAATTATGACTCTTTTGTAAAGTAATGAGCCTTTCACAAACATAAAATAAATGGAGTAATGCACGGCTGGTGTAATATCCTGAATTTTTACTGTCTGAGCAAAAAAAAATGTTGATGTTGTTGTTAATGTTAAAATCCTTGTACACAGCACAAATGTGACCATACTCCCCAAAAGATTAATTTCATAACGAAAAGTCTAAGGGAGAGTGGCAGACCATAGCACTAACACATGATTATTAATGTATGGAGATATTTACTGAGCTCATGGTATAAATGAGAATTCTATCTGAGCAAGAAATCATTTGTAAAAATGGAATGGGGAGTCTATTCTATAAATGTCAGGAACTGATGAATGAGTTTAAGTTAATAGACATCAAATCATCTGATTTCAGCAGATAAAGGTGCAGTGTTAATGCTATTTTTGCCAATTATAATGAAATTAGCAACATTAATTGGTTCTTGCATAACACAAACACCTCTTCAGCTACCGGATCAGCAAAAATTATAGGACTGATTATCCAGTCGCAGTGCAGTATTAGTGGGACCGGTTCACAGACCACATATCATGTGTATTTTGACAGCCCATTATAATAATTTATATGTGCTTCTTGCACATTTCTTGGCCCAAGCGCACGGAGCACACTCCTGTGTGGACAGGATTTCCGGTGAGCCAGTAGTTCTTAAAAAGCTGCTGCTCTCATTTGAAGGGGAGCTGCACTGAAAAACCGGAAAACTGGAATTAAATTGCAGAAGAAGAGAAGGCAGAAGGTATAGGAGCAAGACTACCTCATTTGAAGACACTGGGATGTTGCTCCGGGAAACACAGCAAACGAGGGCTGCTCTGTTCAGGACCATTGTTCGAAATATCTATGTGGAGGAGGTCAAGGAGTGAATGCAGTTGCCCACGTTCATAGGTTGTGGGAGCAAATGTGACAAACATTTTCAGAACTCTGGAAGATTGATAAAGTAAGAGTGCCCAGAACTTGACCACTCTAAGTACATGGTCGTAAGATGCATGTCACAAAGAGTTTCCTATCAATCTGGTGCAGCTTTATTCGGGCAGCATGTAACGCACTCAGGCATACTTTCAGCTCTTTCACACATTCACATACATGGCCATTTCGCTGCAGGACAGACTTTGTTGCTGGTGCACAAACATACTTCTAACATTGCACATGAATCTTGCAGGTAGGGAGCACCGAGCATATTGCCAACACTTGCATGCTGCACATTCATGTATTCACACAAAGTGGCAGTATTTTGGGTATGTGGGTGACATTTTTTCTGCTTTTACAGATTCTAGCATCTGGATGTTTTGTTTCTGCTTACAGGAAAAGGCCACGCACAGCAGGAGAAAACAATGGTGGACCAGAATGGACCTTCTTGAAATTGTGGGGATGGAGGCATAGAGGGAGTGGGGACAGATAGGTTGAAGCCTTTCCCAAGCACAAAGCTATTACCTTGCTTTTCTTATTATTCCTCTCCCCTCCCACTCAATTACTCATTCACTCACTGACACACAGACATAACAGCATAACACACATCTTGCCATGTAAGGGATGTTTGAAGGGGTGTCTTATTACCAGAATTATATAATATGTGTTTTTCTGTTCATATAGATGTCCATAAACCAGAGGGCAATGTCTGCCATGTTTCCAGCACCTTACAGCACTGTCACTCATTCCATCATTAGCAAACATCAGCATAGGTGTATCCGTTCTAAGGGAATCCATTAGTGAGCTGCAGGAGAGAGCACTGGGTAAATACACTAGAGCTCAAGTGAGGAGGATCAAATGGAGGACGCTTTGTAGGAACAGCAACAGGCTGGCAGCGGCGGTGGAGAGGAGAGGGGAAGCTTGAGCAATGCCTCAGCTCCTGAGCCCAGGGATTGGAATCCCACAGGACCTGCCTACAAAAGAAATTGGATTTCTGAGTATCACTGTTTCCTGAAATCATTTGATTATGTGCTAACCACCCTGGAAAATCTGGCAGTGGCTATGGATGAGTCAACTACCTGCATCTGTGCAGTGATGCATGACCACTTAAACTGAATTTCAGACCACCATGGAGCATGTAGAACTCCATCTGCAACAAGGTACTAATCCCTGCCACAGTTCCTCTGATGAATGCTCAGATTTGTGCTACAGAGATCTTGGGTTTCAATAATTTAATTCAACATCCTGTGTTAGTAATGCTACATCCTTTGTGCCAGGTGAGTGACTACGGTGACCAGATGGTGATATTGAGTACCACAACTAGGATTATGGGGCATGATTTTTATCTGGAGCCAGGAACAGAGCGGGGTAGGTGGGGGTGGGGATAGATTTTCATGCAGGAAACCCAGAAGTAAAGTTGGCAGGTCAGAATCTGCGATTACAACCTAAGCGAATGATAAAAATTTTACTTCCGAGTTTCGCACCCGACAGTCAGCCTGATTGACAGGCTGGTTGCATGTTGGGTGGGAAAGCAGTGAGTGAAAGATCAGGGTCCTCATAAGGTAGATGGGGGGGGGGGAAGATCAGTGTCCTCGGGGGCTGGATGGGGGAGATCAGTGTCCTCGGGGGTTGGATGGGGGAGATCAGTGTCCTCGGGGGTTGGATGGGGGAGATCGGGGGGAGATCAGTGTCCTCGGAGATGGATGGGGGAGATCGGGGGGAGATCAGTGTCCTTGGGGGTTGGATGGGGGAGATCGGGGGGAGATCAGTGTCCTTGGGGGTTGGATGGGGGAGGTCAGGGGAAGATCAGTGTCCTCGGGGGTTGGATAGGGAGAAATAAGTGTCCTCGGAGATGGATGGGGGAGGTCGGGGGGAGATCACTGTCCTCTGGGCTGGATGAGGGAGGTCATGGAGAGATCAGTGTCCTCGGGGTTGGAAGGGGGACGTCAGGGGAGAGATCAGTGTCCTCGGAGATGGATGGGGGCGGTCGGGGGAGAGATCAGTGTCCTCGGAGATGGATGGGGGCGGTCGGGGGGAGATCAGTGTCCTCGGGGCTGAATGGGGGAGATCGGGGGGGAGATTAGTGTCCTCGGGGCTGGATGGGGAGGTCGGGGGGAGATCAGTGTCCTCAGAGATGGATGGAGGAGGTCGGGGGGAGATCAGTATCCTCAGGGCTGGATGAAGGAGGTTATGGGGAGATCATTGACCTTGGGGCTGGATGGGGGGGAAAAATCATGGGGGGGAGGTGAGAAGTCAGCGATCGGAAGGGGGGTCGCTCAGACATCGGTGGGGGCTCGGAGATCAGGGGAGATCGGCTGATCGTGGGGGTCCAAAGGCGGCAGGTACGCTTGTTGGGCCTGGAGGAAACACACCTGCTCCTCCTGGCCCACAAGCAGTGCAATAAAGCCACTTACTTGATGAACTGACCCTTCTCGCCTCCTTTTACCTGGCGAAATTCACGAACCCTGAAAAAAACGCCCTGGAGGCGTTAATTTTAAAGCTCAGTTAAAACCAATTTAAAAAAAACATTACTTAATGTCTCTTAACGACCTTGATTGCCCCACCAACGACCTGCCCGCCGGCACTAATTGGGAATGTGACCTCGACGATTCAGCACCACGCACGCATCCAAAAGCGCCCACGTTAAACCCGCATGTGGGCGTGTTGGAGCTGGGTTGCAATCATGATACAAAAAACGACTATTTTCCCCTCACACCCGACTCCGACCCATTCTTGGGGGTCAAAATTCCCCGCATGGTCTCTGTACTGGTCTTTGGTGTAGTGCCTATGCTATGTGGTGTGTCAGGATTCCTTGGCCTCTGAATAGTCCAACTTTATTGAAAGAGATGCAAATGTACATGAGCATAAGATATCATAATCATATCAGCAGAACAAATTAATATTTCTTGACAGGAGGCCACTGTATCACATAGGGATATATTTATCATGGTATCATAGTATGTTACAGCACCGAAGGTGGCCATTCGGCCCATCGTGCCCATGCCAGCTCTTTGAAAGAGCTATCCAATTAGTCCCACTCCCCTGCTCTTTTCCCCATAGCCCTGTAAATTTTTTCCCTTCGGCTATTTATCCGATTCCCTTTTGTAAGACCCTTCCATCACCATCCCTGGGTATGTCCTGTCCCACCGGCAGGACAGATCCACTAGAGATGGCGGTACAGTGGTATACAGTCAGGAGGGAGTGGCCCTGGGAGTCCATAACATTGACTTCGGACCCCATGAAATCTCATGGCATCAGGTCAAACTTGGGCAAGGAAACCGCCTGCTGAATACCACCGACTGCCCTCCCTCAGGTGATCAATCAGTCCGCCTCCATGTTGAGCACCACCTGGAGGAAGCACTGAGGGTAGCAAGGGCACAGAATGTACTCTGGGTGGGGGACTTCAATGTCCATCACCAAGAGTGGCTCGGTAGCACCACTACTGACCGAGCTGGCCGAATCGTGAAGGACATAATTGCCAGACTGGGCCTGCGGCAGCTGGTGAGCGAACCAACACGAGGGGAAAAACCTACTTGACCTTGTTCTCACCAATCTACCTGTCTCAGATGCATCTGTCCATGACAGTATTGGTAGGAGTGACCACTGCACAGTCCTCGTGGAGACGAAGTCCCGTCTTCACACTGAGGACACTATCCAATGTGTTGTGTGGCACTATCACTGTGCTAAATGGGATAGATTCAGAACAGATCTAGCAGCTCAAAACTGGCCATCCAAGAGGCGCTGTGGGCCATCAGCAGCAGCAGAATTGTATTCCAGTACAATCTGTAACCTCATGGCTCGGCATATTTGCAAGCCCTCAGATAATGAAGCAGTCCGAGCCCGTATGCAGCAAGACCTGGACAACATCCAAGCTTGAGCTAATAAGTGGCAAGTAACATTCGCGCCAGACAAGTGCCAGGCAATGACCATCTCCAACGAGAGAGAGTCTAACCACCTCCCCTTGATATTCAAGAGCATTACCATCGCTAAATCCCCCACCGTCAACATCCTGAATGTCACCATTGACCAGAAATTTAACTGGACCAGCCACATAAATACTGTGGCTACAAGTGCAGAACATAGTATTCTGTGGCGAGTGATCACCTCCTGACTCCCCAAAGCCTTTGCATCATCGACAAGACATAAGTCAGGAGTGTGATGGAATACTCTCCACTTGCCTGGTTGAGTGCAGCTCCAACAACACTCAAGAAGCTCGACACCATCCAGGACAAAGCAGCCCGCTTGATTGGCACCCCATCCACCACCTTAAACATTCACTCCCTTCACCACCGGCGCACAGTGGCTGCAGTGTGTACCATCCACAGGATGCATTGCAGCAACTCCAAAACCCACGACCTCTACCACCTAGAAGGACAAGAGCAGCAGGTACATGGGAACAGTACCACCTGCATGTTCCCCTCCAAGTCACACATCATCCCGACTTGGAAATATATCGCCGTTCCTTCATCGTCGCTGAGTCAAAATCCTGGAACTCCCTTCCTAACAGCACTGTGGGAGAACCTTCACCACACGGATTGCAGCGGTTCAAGAAGGTGGCTCACCACCACCTTCTCAAGGGCAATTAGGGATGGGCAATAAATGCCGGCCTCGCCAGCGACGCCCACATCCCATGAATGAATAAAAAAAAAATTCCTCACTCTACCATTACCAACACTCCAGGGGATCAACCCTGGTTCAATGAGGAGAGTAGAAGAGCATGCCAGGAGCAGCACCAGGGTTATCTAAAAATGAGGTGCCAACCTGGTGAAGTTACAACTCAGGACTACATGCATGCTAAACAGGGGAAGCAACATGCTATAGACAGAGCTAAGCGATTCCACAACCAACGGATCAGATCAAAACTCTGCAGTCCTGCCAAATCCGTCGTGAATGGTGGTGGACAATTAAACAACGAACAGGAGGAGGAGGCTCTGCAAACATCCCCATCCTCAATGATGGCAGAGTCCAGCACATGAGTGCAAAAGACAAGGCTGAAGCGTTTGCAACCATCTTCAGCCAGAAGTGCCAAGTGGATGATCCATCTTGGCCTCCTCCCGATATCCCCACCATCACAGAAGCCAGTCTTCAGCCAATTCGATTCACTTCACGTGATATCAAGAAATGGCTGAGTGCACTGGATACAGCAAAGACTATGGACCCCAACAACATCCCATCTGTAGACAGCCATGATAATTTTGAATGGCGGAGCAGACCCGAAGGGCCGAATGGCCTACTCTTGCTCCTATTTTCTGTGTTTCTATGTAGTGCTGAAGTCATGTGCCCCAAAACTAGCCGCGCCTCTAGCCAAGCTGTTCCAGTGCAGCTACAACACTGGCATCTACCCGACGTGGAAAATTGCCCAGATATGTCCTGTCCACAAAAAGCAGGACAAATCCAATCTGACCAATTACCGCCCCATCAGTCTACTCTCAATCATCAGCAAAGTGATGTAAGGTTTCGTCAACAATGCTTTCAAGCGGCACTTACTCACCAATAACCTGCTCACCGCTGCTTAATTTGGGTTCCGCCAGAACCACTCGGCTCCAGACCTGATTACAATCTTGGTCCAAACATGGACAAAAGAACTGAATTCCAGAGGTGAGTTGAGAGTGACTGCCCTTGACATCCAAGCAGCATTTGACCGAGTGTGGCAGCAAGGAGCCCTGGTAAAATTGAAGTCAACGGGAATCAGGGGGAAAACTCTCCAGTGGCTGAAGTCATATCTAGTACAAAGGAAGATGGTAGTGGTTGTTGGAGGCCAATCATCTTAGCCCCAGGACATTGCTGCAGGAGTTCCTCAGGACAGTGTCCTCGGCCCTACCATCTTCAGCTGCTTCATCAATGACCTTCCCTCTATCATAACGTCAGAAATGGGGATATTCGCTGATGATTGCATAGTGTTCAGTTGCATTCTCAACCCCTCAGATAATGAAGTAGTCCATGCCCACATGCAGCAAGACCTGGACAACATCCAGGCTTGGGCTGATAAGTGGCAAGTAACATTCGCGCCAGATAAGTGCCAGGCAATGACCATCTCCAACAAGAGAGAGTCTAACCACCTCCCCTTGACATTCAAAGGCATTACCATCGCCGAATCCCCTCCCCCCCTCAACATCTTGGGGGCCACCATTAACTAGAAACTTAATTGGACCAGCCACGTAAATACTGTGGCTACAAGAGCAGGTCAGAGGCTGGGTATTCTGCGGCGAGTGACTCACCTCCTGACTCCCCAAAGCCTTTCCACCATCTACAAGGCACAAGTCAGGAGTGTGATGGAATACTCTCCACTTGCCTGGATGAGTGCACCCCATCCACCACCCTAAATATTCACTCCCTTCACCACTGGCACACCATGACTGCAGTGTGTACCATTTACAGGATGCACTGCAGCAACTCACCAAGGCTTCTTTGACAGCACCTCCCAAACCCGCAATCTCAACCACCTAGAAGGACAAGGGCAGCAGGCACATGGGAACAACACCACCTGCACATTCCCCTCCAAGTCACACACCATCCCGACTTGGAAATATATCGCCGTTCCTTCGTCGTCGCTGGGTCAAATTCCTGGAACTCCCTTCCTAACAGCACTGTGGGAGAACCTTCACCACACGGACTACAGCGGTTCAAGAAGGCGGCTCACCACCACCTTCTCAAGGGCAATTAGGGATGGGCAATAAATGCTGGCCTTGCCAGCGATGCCCACATCCCATGAACGAATAAAAAAAATACCCTCTGCCTCCACAAGAAGATCTCTTTTTTGTCCCTATTCGGCCCCACCCTTCATTTGACTGACCTTTTACTATTTATATGTTTGTAAAAGACTTTTGGGTTCCCTTTTATACTAGCTGCTAATCTATTCTTATATTCTCTTTGCCCTTCTTATTCCCTTTATTAGATCTCCTCTGTACTTTCTGTATTTAGCTTGGTTCTCTTCTGTATTATGAACCTTACATTTGTCATAAGCCTCCTTTTTCTGTTTGATTTCAATCTCTATATCTTTAATCATCCAGGGAGCTCTCCCTTTGGATGTCCTTCCTTCTCCCCTCGTAGGAATGTATCTACTGTGTACCCAAACCATCTTCCCCTTGAAGGCTTCCCAATAATCATTTATTGTATTGCCTACCAATTTTTAATTTCAATCCACCAGGACAAGATTCCTTTTTAACTCATTGAAATTAACCCTCCTCCAGTTTAGTATTTTTACACTTGATTGTTCCTTGTCCTTTTCCATAACTGTTCTAATCCTAATGATATTATCCTCACTGTTCCCCAAAAGCTCTCCCACTGAAACATGCTCCGTTTGCCCCATTTCATTCCTGGAACTAGATCCAGTACTGCTTCCTTCCTCATTGGGCTGGAAACATACTGATTAAGAAAGTTCTCTTGTGTACATTTCAGGAATTCCTCCCCCTCTTTGCCCTTTACACTGTTACTATCCCAGTCTATATTGGGATAATTGAAGACCCCCATTATCACTACTCTTTAGTTCTTGCATCTTTCTGCAATTTGCCTGCAAATTTGCTCCTCTATTTCCTTCCCACTGTTTGATGGCCTTTAATATACACCAGTAGCGTAATACCTCTTCTATTGCTCCTTAATTCGAATCAAATAAATTCTGTCTTTGACCCCCCTCAACTACATCATCCCTTTCCAGTGCTATCATAGTTTCTTTGACTAGTGTGCCACCCCCCACCCACCCTCTTCCCTTCTTTCTTTCCTTTCCTATCTTTCCTGAAACCTTGTAGCCAGGAATATTAAGTACCCAATCCGCCCCTTCTTTGAGCCAGGTCTCTGATATTGCCACTACGTCACAGTCCCACGTAGCGACTTGTGCCTGCAGCTCACCAACCTTATTTACCATCCTACGTGCATTTACGCACATGGACTCCAATTCATCTGAGACTGCCTCATATTTGCCCCGTCTGATCCTTCCTATTTCTTTACTCTAGTGCTACTTGTCCCTCCCAGTCCTCTGTGCATTTGTTTCTCCTCTCTAATGTTTCATCCTAGTGCCCATCCCCCTGACAAATTAGTTTAAACCCTCCCTCACAGCACTAGTTAACCTCCCTGTGAGGATATTGGTCCCAGCTCTGTTGAGGGGCAACCTGTTCGGCTTGTACAGGTCCCTCCTGTCCCAGAACTGGTCCCTATGCTCCAGGAATTTGAAGCCCTTCCTCCTGCACCATTTCTCCAGCCACACATTAACCTGTCTTATCCAACTATTCCCGTACTCATTAGCACGTGGCACTGGGAGTAATCCAGAGGTTACTACCTTTGAGGTCCTGCTTTTTAACTTCCTCCCTAGCTCCTGAAACTCTGACTCCAGATCTCAACCCTTTTCCTTCCTATGTTGTTGGTTCCGAAATGGACCACAACTTTTGGCTGTTCCCCTTCCCCCCCTCAAAATGTTCTGCACCCTTTCAGTGATGTTTTTTGCCCTGGCACAAGGGAGGCAACACACCACTCGGGACTTACGTCTGCGGTTGCATTTAATAAATGGTTTGATATTTAATCATTTCTGACATGGTATGTTAGATATATGTTATCCTTACAGATACCATACATTTGAATCAAAACATATGAGAATATTTGTGAGTATTTTCTGCATCAAAATCTGTCACACCTTCCAGGCTTTTGAGGTTAAACTGCTCAGCAACCATCAGATGAGCTGCTAATATATTCCTTGTTGATATGCATTCTCCGCCAGCTCCTCGTCAGACTTGTTAGTTGAACAACATCTTCTTCCTGATCTTAGTTCGGTTTTTGAACTGTGTCAGGTTCATTTATTCTTGAAAATGACACATGGGACTGCCAACTGACTTTCTCTGAGGACTACCTTTTGGTGTGTGGGGTTGGTGGAATTCACTCTAGTGCTTATACGGTCTCATCTACTTCCAGATCCACCTACCGCTCAACTGACCTGTGTTTTATGGGGTTTTTTTTGGTCAAGTGCCCACTTTCTAATCAGCTCTACAAGGAGTATGTCATATGGTTATGCAGCTAAAGGGCTTGTTGTAATGCCTAACCATGATTGGTACTGGTCTCTGATGACAGGGGAGCTTATTAACATTTTGAAGAGGTAAAAATGGTGTGCAGTTGTTCAGTGACATATATACTTGATCACTATTGCAAGCCTATCTAAATACCTTTGAATCTGATATTCAAAAATTATAACCTTGCTCTTTCCATTACCAAACTACTACTGAGACAGACACACTCACATTTGTCTCTCCTGCCCTAATTTGAACCCTTAATGACACATTTAAAGCTGTTCTTCATATTTTCCTCAATTTCATAGCTATACTGTCTCATGGCAGATTGTTGTAGCTACCACGGAAGATCCCTGGTAGTGTTAGGTCATTTACAGAAAATTTACACATCAGAATTTAACACTCTGTTATGTAATCCTAATACACTTCAACATGTCTTCAACAGAGGGAGTGCTGAAACATACCCGTGTCATGAATAATGCGAGAATTCTTAACTGGTGCCCATCCATGACCATGATGTCCTGCAGTTATCCTTCTTGCTCAATAAAAATCGGCAGCTTTGCTCTAATGTTTTGAATTACAATTTTGTTATTAGCAACTTTTTATGAAAAAAGTTTTTTTTACCATTATCCCCTTGTATTCTAATTGATATAGAATGAACTTTAAACTTTCTAAAACATTCACACAACATAAAAGGAAATGTGGAAATCTCTAACTATTTGATTTTTCATAGGAATGAACATTTCATGCTATTTAATGCGGTAGTGATCTTATGATTATACAAATGTTATTGATCTAATCTACTTGCATCTTAAACAATTACTGCAAATCTACACTGGGACTTAGGGCAAAAAGCTATATTTGTATAATGTAAATAACAATGTTTATTTGTGGTTTAGATAACTGTAAAAGAATTGGCTGCTGAAAGAATGGTACACTTGTATAAGATTTTATTTTGGATCAGCATTCAGCTCAGCATTTCTATATCTATGTTATTTCTGAGTGCTCTAATACTCTGAAAATGAAAGTGGGAGGAGTATATCAGCCTTAATTTTCCTTTTATGTGGGATGTGATTATTTCCTTTTATCAAGAAATAATCTGTGGCTGATTGAAATTCTCTCTTCATTATCTATTAGGCAACTTCGTAGCAGAATTGGTGCATAAAATGACATTCACAGTTACATTTTATGTTAATTTTTTTTAGTTAATGGCCTGGCAGATGCTAGGGAAAGACTAACATATTAATATTGTGAGCCTTCACTGAAATATGCCTTCAATAAGGGTATTGATTGCCACAGTATCAAGACAATATAGTAGACTGTTATCAATCCTGACCAACTCAACAAGAACAGTGCCACATGAGCACACAATAACTTTGTATACTATATGTGTGCAATTATAATTGTAATTTGTGTCTTTTGGCACATCTGTCCCAAACTGGGGAAGTAACAGTATCTCATTGATGGAGTAACATACCCTCAGGCTAGCTGAAAAGCATCATGAGGTTTGTTGATTTACCAGCCTCAACAAATAGAAGAGAGAAACTGCCAACACAATAAGAAGCACTCTTACCCATTGATATCAACAGATCCACTCTTGTATACAACCCTATTGTGTCAATTAATGTGATACTGAATATATCTTGTGCTATTTCCAGCAGATATTCTCTTCACCATTTTATATGGTATTGCACCTATTTGCAGGTTATTTTGTGTCTTTTTTCTTCCTATTTGGAGGTAATTTTTCAGTTCCTGTATACCAGCTTCCTAGTTATACCAATGGAATGCTAAGTATTGCTACTAATTAATTCTGTATAACAAGTTTCATTGTTCCTTATTTGGATTCAGTTTCAGAAGGTTACATCTAGCTAGTATTGAACCTGCATAATAAGTGATGTTGCCAGCTTAATTCTGGTGAGCTCAGCCTTTGAATATTCTTTGAGGCCAACATCTTTCCCATATGTTCAGTTGGCTGCCATCTTAGCTGTCTGCTGGGATAAAATTGCACCATAATCCACACAATTATTTCATGGAATGACACAGAACAGAATTAACACATAACCACACATTTATCATATTGTTAAAATTCAGACATTTGTAATGATGGGATGGAATATCTAATTCCACATTTCATTTATTTTGGGCTTCTTGGGAAGCTCAAATCTGCATTGATTTTAAAACAGAGTGATGTGAAATGAGGTGTTGGGAGCACATTTGCCCTATTCTTTTTGGGAATGGGAATGAATTGATTTTGAGTAAGGTATCAAACAGAGAGAAAAGTGAGCTCGAGTCATATGCTATGTACTGGAACACTTTCAATGGCTGGGTGGCCAGGTTTATCTCATATAATCTTACTTAACCTAGCTCTTTAGTTGATTTTTGAGGGACAGACCGTGAACGATACTTGTCAGGCATGCAGGCTGGCATCATCACTGTAGAGGTGCCTGCTCAGTCGGGACATCCGGCACTGGCTGATGTATCATAAACACAAAAACATGATAATGAAAACTGATTGGACCAGCCATGTGTCATGTGGTGGCTGAGGACAACAACAACTTGAACTTATGATAGAGCTTTTAACATAGGCAAACATCCAAGAACACTTCACAAGAGGAGCAATTGGAAACGCTAGTACTGATGGCTCCACCTTTAATTCTTCTTCACTTATGGACATTCTTAGTTCCACTTTCTCCTCTGAGCTCCAATGGAAGTCCCACATCTCCTTCATTACTAAAGCTGTCTCCAAGAAGCTTGGTTTCCTCTTTCATGTCAAACACTTCTTTCCTCCTCAACAACCTTTCAGCCAACGTCCCAATAACCTGCTCACCGATGCTCAGTTTGGGTTCCACCAGGACCACTCAGCGTCAGACCTCATTACAGCCTTGGTCCAAACATGGACAAAAGAGCTGAATTCCAGAGGTGAGGTGAGAGTGACTGCCCTTGACATCAAGGCAGCATTTGACTGAGTGTGGCAACAAGGAACCCTAGTAAAATTGAAGTCAATGGGAATAAGCGGGAAAACTCTCCAGTGGCTGGAGTCATACCTAGCACAAAGGAAGATGGTAGTGGTTGTTGGAGGCCAATCATCTCAGCCTCAGGACATTGCTGCAGGAGTTCCTCAGGGCAGTGTCCTAGGCCCAACCATCTTCAGCTGCTTCATCAATGACCTTCCCTCCATCATAAGGTCAAAAATGGGGATGTTCGCTGATGATTGCACAGTGTTCAGTTCCATTCGCAACCCCTCAGATAATGAAGCAGTCCGAGCCCGCATGCAGCAAGACCTGGACAACATCCAGGCTTGGGCTGATAAGTGGCAAGTAACATTCGCGCCAGACAAGTGCCAGGCACTGACCATCTCCAACAAGAGAGGGTCTAACCACCTCCCCTTGACATTCAATGGCATTACCATCTCCGAATCTCCCACCATCAACATCCTGGGAGTCACCATTGACCAGAAACTTAACTAGACCAGCCATATAAATACTGTGGCTGCAAGAGCAGGTCAGAGGATGGGTTTTCTGTGACAAGTGACTCACCTCCTGAATCCCCAAAGCCTTTCCACCATCTACAAGGCACAAGTCAGGAGTATGATGGAATACTCTCCACTTGCCAGGATGAGTGCAGCTCCAACATCACTCAAGAAGCTCGACACCATCGAGGACAAAGCAGCTCACTTGATTGGCACCCCATCCACCACCCTAAACATTCACTCCCTTCACCACTGGCGCACCGTGGCTGCAGTGTGTACCATCCACAGGATGCACTTCAGCAACTCGCCAAGGCTTCTTCAACAGCACCTCCCAAACCCGCGACCTCTACCACCTAGAAGGACAAGAGCAGCAGGCACATGGGAATAACACCACCTGCACGTTCCCCTCCAAGTCACACACCATCCCGACTTGAAAATATATCGCCGTTCCTTCACTGTCGCTCGGTCAAAATTCTGGAACTCCCTTCCTAACAGCACTGTGGGAGAACCTTCACCACACGGACTGCAGCGGTTCAAGAAGGCGGCTCACCACCACCTTCTCAAGGGCAATTAGGGATGGGGAATAAATGTTGGCCTCGCCAGCGACGCCCACATCCCATGAACGAATAAAAAAAAACTCATAACTTTCTACAAAGCCGAGGTCCATCCAACGCACAAATATTACTTCCATATCTGAGGATGTTTTTCTAGCACTTCTCTCATACTCCTGGACAGAATACAAGAAAAAGCCTGTCATATCATAGGCTGACCTTTTCTCTTCTCCAGCCTCCAAGTGTCAGAAGACTCGTTGAACTGTCTTCTACACTAATGCATTTTTATTCAGGAACTGAAAATTGTGGCTATCCTTACTTCACTCAGTCTTTCCTTCCTCTGTTAATCTGCAGGTTTTTAAAATCCAAACTTGGCATCACCAAAGTGTTACATTTTGATTTATCTGATCTTCTCTTCCACTCTTTTCAGTTTTAGTAGTGTCCTCCATTATTGGCCTTGGTCCTTCACCTTGGTTTCTCAACAAAAAGAAATTGCCCAGGAATGGGATCACTTTGTCCACATTGATGAGGATTTGGGTATCTGTGTTGCAAAAGCATCTATGAGTTACTTCATTGCAAAATGTTGCATGGGATTTTCTACATTCTAATGGTGACTACTTGACAGCATATACTGACTGGACAAGATAGTAGTGGGAAATAAGCCAGTCTTCACTTACCATTACCCTACAAAGGATTTCAGGCATGTTGATACCATCTTTATATACCACCAAGGGTATAGGAGAGAAAGGTTTAAGTTAGACAGGATAGTATCCAGCTGAAACATACCTTAGAACAAGCCAACATGATGATTGGTAACTGACTGAAAGAATGTATGGATTACTGAAGCACAAAATTAACTAGGTATAAATAATCTCCAATAAAATGGAAAAAAAAACTTGGCAAATCACCTTATTACGAAGTGTAAAAGGACTAAGTACGGGGAGGGAAGAATATTTGTGCCACATTTTATTTTGGGAAGACACTTAGCTCAGCACTGAAGCAATCAAATTGTGGACTCAGCATTCACGTGCCCATGTCCTCCTGCAACATTTTTGCTGTATCATCAAAAAAACAATCTTGGGAATATATAGTGACCATAATTGTCCTAAAACATAGGGCAGCTGATGATAAAATGAAAGGTAAAATGACACAAGCAGGTAAGCTTTGTATTCATTTTTTTAAATGTTAGGGAAATATGAATCATATGAATACACTTTTTGTGAGTATTCCATGGAGTATGCCTTTAGTAAGAGTATTGACTTCCACAGTATCAAAACAATACAATAAAGAGAATGTGATAGGCAATATAAATAGAATAAGTACAACAGAAAGTGAAAATAACAAGGAATACTAAAACATTTTTTAATACAGGTCTAAGAAATAAATTTTATAGAACCACAAAGGAGGATGATCAGAGTATAACTATTGTATTCTAATTGTTGTCAGTACTTCAGTGTAGGTATGACTTTCCTGCTCCTTAATAAAATAATTATAAGGAATTCACCTTTCCACAAATTAATAAATTATCCGAATCTTGGTCATATAATGGTAAATTGCTCTTAAAGAGATTGCATCATTTTGCCTAAAAACCTTGCAGGTCAACTGACTGTATTCAGTTGGCTGTGGGAGATTATTTTTTTATTGCATAAAGATCATCTGTAGCAAAACAGTTTAAAATAACTTAATTCATTTAAAATACTTGAGCTATGACTCAGTAAAAGCTTAATCTGCAGCAGACAGAACACCTTGTGGAGTATTACCTCTCTGCAATTAGCTTGTCATGTAGAGTTTAAGTTCAGATAGTAGGAAGAACTGACCATGCCCCAAAACTCCAGAGAACAACATATCTCTTGCTTTCTAACTAGAGTAATCTGCATATAGCTTAATAAAAATAGACAAGTAATTAAAAATAGGATAACTTGATCGATTTTTTTTTCAAAACAGTGGAAAATGCTATTATTTTATTATCACCTTTTGAGATGAGGTAACTAACACATTCTAAGCTTCTTTTGTGACTACATTACACTGCTTGTGAACGATGCAGCAGGTTTTATGGTGGAATAACAGATGTGGAGCTAATTAAAGCAACTGTTGAGGTCTGAATTTCCCAATTGGAGAGTCAGATCTGCTGCTTCATTGTAACCATTAGCACTTCGGTCAACATTAGACAGTTTTACGATTATCTTAGGTAAACATTTGTGTCCTGCTTGCCTTTTCCGTTGATAGTGAGTGTTTGCATCCTAACAAAGATATATTATGTTTTCTTTGTTTCAGAATGAAGTATTCAATACCATCTCCTGCTGGTAATCGAGTTCTCTGCAAAATTATGTTGTGGCTTTGGGCTAGATTTATCAGCCATTCATAGTCAATGGGTGGAAAATCTAGTTTATTTCATCATCTCTGTGGACAACAGCACTGTAATGGAACATAAAAAACACACCATGGAAAACAAAATTTCATCTTTTATTATACCATGGACTAGCCAAACTAGCCATTATTTTTGCACGCATGCACAGCTGGAGAAGATAGCTGTAATGTTTCATGGACTTTTTTTATTGTTTTCCCCTCCCATCTATGGAATTAAAAGCCTTGCACCTAGTACATGTCTGTAGCACCACAGCTCTCAAATGTGTTACGCCACAAAGGTGTCACACTGTGAAGACATCACGGGGGTTAAATTGGATAGGGCCCGAAACCAGGCATGGGTATCGTGATCCGTGATTAACCCGCGCCTAGTGCTTCCTTCACTGGCAGGACGAGACATCCGTCCTGTCTCAGTACTCACCTGAAAGCAACGTTCCAAATCAGCCTTGACACGAGGATTCAAGGACATTCGCACGTTTCACTCTCTCTGACAGCCTGCCAAAATCTCTTAAAGGTAGCCTGTACCCGTTGTTTGCTAAAAATAACAGTCTGCTATCTGCACGAAGTCTGAACTGAGATTAGACATCGCACACGTAAAACACAGATGCAGGTCCCGTCCCTACGTTTAAAAACTGTTGAGTTATTTTAAAACATTGAATAAAGGTTGCACACTACTAAATTCTACATCCTCCAATCTGCACGCCAGATCTCACCAATCTGCTGGTCCGAGTTGGTATCAGGCCTGTGAAAGTGAGTGCACCAAGGTTCTCATGATGCACTAGAGGCATTGGTGTAAGAGGTGGACAGAAGGAGGGGCATCCTATATCTGTGGAGGTGGGGGGACGGGGGAATAAGAGGCCCTCCAGGCAGCGGAAGGCACTAGGGGACAAAATCAATGCCAGCCGCATCGCACCATGAACATGGATGCAGTGCAGGAAGAAGATCAATGCTTTGACACAAGTGGTCAAGTTAAGTGAGGTCAACTGTCAAGTGGCATCTCCTATCAACTGCAATACTAGCCGCATCCACTGCACCACGCACTACACCCCTCAACACCCACCTACCAACAAACGCTTTTAATCAGTACTCAACTCTTCCAATCAGATGCTTCCTCTTACCCTCACACATTACCACTGTTGCAAGCCGCACACCCACAACTCATAGGCCACGCACACTGGCAGCTATTCAACCATCACCCAGACACATATCCCACTTTCTTGCAGGAGAAGGTGGTACATAACAGGAGGCAGCAAGTGGCAGTGGCATTTAGCCGCTCAAGCCTGTTCCGAATGAGATCATAGCGGACTTGTGACCTAACTCCTTATACCCGCTTTAGCCCCATATCCCTTAATACCCTTGGTTCACAGAAATCTATCAATCTCAGATTTAAAATTCACAATTGAGCTAGCATCAACCACCGTCTGCAGAAGGGCATTCCAAACTTCTCCCACCCTTTGTGTGCAGAAGCGTTTCCTAACTTCATTCTTGCACGTCCTGGCTCTAAATGTTAGGCTATGTCCCCTCGTCCTAGTATTCAAGTCCAGGAGACCTCCAAAAACAGGAACAAATGCATCAGCAGCCAGAAGCAATAATCCAGCAATTAACCTGTAAATCCTGCATGGTACTTTTAAATAGAGCTGGTGGGGAGGTCCTCTAGGCACTCTAAGACATGTTCAGATGGTCGTGGTTAAGACAGTACGTTGAGTGGAGCATTAAGCCCCAAAATGGTGTCTATCACTTTAAATCAGCATTGCACACTGATCGAACGCATTTTCTCCTTACTTTACATGCTGCCGGTGTTCGTTATTTGTGCATGCGCTAAACCCTTTACCGAGATGGCGTCTGGCGCACATCAAGCTAGAAGCATGCGTGCGCATCCAAGACGCCATCTTGGATGTTCGTGCAGCCGCGTAGCGCCAAAACAACGGGCACTCGATGACCCAATCTCTCGCCCCTTTTCGCTGTGGGGCAAGAAAATCATGATTGGCTAAGACAACCACTATCTGTTAATTTAGTCATGTGTTTGGCTCAAATATCCAATTTGCTGTGCACAAATTGGCTGCCATTTTTCCTACATTCCTGCAGTGACTACACTTCACTGCGCTTTGGGACATCCTGAGGTCGTGAAGGGTGCTATAGAAATGCAAATATCTTTTCTTTTTCTTTTTAATGACTAAATTCGTCCAATCAAAAAACAGTTCCATTCACTGGACAGGTAGGAAAAGCAGGACCATAAAAACAACCTATTAAATTGTTCCTTTTGTTTTTCAAAGCTATCATTCAGAAACTAACAAGTAATGCAAAGTCGACCAAACAAATTGTTGAAACAATTTTGTTCCATGTTTCAGTGGCATGTTGCTTTTTAAGCCACTGAATATATATTTGAAATTAAATTTATAGACACACATGAATAAATAATGCTGAAATAAATCAATAAAGATGGCAATAAACTTACCAAGATTATTTTAGAAATCCTGGGCTGGGGTCAACTATCATCCCAATGATTCCCAAATGATATTTCCTGGGCTTTGAGCATGCTTCAGCTCAGTTTGCAATCTGTGTTCCCAAACTGTGACAATTAGTAACTGTGCCATTTTTATGCTTGGTAAAATCTAGCCCTCTGCTGTGCAATAAAGAAAGAAACAAATTATGTACACGACTAATAATCTATTCCCAGAACTGCTGCTTTCTGAATATTGTGCACATCTGCAGTGCGGTGAGTTGACCTTGTGCTATGATTTATGGTTGGAACTTATAGTCTTTGAACCTTCGAATTTCATTCTTGGTTAATGAAAATATTCTTGACTAATGCTTTCGCTTTTGTTCATCTTGCACTGGCACATTAAGAATGCCCGGTCATCCCTCTTAATCATGGCCCCCTTGTCCCTCTAAGAAGTTGGACATGGATAACTCGAGGATCGTGTAACTGTCTAGCATGGAAATGTCAAAGGACTGCTTATCCCGCTCTCAAAGGGCTGCTGATTGCACTTAAAGCAATCCTGCTACTGAAGAGGGCTGAAATTGCTGGAGCAAGAGCACAAGTCAGAAGAGTTCCATTCGGTGTTACGCTTTGAGAAGTCCTGTTGCAGGAGGTCCTGCACAAAGGATGGACATATTTTATGGAAATGAGGGACATCCTCCAGTCAAGATCAGTGCAAGAGCAGCCTGGATGGAGGTTGCTGAAAGAATGCATGTTGACTGACCTGTGCCATGATGTGAGAGCAGATGAGGACGAAGCGTACAAAAAACAAAATACTGCTGATGCTGGAATTCTGAAACAAAGAAATAAGAAAATGGTGGAAACATTCATCAGGTCAGGCAGCATCTATGGAGATAACAGACAAGTTGATGTTTCGATTCTGATAGAGGGCCCCTACCCAAAATGTCAACTTGTCAGTTCTCTTCACACACAGGCATAAATTGCAGTGCTCTGCAATTACACAACTGAATGTCTTGCCATGTACGTTATGTTTCAAGCAGTGTCTTATAGCCAGCATTCTAAAATATGTTCTCTGCTCCTCGAGACACCTAACAAGAAGAGATGGCAGAGCCCAAGGTTCAGCTTCAACATAACTTATTATAGCAGCCAGCGTCAGCCACTCCTACAGTGGCAAGCGCCAGCCCAGAAACATCGGGTTAGATTTTAATTTGAGCTGCACGGCATAAACAGGGCAGCAGTGGCCCAAAAATGACTTACCGCCCCATTTATACCGGCACTCCAGCCGCAGCCATCTTCAAAGGGGCCTACTGCTGGGTAGCCAAAGGGCTCATCTGTTTCAGGTGAAAGGCTCTTATAATATGCAAATTGGGATCCTATGATGTACGTAAGACCCTGATTTCCATTTTAGGACAGAACTGGGCGGAGCATGTACATACCTCACCCAGTTTCAACTGTTGGCCCAGCCGAAGAGAACCCCGAAGGTAAGTTCTTATTTATCTTTGTGGGGCCAGGATGAGCAAGGTCTGGTTTGTCTAGACCAGACTTTTCATCACTACTGGCCGGCCAGCCGGCGCGCTCCGCCAGTTGGTCACCTGATATCCAAAATCTAGCTCATCCACTCTAAGAGAGTTGTTTAGTAAATTGTGGGAGGAAGCACCTGAAGCAAAGAGCACAAGTCGGAAGGAGCAAGAGGAAGTGGAAGTGGAGGAGTCGCATCAATACTTGTTTCACCTATAATTGCAAGGCCACTCACTGACTCAGTACATAGAGATCTACCCACAAGCTGAACTACTTTCATCCTTACAGGCAGACACTGACACCTAGTAGCCATCCACCTCACTTTACATTCCCACTGGGGAAACAGTTGGAAGAAACAACAAGTCAGGAAGTAGAAGACACGCTGCTCACTTCCTCAAGCCCCTCTGCTGCCTCCAACCATTCCATCCCATGGCAAACCCCAAACTCAAACTCCTTCCCAGCCTCATCCGCTAATCATGATACTCCAATTTTTCTCTCATCTGTGCACATTGTACCATTTTCACCACAGCCAATTTGCATCTAATCACAATACCCACTCCCAACCCACTACATGTTGGCTACCATCTTGGTACATATCCCCCTCCTCCCCCTGATCGCAGCCAGATCCCTCTCCTTTACTCTTCCCGCTAATATCAGAGCCAATTACTTTTAAGGTCTGGTAACTGTTATTATGGTGGCAAATGCAGCAGCCATTCTGCATTCATCAATAGCCTACAAACAGCAGTGAAATGAATGATCAGTCAATCTTTGGTGGTTTTGGTTAAATTGACTGAGGGAGAAATGTTGGTTAGATCACTGGAGAATTCACTGCTCTTTCTTTATATGGTACCACGGGATGTTTAATGGCCACCTGAGCCACCAGAACAGGTAGATGTGGCCTCAGTTTAACATTTCCAGCAACACAGCACTCCTTCAATATTGCAGTAGAGTGCCAGCCTAAGTCGTGCACTCAAGGAAAGGAGACACAATTTTTATTTTGTCTGTAAGCAATGCCACAGGAGGTCAACTATTTAATAATGTGTTGTGAATTACATGGTATAACTCCTGTCATTATGAAATGGGGTGATCCTCAGACTCCACATGAGCAACACCACAATAATCCATTAGATTGTTTTAACATTAATTTGTATTTCTCCTCTTCTTTATAGCTCCCTCTGTTAGGTACCATTCCTTTGCCAAAAATACAGGCAGGCAGGTAGCCTGTTTTTAAATCTCTCTCGATGTGGCTCTTGCGATGAGCACCAGGAGATGTGAAAATGCAGAGTGGGATGACTCCCTTTTATATTTCCTTCCTCTTGTGGGCAGGCGCCTCTTCCCTAACCCTCAATTGGGAGACTGGGAGCAGGATTGCAAGTGTCCTTTGAAGGTCAGCACTGAGGACAATACAGCACAGTGTGGCGTGTGCTGGAACTCAAACACTTTCCTAAGGCGATAGAACAGATTGTAATTGGTATTTATCTAAACACTTCAAAAGTCCTGCAATAAGATAAATAGCAACACAAATTCCATAATCTTTCAGAGAAAAAAACCTGCTGCCTGCTGAAGTCTTGTAATATTTTAGAAAAACTTGTGCCTGCTCAATTTCGGGGAAAAAAAATCTCTGGCTGCTGAAATTTTGTAAAGTGTCAGAAAAGTGACTGGTTGTCAAAGTCTCACAATGTGTGGGAGGAACCTCAGGATCTGCTTGGCATTTTATAGCTGGCTGCAGGAACAGTGTCACTGAGAGATGTTCCACTTACAATGTGCATGAGTGAGAATGAGGGAAAACTCCACGAAAGTAAAGAGACAGAGAAACACAGGCAGAGAAAATATGTAAGAAGGTAAAGATAATGAGAAGAGAGAGAAATCAATGTAACGTTTAAAGGAAACATTTTAAAAGGCAGAAATAGGGGCAGCAACAACAAAAAATCAGAATATACATCACAAATAAGTGAATGAGAAGTCAGTCAACCAACAGAGAATAATTCTGACTTTAAATAAGTCATTGAAACATAGTAGAAGAGATGCAGAAAACAATCTAGCAACAATATACTCCTCCCAGCATTATTCTATTTATCCATTTTAAAGCATTTTCTGGTTCATTATAATTTTTAAGAATCTATATCTAAGGCATGGGAGGAGAGGAGCAAAAACTAGCCTCTATTCCTGTGAAAATTATGAATATTTTAAGTGGTGCCTTGCAAACCTAAACAAAAAGTAGCAATCCAGGCAACAATACAACTCTGGGGAAACAGCTTAGTGCTGCAGAAATTCTGATCCATCCACCTTAAGCCAACTCATGTCATGAAACCATGAAGTGCATTAATTGGAACAAAGATGAAAAGTCAGGATATAGTCAGGCTGAACATTAAAATAGGAAATATCTTACCCAAAATCAGATTTTACTGAAGCTAAATATTCCAAATAAAGATTTGATTAGCATGATGTAGTGTCACAGGGGGAAGAAGATGAAGAATCACACCCATAATACACTACAGCTCATTATTTATTTTTATTGTCGGTGACAAGATTTAATAAATCATGAGGTTTGTAAAAAAAGGATTTGATAAATGGAGACTTACATAAAAAAAGATTTATATATGTAAACTTTTAATAAATACAGGTTTCAGAGGTAAAAAGATTTGATTCATTAAATCAAGTTTTTACAATGTACTACGATTTAAGGGAAAATTTTAACTCCCTCCACCAGGCAGAAACCAGGGGGAATGGGAGTTAAAATCCAAGCAGTACATTCACCCCTTGGGGAGAATTTTATCCCCAAAGAACGGGTAGGTTGTGGTTGGGTGGGAGGTAAAAATAATAGATATTGGAAGCGGGACCACATCCCGGCTTCAACACGCTCACTTTCATGCTCCAAGCATGTTAGGATGCGCACAACCAAAACCCAGAAGTCCCATCCCCACTTAATGCTGGTGGCTGCTTGTTAAAAGGGCAATGTAGGTCTTTTAACAGTTGAGCTACTTAATTTTTTGTGGATTCTGCAACAGAAATGGATGTAACTTCTCCTGCATGGGTTCCCCATGGCTTCAGAAACATGCCATTGAAATGGAGGCAAGATGCACCCAAAGCTCATTTGACCCAGTGATTGACACATCTCAATAAAAGGTGAGGTATTGCAGCTGGTCACTCAGTTCTCTCAGGCAAACGTTTGGCTGGGAGTTCTTTCTGTTTAGACTGAGAGTTCTTTGTTGAGACTGTGAATTCTTGTGTTCAGACAAATTTACCAACATTTGAGAGCTTCTCAAACTGACAACATCAGGATGGGGGGCACAATGGATGTATTCCAGAGGTCATCTGAGGAGGAGGAAAATCACCATTCACAGCAGGCACGTCGTGCAGTTGTAGGATCTGCAGATGCACAAGACAGAGGTGCGCAACAAGGACCTGGAGAACAGCCAAGAGGGCACCAACAGAGGGGCCGCGTCGCAGAAGGCACTACCCACTGAGAGGGCATACAGGCAGAGGCTGAGCATCCTGGACCTTTCTGAGGAGCAGTGCCTATGCAGGCTCAGATTGAGTCAGCAGGTGTTGACAGACATCTGCAGCCTCGTTGAGGAAGAGCTGCTTCCAACTGGACTCGGTGGCCACGCATTGCTCATGCCAGTAAAAGTTACCACTGCCCTCAATTTCTTCGTCTCTCGGTCCTTCCAGGATGCCACCGGTGACATCTCTAGGGTCTGTCAATCATCTGCACATAAGTGCATACCACAGGTGACGGTTGTTTGCCAAGCATCCGACGCTTGATTCCCCCAGAGTCCAAAAATCTATCCATCTCAGCCTTGAATATATTCAATGACTCAGCATCCACAGCACTGTGGGGTAGAGAATTCCAAAGATTCACAACACACTGCTTGAAGAAATTCCTCTTCATCTCAGTCTTGAATGGCCGACCCCTTATCCTGTGACTATGCTCCCTAGTTCTAGACTCTCCAGCCAGGGGAAACAATCAGCATCAACCCTGTCAAGCACCCCATAATCTTATATGCTTCAATGAGATCACCTCTCATTCTTCTAAACTTCAGAGAGTATAGGCCCATTCTACTCACCCTCTCTGCAAAGGGAATTAGGGGTTACGGGGAGCAGGCAGGAAATTGGACATGAATTTAGATTTGAGGTTAGGGATCAGATCAGCCATGATCTTATTGAATGGCGGAGCAGGCTCGAGGGGCCGATTGGCCTACTCCTGCTCCTATTTCTTATGTTCTTATATGTTCTTTGCACGAAGCAGTCTTTCAACAACGCATGCACCACTTGTACAACTGCCCAATGGGTGTCGTCATGTATTGGCATTGATCATGTATCAAATGAAAGGTCCACTTGAAAGTCTGGAAATAATAATGACCAAGACTTGGAAGTGTTGATAATGTGCCAATGTAAAAAGAAATAGAAATCAAAACATAACATTTGTTCTAACTCCCTAGTGAACTACAAGTGCTTAAACTTTCTACCACTTCTACGTGGTGCATCCCCTGTGGCTTCAGCTGAGGTGGAGGCAGGCTGCTCTGATCCCTGCCCTGGCTGCTGAGATGCTTTTGGTTTATAAGAACATAAGAAATAGGAGCAGGAGTAGGCTAATCGGCCCTTCGAGCCTGCTCCGCCATTCAATAAGATCATGGCTGATCTGATCCTAACCTCAAATCTAAATTCATGTCCAATTTCCTGCCCGCTCCCCGTAACCCCTAATTCCCCTTACTTCTCGGAAACTGTCTATTTCTGTTTTAAATTTATTTAATGATGTAGCTTCCACAGCTTCCTGGGGCAGCAAATTTCTCAGACCTACTACCCTCTGAGTGAAGAAGTTTCTCCTCATCTCAGTTTTGAAAGAGCAGCCCCTTATTCTAAGATTATGCCCCCTAGTTCTAGTTTCACCCATCCTTGGGAACATCCTTACCGTATCTACCCGATCAAGCCCCTTCACAATCTTATATGTTTCAATAAGATCGCCTCTCATTCTTCTGAACTCCAATGAGTAGAGTCCCAATCTACTCAACCTCTCCTCATATGTCCGCCTCCTCATCCCCAGGATTAACCGAGTGAACCTTCTTTGTACTGCCTCGAGAGCAAGTATGTCTTTTCTTAAGTATGGACACCAAAACTGTATGCAGTATTATGACCTCTGTGGGGGCTCCGCCAAAGACTGCTCCACCTGCATCTGTGCAGCGGCGTATTCGGCCAGCGGGAGAGGAGGCAGCATTGTAGGCACTGGTTGGGTAGGGTGGGGGGGGGCAACGGCTGAGATGTGGGAGTGCTCTGAGTGGAGTCCCCACTTCCATGTCCCCTTTCGCCATCACCCCTCTCCTGGGCCAGGGCCACATCACTCCTACCACTCTGCTGGAGAGCAGCTTGGTGAGGACCAGTGACGTGCAAATGCTGTGCATCGACTTATTTGAGAGCCGTGTTTGAAGCTCAATGGAGGTGGCCAGTCTCTCCATTGCTGACAACCATGGGGGCAATCGTTGAGAAGGAGAATGATTGAGGTACAGGAGCACCTTTGCGAGGCACTCTCCACAATAGCTGAGAGGCTGGAGGATTCCAATTCCAGCATTAGTGGAGTGATACTGTATTTCCGATCGAATCATTCGGGTACGTGGTACACGCGCTGCGCAGCTTGGAGACGCGAAACCCGGAAGCAAAGATAATTGCCTGCAATTGAGTTGCAATCGCAGATTTAAACGTGCACCCAACTTGACTTCCAGGTTCCCCATGTGCTGAGTTCCCGGCTGCAAGTTAAAATCCAGGCCCTTGTTTCCCATCTCACGGCTATTTTAATGCCTTTGTTTTCTTGGGCAGCTGAGGCGCTTGCCTGACTCAAGGGAGTCTCATAAATATATACAAATTGAGGTACTATCTCTTAGATAGGACCCGATGTTATTTTAACTGCCTACTGAGCGGGGCACCCACCGTGGAGGCCCCATTCGGTACAACTTAGGAACAGGAGTAGGCCATTCAGCCCCTCAAGCCTGTTCCGCCATTCAATTAAATCACAGCCTACAGACACACAGGGGAGCTCTAGTCAGGTAAGTTTAAAAATTATTCCGCTGGGCCCCACAAACAAAGTTTGGGCCAATGCCCCTTGGGCTTCCTCCCCACCCCCTTCCCACCTGTGAAATCCCCCCAAACCCCTCCTATGACTAATCTGAATGCTGGCTTGCTGTTTTTCAGACTGACTGATCTTCATAGACCCAAAGCTGACAGTTGCCTTTCCCCCACTTTCCCTGGCCCTGTACTTGCTCAAAAATCTTTAACTCTTTTAACATCTTCCAGTTCTGATGAGAGGTCTTCGACCTGAAACATTAACTCTGTCTCTTTCTCCACAGATGCTGCCTGACTTGCTGAGCTTCTCCAGCATTTTCATTTTTATTTCAGATTCTAGCATCTGCAGTATTTTGCTATTGAGTTGCCTCTGGATGCCTGATTCAGGCTGGCCAGAGGGATGTTAATGAGGCTTGGCTCTTAAAAGGGACTGGGCCTTCCACTACAGCTACTGGGCAGTTTTCCGTCCGGGAGTTAAAATTCCCCCTTTAATGCCTGATAGTGCAATATGTGAATGTTATAATGCACTCAGACATACAGTGATGAAATACAGACAGTAACCAGTCTGTACAGTGAATTACTGAGTTTAGCCAAGGCCATCTGAGGAGAAGCCAGGCTGAAATTAAGCACGACAACAACTTGCATTTATATTGTGCCGTTAACATAGTAAAATGTCCCAAGGCGCTTCACAGGAGCGATTATCAAACAAAATTTGACACTAAGCCACATAAGGAGATATTAGGACAGCAGCTAGGTTTTAAGAAGCGACTTAAAAGATAAGAGAGTTAAAGAGGCAGGGGAGTTTAGGGAGGGAGTTCCAGAGCTTAGGATCTAGATAGTCGAAGGCACGACCACCAACGCTGGAGCGATTAAAATCAGGGATGCACAAGAGGCAAGAATTGGAGGAGCGCAGAGATCTCGGAGGGCTGTAGAGCTGGTGGAGGTTACAGAGATAGGGAGGGGTGAGGCCATGGAGGGATTTGAAAACAAGGATAAGAATTTTAAAATGGAGGCATTCCTGGACAGGAAGCCAATGTAGAGCACAGTGGTGATGGGAGAACGGGACTTGGTGCAGGTTAGGATATGGGCGGCAAAGTTTTGGATGAGCTCAAGTTTAGGGAGGGTAGAAGATGGGCTGCCGGCCAGGAGAACATTGGAATTATCAAATTTAGAGGTAAGAAAGGCATGAATGAGGATTTCAGCAGCAGAGGAGCAAAGGCAGGGCAGAGATGGGTGATGTTAAGGAGGTGGATGTAGGCGGATATGTGGTCAGAAGCTCATCTTGGACCAAGGCTGTAATGAGGTCTGGAGCCGAGTGGTCCTGGCAGAGCCCAAACCGAGCATCGGTGAGCAGGTTATTGGTGAGTAAGTGCCACTTGATAGCACTGTCGATGACACCTTCCATCAATTTGCTGATGATTGAGAGTAGACTGATGGGGTGGTAATTGGCCGGATTGGATTCGTCCAGCTTTTTATGAACAGGACATACCTGGGCAATTTTCCACATTGTCGGGTAGATGCCAGTGTTGTAGCTGTACTGGAACTGCGTGGCTAGAGGTGCAGCTAGTTCTGGAACACAAGTCTTCAGCACTGCAGCCGGGATGTTGTCGGGGCCCATAGCCTTTGCTGTATCCAGTGCACTCAGCTGTTTCTTGATATCATGTGGAGTGAATCGAATTGGCTGAAGACTGGCTTCTGTGATGGTGGGGATATCGGGAGGAGGCTGAGATGGATCATCCACTCGGCACTTCTGGCTGAAGATGGTTGCAAACGCTTCAGTCTTGTCTTTTGCACTCACGTGCTGGACTCCGCCATCATTGAGGATGGGGACGTTTGCAGAGCCTCCTCCTCCCGTTAGTTGTTTAATTGTCCACCACCATTCACGACTATTGTTAGTGTTGGTATATCTTTTATTCTGTTTTTTGTTGGTCCTCTTTTTCTGTCAGTGGTAGCTGTCAGTAATCTTAAGATCACCGGTTATTAAGACCACAAAGCACCCTGTCAGATAGTGACTGTTAGGGTGCTTTGTGGTCTTAATATCCGGTGATCTTCTGCTGGTTACTGCTGGTAATTTCATTACCACAAGTTTGGCAAGAAATAATCTGCAGATGATTACTAGGAAATTCTATATCCAGTATGTGTCATAACAGCATGAAGACAACCAAAAACACAGATACAAGAGGGGGAGATTGGGGACTATATAAATAAGAATTAAAAAACCCTGCATCAACACCATAAGGTGTATTTGAATAACAAATTAAACTCAGGCAACTGTGGGAAGAAACTTGGAGAGAGTTTAAGTGGAATAAATGGGACCCAGGTGAAAGTACTAATTGGAAACAAGCTTGGATTTGTTGCTTAAACCTCAGTCAATAAAATTAATTGGATAATTAGTGCTTTTCATTTTTAGAAACGGTGGCATGCCGCATGTTTCCTGAAGCTCTTTTGAGTGTTTAATATCCTTTGCACCTTTTAAAGTACAACAGATTTTTGTGTGACTGATCATTTGCAAAAACGTTCTGTAAAATACATGGTGCTAAGTATTATAAAGTAAAATCATACAAATGTTTGAGACTATAGAAAATGTTAAAAACACAACAATCTATTGCTATCCCTTATATTTTAGCTGCAAATACTGTGTTGAAAAAGCTCTTTCTCAACTACCTATAATTTTATTACTTGTTATTGCTCTATAGTTTCAATTTTTTGCTGATAACAAACTTATAAACTAATGAAATTACTCTTACACTTGCCAGTTGTCAGAGCTTCAAATGTCATATCATCATCAAATTCAAGGTCCTGGAGGGAATTAAATGGGGTCACTTTGCCAGCAAACCAGTAATGCTTCAACAAGGCAAAATGAAAATCTTAAATGTTTCATAGCCTGAAAAAATTTATGCACCTGAAAATATTCAAGAAGATGAAAATTATTATTGCTACCATAAAAGTCAAGAATCATAAATATATGTTTTAAGTCACTGTACTTGATTTTGCAAAGCCTGTATATTTATCTCATATATAAATTCACCCTGGTGGCAACATGATATACATTTCCTTTGTTCCAAAGTTCACGAATTTTTTTCATTTTAAAAATTCTATTCAACATTAGAAATTTGGACTGTATAGTATAACTGAGACTGGGTAACTTAATGCTTTTCCAAGCTTATTCCACAGCACCTCCTAAACTCATGACCTACACCACCTAGAAGGACAAGGGTAGCAGATCCATGGGAACACCATCAGCTCCACGTCGTCCTCCAAGTCACACACCATCCTGACTTGGACATAAATCGCCGTTCCTTTATTGTCGCTGTGTCTCCCTACCTAACAGCATTGTGGGAGTGCCTTCATCACACGAACAGCAATGGTTCAAGCAGAAGGCTCACCACCTTCTCAAAAGCAATTGTAAACAATTTTACAACACCAAGTTATAGTCCAACAAATTTATTTTAAATTTCACAAGCTTTCGGAGGCTTCCTCCTTCCTCAGGTGAACGGTGTGGAAATGAAAAAATGAAGGAGGAAGCCTCCGAAAGCTTGTGAAATTTAAATAAATTTTTTGGACTATAACTTGGTGTTGTAAAATTGTTTACAATTGTCAACCCCAGTCCATCACCGGCATCTCCACATCATGGCTACCATCGACATCTCAAAAGCAAGTAGGGATGAGCAATAAATGCAGGCCTTGCCAGTGACAGCCACATCCTGAGAATAATGGTTAAAAAGTTGGTGTGGTGGGGTTACATGAAAGAATTCATCAAGTGATAGAAAGCAAAAACTGAAGTTCTGAGGAAGTGAAGTCTGATCTTTTTATAATCTATCTCCCTGTTAGTGTTCTACATTGCAACAGTGACCACACTTCAAAAGTATTTCATTGGCTGTAAAACACTTTGGGACATCCGGTGGTCATGAAAGGTTCTTCTAAATGCAAGTCTTTCTTCTTAAGGTTTTCTGTCTCTTGGTTTTTCTTAGTGTCCATAGTGACCCCCTCTCCCCACTTAACTATCTTAAACTTGTACACTCATCTAAGAGTCTATTATTTAAACCCAGTTCTACATGAATATAGTTCATCACTTCTATACCAGCCGGATCATCCTCAGGTTCCTTATTCTGCATAGAGATCTCTCTCGCACATGCTGTACTGCCATTCCCACTCCCTCTCCCCATTAACCCGCGATCCTTTTTATCCTTATTATAAGCTGCTAACATATTGTATTGTACACTATCCTACATTCTTTCCTGAGACTCTCTGGAAACTACGTTTTTCAGGGTTCCACACTCTGCTGTCCCTTTCATGTTCCCTAGGACCTGTCGCCCTCACAGTTCTGCTCCATAGGCCCGACCGACTCCCTCTGGTGGGAGAGTCCAGAACAAGGGGGCATAACATTAAAATTAGAGCTTGGCCATTCAGGGGTAATGTCAGGAAGCACTTTTTCATGCAAAGGATAATGGAAATTTGGAACTCTCTCCCCCCAAAATGCTCCTGAGGCTGGGGGTCAATTGAAATTTTAAAAACTAAGATTGATCGATTTTTGTTAGGCAAGGGTATTAAGGGTTACGGAACCAAGGCGGGCAGATGGAGTTAAGATACAGATCAGCCATGATCTAATTGAATGGCGGAACAGGCTGGAGGGGCTGAATGGCCTACTCCTGTTCCTCTGCTTCTAAGAGCAATGCCTTCCATCATATTCTTTCTCATCTTTACCTTCTTTAGGGTTTTCCTAATTACACAAATAAGAATCCTAACACACTTATATCTTTCCCTATCCTGGCATGTTGTTGCATGTGTGTCAAGAGTTTGTAAGATGCACTGGACCATTACAAAATAATCCATAAATTTAAAGGCAGTGGTGGGATCACATGTCCAAACCTCACCACTGACCGTAATGGCCCTGCCTCAGCTCATTTGTTGATGAAACCCTCATGCATGCCTTTACTATCTGCTAGACTCGACTATTCCAATGGTCTCCTGGTTGGCTGCCCATCTTCCACCCTTTGTAAACTTGAGCTCGTCCAAAACTCTGCTGCCCGTATCCTAACTCGAACCAAATCTCACTCCCCCTTCACCCCTGTGCTCGGTGACCTACATTGGCTCCCAGTCCGGCAACATCTCGATTTTAAAATACTTATACTTGTTTTCAAATCCCTCCATGGCCTTATCCCTCCCTATCTCTCTAACCTCCTCCAACCCTACAGCCCCTCTGAGATCTCTGTGCTCCTCCAATTCTGGCCTCTTGTGCATCCCCAATTTTAATCACTCCACCATTGGCGGTCGTGCCTTCAGCTACCTAGGCCCTAAGCTCTGGAATTCCCTCCCTTAACTTCTCCGCCTCTCTATTTCTCTCTTATCTTTTAAGGCACTTCTTAAAACCTAGCTCCTTGACCACCTGTCCTAATATCCTTAATGTCCTAATGTCCTCGTACATGAAACACAAAAAGTCAACATATAGGTGCAGCAGGTAATCCGGAAGGCAAATGGAATATTGGCCTTTATTTCTAGGGGGATGGAGTATAAAAGCAGGGAAGTCATGCTACAACTGTACAGGGTGCTGGTGAGAACACACCTGGAGTACTGTGCACAGTTCTGGTGCCCTTATTTAAGGAAGGACATACTTACATTGGAGGCAGTTCAGAGAAGGTTCACTAGGTTGATTCCGGGTATGGAAGGGTTGTCTTATGAGGAAAGATTGAACTGGTTGGGTCTATACTCGTTGAAGTTTAGAAGAATGAGAGATCTTATTGAAACATACAAAATTCTGAGGGGACTCGATAGGGTAGATACTGAGAGGATGTTACCCCTCATGGGGGAATCTAAAACTAGGGGGCATAGTCTCAGAATAAGGGGTCACCCGTTTAAGACGGAAATGAGGAGGAATTTCTTCTCCCAGAGGGTCGTGAATCTTTGGAATTCTTTATCCCAAAAAGCTGTGGAGGCTGAGTCATTGAATGCATTCAAGGCTGAGTTAGACAAATTTTTGATCAGCAAAGGAGTCAAAGGATATGGGGAAAAGGCGGGAAAGCGGAGTTGAGGTAAAAAATTAGATCAGCCATGATCTCATTAAATGGTGGAGCAGACTCGAGGGGCCGAATGGTCTCTTATGGTCTTTTATGTGGCTCGGTGTTATATATTTTTTTGATAACGTTCCTGTGAAGCACCTTGGGTCATTTCACTGTGTTAAAGGTGCTATATAAATGCAAGTTGTTGTTGTTGTCGTGTTCTTGCTAAAACCCAGATGATACACTGATTAAGTACTTCTTTAAGACATTGCACATAGCTTGAAAAACTTCTCGTTTTACAAAGGCCAGAGAGACCAATTATCATCCACATGGGTGAGAACAGCACAAAGTGGCATGTATTCAGATGTGTGTGATCTGCGATTTTGCTTTATTAGAATGTAATATAATTCTGAACTCATGGCTGTCCTGTTGAAGTTCCACACGTTGTAAGGACATCTGTTGCTGAAAAGGACAGCTGTAGAATTTCAGGCCCCGATTTTAAACGGAGAGTGGGGAGGGTCGGCGGGTACAGGTTATTTTATGTAAACTTCTAATGCTACATGTTATACAATGAACATATTGATCATAAAATTTTGTTCTGTCATTCTTAAATTTAAAGGTAGATGGTTTCTTTACACTTTTTAGGTGTCCCTGTGTGCGTCACGTTCCCTCATGTATTCTCAGATGTATCAGAACTTGTTATCAACTAATTACTGGAATATCTTTTAATTATATCCACTGTCCAAACTAATCGTTGCCCTTCACTGCATTCTATATTAATAAAATAAAGCAAGCCTGTCTTATGATCACACTTTTAAACTCACTTAACAGGCAAAAGCTGAAAGTTAATAGTCCTACAATATAAAGAGACTTCAAGACAGTTTAATTAACTCTTTCCTTACAATACACTGAATTTTAAAAGCTGGATTGAATGTGGAAATGCCTTACAAAGTGCAAATGGTATTCTTTTTATTGTTTCTCGGGATGTGGGCGTCGCTGGCAAGGCTGGCATTTATTGTTCATCCATAGTTGCCCTTGAAAAGGTGGTGATGGGCCTTCTACATTTATCATATAAGAACATTGAATAAAAATGCTGGGAGTTGATGATGAATCTGCACAAGACATTGATTAGGCCACAGCTGGGGTGGTGTGAGGAATTTTGGGCACCCCACTGTAGAAGGTATACTGGAGTCATGGTAAAGGTTCAGCATAGATTCACTCGGGTGATACCAGAAGTATGAAGTATTGTTATGATGAGAGACTTGAAAAATTAGAATAGAGAATGTTAAAGAGGACCTAGTAAAAGTGTTCAATGTTTTTAAATGGTTTAAGAGAGTAAATTGTGTAAGATTATTTGCACTGATTGATAAATCAGTAACAAAAGGGCATAAACCTAGGATTGGCACTAGAAACATAAAGGAAAGGTTAGAAGAAATGGTTTCATGCAAAGGGCTATTAGAATACGGGATGCATTAGGAAAAAATGGCTATTGAAGCCATGTAAACACAGCATTTGAGAGGGAGTTACCGAAGTACTTGAGGAGGAAAAAAGTAGGTAAATAGCATTGGAGTAGGCAGCTGGAGTTTTCTGTTTCTGTGCTTGCTCGCCCAGGATTTTCCATCCACTATAGTGAATAGGCATAAAATTGTGGGTTGGCATGCTCAGAAATTGAAAACCCTGGCTGCTATCTCTAGGATATGGAGCTAGCACTGGCACAGGTACAATGGGCCAAATGGCCTCCTTCTCCATTGAAATTCCTATGATTTCACCTTATCTGTTCAAAATATGAAACTTCAACAGAGTTGAGATATAGATTTATAAACTTATATTTTCTAGTTCAGATATATTCCATTAAGTAAATTAGTTCACAGTTAATAATTTATACATTTTTACCTTTACTTTGTAAATATAAAAAACCTAACTCTTGGTATGATCTGTGTTTTGGATTAAAAATTATTTTTTAAATTGGTACCCCATATGTTTTAATTAGCCGTACGACGCTTTTGTTTTTCATTGTTTAATTTTGTTCAAAAATTCAGCTGTGGTTTCATTATGTTTTGTTGATTTTGGGGGATTTGAAAATTGTGACCCAGAATATCTTGGGGCTGAGAAGGACATAAATCTGCGACTGACAGAAATCTGTCATGGGAAGTATCTTCATGAGGTTTTGGCGCAGTGACTTCTCAGGATTAAAGAAAAAGAGACCATTTTAAAGGAAACTGAGCTTTAAGTCTTGTTAATCTCCTGGGATCTTCTTAATGCCCTTTAGATTGATGTGCTCTGAAAATGTTCACATGAATTTTCAAAAGATCACCGCAGGAAATGGAATAAATCTCTTCAACCATTCCCCACTTAACAAAGTTCTTATGTGGAGAAGTTTGCAGAAATCTATCTTATTATTAATATTGCTGGACAAAGCAGGGGTCCTGATAGATGATCACAGCAACAGAACTGGGATTTTTTTCTTCCCTTCCCATCTCAGGTGTTTTTTGAAGGAGATCACCAAGGGGTAGAATTTCCGTAGGCGTTCTCTTCATCTCCTATTATAACTTCAATGCAATATCAGTGGAAATCCTGCAGATGCAACAGAAATGGCGGGATACAAGCATCCTCCATTTTGCCTGCAAAACTGATTTATTTTGGATAACAATTGGGCCTCCTCTTCTTGAGCTTGTGCAAGACATGAGCAGCTGCACAGGCTCTGGCTACAAAGTAATCCTTTTGCCCCCTTCAATTAATCATAGAATGTTACACACCTTTGCCAAACAAGCAACTCATGATTCCTGCATTTAAACAGTGCAAATAGCATTTGCATGAAGTTAACATATGCCGCTTCTAATTATGAGATCAACAAGGTGTCAGCCTTGTCTCAGTGGGTAGCTCTCTCACCTTTGAATTAGAATCTCATGGGTTCAAGCCCCACTCCCGAGACATGAGCACATAATCTAGGCTGATGCTTCAGTGCAGTTAACGGCCCTTTTCAAGGTCACAAATGACATCCAATGTGACTGTGACTGTGGTAAACTATCCCTCTTCATCATTCTCAACCTGTCTGCAGCCTTTCACACGGTTGACCACAGCATCCTCCTCCAACACCTCTCCTCCATCGTCCAGCTGGGAGAGACTGCCCTCGCCTGGTTCCATTCTTATCTATCCGGTCGTAGCCAGAGAATCACCTGCAATGCTTCTCTTTCCACTTCCGCACCGTTACCTCTGGAATCCCCTAAGGATCTATCCTTGGCCCCCTCCTATTTCTCCTCTATATGCTGCCCCTCGGCGACATCATCTGAAAACACAATGTCAGGTTCCACGTGTACACTGACGACACCAAGCTCTACCTCACCACCACCTCCCTCGACCCCTCCACTGCCTCTGATTTGTCACACTGCTTGTCCGACATCCAGTACTGGATGAGCAGAAATTTACTCCAACTAAATATTGGGAAGACCGAAGCCATTGTCATTGTTTCCCGCCACAAATTCTGTTCAATAGCCACCGACTCCACCCCTCTCTCTGGCCATTGTCTGAGACTGAACCAGACTGTTCGCAACCTTGGAGTCCCATCTGACCCTGAGATGAGCTTCTGACAACATATCCATTCCATCACCAAGACAGTCTACTTCCACCTTCGCAACATCGCCTGTCTCTGTCCCCGCCTCAACTCATCTGCTGCTGAAACCTTAATCCATGCCTTTCTTACCTCTAGACTTGACTATTCCAATGCCTTCCTGGTTGGCCTACAATCTTCCACCCTCCATAAACTTGAGCTCATCCAAAACTCTGCTGCCCGTATCCTAACTCGCACCAAGTCCCCTTCACCCACCACCCCTGTGTTACATTGGCTCCTGGTCTGGCAACGCCTCGATTTTAAAATTCTCATCCTTGTTTTCAAATTCCTCCATGGTCTCGCCCCTCCCTATCTCTCTAAACTCCTCCAGCCCTACGTCCCTCCGAGATCTCTGCGCTCATCCAATTCTGGCCTCTTGCGCATCCCCGATTTTAATTACTCCACCACTGGCGGCCGTGCCTTCAGCTGCGTAGGCCCTAAGATTTGTAATTCCCTCCCTAAATCTCTCCACCTCTCTACCTCTCTCTCCTCCTTTAAGAAGCTCCTTAAAACCTACCTCTTTGGCTTTTGGTCATCTGTCCTAATATCTCCCTATGTGGCTCAGTGCCAAACTTTGTTTGCTAACACTCCTGTGAAGCACTTTGGGATGCTTTACTACGTTAAAGGTGCTATATAAATGTAAGTTGTTGTTTTTGTTGTTGTTGAGGGAGTGCTGCACTGTCACAGCATTCCACAGTTACACTATTCTTATGCCATTATTGCACTGAGAAAGATCAAGGAAAATCGCATTTAGCATATTACGTCGTTTATGTGCTATTATTGCGCTAAATGCAAATTTCCTCCATCTTTTTAACAGAGCAAATCTTAAGCCTGTCAAAACCCCTCAGCTCACTTGCATAGCTGCATATTCAAATACATGTTTCCAGGGTTCATGCTGCTCCTGCAAACAATTTAAGTTTACAGCCCAAAAAATACAGTCCAACAGCTCCTTCATCACTTCAGACAATGTAAGTGAGGAATTGGTGAGCTGAAGAGGGCACCAACTTCACTTACTGATTACAGGCCTCCGAGGGACTTTTCTCAGCCCGTTCTTCGAATTTTTTAATCCTTGACACCTGCATTTAATTTTACTGTAGTACTTTCCTCTCTTTCCAAAAAAAAAGTTTGGGATTCCCAACTTCCCCAACCTTAGAGCCCAGGCTCGTTCAGATCAACTTTAGGCAAGGAATGACTTTCCCCATGGACTGACCACTCGATGGCAATGTAACGAGGAGGAGTTGCAGAAGCAGGGTGGTCCAGGCCAGGAGGACAGCAACCCACCAGGCACAGCCCTCCCCAACGCATGTACAGGCCGCATCGGTCCTAGGAGGACCTCTCCGAGGAGTTGTGCATCTGACCACTGTGCCTCTCCAGGGATGCCATTGGGCATCTCGGCCAACTTCACAATGAAGATTTGCAGATTCACTTCATTGTATCAACTGTTTTCTCCGCAGCAATCAAAGTAACAGCAGCCCTCAACTTTCATGGCTCCGCATGCTGCCAGGCTGCCACAAGACATCTGTACAACATTAGGCAGGGATCTTTCATGACATGTATAGTGCAGATGATGGACACCCTCCTTCATAGAGCCGCCGAATTTCTCCATGGGGGTATCGCCCCCAGGCAACAGAGGCACAGGGCCAAAGCCTTCTACAGGGTAGCTGGATTTCTTAGGGTGCCACAATGGCACTGACATAGCACTGAAGGCACTAACCAAGCAGTCGTTGACATACGTGCATAAGAAGGACTTCTATTCCCAGGACGCCCAGCTTGTCTACAATGCAAACCAGGCCTTGTTCTCAATCGTCACTTCAAATAGCATCAGGGGAAGATTGTGCAGGACGTGCTCACTGATTGATCAACTGCAGCAGCAGAACTTCAACTTACCTTCTTCTGTGCATCGTACCAAATGTCACCATAGCAGATCTGTTTGGCTCAGCAGAACCTTCCCTGGAATCCTCACTGGTGTGAAGGAGTCCAAACCTACTGAATGGTCTATTTTCTGATTTACTGTAATGTTCATAAATAAAACATCATGGGCTCGAATTTAGCAGGCCTGCGGGTTCCCAGCGGGTGGTCCTCCGGGAGCGTGGTCAACACGCTCGGTGAAATTAGTGGGTTGCCCGCGCGATCGTAGCAGGCAACACACTAATAGGAATCAATTACCTGCTCCTCCGGGGTCCACGCTGCTGGTCTGCGCGTCGGGCGGGCTGCACATGCGCAGTACGATCTGTCAGCTGGAGGCTCTCTAGTTAAAGGGGCAGTCCTCCACTGACAGATGCTGCAACCAATGGAACAAATTGCAGCATGGAACAGCCCAGGGGGAAGGCTGCTCCCAGTTTAATGATGCCTCACCCCAGGTATCATCAGATGGGGTGAGGAGGAGGGGGAGGACACAGATCTTCCCCCCGGCGGGCGGGAGGAAGCGGCCTGCCTCTGCCACCAAGAAGGCCTGGCTCGAGGTGGCAGAGGGGGTCACCTGCGCCACCAACATACAGTGCAGGAGGCGCTGCAATGACCGCAGTAGGTCAGCCACAGTGAGAACACGAAGTCTTTCCCCTACACTCCGTCTGCCACAACACTGCCCCCACCCCACATCTCCTTCGGCACCGCCAACACTACTCTGTCACATCACCCTTCATACCCACTCAAACCCCATCCTCATCTTACCTCCACCTACTCACCTCGCGAGTACTCATCCTGCCACTAACACGCAACCCAATCCTCATACAATCTCATTGCTCCATCCCATACTCACCCTCTCGTGCATCTCCCTCACGGCCAGCCTCACTCAACCTGCCACCACCTGTGCTGCAGCCACAGGGCATGCATCACATATGTGCAGTAGGCAGTGTAAGGCAAACGTGTCGTCAGCATGAAGGGGGTGCACAAGGGTGTCTGAGGGTTTGTCCTGGGTGTTACCTATATTGAATTTCCAATAATGCCCGCTCCTGGGTATCACTACGAGGACCCACCACTGATGCCACCCATCGTGTTACTGCAGAGTAGGTGCAGGTGTATTTGCAGGGCTCTTCCGCGCAGACCACCGAGAGACATTGGCGGTGTAGCCGGCTGCACCCTGGAAGGATGCGGAGGAGAAGTTTTGGAGGGCAGTGGTGACTTTGACAGCGACAGGTAAGCAGTTGGTGCTGGGGCCAGCCAGGAGTAGCTCGGCATGAAAGAGCCTGAAGATCTCCACAACGACATGTCGAGCGAATCTGCGCCTCCCTGTGCACTGCTGCTCGGAGAGGTCCGGGGAGCTGCGCCTCGGTCTGTGGACCCTGTGGCGAGGGTAGTGCCCTCTGCGATGCGTCTCTCCCTGCGGTAGCCCTCCCTCCTGCTGTGCAGGTGGGCGTGCAACAACACCGTGTTGGGGGGCTCCACGTCTCTGCGGCGGACGGCGTGGATTGCGAGGCTGCTGGGGCTGGTCATGCTGTTCGTCCTCCGAGGGTGTCCACGCACCACCCATCTGGCAGGTGTTGGTCTGAGGGGTTGTGCAGGGTAGGTGGGTGGTTCCTCGGACTGGGGCTGCGGTTTCGTGTCGGTCTGTCCTCTGGCTTGGCGGGGGGTGGTGGAGGGCAGGGGTTGCCCTATGTGACGCGGTGGCCTCCTGCGTGGGTGAGGGCTCTCCCCCGTGGAGTGCACCTTGGCACCTGCCACAGGCTGCTGGCTGCAACACGCCTGGTTGGAGAGAGACTGTTTCCCCCAGTGTGTGAAACTCACTGCCTTGAACCTAAAATCCCACACTTCCTCTTTTGACAGCTGCTTCAGCTCATTAACTGACCTCAACAAGCAAGTTAAGTACTCTCAAGTGGAACCCCGCTGGCTTTAATTGCCTGCGGGATTCCCACCAGCGGGGCTTGCGCGCGCAGCCCCGCACGTCAGCGCGCTACCCGGAAGTGGCCGGAATTTCGGCGCGATCCGGTCACGTGACCGGATATCGGGATTTTCGGGGCCCCCCCGCTGGAAACCCGCAGGTAACCCGACACGAAAATCGAGCCCCATGAGACAGATGCCCAGTGTATTTCAGGGCAAACATTTATTTTATTGCATGCTAAGGGGGTGGAAGGTTGTGTGTGTGTGAAAATTTGGTGGATATTTTTATAGTGGGGACTTGAGGTTAAACAAAGGAGCATACTTTGTATTCTTGTCAAAACTATAAAACTTTTGAATTTCCCCTAAGTATATAACACAATATGAAAGGAATAAAGTCTGCTGTCAATTTATATCTTAATCAGTGGTGAATACAACAAATGCATATTTTTATAAAATTTATAAATGTAAAGGAAAGACCTGAAGATCTTTAAAAAAAATTTTTTGTAACTCTATTAAAGTTTGTAGATCAGACCCTAATGTCCAACTAACCTCTTACAAAATGTATAAGTTGCCAGCAGCCACTGGGTTATACCGCAGTCTGTGAAACAAGTTTCGCAAAATCTTTGTTGGGCCAATTAGAATCATAGAATCATAGAAAGGTTGCAGCATTGAAGGAGTCCATTCGGCCCATCGAGTCTGTGCCGGCTCTATGCAAGAACAATCCAGCTGGTTCCACTCTCCCTCCCTATTCTTGCAGACTTGCAAATTTTTTCCTTTCAAGTATTTATCCAGTTCCCTGTTGAAGGCCATGATTGAATCTGCCTCAACCACACCCTCTGTCAGTGCATTCCACATCCCACATGCTGTGTCAAAAAGTTATTCCTCATGTCACCTTCGGTTCTTTTGACAATCACCTTGAATCTATGTCCCTGGTACTTGACCCTTCTGCCAATGGGAACAGTATCTCTCTATCTGCTCTGTCTAGACCCTTCATGATTTTGAATACCTCGGTCAAAACTCCTCGCAACTGTCTCTGTTCCAAAGAGAACAACCTCAGCTTCTCCAGTCTATCCACATAACTAAAGTCCCTCATCCCCGGAATCATTCTAGTAAATCTCTTCTACATCCTTTCTAAGGCCTTCACATCCTAAAGTGCGGTGTTCAGAACTGGACACAATACTCCAATTGTGGCCGAACCAGTGCTTTATAAAGGTTCATCACGACTTCCTTGCTTTTGTACTCTATGCCTCTATTTATAAAGCCCAGGATTCTGTATGCTTTTTTAGCCGCTTTCTCAACCTGCCCTGCCACCTTCAATGATTTGTGTACATATACCCCCAGGTCTCTCTGTCCTGTACCCCTTTTTGAATTGTGCCCTTTAGTTTATATTGCCTCTCCTCATTCTTCCTACTGAAATGTATCACCTTGCATTTTTCTGCGTTAAACTTCATCTGCCACATGTCCGCTCATGCCACCTGCCAGTCTATATCCTCTTGAAGTCTATTACTATCCTCCTCACTGTTCACTACACTTCCAAGTTTTGTGTCATCCACAAACTTTGAAATTGTGCTCTGTACACCCAAGTCCAAGTCACTTATATCAAGAAAAGCAATGGTCCTAATGCCGACTCCTGGGGAACACCACTGGACATCTCCCTCCAGTCTGAAAAACAACCGTTCAACACTACTTTCTGTTTCCTGTTACTTAGCCAATTCTGTATCCATGCTGCTACTGCCCCTTTATTCCATGGGCTTCAATCTTGATGACAAGCCTATTATGCTGCATTTTATCAAACGCCTTTGGAAAGTCCATATACACCACATCAACTGCATTAGCCTCATCTACCCTTTCTGTTACCTCATCAAAAAACTCTATCATGTTGGTTAAACACGATTTGCCTTTAACAAATCCATGTTGGCTTTCCCTAATCAATCTGCACTTGTCCAAGTGACTGCTAATTCTGTCCCAGATTATAGTTTCTAAAAGTTTCCCCACCACCGAGGTTAAACTGACTGATCTGTAGTTGGGTTTATCCTTACACCCTTTTTTGAACAAGGGTGCAACATTTGCAATTCTCCAGTCCTCTGGCACCACCCCCGTATCTATGGATGTTTGGAAGATTATGGCCTGTATTTCTGCAATTTCTACCCTTACTTCCCTCAGCAACCTAGGATGCATCCCATCCGGACCGGGTGACTTAACTACTTTAAGTACAGCTGGCCTTTCTAGTACATCCTCTTTATCAATTTTTAGCCTATTCAGTATCTCAACTACATCTTTCTTTGCTGAGACTCTGGCAGCATCTTCTTCCTTGGTAAAGATAGATGCAAAGTACTCATTTAGTACCTTGGCCATGTCCTCTGCCTCCATGAGTCGATCTCCTTTTTGGTCCCTAATCGACCCCATCACTCCTCTTACTACCTGTTTACTGTTTACATGCCTATAGAAGACTTTTGGAATCTCTTTTATGTTGGCCACCAGTCTATTCTCATACTCTCTCTTTACCCTTCTTATTTCCTTTTTCACTTCCCCTCTGAACTTTCTATATTCAACCTGGTTCTCACTTATGTCATCAACCTGACATCTGTCATACACCCTTTTTTCTGCTTCATCTTACTCTCTATCTCTTTTTTCATCTAGGGAGCTCTGGTTTTGGTTGCCCTACCTTTCTCCCTTGTGGGAATGTACCTAGACTGTACCCCGAACTATCTCCTCCTTAAAGGCCGCTCATTGTTCAATTACAGTTTTTTTCTGCCAATCTTTGATTCCAATTTACCTGGGCCAGATCTGTCCTCAGCCCACTGAAATTGGCCCTCATACAATTGAGAATTTTTACTTTAGAATGGTCCATGTCCTTTTCCATATCTATTCTAAACCTTATGATACTATGATCGCTGTTCCCTAAATGTTCCCCCACTGACATTTGCTCCACTTGGCCCGCATCATTCCCCATTCGACAAGGTGCCACATAAAAGATTATTGCTCAAGATAAAGAATCACTGGATTGGGGGTAATATTCTGGCATGGGTGGAGGATTGGTTATCTAACAGGAAGCAGAGAGTTGGGATAAATGGTTCATTCTCGGACTGGCAACCAGTAGCCAGTGGTGTTCTGCAGGGGTCGGTGCTGGGTCCCCAACTCTTTACAATCTATATTAACGATTTGGAGGAGGGGACCGAGTGTAACATATCAAAGTTTGCAGATGATACAAAGATGGGAGGGAAAGTAGAGAGTGAGGAGGACATAAAAAACCTACAAGGGGATATAGACAGGCTGGGTAAGTGGGCGGAGATTTGGCAGATGCAATACAATATTGGAAAATGTGAGGTTATGCACTTTGGCATGAAAATTCAGAGAGCAAGTTATTACCTTAATGGCGAGAAACTGGAAAGTACTGCAGTACAAAGGGATCTGGGGGTCCTAGTGCAAGAAAATTAAAAAGTTAGTATGCAGGTGCAGCAGGTGATCAAGAAGGCCAACGGAATGTTGGCTTTTATTGCTAGGGAGATAGAATATAAAAACAGGGAGGTATTGCTGCAGTTATATAAGGTATTGGTGAGACCTCACCTGGAATACTGCATACAGTTTTGGTGTCCATACTTAAGAAAAGACATACTTGCTCTCGAGGCAGTACAAAGAAGGTTCACTCGGTTAATCCCGGGGATGAGGGGGTGGACATATGAGGAGAGGTTGAGTAGATTGGGACTCTACTCATTGGAGTTCAGAAGAATGAGAGGCGATCTTATTGAAACATATAAGATTGTGAAGGGGCTTGATCGGGTGGATGCGGTAAGGATGTTCCCAAGGATGGGTGAAACTAGAACTAGGGGGCATAATCTTAGAATAAGGGGCTGCTCTTTCAAAACTGAGATGAGGAGAAACTTCTTCACTCAGAGGGTAGTAGGTCTGTGGAATTTGCTGCCCCAGGAAGCTGTGGAAGCTACATCATTAAATAAATTTAAAACAGAAATAGACAGTTTCCAAGAAGTAAAGGGAATTAGGGGTTACGGGGAGCGGGCAGGAAATTGGACATGAATTTAGATTTGAGGTTAGGATCAGATCAGCCATGATCTTATTGAATGGCGGAGCAAGCTCGAGGGGCCGATTGGCCTACTCCTGCTCCTATTTCTTATGTTCTTATGTTCTTAGAACCAAATCCAGCAATGCCTCCTTCCTCGTTGGGCCGAAAACGTACTGGTCAAGAAAGTTCTCCTGAACACACTTCAAAAATTCCACCCCCTATTTGCCCCTTATATTTTTATTGTTATCCCAGTCTATATTAGGATAGTTGAAGACCCCAGTTATCACTACGCTATGGCTTTTGCACCTCTCTGTAATTTCCCTGCAAATTTGCTCCTCTATATCCTTCCCACTCGTTGATGGCCTATAGAATACACTCAGTAACGTAATGGCACCTCTATTGTTTCTTAACTCTACCCAAATAGATTCTGTTCTTGACCCCTCCAGGACATCCTCTCTCTCCAGCACTGCAATATTCTCCTTAATCAATACTGCTACCCTCTCTACTTTCTTCCCTTCCCTATCTTTCCTGAACACCTTGTATCGAGGAATATTTAGTACCCAATTCTGCCCTTTTTTGAGCCAGATCTCCACTATCGCCACTACATCATATTCCCATATGGCTATTTGCGCCTGCAGCTCACCAACCTTATTTACTACGTTTCATGCGTTTACACACATGCACTGTAAACCTATCTTAGACTTTCTTGTACTCTCTTTTAGTCTGATCCCACCTAATACCGTACTATTTCTTACTCTAGTGCTACCTTTCTCTCCCAATTCTTTGTGCATCTTGTTTCTCCTTTCCAATGATACATCCTAGTGCCCATCCCCCTGCCAAATTAGTTTAATTCCCCACCTCCCCACCCACAGCACTAGTGAACCTCCCCGCGAGGACATTGGTCCCAGCTCTGTTGCGGAGCAACCTGTCCGGCCTGTAGAGAACCCACTTCCCCCAGAACTGGTCCCAATGCCCCAGGAATCTAAAGCCCTCCCTCCTGCATCTTCTCACCAGCCACACATTCATCTGCTTTATCCTTCTATTTTTATACTCGCTAGCGCTTGGCACCGGGAGTAATCCGGAGATTGCTACCTGTGAGGTTCTGCTTGTTAATTTCTTTTCTAACTCCTTAAAATCTGCCTGCAGGAACTCATCTCTCTTTCTACCTAGGTTGTTGGTACCGATATGGACCACGGCCCCTGGCTGTTTACCCTCCCCCTCCAGAATGTTCTGCAGCCGCTCAGTGACATCCTTGACCCTGGCACCAGGGAGGCAACATACTATCCTGGAATTTAAACTAAGTTAGGCTGTTCTGTACACTTTACAGCTGTGTTAAGGGCATTTTGGTCAATATTCCCAGTTAGTACCAGCTCAAGTGTTTGCGAAGTTGGAACCAAAATGTTACACTGCTGCTGTTTTAATTTGCAAAGGGATACAAAGGAAATAGTAAGAGTTGCAAAGGATATCAAGGTTAACACTAAAAGTTTTTACAAGTGTATTTTGTCAGAACATGTTGGAGCGGGGCATCTCGTGGCATATGACATTAGTTAGATATTTTCCTGCAACTTTCAGTTCGAAATTTTTTGTGCCGTAACTTTCTGGAAGTGTGAGCTGATAACGGCACGGTGTGGGCAATGGGACATCTGGGACCTTAGTGAACAGTGGACCAAAAATGTATCTCCTTTTCCAATGAGATTAAAGGATTGAAAAAGAAACAGAGGAACCATGGAGAAGGAAATAGGGTAAATTAGAGTCAATATAGGTAAAAAAAAGAGAAATAAAGAAAGGGCAAGAAAGGTTGGATTAAGAGTGAGAGAAAAGAGACAGAAAGGAAAAGTAAGAAAATAATTAAAAATATCTAAGAACAATTCACTACCTGAAGGACTGAGACTCCACAAATTAAATTGTTCCCTTTCTGGGTTCGAGAGGTTGATTGGTATTCATTAACAATTATTACATTGTTAAAAGGGTACTCACGCTATTAATTACCAGACTTAACATTCTGTGGTGAGTATCATGGGGAATTAATGTGCAAATCCAGCAAGTTCTTAAAAATAACAGGGAGGCTCAGGGCGAGACGCTGTTTGTGCGAAGCAAATGGCGGAGTGGTGTAAATCGACCAGCAAACTTTGGAGATTCGCAACTCACGGCATATCTCTTAATTCCCTGAACTTGCTGGCTAACTTAATTACTTTGTGTCAGTATCAACAGTAGAGTAAGAGAATAAAGTACCAGAGGTACGAGGAAAAATAAAATTGAATCAAGGGGAAGAATTTACTAAATCTAGTAAATTCCTCCCCTTGATTCAATTTTAAATAATGGTAATGGAGAAAATAATGAGACTGAAGATTGACAAATCTCCAGGACTTGATGGTTTCCACCTCAGATTATTAAAAGAAGTAAATGAGGAAATAGCAGATGATTTAGTCTTGATCTTCCAAAACTCTCTTGAATAAGGAATTGTCCCCTTGGATTGGAAAATTAACAATGTCACTTCATTATTTATGAAGGGTGGGAAAGAGAAATGAGGAAATTATAGGCCTAAAGTTTGTTGTGGGTAAGTCATTAGAATCTGTTATTAGGGACAGAGTGATAGAGCACTTGGACAAATATGAACTGGTCAGAGAGAGCCAACATGGATTTGTAAAGGGTAAGTCATGTCTAACAAATCTAGTTGATTTTTTTAAGGAGGTTACTAACATGGTAGATAACGGAATGCCTATGGATGTTATTTATATGGCTTCCATAAGGCATTCGATAAGGCGACTGTTAGCAAAAATGAAATATAAAGGGATGTAAGTTATGCTACAGTTCTGGTTAGACCGCATCTGGAGTATTGCTTTCAGTTCTGGGCACTGCACCTCAGGAAAGATATATTGGCCTTGGAGGGGGTGCAATGCAGATTCACCAGAATGATACTAGGGCTAAAGGGATTAAATTATGAGGACGGGTTGCATAGACTAGGCTTGTATTCCCTTGAGTATAGAAGATTAAGGGTGATATAATTGAAGTGTTTAAGATTATTAAAGGATTTGATAGGGTAGATAGAGAAAAGCTATTTCCTCTGGTGGGGGAGTCCAGAACAAGGAGGCATAACTTTAAAATTAGAGCTAGGCTGTTCAGGGGTGATGTCAGGAAGCATTTCTTCAGACAGAGACTCATGGAAATAAACTTTCCCTCAAAAAGCTGTTGAGGCTGGGAGTCAACTGAAAAACTCAAAATTGAGATAGATAGATTTTTGTTAGGTAAGAATATTAAGGGATACGGAGCAAAGGTGGGTAAATGGAGTTGAGATACAGATCAGCCATGATCTAATTGAATGGCGGAACAGGCTCAAGGAGCTGAATGATCTGCTCCTATTCCTATGCTACTATCCTTGCTTCTCCTAGAACTCTTTTCTGTTAAGTAGATAGAGAAATAGTTAGGGTGTTGAAAAAGAAAATTCAATATTTTTAGTACTTTTTCTTTAAAATGTTTATTTATCCTTTCTTGTTACCATACCCCGTGCTATGAGTCTCTCCACAACTGCTGCAAAATATAACAGCACATTGTCTATCAGAGGAATTATCTCCATGCCAAGCTTTCCAAGGCTGGTTGCTATGGGGGCTAAATCGGGCCACTTGGTGCCCATTGTGCAGGTGCTATGCGGATTCCTAAGGACCCAAAATGGCATCCTTGATGTGCGCGATGGCGTGACTGGCGCAGGACGCCATCTTCGTAAAGGCATTTGTGCACACGCACTTAACGAGCGCCGGCAGCATGTAAAGAAGGGAGATTAAATGGTAGATCAGTGTGCAATGCTGATTTAAAGGGACAGATGCGATTTTGGAACTCCACGCTCCAGCCTACGTACTGTCTTAACCTCGTACAACTGAACAGGTCTTAAACAGCATGGAACACCCCCCACCAGTGCTATTTAAAGGGATCATGCAGGAGTTATAGATTTGTTGCTGGATTATTGCTTCTAGCTGCTGATGCATTTGTACCTATTTTTGGAGGTCTCCTATACTTGAATACTAGGATGAGGGGACATAGCCTAAAAATTAGAGCCAGGAGTGAGGTTAGGAAACACTTCTACACGCAAAGGATGGTAGAAGTTTGGAACTCTCTTCCACAAACGACAGTTGATTCTAGATCAATTGTTAATTTTAAATCTGAGATTGATAGATTTTTGTTAACCAAAGGTATTAAGGGATATGGGACTAAGGTGGGTATTTGGAGTTAGGTCACAAATCAGCCATGATCTCATTGAATGGCAGAACAGGCTCGAGGGGCTAAATGGCCTACTCCTGTTCCTATCTTCCTATGTTCCTATAATAAAGTTTCAATACTCTACAGGGCATGGGCTGGCTAGCTGACAGGCAACAGCAAGGGCACTGGCAGAGTGACCGGGGTGGGACAGGAATGTTGTCATCCTGAGAGAGGACAGCAGGTTCATGTTCCATGGAGCCACTGTCACTTGCTGCCTTTTGTTATGCGCCACCTTCTCCTGCAAGAAAGTAGGACATGTGTCGGTGAGCGTCCTGCAAGATGTTTGGTTAATGTAGCTGTCATGGTTGAATGTGTGTGTGCCAGTGTTTTTGACCTGTGAGTTGTGGGTGTGCGGCTTGCAACAGTGGTAATGTGTGAGGGATGAGATGAAGCATCTGATTGGAAGAGTTGAGTACTGATTAAAAGAGTTTGTTGGTAGGTGGGTTGGGTGATGGCGGGGGGGTGGGGGTGGTGGTGTAGTGCTGAGCAACCTTTGTTCAATGTTTTGAAGGAAAATTCAACAGTTTGTAAATATAAGGACAGGACCTGCATCTGTGTTTTACTTGTGCAATTTCTGATCTCTGTTCAGACCCGTATCTTATATTTTGAAAATATAAGAGTCCCGCAAACTTTGAGCTGCCAAGTTGTACCACATTAAAAATTCCAGCGTTCCCATCATCACTATATTGCAGCACAAATTCAATTCACCATTGACTTCCATCACTTCCTGTAGCCATAGTGCACCTCCCCTTTAAGAGGTGCAGGCTGCCTTTCAGTGGTGCGAGCCACTCACGATATCTGGGCCCCCTGCTGGTAAGCAGCCAATCAACAGCACAGGTAGGGCTGGCTGCATGCAGCAATCATAGAAATCACCAGGCAGCATGAATGTTACGTGCTGCCTCCATGTCCACGACCGGGTTAATCGCGCACTGCGATCCCCATGCCAGTTTCGGGGGTTAACCAATTTAACCCCCTATGAGTTGTTCTGAATAGAACTGGCTAAACCTTCTCACCCAAGGAGCTGAATGTGAATGACAGTCAGATTAGAATTTGAAATTCAATGCTTCACCACTGGAATTACATAAATTTGTTTTAATCCTCTCGATATTACATTTTAAATTTAACATTGAAAGATTCATTGTTACATTTTCCTCTGGTCATTAATGTGAATGAAAAGCTCTGAGAGTATGAATAGGCAAATGGGTTTTATACTCATACTGACCTTTGTGTTTACATTTACAACCAGTAGAAAATATACCCCTTAATTTTATATGTTTCTCATTATACTTCTTAACTATAGTAAGAGGAAAAGTCCCTAATCAATCAAATCCTTGGACTATCCTTTAGCAACATTGGAGGAAATACACCAATGTAATGCTTTAGGAAAGATAAATGATAGTGTAGTAAATGTTCAGATTTACTCTCTGTGAAAAGGCACGAATGATTTTCTAGAAAAGATTGGAAATGGGACTAAGAGTCCCATTTACACATAAGGAGAAAAATGATTTAGAGCTAAAAAAATGAATAATGAGGAAGACTACCAGGACGCATTGATTCCAGCTTCCCTCCCTTCCATTGCCATGGTAATGAACATTGGAAGAAATAGCTTTTTTAGACAAACTGTCCTAATGGAGCTTCACTGCTAAGCCAACACCTATAATTAGACTGGAGTTTGAGAAGCACCTTTTTTCTTTCAACATATTGAGAAAATCAGTCCCTTTCCCTCTTCTATTTCATATTCTTTTCTCTTTCTTTATCTCTTGTCTAGCTCCTATTGCAAACCTTAAAAATATGATGCCAGAGGCATGGATTTGGGCAGGAAGATGCTCAGTGATCCTAGTTCAGTGATAGGGATCAGAGGAGTACTAAGGATGAGCAATCAATACCGGCCCTGATGTAGGGTTGCCAACCCTCCCAGAATTAAGGATTGATCTCCCCAGTACTCCTGCAAACAACCCAGGAGAAAAATTTGCAAGCTAGCCCAGTGACCACCATTACTGTATTTGGAACAGGGCAATTTGTTCCTTCCCAGCTCCTTCCCGACTCAGTGCAACTGCTCCCACAACCAGTACGCGTATCTACGCTGCTCACACAATAGAGCTGTTTCAGCAGCACAGTGCATTGTGGGTATCCGGTGCCACCATTGCAGCCTCGCTGTTTTTGGTATTAGAAAGCGCTTCAGCGACAGAGACTTCAGACGGATGTGGGAAGAAACACTACCCACGTTCAAAACACGATCAAAATTTATTTCTGAATGAAAACCATATTATGCAATTTTGCCAGTGATTTGAAATTAACGCCTCCTGCACGGGTTTCCCGAAACTCGTCAGTGAAAACAAGGCCAGATTGAGCGGCACTTTATCAGAATGGTTAAAGGTCAGGAGGCACAATCTGAATAAAGGCTCAGTGCTCACAGCTGTTTTCTCAGTTCCCTCTGGGAAACGGTTTGTTGAGAGTTCTTATTGTGAGAGACTTATTTGTAGAGTTTGGAGGTGTTCACACAGAGAAGATCATTGATGGGTGGCGCCATGGCTGCTTTTGATTGGACTTCGGACAAGGAAGACAATCAGCATCATCAGCAGCAAGGGCCTGTTGTGGAGGGAGCTGCAGGTGGACAAGAGAGAGGGGAGCAACAGAGGGGTCGAGGTCACAGGAGGCACCACCCACCTAACAGGGTCTACAGACAGAGGCTCAGCTTCTTTGACCTTTTGGAAGAACATTGCTTCTGAAGACTGAGATTGTCACGTCAGGTGGTCGCAGACCTCTGTAGCCTGCTCCCTGCTGGACCTGGTGGCCATGCATTACCAGTGGCTGTGAAAGTCACCACCACCCTCAATTTATTTGCTTCTGGTTCCTTCCAGGACGCTACCAGAGACATAGCGAGGGTCTCGCAATTGGCTGCACATAAATGCATAAAGCAGGTGACTGATGGATTGTTTACCAGGGCTGGGAGTTATGTAAACTTCCCCTGTGATTACAATAGCCAGAATGTGCGGGCACTGGGATTTGCATCTCTGGCTGGCATCCCACAGGTGCAGTGTGCCATCGACTGCACACAAATGACAATCCAAGCACCCCCTGACCAATCAGGAGCATTCGTCAACCACAAGGGATTTAATTCCATCAAAGTGAAGCTAGTGTGCAACACAAGGAAAGGTTCATGTAGGTCTGTGCCTGATTCCCTGGGAGCTGTCATGATGCTTTCATACTGCGGCAGTCCAACATCCCCAACATGTTCAGATCTGGAACCAGCCCTAAAGGGCAGTTGCTAGGCGACAAAGGATACCCCCTTCAAACCTGGCTAAGACACCTCTGAGGAACCCCACCGATGAACACCAAGAGCACTACAATGCAAGCCATATGACAACCAGATGTGTCATCGAGCAAGCCATCGGCATGCTCAAATTGCGCTTCAGGTGCTTGGACAGGTTTGGAGGCGCCCTTCGGTACTCACCAGCGAGGGTCTCCAGGATAATCATGGTGTGTTGCATTCTGCACAACACAGCGCAGCAGCAAGGACTAGCGGTGCAGGAAGAACAAAACTGCTCAGCACTCCTCATCTGATGAGGGTTCCAAGGAGGAGGAAGAGGAAAATGGGGCCCCCAATGCCAGACCAGCCGATAATATTGTTGCTCGGGTGCCCTAATAGCTTGAAGGTTCAGTTAATCACTTGAAGTAACTATCACATTCCCCCCACCACCTATGGGCCCGCCCACTATTTTTTTTATTCATTCATTTCATGTGGGCGTCGCTGGCAAGGCCAGCATTTATTGCCCATCCCTAATTGCCCTTAAGAAAGTGGTGGTGAGCCGCCTACTTGAACCGTTGCAGTCCGTGTGGTGAAGATTTTCCCACAGCACTGTTAGGAAGGGAGTTCCAGGATTTTGACCCAGAGATAATGAGGGAACGGCGATATATTTCCAAGTCAGGATGTTGTGTGACTTGGAGGGAACGTGCAGATGAAGTTGTCCCCATGTGCCTGCTGCTCTTGTCCTTCTAGGTGGTAGAGGTCGCGGGTTTGGGAGGTGCTGTCGAAGAAGCCTTGATGAGTTGTTGCAGTGTATCTTGTAGATGGTACACACTGCAGCCACGGTGCACCAGTGGTGGAGGGAGTGAATGTTTAGGTGGTGGATGGGGTGCCAATCAAGCGGGCTGCTTTGTCCTGGATGGTGTCGAGCTTCTTGAGTGTTGTTGGAGCTGCACTCAACCAGGCAAGTGGAGAGTATTCCATCACACTCCTGACTTATGCCTTGTAGATGGTGCAAAGGCTTTGGGGAGTCAGGAGGTGAGTCACTCGCCGTAGAATACCCAGCCTCTGACTTGCTCTCGTAGCCAAAGTATTTATGTGGCTGGTCCAATTAAATTTCTGGTCAATGGTGACATCCAGGATGTTGATGGTGGGGGATTTGGCGATGGTAATGCTCTTGAATATCAAGGGGAGGTGGTTAGACTCTCTCTCGTTGGAGATGGTCATTGCCTGGCACTTGTCTGGTGCAAATGTTACTTGCCACTTATCAGCCCAAGCTTGGATATGGTCGAGGCATGGGCATGGACTGCTTCATTATCTGAGGGGTTGCAAATGGAACTGAACACTGTGCAATCATCAGCGAATGGAGGGAAGGTAATTGATAAAACAATTGAATATGGTTGGGCCTAGGACACTGCCCTAAGGAACTCCTGCGGTGATGTCCTCGGGCTGAGATGATTGGCCTCCAACAACTACTACCATCTTCCTTAGTGCTAGGTATGACTCCAGCCATTGGAGAGTTTTCCCCCTGATTCCCATTGACTTCAATTTTACTAGGGCTCCTTGATGCCACACTCGGTCAAATGCTGCCTTGATGTCAAGGGCAGTCACACTCACCTCACCGCTGGAATTCAGCTCTTTTGTCCATGCTTGGACCAAGGCTGTAATGAGGTCTGGAGCCGAGTGGTCCTGGCGTAACCCAAATTGAGCATCAGTGAGCAGGTTATTGGTGAGTAAGTACCGCTTGATAGCACTGTGGCCTTACACCGGGGCAAATGTAACACCGCTATTCAAGAGAGCGAGAGAGAAAACAGGGAACTACAGGCCAGTTATCCTGACATCAGTAGTCGGGAAAAAGCGGGAATCTATTATTAAGGACGTGGTAACAGGGCACATAGAAAATCATAATATGATTAGGCAGAGTCAACATGGTTTTATGAAAGGGAAATCTTGTTTGACAAATTTATTAGAGTTTTTTGAGGATGAAACTAGCAGGGTGGATAGAGGAGAACCAGTGGATGTAGTATATTTTGATTTTCAAAAGGCATTTGATAAGGTGCCACATAAAAGGTTGTTACCAGGGTAAGGGCTCATGGGGTTTGGGGTAATATATTAGCAAGGATAGAGGATTGGTTAACGGACAGAAAACAGAGAGTAGGGATAAACGGGTTATTCTCAGGTTGGCAGGCTGTAACTAGTGGGGTGCTTAGGCCTCAGCTATTTATGTTCTATATTGATGACTTAGATGAAAGGACCAAGTGTAATGTATCCAAGTTTGCTGATGATACAAAGCTAGGTGGGAAAGTAAGCTGTGAGGAGGATACAAAGTGTCTGCAAAGGGATATAGACAGATTAAGTGAGTGGGCAAGAAGGGGGCAGATGGATTATAATATGGGGAAATGTGAGGTTATTCACTTTGGTGGGAAGAATAGAAAAACAATATTTTTAAATGGTGAGAAACTATTAAATGTTTGTGTTCAGAGAGACTTGGGTGTCCTCGTACAAGAAACACAAAAAGTTAACATGAAGGTACAGCAAGCAATCAGGAAGGCAAATGGCATATTGGCCTTTATTGCAAGGGGGTTGGAGTACAAGAGTAAGGAAGTCTTACTACAATTGTACAGGGCTGTGGTGAGACCTCACCTGGAGTACTGTGTACAGTTTTGGTCTCCTTATCTAAGGAAGGATATACTCGCCTTAGAGGTGGTGCAATGGAGGTTCACTAAATTAATTCCTGGGATGAGAGGGTTGTCCTATGAAGAGAGGGTGAGTAGAATGGGCCTATACTCTCTGAAGTTTAGAAGAATGAGAGGTGATCTAATTGGAACATATAAGATTATGAGGGGGCTTGACAGGGTAGATGCTGAGAAATTCTTTCTCCTGGCTGGAGAGTCTAGAAATAGGGAGCATAATCACAGGATACGGGGCTGGCCATTCAAGACTAAGTTGAGGAGGAATTTCTTCACACAGAGGGTTGTGAATCTTTGGAATTCTCTACCCCAGAGTGCTGAGTCATTGAATATATTCAAAGCTGTGATTGATAGATTTTTGGACTCTAGGGGAATCAAGAGATACGGGGATCGGGCGGGAACGTAGAGTTGTGGTCGAAGATCAGCCATGATTTGATTGAATGGCGGAGCAGGCTCGAGGGGCCTTATGGCCTACTCCTGCTCCTATTTCTTATGTTCTTATTTTCTTACACAAGCAGTCCTGCAGCCAACCATCCACTCATTGCATCTGCACCAAATGGTCTCAGTCAATTCATGTCTTCACATTAATCACCAAGCAACTGAAAACCTGAGTTGGCACTCGCCAGGCAAGAATGGTGAACACGGGGAAGTGGTGCAAAGTAATCAGTGACGTCTTGTAAGTCTACGAATAATGGTGCAAAGTAATCAGTGATGTCTTGTAAGTCTACGAATAATGTATCTGTCATTCTGTTTAAGGCGGCAGAAATGTTGGCATCAATAGCTTGCACAGCCGCCGTCAGGGCCTACAGGGACTCATTAGTGCGCTGTGATTTAACTTCCACAGAGGAGGCCACTCTCTCAATGGAAGGCATCCTCGCAATGGCCTACGACATCAATCCACAATTGTTTGAGCTGGACTCTCTATCCTCTGGGACGTTGTGGAAAGTGTGCCTGGCAGGACTGGCACTACTTCGCACATTTGCTATAGACCCTCTATCATTCTCCTTTTCATTGATGCCCCTCCCCCACCCAGGTTCAGCACCTCTGTCCAGCTGAGCAGAGCTTGGAGAGGTTGGCACCCTCTAACACGGACTCTCCGCAGCTGCCCCTGCCACCACTCTCTGCTCCTGCTCAATTGTGCCATGTGATTCACCAGGTGACATCCCACCTAACTCTCTAACGGGACCCACCGAAGTGTTCGTATCTGCGTTGGTGCCTGGTTCGCGTGTGTCCTGTGACGGTGCATCCTCAGAAGGAATCAGCTCCTCTGAAGAATCCTCAGCTGCAAAGGGCAGAGGCTGCTGTTCTTCACATGATGACCCTGGAGGAGAGAATAGATGGATATGATTTGGTCATGGGAATGCATAAAATTGAAATCCACATGATTAAGGTAATCATGTTTCATTTGGTGCTGAATTCAAGTCAACACGACTAAGTCTTGTGTGAGATGTGGGTCGGAGAGATTAATTCTGTCACCCTGCAGCAGTGAAGTCTGAGTCTTGCCATCTCCAATGCTCAGGGAGGCTGACATGCCATTTATGTCCAGAGCCTCCTGCTCGGCATTTGTGAACTCCACGATCTGCGGTGGTCTACCTATGGTCCCCTCCCTCTCCCTTGCATCGATGGATGCAGTGCATTCAGTGAAGGTGACTATCAGGCAGATGCATCACGAGTGTCACTGGCATGCATTTGAGGACGTGTGCTGAGAATCAGGGGAACTGACTGTGGTGGGATCACAATACATAAGGATTGGGGTGAGTTGCAGAGGTAGATGGAGGAAGGGGAAGGTGAGGAAGTGGATTGAAATGGAACAATGAGTGCTGCTGAAACTTAAGTGGCTGTGAGGATTGATGTGAATGGAGTATGCTTGCCAAGACAGAGTGAGGGGGGGGGGGGTGCACTACAGGATGTAGGTGAATCTGCAACTTTGTTCACCTTTCCTGACCTGGTTAGGTCATTGAAACACGCCCTCATGGCAACACTCCTGCTGCTCCCCATTTTGGGCCACCTGCAACCACATCTTTTTTGTTGTGGCAGCAGGTTTTTTTTTGCCGTTGCTAAGGAAGAGCACCTCCTTCCTAACCCTTACTGCACTGAGCAGTACTTCTAGGGATGCCTCATTAATTCGGGGCGCAGCCTTTGCCCGACCTGATTCAATATTGCAACTTCCACTTCACTTCATACAATCCACATGACTCGTCCAAATTGCATCTGTGAAATGGTCCTTTAAATAGTCGAGGTGAAATCGCATCATGTGGTCCGCATCACACCCGCTAACGTGCAGTGGAGACGCGGAACCTGGAAGTAAGATGATAATGAGGCATCCCTGTTGAAATTGGACATTCTCATGCATCCCACACTCTTGCGCGTTTGTTGTCCACTTTGATTCTGTCTCCCCGTTAATACTGGGGCTCTAACATCCTTCTTGCCCAATGACAAACTCTAAAGGTCCAAAACTCATAAACCACCACTCGTGTCGACTATGTTGCTGAAGCTGCCTCACCTCCCCCCACTCGAACTCGCCATCTCCCTTCATGCCAAACAATTCTTTTCTCCTCAACAGTTCTTGACTGTACCAATACCAATACCTCTAACACACTCCCAGACGGGATCCAACAAAAAGGTCTTCTTGCCACCTCTGACCTCCCATTCTCCATCGGGGGAGGGTTTAAACTAATTTGGCAGAGGGATGGGCAGCAGGATGTAGCATTAGAAAGGAGAAGCAAGGTGCACAAAGAATTAGGAGAGACAGATAGCACTAGAGTAAAAAATAGTACAGTATTAGGTGGGATCAGACTAAGAGAGAATACGAGAATGTCAAAGATAGATTTAGAGTGCATGTGGGTAAACACACAAAGCGTGGTAAATAACATTGGTGAGCTACAGGCACAAATAGCCACATGGGAATACGATGTTGTGGCGATAACAGTGACCTGGCTCAAAAAAGGGCAGGATTGGGTACTAAATATTCCTGGATACAGGGTGTTCAGGAAACATAGAGAAGAAAAAAAAGGAGTGGGGAGGTGGCAGTATTGATTAAGGAGAATATTGCAGTGCTGGAGAGAGAGGATGTCCTTGAGGGGTCAAGGACCATAAGACCATAAAAGCAAAAGAGATAGGAGCAGGAGTAGGCCATTTGGCCTTTCGAGCCTGATCCGCCATTTAATGAGATCATGGCTGATCTGATTTTTACCTCAACTCCACTTTCTCACCTTTTCCCCATATCCTTTGACTCCCTTGCTGATCAAAAATTTATCTAACTCAGCCTTGAATGTATTCAATGACTCAACCTCCACAGCTTTTTGGAGTAAAGAATTCCAAAGATTCACAACCCTCTGGGAGAAGAAATTCCTCCTCATTTCCGTTTTAAACGGGCGACCTCTTATTCTGAAACTATGCCCCCTAGTTTTAGATTCCCCCATGTGGGGTAACATTCTCTCAGCATCTACCCTATCGAGTCTCCAATGAGTACAGCCCAACCTGTTCAATCTTTCCTCATAAGACAACCCTTCCATACCTGGAATCAACCTAGTGAACCTTCTCTGAACTGCCTCCAATGCAAGTATATCCTTCTTTAAATAAGGGCACCAGAACTGTACTCCAGGTGTGGTCTCGCCAGCACCCTGTACAGTTATAGTGTGACTTCCCTGCTTTTATACTCCATCCCCCTGGAAATAAAGGCCAATATTCCATTTGCCTTCCAGATTATCTGCTGCACCCGTATGTTGACTTTTTGTGTTTCATGTACAAGGACACCCAGATCCCTCTGTACCGTAGCATTTTGTAATATTTCATCATTCAAATAATATTTTGCTTTTTTATTTTTCCTCTCAAAGTGGATGACTTCACATTTTCCCACATTATACTCCATCTGCCATATTTTTGCCCATTCGCTTAACTTGCCAATATCCCTTTGCAGACACTTTGTGTCCTCCTCATAACTTGCTTTTCCACCTATCTTTGTATCATCAGCAAATTTGGCCACAAGACACTCTGTTCCTTCATCCAAGTCATTGATATATATTGTAAATAGTTGAGGCCCCAGCACTGATCCCTGCGGCACCCCACTAGTTACAGATTGCCATTTTGAAAATGAACCTTTTATCCCGACTCTTTGTTTTCTGTTAGTTAGCCAATCCTCTATCCTTCCCAGTATATTACCCCCAACACCATGAGCTCTTATCTTGTGCAGTAACCTTTTATGTGGCACCTTATCGAATGCCTTTTGGAAATCCAAATATACTGCATCCATTGGTTCCACTTTATCCACCCTGCCCGATACTTCCTCAAAGAACTCTAATAAATTTGTCAGACATGATGTCTTCTTCATAAAACCACGATGACTCTCCTTAATTGTATTATGAGTGTCCTGCTACTCCTTCCTTAATAATGGATTCTAGCATTTTCCCAATGACAGGTGTTAGGCTAACTGGTCTATAGTTATCTGCTTCCTGTCTCACTCCCTTTTTGAAACAGGGGTGTTACGTTTGCGGTTTTCCAATCCGCTGGGACCTTTCCAGAATCTAGTGAATTCTGGAAGATTACAACCAATGCATCCACTATCTCTGTAGCCACTTCCTTTAAGACCTCCAGATGCAAGCTATCAGGTCCAGGGGACTTGTCAGCCTTTAGGCCCATTAGTTTACCTAGTACCTTTTCTCTAGTGATAGTGATTGTTTTTAGTTCTTCCCTCTCCTTTGCCCCTTGATTTTCTACTATTATTGGTATGTTATTAGTGTCTTCTACTGTGAAGACAGATGCAAAATATCTGTTCAATTCCTCTGCCATTTCCTTGTTTTCCATTATTATTTCCCCAGTCTCATCCTCTAAGGGACCAATGTCTACTTTAGCTACCCTCTTCCTTTTTGTATACTTGTAGAAGCTTTTACTGTCAGTTTTTATATTTCTTGCTAGTTTACTCTCATAATATATTTTCTCCCTCTTTATTATTCTTTTAGTCATTCTTTGCTGGTTTTTAAAGTTTTCCCAATCTTCGGGCTTACCAGTAATCTTTGCCATGTTGTATGCTTTTTCTTTGAACCTGATACCATCCTTGACTTCCTTAGTTAGCCATGGTTGGTTCACCCTTTTTGTGGAGTCTTTCCTCCTCACAGGGATATATTTTTGCTGCGAGTCATAAAATATCTTTTTAAATATTTGCCCCTGCTTATCCATCATCATACCATCTAATCTGTTTACCCAGTCCACTTTAGCCAATTCCGCCCTCATTCCTTTGTAATTACTACTTTTGCCAATTTGATTTGTCCAATCTATGTGAAAGTTAAAATCGCCCATGATTATTGCATTACCTTTTTTACAAGCCCCCCCTTATTTCCTGATTTATATTTTGCCCTACAGTGTAGCTACTGTTAGGGTGCCTATAGACTACTCCCACCAATGATTTCTTACCCTTGCTATTTCTTACCTCCACCCAAATTGATTCGACATCTTGATCTTCTGAGCCAAGATCATTTCTCACTATTATACCAATTTCATCCTTTATTAACAGAGCTACCCCACCACCTTTACCATTTTTCCCATCCTTCCAAAATGTTAAATAACCCTGAATATTTAGCTCCCAACCTTGGTCACCTTGCAACCATGTCTCTGCAATGGCCACGAGATCATACCCATTTGTTTCTATTTGTGCTGTCAATTCATCTCTCTTATTACGATTGCTGCGCACATTCAGATAAAAGGAACTTTAATTTTGTCTTTTTACAATTCTTTCCTACTCCGTCCCCATTTGCTGGTGCACTCTTATGTTTATATGCTAGGACAGAATCTATTTGGTTCATGTTAAGAATCAATAGAGGTGCCATTACACTATTGGGTGTATTCTATAGGCCACCAAATAGTGGGAAGGGTATCGAGGAGCAAATTTTCAGAGAAATTACGGAGAGGTGCAAAAACTATAGAGTAATGATAATGGGGGACTTCAACTATCCAAATATAGACTGGGATAGCAATAGTGTAAAGGGCAAAGAGGGGGAGGAATTTTTGAAGTGTATTCAGGAGAACCTTCTTGATCAGTATGTTTCCGGCCAAACGAGGAAGTTGGCATTGCAGGATCTAGTTCTGGGGAATGAAGTGGGACAAGTGGAGCAAGAGTCAATGGGGGAACATTTAGGGAACAGCGATCATAGTATTGTAACGTTTAGATTAGTTATGGAAAAGGACAAGGAACAATCTAGAGTAAAAATACTTAATTGGAGGTGAGCCAATTTCAGTGGGTTGAGAACGGATCTGGCCCGGGTAAATTGGAATCAAAGATTGGCAGGCAAAACTGTAATCAAACAATGGGCAGCCTTTAAAGAGGAGATGGTTTGGGCACAGTCTAGGTACATTCCCACGAGGGGGAAAGGTAGGGCAACCAAAGCCAGAGCTCCCCGGATGATGAAAGAGATAGAGAATAAGATGAAGCAGAAAAAGGGAGCAAATGACAGATGTCGGGTTGATAATACAAGTGAGAACCAGGCTGAATATAGAAAGTACAGAGGAGAAATGAAAAAGGAAATAAGAGGGGCAAAGAGAAAGTAGGAGAATAAACTGGCGGCTAACATAAAAGGGAATCCAAAAGTCTTCTATAAGCATATAAATAGCAAACGGGTAGTAAGAGGAGGGATGGGACTGATTAAGGACCAAAAAGGAGATCTACGCATGCAGGCAGAGGGCATGGCTGAAGTACTAAATGAGTACTTTGCACCTGAAGAAGATGCTGCCAAAGTCACAGTAAAAGATGAGGTAGTTAAGATACTGGATGGGCTAAAAATTGATAAAGAGGATGTACTAGAAAAGCTGGCTGTACTTAAAGTAGATAAGTCACCCTGTCCGGATGGGATGCATCCTAGGTTGCTGAGGGAAGTAAGGCTGGAAATTGCAGAGGTGCTGACCAGAACCTTCCTTGGTGGTGGGGAAGCTTTTAGAAATGATAATCCGGGACAAAATTAGGACAGGACAGGTTAAGAAAATGGTTAAAAAAGCATATGGGATCGTGGGCTTTATAAATAGAGGCATAGGGCTTCATTTCAGCACCCACTATCGGGTGCGTTCCTGGCGGCGGGGCTCCGAAAATCGGGGAATCCCGGAGCGGGTTCGGAGCCTGGCTCCAACCCGCCCACTTCCGGGTTCCCCACAGACGCGCCGGCGTGCCCACGCAGCCCCCGCATGTGGGAATCCCGCAGGCAATTAAAGCCAGCAGGGTTCCACTTAACAATATTTACCTTGGTATTTCAGGTCATTAACAGACCTGATTAAGTGAATATGTGAGAACATAAGAACATAAGAAATAGGAGCAGGAGTAGGCCAATCGGTCCCTCGAGCCTGCTCCGCCAATCAATAAGATCATGGCTGATCTGATCCTAACCTCAAATCTAAATTCATGTCCAATTTCTTGCCCGCTCCCCGTAACCCCTAATTCCCTTTACTTCTAGGAAACTGTCGATTTCTGTTTTAAATTTATTTAATGATGTAGCTTCCACAGCTTCCTGGGGCAGCAAATTCCACAGACCTACTACCCTCTGAGTGAAGAAGTTTCTCCTCATCTCAGTTTTGAAAGAGCAGCCCCTTATTCTAAGATTATGCCCCCTAGTTCTAGTTTCACCCATCCTTGGGAACATCCTTACCGCATCCACCCGATCAAGCCCCTTCACAATCTTATATGTTTCAATAAGATCGCCTCTCATTCTTCTGAACTCCAATGAGTAGAGTCCCAATCTACTCAACAAAGTAAGGAGGGGTGGGATTTTATTGACAACTGGGACTGTTTCCCACACTGGGGGAAACACTCCCAGTTGAAATGGACCTGTTGCAGCTGGCAGCCTGTGACAGCTGCAAAGGTCCATTTGACAGGTGTGGGGGGAGACCCTCACTCATTGCAGGAGGTCACTCTGTCACTTGGGACAAGGTTTGGCCTCCACCACCCTCCTCCTGACCAGAAAATTCACCAACTTGCACACTTACCCCGGGGTCCAGAGACATGTACCTACCTTGCGGACCCCCTCAGATGTACATCTTCCGGATGGGGGCTGCCGTAGCTGCAGTCATGACCTCCTCGGAGGGCGAACAGCATCACCAGCCTCACCAGCCTCGCCGGCCACGCCGTCCACCTCTGACACGTGGAGCTCCACAACACAGTGCTGTGACACATCCACCTGTACAGCAGGAGGGAGGGCAACCGCAGAGAGAGATGCGTCGCAGAGGGCACTACCCTCGCCACAGGGTCCACAGACTGAGGCTCAGCTTCCTGGACCTCTCTGAGCAGCAGTGCACACGGAGGCTCAGAGTCACTCGACATGTAGTCGTGGACATCTGCAGCCTCCTTCATGCCGAGTTGCTCTTGGTTGTCCCGAGCACCATCTTCTTACCTGTCACTGTCAAAGTCACCACTGCCCTCAACAACTTCTCCTCCGCATCCTTCCAGGGTGCCACCGGGCACATCGCCGACGTCTCTCAGTCGTCTGCACAAAAGAGCCCTGCAAATACACCTATACCCACTCTGCAGTGACAGAATGGGTGGCATCAGTTGTGGGTCTTCATAATGATCCTCAGGAAAGGGCATTATTGCACAAACCGGACAAGATTCGCAAAGACGATGCAGTAATGTGATAATGTGAGTTGGTCAGAAATTAAATATAAGTAAAAACCATGACAAACCCTCAAACACTCTTGTGCATCCCCTTCATGCTCATGACAAGTTTGCCTTACGCTGCCGACTGCACATATGTGATGCATGCCCTGTGGCTGCAGCACAGGTAGTGGCAGGTTGAGTGAGGCTGACTGTGAAAGAGATGCACGAGAGGGTGAGTATGAGATAAAGCCATGAGATTGTATGAGGATTGGGTTGAGTGGTAGTGGCGGGATGAATACTGGCGAGGTGAGTAAGTGCAGGTAAGATGAGGATGAGCTTTGAGTGGGTATGAGGGGTGATGTGACAGAGTAGTGTTGGCAGTGCAGAAGGAGATGTGGGGTGGGGGTGGTGATGTGGCAGATGGAGTGTAGGGGAAAGAGTAAGTGTACTCACTTTGGCTGACCTACTGAGGTCATTGGAGCACCTCCTGCACTGTATGTAGGTGGGCGATATGTTGGTGGTGCTGGTGACCTCCTCTGCCACCTCGAGCCAGGCCTTCCTGGTGGCAGAGGCAGGCCGCTTCCTCCCGCCCACCGGGGGGAAGATCTCTGTCCTCCCCCTCCTCCTCACCCCATCTAATGATACCTGGAGTGAGGCATCATTAAACTGGGAGCAGCCTTCCCCCTGGGCTGCTCCATGCTGTAATTTTTCCTAGATGTTGCAGCATCTGTCAGTGGAGGACTGCCCCTTTAAATAGAGCTCCTCCAGCTGACAGATCTTACTGCACATGCGCAGTCCGCCCAACGCGCAGATCAGCAGTGGGGAACCCAGAAGACCAGGTAAGTGGATCCAATTGGGCTGCGATCGCGCGGGGGGCTGACTAATTTCACCGGGCGCGTTACCCACGCGCCCAATAGCCCCCCCGCCCGAACCCGCTGCCCTGCTAACATCGAGTCCATAGATTACAAAAGCAAGGAAGTTGTGTTGAACCTTTATAAAACACTGGTTCGGCCACAGCTGGAGTATTGTGCCATTCTAGGCACCGCATTTTCGGAAGGTCTTCGAGAGGGTGCAGAAAAGATTTACTCGAATGGTTCCAGGGATGTGGGACTTCAGTTACGTGGATAGACTGGAGAAGCCGGGGTTGTTCTCCTTAGAGCAGAGAAGGTTGAGAGGAGATTTGGTAGAAGTGTTCAAAATCATGAATGGTTTAGATAAAGTAAATAAAGAGAAACTGTTCCCATTGGCGGAAAGTTCGAGAACCAGAGGACACAGATTTAAGGTGATTGGCAAAAGAACCAAAGGCGACATGAGGAAAAACATTTTTAAGCAGCGAGTAGTTATGATCTGGAATGCGCTGCCTGAAATGGTGGTGGAAGCAAATTCAATTATGGCCTTCAAAAAGGAATTGGATAAATACTTGAAGGGAAAGAATTTGCAGGGTTATGGAAAAGAGCAGGGGAATGGGACTAACTGGATTGCAATCACAAAGAGCCAGCACATGCTCGATGGGCCGAATGGCCACCTACTGTGCCGTAACCATTGTATGATTCTAAGTCCTTTCCTGTCTTCCGATTGCATCAATACTGTTATGTTCGTGTCAACTTTCTTACTCCTTTTAAATTCCACATACATCGATATGCTCTTCCTCCTGCTTGCATCTTCCCTGTGCTGTAACCAAGTCTTGTCTCCATGTGTCCCACTCTAACCTATTCTTGCCCAGGACCTACTTACTTTGGAGCTTCACCCCTGTAGTTGCACCTGTGCACTTTGTAGGAATATTCAGAACAGGGACAAATTGACATCTTTTTCTTAACAGTATTAACCATCATGCTTTGCAAACTGTGCTGCTTTAATTTGCAAGTTGTGTGATTTTGTTTTGCTGAATTGTAAAATACCGACCTTAGACTAACCACTGAACTTTGTCAACACCATTGTGTGGCAAGACAGCTATGGACAATGACTCAGGAAAAGTGGCAAGGATGGTGATAAGAACAGGATAAGGGCAGGCAGCTCGATGTATAAGGGTCAATCAGATGGTCACTTGACCTCTGTGAGAAACCTCTTTGCAGAGGTTGCAAGAAAAATAGGGTGGTAATAGTAGGGGACTTTAGCTTTCCCAACATTGACTGGGACAGCCATAGCATTAGGGGCTTGGATGGAGAGAAATTTGTTGAGTGTATTCAGGAGGAATTTCTCATTCAATATGTGGATGGCCCGACTAGAGAGGGGGCAAAACTTGACCTCCTCTTGGGAAATAAGGAAGGGCAGATGACAGAAGTGTTAGTGAGGGATCACTTTGGGACCAGTGATCATAATCCCATTAGTTTTAAGATAGCTATGGAGAATGATAGGTCTGGCCCAAAAGTTAAAATTCTAAATTGGGGAAAGGCCAATTTTGATGGTATTAGACAGGAACTTTCAGAAGTTGATTGGGAGAGTCTGTTGGCAGGCAAAGGGACGTCTGGTAAGTGGGAGGCTTTCAAAAGTGTGTTAACCAGGGTTCAGGGTAAGCACATTCCTTATAAAGTGAAGGGCAGATTGAGGCCCGAGTCAAAAAGAAGAAGGAGGCATATGACATGCATAGACAGCTGGGATCAAGTGGATCCCTTGAAGAGTATAGAGATTGCCGGAGTAGAGTTAAGAGAGAAATCAGGAGGGCAAAAAGGGGACATGAGATTGCTTTGGCAGATAAGGCAAAGGTGAATCCAAAGAGCTTCTACAAATACATAAGGGGCAAAAGAGTAACTAGGGAGAGAGTAGGGCCTCTTAAGGATCAACAAGGTCATCTTGTGGCGGAACCACAAGAGATGGGTGAGATCCTAAATGAATATTTCACATCGGTATTTACGGTTGAGAAAGGCATGGATGTTAGGGAACTTGGGGAAATAAATAGTGATGTTTTGAGGAGTGTATATATTACAGAGAGGGAGGTGCTGGAAGTCTTAACGCGCATCAAGGTAGATAAATCTCCGGGACCTGATGAAATGTATCCCAGGACGTTATGGGAGGTTAGGGAGGAAATTGCGGGTCCCCTAGCAGAGATATTTGAATCATCCACCGCTACGGGTGAGGTGCCTGAAGATTGGAGGGTAGCAAACGTTGTGCCTTTGTTTAAGAAGGGTGGCAGGGAAAAGTCTGGGAACTACAGACCGGTGAGCTTGACATCTGTAGTGGGTAAGTTGTTAGAGGGTATTCTGAGAGACAGGATCTACAGGCATTTGGAGAGGCAGGGACTAATTAGGAACAGTCAGCATGGTTTTGTGAGAGGAAAATCATGTCTCACAAATTTGATTGAGTTTTTTGAAGGGGTAACCAAAAAGATAGATGAGGGCTGTGCAGTAGACGTGGTCTACATGGACTTTAGCAAAGCCTTTGACAAGGTACCGCATGGTAGGTTGTTACATAAGGTTAGATCTCACGGGATCCAAGGTGAGGTAGCCAATTGGATACAAAATTGGATTGACGGCAGAAGACAGAGGGTGGTTGTAGAGGGTTGTTTTTCAAAATGGAGGCCCGTGACCAGCGGTGTGCCTCAGGGATCGGTGCTGGGTCCGCTGTTATTTGTTATTTATATTAATGATTTGGATGAGAATTTAGGAGGCATGGTTAGTAAGTTTGCAGATGACACCAAGATTGGTGGCATTGTGGACAGTGAAGAAGGTTATCTAGGATTGCAACGGGATCTTGATAAATTGGGCCAGTGGGCCGATGAATGGCAGATGGAGTTTAATTTAAATAAATGTGAGGTGATGCATTTTGGCAGATCAAATCGGGCCAGGACCTACTCCGTTAATGGTAGGGCGTTGGGGAGAGTTATAGAACAAAGAGATCTAGGAGTACAGGTTCATAGCTCCTTGAAAGTGGAGTCACAGGTGGATAGGGTGGTGAAGAAGGCATTCAGCATGCTTGGTTTCATTGGTCAGAACATTGAATACAGGAGTTGGGATGTCCTGTTGAAGTTGTACAGGGCATTGGTGAGGCCACACTTGGTGTACTGTGTACAGTTCTGGTCACCCTATTATAGAAAGGATATTATTAAACTAGAAAGAGTGCAGAAAAGATTTACTAGGATGCTACCGGGACTTGATGGTTTGACTTATAGGGAGAGGTTAGACAGACTGGGACTTTTTTCCCTGGAGAGTAGGAGGTTAAGGGGTGATCTTATAGAAGTCTATAAAATAATGAGGGGCATAGATAAGGTAGATAGTCAAAATCTTTTCCCAAAGGTAGGGGAGTCTATAACGAGGGGGCATAGATTTAAGGTGAGAGGGGAGAGATACAAAAGGGTCCAGAGGGGCAATTTTTTCACTCAGGGTGGTGAGTGTCTGGAACGAGCTGCCAGAGGCAGTAGTAGAGGCGGGTACAATTTTGTCTTTTAAAAAGCATTTGGACAGTTACATGGGTAAGATGGGTATAGAGGGATATGGGCCAAGTGCAGGAAATTGGGACTAGCTTAGTGGTATAAACTGGGCGACATGGACATGTTGGGCCGAAGGGCCTGTTTCCATGTTGTAAACTTCTATGACTATGACAGGATGAATCAAGTTGACCACTTGAATTCTGTAAAAAAACAATCTCGCAAAGAATCTTGTGACCGGATTGGTCAAGCTGGCAACATTGTATTTTGTGAAAAAACAACCTCGTAAATCCATAAGGATTTTATGAATAACAACACCGTATATAGTGTGAGGTTCCTGCCATGGAGCTTTAAAAACCTAATGTCTTTTGAGCTCAGGGCAGAGGATGGCGCAGAGAAATCAGCGAAGATCATCCAGCTGTCAGAAGACTATAGACGTCTGCCCAGAGATTGACCAAGATGTCAGAAGATTGTCAAGCTGTCAGAAAACAACTCAAAACGACTGTGCCGCCAGCTCAATTACCGACCCCGCCCAGAGATCAAATGGGGTAATATTGTTTTAATCTCTGTCATATTATTGTTTTTTAATAACGGGATAATATTGTCTTGAACTCTATTATTACTTTCTTCTAATATTTTACATGTTTGATTTAACTATTAATAAATCAGACATTGATTACCATTTGGCTTCATGTCCAAATCTGTTATAAATTGGCGACCTGCATCAGGATGTGACTGATCAATGTTTTGTGTTGACATAAAATCAAGCATCTAAAAGAAAATATGTTTAAAAATTGACAAAAGATGTGAATTGTTCAAGTTCCAATCGTGAGGTTTTGTTTTAGTATAAGTGATCATGGCAAGTGTCCACAAAATGTGTCCAGAAAAGAAACTGAAGGGGTCCGAGGAATCTTTAGAATTAATTTCCAAAATTGTGGAGAAAGGTGAGGCTTTTGAGATGAGTCAAGGATCAAGTTCGAAATAAAAAGATGAAGGAGAGAATTGGCAAAAGGACCCTTATGTGGGTGGAAAACTTGTGTGCACTTAAGTGTGAGGAATGTATTAATCAATTAAAAAAGGAAAATAGGAATCAGTTGGAGGAAATTAAGATACAGTCAGATGAAAATAGAAGGAAATTAAGAGACAATCAAATGAAAACAAGAGGTTGAAAGAACATCTGACTGATGTCATGACTATGCTGGGGAGTTCGCAGTTGGTCGCAAAAACTGCGACAGTACAGGGACTACGGAGTCAGAAAATATTACAAGAGAGAGATAGACTTACAGAGAAAAATGGGAGAGTGGAGTCGGAACTCGCCGACTGTAGAGGTGCTTTAAGGGAGATTATGTGTCAACCCATGATTTCAGAAGACCACACGCTGTGTAAGTTAATGATTCAGGAGTTACGGGGAAAATTGGGCCAAAAAGGGGCGATGGTGGCTGCAGTAATGCGAGAAGTCGTGGGAGGAACAAAAGGTCATTACGACAGATATTTCTAATGTCAAAAAATGGATCGTTACACCGTTGACTGCTGGAGAAATGTAGTGCCCCCCCTGGCAGAGAAACAATGAGGGGAGTCAGACCAGGACTTTCCAAAAACCGGAAGGGTGGAACAAAAATTAGATAAATTAATAACCTTCCTGACTACCCAACAACAGAAACGATTTGGCGGTTACCAAGAACAGTTGAGAGTTGAGAGAGATAGTATATGTACAATGACCCAAACGGGTGGTGACGAGGTAGATGGGGAAGAGTTGGCAGAGGAGGCTGCAAACTATCACTCCCCAGACAACACAATGATACAAGGAGCGGATGGTGAGAATAAAATAGATTGTGAAGGCTTAGATGAGGAAGTCGGAATGAAAGTGGCAGAAGTCAAAGACTCATTTAAGTGAACACAAATCATGTTACAGGATACAAAACCAGAAGGGAGAAAGTCAATTGTAGAGGTTCTGAAAAGTGAACCTGGAAAGGTACTGAAATTCTCTGCTGGTTCCTCAGTATCCCCTCACCACTCATATTTCATGTCACTATACCCCATCCTTCCAGCAACGGAGAAAAAGGAGAAAACTTTTAAACAGGAGAGCCAATACAAGCCTGATAAATGGCCTTTCCCACATGGGATTTTAAATCAGTACAAAATTGAGTTAAGTAGGAAATATCAGAGATTGAAAATTCAGATGAGAGATAAAGGATGTGTGATTTTAAACAGGTGGAAAGGGTGAAAAGAGACAATTCCGTCTCTCCGACCGTAACATGCTATTGGATTTTTCTTTAGTTTTTAGTGTACTGTTTCTTTAAGTGTGTTGTACTCTGCAGCATACAGGCTGCAGCTGGCTCTGTTTCCTTCTCTTTTTACAGAACTGAAGTAGTGTTAACCCTTTGTAGTCCCAGTCATTTAATATAAGCATTTCAATCATTATGTTTTCTAGAAGCACATGCTGTCTTATATTTATTGGTTGTTTTCTTTGTGTGTGTTATTTTCAAGATATCAAGTCCTTCTATTTTTGGGTTTGAATTGGAGTGATTGAAGCTAATTGCAAATGATCAAATTATGAAACTGGTTTTCTGTGGATGGCCACTGCAGACAGTTAGTAATGCAAATTATGTGAATAAGTCCCTAGGTGTGACATTTGGGACTATCATGTGAAATTTGGCATTTTCAAAGTTCATAACCCATTACAGGAATCAATATTTTAAGGTGCATGAAATGTAGAATATGGTTGTTGAGTATATTCATTTCAATTTAAGATTGTGCCCCCAGAATATGGGCATTTTAAGTAAAACTTTTGTGCTTTACATTTTAAATTGAAGATGCATGGTTTGGATTTAAAAGCATTGTTTTTTAAATTTGGTTACTGCAAGTTGGAGAATTCTGCTGTTGTGTTGAATGACCATCCCCCGGGGGGCGGGGGGGTTCACACCCAAGTGATTAACCCCTTACTCTGTCTGCCAAATTGCATTGACATACTGTGTTAGGTTTTTAAGTGAAAAGAAACCTTTTTCGCAAACTCACATGGGAAGGAACATGTTTGATTGTACAGAAAGCAAATTCCTTAGTTTATCTAGTGTGATTAGACAATGACAAGTAAAACATTGATAAATGGCTCCACAAGGTACAAGTGACAGCATTTAAAGGCACTCTTAACTAAATTCACAGGTATTCCTAGAACCGCAGATGGTATTGTGGTTCTGTTTACACAGGTGTCTGGTGTGATACTTCGAAGCCTAGGAGTGGGTGCAGGCTGGGACCAGAAGTGGCAGGCATCCATGCATATTAAAAATGAAGAGGTCTGGTGTATCGTTTACAATGTAACTGGTAGAGACCTGGTAAAGACATTGTCTTTGTTATCTCTGGTCAAAACCTGCAGGCAGATCTGGATATGGCATTCTTTAAAAAAGTCTGTGAAAAGGAAACAGTACTACTGACACCTTGAATGGCAAAACATTGACAAAGTGGGGATTCCATATGAGGACAATGCTTAAGTAACAGTGGAGTATAAGAACTTCTAACTTTCCATTTCCCTGCATATATATGAGGGCCGATGTGGATGTTTCCCTGCACGCATGCTTGAGTGCAGACGATGTGGACATGATCTAAAATTGAGACTAATGTAATTCAAACTTTAAAATGGGAGGCGCAGGAAAAGATGCAAATTCCATGTCCATGTTTATGAAGGACCGTGAACAAACTTGTGATGACGGAAGCACAAGAAGCTAGAGATTATTCCTGATCAGTTAAATTTTTCCTTCTGTATCTTTTGTCTTCTGATTTATGTAATTGAATGTATGTCGATTTTTATCATGCTAAGAGAAGTGGACACAGTTTTACTGAATGCAATCAGGAAGAGATTTAGGTGAACTCACATAGAGACAATGGGGACATGATAAAACAATGCACAAGCAATTAGAGGGATTACTTAAAGGAATGGATAGGCAGACGGGGATGTTATATCAGAACAAGGGGAGTCCCTGGTTTTAATAAAAGGACTGGCAGATTGAAAGGTATGGGATAATGGCAATCATTCAGAACAACAAAGTCTATTAAGGACAACTGATCTCAAAGGCAATTATGTATGGAGGGTTTCTACTTAAATCAGATTCAAAAAGGGATTAGATGGTATTAGGAAATAATTGGATTCCAAATTTTATTTTAGACAAACACATGAAAATCTGGAAATCAGATGGGAATATGGATGGGTGTAAGGTGCAAAGCCTTGGATTAATGTACTTTGCCAAGATGCTTTACAAGCAGAGTGACATTGGGGCAGAACTTACTCAGCGCGCGCGCCGTTCCTCAATGGCGTCCTGTCCAACCGCCGTCAAATCCATCAGAGCAAGTTTGCGAATGCGCACGTGCTTATTAAAACCCGGAAATCACAAACTTGCTCTGAATGGTTGAACGCCGTTTTGACAGTCCTGAATTAAAGGGCCAACCACGCCACAATCAATATATATAATAAAATACCAAACAATCGTAACCTTATCCATCTGCCCAGCTGGAACGAAGATACTTACGCCATGAGAAGGTACACTTGAAAATACCATTTTTTTTATTTGTTCATGGGATGTGGGCATCCTGGCGAGGCCAGCATTTATTGCCCATCCCTAATTGCCCTTGAGAAGGTGGTGGTGAGCCGCCTTCTTGAACCGCTGCAGTCCATGTGGTGAAGGTTCTCCCACAGTGCTGTTAGGTAGGGAGTTCCAGGATTTTGACCCAGCGACGATGAAGGAATGGCGATATATTTCCAAGTCGGGATGGTGTGTGACTTGAAGGGGGACGTGCAGGTGGTGTTGTTCCCATGTACCTGCTGCTCTTGTCCTTCTAGGTGGTAGAGGTCGTGGGTTTGGGAGGTGCTGTCGAAGAAGCCTTGGCGAGTTGCTGCAGTGCATCCTGTGGATGGTACACACTGCAGCCACAGTGCGCCGGTGGTGAAGGAAGTGAATGTTTAGGGTGGTGGATGGGGTGCCAATCAAGCGGGCTGCTTTGTCCTGGATGGTGTCGAGCTTCTCGAGTGTTGTTGGAGTTGCGCTCATCCAGGCAAGTGGAGAGTATTCCATCACAGTCCTGACTTGTGCCTTGTAGATGGTGGAAAGGCTTTGGGGAGGCAGGAGGTGAGTCTCTTGCTGCAGAATACCCAGCCTCTGACCTGACCTACACTATTTTTTAAAAGCAGGGAGACTTATAATGACTGCAAAACTAAATTAAATTTTAAAAATGTGGAATGTCTAATTATTCCTATTTTAATATTTTTTTGATCATTAAAAAAATTTTTACATTTTTTTTAACTTTTAATTTCTGTATGTTTCAGTACATTATAAATCATTTCCATGCCACTTTATAATAAGGTATGTTATTATGTTAAATTTTTATTTAGACTAACATAGGGAATGTCCCTTTAAATGAATTTTACTTGCCTGCTTGTGGGCGGGGCTCATAGTCTTTGGATGCGCACATGGCCTGCACTGATCTCGGAACGCACCACTGGAGAAGATTTCAAAATTAAGCAAATGGACGTCGCGGCCTACGCAGTGAGTATATTCGTATTTTTTATCGGCAGGATGTGCGGAGAGCCTTGCCACGCTGGTGGCAGCAAGTTCAGGCCCATTATTTCACAACTGATACCTGTGGTAGTGGCAATACCATTGCTTTCTGCTGATGTAAAACCAATGAAAGTATTTAAAGCAGAATCGATGGGGTTGTTGGACAATGATATACATGAGGAATTTGTAAATTATCCAAAGATCGAAAATATAATTAAAGGGGAAAAGGAGGGTTCTGGATTGCACCAAACACTTCATGCTGTTCCAGGAGAAGTGGCTTCTGGTGTGCAGATGTGACATTTTACAAAGTGCACCGTCAGCTTGTGGTTTCGCCCTGGATGAAGAATCCCCTAATTGTACTATTGAATTTGAAAAGGACCAATGTCATTTATTCGGAGAGAGGCAGGTATTGCATTACAACTAATTAGAAGCATAACACACAAGGCGACACCGTGGACATGATTTTATCGAGAGGACGAGTGGGGTGGGGGGCGGTGAAATTCCTGAAACCCGGAAGCACAGGCTTCCCGGATGTCCTTATGATTTTGACATAAGGATGTCTTTTATTTCTTTTTGACAGTTTCCTGCCTGACAGGCCGGCCTGATTGTCAGGCTGGTCTCAGTCCGACGGGAGAAGGGGAAGGAAGAAGAGGTGAACAGGTAAGTGTTAGATGGGGGGGGGGGGGTCATTGGGGGGAGGGGGGAGGTCATCGGGGGGACTGTCATCCGGAGGGGTCAGTCATCGAGGGGCTAAGTCATTGGGGGGGTGGGGGTCAGTCATCAGAGGTCATCGGGGGTCTCAGTTATCAGGGGGGTCAGTCACCGGAAGGGTCAGTCATTGGAGGTCATCGGGGGGAGGGGCTCAGTTATCAGGGGGGTCAGTCATCGGAAGGCTAAGTCATCGAGGGGTTGGGGTTCTTCACAGGGGTCGGGGATTGTGGGGGGTGTGTTGGAGATCATGGAGGGGGGTTGGAGATTGTGGGAGAGGATTGGAGATCGTGGGGGTGGTCGCTGCAGTTAGGCTTGTTGGGCCTGGGGTAGCACAGCTGCTCCTCTGGGCCTACAAGCAGTACTATAAAGGCACTTACCTGCAGTTTCGGGCCTTCTCACCTCCTCTCACATGGCGTGAAGTAGAAGGACTGGGAATCCCGGCACCCAGGGGTTAAAAACAAAAAAACTATCAAAATGGAGGCCCGCAGCCTCCTTGAAAGATTTGACTGAGAGACCCGCCTCCTAAGAGCGGGTTGGTTGCCCGCCCCTCATCCCGCCTCCACGAAAACCGGGGTGGGTTGGGGGTGGGTTTTAGATTTTAAAAATTTTTTACTATCCCCCCGTCCCCAACCCACCCGTTTTTCCCAATTAAAATCATACCCCACGTATCCGGTTTGGCGGTTAACATTTTGCTTTACATCAACCAGAGTTACTAAATTGGGGCTAAGATATTGATGCCTGATATGGCCACAATGTTACAAAAATGCAAATAAACATTACCCTCCAGACAGAAAGCTTATGAGTCGTTGTAAATTTTGGCTGCAAAAGCATTGTGTGTACTTAAATGTGCTTTCAAGAACGTTAGATGGAGGCAGGGCCACTTAGAACTGACAGCCTTATTGAAGGATAGGTGAGAGATGAAAACCCTTAGGGTTTTCTCACACTCAAGGTGGGGTGACGGTATATGCATCCTCTTATGGTGTGCCGTACATTGTGCTCCCTGAACCCAATGGGATGGCTGAACTAGTGTGGCAGCTTTATTTTCCCTATGTTCACGAATGACACGAGGGATGATATAGCTGCACGGAGCATTAGAATTAGAGAATCCTTCACTAGTTAAAAAGAATTCGATAAAGATTCAAGTACAAAAAATATCACGCAGTTGAGTTTAGTTGTGACGGGGCTTTGGTTGAGTAACGGACTGGTGGTTCAGGCTACTCATCAAGTAATGTACACAAATGTGAAATATGAGGCGGTTCCGGTTATTGTCGATTTAAGCAATGTAACGCTTCCACAAGGTTTATGTGACATGCGTTTTGTTAATTGGGCTCGCGCCATATTGACTCAGATTTTAGATGATTTCCACAAGCAGACAGTGGGGAGGCAATGGAGGAAAGAACGGGATGGGGACTAAATCGTGCACACCCGGCAAGCCAGATCTATCACTGATTGGATGGTTGGGGGAGCAGTATTTAACAGATTGGATATAGAAAATCAGTATTATCATCAGGGAAGACTGTCAGGACAACTGAAGAAGTTATTAACTAAAATAAATGAGGGGAACCTGGACCTGATTGATGAGGGGTCAGAGGGTCTCTTGTCCTTCAATGAAATAGTCCAGGGCGTCCACGCAAACAGGGATAAGATTAACCAAATCATATACAATCAAGAGACCATTGCATTTCAGGCCTCTAAGGCAGTGAAGAGCAGCATGTATTTGAGCCATTGGCAAGAGAGAATAACAGAAAGACATAGTTGAAGGAAAATTACTCACTTGGATAACGGATGAACAATTGATTAAGTGGTTACCCAGAGAAACTAACCTGTGTCTAGTAAGATGTTTTGCCTAGGTGCATATTGCTGAAGTGTCTTGCAAACAGCGTGGGGCCCAGGAAATCTTTGGGCTACTGATTGAGCTCCCGAGACTGGGCAACCAATCTGGCCTACCTCTATTTGCCGTACAGTTGGTGGGGTGGTTAGAAGGAACCATGTTGACTGAATTCTATCAACTCCCAACCCACTTGGTCTTGGGTGAACAATGTGGGGCAGTGAAACTTCAATTTTGTATTCAACAGGGTGATGCCTGGGCTTGTGAAACTATTCACACTCAGGACCACCAGTCACGTGGATATACGTTCGCCAATGAATCACCCCTTTGTAACATGTGGGTAACATACCATTGGCAGGGAACTCATATTGCTTACTAAGGAAATGGGAAATACTATTACACGACCACCGAGAAGACCTTCACTCATGGAGGTAGAGCGTGTCCATTAACATGGCCCATGGGAGGTGTAATTCCCTCCCATGAGTTTGAATTAGGGTCCCATCAGGTTGTCCTGGTAAGTGTAGTTGATCATGACATCACCAGACTGCAGATCTTGATGGAGGAAGCGTTACAGACTGTAATTCAATTTGGGTACCCTTTATCATTCAGTCTTAAAAGTATCTTGGATAGAAGTATTATCTCTCAGAAACATCTGGTAAAAATACAGCAGGAAGGAAGTAGGGAAGGTTTACAAACCCATGGGGCCAAGTCATAGTGGGAGAGTGTCTACACTGCTGGTGAATCCCCATGGGCATGTTTAGTGTCATATGCATTCCTGATCATACAAGTTCTGGTTACCATATCACTAATAGTGTCTACAGTTGGGTCCACAGGTGGGACTCCAAGTTAAAACAGAATGTGCATCATTTCAAACCATTCCCTTATCGAACTAGATTAAATAAGTGAGGGGTCGAAGACTTGGTCTTCTCTCCCTCAAGTTGGGGAATCTGTAAGAGTATTAAGAATAGGGATAAATTGACATCTTTTTCTTAACAGTATTAACCATCATGCTTTGCAAACTGTGCTGCTTTAATTTGCAAGTTGTGTGATTTTGTTTTGCTGAATTGTAAAATACCGACCTTAGACTAACGACTGAACTTTGTCAACACCATTGTGTGGCAAGACAGCTATGGACAATGACTCAGGAAAAGTGGCAAGGATGGTGATAAGAACAGGATAAGGGCAGGCAGCTAGATGTATAAGGGTCAATCAGATGGTCACTTGACCTCTGTGAGAAACCTCTTTGCAGAGGGTTTTGTGATCAGATGAGTCAAGTTGACCACTTGAATTCTGTAAAAAAACAACCTAGCAAAGGATCTTGTGACCGGATGGGTCAAGCTGACAACATTGTGTTTTGTGAAAAAACAACCTTGTAAATCTATAAGGGTTTTATGAATAACAACGCAATACATGGCGTGAGGTTCCTGCCAGAGGACTTTAAAAACCCAATGTTTTTTAAGCTCGGTGCAGAGGAATCAATGAAGTTCATCCAGCTGTCAGAAGACTATAAACGTCTGGCCAGCAATCGACCAAGCTGTCAGAAGATTGTCAAGCTGTCAGAAAACAACTCAAAACGACTATGCCGCCAGCTCAATTACCAACCCTGCCCAGAGATCAAATGGGGTAATATTTTTTAATCTCTGTAATATTATTATCTTCTAATAATGAGGTAATATTGTCTTAAACTCTGTATTCTTACTTTCTTCTAATATTTGACACTTTTACATGTTTGATTTAACAATTAATAAATGAGACATGGATTACCATTTGTCATGATGTCCGAATCTGTTACAACTTTCTTTGCCAGCTCGCGGGTGTCCTTCTTGTTCTCAGTACTTCTCGCATAACTACTGCTGGCACAAAACTATGACCAAAGACACTCAATATTTTACGATAACATTTGCAAACAGCAGGTGAGTGTCATGTGATCAGACGTCTTGTGATCAAACCTCCAGGATTACGTCCAACGAGAGTTGACGACTCTACCTTGCTAGCGATGCCCATATCCCAAGAATGAATAAAAATTGGTAATGTGTAATTAGTACACCTGCTAACATCTTAAATGTTACGGAGGATGAAATAAAAGCACTTATTTGCTTCAAGTTGTCCTGCTTAATCAGATGCAGAGCAGATATTACTGAAAAGGCCTAATTAATTGTATTTCTGCGACTTTATGGCATGTGCCTTGGAGGTAGAAAGTAAAATACTCCTTTCTTTGTGTCTCAATAAATAATTTTTGTCTTTCCAGCTGTGTTCAGCACTCCATTTAAGAATTTAAGAGTCTGGCCTTAGAAAATATGAAAGTGATGCTAGCAGACCATACGACTCCCATTACACTAACTGGATCCCAACAGCAAACAGATTCAGCCTGCATCATTATTTGATGAGGAAATTATAAGCAGTGTACTATAATGCTGCTGATGGCAAATCATCTGATTGAGGAGTGATGAGTCTAATTATACCTGTTAAGCCATCTATTAATAATTGAACTAAAATCATAATTAACTGAATCCATAAATATCATACTTACACAGCTTGTTGGTGGCCTAATAATTCAAACAGTTGAAAATATGCTTTTTTTCATACCCCAGGACTGCCAGTCACTCAAACATAGTTACATCAGTGGCTGAATTTCATCTGTTTTGTGATCTTATTGTTAGATGGAGCTAGATATGTGGAAATAAGGTATTTAATTTTTCTCTGTTTGAATCATGCCTAAGACTGGCTGATTATGGAGCAAAGCATACAGTAGTCAAGGATAAATTTTAGGCTTTGCTAACTTCATCCTCCTGGTTGCAGGTAGAAGCACAATGATCTGGAAACTGCTTTTAGGATATAACTCTTTCAAGAGATGTGTAATGTACATTATGAATATAGTGAATCATAACCATAGCTCAGAGGAAATCTTGCAGATCAACCAAATGCAGTATACCATTGTAAAACAATGGAGTCGCTATGTGTATTGGGGGGGAGGGGGGTGGGAGGATGGGGGTAGCTGAGCCTCTCCATATTGTCTCAATAGGAAACACCTCCCAGTTAACAATGGTTAAAAAAATGAATGGATCTTCACTGCTGTTGAGCCAAATTGCTTGACTACTGCAAAAGTGACCATGTCCCAAATGATCATAGTGATAGAGCACTTGAAGTTGGTCTTCCTGCAAATTCTGCCTAGCAAATCAGATAGAAATATTCTTCTGCTTGCATATTGAAACTTTTGGGAGAATGTTCTAAAGTTCTTCTCTTTAACTTTCCTTCCTAACACCCGCCCTCTTCCCTAGCAGAGAGGCACCTGCTAGTTAGTTTGAGCCTCAGGCCTCAGATCAAAGAATACAATTATCTATCACTCACCCTAGCCGTGACCTCTGCCAATCTGCAGCATCTGCCTCATCTCCCCACCCCCACCCTGGCCCACCCCACTCTCTCCAAACCAACCTCTTCCATTAGACCCATCTCCTGCTTCCTTGATTTCCTCTCAATATAACTCCTGATAACTCAAATTACCCTTCCTGGCCCTCATGCTTGCCAACATCATCAACAGCTCTTTTTATTTTGGCACAATCCCTCTTCCTTTCAAAATCAACATCATAATCCTTTCCCTAAAAAGCCCACCCCATACATCCTCTTCAACTACCACCCCATCTCTAACTTCTCTTTCCTTGTCAAGGTTGTTGAACATGTCATCACCTCTTAGCTCCATGTCCAGCTCTCCCACAAACCTCTGTTCAGATCTTTTAAGTCCAGTTTGCACTTTGCACACAACACCGATACTCCCCTGGGGGTTAAAGGCACTGACAATATCCTCTGTGATTGCAACAATGGCATATTATCCCGCCCTGTCCTTCTCAACTTCTCCAGAATGTTTAACATAGTCAATCATGCCATCCTCCTTCAGTGCCTTTCCTTCCATGTATGTGAAACTGCTCTTGCTTGGTTCTATTCATACCGACCTAATCCAACCAGCACTTCTCTAGCATTGGATTCTCTTCCTGCCAAGCATAGTTATATCTGGAGTTCCCCAAAGATCCATCGTTGGCCTCATCCTTTTCTCATCTACATTATACCCCTCAATGACTTAATCTAGTCTGTTTGAGGTTGGGTGGCTGTTTAAAGGCGAGTAGTGTAGACTATCGTTCGCAGCAAATTACCCAGCTTTCAGGAGAACAGCGTCCACGACACCACACAACCCTGCCACGGTAACCTCTGCAAGACATGCCAGTTCATCGACACAGATACCACCATCACACGAGAGGACACCACCCACCAGGTGCATGGTTCATACTCCTGTGACTCGGCCAACATTGTCTACCTCATACGTTGCAGGAAAGGATGCTCCAGAGCATGGTACATTGGCGAGACCATGCAGACACTGCGACAACGGATGAACGGACACCGCGCAACAATCGCCAAACAGGAGGGTTCCCTCCCAGTCGGGGAACACTTCAGCAGTCAGGGACATTCAGCCACCGACCTTCGGGTAAGCGTACTCCAAGGCGGCCTTCGAGACACACGACAACGCAAAATCGTCGAGCAGAAATTGATAGCCAAGTTCCGCACCCATGAGGACGGCCTCAACCGGGATCTTGGGTTCATGTCACGCTACACGTAAGCCCACCAGCAAACAAAAGCTATCTGTTTTTAATATAACGGGTCATTTGCTGGCTTTCTCTGCCTTCCGGATGTTTCTGCCTCTCTCTCTGTTTTTTTTCCTGTTTGTTTTTTTTGTTGAATGTATATTCGGGGGTTCTGTAGGTGACTCCTCTCTGTCTGAACACGGTGATTGCCTTGGCAACGGGCAGTTGCAGGGGCAGTCTGTAATCACCATGTATTGTTCTCTGATTTATAAATGCGTAGGCTTGGAGGAATTCCTGACATTTACCTGAGGAAGGAGGAAGCCTCTGAAAGCTTGTAGATTTCAAATAAAATCGTTGGACTATAACTTGGTGTTGTAAAATTGTTTACAATTAATCTACAGGTATGAGGTCAGCTTCCACATGTATTCTGACAACACCCAACTCCACCTTTCCACTACTTCCCTCCACCTCACAGCTCCTTTATGTGCCTGTCTCACATTAAGTCATGGATGAGTCAGAATTTCCTCCATCTGGAAGACCAAAGCAATTGTTTCTGCTTCCCTTCAAAAATACTGCTCTCTTTCCACTAACTCCACCCACCGCCTGGCTGCTTACTCAGTGAACCAAACTGTGCACGACCTTGGCATCCTGTTCAACCCAGAGCTGAGCTTCATACCCCAGATCCTATCCTTCAACAAGACTGCTTACCACCTTCGTAACATCGCCCATCTCCATCATTATTTCATATCTACTGCTGCCATCTGTAGAAAGAGGTGTTTCAGTTCCTGGTGCTTTAAATTGCTGTCTGCCCCTTTCTTACATGAAAATCAGTCTGCCCATGATGCAATTTTTAGGCAGGCATGTAAATGGGTGAACAGCACCTTTGCCTGATTTAAATATGCAAATTGGCATAGGCCCCGATTGCAATTTTGAACAACAAATGAGAAGAGCGTGTGCAGCGCACACTCCATCAATTGATACCAGGCAGTGAGTGGTCTAACCGGCAGTCCTTAAATGGAACACAAGTGACCGCTCCACAAAAGTGCCCCAAACTTCTCTTTCCTTTTAGCTTTGTGGGGCCGGGGAAGCAGGAGTGCTCCTCCTTGCTGCACAAAATTCCGCAGCCTGTGCTTGCCCCCTCTGGGATCAGCTCCCCCAACCCCAGGCCCAACCTGCCAGCCAACTCCACGTAGGGGCTGGCCAATTTCCCGCCCTCCCGTCACCGGCGAGCTGCAGTGGAGCGCCCGTTTGGTACTTGCAGCTTGCCGGCTATGTCCGAATGAGGCCTGAAGCTGAAAATGGTTCAAGCCTCCCAACGCTGGCTTCGGGCAGTGACCAGGGCTGCTCCGCCGGCTTCGGGCAGTGACCAGGGCTGCTCCGCCGGCTTCGGGCAGTGACCAGGGCTGCTCCGCCGGCTTCAGGCGGTGACCAGGGCTGCTCCGCCGGCTTCGGGCGGTGAACACGGCTGTTCCTCTGGCTTCGGGCAGTGACCAGGGCTGCTCCGCTGGCTTCGGGCGGTGACCACGGCTGCTCCGCCGGCTTCGGGCAGTGACCACGGCTGCGCCACTGGCATCAGGTGGTGACCATGGCTGCTCCACCGACTTCGGGTGGTGAACACGTCTGCTCCGTCAACCACGCTCCTGAAAATGAAAACTCCCCCCTATATTTTTTAAGCGAGTCTATCCCCCTGTTGAGAAACTGTGCAAAAATAAGTTTCAGTTATACATTCCTTTGTGTACATTGGTTTAAATATGATAGGAGATATATTGGAGCATGTTGAGAAAGACATGAGGGAATGCAATGTTAAAACTATGCACAGTATGAGATATTTGTGAATGGATGATAGCACAGCATGTGGCTGTTGCTGGAAGTTAAATGAATTGCATTCCTTTTTTCTGCCATCATACTTAGGAGGGAGGGAAGGGCTAGGACAGAATGAAGCATGTGACGGAGGCTTGTCCTGCATCAGCAAGAAGCTGGATCTGTACATGGAGCCTGGACGAAGTGAAGAAAATTGATTTTTTAAATACCCTATAAAATGATACATGAAGGAAGGAAATAGACAAGTCTAATAGAGACAACTAGATGATAAAATCATTATAGTTGTCTGCACATACACTGCGGAAGTGGGGAAGATCAGAGACTGCTGAGTTTACCATTGTTTATGCTGGCCTCCAACAGAGTGAAGGATTTAATGTCCTTTGGGAGATTATACTGTCTTTTTCTTGTTTTGTGTGTGAGCAAAGATTTTAAAATCATTGCTGTGCCATCATTTGTCCTTCCCGTTGAGATTACTTGTTTTCCTTCTAAAGCCTATTCTTGGTAACCAGCCCCTAACCATTTTCTCACACAACCGCAACAGGGCCTGATAGCAATGACTGGAGATCTGATTTTGTATTTTTGTACAATGTTGCTGTGTGGTGGTGTGATTCCATAATTGTTATTGCCACTGTTTACTAACAGGTTTTAGATCATTGTTATTTTCATATGACAAGCAGAAAGGTGTAAAATGAACTTAAGGAAATTGAATTGCAGTGTTCCACATATGAAGTTTTTAAAGGCAAGTAAGAAGTGCTCGTAGCTGATTGCCAGTGACATTATTAAAACCACACCTTCCATGGTATTAACCAAAGCAAAAGCATATAAAATTCTGCTGCACCTGTGCTTTACAATCCAGTTCCAAAATGGTTGTAGACACCGTGATGGCAAGATGAGAAGATGTGGCATAAGAGATCACCAAAAGATCTACAGACAACAAATGAATCTTCCTAATTGATCTCCTGTGGTAGTGCACACAGGGAGTCAAGTGTGATCTTCAGGTCAAGCAGGGTTAGAGGACAGAGCGAATAACTGAACCTAGACAAAGGGGTATAGGTGGGAGGAGACAGATGGGAGGGGGAAGAGAGAGATTGTTGGTTGAACGGCGTTGGTTGAACGGCGTTGGTTGAACGGCGTTGGTTGAACGGCGTTGGTTGAACGGCGTTGGTTGAACGGCGTTGGTTGAACGGCGTTGGTTGAACGGTGTTGGTTGAACGGTGTTGGTTGAATGGCATTGGTTGAATGGCATTGGTTGAACGGCGTTGGTTGAACGGCGTTGGTTGAACGGCGTTGGTTGAACGGTGTTGGTTGAATGGCATTGGTTGAATGGCATTGGTTGAACGGTGTTGGTTGAATGACATTGGTTGAATGGCATTGGTTGAACGGTGTTGGTTGAACGGTGTTGGTTGAACGGTGTTGGTTGAACTGCATTGTTTGAACGGCATTAGTTGAACTGCGTTGTTTGAATGGTGTTGGTTGAACTGCGTTGTTTGAATGGTGTTGGTTGAACGGCATTGTTTGAACTGCATTGGTTGAACAGCATTGGTTGAACGGTGTTGGTTGAACTGCATTGGTTGAATGGTGTTGTTTGAACTGCATTGGTTGAACTGCGTTGTTTGAACTGCATTGGTTGAACGGTGTTGGTTGAACTGCATTGGTTGAACGGCGTTGTTTGAAAGGCATTGGTTGAATGGTCGCGTTTGAACTGCATTGGTTGAACTGCGTTGTTTGAATGTTGTTGTTTGAACTGGATTGGTTGAACTGCGTTGTTTGAACTGCATTGGTTGAATGGTGTTGTTTGAACTGCATTGGTTGAATGGTGTTGTTTGAAAGGCATTGGTTGAATGGTCGTGTTTGAACTGCATTGGTTGAACGGCGTTGTTTGAAAGGCATTGGTTGAACAGTGTTCGTGGAACTGCGTTATTTGAACTGCTTTGGTTGAACGGTGTTGTTTGAACTGCGTTGTTTGAACTGCATTATTTGAACTGCATTGGTTGAACGGCATTGTTTGAAAGGCATTGGTTGAATGGTCGTGTTTGAACTGCATTGGTTGAACTGCGTTGTTTGAACAGCATTAGTTGAACGGCGTTGTTTGAATGATGTTGTTTGAACTGCATTGGTTGAACTGTGTTGTTTGAATGGTGTTGTTTGAACTGCATTGGTTGAACTGCGTTTTTTGAACAGCATTGGTTGAACGGCGTTGTTTGAAAGGCATTGGTTGAATGGTCGTGTTTGAACTGCATTGGTTGAACTGCGTTGTTTGAAAGGCATTGGTTGAATGGTCGTGTTTGAGCTGCATTGGTTGAACTGCGTTGTTTGAACGGCGTTTGAATGGCGTTGGTTGAACTGTGTTCGTGGAACTGCGTTATTTGAACTGCTTTGGTTGAACGGTGTTAATTGAACAGCGTTGGTTGAACTGCGTTGTTTGAACTGCGTTGTTTGAACTGCGTTGGTTGAATGGTGTTGTTTGAACTGCGTTGTTTGAACTGCGTTGGTTGAACTGCGTTGGTTGAACTGCGTTGGTTGAACAGTGTTGTTTGAACTGAGTTGTTTGAACTGCGTTGGTTGAACTGCGTTGGTTGAACAGTGTTGTTTGAACTGAGTTGTTCGAACGGCGTTGGTTGAACTGCGTTGTTTGAACTGCGTTGTTTGAACTGCGTTGGTTGAACAGTGTTGTTTGAACTGCGTTGTTTGAACTGCGTTGATTGAACTGCGTCGGTTGAATGGTGTTGTTTGAACTGAGTTGTTTGAACTGCATTGGTTGAACGGTGTTGTTTGAATGGCGTTGTTTGAACTGAGTAGTTTGAATGGCGGTGGTTGAACAGTATTGTTTGAACGGCGTTGGTTGAACGCTGTTGTTTGAATGGTGTTGTTTGAACTGCATTGTTTGAACTGAGTTGTTTGAACTGCATTGGTTGAACGGCGTTGGTTGAACTGCGTTGGTTGAACGGTGTTGTTTGAACTGCGTTGGTTGAACTGAGTTGTTTGAACTGTGTTGGTTGAACTGCATTGTTTGAACTGCGTTGTTTGAACGGCGTTGGTTGAACGGTGTTGGTTGAACTGCGTTGGTTGAACAGAGTTGTTTGAACTGTGTTGGTTGAACTGCATTGTTTGAACTGCATTGTTTGAACTGCGTTGGTTGAACGGTGTTGTTTGAACTGCGTTCTTTGAACTGCGTTGGTTGAACAGAGTTGTTTGAACTGTGTTGGTTGAACTGCATTGTTTGAACTGCATTGTTTGAACTGCGTTGGTTGAACGGCGTTGTTTGAACTGCGTTGTTTGAACTGAGTTGTTTGAACTGCGTTGGTTGAACAGTGTTGTTTGAACTGCGTTGTTTGAACTGCGTTGGTTGAACGGTGTTGTTTGAACTGCGTTGGTTGAACTGAGTTGTTTGAACTGCGTTGGTTGAACTGCATTGTTTGAACTGCGTTGTTTGAATTGCGTTGGTTGAACAGTGTTGTTTGAACTGCGTTGTTTGAACTGCGTTGTTTGAACTGAGTAGTTTGAATGGCGGTGGTTGAACAGTATTGTTTGAACGGCGTTGGTTGAACAGTGTTGTTTGAATGGTGTTGTTTGAACTGCATTGTTTGAACTGAGTTGTTTGAACTGCATTGGTTGAACGGCGTTGGTTGAACTGCGTTGGTTGAACTGCATTGTTTGAACTGCGTTGTTTGAACGGTGTTGTTTGAACTGCGTTGGTTGAACTGAGTTGTTTGAACTGTGTTGGTTGAACTGCGTTGTTTGAACTGTGTTGTTTGAACGGTGTTGTTTGAACTGCGTTGGTTGAACTGAGTTGTTTGAACTGTGTTGGTTGAACTGCGTTGGTTGAACTGCGTTGTTTGAACTGCGTTGTTTGAACTGCGTTGGTTGAACGGTGTAGTTTGAACTGCGTTGTTTGAACTGAGTTGTTTGAACTGCATTGGTTGAACGGCGTTGGTTGAACTGCGTTGGTTGAACTGCGTTATTTGAACTGCGTTGTTTGAACTGCGTTGGTTGAACGGTGTTGTTTGAACTGCGTTGGTTGAACTGAGTTGTTTGAACTGCGTTGGTTGAACTGCATTGTTTGAACTGCGTTGTTTGAACTGCATTGTTTGAACTGCGTTGTTTGAACTGCGTTGGTTGAACTGCATTGTTTGAACTGCGTTGTTTGAACTGCATTGGTTGAACGGTGTTGTTTGAACTGCGTTGTTTGAATTGAGTTGTTTGAACTGCATTGTTTGTACTGCGTTGTTTGAATTGCGTTGGTTGAACAGTGTTGTTTGAACTGCGTTGTTTGAACTGCGTTGTTTGAACTGCGTTGGTTGAACGGTGTTGTTTGAACTGCGTTGTTTGAACTGAATTGTTTGAACTGCATTGGTTGAGCGACGTTGGTTGAACGACGTTGGTTGAACGGCGTTGGTTTAACAGTGTTGTTTGAATGGCATTGGTTGAACGGTGTTGGTTGAACGGTGTTGGTTGAATGGCATTGGTTGAACGGTGTTGGTTGAACGGTGTTGTTTGAATGGCGTTGGTTGAACGGTGTTGGTTGAACGGTGTTGTTTGAATGGCATTGGTTGAACGGTGTTGTTTAATGGCATTGGTTGAACGGTGTTGGTTGAACGGTGTTGTTTGAATGGCATTGGTTGAACGGTGTTGGTTGAACGGTGTTGGTTGAACGGTGTTGGTTGAATGGCATTGGTTGAACGGTGTTGGTTGAACGGTGTTGTTTGAATGGCATTAGTTGAACGTTGTTGGTTGAACGGTGTTGTTTGAATGGCATTAGTTGAACGTTGTTGGTTGAACGGTGTTGTTTGAATGGCATTGGTTGAACGGTGTTGGTTGAACGGTGTTGGTTGAACGGTGTTGTTTGAATGGCATTGGTTGAACGTTGTTGGTTGAACGGTGTTGTTTGAATGGCATTGGTTGAACGGTGTTGGTTGAACGGTGTTGGTTGAATGGCATTGGTTGAACGGTGTTGGTTGAACGGTGTTGTTTGAATGGCATTGGTTGAACGGTGTTGTTTGAATGGCATTGGTTGAACGTTGTTGGTTGAACGGTGTTGTTTGAATGGCATTGGTTGAACGGTGTTGGTTGAACGGTGTTGTTTGAACGGCATTGATTGAACCGTGTTGGTTGGACGGTGTTGTTTGAATGGCATTGGTTGAACGGTGTTGGTTGAACGGTGTTGTTTGAATGGCATTGATTGAACCGTGTTGGTTGAACGGTGTTGTTTGAATGGCATTGGTTGAACTGTGTTGGTTGAACAGTGTTGGTTGATGGCGTTGGTTGAACTTTGTTTGTTGAACATCATTGGTTGAACTGTGATACTTCACCCAGGTCATGATTCTTCATGTATGAGGCTTGGGCAGTGAGTGCTGTTGGGCTATTTTATCATTGGGGTCATCATAGCTCAGCCTAACTTGTCCTCATCCAACATCCACACACCCACATTTCTATCAGGATTCGCTAGTTAGTGACCAGGAACAGGAAACATTAATGACTTTCCCTTCTTTGACTAGGGTCACTCAGGCCAATTGTAACACTCTTACTACATAGAAACATATGTAGGAACTTATTGGTTGAAAAGAGTTAACTCACCACAAAACAGGGATCAAACCTATGACTTTCCTAGTTTGCATGGCTCAGCTACTTACTGCCATAAGCAGCTGGGCTGCTGAAGGAGCTGAAAGGGTCACACGTCCATTTCTTAGGAGAGTCATTTTCTTCCTTTGTATTCTTTTGATCCTGCAGCAATTTGGAACCAAAGAGTTCTTTCCCCCTGCAGGATTTCCCAGTCATTTGGGGAGCTGTGTGAGCAACCAAGGAACTTCACTCAATTAAGCTGTTTTCAGAAACTAAAAAGGATTTAAATCAGCAAATATCCAGATGATATCCAGAATATCATCATGGTCATTTCTGCCAACTCTCCTGGCTCCTGCTGTTACTCTTTTGTACTTTTTTAATGGTCGCACAGAGGTGAAAGGCCATTGTCTAACTAAACCACCTAGTCCCATAAATATTTTTATCCACTATTAAAGTCTTGCATATATCACACACTTCCTGTGAACTTTTTGTTTGGTTCCAGTGTCATCATTTTTTCACCTTTTTATGTTAACATTTTATAATGGCAAAATGCTATGTGAACACCTTCTGGTTGATTTTCATGTTCAACACACTTTGGGAGAATGGTGAGTGGGGCAAATGGTACTCCTGCCCGATGACGATGGCCTGAGGCTCAATCGATTTTGGTTGCCAGGCCTTTGGTGGGCGGAATTGATCATGGGTCAGCAGCAGCCCTTAAGGGGGGGTGGGTGGCTTTAAAGATAGGGGGAGCAAACAGGGCGGCATATTTCAGTATCAGGGATATTTAATGAGCAGCAAGGAGATGAATTTAAGGAAAGCCTTTAAGGCACAAAATTCACAGATGAATGAAGAAAATGTGCATGCCAGCTAATGATCTTTTAATAAAAGTGGCCGCTTCCTGGCTTGTACCACCATTAGTTTGTGGGTGGGTTGAGGAAGTCGTGGTGGCAGCGCTGATGGCTTTGAGGGGTAGGGGCGGAGGTGGGCATTCTGACCACATCAGTTGACCCCATATGAATATTTTAATTAAGCCCCAATCTGTTTATGGTGGGATCACTGGCTGCCTAAATTGAGGCCCACTCGAAAATTGGAACAACAGAACCCCCCTGCCCCCCAGCACCCCCAGAACTTTTCTCTCGCTTCCACCTTGTTTACAGGCCTAAAAAGTGGCAGTACTGAGATTATAATCACTCCCTTTGTGTGAACGTTTTTACAATGGCAATAGCCTAGCTACCTGTCATGGTGTAGATGCTGGTCCCCCAGCTGGGTGACACTATGCAGCTAGCCACCATGATCCGGCCCCAATCCTCTATGTTCACCCGTCTTTTCCTTAACCAAGTTTGGTAAGCTTGTATTCGACTAAGCTCCCCAAAAATATTTAATGTTTAATATTTTAAATAAAATTCGCCCCTGTTTCTGTTCCCTCCAGCCTCTAGTGTCCACCCACAATTCTTTCCTTTTTTTTGCTGCTTTATTTTATTTATTTAATTCATTGATCACTGCTTTTTATCTTGTTTTTCCACATTTTGTAATTCTTCCACTGCCGAGGTGAAACACCTTCACAGAATATTGTCTGCTGACCGAACCAGCTACCTCCATAATCATTTATTTATTTAATTAATTCTTAGCCTAACCTAGGGGTAGGGCCACAAAGGCATACACACGTATACACGATACACAGGTAATGACAATGAAATGGCAGAAATATTAAATAATATTAAATATTTATTTGCCTCAGTATTTACCAGGGAGAATAACATGGTGGGCATGATATTAGAAGAAGAGATCAAAAAAAATATCAAGACCAATTAGCTTAATGTCAGTGGTAATAAAGATAATGGAATCCTTACTCAAAGATGTAATAGAAAAACATCTAGAAACTGAAAATATAATAAAGAATAGTCAGCACGGGTTTCAAAAGGGAAGGTCATGCTTGACCAACGTTATTGAATTCTTTAGAGAAGTAACAGAAAGAGTAGACAAGGGTAATGTAGTAGATGTAATATTTTTGGATTTTCAAAAGGCCTTCGATAAGGTACTGCACTGTAGACTCATGACTACGGTCAGTGCATGTGGAGTCAGAGGACAGGCAGCAGAATGGATAGCAAGCTGGCTACAAAACAGAAAACAGAGAGTAGGGGTTAAAGGTAGTTACTCAGACTGACAAAAGGTGGGAAGTGATGTTCCACAAGTTTCGGTGCTGGGACCACTGTTGTTCACTATTTACAAAAATGATTTGGACTCGGGAATCAGAAGTACAATTTCAAAATTTGTGGACAACACCAAATTGGGGGGTATAGTTAATACCGAGGAGGACTGCGACAAAATACAAGAAGACATTAATAAACTTGCAGAATGGACATGTAATTGGCAAATGAATTTCAATATAGATAAGTGTGAAGTATTACATTTTGATAGGAAGAATAAGGGGCCACATACTGCTTGGATAATAAGAGTCTAAATGGGGTAGAGGAGCAGAGGGATCTGGGGGTTTGAAAATCACTAAAAGTAGCAACACAGGTTAATAAGGCCATAAAAAAAGCAAACCAAGCACTGGGGTTCATTTCTAGAGAGATAGAATTGAAAAGCAGGGAAATTTCCATGTTGTAAACTTCTATGATTCTATAAATTATGTTAAATCTGTATAGAAGCTTGGTTAGACCACACTTGGAGTACTGTGAACAGTTCTGGTCTCCATATTATATAAAGGATATAGAGGCACAGGAGAAGGTGCAAAAAAGATTTACCAGGATGATACCAGAACTGAGAGGTTATATCTATCAGCAAAGATTGAAGAGGCTGGAGCTCTTTTCTCTAGAAAAGTGAAGACTGAGAGGTGACCTGATAGAGGTCTTTAAGATTATGAAAGGGTTTGATAGAGTAGACGTAGAGAAGATGTTTCCACTTGCGGGGGAGACCAGAACTAGGGGCCATAAATATAAGATAGTCACTAATAAATCCAATAGGGAATTCAGGAGAAAATTCTTTACCCAGAGAGTGGTTAGAATGTGGAACATGCTACCACAAGGAGTAGTTGAAGCGAATAGCATAGATGCATTTAAGGGGAAGCTAGATAAACACATGAGGGAGAAAGGAGTAGATGGGTATGCTGATAGGGTTAGATTAAGGAGGGAGTAGGCTCGTGTAGAGCATAAACACTGGCATGGATTTTTGGGCCAAATGGCCTGTTTCTGTGCTGTACATTCTATGTAATTCTATGTAATACTTAATTCTGTGGCTTTGTTATTATTTATTTCATTCATGGCCCCATTATTATTTCTTTAGTTCCTGACCTCAATATTACTTTCATTCTCGGCCCATTATTACTTATTTCTTTCTGTGGCTCCGATATTATTTATTTTACTTTGTGTCTCAGATATTATTTGTTTTACTCTGTGTCTCAGATATTATTTATTTAATTCATGAACTCCAGGGATGTCTGCTGACAGGCCAAGCCAGCTCCTTATTTATTTAATTCCTCACCCCAGTATAAATTTAGTTCCAGCCACCAACATTATTTATTTAACTTCTGACCTTAATATTATTTTCTTAATTTTGTGGCTCTGATAGTATTTATTTAATTAATGTGCTCTGATATTTATTCTATACATTTGTTAGGATATTATTTACTTAGCTCATTGACTCCAATATTTTTTAACTCAGCCATTGGATGGAACTCTCCACTTTGGCAGGTTGTAAAATGAACATTAGATTGGATATCTGTGGTACAACCCCCTGATTTTCCTTTCCAAATGGAAACGTTGCCAATCCACTACTACCCGTTTAACGCTCCTGCCCAAGTTGAAAGTTCCTCCCACTATTTCTTTAATTCATGGACTCAGGGGATGCCTACTGGCCTGCCCATTCACCTCCTTATATTACTTATTTAATTCGCTAACTGTGTTGTCCTAAAACAACATATCCTTCTACTCACCTCGGCAATGTCATGGGAGATCTCCTATGTAATATTAAAAGTCTTTTGCATAGCACACACTTCCTACAAGTGCCACATTTACTTCCTCCCACACTTCAGATGTCACACATCGTATATTACCTCTATTCTTCATGAGCATCATCATTGGAGATCAGGTAGTAATATATTAAAAGTTTTGCTTGTGGTGCACACTTCCTTTATCACTTTATCCGTCACAATTTTCCATCACACTATTTCTGTCAGATTTTTCTGTGTAGTTTTTCTGTTATACTTGAACTTATCTATTGAATGTCCTTACCATTGCTAGAATCCTCCAGCATCCATCTCCAAAGTAAGTGGTACTGTGGTGCTGTAGGCGAATTATCCTGACTCACATCTTCAAGCTGGGAGGTGCTGGGCAATGTTCTCACAGTAACAAGGTGCCTGAGGCTGACTCCATTTCGGCCTCCATGGTCCTTGCTGGTTTCCTGCTGTCAGTAGGAACTGGGTTTAAATTTCTTAGGCACTTTTAAAAATATTAATATTTTTTAAAACATGCAAAGCACTTTACCACCCACCCACCACAACCAATCTCTTTCTCATTTATCACCAACAAACTCTCTGCACTAGCATTCTTTTCTGTCCCTTCCTTCCTTAGTGTTTTATACTTCCCTACCACTCATCCCAAACTCCCCAAAACTTGCATCTCTGCCCAAAACTCCACTCACCCATCACCCCCATCCTCGCTGACCTACATTGGCTCCTGATCCCCTCATGCCTCAGATTTGAAATTCTTGTCCTTGTCTTTTACTCCCTACATGGCCTCACCCATCTCCATCTCCAAAACCTCCTCCACCCCTTTAAAACCACCTAAACTTCTGTTCTTCTTCATTCCCCCCACCCTTCCCCCCACCATTAGCAGCCATACCTTCTGCCACCTAAATCCCACCCTCTGGATTTCCCTTGTCAGACCCTTCTACCTCCGCACCTCCCTCTTCTCTTTAAAGACCCCTTGAAAACCCACCTTTTTGACCAAGGTTTTGATCATCCTGCCTAACCTCTCCTTCTTTGATTTAGTATCCACTTTCCTTATGTCTCTGTCAAGCACTTTTCTACTTTAAAGATATTTTGTACAGGCAAGTTGTTGTTATAACATTGTTGGCCACGCTTTTAACTTCAGCATTACGATCTGATAACCTAGGCATTGTTACAAGTGTGCATAAATCATAAAATTTCCACTTAAGATACCATTAATATGCCCAGAATATTCTGTAATAAGAATACAATTCCACTCATTAAGCCATTGTAAATCAATGGCCTTGATGATATCTTCTATGTTACATGGGATGAAACAGCATATCATCAGACTCACAGTGAGCAATGCCATAGGAGATCTGCTGGAGTGTTGATACAAATTGAGGTTTGCTTAATAGGACTGAAATACAACTTTACAAAAATGCCCTATATAAAAATTGTTAGACAAAAAGTAATGTTGTGCTATATCAATAAAAATTAAAATCCTGAAAAGGGTTTGCCACAATGGCATGGGGTAGAATTTGTTCCTTACAGGATATACAGACAACTCCTGAAAATTCTGTCTTGTTTGTGCTGAAAAAAAATGAATTATACAATAATTTGAATGAAGCAATATAAATAACACGATAAAGTAAAAATCAATGTCAAAAAATTGAATTATTGGATAATTTGAATTGAATGACTTTGAATTAAGAGGCATAGATTGTATAACTAACACTGTGCATATATATTTTTTTATTTGTTCATGGAATGTGGGCATCGCTGGCAAGGCCAGCATTTATTTCCCATCCCTAATTGCCCTTGAGAAGGTGGTGGTGAGCCGCCTTCTTGAACCGCTGCAGTCCGTGTGGTGAAGGTTCTCCCACAGTGCTGTTAGGAGGGAGTTCCAGGATTTTGACCCAGCGACGATGAAGGAACGGCGATATATTTCCAAGTCGGGATGGTGTGTGACTTGGAGGGGAACGTGCAGGTGGTGTTGTTCCCATGTGCCTGCTGCCCTTGTCTTTCTAGGTGGTAGAGGTTGCGGGTTTGCTGTCAAAGAAGCCTTGGCGAGTTGCTACAATGCATCCTGTGGATGGTTCACACTGTAGCCACAGTGCGCCGGTGGTGAAGGGAATGAATGTTTAGGGTGGTGGATGGGGTGCCAATCAAGTGGGCTGCTTTGTCCTGGATGGTGTCGAGCTTCTTGAGTGTTGTTGGAGCTGCACTCATCCAGGCAAGTGGAGAGTATTCCATCACACTCCTGACTTGTGCCTTGTAGATGGTGGAAAGACTTTGGGGAGTCAGGAGGTGAGTCACTCGCCGCAGAATACCCAGCCTCTGACCTGCTCTTGTAGCCACAGTACTTTTGTGGCTGGTCCAGTTAAGTTTCTGGTCAATGGTGACCCCCTGGATGTTGATGGTGGGGGATTTGGCAATGGTAATGCCATTGAATGTCAAGGGGAGATAGGTAGACTCTCTCTTGTTGGAGATGGTCATTGTCTGGCTCTTGTCTGTTGCGAATGTTACTTGCCACTTATCAGCCCAAGCCTGGATGTTGTCCAGGTCTTGCTGCATGCGGGCACGGACTGCTTCATTATCTGAGGGGCTGCAAATGGAACTGAACACTGTGCAATCATCAGCGAACATCCCCATTTCTGACCTTATGATGGAGGGAAGGTCTTTGATGAAGCAGCTGAAGATGGTTGTGCCCAGGACACTGCCCTGAGGAACTCCTGCAGCAATGTCCTATATATTAAAAGCCAAATGATATCCATATAAAGTTTGCTCTCCTGTACTTGAAGGACATTAAACGCTTTGAACTGAGGTACCAGATTTTGGGATAAAACTGAATAGTAGAGGAGTTTTGGACATCTTTAGCTGCATTCTGCATTCTTTTGGTGGTCCTCTGATGTGATATTCTTCAAAGCTGAGTCTCTTGAAGAACAGCTGCTAACACCTCCATTGTATTAAGTCAGTTCTTTCGAGATGTCCATGTACTTCTATAATTGAACGGCAGGTGTAAATGTCGTAGATAAGGAAGTATTGAGATGAAAGCTCTGCGTGAAGGTGATGATAAGATGAGACGGTGATAGGGCAATACTGCTTCGCATATACACTAAATGCTCCCATAAAAAATATAATTCAGCGAGTGGATCATTGTCATTGAGTTAGGGAATAGATGTTCTTACATATACATTTATAACGTATTCCAAAAGAAAATCGAGTTCAAAGGCATTTAGTGGCTTACACAGGAAATAAGTGTGTAATGATAACTACTATTGATAATAATTGCACATATACTTAACACACTTACAGTACAAGTTACCACAGGACTCACACATTACAGCTCTCAAACTTGAAGGGTTAACAGCTGATCAGGCCTAGTTGAATTCTTAAGTGTCTATTCTAACACTCACCTTTTACACCTTTGTTTCCACCCTGCTACCTGTTACATGTTGCATAGCATTACCTCATTTAATTAGCTGCAATAGCTTCAGTTTTAACAAGAATCACTCCCCAAGCCTTCACCTTGACTGAACTGTCAATCAAGTCATTCAACTAGAGACAGTTACAGAGAACAAAGGCCCTGTACAGGAACATTACACAGCTGTCCTCGGAGGAATCGCTATCTGATGGTCAAAACATGCCCATCGATATCTCACTGCTGAGAGATCTATGGTAACTCTCAAGGCTGAGTGATCAAAGACAATTTGTGGCCTCTGCTGAATCACCCTATCAGGTAAAACAATGGGCTCAATTTTCAAAGGGTGGCAGGATGTCAGTGGTGTGGGGGGGAGGGGTCAATAGGTGTGCGGCAAACCCGGATAATAAAAACTTACCGTTCCCCGAGCGATCATGAGTTAATTGGTGGCCCTTAACGTGGCTTCAGAGTTTGCCTTCCGAAAGCTGCACAGTGGGCGGACTGTGCACCCGCATGACAGGCTGTCAGCTGGAGCATCGACATTTAAAGGGCCATTGCTTCAATGGCTTTTGCTGGAGCAAAGATCAAGAACACACAGGGCAAGGCTGCTCCAAGATTTAATGATGTCTCACTCCAGGTGCTACTGGCCGGGGCGAGGAGAAGGAGGGAATTTTTTTACCCAGCGGACGGGAGGAAGTGGCCTGTCTCTGCCACCAAGAAGGCCTGGCTCAAGATGGCAGAGGGGGTCACCAGCAGCAGCAACATCGCCCGCACTTGGGTCCAGTGCAGGAAGTGCTTCAATGACCTAACTAGGTCAGCAAAGGTGAGTACACTTATTGATTCTCCTACATTCCATGTTCCACATCACCGCACCCCCCTCCCGATCTCATTCTGCATTGCCAAGACTAATCTATCACATCACTCCTCTCACCTACCTAAGGCTCATCCTCAACTTACCTGCACTTCCTCAGCACTTCCTCACCTCCCCATTTGTGACCCCACCACTATCACTCACCCCAATCCTCACCCAATCTGATGTCTCTGTCTGATACTCACCCTCTGATGCACCTCCTTCACGGTCAGCCTCAGCCAAAGCAATGCATTCATCGCCTGGCCACTTCATCCTCACTCACTCACACGTCTGTACTTTCTCCCCTTCTAGGAGAAGAGAGATCAGAATGCACATGAGAGGGCGAGGACTGGAGGGGGGCCTCAGAGACACGGAGGAGGAAGCCCTGCAGATCATCTGTTCCCTCGAATGCCTGTCCATCAGGGACGCCGAGACTGGCACCCCACAAACGTCTGGTGACACAACTTTAAATTCATCACATAAAACATGAATTGGTCTTAAGAATGCTTGGCATGTTGAACAGCTCAGTATGCTCATCGCAACATGACACATCTGTAATCATGTTTAATATTGCCTTATGTTCCCTTACAGGCCCTTCAACGACCGCAGTGACGGCAGAGGGCGATTCCTCAGAGGGACTCCAGGCCTCTGAGGGTGCACTGTCATATCTTAGCGAGCCATCCACCAGCGCAGATACTCACACCTCGGTGGATCCTCGTCCTCAGTTAGTTGGGTTGACACCTGGTGAGTTACCACACACGTGAGCACGAGCAGACACTGGTGCCAGGGGCAGCTGCGAAGAGTCTGCGTCGGTGGGAGCACTCCTCTCCAGGCTCTGCTCAGCTGGACGCAGATGCTGAACCCCGGGTCTATTCTTTAAAAGGAGAATGATCGAGGAGCAGCAGCACATTTGCGAGGTACTGGAACAGGTGCCACGTGCACTCTCCAGAATAACACATGAGTGGAATGGTGGCACAGGTATGTGAGAAACTGACTGAGATAGTGTCGCATGTACCTGCTGAAATGCCTGAGATAGTGTTGCAGGTAACTGCGTAAATGTCTGAGATAGTGTCGCAGGTAAGTGCGGGAATGTCTGCGATGGAGAGAAGGCTAGCCTCCATTGAGCTTCAAGCACGGCTCACAAATGAGTCCATTCAGGTCCTGACAATGACCGTGTGGACTCAGGGTGAACTACATTCTGCTGCCTTAGACAGGCAGACAGATACATTGGGGCCGATTTTCAAGTGACGGAGTGGGTGCATTGGGGGTGGAGGGGCTCCGAAAATATCTAAAATGCAAAGCGGGTTCGGAGCCTGGCTCCAACCTGCTGACTTCCGGGTTCCCTAGTGATGCGTCCGGGTGCGTGCGCGCCTCCCGAATGTGGGAGTCCCATCGGCAATTAAAGCCGGCCGGATGATAATTTGCATAGTTTCTCCGATAGTTGAGGTACTTGAACTACTTGATTGACTCGACATTTTGGCAGGGGTGCGATTTTGAAGGATCCTCAGCATGTTTCCCGTGCAGTGGGAAACACTCCCTGTTGTAGCAGACGTGTTTCAGCCAGCAGCCAATGGGAGATGCAAATGCTTATTTGACAGGTGGGGAGAAAACGTCATTTATTGCGGCAGGGCACTCTGTCACTTCAGACAAAGTTTCGGCTGCAAGACCTTTGTGTTTTCACTCAAAATTCTTACTTTCCACCCAAAACTCTGCTGTGCAAACATATTTAACTACTTTGCGGACCCCCTCAAACTCACACCGTCAGGATGGGGGGTGCCATGGCTCCATCCACTACTACATCCAAGGACAAGCAACATCACCAGCCTCGCCAGGCACGGTGTCCATCTCCGCCACATGGAGCTCCACAACACAGTGCTGCGCCACAGGCACCTGCACAAGAGTACGGAGGGCAACAACAGAGAGAGCAATGTTGCAGGAGGCACTACCCTCGCAACAGGGTCTACAGACTGAGGCTCAGCTTCCTGGACCTCTCTGAGGAGCAGTGCATACGGAGGCTCAGGGTCAGTTGCCAGGTAGTCGCAGAGATCTGCAGCCTCCTTCATGCCGAGCTGTTCCCAGCTGGGCCGAGCAGCATCTCCTTACCTGTCGCTGTCAAAGTCACCAACTTCTTCGCCTCCGGATCATTCCAGGGTGCCATTGGGGACATCGCCGGGGTCTCTCAGTCGTCTGCACACAAGTGCATAAGGTAGGTCACCGACAGCTTGTTTCGCAGGGCCTCGCACTACATCAACTTCCCCATGGACGACCCCAGCCAGCCAGAGGGCAGTGGGATTCCACGCTGTGGCTGGCTTCCCACGGGTGCAGGGTGTAATCGATTGCACCCAGATAGCAATACGAGCACCTCCACACGAGCCAGGACTGTTCATCAACAGGAAGGGCTATCACTCCATCAACGCTCAGCTCGTTTATGACCACCGCAAGAGATTCCTTCACGTGTGCGCCAGATTCCCTGGCAGCTGCCATGATTCCTTCATCCTCCGGGAATCCAACATCCTGCCCCTCTTCCACGCACTGAACACCCGCAAGAGCTGACTCCTTGGGGACAAGGGATGCCCCCTGCACACGTGGCTCATGACATCTCTGACGAGCCCCACCACCAAGCAACAGCATCCATATAACGACAGTCATATCACTACCAGGTCTACAACTGAGCATACTATAGGGCTGCTCAAGATGCGCTCAGGTGCCTTGATCGTTCTGGGGAGCGCTTCAATACGCACCAGACAGAGTGGGACGCATTATAGTTGTGTGTTGTGCCCTGCACAACATGGCACAATAGAGAGGGGTGCTGCTTGAGGAGGCCCCATCCACATCTGCCATCCACATTGAGGAGGAGGAGGAATAGGAGGAGGAGGAGGTGGTGGAGGAGGAGGAGGTGGTGGAGGAGGAGGAGGAGGAGCAACCCATGGGCAGAACAGTGGCTCACCTGGATACTAGTGAGGCCAGGGAGTCACTGATATGTGAACGGTTCTCCTAACATCAGACAGTGTGAAGTGTCCAGCCCTCACCACCAGGATAGTGCAGTGGCCACACCAGCCCCCCGCACCCCCCGCCCCCCCTCCCGCCCCCCGCTCCCTGCAACTACACATACACCCACTGTAGAGTGACCCAATGGGTGGCATCAAGTGTGGGCGTTCATGGTGAACCTCATGAATGGGCCTTATTACAGAAGCCAGTCAAGAATGGCCAAGACGTGGCAGTAGTGGTGACAATAATAATATTTAATGTGAGTTTAACAAAAAGCAAATATAAATAAAAAACATGACCAACTGTCAAACACCCTTGTGCATCCCCTTCGTGCTTACAAAACCTTTGCCTTTCTTTTCCGATTACTTCTACGTGGTGCATCCCCTGTGGCTGCAGCAGAGGTAGTGGCAGGTTGCTCTTGTTCATGCCCTGACCGATTAGATGCTTTGGGCCTACGCCCTCTTGGTTTTGGTGCCCGTGAGGGCCTCTCCAAAGACTGCTCCACCTGCACCTGTGCAGGGGCAGACTCGGCCACCTGGAGAGGAGGCAGCATTTGCAGGTACTGGTTGAGAGAGGGGCAACGGCTGAGACGTGGGGGCGCTTTGAGTGGCGTCCCCACTTTCATGTCCCCTTACGCCATCATCCCTCCCCTGGGCCAGGCCCACACCACTCCTGCCACTCTGCTGGGCAACAGTTTGGAGGACATGTGTGAAGCCTTGTAAGGCCAATGTTAGTGTATCTGCCTGCCTGCTTAAGGTGGCAGAACATTGTTCACCATGAGTCCGAATGGCCGTTGTCAGGGCTTGAATGGACTCATTTGTGAGCCGTGCTTGAAGCTCCATGGAAGCTAGCTTTCCCTCCATTGCGGACATTCCCGCACTTACTCGCAACAGTATGTCAGAGATGCCCTCACAAGCCTGTGACAGTATCTCAGAGATTATATTCCAGTACCTGTGCCATCATTCCACTCATGCAGGAGTTGGACTCCTCCATCCTCTGTGCGATTGTGGAGAGTGCGCGTGGCACCTGTTCCAGCACCTTGCAAATGCGCTGCTGCCCCTCGATCATTCTCCTTTTAAAGGATGGCCCCCAGGGTTCAGCATCTGTGTCCAGCTGAGCAGCGCCTGGAGACAATTGCTCCCACCAGCGCGGACTCTCCACAGCTGCCCCTGCCACCAGTGTTTGCTCGTGCTCACGTGTGTGTGACCCCAACTAACTGTGGACTAGGATCCACCGAGGCGTGTATATCTGCGCTGGTGGATGGCTCTCGCGTATGTGACGGTGCACCTTCAGAGACTGGTAGGTCCTCTAAGGAATTGCCCTCTGCCATTACAGTGGTTGCTGAAGTCCCTGTAAGAGAAGAGAAGGCAATATTAAGCATGATCACAGATGTGTCGTGTTGCGATGAGCATACTGAGGTGCTGAAGATGGCGAGGCATGTTAACATCAATTCATATTGTGTGTGCTGAACGTTAAAGTTCTGTCACCAGACGTTTGTCGGGTGCCAGTCTCGGCCACTCTGACGGACGGGCACTCGAGGGTGCGGCTCAGCTCCAGCACCTCCTGCTCGCGTCTGTGAGGACGACGATCTGTTGCAGCCCCCCTCCGGTCCTTGCCCTCTCCCGTGCATTCTGGGCTCTCTTTTCCTATAAGGGGAGAAAATACGTGAGTGAGTGATGGTGAAGTGGCCAATCGATGAATGCATTGGTTTGGGTGCGGCTGACTGTGAAAGAGATGTATCAGAGAGTGAGTATGAGACAGAGCCATGACATTGGATGAGGAATGGGTTGAATGGTAGTGGTGGGATGAGTAATGGGGAGATGAGGAAGTGCTGAGGAAGTGCAGGTAAGTTGAGGATGAGCTTTGAGTGGGTGTGAGGAGTGATGTGATAGAGTACAGTTGGCAGTGCAGAATGAGTTGGGGGGTGGGGGCGGTGATGTGGAAGACGGAATGTAGGAGAATCAGTAAATGTCTTCACCTTTGCTGACCTAGTTAGGTCATTGAAGCGCTTCCTGCACTGGATCCAGGTGCGGGAGATGTTGCTGCTGCTGGTGACCTCCTCTGCCACCTCGAGCCAGGCCTTCTTGGTGGCAGAAGCAGGCCACTTCCTCCCATCCGCTGAATAGAACGCTTCCCTCCTCCTCCTCACCCCACCCAGTAGCACCTGGAGTGAGGCATCACTAAATCTAGGAGCAGCCTTTCCCCTGTGCTGCTCCATTGTGCAGTGTGGGTGTTTGCTCCAGGAGCAGCCATTGGAGGACTGCCCCTTTAAATAGAGCTCCTCCAGCTGACAGCCTGTGATGTGGGTGCGCAGTCCGCCCATTGCGCAGCTTTCGGACAGCAAACCCGGAAACCACGTTAAGTGGCTCCAATTGACCCGCGATCGCTTGGGGAACGCACGGATTTTATTGGGCAGATTACCCACGCTCCCAATCACCCTCCCGCTGCCATCCTGCCTCCCCACTAATATCGGGGCCATTAGCACTGGCCTTCCAAGGCATCACAAATGTCCTCCAAACTGTTGTCCAGCAGAGTGGTAGGAGTGGTGTGGGCCTGGCCCAGGGGAGAGATGGTGGTGAAAGGGGATATGGAAGTGGGGACACCACTCAAAGTGCTCCCACCTCTCACCTGTTGCCTCCCTCTCAACCAATACCCGCAATGCTGCCTCCTCTCCAGATGGCCGAGTCAGCCCTGCACAGGTGCAGGTGGAGCAGTCTTTGGAGGGGCCCTCATGGGCTCAAACCTAGAGGGTGTAGGCCCAAAGCATCTAATCGGTCAGGGCATGATCATGAGCAATCTGCCACTATCTCTGCTGCAGCCACAGGGGATGCACCACGTTGAAGCAGTAGGAAGAGAAAGGCTAAGGATTTGTGATCACAAAGGGTATGCACAAGGGTGTCTGACAGACTGTCATGTTTTTCATTTATATTTGGTTTCTGTTAAAGTCACATTAAATGTTATCATTCTCACCACCACTGCCACGTTTTGCCCATTCTTGACTGGGTTTTGTGATAGTGCTTTAAATATCAGCCCGCCGGCTTTAATTGCCAGCGGGACTTCTGGATTCCAGAACCGCAGGCGCTGTGTGAAACACGGGAGTTGGCGGGTTGGAGCCGGTTTCCTTACCCGCTCTGGATTTTCCCAATTTTCGTTGCCCCCCGCCCCCCCGCCGCCCCCAACACACTCAGACTTCGATTTGAAAATTGAGCCCATTGTGTTTGCTTTTCATTTCACTGGAAATTGAACTGAAACCGACATCTCCAGCCTTCTAACAGAAACTAAAAGTTAATATAAAGGATTAACCCTTTCCTTACAATTGGATCTTTGCAATTTTTTTCTCCCACCTGTTAACCCCATGTATCCACATTATCTGTTCAGATATTTGCAATGCCACTGCTTGCCAAATGAGTGGTGTTTTGAAGGGATCTCTCTTCAGCAAATTTTCTCTCCCTTCCTCGGGTGACATCAGAGATTAGCAATAGCTCATTTAAGAACATAGGTACAGGAGTAGGCCATTCAGCCCCCATGGGCCTGTTCTGTATTTTTTAGCATTAGGAAATGGTAGAGTGTGAATGTTAGTCAAGGCTGGAATTTGAACTTTGGTCTCCTAGTGTACTGCATTGTCAACTTGCACTATTATCACTGGGTAATAGTGATCATCAGTCCTGGTAATGATTGCCACTATTAAAGATGCCATGGCACAACTGATTTCCTTTCAGGTATTTGTTTTCAGTTGTGCCTGAACTGACCAAAGCCTATTCAAACCAACTTTGAACTACTAAAATTGCATTCAGTCAATATTGAAAGTAGGTACACAGCTCTAATTAAAGATTCTTCAGGTTTTGAGTGTACAGGACAGGTTTTTATGTTCCTGAGCCTAGGTGCAGTGCATAGAAGACAATCAGGTGTGGAAGATCACACGCCCATAAGGAAGCCTATTGTTCCATTCATTTAAATAAATGGGTGGAGAATCAGACAGGCTCCCTTATAGGTTTGTGATCCTCCCCACCCATTCCAATATGCCCAGAAATAGGAAAATCTACCCTTACATTTGCAGCATTGGTAAATTTGGAGTTGCATCTGCCTGTGACATAAGAGTACCCATGGCAACAGCAGGGAGGTCTCGGCTTGCTAAAAATTGCCCCTCCCAGCCATTTGTAACATGCTCCCAGCATCCAGAAAATGGCTGCTGGGACATAAGCAGGAGGTGTAATTGGTTTGGGGTGAGGCAACCGCTCTTAAAGGGCTGTTGTTCACTTTAAAGGGGTGCAATTGTTTACGTGTTTAGGCTGATTTATTTTTTGGCAGCTGCAATGGAGGCAAGAGACAATATGGGGAGGACTGCCCTTTTTCCACTGGAGGTGCTCGTGCAGGAGATGCAGTTAAGGAAGGTGTCACAGAAGGCCACTCTCCAGTAAAAGCACAAGTGCAAGTTGCATGGATGGAGGGAGGTAGTGACATTACTGGAAGGATACGTTTAATGAGGAGTGCCAAATTAAGACTGCACACCTTTGCATACTTTATATATTGGAGCATTGCATAAACCAACCTTCTGAGATACAGCAACCACAAAGAGAAACTATGGAAAAGCGTTTCTATTGTCAAAAACCTGCAGGGAAAATTTCTGGACACCACACAAATTGCTTGTACTGTGACATATAAACATTCAAAGGTGTGTTCTGAATCTTCATTGCCATCAGAACTTGCATTCATACTGCACTGGAATGCACTTGCACATGGAAGGATGTGCACTAGCCACATGTCTGAGCAATCTGGATATCTTGCTTCCAGGAAAAGGCTGCTCACAACCATTGCAAGTGCACCTGCACTGGCCGGGACCTGCTAATTTGAAAGAGCTGTCTAGATTTAATGAGATGGCTCTTGGCACTTTTGGCACCAGAGATGGAGGGGAAGGCGGGGAACCTAGAGATGTGCTGCCCTAGCAAGTATCCTCCCTTTATTTGTCTCATTGTTACTTCACTCATTAAAACAGAGAAGTATATAGCACAACTGTAGCATGACACAAAATATACTGGGGCCTAAATTCAACATTGTTGCCCCTGTTTTACAAACATAAATTGGCAACCAAAGGTATTAAGGGATATGGGCCAAAGGCAGGTATATGGAGTTAGATCACAGATCAGACATGATCTTATCAAATGGCGGAGCAGGCACGAGGGGCTGAATGGCCTACTCCTGTTCCTATGTTCCTATGTTCCTAGAGGCCTGCACCCGACTTGCCCGGGTTTTCAGGCCACTGTTTTATTGGTCAGGGCCTTTTATTAGACGTCCCCAGCAGCTGTCTGAAATGAGCATAGGCCTATTGAAATGAGGCTCATGGACCCATTTCAGACATGACGGGAAAAATTGGTTACAACCTGTTTTTGGACGCATAACCGACATGCGCTTGGAGCTCGCGGCCCAACCAGGAGAACGGAAGCTCGCCCGAAATTGAGCTTCGGATTTCAGTTGAATAACTTGGGCAAGCTGGCATCATCTGATGTGCAGCCAGAGGCAGATCGGCCATTGATGGTGTTCCAATTTGGGCTGCTTACCCTGCCAGCAGCGGCTCTCAGGTAAATCCCAGGAGGGGGGGGGCGGGGGAAGGAGAACGGGACGGGGCCAATCATGCACCAGCAACAGCCCTCAGGATTACTTAGGAGCTGGGAGGAACACTCCTGGTCCTCCTGTCTCCACTTCAAGCTTCAACATTTTTTTTAACTTACCTTTTTGGTGCGGGCACTTGCTGGACACATACATGCCAGGAAAACCTAAGTGGAGCAGACACGGTGCCTGCTCTCCTCAGGGCAGCCCAATTCCCCAGGGGGTCCTAAGACAGGCATTAGACCCCTCATTAACATATGCAACGGGCCTAACAGCTGTTTTAGGTGGCTGTTGGGGCGCCTGAAGAATCGCTCGACCCAAAATGGAGACGGATGTATTTCAAGCCCCTTTGGTGACCACTGGAGACTACTCAAAAAAAAATCCGAAAACTTTGCAAAATTTTGTTTTTTGTGGCGTTAGAAGGAATAGGAATGCTCCTCCTGGCTCCACGAAAACAAAGCAACTGTGTGATAATGTCTGCCTTCCCTTCCCACCCCCCACCCCGTTGCTTCCCTGCAGACTTTTCTGTGGGCCTCAGCGCTGGCCAATATTGGCTAGACACAGACAGGCAAGTTGCATCAAGTCACCTCATCCGCAGCTCACCTGAATTATGATGATGAAATCTGAGGACGAATTTAGGATGGACCTCGGGCCACTCTGACCTGGCACGCTGTTGCTGCGTACCGCCTGAATTGCGCAGGTTTGGGTCGCTAACAAATTTAAGCCTCATTACATCTAACCTCAATTATAACGCATTCCATCCTGAAACTATAGTAAAATATATTTTTCTCCCCCTGGTTGCTCTTGCTAAAATCAAGTGGAAATAACTGGTGGCAGCCAGGGGAAGAAATCTCCAGGCAGCATCACTTACTTCACTTAGTAGAAGCACCATTACAAATCAAAGCATCCCAGTGCATTTAGCTAGTTAGTTTGAAGAGGGAGTACCAGATGAAGCATATGTCACAAGTGAGGAGTAGCAAGTGAAGGTGGGGACGAAGGAACAGCAAGCAGCTGTCCAGGCTTATAGCCTGAGGAATTCCTCAATTGACTGGGCAAGGGATTGATATCCTATTGGGTATTCACATAATTACATCGAATTACATTGAATTTACAGCACAGAAACAGGCCATTCGACCCAGCTGGTCTATGCCAGTGTTTATGCTCCACACGAGCCTCCTCCCAGCCTACTTCATCTAACTCTATCATTACATCCTTCTATTCCTTTCTCCCTCATGTATTTATATAGCTTGCCCTTAACTGCATCTATGCTATTCGCCTCAACCACTCCATTTCAGAACTGTTTAAAGGTCAGCGACCTGAAACATTTGCCCTGATATTAAAGCGGAGATGGGAACGGGGGGCAATATTGAGCGCCAAATGCACAACATCATGGAACACGTAGGAATGTCCGATTTCAACGGAGATACCACATTATCATTTTACTTCCAGGTTGCACGTCTCCAATGCTCATGAGCAGGTGTGACGCTGACCTGCATGACCTGATTTCACTTCGACTATTTAAAGGCCTAGTTAACAGATGCAATGGCAGAGGATGTCTGGCGATATCTGTCAAGAGAGCAAAGGCTGCACCCAGATTCAGTGAGTCATCTCTGGATGTTCTGCTGGGTGCAGCAAGGGCTAGGAGGGAGATCCTCTTTCCCACTAATGGGAAGAAGAAACCTGCTGCCACCACAAAGAAGGAATGGCTGGAGGTGGCACAGGAGGTGAGCAGCAGGAGCATGACCATGAGGACCTGGATCCAGTGTAAAAAGCGTTTCAATGACCTGACCAGGTCAGGAAAGGTGAGCAAAGTCACAGATGTACCCACATCCTGTAGTGCACACCTGTTGGACATGTTGGAGAGTTAAGGGTTAATAATTAAACTGACCTGTATAATTATAATTAGTCATGAAGCAACAGGCTTTCTAAGATAAACAGGAAACCAGCGGGGTTTCTAGGAGAAGGAAGGATGCATTTTATGGTCTACTTCAAATGTCTGATAATGATCTACAAGGGATGTCTGTGCAAAGAAATAGTGATTGGGGTGACATCGACCATGAGTGATTAATGTATAACTTTAGTGACTAATACAATAAACCAAGGCAGAGGGATCAATTAACTAGGGTATAGAGTGGATGTTTAGGTAAATAAGCTGTCAATAAACTGTTCTTAAAAGGTACCAAGAACAGATAGATTAGGAAGTCTTGTTTATGGAATGTACCTTTAAAGTACGCAACGAAGATTGTTTATGTAAATAAGCTGTTCTTGAAAGAATCTAAGAACAAATAAATCATGAGGTCTTATCTGTGAAATGTACCTTTGAAATAGGCAAACTGAGGTGTATAAGAAAGGTGGGTTTTACCAGAGTTGGTGAGAGAGCTCGAAAGAGAGAGAGACCCGAAACTACTCCTGAGTACAGTACAGATTGATCACCTATGCTGTATATGTTCCGTATACTCAACTATCAAATGTCTCGCACTTACTCGATGCGTGTCGTTGTGGACCATAGAAGGAAGAAGGTCAACAATCCCCTCTCACTCTGTCTTGTCAAGCTTACTCCATTCACAGCACTCCTCACACCCACTTCACTTTCAACGGCACCAATCATTCCATTTGCATGCACATCCTCTCAGTCTCACTCCCCTCACATCCTCACCTCTCCCTTCTTCCATCCACCACTGCCACTCGCCCCAATCCTCATGTAATCTGCTACCACCTCAGCCAGTTCCCCAATCCTTAGCGTATTCCTCAAATGCATGCCAGTGCCACTTGTGATGCATCTGCCTAATTGTCACCCTCACCGAATGCATAGGTCATAGGTCTGTCGTGCCACCGTTGCAGAAGAGAGCGTAGAATGCGAGGGAGAGGCAAGGACCAGAGGCGGACACCCATAGACGTGAGCTTTACTTGGTAGAGGAGGAGCTTTGGAGATTAGCAGCATATTTGCCTCCCTAAGTCGAGGAGATGGCGAGATTGATAGTGCATAGCAGCAGGGTGGCAACATTAATCTCTCAGACCCACATCTCCTACAAGACAAAGTCATCCTAAGTTGGCCCAACTGGTGTTAATGTTCCACAAGAGCCTCCTCCAACCTTACTTCATCTCACCCTATCAGCATAACTTTCTATTCTTTTCTCCCTCATGTATTTACCTAGCTTCCCCTTAAATGCATCTATGTTATTCACCTGAACCACTCCATGTAATAGCAAGTTCCACATTCTCACCACTTTCTGGGCTGTACCTGTCCTGGGAGTGTTTGATGGGACAATGTAGGGGGAGCTTTATTCTTTACATAACCCGTGCTGTACCTGCCCTGGGAGTATGAGTAGGACAGCGTAGAGGGAGCTTTACTCTCTATCTAACCTGTGCTGTACTTGCCCTGTGAGTTTTTGATGGGACAGTGCACACGGAGCTTTAATCTGTATCTAACCCGAACTGTACTTGCCCTGGGAGTGTTTGATGAGACAGTGTAGAGGGAGCTTTACTCTCTATCTAATCTGTACTGTACCTGCCCTGGGGGTGTTTGATGGGACAATGTAATGGGAGTTTTACTCTGGATCTAACCCATGACTCACCTTATCTGCGCGTGTTCAATGTTGACACTGGGTGCCTGATATGGGAAAGTGTTCCATTTTCCTGTACTAACATCCTGCACCTTGGATTAGCACAAAAAATAATTAACACAGGGGGAAAAAAATTTAGGAACTGAAAAAGACCATCCTGTTCCCTTTTACTAAGTAACACCTTCCCTGTCCTCCATTCTGTAGGTCTTACTACAATATGGTTCCATGGTGCCCTCCAATACCTTATCCATGTAACCTTTCCTAACTCGCTATAAGTCCTGTTCATTCATCACCCCAGATTTATTGAATTTGGTTATATAACTTGTCATGATGGGGTTTAGTAGTCCAGGGTCATTCAAAGAAAAGAAAGAGAGACTTGCATTTCTATAGAGCCCTTCATGACTCCAGGAAGTCTCAAAGCACCCACAGCCAATGAAGTACGCTTGTTGTGCAGTCACTGTTGCAATGCACGTTGCCATAGCCAATTCTGCTTTTGGAGTGGTATGAGTTGGCAGCACCAAGTTATACTGATATTCCAATGCTTGCCTGGCCGGCCTCCCAAATTATATCCTCTGTAAACTTGAGCTTATCCAAAACTCTGCTGCCTGTATCCTAACTCTCACTAAGGCCCGTTCACCCATCACCCCTGTGTTCGCTGACCTATATTAACTCCTGTTCCAGCTACGCCTCAATTTTAAAATTCTCATCCTTGTTTTCAAATCCCTCCATGGCCTTGCCCCTCTCTATCTCTGTAACTTCCTCCAGCCCTACAACCCTCAGAGATCCCCGCGCTTCTCCAATTCTGGCCTCTTGCGCATCCCCAATTTCTATTGCTCCACTATTGGCGGCTGTGCCTTCAGCCGTCAAGGCCCAAAGCTCTGCAATTCCGTGCTTGAACCTCTCCACCTCTCTCTCCTCCTTTAAGTTGCTGCTTAAAACCTAACTCTTTGACCAAGCTTCCCTGTCCTAATATCTCCTTATGTAGTTTAGTGTCAAATTGTTGTCTGATTTACGATCCTGTGAAGCACCTTGGGATGTTTTACTACGATAAAGGCACTATATAAATGCCAGTCGTTGTGTGATCCTAGACACTGAGAGTCGGCAGTTATTTAAGAACAACACCTGTGCCCAGTCTATCTTCACCTGACATCTTGTAGTTGATGCCTCGAGTAGCGGAGAAAGTTTGCAATACTTGGAGCATTTGTGCCACAACTTTACTCTGAGAAATTCATTTTCTGTTTTAGTCTAACTAAGAAGAGGGTACAGGACATCGCAAACATCTCGATCACGGGAATGTTTATCATGTATATGCTCACCGCTGTATTTGGTGAACAAGTACTGCTTCATTTTTAAACCAAAATGGTTTATTTCTAGAGGAATATAATTGAAAAGCAGGGAAGTTTATGTTAAACCTGAACATAACCTTGGTTAGACCACACTTGGAGTACTGTGCACTGATTTTGGTCTCCATATTACAAAAAGGATATAGAGGCACTGGAGAGGGTGCAAAAAAGATTTACTAGGGTGATACCAGAACTGAAAGGATATACTTATCAGGAGAGGCTGAACAGGCTGGGCTCTTTTCTCCAGAAAAGAGAAGGCTCAGGGGTGACCCAATAGAGATCTTCAAAACTATGAAGGGATCCAATAGGGCAGATGTAGAGAAGATGTTTCTGCCTGTGGGGGCATCCAAAACCAGAGGCCATATATACAAGGTTTTCACCAATAAATCCAATAGGGAATTCAGGAGAAACTTCTTTACCCAGAGAGTGGCGAGAATGCGGAACGGGCTACCACAAGGAGTGGTTGAGGCAAATAACATAGATGCATTTATGGGGAAGTTAGATAAGTACATGAGGGAGAAAGTAATAGAAGAATATGCTGATAGGGCTAGATGAAGTAGGGTGGGAGGAGGCTCGTGTGGAGCATAAACACCAGCACAGACCAGTTGGGCCAAATGGTGCTGTAAATTCTATGTAACTGAGAAACTGAGATAAGGACCCAAAATCCATAGTGCATAACATCGCCTCCATTTAAAAAGGTAAGAAGGAAGGCAAAATAAATCAGGTAGTGTTTAGATGGTGCTGGATTTGGGCTTGCGTATTGTAGCAGGGAGGGAGGACTGAGAGTTCCATGCTTTTGAGATCCTGGGAAAGAATGAGTTAAGAATAGGAGATGATGCAGTAAATTCCCATTTCAACAAAGCAAGTATGCTAGGAGGAAAAATCATAGAAGCAAAGAGCACACAAGCAGGCCATTTGGCCCATCGTGCTGTGCCGGCTCTTTGAAAGAGCTATCCAATTAGTCCCACTCCCCCTGTTCTTTCTCCATAGCCCTGCAAAGTTTTCCTTTTCAAGTACATATCCAATTCCCTTTCGAAAGTTACTATTGAATCTGCTACTACCACCCATTCAGACTGTGCATTCCAGATCATAACAATTCGCTGAAGAGTTAACTTCAGCACTTTATCAAATATGATCACATTAATCATGTGTATTTCAACATTTGTAAAGTTCCATGTTGAAATCTAATCTGTCTCTTCTCTCCTATAGGGCCATCACACAAAGAAAAAGAGCCATTAACCAGAGATGATGAGGTCTCCTCAGAGGAGCTCATTCCTGCTGAGGGCACATGGTCACAGGCGTTGCAGGCACCAGCGCAGATATAAGCACATAGACAGTTAGGTGGGATTTCACCTGATGAATCACACAAGTGAAGTTAGCATGCGCGGAGAGTGGTGGTTGGGACAGCTGTGGAGATTCTGCGTTAGAGGGCACAGTCCTCTCCAAGCTCTGCTCAGCTGGACAGAGATGCTGAACCTGGAGGGCCATCAATGAAGGAGAGAATGCTAGAGGCTCAGTAGCAGCTGTGCAAGGTACTGGCAGTCCTCCCAGACACACTTTCCACAATGGCACAGAGGACGGAGGAGTCCAGGTCAAACATTTGTGGGATGATGTCGCAGGGCTTTTCAACCCTACAATTTTCCATTGAGTGTTTGGCACGTAAAAGTGCCAGAGATAGGTAAAGAAAAGCTTTATAATTCACTGAGGGTATGCACATGGTATTTTTGATATTTGTTAATCCAATCAATTTTTTACATTGCATTAGGTTTACTAATTCGCACTACTTTCCCATGGTCCCCATTCTTGAATGGCGAGTACCAATTGTGCTTTTATTTTTTTTGGACAGATGAATTGACTGACACCAATTGGTGGATGTGGAACGAGTGGATGGATGGTCAAAGGACTGGTTGTGTGGGGGCGGGGTGGGGGAGGGATTTTATCGTGACATTGGTCCATATTACACCAGTTCGTTTCAATTTGGGCTCCCAATTGCATTATAGGAGTCCAATTTAAATATGTGAATAAGTGTCCTATCTCTCCACACGAGACGCTCAGACACCCCGCTATCCACCACCGTAATGGCGGGTAGTGGCCTAGTTCCACGAATTTCACAGTCCCCCCACCCCTGACCCTCTCCTGTCTGTCATTAATATCGAGTCCGTTAACTTTGTTTCTCTCTCCACAGATGCCGACTGAACCTGCTGAGTGTCGCTTGCATTTTCTGTTCTTATTTCAGATTTCCAAAGTTCGCAGTATTTTGCTTTTGTTTTAATTATTCAATATTTCTGCCATTTCGCTTTCAGTATATATGAATTTATCTTGTGCATCCCTTAGTGGCCCTATCCCTATCCTGATTTTCCTTGTGTTATTTATGTGTCTGTAGAATACTTTACTATTTATTTTTATATTGCTTGATGATTCAATTTCTTAGTTCTTCTTTACCTATCTAATTGTTTTTTTGACTTCTTTCCTAACCTCTTTGTATTCCCTTTTGTCATCCTGTCCTTTATTGTCTATGTACTTAGAGTATGCCTTTTTCTTTAGTTTAATTTTACCCTTATCTCTTTATTCATCCATGGTCTTTCATTATTGGCTAGCTTGTTCCTATTTTTAGCAGAATATATTTCTCCTGAACTCTATTTATTATCTTTTTAAATATTTCCCACTGCTATTCTAACTCTTTGTTTGTCAATATTTTTTTCCAGTTTATCTTCCCTAGTTCCATTTTCATCCCCTACAAATTAGCTTTTTTTCTAATCTATTACTTCGGTGTTTGTCTTACTTATATCTTTCTCAATCATTATCTTAAAACTTATTATGTTGTGATCGCTATTGCCTAGATGTTCCTCTACACTTACTGCTCTTATCTGCTCTAGTTCATTTCCCATTACTAGATCCAGCACTGATCCCTCTCTTAATGGGGTTATTATGTACTGGGAGGCTGTTGATTGGTGACCAAAGGCTTTAATGACATTTTTGGGGCATCGTGAAGAGTTTCAAAGAATGTGCAGGAGCATACTTCCAACCTCTATGCGCTAGTGCTTGAAGGATTTTTACAACTGCAGTGCACCATGCAGTGGCGGGGGTTAAAATTGACCACCTGGGTAGTTTAACCGATGGGTGGGGAATGGAAACATGGAATGAAACTGATGTATTTAGACAGGGTTCCCCAATAAAACCTCTTCCTCCACCACATGAGCCAACATTAGTTTTACTCTACACTCAATATTGTCTCTCTGACAATACCCATAGCAACCAACAACAAACCCATCTATCGCCTGACTACACTAAATAACATCATCTTACAGACAAGCACTCATTTACTCTTTTCTCCATATCAAATTTAAAAAGTGCCAGAAGTATGTAAAAGACCTTAACATAGAGTAATGCATGCTTCAGAATGGGATATGGAAAACATTTTATGCCTGAATAACCTGGATAACTCACAAGGTTTTGTCACCAATTAGTTATAAATGAAACATTTTCTGCATCGGACTCTCAAGTATGTACTGTCCTCTTATTTTGCAATACTGTAACTGTTCAGAACATCTGTAGTCTCATGAATGTTCAGTAAGTCAGATGGTGCATTTATCTCTGCAGATCACTGTTTTGACCTCTGTTGATGACCAATTCATTGCAGAGACGTTTCATTCTTCCAGCTTAGCATTTCATTCTATTGGTTACCAGACAGTACGTGACTTCCTTGAAGACTGTTTATTTTGCAGAAGAGTGCGCTAAACATCAATAATAATTAGGGATGACATTGCTTCTCACACAGGAGAGTAAATTAACTGCTTGTCACTGACTGAAAGTCAGAAAATGAATTAGGTGACCAAGTGTTATTCCTTCGAATAAGGTAATATGAAATAAGAGGGCTTTGTGATAAATCAAAATGTTTTCGTCTGAGAACCCCGAGTATGGTTTACAGTAATATTATAGCTAATTGTCACACACACACATCATGCACCTTGATCGTGGGTTAACATTACCAGCTTTTAGAAATAAAATTCTATGGATGGAGTCATGTTCTCTGTGCTAATAGTGATTTTAATGCTTATAATGGAATTATTATTTTGACATCATTACTTCAAACTTGCATTTTGCATTACCATTTAATCACAGGCATCATGCATTTGTAGTCTAATTCCTAATGGTAATAAAGACTTGCAGCTGCTCAAGAAAAGATAGGCCCCAGAGCCATGTTACAGAATTAGGAACAATCTTTCGTGTCACTGGTATTTTTATTTTGGTAGCAGCAGAGGGGTAACAGAAGGAGAAGGAAAAGGGATGAATCATTATCCTTTTCAAAGAGCTTTAACCAAACAGCAAGGCTGTGCTGCTTTCACCTCAGTGCAGATGCTCTCACTGACATAAACCATCAGTTTTTCACAAACCTAGAGTCACCTTCTGTGATTCCAGTTGCATTACCTGTGGTTGTGAAGGTCAGTGCTGCCAAGAACTTTTACACTGCCAGCCTCTTCTAAACTCCATGGGGTGATTATGCAGATATCTCATGGGCAACCATGTTGAACTGGCTATGGAAGATTACTGATGCAGCTAATAAGGGCTTCTCAATAACTACATTTTTTAAAGGAGGGGATCAGCAGAAAGCCAGTTAACAAGGTTTTCTGCTTTGGTCAACTTTCTGAGGGTACTTGGTTTTGTTGAATGCACCCACATAGAAATATCAGTACCTACCGGAATGCCTCTTCTTACATTAAAGGTCACAATGTCAGTAAATGTGTCCTTGCCAGTTTTCAAGGTTCAGCATGACTCATTCATTCCACCTCGATCTGTTCTGTCTGGAATGCTTGAATAAGATAAGAGTCCATGGATGGCTACTGGGATGATTACAGCAGTGCCATTAAGTTATAACTGATGGCTTCACTATATCATCTGTAAACTCCTGCAGAATACAGGCACAATATACCACAAAATTCCATGCTTTTGTGATTGAACATTCAGAATATTGGGAGTATCCTTCTGTTATCCAGACAGTCTGGCAGATGTTCTTCAGTGTGCCCCACAGAAGGTTTGGAATATGATATTTATAAAAAAATTAGCCATAAAACATATAATCAGTGTAAATGTGCCAGAGGAAAGAATGATCTTTTATAATGTGGGATTTTAAGTGTACTTATTCAGGTGAAGCAAATACCGCGAAATAAGGGCAAGTCAAATTATAATGGGTTAAATGCTATGAGAAAATTTGAAAATATATAGTCCCGAAAACTCACCGCCAGTGGAGGAGTGAGACTTCCATTGTGCCATTCACTTACACGTCTGTCCCCATCAGAATTGCCGGTGTCAAGCAACGATCATGCAGCAGGCAGGCATCGGTGCCAGCCTCAGCACAGCTGGGGTGCCAGCTTTTGGGGGGGGGGGGTGGAGAGCAGAAATTCTGGGATTGGAAAGTTATTGTGCAGTAGCGCCAGCTAGTCTGGCAGAAAAAAACATGGAGGAGGAAAAGATTGGCCTTCTTGCATAAAAGCCACCTTTTTTACAGCAGCTGAATGCATTGTGACCAGTTACAGTAAGGAAACTGGCCTTAAACAATCCTGTGGGCCACACTGTCTCCTTCTTTAGGTGGACAGTATTTTGGGCCCACTAGAGTTGGGACTGGCAGGAAGTCCAGCGGATGACAGTCCCACCTCCATCTATGCAGACAGGCAGTAATAGGCAGATACAAAAGCCACCTGTCCCTTCTTCTGCAGGTAAACCCCTGCGTTCTGGAATGGGGCATAGACCTGGGGGTAATTTTGAACCCTACCCACCTGGCAGAAACCGGGCAGGAAAGTAAAAATACCTAGTTACTTAACCGCCCTGATTTTAGCCTGCTCTCCTGTGCAGGAGGTAAGGACACCTGCCCAAAGACGGTGGGGTCCTTCTTTACATATGCATGTCGAATCCTGATGATGTCATCGGGATCAGACTACAATTTTAACTCAGGTCTGAGAGGGCAAGCCAATGCAACATTCCCACCAGGACAACCTGGGACAGAAGAGAATCAGCTCCAGGCGAGGTCAAAAAAAGAATGTGTTTTTCTTTCTTTTGTGGGGCCAGGAGTAGTAGGAGTGCTCCTTCGGACACCACAAGGAAAGCTTAGGCTTCTTTTCCTCCAATCTACCTCCCCTCTTGCCGAATGTGAGACCCCTGTGAAATGCACCCTGAGCCCATATCCACCAACTACCTTGTGTCGGCAAGCGGCCTCCAGGCCACGTGATTTTCTGCCATTTCCCGCCGACTGCCCACAGGAAGTGTACCGGCGAGATGTTAATAAGGCCCAGGAGTTAAAATAGCTCGGGCCTGATTTCCGCTGTAGCAGGTGAGTTTTCAACTCACCTCACCACTCACCAGCCCAAAACCCACCCGGAGTTAAAATCAGGGCCCTGGTGTCAGCCCCAAAATCTATCCCCATTCACCCTTGAATCCATCACAAAGATTGCAGATTATCGGGGCCGTAATGTTTACAAAGGGGTTCTCAAGAAACTGGTTACTTGGTAAATGGTGCCAGGCATTTGATTGACAACTCTTTAGTACATCTGTGGAAATGATCTCTCCTTGACCTCTTGGCCCTGACTCCTTCATGACTCAGTTTCTCTGAGACTTACTTTCTCTCTTCCTGTCTGTCTTCATTTCTAGCTGCATAGGTAGCAGAACTAGTAAGAGATTAATGAGCTGAATTTTTTGGTCAGCTTCATCACTGATTAGCACAAATTATTACTTATGACCACTTAATGCCACAGAAGACTGGCACTAAATAATATGATTCAGCTCAGAGCTCTGGTTGTACATTATTCTACTGCAAAAATTTTGATTTAAATGTTTATTAAAATCTCTCTGCTTGATTTCTAGAAAATTATGTCATTATAGGGTGCATTCCACAATCCCAAGGAAAATGGCTGTGGGATTGCTGCACAAGTGCATTGGGGAGCTGGGCTAATTAGATGTGATAGGGTCAGCTAATTTAGATAACAGGGTTATGACTGCATATGGGTGGGAAATGGGTAGAGCAACAGCTCTGAAAGGGCTAATGCTGTTTTCTAAGTATCTGCATCTTTGCTGGGACTGTGGAATCTTGCCAAGATGCAGGTGCAAGAATTTCATCCCCTTTGATGAGGAGACATTGGGGATGAAATTTAACTTTGGTGGTGGGGGGTGGGGGGGTGAAACGGATTGGCCATTCGTTGTATAACCTGCACGATGTTCCTTTCCATTGAAGTCCATGAACTTCACTGCAATTGGTTGATTTAATGGAAGATATGAAACAGAGGATGGTATCCATATTTGAAGTAGATGAGAATTCTCCTCTAAGACCTACTATACTACATGCATGGCATTGGGTACAATTGAATGCTATTTCGCACAAGCATAGGTTGTAGGAATAAACAATTATCTGGACTGAGGAAGAGGCAGGACTTACTGCCACCCCCTCCCACCCCTTGGCTAAGAACCTAACCCATCCAAAATCCCAGGGTCAGGGTTATTTAAATGTTTGGCATAACTGGGCAGATGCTGGGAAGTGGGGGGTGGGAGTTGGATAGGGGAGGAATTTTGCTATGGCACCTTACCACAACATATGTGAGCCTGCAGGACTCAAGGATGCAGAAGAAAACATTTTTAAAAAATCATCCGTAGTCTTTTTCTGTCAGTTTCTGTGATCAATTGCATAGCCGAAATTGGCCTTTGAATTTTTTAATTCTCCCTACCCCACAGCCCTCGCAAAGTGGGATGCGAGGGGTTCACAGGTGTCCCTAATGACCAGTGTTGCCAAAGGCATATATGAGAAAAATCCATTGGATGATGTATTTCCCTCATTTACTTGGCATTGTAATATACTCAGAAACCCTGTCCTAGCCTAACTTAATAGTCTGCCCTGGCTTCATTTAGCATTCCGACTGAATGATTTGCACCAACAATTGTCGAAACTTCCATTTTGAAGGAAAAATCACCTTTGGTGGCCAAGTACAGATTTTGTTGCAATCTTACAAGAAACACCAGCAAAATATCTGTACCACGTTGAGCATGTCTTCTAGAGGGAGACAACGTTGCAAGAATTAACTTTCAATATTTTTAGGAACTGTCAGCTGTCCTTAGTGCAGCAATAATTTTGCAATACGGTTAAAGCCTCAAAACTTCCCCGCTCTAGACCTACATACTGATTGGGCTCTTCCTGATCGCCCAGAGAACTGCATAGGACAAGGTACAATTTTTCTTTGTTTAGTGACATCGTAAATATGTTCTTTTTGAAAGTATCTACAATGTCATGTTACGTAATTGGAGCATTCTTCAAAACAAAGGTTAAAAGATTGTGTTTTCTTAACTCCAAAGGGGATATTTGTTTTATCCCCCTTGGGAAATCAGCTTAATTAATTTAAAGTACGATGTAAATGGCAGGCAGTTGTTTCCAGTTGTTATTGGGATATGATTCCATATATCGGCTCCTGCTTTTTAAAAATTCGTTCTCGGGATGTGGGCGTCATGGCAAGGCCGGCATTTGTTGCCCATCCCTAGATGTCTTGTACAACCTGAGTGCCTTGCTAGGTCACTTTAGAGGACAGTTAAGAGTCAACCATATTGGTGTGGGACTGGAGTCACATATAGGCCATAGTGCTAAGGAAGGCAGGTTTCCTTCCCTAAAGGACATTAATGAAGCAGTTAGTCCGACAGCTTCATTGTCACTTTTACTGATACCAGTTGGAAGAACAGTAGATCCAACAATATAGCACTCTCTTAGTATTGATGTGTAGCCAGGATCAGTTGCTCAATTTTCACAGTGGGATTTAAACCCTTAATCTTTCCTATTCAGAAGTGAGAGTGCTATGAACCGAGCTAAACTGACACTTTGTTAATACAGTGCAGATCTGTCAGCATCTTAAAAGTGAAAAGAGATTAACGTTTTGGGTAGGAACTCGTCATTAGAACTAAATTATTTTAAATGATTTACTGTCTGTTTTATGTGAGCATTTACTTTGGTTAAACAATCAGATAAAATGCACCTTACATGCAACCATTGTGTTGTTTATGAACATTTTAATTTGGAATCTCACATCAAAGGAGATTGGGGTATAAATCCAGTTTATGAAGGCAATTGAGAGATTAGGAAAGCACAAGATCGGAAAAGACTCTGCAGTCCATCTGGGCGGTCCCCAGTCCCACAGTTCTTTACTTCTTGCTGGATTCTGAAGGCTGATCTGATAGAAGAGCTCCATGAGAGTGTGCTTCACATACTTCATGTGAAACCCCTACTTGAGGAATGAGCCTTGAGACAATTCGGCCAGAAGTCTGGGTTGTTAACATTCTCCATGTAGTGCTAAGGACTTTGTTTTGTTTCAAGAGACTAGTCTAACTGCTGGAAAAAGGCTGGTGAACTATATGTTATATATTCCTACTTGCCTTGCAGTATTAGTGTAATTAATTGCTTTTTTGACTCTGGTGGTCATTTTGACTTTTGGCGCTAATGTAAAACGGGCAATATCAGATTGTCTGCCTGTTATATAACTCTCCCAATTTTCATTTCCATTGACTTCAATGGAATCAAAAATCGGGAAGGATGTATAACACGCGGCCGATCTGATATCGCCCTTTTCAATATCACCAAATGTTAAAATGAACCCTATCTGTTTTGCAAATTAAATCAGCGATTCACCCTTTCAAAACTGTTTCATGTTTCATATTTTCCATTTATCCAAAGTGAGGGAAGGAGTGTTGCATGAGGCCAAACTTAATCCAATGGCAGTAATACAATTGAATTAATTATTGATGCCTGGCTCCATGCACTTTGAATGAGAAAATCGTGCAAAAGAACTCAAAAATGTCACATATGGTGGACATAAAAGGTAATTTTACAAAATCATGCTCCCAGAGGGAAGCCTATCCTGAATTCTCGATATATGCTCCTGGTGGGCGAGGCTTCCCGTTAGGAGTGCGATTTTGTAAAAATTCTAGCCTACTACTGGGAAGAGGTACACCAATCCCACATTACAGTTCTAAATGTATCACAGGAACACTGCATTAAGAGATGAAGGTACAGTAGGGAAGTCATGGCTGATCAGTACAATTGATGTACCACAAACATAAATGCCTTTGCTGCAGGCTTATTTTTTGGCAGCAGGAGCAAGAGTTTGGGGAGAACTTCCTTGAACAGCACTTCAACTAAAGAAATTTCTGCCAATGTAAGTCCAAATCAACCATAGCCACTAGTGTCCCGCTGTATTACATAATGTAACCAGCCAATCACACACCAGTACCAACCGTATTTCTAAAGATTGCCAATTAATATGTTTGACCTTTACACAGATTATGTATTTTCTAGAAAACAAATACACAGAAATAAGTACCAAATAATCTGTTGTTGACAAGTGTAGCTTAGAAGTGCTATTTTGTGCAATAGAAAATGTTATCCTAAGACCTCTGTACCTCTACTCAGCAAGTTCCCTAACTCCCATTTGACCAAAAAAGAAGTCCCATTCAAAAATTAAATGTTGAATTTGGGATGTGGGATGATGGAGGGATCAGCAGCACTCTCAAATGCCTGAAAATCAGCACAGAAAGTTTCAACTTTCTCAATGGATGATTCAGTAAAGATAACTTTACAAATGTGCACTCCCACTGTAGGGCTTTAACTTCAGTCGGTGAAAATTCCTGTGGGACACATTGATCTCCATACCCGAATTCCAAATGAGTGAAGCTCTGTGCTGGGAGCACACATTTGTAAAATTGCCCTCAGTGGATTTTTGGAGGGGAAAAGGATGAGTGCAGTGAAATATTTCTATGACTTTGTGGGGCATAATTTCCTCTTTTTGTAAATTTTAATGGCCAACCATCAAAATGCAGGTGAGAGCAAATTTGCCGCAGCTGATTTGGTGCAACATGATTTCATTAGCAGGAACAACAGAAAAGTGGACAATTACAGCGTAGCTGTATTAATGGTCCTTCCATATCTCAACAGTAACCAAATCCCTTAACTGGTAAAATGACAACATTTTTGTCCATGCGGGCATGGAGTGCTCCAACTTTTCAGTAATGCCTCAGTGTCAAATGCAAAAGGTCTTTTCACTGAATGGACTCTGGACGTCCTGGTAGATTTTGTTATGGAGAAGTGGGAATGGCCTTTTCGGTGCAGCAGAGCAGCCCACGAACATGCAGTGACGACAAAGTTCATTGACAGTACATCGTTGAACAAATAAGCTAATTGTTGGCTACTGTGAAGAGCTGGAAAGAGTTTTCCTGGCTTGAAAAGAAGCACCAAGATGAGACAAGATACAGTGGTAGCAAAGGAGATAAAATTAAATGGTAAATAAAAAGCTGTGCTTTCAGAAACAAATGACTACATTTCAATGTACCATGTCATCCTGTCTTAATACGGAGATGAGGGTCATATATGTAGATAAAGTTAAGCCATTGATGTCATATTGCAATTCAATAGAGACTAGACTATAGTCAAGAATTAATTTCAATGGGACAAATGACTCTGTCTTAATTTACACCTCTCATGCTTGCACATAATAGAAGAACAAAGAGAGGAACAGATGGTGAACCCTCTCAGGCGAACCCGTTAACATCATGGGAAATGAGAATTCTGCAATTAATAAGGAGAGAGGCTCTCAAGAGTGCTGGGCTTAGTGAAGTTGGGTGGGTGCAAAGCCCAACTGGAATGTTCTATATTAATCATATATTCCATGATTTCCATCATATCTTACATCAACGTCGCTATACATAGCACTATATGAAAATAGTTAATTTGGTGACAATGCACTAACCATATGAATCAATGCAATTACTTACGCCTAATCTTCCATCTGCTCTCTTCGCGAAGGAAGGAAAATCAAATGCTCTGCAGCCGCAGAGAAATAGTCAGCAGAGCACCAACCATCACTGCACACACTCGAAGCAAGCATCAGCAAAGTTACACACAGCTTGTGATAAATATGCAGTGACATTGCTGAGGAAGCACAGGGTGGTGTTGAAGGGCAAGCAATGATGGGAGTTGATGAGGAGTGAGTAAGATCAGAGAGAAGATTTTATGGGGTAGATTATTAACTTGCCACCGGGGCGTAAAACTGATGTAATGGATCAACTGCAAATTATAGAAACCATTCAAATAAATGGAAATTAAAATCGGGTGGTTTCTATAATGGTCTGATCTGCAGTGCCTCTTTTACACTGGGCAGCAACTTGAAAATCTACCCCCATGTGTTTTTCAAATTCCACAAATTTCTCACCCATTTCTGGTATAACACACAGCTGAAATTCTGTTATGCGAAGGTCAGGAAACCAACTAAGAGAGGACTCAAAAAACATAAAATCCTATGGCATGGAAGAAAACAACCTCCAGTTGCTCACCTCCAGTTGGCTGCATCATTTTACAGAAGAGAACACCAGGTAGCGGATCAATAGTTCTGCTGCCCCATTTCCTTTTAGGCTCCCGACTGCTGGTGGTACAGAGAGAGAATCTGGAAGCTTTACACCAGCTCTAATACTTATCACTCCTGGCACATCATAAAAATCTTGGTAGTTTTGATGATAATGCCTTTTTTTTGGTAACAGGCATCAATAAGATTTGACCCCATTTATTTCCTGTAATTTTTCAATATTCATTATGACCAGTCATTGCAGAGCAGTAAACAACAAAACAAAGGGGTTGACGTCCTCTTGATCATCTTCCTTAACTTCGGTGGAAGATCCATGGAAACCCTGAAGAAATGGCGCAAACTTTGTCCTCTGACCAGAGATATCCTTGCAGCTCTTCTCTGTACCACTACCAGGGCTTAGATGTTTTTCTTATGCCTCCATGACCAGAACTGTATGTTGTATTCAAGGTGCAAAGTTGACCAGAGTGCTATACAGCAACATGGTGAGCTCAGACTTGCACTCTACTGATTTGGCAATAGAATTTCCATTTGTCCGACATTTCCGTGGTTTTTCCGCCAAAGTTACGATCGGGAAAAGCCTGGAAGTGGTGTAGAGAAGAGCCACAAGGCTGATTCCTCTGGTCAGAGAGCAGAATTAATAAGAAAGATTTGACAAATGTGCACTCTTCAGCCTTGAAAGGAGGTAAAAAGGGAGATAGAACCAGTCCAGGGAACTATAGACCAATTAGCTTAACGTTAGTGGTAGGAAATCCTTACCCAAAGAAATAATAAAAAAATCTAGAAACCGAAAATATAATAAAGAATAGTCAGTACGGATTTTGAAAGGGAAGGTCATACTTGACCAACTTTATTGAATGCTTTAAAGTAACAGAAAGGGTAGACAAGGGTAATGTAGTAGAAGTAATATATTTAGATGTTCAAAAGGCCTTCAATAAGCTACCGCATAGTAGACTCATGACATAGGTCAGAGCACGTGGAGTCAGGGGACAAATAGCAGAATGGATAGCAAGCTGGTGATAAAACAGAAAACAGAGAGTTGAGACTCTCTGGCTGGCAAAAGATTGGCAATCGGACTGGCAAAAGGTGGGAAACGGTGTTCCACAAGGATCGGTGCTGTTCACCATTTATATAAACGATTTGGACTTGGGAATTGGAAGTACAATTTCAAAATTTGCGGATAACACCAAATTGGGGGGTATAGTTAATACTGAGGAGGACTGCGACAAAATACAGGAGGACATTAATAAACTTGCAGAATGTGTATGTAATTGGCAAATGAATTTCAATATAGATAAGTGTGAGGTGGTACATTTTAGTAGGGAGAATAAGGAGGCCTCATACTCCTTGGAAAATAAGAGTCTAAATGGGGTAGAGGAGCAGAGGGATCTGGGGGTACAGATACAAAAATCACTAAAAGTAGCGACGCAGGTTAATAAGGCCATAAAAAAAGCAAACCAAGCACTGGGTTAATTTCTAAAGGGATAGAATTGAAAAGCAGAGAAGTTATGTTAAACCTGTATAGAACCTTGATTAGACCACATTTGGACTACTGTGAACAGTTCCGGACTCCATATTATAAAAAAGATATAGAGGCACTGGAGAAGTGCAAAAAAGATTTACTAGGATACCAGAACTGAGAGGATATACTTATCAGGAAAGGCTGAACAGGCAGGGGCTCTTTTCTCTAGAAAAGAGAAGGCTGAGGGGTGACCTGATAGAGGTCTTTAACATTAGGAAAGGGTTTGATAGAGTAGACGTAGAGAAGATGTTTCCACTTGCGGGGGAGACCAGAAGTAGGGGCCATAAATATAAATTAGTCACAAATAAATCCAATAGGAAATTCAGGAGAAACTTCTTTACCCAGAGAGTGGTTAGAATGTGGAACTCGCTACCTCAAGGAGTAGCTGAAGCGAATAGCATAGATGCATTTAAGAGAAGCTAGATAAACACATGAGGGAGAAAAGAATAGAAGGATATGCTGATATGGTTAGATGAAGGAGGGAAGGAGGAAGCTCGAGTGGAGCATAAACACCGGCATGGACCTTTTGGGCCGAATGGCCTGTTTCTATGCTGTATATTCTATGTAATTCCATGTAATTCTCTGCAAATGTGCGGAGTGAGACTAGCTGGATTGCTCTTGCAGAGAACTGACACTGATTTGACGGGCCGAATGGCCTCCTTCCGTGCTGTAACCATCCTATGATTCTATGATTCTATGAAATGTGAAGGAACTTCATAGAGATACATGAAATACTAAGTGGAATAGAAAAGGTTAATTTAGATAAACTACAACTGCAGGACTAGGGAACATAGGTACAAGCTTGTAACTGGAAAATTCAAGACTGATGTCAATATGCATTTCTTCATGCAAAACGTGAATAATACCTGAATGGTCTTCTGGCTAGGGTAATTGACGCAACATGTCTGAAGTTATTCAAGGGACAGTTGGATACTGTATTTGGAGAACCATAGGTTTTTTAGGGGAGCATGAGCTAGATGGGTAAAATAGCCTCCCTCATCTGTACTTACCTTGGTTATCTGGGAAAGAAACAGATAATCCTAATTTCTATTGGGCAGGCCTTGAAGGGTTAAATGTTTGTGTTTGTACATACTTCAACTTCCAATTACTCCAGAGCAAACACGAAAAGGAACTCACAAAGAGTCGCCATCTGTGATACTATTAGGTGACAAAAGAGAGAATAGTGAGCGGATCTCACATATTGTCCAAAGCTGTTAAGAACCAGACAGGAGCTAATTGTGATAATAACAGAAGAGCTCTTAGGCAGGAAAAATGACAGGCACTACCACAGGAGCAGGTACCATCAGATACCTCACTTCTGTCATCACTGTTTGCAGCAGCTGCTGCTTTAATGTACCCATCCCATCCCTGGAGATTAATTGTGACCTTTTGTGGAATGATTGAGCTAATTAGAAAAACATAATCGAACGCTTGTTATGTTGCTTAATTTTAGATGATGTTACAAACGACATTTACACAGTCAATTTTCTGTGCCTGTTTTGTAGGCAGCATTTTGTAAAGGTTCTAGAATAAATGGAACAGAAGGCTAGGGTTTATCTGCCTCAGAGGTACTATAATTAGCAAACATGTACAGCAGCCTGGAATTGCATAATGCAAAAAAAAATGAAAACAATAATCTCATGCAGATTTTTTAAGATGTGCTTTATGATTATAATTTTTTTAAACTTCTGTATTGAGCTTTCATAATGCACCATAATGCAATGCTAAATACTTGCTGTAGGTCTACAGAAGTAACCATGTACTGTTAATTGCCAAGTGTTTAAAGGTAAGGACTTTTCTCTAAACTCAAGACCATTGATATAACTAGAGATTAAAACGTAAATTATTTGATCCCGTGCTTCCAGAGAGGAGCACAGTTGAAGAAAGCATGGATTGGAGAACCGGGGATACAGTGTTGTACTCCTATCTTCAACGTATGTTCCCTTTGAGCGTGGTTTCTCCATTGTGAGCGTAGGATTGCTGAATTTAGTCCTTTGTTCAACAGTGACAGCCTCAAAATGATAGACAATATTTACCTTATACATTTTGGCTAAAGACATTTATCAATTCCTCAAACACATTTTCCTTTGAAATGCTGCTCATTTTTGAGTGGCTTTAAGGCACAAAAATGAGTAAAATTTGGTGGTGCGGCTTACTGCTGCAATCCCACCGGAAGAATTTGCAACCATCTGTTCCAAAAACTGCCAGTCCCAATAACTGCACAGCCTGAGCCTGCCCCACCAGTTGTGGCCTACAATTTCCCCCAATCAGTGCCCCTAATCTGGCATCAGCAAACAGTGTCACTATATAAGTGGCAGAATGAGAAACACAGTGGTATCTCTGAGGCAGATATCACATAGGGAAGGCCACCTCTGCTGAATTACTGCAGCTTTCTAAAACTTTACCAGCCCAGCAATTTTTTGACTGAGCTCTGGAGCTTCACAAAACAGTTCTCCTGCCATTTAAAGTGGATACTAGAAACTTTTACAGTTTGCATTGGGGAAATGGATTTCGCAATTGGAATCACTCTCCTCCTATTTTATGAAGAAAAAGAGGAGGAAATGGAAGAAGCTCTATTGGAGGAACTTAGAGTCACAGAAGGCATTTATTTACAACATGCTGACACTCACTCCACAGGATTTATAGACCTTGAATGTCTTACTTATAATTCACTGCCCTGTAGGCTATGGGAAATTATACCATCTGCTGACCGAATGGCACAGTCACGGTGGGCCGAATTGCCTCTTTCTGTGTTGTATCATTCTATGAAAACCTGAGTCCACTCCATTGAGGAGCACAGCATTATCTGCAGCAATGAAAGTGACTGTGATTTTTTTTGCCACTGGATCTTTCCAGGCAGCACATCATCGTATAAAGAAGGTCACTGGTGCTCTATTCAGGTGGGCTTCACAGTTCATAAACTTCACAATGGAAAACAAAGAGAGTGAGCAGTCTAATTCCATAGACTGCCAGGGTTCCCACAGATGCAGGGGGCAATTGACGGAACATATGTAGCCTTAATAGCCCCATACAACAAACCCATCAATTTCATTAGCAAGAAAGGGCTTCATTCTATCAATGTTTAGCTACTGTGTGATGCCAATCACTTTATCCTGCATGTTAATGCCTGCAACTCAGGAAGCTGTCATGATGCTTCCATCATGCGGCAATCTGCCATATCAATCATAATAACTCAAAACCATGTATCGGGGTGATTGATTAGTGATTACGGATATCCTCTGCAGTAATGGCGAATTACACCAGTGTGGCATCTTCAGGCAGAAATGGAGAACACACACAATGAAGCCCATGGAACGTGTGATAGAGCAGACCCCTGCAGGCATTCTGAAGCCTTGTGTGAGGTGTTTGGACTAATCTGGAGGATCTCGGCAGTACAGCCCAGCATGAGTGTCCAGAATAGTAGTAACTTGCTGCATGCTGAATATGCTGCAATGCAGAAAGAATTACTCTTTCCTGAAGCTGAAGAAGATGATGATGAAGGAGAAGAAGATTGCCCTCCAACTCCACAGCAGGAGGAGGGTGCACAGGAAGGAGAAGAGGTAGAGAAAGAGATCCACCAACATGCAGCCAGAGGAAAGAGGCAGCAGATTACAACAATTGCTTTCAATAAAAATAGTTGACAAGGCAAATAAAAATCCTCCCCTCATGGCTGGTCTCCCTGCACATGGCCAAACTGTCTCATTAAGACCTGTATTCCCAAAGGATCTGTACTTGCATCATTAATAGAAATCTCACTCTCAAATTTCATCAACTCATTCTATTAAGTTGCAGATGTCCAGAAAAATGAATTCTGAAGTCTATGTAGTCAAACAATTTTTACATTCCAGCAATATATTTTCCAAGTGATTCCAGTAATTTCAAAAGCTAGCTACAGCTACTACTTCCCACATGTCTATCCTTTGTGCCAGCTAACTTCCTTACTTGAGCTCCTATTCTCCTACAAGGTACTCCCATTCTGATATAAGGTTGAGAGGTGGGTGGCTGGGACGGTTCTCCTAGAGCCTTTGAGAATGGAAGTGAGTCTCAAATCAGTGACGCTGCTGTCCTTGAGTGTTCTGTTTCTGTTAGTCTGAAAGGTAGAGAGGAGGAGAGGTTTAAGAAAGAAATTCCAGAGCTAAGGGCCTATAGAGCTGAAGGCATGACCACTATTGGTGGGGCGAAGGAACTGGGGGATCAAAAGAGGCCAGAGTTGAAGGAATGGAGAGTTCTTGGAGGGTTGTAGGGCTGGAGGAGGTTACGGAGATAGGAAGGGGCAAGGCCATGAAGTGACTCAAACATAAGAATTTTAAAATCGAGGCATTGGTGGACCGGGAGCCAATGTAGGTCAGTGAGCACAGGTGTGATGGGTGAATGGGACTTGGTGTGAGTTAGGATACGGGCAGCAGAGTTTTGGAGGAGCTTGAGGGTGGAAGATGGGAGGCCATCCAGGAGAGCATTGGAATACTTGAGTCTGGAGGTAACAAAAGTATGGATGAGGGTTTCAGCAGCAGATGGGCTGAGACAGGGGTGGAGACGGATGATATTATGGAGAAGGAGGTTGGCTGTCTTTGCGAGGGAGAGGATATGGAGTCGGAAGCTCAACTCAGGGTCATAAAGGACACCGAGGTTGTGAACAGTCTGGTTCAACCTGTGACTGTGGCCATGGAGAGAGATGGACTTGGTGACAAGGGAACAGAGTTTTTGGTGGGGGCTGAAGAGGTTGACTTCAATCATGGAAGCTGTTTCCACTGCCTGCCAAAGATATCGATGTTGCCAAATCATTGTTCATTTGAAGATTGGACCCTGAGATCTGAGTTGCTAGTCTCCTCAATTTAGGGTGAGCATTTCTTCTCCCTCTGTGGATGAATGGTTCACTCCCCCTCTTCCACTCCCAGAGCCTCATATTCACTAATGCTCGGTGCTTCATCCTGTGAAAACTCTCCCCTCTCACTAACTACATGTAATAAATTGGATAGCCAGGTGGTGAAGGATAGAATACGAGAGTCTGGTCTTCAGTAGCTTCCGAGTCTTCATTCACAGAGATCCACATTACCCACTGTGCACCCCCTCGGTAAGCTCTCATTGATACGCACCACCTGAATACAATTAACACTAATTGATATAAATTATATGGATACAAATCACACTACATCCCCCCAAGAGGTTGTCTCTGAGTTGGTCCTGGAGTATATCAAATGCCAAGGTGGAAGGGGCAGAAGTTATGCAGCTTGACATGCCCGACTGCTCCTATGACCAGTCCTCTTCTCTTCCAAACCATCCCCCCTTCAGCTGTGTGAACATTCACAGGGCTCTTTGAAGAAATACTGGCTGAGTTAATGCCCATTTAAATACTTCGATATTCCACAAGAAGCTGAAACTAACTGTGCTCTCCCTGGCCCTGACTTCACCAATCTGCTTCACCTCCTATTTCTCTCATGTGCCTTCTAAAGAGCTTCAAAGCTTCTTCCTTGTTCGCACTCAAATTTCAGAAAGTGGGTGTTCCTCCTCCAGATGTCTGTATCCATCCCATGACTATAATGTTTGCAGGTGCAGACTGCTTTTAAGCACCTCAGGGCTGAAATTCTAATTAGGCCCAGGGTTCAACTCAGGTAGATAGCCCTACTAGAGCCCAGCATGAGGAGGAATCTGGTTGAGCTGGCATGACTTCCATGGAGGCCCTTGGAAAGACCCCAGGACTGCACTGGAGAGACATGATCAATCCCAAAAGGAATTGAATATCTTCTCCATTTGTTCCTTTTAATCCCCACAAGCAGAGCAAGTTGGGACATATTTGCTATCCTTATGCCTTTCAATACTCTCTCATCATGTTGGAACAACATGGCACCACACCAAATTTCCACACTATTGCCAGGGTGAGCACCTCTGATGCATCCTCACAGGTACATGAGAATGACTCCGTCCCCAGGATTTGGGGTGGGATCCATGTCTGTGTCTGTTGTGCGGGATTCCCATTCGACTGCACCTACACCAGTAGAGACAGGACACCGGAATTTCAGCATCCCCTTCTTTGAGACTAGTACAACCCCCTTATGGCAGCCAATGTGAAATAAGACAGTGGTATGGAGTTAAAAAGATGCATTATTGGTTTCAGGGGTTGCTTGTAAACTGTGCAGGTTTCCTTTCACATAGTCAATGACACAGAGAGGGCATGACAGGCAAAGGGAAAGAATTGTGCCTCAATCATGGGAACAACACCACCTGCACGTTCCCCTCCAAGTCACACACCATCCCGACTTGGAAATATATCGCCGTTCCTTCATTGTCGCTGGGTCAAAATCCTGGAACTCCCTTCCTAACAGCACTGTGGGAGATCCGTCACCACACGGACTGCAGCGGTTCAAGAAGGCGGCTCACCACCACCTTCTCGAGGGCAATTAGGGATGGGCAATAAATGCTGGCCTCGCCAGCGACGCCCACATCCCGTGAACGAATAAAAAAAAAATCATTCTTACAGGATGTGCATGGGGAATAGTGCCTTACCTTGGTCAAACTTGTGAGGTCATAAAACGAATTTCTGCACTGTGGGGCAGTCTATGGGGTGCTGGAGGTTGTGCTGAATGCCTCGGCCACCTCCTCCCTCAGTGTTTGAACTATTATCCTATGGGTCTTCCTGGTCTCAGAACTGGGGCACGTGAGGAAAATCCACAGGGAACCTGGTCTCCACTCCTCCACCACCTTTTACACGCAGCAGGCTGACAAGGAACAGCCAGTGGCGGTCCCCACGGGGGCTTGGGGAATGAAATGCAGGTTATGACGGTAAGGTGGCAGTAAACCTTGCCTCCCGAATTTCCAAACATTCTTTGCCGTATTCCCATCCAAAACTGGGTGGGACGGTGGAAAATTTCCCACAGTACCTTTCATGGATATTATCACTATTTTGCTCGTGGTGTTGTATGCTGTGCATATCCCTGGCTAAGTCAAATAGTAGTCAGACACTATCAAATTGCCCTCGCCCTGTCTTGAAAAAATTGGTGTTGACATTCTGGCACAGTCAATGTAGTACTGGATGAGGTTTCAATGGTTCTGCTTGTTGGTTTGGCCTATAAACAGGAGGAGTAATATCTACCACAGGAGCAATATCTGATTTATTCTGGGCAAATACTCAATGAGAGATTTTACCCACATGTATTTTACGCATGTATTTATACTAGGAACTGAGTTCCGAGCATAAATTTGGTGCAAGATCATCACAAACCCTGGAGCAACAGTGTCAACGGCCGTTCATGCCATTTCTCCATACTTTTTGGTGGGAGATCGGGGAATCCCTGTGGAAATTACTGGAGAATCTCTTTTAGTCTCAGTTTACAGTTCAGCCTCTGTTACGATACTGGTATAGTGATAGTAATCTTGTCAATGTATGCTTGAATATCCTTTCCTGCTTTTTCATTGGACTTTTGCGTTTGTTCGATTGTGCTTGATAGTGCATCAGTAGCATATATAAACTTGCCAGATGTATATGATGCCCCCATGTCATAGCTCTGTAGCCTGATCATCATTCTTAGTATTCACAAAGGATGATCATTTAAATATTTCGCAAACAGGGCAATTAGCAACTTGTGGTCTATCTCAACACTAGTGAAACAGCCACACACAAATTGGATGACCACAAGCAGAATGTGTCAGGAAGGGATGGAGAGTTTAACAAAGGTAATAGGGCATTAATGACTATGGTCACATCAGGGAAAAATAGTAAAAAGTTAAAATTAAAGGCGCCATATTTGAATGCACAAAGCATTCGTAACAACATAGATGAATTAATGGCACAAATAGAGATGAATGGGCTTGATCTAGTAGTCATTATTGAGTTGCAGGACGACCAAGGTTGGGAACTAAATATTCCAGGGTACTTGACTTTTAGGAGGGGGTGGGTAGCCTGGTAATAAAGTATGAGACAAAGGCAATAGTGAGAAAGAACCTTAGCTCAGAAAATCAGGATTTGAATCAGTATGGGTGGAGCTAAGAAATAACAAAGGACAGAAAACACTGGTGGGAGGAGTTTATAGGCCCCCTAATAGTAGTTATAATGTTGGGAAGAGTATTAAACAGGAAATTAGAGGAGCCTGTAACAAAGATAATACAATAATTGTGGGGGACTTTAATCTTCATACAGACTGGGCAAACCAAATTGGCAAAAGTAGTTTGGAGGACGAGTTCATAGAATGCATTCGAAACAGTTTTCTAGAACAATATGTCAAGGAAACAATGAGGGAACAGGTTATTTTAGATCTAGTATTGTGTAATGAGACAGTGGTAATTAGTAATCTTATAGTTAAAGACCCTCTGGGGTAGAGTGATCATAATATGATAGAATTTCATATTGAGTTTGAGAGTGATGTAGTTAAGTCTGAAACTAGGGTCTTAAGCTTAAACAAAGCCAATTATGTAGGTATGAGGGGCGAGTTGGCTAAGGTTGATTGGGAAATTAGATTAAAAGATATGATGGTAAATAAACAATGGCGAACATTTAAAGAAATAGTTAATAATTCTCAATGAATATACATTCCTTTGAGGAATAAAAATTCCACAGGAAAAATGATCCAACCGTGGCTAACTAGAGAAGTTAAGGATAGTATTAGATTAAAAGGAGAGGCTTACAATGTTGCCAAAAAGACTAGTAAGCCTGAGGATTGAGAGGGTTTTAGAAATCAGCAAAGGATGACCAAGAAACTGATAAAGAGGGAGAAAATAGAATGTGAGAGTAAACTAGCAAGAAATATAAAAACAGAATGTAAGAGCTTCGACAAGTATATAAAAAGGAAGAGATTAGCGAAAGTAAACCTGGGTCCCTTAGAGGCAGAGACAGGAGAAATTGTAATGGGGAACAAGGAAATGGCAGAGACATAAATAAATATTTTGCATTAATATTTCACATTAGAAGACACAAAAAGCATATTGGAAATAGTGGGGAACCAAGGGTCTAATGAGATTGAGGAACTTAAAGTAATTAAGATTAGTAAAGAAAAAGTACTGGAGAAATTAATGGGAATAAAAGACGACAAATTGCAGATGACGCAAAACTTGGAAGTGTAGTAAAGAATGAGGACAGTAATAGACTTCAAGATGTAAGGGGTCGCACAGCACCAGGATATAGTCCAACAGCTTTATTTGAAATCACAAGCTTTCGGAGCTTTGCTCCTTCATCACCTGACGAAGGAGCAAAGCTCCGAAAGCTTGTGATTTCAAATAAAACTGTTGGACTATAACCTGGTGTTGTGCGACTCATATTTGTCCACCCCAGTCCATCACCGGCATCTCCACTTCAAGACAACAAGATGACATAGATAGGTTGGTGGAATTGGCGGGCATATGACAGATGAAATTTAATGCAGAGAAGTGTGAAGTGATACGTTTTGGCAGGAAGAAAGAGGAGAGGCAATATAATCTAAATGGTACAATTCTAAAGGGGGTGCAGGTACAGACACATGGGGGTATATGTGCACAAATCTTTGAAGGTGGCAGGACAAGTTGAGAAAATGGTTAGAAAAGCATACCGGATCCTGAGCTTTATAAATAAAGGCACAGAGTACAAAAGCAAGGAAGTTACGTTGAACCTTTATAAAACACCGGTTCAGCCACAACTGGAGTATTGGCCCCGATATTACCAGGAAGGCGGGATGGCAGCGGGGGGGCAACTGGGCGCGTGGGTAACCCGCCCATTAAAATCCGTCCGTTCCTCACGTGATCGCGGGTAAATTGAAGCCACTTACCGAGGCTTCCAGGTTTCCCGTCGTCAACCTGCGCAGCGGGCGGACTGCGCACCCGCATCACAGGCTGTCAGCTGGAGGAGCCCTATTTAAGGGGCAGTCTTCCAATGCTGCTCCTACAGCAAAGAACCAAAAGTACAGAATGGAGCAGACCAGGGGAAAGGCTGCTCCCAGATTTACCGATGCCTCACTCCAGGTCCTACTGGATGGGGTGAGGAGGAGGAGGAGGGATATTTTCTACCCAGCGGAAGGGAGGAAGTGGCCTGCCTCTGCCACCAAGAAGGCCTGGCTCGAGGTGGCAGAGGAGGTCACCAGCAGCAGCAACATCTCCCGCACATGGATCCAGTGCAAGAAGTTCTTCAATGACCTAACTAGCTCAGCCAAAGAGTGTACACTTCCTCATTCTCCTACATTCCATCTTTCACATCACCGCCCCCACTCCACAGCTCCTTCTGCACTGCGAACACCACTCTATCACATCACTCCTCACACCCACTCAAACCTCATCCTCAACTTACCTACACTTACTCACCTTCATAGTACTCATCCCACCACTACCACTCAACTCAATCCTCATACAATGTCATGGCTCTGTCTCATACTCACCCTCTGATGCATCTCTTTCACGGTCAGCCGCACCCAAACCAATGCATTCAGCGGTTGGCCACGTCACCATCCCTCACTCATGCATCTCTACTTTCTCCCCTTATAGGAGAAGAGAGCCCAGAATGCACGAGAGTGGGTGAAGACCGGAGGGGGGCCGCAACATCAGGTCGTCCTCATGGACGCGGAGCAGGAGGCTCTCGAATTGAGCCGCATCCTCGAGTGCCTGTCCACCGGGGACGCTGAGACTGGCACCCGACAAATGGCTGGTGACAGAACGTTAACATTCAGCACTCACAATAGCAAATGATGTTAACATGCCTTGCCATCTTCAGCACCTCAACATCTGTCATCATGCTTGCCTTCTGTTCTCTTACAAGGCCTTCAGTGATCGCCATGACAACGAAGGGCGATTCCTCAAATGACCTGCCGGCTTCTGAGGGGGCACCATCACATCTGAGCGAGCCATCTACCAGCGCAGATACACACACCTCAGTGGGTCCCCGTCCTCAGTTAGTTGGAGTCACACATGGTGAGTCACCACACACATGTGAGCACGAGCAGACACTGGTGGCAGGGGCAGCTGTGGAGAGACCGTGTCGGTGGGAGCACTCTTCTCCAGGCTCTGCTCAGCTGGACACAGATGCTGAACCCTGGGGGCCATCCTTTAAAAGGAGAATGATCGAGGGGCTGCAGCACATTTGCGAGGTGCTGGAACAGGTGCCAAGCGCACTCTCCACAATCGCGCAGAGGATGGAGGAGTCCAACTCCTGCATGAGTGGAATGGTGGCACAGGTACAGGAGGGAATCTCTGAGATACTGTCACAGGGACGTGAGGGCATCTCTGAGATAGTGTCGTGGGTAAGTGCGTGAATGTCTGCGATGGGGGGAAGGCTAGCCTCCATCAAGCTTCAAGCACGGCTCACCATGAGTCCATTCAGGTCCTGACAACGGCCCTTCGGACTCAAGGTGAGCAACTTTCTGCCGCCTTAAACAGGCAGGCAGACACACTGGCACTGGCCTTAAAAGGCTTCACACATGTCGTCCAGCAGGGTGGTAGGAATGATATGGGCCTGGCCCAGGAGAGGGATGATGGTGAAAGTGGATATGAAAGTGGGGACGCCACTCAGAGTGCTCCCACGTCTCACCCATTGCCCCCTCTCAACCAGTACCCGCAATGCTGCCTCCTCTCCAGGTGGCCGAGTCTGCCCATGCTCAGGTGCAGGTGAAGCAGTCTTTGGAGGGGCCCTCATGGGCACCGAAACCCAGAGGGTGTGGCCCAAAGCATCTAATTGGTCAGGGCATGAACAAGAGCAACCTGCCACTACCTCTGCTGTAGCCACAGGGGAAGCACCACGTAGGAGTACTAGTAAGCATAAGGCAAAGGTTTTGTGAGCCCAAAGGGGATGCACAAGGGTGTGTGACGGTTTATCATGTTTTTTATTTATATTTGATTTTTGTTAATGGCACATTAAATATTGTTATTTTCACCACTACTGCCACGTCTTGGCCATTCTTGACTGGCTTTTGCAATAAGTCCCTTTCATGAGGTTAACCATGAACACCCACACTTGATGCCACTCATTGGGTCACCCGACAGTGGGTGTATGTGTAGTTGCAGGACTGTTTTGTGCAGGTGCCTGTGGCGCAGCACTGTGTTGTGGAGCTCCACGTGGCGGAGGTGGATGGTGTGCCTGGCGAGGCTGGTGATGTTGCTCGTCCTCAGATGAAGTGATGAATGCAGCCATGGCGCCCCCCCATCCTGACGGTATGAGTTTGAGGGTGTCCGCAAAGTAGGTAAATGTGTTTGCACAGCAGAGTTTTGGGTATAAATTAAGAATTTTGAGTGGAAAGACAAAAGTGTTGCAGCCAAAACTTTGTCTGAAGTGACAGAGTGCCCTGCTGCAATACATGAGGATTTCCCCCCACCTGTCAAATAATCCTTTGCATCTCCCACTGGCTGCTGGCTGAAACACGTCTGCTCCAACAGGGAGTGTTTCCCACAGCACAGGAAACACGCTGAGGATCCTTCAAAATTGCACCCCTGCAAAAATCTCCACTCCATGAGGTCTGTCAAGTACCTCAAATATCTAAATAATTATGTGAAGTAGCATCCCGCTGGCTTTAATTGTCGGTGGGAGTCCCACATGCGGGAGCTTCACGCGCACCCGAAAGCGTCACTGGGGAACCCTGAAGTCAGCGGGTTGGAGCCGGGCTCAGAACCCGCTCCGGGATTCCGCCATTTTAGGAGCTCCCCAGCCCCCAACGCACCCGCTCGGCCATCCGAAAATCGGCCCCATTGTGTCCAATTCTGGGCACATCACTATAGGAAGGATGTGAAGGCCTTAGAGAGGGTGCAGAAAAAAATTACTAGAACAGTTGCAGGGATGAGGGACTTCAGTTATGTGAATAGGCTGGAGAAACTAGGGTTGTTCTCCTTAGAGCAGAGAAGGCTAAGAGGAGATTTGATAGAAGTGTTCAAAATCATGAATGGTTTAGATAAAGTTAGTAAATAAAGTGAAACTGTTCCCAATGGCGGCAGGGTCGAGAATCAGAGGATACAGATTTAAGGTGATTGGCAAAAGAACTAAAGGCGACATGAGGAAAAACTTTTTTACGCAGTGAGTAGTTATGATCTGGAATGCGCTGCCTGAAAGGGTGGTGGAAGCAAATTCAATCGTGGCTTTCAAAAAGGAATTGGATAAATACTTGAAGGGAAAAAAATTGCAGGGCTACAGGGAAAGAGCCGGGGAATGGAACTAACTGAATTGCTCTTACAAAGAGCCGGCACAGACTCGATGGGCTGAATGGCCTCCTTCCATGCTGTAACCATTATATAATTCTATGATTCTGAGAAATCCCCTGGACCTGATGACCTAAAGCCTAGGGTTTTAAAAGAGGTGGCTGCAGAGATAGTGGATGCATTGGTTTTGATCTTCCGGAATTCCCAGATTCTAGAACGGTCCCCGTGGATTGAAAGGTAGCAAATGTAGCCCCACTATTCAAGGAAGGAGGGAGAGAGAAAACAGGGAACTATAGGCTAGTTGGTCTGACATCAATAGTAGAGAAAATGCTTGAATCTATTATCAAGGATGTATTAACAGGCCACTTAGAAAATCATAATATGATTAGGCAGAGTCAACGCGGTTTTATGAAAGAGAAATTGTGTTTGACAAATCTATTAGAATTTTTTGATGTAACTAGTAGGGTAGATAAGGGGGAACCAGTGGATGTGGTATATTTGGATTTCCAAAAGGCATTCGATAAGATGCCACACAAGAAGTTGTCACACGAGATTAGGGCTCGTGGGATTGGGGGTAATATTATAGCATGGATTGAGGATTGGTTAACTGACAGAAAACAGAGAGTAGGAATAAACAGGTTTTCAGGCTGGCAGGTTGTAACTAGTGAGGTGCCACAAGGATCAGTAGGGCTTGGGCCTCAGCTGTTTACAATCTATATCAATGACTTAGATGAGGGGACCAATGTAATGTATCCAAGTTTGCTGACGATTCGAAAGCTAGGTGGAAAAGTAAGCTGTGAGGAGGATGCAAAGGGACTGTAAAGGGATATAGACAGGTTAAGTGAATGGGTGAGAAGGTGGCAGATGGAGTATAATGTGGGGAAATGTGAAATTATCCACTTTGGCAGGAAGAATAGAAAAGCAGAATATTTTTTAAAAGGTGAGAGACTAAGAAATGTTGGTAGTTAGAGGGATTTGGGTGTCATTATACATGAATCACAGAAAGTTAACATGCAGGTACAGCAAGCAATTAGGAAGGCAAATGGTATGTTAGCCTTTATTGCAAATGGGTTGGAGTATAAGAGTGAGGAGGTCTTGCTGCAATTATATAGGGCTCTGGTGTGACCACACCTGGAATACTGTGTACAGCTTTGGTTTCCTTACCTAAAGAAGGATATACTTGCCTTAGAGGGGGCACAATGAAGGTTCACTAGATTGATTCCTGGTATGAGAGTGTTGTCCTATGAGGAGAGATTGATTAGAATGGGCCTATATTCTCTGGCGTTCAGGAGAATGAGAGGCTATCTCATTGCAACATATAAAATTCATTGAGGGCTTGACATGGTTGATACTGAGAGGCTGTTTCCCCTGGCTGGAGAGTCCAGAACTAGGGGTCATAGTTTCAAGATGAGGGGTCTGCCATTTAGGACCAGAAAATGGAAAGATTTGTTCACTCAGAGGGTTGTGAATCTTTGGAATTCTCTCCCCCAGAGGGCCATGGACGCTCAGTTATTGAGTATATTCAAGACTGAGATCGATGGATATTTGGACACTAAGGGAATCAAGGGATATGGGGATAGGGCGGGAAAGTGGAGTTGAGGTCGAAGATCAGCCATGATCTTGTTGAATGGCGGAGAGGGCTTGAGGGGCCCTATGGCCTACTCCTGCTCCTATTTCTTGTGATCTTATGAACCTTTCACAAGTTTAACAGCTCCTTCTTGATCTGTGCAAATCTTGTTTCCACATCAGTCAATGAATGTAATGCTTGAGTAATGGATTCTCACTGATCATTGTACTTTTCCAGTACCTGAGCTCCTATTCCTGTCTATGGTGCATCAATTGGTCTCTCAGGTTTGAAGAACTTCAGAACTGGCATCTTTAATGAGCAGGTCCTTTGATTTTTCCATTCGTGACTCCAGATCCATTAATCTAACACTTCGGAGGCTGTCCTACCATTAGCTCCCGGTTCGAGAATGCTTCGATTTTAAAATTCTCATCCTTGTTTTCAAAACCCTCCATAACCGCCCCCCTCCTGATCCCTGTAACCTCTTCCAGCTCTACAGCCCTCCAAGATCTCTGCGCTTCTCCAATTTTTACCTCTTGCGCACCCCCGATTTTAATCGCTCCACTATTGGCGGCCGTGCCTTCAGCTGCCAAGGCCCTAAGCTCTGGAATTCCCTCCCTAAACGTCTCCACCTCTCTACCTCTCTCTCCTCCTTTAAGACACTCCTTAAAGCCTACCTCTTTGACCAAGTTTTTGGTCACCTGCCCTAATATCTCCTTATGTGGCTCGGTGTCAAATTTTGTTTGATAACACTCCTGTGAAGTGCCTTGGGACATTTTACTATGTTAAAGTTGCTATATAAATGCAAGTTGTCGTTGTTGATATCAAATATGAATTTACCAAGGTAATACACCATACCTACGAGTCTCTGCACATTTTTCCTGCACTACGAATGGGGCATATGAGCAATTTCGGAGACTTTTACATTGTCAGGCAATATGCTTTCACTAATAATGATGGTACTCAGTGACGACAAATACACTTAGTCTGTATTCATTTTTAGATTGTTTTTGTTCTGGAATTTTCCATTTCTTTCCAAATCTGTGAATTTCCAATTGCTAGTGAGGTGACTCATCCCATTGATTCATTTATCTTTCAGTCTCAAGGATAGTGGTGCTGTGCTAGGTATTGTCCAAGTTACCCTTACATAGAGGCCTCCTCATCAAGTTCCTGCCAGCAGGGGTGGGGCTCATACAGATGAACAACAGCAGCGTGAAGAGGATGCAGAGGACAACCTGTTGCCTGCTGCAAGAGACATTTGTGCCAATCTGATGTGAAAGATCACCTCTTGACTACCACATCTGTCCAAAACATCAGCTATCCTGTCTACCTCGACCCCTTCCATCACAAAGATGATGGGGCTAAAATTCCTCAGACCCGATGGTGGACCTGGGACAGAAGTCAGGTATGGGAGGACCAACAGAGGTGGAAATTGTGGTGGGACCTGGTAATGCTGGGACTCTGTTCAGAATTCCACCTGCATCCACTTTTCTCAGGGGCTTGGGGTGGTTGGAACCTCTGTCCACCCCAAAATATGGCCATTGACAAGGGAGCAGGGTCGAGAGGAGCAAATTGCCACACTGGCGATTTTCTTCCATCTCCACAAAAATCTTCACACTTGCTACCAGTCTCCCCATTCCCCCCACCCGCACCCACCTCCCTCCCCCCACTTAAGGCTCCACTTCCAGCTCAAATCAGCAGAGAAGCTGCCTGATATCCCACACCGTCCCACATCAGCAAGCTGCTTGTCAGCGCTGGTTCAGCCTAGCAGCTCACTGAGATCATTTAAATGCGGCTCGACCATGAAAATGGTTCAGCCCTTGCACCGATTCTGTGGGACAGGTAATGGGCTCTCAATGGCTGCTTCATGCAAACAAAATTACATGAAAATACACAAGTCCGGCAAGGGCTCGATGGGCCAAATGGCCTCCTCCTGTGCTGTAACCATTCTATGATTCTACGATTCTAATATCACCTCTCAGATAGTGAATTGAAAAAGAAATTCAACATCCCCCATAGAATATAATTATATCAAACAATACCAATATATTTTTCACCCATTTTTTCAGTAAATCTAACCTTTTGAAGACTAGTGCAAATATTTTGAAAATGGAGGGATAAGATTTTCTTTATTTGCTATTAGCCTTCAATAAATCAGATTTCCAAGAAAATGGGTAAAAAAATGCATTGGTATTATCTGATGTAACTATATTTTGTGGAGGGCATTGAAGTGTTTTCTAATTCGTCCTCGGTAAGGAATCGATATTGTGTAAGTTTTCATGTAATTGTGTGTCAGCAATCTAATATTCTGTGTGGTCCTGCATCATGAATAGAGGCAGCAAAAAAATAGTGATGGTAGCAGCAGAGGTTATAAAAATTTTCTTGTACTATAAAACACATTGGATGAACAGCAGAAGAACAGAAGTGAGAATACAATCTTGGAGTTCAGATAATTAACAAGCTTGTAATCTGCTCCCACCCATACAGTAAACTCTGTATACTGTATCTGAAGTAACCTAAGTCCTAGTAAACTGTAGTGAGTTAAAACTTAATCACAAGACATTCATATCATTTTGTGAACATCACACCTCAAATATATTAGCCTATAATTTCGGCTGCACAGGCGCTAACTGACCTGCTAAGCCCCGCATACAGTGGGCAGGAAGCGTGCACTCATATCGGGCCAGAAAAGCGCTGCCCGCCATTTTGGGATAGGAATAAAAATAGGCGTCCAAGGCCCAGGCCTGAAACAGGCATTAGGCCCTTTGTATATGAAACTAAGAGGCCTACCGCCTGTTTGAGGCCCCCACTACAAGATTGGGTTGTCTTAAGGCAGCCGTCACCGGTTGCACACAGTAAAACCAGACCTTGGGACTGCCTGCCACCAAAAAGGTTAATTTTTCACGTTTACTCACCTGAATGTGGAGCCTGAAGGAGCAGGAGTGCTCTTCCCGACCCTACATTAAAAGAACCCAAGCCTACACTCTCAACCACCCACAACCCCCAGCATCCGATCCCAACCCCCAGCCTCTTCTCCCAACCCCCGGCCAACTCTCCCCACCCCTGGCCCCCTCTCCCAATCCCTGGCTGCACATCCTACCCCCGTGCTCGAGGTGGGGAGATATGGGAATTTCTCTAAAGTCATTGAATTGGGCATGATAAAAAATCAATCTGGCATAAATATACAATCTAGTGGAAGTCAGGAAAGTGTAGTTGAGAATAGTAAATTGATAGCTTTCTCGTGGAGATATTTGTGTCCTTGCCTATAATGAATAATGAGAAAACTACACTCAATAGCCTGGCCACTACCCTGACATCGGGACCATGCAGGGGGAGATAAGCACTCTAGACACCCCTGATCTTTTTGATAAGATAACCTGAAAACCTAAGAGTGGCTACAGTGGACATAAAAGATACAAATGTATGTTGCCATCATCTGAAACGGAGATCAGGATGAAGAACATGATTACAAAGGCCTATGGCCTGGTGAGCTATTGCAACCACTCTTTAAACAAACCAGTTGCTTTTACAGGACTGAATCCTACAGGACATATGATGTGTGCCATGGGAAATGTTCGGAAATACCATGAGGAAGAAGAGACTGGCCAGCAGAAAGTTAATATCCAAGAACACTAAGCTCATTCCTATGAGATGCTGCTAGTATGCGGAGATACATGAAGAAGATACAGTGAAGAATGAGTCTCAGACAGGCTCAGTTACTTGACAACAGCACAACAGGAAAATGGTTAATGTGGTCCAGGCGAGTGAGAAATCCTTTTAAACAAGGCACTGACACATGGTCCATAGAGAAACCAACTAATTAATGAAACAGTCAGGAAACACTGGTATCAATCAAAAGGACTGAAATTAAAGTAAAGAGGGACACAGTAATTTGGATTTCCAAAATTCAGGGTTAGGTTCCCATCAGTTAACAATAAAATTGGGAGAAACAATATTTAGAAGATATCCGCACGATGGATACAAAATTACAAGATTATGAGGGGCCCAGATAAAGTAGACAGGAAGTACCTGTTTCCCCTAGCAGAGGGTTCAAGAACTAGAGGACGTAGATTTAAGCTGATTGGCTGGAACAAAATTAAAGGGATGTGTTACTAGATATGCTGTCACTGTGTGTCCACATAGTGTTGGACACAGCCTAGAAGCACAGTGTGGGTTTAATAATACCGGTACCAATCAGGATATTAACTGTACCATGGAGGCCCTAGAGGCGGATCTAAAACCCACTCAAGTGGTATATGCCGGAGAGGGCGAATACTGTGTTACAACTAATTTGAAAACGTTTAAATATGCCAATCTAACTTGTGATATTTTAAGTCCAGAATTCTACTCCATTTCTGAAGTCCTGGTTTGGATTGGACCCGAGGAACTGGTAGAGATACACCGGCATAACCTCACCACCTTACAAGTTTCTGAGAATGTCAGAAAGGACTTAAAAGAATTTGGGTATCTGACACCCCTGTTGCCTAAATACTTGAAAGCATTGCGAATGGAGATACGCCTCTCCCAGAAGGTTTATTATTACCTACAACAGGACAATAACAACATTAAGCATGACATTGACCAAATTAAAGTCACCACCTGGTGAAATGACCTCTGGAATTTGGGACTGAATATACAGATCCATCTTTGGATTAGATTAGTTTCATATGTATTAGTCGTAGTGCAGTTTGTTGTAATGTGCTTCTTGATTTTCATTGCATGTAATAAATGTAAGCAGAGGATGAAGGGTTTGGCAAAGATAGTAAAACAGAGCCTGGGTGAGAATGTCCCCATTGTCTCTGTGGTTTCAACTAAGAACACATCTTAATGGTACTGGGAGTAGCACCCGCTGGGGTAAGGTGCATGTAAAAGGGAAGACAATTATAGTTTGATAGGATTATCAGATGCTCTGCCTCTCTTCCACCCGGACTGGTGGCCAACACGAAGGGAACCTGGTTAAGATGAGGTACAGCATCTAACGGGATATTGTAGGGAGAATTTGGATTAAGGGATATAATGGGGAGGGCACCAATTCACAGGTGTAAAATGGTCTGAAAGGTACCATTCAGTCTAGTTAGGCTGGAAACAAAATATAAATCACCATAGGATATTTGACTATATTAGCCTTTTCAAACTAACATGAATAGGTTTAGCTGACCAAGGACATTCGCAACTTACTTGAGAGATGTTTAGAAGGAGTCTGTTCCTGAGAACAGATAAGATACAAAGGCGTATTGATGAAACATGTCTGTGTTCTATTGGGACTTCTCTAGTTCAAGGGCTAGTCATATTCATTGTTATAATTCTTATAGTTTATTGCTTACTTAAATGTTGCTGCGCTGCAGAACCTGCAGAACCAGTGAGCACTGTAATAATTGGTTATCATAAAATGATAAAAGGGGGGAATGAGAATCCCTACGTGGTCAGTTTTAGTAAAATATTAAAATGCCTATGTGGCAAAGAAGCAGAATGCAAAATGGTTAGAAAGGGTTAATTAGTTAGTAACTGAGATTGATACAAGTGGCCTGGCCCTCCTGCTGGGCCATATGTTTGCTTAGTCAGCAGGCCTGCATTGTCTTATCAATGTAGAGTCTTTGATGTGATTCAAGGACTGGTCTGAATGTCTCCATGTTTATGGCAGATCAATATAGGTAACGAGCTTAGCCAAAGTTGAAAGACATTCCAGGTTGGGAGATAAGGAACAGAAGGAACAGGGAAGAACATTCCAAGTTGGAAAGTGAGGAAGTTATCCCCTTTGATGTCTAACAGCAGCATGGTCAGCACATGGATGATCTATGATTGGCCGGAAATAATGTAACCCCGCATGGCAACCTGTGCCCGGCTTATGATTGGTGTTGACCCTCGTTAAGTATGTTCCAACCCTATTGATTTGTATAAAAACATGTGGATTTCTGTATGTTTTTGTTCTTGCTCTGCCAGCATAGAGGGACTCTATCAGGAGTCCAAATCAATGCTGCAGACTAAGAACCCTGCTATTAAAGATGTGTTGAATTTTAAAATGTATTCGACTTCAGTTATTACTGAACCAGACTGAGGGGAAAGAATCCGGATCATCACCCCGACCCGACCACCAGCCCCGACCCTGATCCCGGACCCAACTCTTGGACCCACTTACCTGAGGGCTGCTGTGACACTATTGCGCTCCTCTTCACTGGCAGGCTCTTATCGCCTCGTCGGCTCCACTGAAATGAGGCCCAAAGTCCAATATTGAGGACGCCTCGGGCCTCACCATTCAGGCGCAGGGCATATACCCTGCACCTCCATGCACCCAATAATTTCTAGACCACGATGTGCATTGCTAGTTGCTGCCAGTGTTCAATACCTGCAAAAGAAAATATGACTGGGCAGTGTGGGAAAAGCACCGACGTAACCTCTAGGGTGATCTTTTCCAAGACACCGCACCAGTGGTGAAGCCCCCATGCAGTGGGAGGCTTATTGGATAATCATGGCTGCATTACCCGCAATCTTCCATCTATTGATTTCACTAGCTGCAATTTTCTGATAAGCCACCCACTGCCGATGAAGCCCTACCAGTGGTGCGGGGTCTACGAAAATTTTGCCATTTGTATTTAATGGATCAGCCTGATTGTAATAATGCGAGCAAGCTCTGCCATGTAAAATGCATTTAATTGGGGCGTTCAACCATCAGTGGGTGGGAAATCAGGGGAAGTTGTAAGAATTGAAGGGCAGCAGCATCTCAAAGGGGCAGACATGTGATTTGCAGATTTGAAAAGCAGCAAGCTTCTCATAGAGTTATACGGCACGGATAGAGGCCCTTCGGCCCATCGTGTCCACGCCGGCCATCAAGCCCTGTCTACTCTAATCCCATATTCCAGCATTTGGTCCGTAGCCTTGTATGCTATGGCATTTCAAGTGCTCATCCAAATGCTTCTTGAATGTTGTGAGGGTTCCTGCCTCCACAACCCTTTCAGGCAGTGAGTTCCAGACTCCAACCACCCTCTGGGTGAAAAAGTTCTTTCTCAAATCCCCTCTAAACCTCCCGCCTTTTACCTTGAATCTATGTCCCCTTGTTATAGAACCCTCAACGAAGGGAAAAAGCTCCTTAGTATCCATCCTATCTGTGCCCCTCATAATTTTGTACACCTCAATCATGTCCCCCCTCAGCCTCCTCTGCTCCAAGGAAAACAAACCTAATCTTCCCAGTCTCTCTTCATAGCTGAAGCGCTCCAGCCCTGGTAACATCCTGGTGAATCTCCTCTGCACCCTCTCCAAAGCGATCACATCCTTCCTGTAGTGTGGCGACCAGAACTGCACACAGTACTCCAGCTGTGGCCTAACCAGTGTTTTATACAGCTCCATCATAACCTCCTTGCTCTTATATTCTATGCCTCGGCTAATAAAGGCAAGTATCCCATATGCCTTCTTTACCACCTTATCTACCTGTTCCGCCGCCTTCAGGGATCTGTGAACTTGCACACCAAGATCCCTCTGACCCTCTGTCTTGCCTAGGGTCCTCCCATTCATTGTGTATTCCAATGTTCTTTAGAAAACCAATGGGGTACATTTTTTCTGCACCACCCAGGCATGAGTTATCGCCTGAGTAGAGTGCAGGGAGGAAAATCAGGTGGGGAGGATTGCACGGCAGTAAAAGAGCCAACCTGATTCCTTCTATTAATCTAAATGGAGGGAAAATTGGGTGGAATCCATTAAGGGTACTAGATCCTCCTCGTCTGAATTTCCATTCTGTGCACTGCCCAGGCAATGCTTTAAGACAAAAATCTACCCTAATGTCAGTGAGGAGTGCAAGAGGCCAAAGAACAGTCAGAGGAAGCCAGAGCCAAGACTCTCCCAGAGGAAGTGAGACTATTGAAGGGGGCCACCCTCTGAAGTGAGTGCCTCAGGACCAGGGAGAATGTGGAGGAGGTGGTGACGAGTGGGAATACCATCTCTGCCATAGAACACACCTAAAAGCAGTACTAAAAGTTAAATGACCTTACCAGATCAGCCAAGGTAGGACAATGCACTATTTCCTTCTACTAAGTGTACTAAGCATGTATGGCATTTACAGCAATGTTGTTTTAAACTGCTTTCAAACATTACCATGAATGCCTGTTATATGGTAGGATGCACTTTGCAACCATAGCTTTCCCCTATAGGTACTCCTTCACTCACATCCTTACAGCCACTCCACATGTTCCACAATAACACATCTTCTTCTTAACAGTCTCCAGGTGTTCCACAATAACATGTCTTTTTCTCTGTCTCCAGGTCTCCCACAATAACATGTCTTCTTTTTTTTCTCCAGGTGCTCCAAAGTAACATGTCTTCTTCTTCACTACCTCCACGTGTTCCATAATAACATGTCTTCTCCTTCTGTCATCAGGTCTACGTCAGTAATATGTCTTATTCTTCTCTGTCTCCAGGTCTCCCACAACTAGAAGTAAAGGGAATTAGGTGTTACGGGGAGCGGGCAGGAAATTGGACATGAATTTAGATTTGAGGTTAGGATCAGATCAGCCATGATCTTATTGAATGGCGGAGCAGGCTCGAGGGGCCGATTGGCCTACTCCTGTTCCTATTCCTTATGTTCTTATGTTCTAATAACATGTCTCCTACTTCTCTGTCTCCATGTCTTCCACAATAAAATGACTTCTTCTTCACAGTCTCCAGATGTTCTACAGCAACACGCCTTCTAAATCTTTGTATCCAGATGTTCCACAATAACATGTCTTCTTCATATTTGTCTCCAGGTGTTCCATAATAACATGTCTTTGTCTTCTCTGTCTCCAGGTGTTCCACCGTAAGATGTTTTCTTCTCCTCTTTCTCCTGGCCATCTACAGTAATGTGTCTTTTTCTTCCCTGTCTCCACATGTTACACAGTAAAATGGATTCTTCACAGTTTCCAGCTGTTCCACAGCAACATGTCTTCTTCATCTTTGTCTCCACGTGTTCTACAGTAAAATGACTTCTTCTTCACAGTCTCCAGATGTTCCACAGTAAGATGTCTTCTTCTCTTTCTCTAGGTGTCCCAGAGTAACATGACTTCTTCTTCTCTATCTCCAGCTGTTCCATAGTAACAGTTCTTCTCTATCTCCAGGTGTCCTACAATAAGATGTCTTCTTCTTCTTTATCTCCAGGTGTCCTATAATAAGATGTCTTCTTCTTCTCTGTCTCCAGGTGTCCCACAATAAGATGTCTTCTTCTTCTTTATCTCCAGGTGTCCTATAATAAGATGTCTTCTTCTTCTCTGTCTCCAGGTGTCCCATAATAAGATGTCTTCTTCTTCTCTGTCTCCAGGTGTCCCACAATAATATGTCTTCTTCTTCTCTGTCTCCAGGTGCCCCACAGTAACATGTCTTCTTCTTCTCTGTCTCCAGGTGTCCCACAGTAACATATCTTTTTCTTCTCTGTCTCCAGGCGTCCCATAATAAGCTAAGCCAACTTCCGCTGTCTGAACAATTGCCCCAAAGGCTCCTGAAAACATTAGTGGCGACAAAAAAAAAGCACAGAAGTAGCCCCCAAAAGCTCCTACCAGTCTTCTTATTGTGCTCTTTAAATCTATTTCTTTAAACAGCACAATCCCTTGCAACCTTGGACTGTGTTCTTATATGGGGGGGAGGGGTAGATGTATTAGCACCATATGGGCATGGGAAATTGTGAGTATAGCCCTATGAGATTATTTTAATCTTTTTTGCATGGATGCATTCACGAAAGGGTGGACATCTCCAGCTCTCTTCAAAGTTAGTATCACAAAATTGGACATGGTGGTAAATGGGCAGAGATCCACCATCACAGATCGGGCCTACTTACATGATTTGGGTGAACTGCCAGCACCTGTCGTGACTCCACAGGCAGCTCGCCCATCTTATATTGTTGAGTGTTGGGCCACTTGCCTCGCCAGCAGGGGACCTAAGGTAAATTCCAGGAATGGGGGTGGGTGGTGGAACAGCAATGTGGGGTGTAGGGGAGGCTGATTGCGAGGACTGTGGGGTCAGAGGGAGCACTCCTGCTTGTCCTGGCTCCACAGGAATGGTTTTAAAACCCAAATTTTTGATGGTGGTCATTGCATCGGCCTCAGTGATCATCTAAGAATCACAAACAGAATAGGCCCAGCTCCTGCTCCACTCTGTGATGTCAAATTTAGCAGAGGGGGCCTAAACCTGATATTAGGCCCCCCATTTACAGACAAACGGTCTGACAACACAAAGGCAATGGAGGGGTTGAGACAGGTGGTAGAGGGATAGAGCTGGACGTCGTCAGCATACATGTGAAATCTGACCCCATGCCTTTGATAATTTTGCTAAAGGCCAGCATGTAGATGAAGAAAAGGAGGGGGCCAAGGATAGATCCTTGGGGGACTCCAGAGGTAATGGTGCAGGAAGAGAAGCCATTGCTGGAGAGCCTCAGGCAATGGATGGATAGTAAGAATGGAATCAAATGAGGGCAGTGCCACTGAATTGGATAATGGAGGAGAGATATTGGAGGAAGATGGTGTGGTTGACTTGGTCAAAGGCTGCAGAGATTTGGAGAAGGATGAAGAGGGATAGTGCATCAAGGTCACAGTCACATAGGATGTCATTTGTCATTTTGATTAGGGCCGTTTCAGTTCTGGGGCAGGGGCAGAAACCTAATTGGAGAGATTCAAACATTGAATTACAGGAAAAATGAGCACTGATTTGGGAGAATTAAAGCTATCTCTACATGCACCAATATAGGTTAGTGTCAGAACGAATGTACTTTATTTAGACCTGAATATAACTTTGTACCAGTGGAAGGATTAGTTTGTGTTGCTATGGTTATTTTCAGGAAGGATATTTGAAATTTGCTTCTTTGCTGGATAGTAAATTAAAGATGTACCTGTGCAAACACAGGTAGCCAAGAGAGGCAGCAGAAAAGAACAGTTTACTGAAATTAGCTCAGGAAAAAGATTAAAGTCAGAGATAAGAGAATGCTGCAATGTTGATTTCCTCTGTAGATATTGAAGGTACCTGGTTACAGACTACAAGGGATTATCCTATGGATCAGAGCAAGTTAGTATCAATTATTGATTGTAGAAAGAGCAAAGAGGCTGAGGGAAGGTTAAAATAAGATTACCACTAAAACTTTAAGCATACTCTCCAGGAGTTAAAGCAGATCTCCCTATTTTATTGAAAGTCAAGAAATAAAACAGCAAGAAATACAAGTCACCAGATATAGAACAAAGAAAAATCTGCAGGGCTATGGGAAAAGGGCAGGGGAGTGGGACCAATTGGATAGCTCTTTCAAAGAGCTGGCACAAGCACGATGGGCCAAATGGCCTCCTGTGCTGTATGATTCTATGATTTTATGAACAGTAGAGATATTTAATACAACATCAATTTCCTTGAGTGTGCAACACTAATGTTAGAAAATAGTAAAATATTTGACAAAGAATTAATGTATATGTGGTTATGTGTGTTTTCATTTAACTTGGTTCAATTCATTTTATTTTAGTGTGAGTTTAATTGCCGAGTGGTACATTTTGTGATAGTTTGGAAGATTAATTACTGAGGTATTCTTCACATGAAGGTTAGAAGGCTAAATGTTTTTCAAACTAGACTAACCCATTGAGGTGCCATCTTCAAACAGAGAAGGTACCTTAGCAAAATGTTCAAAGAAGAGATTTGCAGATCCCACTACTTTCTGGATAATTATAATTAATTATTACATAAAATTACCCTTTACTGGATGGTTGACATAAACTTTCAGTAAAGAATATTAATATGTGCATTGTACATGCAATCAAATATACATGCAGTACACAAAAAACATAAAAGTAATAAGAATAAAAGCAACAAATAACAGTGACCAAACAGCACACAAAGATACAGAAAATACATAACTCCATGTAACAGAAATCAAAATGTCTGAATGATATACCAGTAAATCTGCATGAACTGCCAATAAGTGCCAACGAAGTGTCAGTTTGCATGAAATACAGAAAATCACATTGCAAGTCAGTTCACCACAGCAATGATCCTACGCCCTTTGAAATGGTCAAATAACAGAAACAAATTATAGGATCAATTGATGAAATCTAATTAACAACACAGTTAACTAAATAACAAACTAAGTAACAATGGAACTAATCCACAGAATTAATTCACCAACTAATTAACAAACCACCAGAATTAGTCAAGAAAGCAATAAAAATTTATTGCATCACTAATCCACAGTTCAGTACACAGAACTAGTTGATAAACTAAACCACAGAACTAATTAATAGTGATCCAGAACCATAAGAACGAATCCACATATTTAATCAAGAGAACTAATTGACAGAAGTATTTGATAGAATAACTAAATAGTACTAATCAACACAACCAATTAATAGAATAAAGCAGAAGTATAATGGAGATCAACTGATAGAGCAAAGTGACAGCAGGGGCTCGATATTAGGAGGGCGGCGGGTTCTCATTGGGGGGGTCGACTGTGCGCGTGGGGAATGCACCCGGTGAAATCAGTGTGCTCCGCACGCAATCACAGGCTAATTGAAGCCACTTACCTTTGCTTCCGGGTTTCCCGCTGGTAAGCTGCGCGGCGGGCAAACTGCGCATGCGCAGTAAGGTCTGTCAGCTGGAGGAGCCCTATTTAAAGGGGCAGTCCTCGACTGACTGATGCTGCAGAAAATAGGAAAAATTACAGCATGGAGCAGCCCAGGGGGAAGGCTGCTCCCAGGTTTCATGATGCCTCACTCCAGGTATCATTGGGTGGGGTGAGGAGGAGGGGGAGGTCAGAGATCTTCCCCCCAGCAGGCGGGAGGAAGCGGCCTGCCTCTATCACCAAGAAGGCCTGGCTCGAGGTGGCAGAGGAGGTCACCAGCACCACCAACATATCACGCACCTGCATACAGTGCAGGAGGCGCTTCAATCACCTCAGTAAGTCAGGCGAAGTGAGTACACTTACTCATTCCCCTACACTCCATCTGCCACATCACCGCCCCCACCCCACATCTCCTTCTGCATTGCCAACACTACTCTATCACATCACCCCTCACACCCACTCAAAGCTCATCCTCATCTTACCTGCACTTACTCACCTCGCCAGTACTCATCCCACCACTACCACTCAACCCAATCCTCATACAATCTCATGGCTCTATCTCATGCTCACCCTCTCATGCATCTCTTTCACGGTCAGCCTCACTCAACCTGCCACTACCTGTGCTGCAGCCACAGGGCATGCATCACATATGTGCAGTAGGAAGCGTAAGGCAAACGTGTCATGAGCATGAAGGGGATGCACAAGGGTGTTTGAGGGTTTGTCATGGTGTTTACTTATATTTAATTTCTGATCAACTCACATTACATAATATATTGTCACCACCACTGCCACGTCTTTGCGAATCTTGTCTGGTTTGTGCAATAATGCCCTTTCCTGACGATCATTATGAAGACCCACACCTGATGCCACCCATTGTGTCACTGCAGAGTGGGTGTAGGTGTATTTGCAGGGCTCTATTGTGCAGACGACTGAGAGAAATTGGCGATGTCCCCGGTGGCACCCTGGAAGGATGCGGAGGAGAAGTTGTTGAGGCCAGTGGTGACTTTGACAGCGACAGGTAAGAAGATGGTGCTCGGGCCAACCGGGAGCAGCTCGGCATGAAGGGGGCTGCAGATGTCCACGACTACATGTCGAGTGACTCTGAGCCTCCATGTGCACTGCTGCTCAGAGAGGTCCAGGAAGCTGAGCCTCGGTCTGTAGACCCTGTGCCGAGGGTAGTGCCCTCTGCGACGCATCTCTCTCTGTGGTTGCCCTCCCTCCTGCTGTGCAGGTGGATGTGTCACAGCACTGTGTTGTGGAGCTCCACGTGTCAGAGGTGGACGGCGTGGCCGGCGAGGCTGGTGATGCTGTTCGCCCTCCGAGGAGGTCATGACTGCAGCTACGGCGGCCCCCATCCAGAAGATGAACATTTGAGGGGGTCCGCAAGGTAGGTACATGTGTCTGGACACCGGGGTAAGTGTGCAAGTTGGTGAATTTTATTGTTAGGAGGAGGCTGGTGGAGGCCAAACTTTGTCCCAAGTGACAGAGTGGCCTCCTGCAATGAGTGTATTCAGGAGGAATTTCTCATTCAGTATGTGGATGGCCCGACTAGAGAGGGGGCAAAACTTGACCTCCTCTTGGGAAATAAGGAAGGGCAGGTGACAGAAGTGTTAGTGAGGGATCACTTTGGGACCAGTGATCATAATTCCATTAGTTTTAAGATAGCTATGGAGAAGGATAGGTCTGGCCCAAAAGTTAAAATTCTAAATTGGGGAAAGGCCAATTTTGATGGTATTAGACAGGAACTTTCAGAAGTTGATTGGGAGAGTCTGTTGGCAGGCAAAGGGACGTCTGGTAAGTGGGAGGCTTTCAAAAGTGTGTTAACCAGGGTTCAGGGTAAGCACATTCCTTATAAAGTGAAGGGCAAGGCTGGTAGAAGTAGGGAACCTTGGATGACTCGGGAGATTGAGGCACTAGTCAAAAATAAGAAGGAGGCATATGACATGCATAGGCAGCTGGGATCAAGTGGATCCCTTGAAGAGTATAGAGAGTGCCGGAGTAGAGTTAAGAGAGAAATCAGGAGGGCAAAAAGGGGATATGAGATTGCTTTGGCAGATCAGGCAAAGGTGAATCCAAAGAGCTTCTACAAATACATAAAGGGCAAAAGGGTAACTAGGGAGAGAGTAGGGCCTCTTAAGGATCAACAAGGTCATCTAAGTGCGGAACCACAAGAGATGGGTGAGATCCTGAATGAATATTTCACATCGGTATTTACGGTTGAGAAAGGCATGGATGTTAGGGAACTTGGGGAAATAAATAGTGATGTCTTGAGGAGTGTACATATTACAGAGAGGGAGGTGCTGGAAGTCTTAACGCGCATCAAGGTAGATAAATCTCCGGGACCTGATGAAATGTATCCCAGGACGTTATGGGAGGTTAGGGAGGAAATTGCGGGTCCCCTAGCAGAGATATTTGAATCATCCACCGCTACAGGTGAGGTGCCTGAAGATTGGAGGGTAGCAAATGTTGTGCCTTTGTTTAAGAAGGGCGGCAGGGAAAAGCCTGGGAACTACAGACCAGTGAGCCTGACATCTGTAGTGGGTAAGTTGTTAGAGGGTATTCTGAGGGACAGGATCTACAGGCATTTGGAGAGGCAGGGACTAATTAGGAACAGTCAGCATGGTTTTGTGAGAGGAAAATCATGTCTCACGAATTTGATTGAGTTTTTTGAAGGGGTAACCAAGAAGATAGATGAGGGCTGTGCAGTAGACGTGGTCTACATGGACTTCAGCAAAGCATTTGACAAGGTACCGCATGGTAGGTTGTTACATAAGGTTAAATCTCATGGGATCCAAGGTGAGGTAGCCAATTGGATACAAAATTGGCTTGACGACAGAAGACAGAGGGTGGTTGTCGAGGGTTGTTTTTCAAACTGGATGCCTGTGTCCAGCGGTGTGCCTCAGGGATCGGTGCTGGGTCCGCTGTTATTTGTTATTTATATTAATGATTTGGATGAGAATTTAGGAGGCATGGTTAGTAAGTTTGCAGATGACACCAAGATTGGTGGCATTGTGGACAGTGAAGAAGGTTATCTAGGATTGCAACGGGATCTTGATAAATTGGGCCAGTGGGCCGATGAATGGCAGATGGAGTTTAATTTAGATAAATGTGAGGTGATGCATTTTGGTAGATCGAATCGGGCCAGGACCTACTCCGTTAATGGTAGGGCGTTGGGGAGAGTTATAGAACAAAGAGATCTAGGAGTACAGATTCATAGCTCCTTGAAAGTGGAGTCACAGGTGGATAGGGTGGTGAAGAAGGCATTTCAGCATGCTTGGTTTCATTGGTCAGAACATTGAATGCAGGAGTTGGGATGTCTTGTTGAAGTTGTACAGGGCATTGGTGAGGCCACACTTGGAGTACTGTGTACAGTTCTGGTCACCCTATTATAGAAAGGATATTATTAAACTAGAAAGAGTGCAGAAAAGATTTACTAGGATGCTACCGGGACTTGATGGTTTGACTTACAGGGAGAGGTTAGACAGACTGGGACTTTTTTCCCTGGAGAGCAGGAGGTTAAGGGGTGATCTTATCGAAGTCTATAAAATAATGAGGGGCATAGATAAGGTCGATAGTCAAAATCTTTTCCCAAAGGTAGGGGAGTCTATAACGAGGGGGCATAGATTTAAGGTGAGAGGGGAGACATACAAAAGGGTCCAGAGGGGCAATTTTTTCACTCAAAGGGTGGTGAGTGTCTGGAACGAGCTGCCAGAGGCAGTAGTAGAGGCGGGTACAATTTTGTCTTTTAAAAAGCATTTGGACAGTTACATGGGGAAGATGGGTATCGAGGGATATGGGCCAAGTGCAGGCAATTGGGACTAGCTTAGTGGTATAAACTGGGCGACATGGACATGTTGGGCCGAAGGGCCTGTTTCCATGTTGTAACTTCTATGATTCTATGATTCTATGACCTGTCAAATGGACCTTTGCAGCTGCCACAGGCTGATGGCTGCAACATGTCCATTTGAACTGGGAGTGTTTCCCCCAGTACGGGAAACAGTCTCAATTAATTGCAAAATCCCACCCCTCCTAAAATATCAGGTCAATCAGGTCTGTAAACAACCTGAAGTACCTGTTTAAGTACTTTAAGTGGCACCCCGCCAGCTTTAATTGCCGGCGGGAGTCCCACATTCGGGGGCTGCGCGCGCATGTCAGCGCGTCACTGGGGAACCCGAAAGTGGGCGGGTTGGAGCCGGGCTCCGGACCCGCCCCAGGAATCCCCGATTTTCGCAGGCCCCCCCCCTCCCCCACGAACGCACCCGATTGCGGGTGCGAAAATCGAGCCCCAGGAGTCCAGAGAATAAGATAACTTAAGCTAGGTAAGTTAATTTTAAAAATAAAACTAAAAATAAACCAAGTGAATTAATTACATAAAAACTTTAATTAAGTAAATAAATAAAACAAGGCTAGATAGAGATGGCAGTGCAGGTAGTGTGCTGTAACTGCAGCACGAGGGAGTTTGTGGAGAGCAGTGTGATCCCAGGCAACCACATCTGCAATAAGTGTCTGCAACTTGAGGCACTTCAGCTCAGAGCTGATGAGCTGGAGTCCGAGCTGCAGACATTGCGATGCATCTAGGAGTGGGAGAGATATCTGGACACTTCGACCCAGGAGGCAGTCACACTGCTTAGGTTAGGCAGTGGTTTAGAGCTGGTTAGTGGTCAGAGACTGGAGGATGTGACTAATGCAGGTAAAAGGACCCCAGTTGTGGTGGTGGAGGAGACTCAGCCTTTGCCCTTGTCCAACTAGTACGAGGTATTTGCTATCTGTGTGGATGAGAACAAAGACTGCAGGGAGGGTGGGCAAACTGTCAAGGGCACCGTGGTACAGGAGGCCATTCAAATAGGAGGAGCGAAAAGGAATGTGGTAGTGTTATTGAATAGTATAGTCAGGGGGATAGAAACTGTTCTCCGCAGCCACAACCAGGAGTCCCAAAGGCTGTGTTGCCTGCCTGGTGCCAGGGTTAAGGATATCTCCTCACGGCTCAAGAAGAACTTGAAGCAGGAAGGGGGGGTTCCAATTGCCGTGGTCCACGTAGGAACCAACAACATAAGTAGAACTAGGAATGAGGTTCTGCTGAGGCAGTTTGAGGAGCTAGAGTCCAATTAAAAAGCAAAACCTCAAAGGTAATAATCCCTGGATTACTACCTGAGCCACATGAAAATTGGCATAGGGACAAACAGATTAGATAGTTAAGTGCGTGGCTGAAAGAATGGTGTGGGAAACAGGGGCTGTTCCATTGGGATGGGCTCCACTTAAACCAGGCTGGGACCAGTGTCCTGGCGAATCGAATAACTAGGGAAGTAGATAGGACTTTAAACTAATCGGGGGGAAAGGGTTCAAGTAAAGGTAAATTTATAAGTCTAAAGAGAAAAGTCAAGGCTGTAGAGCAGAGTAGCAATTTAGGTAAAAACAAGCAGAATGTGTCAGGAAGGGACAGAGAATTCAACAAAGGTAATAGGGCATTAGTGACTAAGGTCACATCAGGGAAAAATAGTAAAAAGTTAAAATTAAAGACACCATATCTGAATGCAGAAAGCATTCCCAACAAGATAGATGAATTAATGGCACAAATAGGGATAAATGGGTTTGATCAAGTAGCCATTTCTGAGATGTGGTTGCATGGTGACCAGGTTGGGGACTAAATATTCCAGGGTACTTGACTTTTAGAAAAGGAGGGGGGTACCTGATAATGAAGGATGAAATAAAGGCAGTAGTTAGACAGGATCTTTGTTCAGAAAATCAGGATGTAGAATTAGTATGGGTGGAGCTAAGAAATAACAAGGGGCAGAAAATACTGGTGAGAGTAGTTTATAGGCCCCATATTCGTAGTTTTGTGTTGGACAGAGTATAAATTAGGAAATTAGAGGAGCATGTGACAAGAGTAATGCAATAATCGTGGGAGACTTCAATCTTCATATAGACTGAGCAAACCAAATTGGCAAAGGTAGTTTGAAGGACAAGTTCATGGAATGCATTCGAGACAGTTTTCTAGAGCAATATGTCGAGGAACCAACTAGGGAACAGGCTATTTTACATCTAGTATTGTGAAATGAGACAGGATTAATTAGTAATCTTATAGTTAAGCATCCTAGGATTTCATATGGAGCTTGAGAGTGATGTCGTTAAGTCCGAAACTAGAGTCTTAAATTTAAACAAAGTCAATTATGTAGGTATGAGGGGCGAGTTGGCTAAGGTAGATTGGGAAATTAGATTAAAAGATATGATGGTAGATAAACAATGACAATCATTTAAAGAAATATTTCATAATTCTCAATGAATATACATTCCATTGAGGAATAAAAATTCCATGGAAAAAATGATGCAACTGTGGCCAACTAGAGAAGTTAAGGATAATATTAGCTTACAATGTTGCCAAGAAGAGTCGTAAAGCTAAGGATTGGGAGGGTTTTGGAAATCAGCAAAGGATGACCAAGAAATTGATAAAGAGGGAGAAAATAGAATATGAGAGTAAACTAGCAAGAAATATAAAAACAGATTGTAAGAGGTTCTACAAGTATGTAAAAAGGAAGAGATTAGCGAAAATAAATGTGGATCCCTTGGAGGCAGAGACAGAAGAAATTATAATGGGGAATAAGGAAATGGCAGAGACGTTAAACAAATATTTTGTATCTGTCTTCATAGTAGAAGATACACAAAACAAACAGGAAATAGTGGGGAACCAAGGGTCTAATGAGAGTGAGGAACTTAAAGTAATTAAATTTAGTGAAGAAAAAGTACTGGAGAAATTAATGGGACTAAATGCCGACAAATCCCCTGGACCTGATGGCCGACATCCTAGAGTTTTAAAAGAGATGGTTGCAGAGATAGTGGATGCATTGGATGTGATCTTCCAAAATTCCCTAGATTCTAGAATGGTTCCCGTGGATTGGAAGGTAGCAAATGTAACCCCACTATTCAAGAAAGGAGGGCGAGAAAACAGGGAATAAAGGCCAGTTAGTCTGACATCAGTTGTAGGGAAAATGCTAGAATCTATCATTAAAGACGTAGTAACAGGGCACTTAGAAAATCATAAAATGATTAGGCAGAGTCAACACGGTTTTATGAAATGAAAATCATGTTTGACAAACCTTTTAGAATTTTTCGAGGGTGTAACTAGGGTAGATAAGGGGGAAGCAGTGGATATAGTATATTTGGATTTTCAAAAGGCATTCAATAGAGTGCCACACAAGAGGTTGTTAAACAAGATTGGGGCTCATGGGATTGGAGGTAATATACTAGCATGGATTGAGGATTGGTTAACGGACGGAAAACAGAGAGTAGGAATAAACGGGTCATTTTTGGGTTGGCAGGTTGTAACTAGTGGGGTGCCACAAGGATCAGTGCTTGGGCCTTATATATACTGTTTACAATATATATCAATAACTTAGATAAAAGGATCGAGTGTAATGTATTCAAGTTTTCTGACGATACAAAGCTAGGTGGGAAAGAAAGCTGTGAGGAGGACACAAAGAGTCTCCAAAGAGATATAGACAGATTAAATGAGTGGGCGAGAAGGTGGCAGATGGAGTATAATGTGGGGAAATGTGAAATTATCCACTTTGGTAGGAAGAATAGAAAAGCAGAATATTTTTTAAAAGGTGAGAGACTAAGAAATGTTGGTAGTCAGAGAGATTTGGGTGTCCTTGTACATGAATCACAGAAAGTTAACATGCAGGTACAGCAATCAATTAGGAAGGCTATTGGTATGTTAGCGTTTATTGCAAGGGGGTTGGAGTAAGGAAGTCTTGCTGCAATTATATAGGGCTCTGGTGACACCACACCTGAAGTACTGCATACAGCTTTGGTCTCCTTACCTTGCCTTAAAGCTGGTGCAACGAAGTTTCATTAGATTGATTCCTGGGATGAAAAGGTTGTCCTACTGGGAGAGATTGAGTAGAATGGGCCTATATTCTCTGCAGTCTAGAAGAATGAATGATCTAGTTGAAACGTATAAAATTCTTAGAAGGCTTGAAGGGTCGATGCTGAGAGGTTGTTTCCCCTTACTGGAGAGTCTAGAACTAGGGGTCATAGTCACAAGATAAGGTGTGGGCGATTTAGGATTGAGATGAGGAAAAATTTCTTCACGCAGAGGGTTGTGAATCTTTGGAATTCTCTACCCCAGAAAGCTGTGGATGCTCAGTCGTTGAGTATATTCAAGGCTGTGATCAATGGATATTTGGACACTAAAGGAATCAAGGGATATGGGAATAGGGTGGGAAAGTGGAGTTGTGGTAGAAAATCAGCCATGATCTTGCTGAATGTCGCAGCAGGCTCAAGGAGCCGTATGGCCAGCTCTTGCTCCTATTTCTTATGTCTTATGTTCTTAAGGGTTCTTTCTAAATGATAAAAAGTTAAAAACAGTGGATGTCCAAAGGGACTTAGGGGTTCAGGTACATAGATCATTGAAGTGTCATGAACAGGTGCAGAAAATAATCAATAAGGCTAATGGAATGCTGACCTTTATATCTAGAGGACTAGAGTACAAGGGGACAGAAGTTATGCTGCAGCTATACAAAACCCTGGTTAGACCGCACCTGGAGTATTGTGAGCAGTTCTGGGCACCGCACCTTCGGAAGGACATATTGGGCCCGATATTACCATGGCGGCGGGGGGTAGATTGGGCACATGGGTAACACGCCCAGTGAAATCAGTCTGCTCCGCGCGCAATCACAGGCTGATTGGATCCACTTGTTCTTCCGGGTTCCCCGCTGCTAAGCTGCGCGGTGGGCGGACTGCGCATGAGCAGTAAGGTCTGTCAGCTGGAGGAGCTCTATTTAAAGGGGCAGTCCTCCACTGACTGATGCTGCAAGAAATAGGAAAAATTACAGCATGAAGCAGCCCAGGGGGAAGGCTGCTCCCAGGTTAATGATGCCTCACTCCAGCTCTTATTGGATGGGGTGAGGAGGAGGGGGAGGACAGAGATCTTCCCCCCGGTAGGCGGGAGGAAGCAGCCTGCCTCTACCACCAAGAAGGCCTGGCTCAAGGTGGCAGAGGAGGTCACCTGCACCACCAACATATCACGCACCTGCATACAGTGCAGGAGGCGCTGCAATGACCTAAGTAGGTCAGACAAACTGAGTACACTTACTCATTCCCCTACACTCCATCTGCCACATCACCGCCCCCACCCCACATCTCCTTCTGCACAGCCAATGCTACTCTATCACATCACCCCTCACACCCACTCAAAGCTCATCCTCATCTTACCTGCACTTATTCATCTCGCCAGTACTCATCCCGCCACTACCACTCAACCCAATCCTCTTACAATCTCATGGCTCTATCTCATACTCATCCTTTCGTGCATCTCTTTCACAGTCAGCCTCACTCAACCTGCCACTACCTGTGCTGCAGCCACAGGGCATGCATCACATATGTGCAGTAGGAAGCGTAAGGCAAACGTGTCGTGAGCATGAAGGGGATGCACAAGGGTGTTTGAGGGTTTGTCATGGTTTTTACTTATATTTAATTTCTGATCAACTCACATTACATATTATATTGGCACCACTACTGCCACGTCTTTGCGAATCTTGTCTGGTTTGTGCAATAATACCCTTTCCTGAGGGTCACAATGAAGACCCACAACTGATGCCACCCATTGTGTCACTGCAGAAGAACAAGTTCAGCCAGGTAGAGGAGGGTGGTGGTGGATGGGAATTGATTGGGCCTCTGGTGGGGGATGGAGGTGTAGAGGGACTGGATGTCCATGGTGAAAAGGAGATGGTTAGAGACAAGAAAGTGGTAATGATTAAAGTGGTGGAGGTCGTTGGAAGAGTCACAGATGTAGTTTGGAAGAGATGGGACAAGGGAAGAAAAAGTAGCGTTGAGATAGGAAGAAATAATTTCCATGGACCATGGGGCAGGAACAGGCTGAAACCACGGCAGTCCTGTTTGTGGATCTTGAGAAGGAGGTAGAAGCCGGCTGTGTGTGGTAACAGGATTATGAGGTTGGAGACTATGGGGGGAAAATCTCCAGAGGAAATGAGGTCAGTGACAGTCTGGGAAACTATGGCTTGATATTCATCAATGGGTCATGGTCCAGGAGGAGGTAGGAGGAGGTGTCAGATAGTTACCGTTCAGCCTCCGCAAGGTAGAGTTCTGTTCACTAAAATTCATGCTGGGACAAGTGAATTAGGAAAAGTTTGATGGGTCAAATGGTCTTTTCATGTTCCATAAGTCATACATTATGACCACCCACAGAACCGTAAATTGGAATAATGGGGTGCATTTTATACATTTATGCTCTCAGTGCTGAGCTACATATGACACCATGACATCTGTGCCCAAGTTCCCAGTAGGCACTTCCATTATGCAAAGCTCTGGCCTGGAATTGCTCATAAAATTTACTTCTCCATCTTTACCCTGATCTTTAAATTGATTCTAGACTTGAGGGTAAATTTTGCAATTAGCTGCACCAGTTGTAAAGTTAAATAAGGACTTGGAATGGGTGAACAGTTAATGTTAACGGGTAATAATTTGTGTCATACATACTTGGGCCATCTATCTCGTACATGATACTGTTGAATAGTCTTATCTTGCCAGGTTTCTTCAAGTATGCCATCTTCTCCTATATCCATTCTTGGGTCATGCAGGTTCTGTACTCAGCATTGGGCATGGCTGCCATCTTCTGACAGAGGTGGTTAAAAACTGTCTTATGGAGAGGAGAACAAAATAGGGCACGCGCCCTCACATGCACCTAATGCAACGAGGCATTCACTTTACCAGTCATCAGACAGAGGGTTGGCTGTTGCCACTTGCCCACAGACTCCACCATACTTCCACATTGGGGAACCCTCCCCATGCTTTGCCGGCCATTTCTTTCTGCCCAGCCTTTGGAGAGTCTAACAATATTCAACAACTGTTTTCAGCTTGTAGAACGGCTGAGACAGATTTTGCCTGCACATGCTGTCACATACTTTAAGTGGATGCATCCCTTTAAATTTTCACATGACTACTTTAAGAGTTGCTAGGTTACGCCTCTCCTGCCCGCATTGGCTGCATAAGTGGATGTGAGGGCAGTTGTGCTCCTTGTATCTGAGCTAATTTACATAGGGAGCATACTCTAGGTATGGAAATCAGCTGCCCTTGCAAAAAAATGCATGGCCAGCTATCCATGCTACTGATGCACCTTGCATATGATCCATTGGCATGTCCCTGGCACTGTGACGGAACTGTATAATCAGCTCTTTGTTTCCTAAATATTTATTATGAAATAATAATATTCAATACCTATTTTCCTTAACAGTGTGCAGCATATGAATCAAAAGTTATGTAATGTAGAGAATATGATAATTAAGGAAAATACTGGCTTCAGACATAACAGATTGTAGAATGATTCGGAGCCACTTTCTGAGTGTGCCCTGGTGTCAGGGAACCTTGCCCACCAGCAGCACGTATCAGAGGATTGTGATCAGCCTTACCTTTCCGATGTGCATTACCAGCAGGCATGGGTTGCCGCCACCAGTGTATACATGGAAAATCATACCCTAAGGGTACTTGTTTCATTCTCTGTGGCTGGTGGCACTATAGTCCTGAGGCATGAGCCATTCCCCGTGCCCCACTGCCCTACAGACCATCTCAAAACCCCAGTTTGAGTTCACACATGGTACGGTATAACTCCGATCATAACATCTCACAGCTGTAATTTGTTTTGTCAGTCACTTCTTTTATTTAGCTTGTCAGTTTGTTTGTTGTTTAATGTTGTAGATTTGTTTATCAATTAGTTCTGTATGCTCAGCTATCTTGAAGAGCATAATTGCATTATTTTGTGAACTGACTTCAATTATGGCTCCCTCTATCTCATGAAGACTGATTGATATTTCATTCAGACATCTGTAGGATTCAGGTTGACTGGATTCCATTATAACTTACTTTGTGCAGATTGTATTGTATTCCATTTGGACTTACTGATATTCCACACATAATTTACTGATTTCTCATACAACACTGAGTTTTGTCATCGATGTTTTTGTGTGTTATGAAATTGATGTCAACTATTGTTTTTATTTTTTTATAATTTTTGTGTTTTCCTTGTCTCAACCAGTGTATCAAACAAACTCGAAAATAAGGAATATATCATTGAATTACATAGAATTTTACAGCACAGAAACAGGCCATCCAGCGCAACTGGTCTATGGCGGTGTTTATGCTCCACACGAGCCTCCTCCCACCTTATCTCATCTCACCCTATCAACATATCCTTCTTTTCCTTTCTCTCTCATGTACTTATCTAGCTTCCCCTTAATTGTATCTTTGCTGTTCGCCTCAACCACTCTGTGACAGCGAGTTTCACATTATCACCACTCTGAGTAAAGAAGTTTCTCCTGAATTCCTTATTGAATCTATTAGTTACTATTTTATATTTATGGCCCCTAGTTCTGGATTCCCCACAAGTGGAAACATCTTCTCCACATCTACCCTATCGAACCCCTTTATAATTTTAAAGACCTCTATCAGGTCACCTCTCAGTCTTCTCTTTTATCATAGTATCATAGTAGGTACAGCACAGGAGGAGGCCATTCAGCCCAACATGCCTGTGCCGGCTCTTTGAAAGAACTATCCAATTAGTCCCATTCCCCTGCTCTTTCCCCATTGCCCTGTAAATTTTTCCCTTCAAGTAGTTATCCAATTCCCTTTTGAAAGTTACTATTGAATCTACTTCCACGACCGTTTCAGGCAGTACATTCCAGATCCTTACAACTCGCTGCCTAAAAAAATGTTTCCTCCTGTCGCCTCTGGCTCTTTTGCCAATCATCTTAAATCTGTGTCCTCTGGTTACCGACCCTTCTGTCACTGGAAACAGTCTCTCCTTATTTTCCTCTGTCAAAACCATTCATGCTTTTGAATACGTTTATCAAATCTCCCCTTAACCTTCTCTATTCTAAGGAGAACAATCCCAGCTTCTCCAGTCTCTCCACATAACTGAAGTCCCTCATCCCAGGTACCATTCCAGTAAATCGCTACTGCACCCTCTCTAAGACCTCGACATCTTTCCTAAAGTGTGGTGCCCAGAATTGAACACAATTCTCCAGCTGCAGCATAACTGGTGTTTTATAAAGGTTTAGCATAACTTCCTTGCATTTGTTCTCAATGCCTCTATTAATAAAGCCCTGGATCCCATATGCTTTCTTAACAGCCTTCTCAACTTGTCCTGCCACCTTCAAAGATTAGTGTAGATACACCCCCAGGTCTCTCTGTTCCTGTGCTCCCTTTAAAATTGTACCATTTAGTTCATATTGCCTCTCCTCATTCTTTTTACCAGAATGTATCACTTCACAGTTTTCTGCGTTAAATTTCACCTGCCATCTGCCCATTTCACCAGTCTAGAGAAAACAGTGCCAGCCTGTTCAGTCCTTGCTGATAGTTGTGCCCTTTCAGTTCGGGTATCATCCTTGTAAATCTTTTTTGCACTTTCTCCAGTGCTTCTATATCCTTTTTGTAATATGAAGACCAGAACTGTGCACAGTACTCTAAGAGTGATCTAATCAAGGTTCTATATAAGTTAAACATAAGTTCTCTGCTTTTGGTTTCTATTCTTCTAGAAATGAACCTTAGTGCTTTGTTTGCATTTTTTATGGCCTTGTTAACTTGCATTGCTACCTTAAATATTTGTGTATCTTCACCCCTAGATCCCATTACGCCTCTACTCCATTTAGAATCTTATTTTCCAAGGAGTAGGTGGCCTCCTTATTCCTCCTACCAAAATGCACCACCTCAAACTTATCCATATTGAAATTCATTTGCCATTTACACGCATGGTAAATATTATGGACATAGCCAAGCTATGTGATACAGGTCAATACTCCCTAAACTAGAGCCACAATTTTACTAGCAAAACATGTATCGCACACCCTTACATAAAGGGGAGGGTAAGAACTATGGGATGTGGAGGCTAATCTTTATTCAAAGAATTAAAACTTTCCACACCAAAATTAATTAATCTACCTCATTCAATGATAATCCGTATGTATTCTATCTGTTGCCTGAATCTCACAGAAGAGGGATACCTTTCAACTGGAATCCATAGAAGTGCTAAGGACAATTTAATCACAGTTAAAACTAGGCAAAGGTGTTCTATGAAGGTGACCGGACTGTTCCAGTCAAAACTTTAGAAAGAAAGTCTGAGTGTTGAATGATCACCGGGAGAAGATTTCCTCTGTGTGCTCTATGTAACAAAACTGTATCCATAGGAAGTAAAATATTGCAGATGCTGGAATTGTCCATTCTGTTCTCTCCACAGAAGCTGCCTGACCTGCTGAATGTTTCCAGCATTTTCTGTTTGTGCAACAAATATCTAATGGATTATGATTTTGTTGCATATAGTTCACAGAGGATATCTTGCTCCCTTGTCCTTTCATGATACAGCCTCGCTCCTCCCTATCTCTGTAACCTCCTCTAGCCCTACAAACCTCCAAGATCTCTGCATTCCTCCAAGTCTGGCCTCTTGTGCATCCCCGATTTTCTTCGCTGTGCCATTGGCAGACGTGCCTTCAGCTGCCTAAGCTCTGGAATTCCCTCCTTAAACCTCTCTACCTCTCTCTCCTCCTTTAAGATGCTGCTTAAAACCTACCGCTTTGGCCAAGTTTTTGATCACCTGTCCTAATATCTCCTTGTGTGGCTAGATGTCAAATTTTGTTTGCAATCGCTCCTGTGAAGCGCCTCGGGACATTTTACTACTTTAAAACGCGATATAAATGCAAGTTGTTGTTATTGGTATCTCTGCTCTAAGGGCATACAGTTAGATCACTCTTCATTGTTGAGACCAAAATCACCATCCAGGAAAGCAGAACAGTGTCAGCTTCGTTCAGTAGGTAGCATCTTCACCTATGGGATCAGAGATTTGTGGATTGAAGCCTTGCTCCAGAACTTGTAATCAGTCTAGACTGACATTCCAGTGAAGTACTGAAGAAGTGCTGTATTGTTTGAGGTGCCATCATTTGGAGAAGAAATTAAACTGAGACTATGCTTGTTCTGGTGGACATTAAAGGTCCCAAAATAAAGCAGGGAGTTCTTCTAGTGTTTACGGGACCTCACTAGCTGAAAAATAGCTGCCATGCTTGCCGACATAGCAACAAACAAACTTCTTTCCTCGTATCTCAGGACCTAAAGTGACTTGGAGGTTCAAAATGAGGGTACCTGAACATTTGCACTTAGAACATGCCATTAGTCATGATGGGGTGCAAGAAACCTGCATCCACTGATATATGAAAAGCAGCAAGTGCCACAGTATGTGATCTGAAAGCAATAGAATTTATCAAGCAAGTCTGTTAGTAACACTGTGTTTGAATTATGTAAAACGGTTCAATCCAGAGAACGAAAGATAAGTTAGGTATCTAGGAGAGAACATATCTGAATAAAAATATTTTTCTGAGTTGATAAATTACCTTAAGAGTCAGGAATCAACAGAGACTTCATGTGCCTCAAGAAAGATAAACTTTCTTATATGATGGGACACTGAAGGAGATTTTAGTTATGACGATGAGAGATGGTGAAGGAGGCTAAAGCTGCATTTCTACTAAAATCATTCCTTTTTTGGTGACATCAGACTGATGGATGAAAGTCTCATTGCTCTGATAATTGTGATGGTCCTATATGAAATGTAAACGTGATTGGGAAAATCTCAGGCCAGATTCGAGAGCGCATGGGCTCACAGCATAAAAGGGCCAAAAATCAGCAGAGATTGGCACTCTCATTTAGTAAAGCTATAAGGATGACTGGTATGGGAAGGAGAAATAATTACAGTGGTGCAGTGAGACTTCCATTCCATCTGTCAGGGCTCGATTCAAATGCAGGTCCCCGAGGTAAAAGAGCAGTGTGCTAACCCACTATGTCATCCTTTCCATATGGCTAACAACTTTACAGGGATGATGATCCTCTTTTAAATAACTAAAACACTTGAATATGCATTATTATAATAAATGATTTAATTTAGATTTAATTTGTATTTATTTAATTTGAAAGCACTGGAGATCAAAACATAGGAAAGCATTAATATGAAATTGTTGTCGTTTTGATGATCATGTATGATTTATCCAGCTATGTATAATAATGTTGAAAGCAAATCTAAGTTTCTCAAGTAGTGCAAACATTTTCACATTATAGAGACATTTCAAATGTCTCTATAAATTAATAATTACTTTAATTTTTCTGCAGCTTGCCACAGAATATTCCATTTAATATCTAATGATGGGTCTATAGAGGATTATAATCCATTGCAGTTATAGGCTTTTAGTTATTCTAAGCACTTTGGATGGTTATTTTTCATTTAGAGACACGAAATAGAGTTAATTACATTAATTCCCATCATAGTAAATCAAATTGGAGTTAATACAGAGGTATTAAATGATCTTCTATAATCTATTTGAAAAACAAACATGCTGAGTGTGAACAATAAGAACTGCTTTGTTGATGGATTAATGCTGATCAACTTTTGGAATGAACTTGACTTTTATTTTAATCCTGGGAGTACTTACTACAGCTTTTAAAATTTATGTATTTTACAAAACAATAGCTACAAAAATTGATTTTCCATAAATCTGTGATGCAGATTATAGTTAGGACTGGAAAAAAAAACAAAATGTTCACAATATTTCTTCATTTGAATGAACTTCTGAAAACCTGCCAACATGCACAAAATTTGTGATCTTTTACGACTTTGAAGAAAAATAACATTATACCTTCAAAAAGGGCAAATACTTGGTGACATGCCCAATTATTCTGTCACACAGAACTGTTCTATATCAGAATTGTCAGTAAGTGTTGAGTTGTTCGGCAGATGATACAGTTTAATATTAAATATATTCAATTTTTTTAGCCTCAGGAAATGTCCTTTTAAATCATAAGGTTGAACTATATTTAAAATGCAATAACACCATTGGTAAATAGCACGTTTGTGGACAAAATGGGGCCAATTTTCATACAGAGCGTAATTCAGGTAGATGGTGGGCGGAACAATCGCACCACCCGCCCAATGGCACTAGTGAAAGGCCCTGACCATTTTGATTGGGATTGACGAACTGCCAAAGCTCAACGAGTGCTGTCACGCAGCTCACCGATTGGTGTGGCTCCTCGGCACAGCCAGGCCAGAAGTCAGCCTTAAGGGAGAGTGGCACTTGTTTGCTTTAAGAACTTTTTAGTTCCAACTGACTTGAGTAACAGAATCGTCACCAATGGAATTGGACATCTTGGCCCTTGTTTGCATCCCAACGGCATATTTTAAATAGGATCTTTTCCTGTTATACACATAACGGGGTCATTTTGATGTTGGACGATAGTATAAAATGCGCAATACATTGTCTTGGCCATCTGTTAAACACCTCTCCCGATTTTCGATTCGATTGAAGTCAATGGAAACAAAAATCAGGAAAGATGTTAATGGGTGTTCGAGCTGATATTGTGCATTTTACATTGTCACCTGAAGTCAAGATTATCTCCATTTACTGTTATTTCTTCCTAAGTGCAGTAATGCAGAGTACTCTACCTACAATTATCCACATTAAAATCCATCTGCCATTTCTCTTCCCATCGACATAATTGGTCTAAGTCTAATTGAGGATCATACCCTTTCTATTCATTACTTGTGCACATCAGCTTTGTGCCATATATTACACAACAGATGTGGAATATCACTAGTTATTTTTCCCATAATATTTTAATATAAGTGCATTTTCGACACTTGCATTTATATGATGTACCTCATGTGCAGGAAGACATCTTAGAGCACCAAGGGATATGGTGGAAACCAGTTAGGCAAAGAGGAAAGGAACGCAGAAGCTGGGAGCAATAGCAACAGGCACGGTCAAAGAGGAAGGTTTTCAGGAGTTTTTGAAAGCAGGGAGGGAGGTGGCAAGTCGGACCGAACCAGGTAAAGAAGTCCCGAGTGCAGGACCATAGCGGCTGAATGAATTTTCCACTTACCACCACCCTCTGTCTTACCACCACCCATTCTCATTCCATCTGGACAACTTGATGCTCTTTAACAGACCAATAATGCAGTGATAGGGGCATGAAGTACTGCAGTGCTTCCAGTGGTCAGGCCACGTATCATCGGGTGTAGAGAGTTCAGTGCACTCCAGTGTGGTTGGCAGCGCCTAGCCACTCAGATTTTGTGAACGTGAGATGAGATGGGGAAGCTGGATGCCTTTCAAACATTAGGAAGAAAAACACTGAATAATTGAAAATAAAGAGAAGCAAAATCCCCTGTGGGAGAAGAAAAGAACTAAAAAAACAATAGGATAAAACAACAATTAGTTAGACAAGATTGGATTGGTGCCTTTGACAGTGAAAGAACTAAGATCCAAAAATCAAACTAATTCAAAAGTGGCTCAGAAAAATAAAAATAAAATAAAGACAGTCAGTAAAATAACCTTAAAGTAACAAGAAAATAAATATAAAAATAAAAGATGAGAGAAACCGTGAATGCATTAGGAAAGACTTTCAGAATAAAGAAAAAAACTGATCAAGTTGTACTCTTTTAGAAAGTATTCAGAAATAACTGCCATGAACTGAAGAAAGTAAGAGATATATTTTACTGTTAAAGAATTTTTTCCCCTAAACTTGAAAACTTTAGAAAAAGATTTTAGCAGAGTATTTTTATAGAGGAAAATATACCCCAAAGTCTTTTGCTGAATCTATTCTTTCTTGGAACATTTAAAAATCACTTTTGGAGAAAGTATTGTTTAGCAGAACTCTTAACAATGGGGAAACACCATCAAATCATCCCATTAGTTAAGAAAACTTGACTGCAGCATTGCAGAAACTTTACTCGAGCTTTGCTTCAAGTTAGCATATCTTTTGGTTTAATTTTTCAGATCCATTAGGGAATACCAGAACTGTATATTTTGTGGAATTATATTTATATGTTTTGGGGCATCATTGGAAGTCTGGTTTGGTATGTGTACATTCTGTGCATGATTTGCCTGTGCTTTACAAATTATATTGGATATATCTAAATAGTAGGTATCAAGCATAAAAAGTAGAGCATTGTGTATAACAAATAACATCCTTTTTGTTCCAAACAAATCTCCCTTGTGCTCTAGTGTTATTTCTGTTATAGAATCATATTCCAATACATTTGCTATAGTTACATGGAATCTAAAAGCACATACATACCAAATCTGTCATGGCTCTTACAATGAATTTTGACTCTCAAATCACTTGTGCAGAGAAGTGACCTGCTTATAGCACCCATCTAATCCCAACAATAAAGTAATCATCTCAGAATTGGACTTATCTGTAAATACAGTCTAAATTCACTTTTAAAGACATTGATTACGGACAGCCTTCACTTTCACAGAATAGTGCATACCCTGGTGAACATGGGGTATACTCTTGGGCTGTGTATGATACTAGATAATTAAAAACATCTGGGGACAAGTTTTTCCTGATGTTGATGTGGGGAACTTGGGAAAGTAAAAACAACTATATTAGATTAGGTTATGTACTTCTTATATTATGCATTCTAAAAAGATTCACTTTTAAAATGTTATGTAACTGCTTCTAGTGCACATTTCAGAAATCGTTTAAAAATATGTATCTTTATTTTTAATTTCTTTGCCAGATTTGTGATTGTAATTAAAAGCTGCACAGCATTGACTTTTAATTGGTACAATGTTTGTTTTCTTTGCCAGCAGCGTATCATGGAATAAATGATGAGTATTGAGAGAGACTTCGCATTTAGAAATAATCTCACATGGCTGGCATTGAAAAATTGGGTTTGAACAAGAGATTTTTTGTCTCCTACACATCATGCATCCTGAGATAATGACAATTAAACAATAATGAATGTCTGGGTGTACTTTACCATGAAATTGAAAAGAAGCTGATAAAATGAAAGTCGGTTCATTTATTATTATCAGAGCATTTTTCTCAAAGGGACTGGCCACCAGAATTTAAGTTTATCTGAATTAGGTTAAAAATTCCAAATTCATTTAATGAAAATACATTGCTTAATTATCTCAGTGCTCATCCCTCATTGCTCACACGTGTTAAAATGATATTAGCACACAGTCTCAGGAGTAGCCTTCACTGTACAGAGGAGTAGTATCTGCAATGTAACATTTTATGACCAGCATCCCCACAGTTAGAATAGTGCAGTTAGCAAATAGGAATAATCCAATCAGGAATAATCCAATCAAGCGTAATTCGGAGAGGCGGATAACATAAACAAAAGGCAGAGAAGCAAAAGAGAGAAGTCTTCATCGGGTTATTTGCTGTTTGATGGAGACTGTACTATTTAAGCTACTGGCTTCCAAAATTCCCTAGATTCTAGAACGGTCCCAGTAGACCGTTCGAGAATCCCAAACATCTTCAGCCAGAAGTGCCGAGTGGATGATCCATCTCGGCCTCCTCCCAAGCTCCCCACCATCACAGAAGCCACTCTTCAGCCAATTCGATTCACTCCACGTGATATCAAGAAACGGCTCAGTGCACTGGATACTGCAAAGGCTATGGGCCCCGACAACATCCCGGCTGTAGTGCTGAAGACTTGTGCTCCAGAACTAGCCACGCCTCTAGTCAAGTTGTTCCAGTACAGCTACAACACTGGCATCTACCCAACAATGTGGAAAATTGCACAGGCATGTTCTGTCCACAAAAAGCAGGACAAACCCAATCCGGCCAATCACCACCCCATCAGTCTACTCTCAAACATCAGTAAAGTGATGGAAGGTGTCGTCAACAGAGCTATCAAGTGGCACTTGCTCACCAATAACCTGCTCACTAATGCTCAGTTTGGGTTCCACCAGGGCCACTCGGCTCTAGACCTCATTACAGCCTAGGTCCAAACATCGACAAAAGAGCTGAATTCAAGAGGTGAGGTGAGAGTGACTGCCCTTGACATCAAGGCAGCATTTGACCGAGTGTGGCATCAAGGAGCCCTGATAAAATTGAAGTCAATGGGAATCGGGGGAAAACTCTCCAGTGGCTGGAGTCATACCTACCACAAAGGAAGATGGTAGTGGTTGTTGGAGGCCAATCATCTCAGCCCCAGGGCATTGCTGCAGGAGTTCCTCAGGGCAGTGTCCTAGGCCCAACCATCGTCAGCTGCTTCATCAATGACCTTCCTTCCGTCATAAGGTCAGAAATGGGGACGTTCGCTAGTGATTGCACAGTGTTCAGTTGCATTTGCAACCCTTCAGATAATGAAGCAGTCCGTGCCTGCATACAGCAAGACCTGAACAACATCCAGGCTTGGGCTCATGAGTGGCAAGTAACATTCATGCCACACAAGTGCCAGGCAATGACCATCTCCAACAAGAGAGAGTCTAACCAACTCACCTTGACATTCAACGGCATTACCATCGCTGAATCCCCCACCATCAACATCCTGGGGGTCACCATTGACCAGAAACTTAACTGGACCAGCCACATAAACACTATGGCTCCAAGAGCAGGTCAGAGGCTGGGTGTTCTGCGGCGAGTGACTCACCTCCTGACTCCCCAAAGCCTTTCCACCATCTACAAAGCACAAGTAAGGAGTGTGATGGAATGCTCTCCACTTGCCTGGATGAGTGCAACTCCAACAACACTCAAGAAGCTCGACACCATCCAGGACAAAACAGCCCGCTTTATTGGCAACCCATCCACCACCTTAAACATTCACTCCCTTCACCACCGGTGCACTGAGGCTGCAGTGTGTACCAGGATGCACTGTAGCAACTCAACAAGACTTCTTTGGCAGCACCTTCCAAACCCTCAACCTTTATTACCTAGAAGGACAAGGGCAGCAGGCACATGGGAACAATACCACCTGCATATACACCTCCAAGTCACACACAAATCCCGACTTGGAAATATATCGCCGTTCCTTCATCGTCACTGGGTCAAAATCCTGGGACTCCCTACCTTACAGCACTGTGGGAGAACCTTCACCACACGGACTGCAGCAGTTCAAGAAGGCGGCTTACCACCACCTTCTCAAGGGCAATTAGGGATGGGCAATAAATGCTGGCCTTGCCAGCGACGCCCACATCCCATGAACGAATAAAAAAAAATAGCGAACTACAGGCCAGGTAGCCTGACATCAGTCATCAGGAAAATGCCGGAATCCATTATTAAGGATGTGATGACGGGGCACTTAGAAAATCATAAAATGATTAGGCAGAATCAACACGGTTTTATGAAACAAAAATCATGTTTGACAAAGCTATTCAAATTTTTTGAGGCTGTAACTAAGGTATATAAAGGGGAACCAGTGGATGCAGTATATTTGGATTTTCAAAAGGCATTTGGTAAGGTGCCACACAAAAGGTTGTTACACAGGATAAGGGCTCAGGGGTCAGGGGTAATATATTAGATTGAATAAAGGATCGGTTAATGGGCAGAAAACTGAGAGTAGGAATAAACGGGTCATTTTCAGGTTGGCAGGCTGTAACTAGTGGGGTGCTGCAAGGATCAGTGCTTGGGCCTCAGCTACTGACAATCTATATTAATGACTTAGATGATGGGATCAAGTGCAATGTATCCGAGTTTGCTGATGATATAAAGCTAAGTGGGAAAGTAAGCTGTGAGGAGGACACAAAGGGTCTGCAAAGGGATATAGACAGATTAAGTGAGTGGGCAAGAAGGTGGCAGATGGAGTATAATGTGGGGAAATGTGAGATTATTCACTTTGGTAGGAAGAACAGAAACACAGAATATTTTTAAATGGTGCGAAACTATTAAATGTCGGTGTTCAGAGGGATTAGGGGGTCCTTGTACACAAAACACAGAAAGTTAACACGTGGGTACAGTAAGCAATTAGGAAGGCAAATGGAATGTTAGCCGTTATTGTAAGGGGGTTGGAGTACAAGAGTAAGGAAGTCCTGTTGCAATTGTACAGGGCTTTGGTGAGACCACACCTGAAGTACTGTGTACAGTTTTGGTCTCCTTACCTAAGGAAGGATATATTTGCCTTAGTGACGGTGCAATGAAGGTTCACTAGATTGATTCCTGGGATGTGAGGAGCGATTGAGAGGAATGGGCCTAAGTCCTCTGGAGTTCAGAAGAATGAGAGGTGATCTCATTGAAATGTATAAAATTCTTAGAGAGCCTGACAGGGTAGATGCTGAGAGGCTGTTTCCACTAGCTGGAGAGTCCAGAACTAGGGGGCATAGTCTCAGGATAAGGGGACAGCCATTTAAAACTGAGATGAGGAGGAATTTATTCACGCAGAGGGTTGTGAATCTTTGGAATTCTCTATCTTAGAGGGCTGTGGGTGCTCAGTTGTTGAGTATGTTCAAGACTGAGATCGATGGATATTTGGACACTAAGGGAATCAAGGGATATGGGGATAGGGCAGGAAAGTGGAGTTGAGGTAGAGGATCAGCCATGATCTTATTGAATGGCAGAGAGGGCTTGAGGGGCCGTGTGAACTACTCCTGCTCCTGTTTCTTATGTTCTTATGAACCTTTCACAAGTTTAACAGCTCCTTCTTGATCTGTGCAAATCTTGTTTCCACATCAGTCAATGAATGTAATGCTTGAGTAATGGATTCTCACTGATCAGTGTACTTTTCCAGTACCTGAGCTCCTATTCCTGTCTATGGTGCATCAGTTGAAATATTTATTGGTCTCTCAGGTTTGAAGAACTTCAGAACTGGCATCTTTAATGAGCAGGTCCTTTGATTTTTCCATTCATGACTCCAGATCCATTTACCTAACATTTTTCAGAATTTCTTCACTCCGAGGATTATCAATTTTTGGAATGGGGGGCTGACTTATGTGCACGCCAGGATACCGACTTCTACCAACAGCAACCCTGCTGTTTCAGGGGATCGTTGGTGGAGCGTGGAACGAAAAGATGATCGAACATATCCAAACAACGAAACAGTATGTAGCCCAGAATATTGGGAAATCAAAGAAACAAATTAAGAAGTACGTTGACAAAAAAAATTCAACCATTTGAGTACAAGGCGGGAGATGTCGTAACGGTGCTGAACTATGGGAAACAAGTTCACATGTTTGAGCCAAAGTGGACAGAACTGTTTCCGATTATAGTTAAGGCAAGTCTGACTAACCCCGAGGACCCACTTGAGCCAAGTTCTGCCCTAAACTTGCCCCAAATAATTACTGCCACTATATAAGTGCTGGTAGGAGCTGCAGAAAAGTATCCTTGGGTCAGATACCATTTTGAGGAGGCCAGTTTGTGTGCTGTTACTAAAGGTTGGTGTTACTCTTCTTGTATATCAATCTCCTCAGTACTTTGGAGGTTCAGTCAGAATTGTTTTGCTGGTTTCATTAAGCTCTGCTCAAAGTATTGCTTTGCATTGGAGACATGGATTTCCAAATGGAAATACTTCTAATGCTATGTACAGGAGGAGGATGAGGACATGGAACAGGGTAGATTGGAGGCTCTTTGGATCAGATTTTAACTAGGAGCAGGTTTCTGGTGAAAGAAAGGCCCCAATAGTAACTCGGAGACAGGAACGGAGCATGGTGGGGGGTGATAGCGTGTAACCAACGCACAAGATCGAGGGACGGATAAGCCTGGCCGATTTTAACGGCTAGCCTACACATTCATAATGTTTCGCGGATCCACTGTGTGTGAGGGGGCGTGACCCGCATGACACAATTTCCCGGTGACTCTTTAAAGGCCCAGTGCAGCACTGAAACAGAGGAAGATGATTGGAAGTTATTTGAATTTGTAGAAGAAGACGATGTGCGATATGGCTGCAAGGAGAGGGAAGGCTGTCCCCAGGTTCACATATGCTTCCCTGGATCTTCTGCTGGGTGCAGTAAGGGCCAGGAGGGAGGTTCTGTTTCCCATCAGTGGGAAGAAAAAACCTGCTGCTACCATGAAGAAGACATGGATGGAGGAGGCAGAAGAGGTGAGCAGCAGGACCACCACGGTGAGTTCTTAGATCCAGTGCAGCAAATTGTTCTTTTTTTTATTCGTTCATGGGATGTGGGCGTCGCTGGCGAGGCCGGCATTTATTGCCCATCCCTAATTGCCCTTGAGAAGGTGGTAGTGAGCCGCCTTCTTGAACTGCTGCAGTCCGTGTGGTGAAGGTTCTCCCACAGTGCTGTTAGGAAGGGAGTTCCAGGATTTTGACCCAGCGACGATGAAGGAACGGCGATATATTTCCAAGTCGGGATGGTGTGTGACTTGGAGGGGAACGTGCAGGTGGTGTTGTTCCCATGTACCTGCTGTTCTTGTCCTTCTAGGTGGTAGAAGTCACGGGTTTGGGAGGTGCTGTTGAAGAAGCCTTGGCGAGTTGCTGCAGTGTATCGTGTGGATGGTACACACTGCAGCCACTGTGCGCCGGTGGTGATTGGAGTGAATGTTAAAGGTGGTGGATGGGGTGCCAATCAAGTGGGCTGCTTTGTCTTGGATGGTGTCGAGCTTCTTGAGTGTTGTTGGAGCTGCACTATTCCAGGCAATTGGAGAGTATTCCATCACACTCCTGACTTGTGCCTTGTAGATGGTGGAAAGGCTTTGGGGAGTCAGGAGGTGAGTCACTCGCTGCAGAATCCCCAGCCTCAGACCTGCTCTTGTAGCCACAGTATTTATATGGCTGGTCCAGTTAAGTTTCTGGTCAATGGTGACCACCAGGATGTTGATGGTGGGGGATTCGGCCATGGTAATGCCATTGAATGTCAATGGGAGGTGGTCAGACTCTCTCTTGTTGGAGATGGTCATTATCTGGCACTTGTCTGGTGCGAATGTTACTTGCCACTTATCAGCCCAAGCCTGGATGTTCTCCAGGTCTTGCTGTATGCGGGGTCGGACTGCTTCATTATCTGAGGGTTTGCAAATGGAACTGAACACTGTGCAATCATCAGCGAACATCCCCATTTTTGACCTTATGATGGAGCGAAGGTCATTGATGAAGCAGCTGAAGATGGTTGGGCCCAGGACACTGCCTTGAGGAACTCCTGCAGCAATGTCGTGGGGCTGAGATGATTGGCCTCCAACAACCACTACCATCTTATTTTCTGCTAGGTATGACTCCAGCCACTGGAGAGTTTTCCCCCTGATTCCCATTGATTTCAGTTTTACTGGCTCCTTGGTGCCACACTTGGTCAAATGCTGCCTTGATGTCAAGGGCAGTCACTCTCACCTCACCTCTGGAATTCAGCTCTTTTGTCCATGTTTGGACCAAGGCTGTAATGAGGTCTGGAGCCGAGTGGTCCTGGTGGAACCCAAACTGAGCATCGGTGAGCAGGTTATTGGTGAGTAAGTGCCACTTGATAGCACTGTCGACGACACCTTCCATCACATTGCTGATGATTAAGAGTAGACTGATGGGGCGGTAATTGGCCGGATTGGATTTGTCCTGCTTTTTGTGGACAGGGCATACCTGGGCAATTTTCCACCTTGTCGGGTAGATGCCAGTGTTGTAGCTGTACTGGAACAGCTTGGCTAGAGGCGCAGCTAGTTCTGGAGCACAAGTCTTCAGTACTACAGCCGGGATGTTGTCAGGGCCCATTGCCTTTGCTGTATCCAGTGCACTCAGCCGTTTCTTGATATCACGTGCAGTGAATCGAATTGGCTGAAGACTGGCTTCTGTGATGGTGGGGATATCGGGAGGAGGCTGAGATGGATCATCCACTCGGCACTTCTGGCTGAAGATGGTTGCAAATGCTTCAGCCTTGTCTTTTGCACTCACGTGCTGGACTCCGCCATCTTTGAGGATTGGGATGTTTACAGAGTGTCCTCCTCCCATTAATTGTTTAATTGTCCACCACCATTCACGACTGGATGTGGCAGGACTGCAGAGCTTTGATCTGATCCGTTGGTTGTGGAATCGCTTAACTCTGTCTATAGCATGTTGCTTCCCCTGTTTAGCATGCATGTAATCCTGAGTTGTAGCTTCACCAGGTTGGCACCTCATTTTTAGGTACGCCTGGTGCTGCTCCTGGCATGCTCTTCTACACTCCTCATTGAACCAGGGTTGATCCCCTGGCTTGTTGGTAATGGTAGAGTGAGGAATATGCCAGGCCATGAGGTTACAGATTGTGGTGGAATACAATTCTGCTGCTGCTGCTGATGGCCCACAGCGCCTCATGGATGCCCAGTTTTGAGCTGCTAGATCTGTTCTGAATCTATCCCATTTAGCACGGTGGTAGTGCCACACAACACGTTGGATGGTGTCCTCAGTGCGAAGACGGGACTTCGTCGCCACGAGGACTGTGACATGACCAAGTCAGAATGGTCAGCAAATATCAATATGCACCTATATCCTGTACTGCATCCCCTCTCACTCTGTCATGTTAAGCCTACTCCAGTCACACCTCTCCTCACACCCACTTCACTTTCATCAGCACCATTCAACCACTTACATGCACATCCTCTCGTCCTCCCTCCCCTCACATCCTCACCTCCCCCTTCCTCCATCCACCACTGCCACTCACCCCAATCCTCATGTCATCTGATACCACCTCATTGAACTTCACCCATTCACAGCACACATCCTGAAATGGCACCATCACCATGTTCCTCAAAGATATGCCAGTCCCACTCATGTTGCATCTGCCTGAGTGTCACCCTCACCACATAAATCGCATCCATCGGATGCACACATATCTCAGAGCCACTCATAGGTCTATCATGCCACCCTTGCAGGCAAAGAGTGTGCAGAATGTCAGGGAGAGGGCAAGGACCGGTGGCAGACCCCCAGCGATTGCTGAAGTTTACCCAGTGAAGGAAGAGGCTTTGGTTATAAGCGGCATCTCTGCCACCCCGAGCTAAGGAGATGGCGAGGTTGGTGGTCCAGCAAAGCAAGGTGACATCATTAATCTCCCAGACCCACTTCTCCCACAGGACAAAGGCACCTTCAGCTGAAGATGACACCATCAAATCTGATCACGTGTATCATGTGAATTTCAATATTTGCAAAATTTCATGACTAAATCTTATTCTTTTCTTCTCTCCTCCAGGACCTTTATGCGAAGAAAACAAGCCCCTACCCGGAGAGGGCGAAGACTCCTTAGAGGCGCTCATTCCTGCTGAGGGTGCACTGTCACAGGAGACATGCGTGACAGGCACCACCGCAGATACTAGGGCATCAGTAGGACCTGTTACATATTTAAATGGGATGTCACCTGGTGATTGGCATGACACAAGTGAGCATGAGCAGAGAGTGTGGCAGGGACAGTTGTGGACAGTCTGTGTCAGAGGGTGCTGACCTCTCCAAACTCTGCCCAGCTGGACAGAGATGCTGAACCCGGGGAGGCATCAATGAAAAGGAGAACGATAGAGGGTCAGCAGCAACTGTGCGAGGTACTGGCAGTCCTGCCAGGCATACTGTCCACAATGGCACAGAGGAAGGAGGAGTCCAGCTCAAACATTTGTGGAGTGATGTTGCAGGGGTTTTCCACCATGCAATCTTCCTGTGAGTGTTTAGCCACCTCTATGGAAGTTGCAGCAGGGCACACAAATGAGTCCCTGCAGGCCCAGATGGTGGCCTGGCCCACTATGGCCACCAATATTTCTGCCAGCTTCGACAAACTGGCAGATAGACTAGTTATCAGCTTCCAAGGCATCACTGATCTCCTCCAAGCTGCTTTTCCGCAGACAGGTAGGAGTGATGTGCTCCTGGCCACGGGAGAGAGGATGACGAGAAGGGAGAGGCAAGTGCACATGTTTCTCAGAATGTTTGCGCATCTTATCCATTGCCCTTCCCCTTTAACCAGTACCTGACATGCAGCCTCATCTCCTGCTGGCCCAATCTGGCCGTGCACAAGGGCAGGTGGAGCAGTTATTGGCAGGGCTGTCACGGGCTCCAACATCCAGAGGTCGTCGGCTGTGAGCACCTCGTAAGACCGAGCAAGGAACAGAGCAGCCTGCTACTACCTCTGCTGAAGTCACAGGGACAGCACCGCATAGAAGTGGTAGGGCTAGGAAGAGAAAGACTGTATGGTTCAGCAAGGGTAAGCTCATGGGTGTCTTTGGGATCTCTGTTACCATAATTCATTTTTTGGAGCACATTAATTAAATCTTTAACTTCTCACAACATTGCTGTGTGCCCCATGATTGAAAAGTGACTTCCCATTCTGTTTTTCATTTAATTGGTGTGGAAGGTGGAGAGCTGTATTGACAGCCATCAATTGATGGATGTGGAACCGATGGATGGGTGGTTACAGGTTTGTTTATCCGAGGGGGAATGGAATCGTCATATTGGTTCAGTATGAATGACTAACTGAACCTTCATGCTATCAGGGCAGCCCTGACATCTTGAGCAGTGATATTATCCACTGGCTCTGTGTTGGGCGCCTCATCTTCCTCCTCACCATTGTTATCCTCATCAGATGAGGAGTCCTGAGCACCTTCTTCCTCCTGGACCTCCAGTCCCTGTTGCTGCACTGTGTTGTGCAGCCCACAGCAGACCACGATTATCCTGGAGACCCTCGCTGGTGAATACTGCAGAGATCCAGCAGACCTGTCCAGGCACCTGAAGCACAACTTCAGCTTGACGATGGCTGGCTCGATGACACATCTGGTTGTCATATGGCTGGAATTGGACCTCTCCTGCCATTGATTGGTGGATTCCTTAGAGGTGTCATCAGCCAGGTTCGAAGGGAGTATCATTTGTCCCCTAGCAGCCGCCCTTTTAGGTTTGTCTCAGGTCTAAATATGGTCAGGAGGTTGGACTGCCGCAGTATGACAGCATCGTGGCAGCTTCCTAAGAATCTCGTGCAGATCTGCATAAAGCTTTTTTGTGGTTGCACACCAGCTGCACATTGATGGAGTGAAATCCCCTGCAGTTCACAAATGCTCTTGGCTGGTCAAGGGGCTGCTCTGATAGCCACGTGTGTGCAGTCGATGGCACCCTGCACCTGTGGGAATCCAGCCAGAGATGTGAATCAAAATGCTTGCTCATTCTGTCTCCTGTCATCACAGGGGGAGCTTATATACTTCCCAGCCCTGGTAAATAATCTATCAGTCACCTGCCTGATGCATTTATGTGCAGCTGACTGAGACACCCTGACTATGTCTCCCATTGCAGCCTGGAAGAACCCAGAGACAAAGAAAATGAGCATTTTTAATCCTAACCATAATTTTAACATGAAGAGGGCGGTTTTGACTTTCAAAGCCACTGACATGGCAAGGTTGTCAGATCCAGTAGACAGAAGGTCTTCCTCTAGGAAGCTGCAGAGTTCTGCAACCACTTGACATGACATTCCAGAAGTACTGCTCCTCCAACAGGACAAGGAAGCTCAGTCTCTGCCTGTAGACCCAGTTTGGTGGGTAGGGCTGTCAGGGAGCTCCTCTGTTCTGTTGCTTCCTTCTCTGCTGGCCACCTACAGCTCCCTCCACATCACGCCCTTGCTGTTGGTGATCCTCACTGTCTTCCTCTTCTTCAGTCCAATCGAGAGCAGCCATGGCACCACCCATCATGACATCTCGCTTAACAACTGTAAAGTTCCTAAATCACTCTCTCACACCAAGTACTATTACCAAACTGTAGCCCACAATGAAGTGAGAAAGGACTTGTGAGTACTGAAGCTTTATTCATCTCAGTTCTCCTTAACTTAAACCACCCCGTTAAAGTAATGACCAATTTCGCAGCAATGAGCAACATGAATCCTAGTCAATTTTCTTCCTCCCTAGCCCTGGGGTGATGAAGCCAATTGTAGCATCCCAACTACTGGCCCAGCTGAGGTCAGATTGTTTAGCATAGATCAAGAAGCAAATTTTGGAACTTCTTGGCTGTTTAGACTTGTCCCACACCAGACAATGGGGGCTTGTTTCAACAACGGCGGGGGCAGAAAATGAAAGGAGAATCGGGCGGGGCGTATAACGGCAGCTGATCAGATAACACCTGTGCACCACTCCCATCAAGGGAACCAGGAGAACTGTATTTGACAGGTTTTTTTTAAATGTTAAACTTGTGGACATTTTCAATCCTAATCATAATTTTAACATGAAAATCTTTAGTGAAATGGAAGAGCGAGTGGTAAGGCTGGGGGGAGGGGGAGGGGGAGGGGGAGGGGGAGAATAATGTTTACTCTTTGCAGCAGCTATTAAATTTAATTGCAGCATCTGGGTCACTTCCCTGGTGGCGATTACCTCACAGTGAGCCAACTAGTAAACCATAAACGTTTGCATGCTCTACTACATTTGTAATAATATACTGCAGCTGATTGATTAAGCTTCAACTGGTGCAACTGACAGAACACACAGTGCTGGAAAGTAACAGATGGAGGTCGGCAGAAAAATGAGAAACTGGCTAATCAGTAGTTAGCAGCCATTAAAACATAAGAACAATAGAAATAGGAGCAGGAGTAGGCCATACGGCCCCTCGAGCATGCTACGCCATTCAATAAGATCATGGCTGATCTTCAACCTCAACTCCACTTTTCTGCCCGGTCCCCATATCCTTTGATTCCCTTTGATTCCCTTAGAGTCCAAAAATCTATCGATCTCAGTCTTGAATATATTCAAAGACTGACCATCCACAGCCCCACAGTGGCAGGGGGGTCGATCTTATGGCCATCAGACACATTGGCAGCATGCTCGCCCACTGACTGGGATGATCTACACATAAGATCCTCAACAATGTTTTTAACATCTGGTTCCCTCTCTCTACCACCCCTGATTATTGTGGGTGTTGTGAAATGTGCAATTTTTGAATAATCCCCATAGCCTTTTGTAATTTTGTTAAAAATTTTCCTGTAAAATAGTACCCTTGGTCACTGTCCACCTGCATTAGCACTCCCCACCTGCAGATTACTTCACTCAGTAGTATGCGAGAGGCTGTAATTGCGGTATTTGCCTTGTAAGGGAACACCTCCATCCATTTAGTGAACTTATCAATAATGACTAGACAGTAGAGATGTCCAGACGCTGTCTTGTGCAATGGACCTATAAAATTGATCTGAATGTGGATCCATGGACCACCAGGTGGTGGGGTGATTCGTAAGAAAGCACGGTTAATATGAAAGGTTGGGTTATGCTGCAAGCAGACCAAACATCATTGGATACATTGGGTTATATAATCGTGGCAGTCAGGCCACCAAGCAACTTTACTTAACTTATGCCAGGTGGTGTCCGCAGAATAATGTTCTCCTACAGGGTGGAAGTGGAACATATCAAAGAAATCCTCGGCCAACGAGGGTGGACGCATGCGACGGAAATTAAGTCAGATTGTGGTTGGTACATTAACAGGGGTTGTTCAGCCCTGATGAGTACAGTGTCTCCTGCCCAAGGAGCTGGCTGGGGAAGGGGTTTATTGTCCAGATGTCACACAATGACTTGTTCATTTGGAGGGCATTTTGATCTAGTGAGGGTTTGACCTGGGGTATGGACACCACCGTTGGTCCTGGTGATTGCCAGGGATCACTGATATGTGCTGCATCTTTGGCCACTTGGTCTGCTGCTGAAATAGCTGTGGAATGGGGATCCGTAGTCTTAGAATGGGCTTTAATTTTTCCAATAAAAAGCAAGTGACTTTGCAGGTTTTAAGAGCTTGCCACATTTGCTGGAAAGATGGGCATGACTAAGGGGTTTACCATCAGTGGTATTAAACGGATTTTTCTGGTACAGTGGCAGCAATAACATATTAATGACATAGACACTATCGGACCTAATGTTCACGAACCTTTGAGAAGTAACTAGGACATGGAGTTAGAGGAGCTGCAAGTCTTGTATACTGGGCTGAATGAATGTTACATTTGTACTGCAATGTCTGGTCTGGGAAGACGACAGCAAAACTGGTATAAGGGTTCCTGACTTGTGGAATGACAATCCGTCAATGTATACATCTGTAACTTCTGGTATAGGATTCTTCTGAACGGAATGGATTTCGAATTGCAACAGGGGAAGTGAGCACTCATGTTGTTCCCCTTCACATAGCATTAACTGTGGTAGTATCATTGTTTGTTTTGGGGTAATGTCCAAGTGCCTTTCCACAAGTAACAGTGTCAAGTGGCTCAACCGAGCGTTGGATAGTAGAGTATCGCCAGGTCACATGAGCAGGTTCAACAGCGTATGCAGGGAATGAAGCCCTAGAATCTGGAGTCCGGTTATAAAGGTGAAGTGCTTGACCACTCAAAATGTGGCCAACAGATGGCGTTCACAGAAATAGTAACCCTTTTCCTCTCCGGTAAGGATTCTGGATACGTATGCAATGGGGAAAAGTTTCCCTTGAACATCCTGACAGAGAACGGCCGCCAGGCTCCAATCGGGAGACCCCACCTCCAGGTGGAATGACTTCTCAGGATCGCGGATGATAAGGCATGTGACCTGCACTACAGCCTCCTTAAGCACCTGTACCACCATAGTATGCTCGTCAGTCCAGTGTTCCCTCACATCGTTGTTTTTCCCTTTCAGCAGCTCATACAAAGGTTTAGTCAATTCAGCAAACCGTGTAATAAACGTTCGCTGATATCCTACCAGTCTTAATAGTGATCAGAGTGCAGTCTTGAATGTGGGCAACTGGAGTCTCTGTATGATTTGCACCTTGTGTTCGTCTGGGCTCTGGCCGGTGTGAGAAATAGATATCCCCAAGAAGGTGACCTGTGGCTGCATTAGCTGTGCCTTTCTGGGATTGACCCTCAAGCCAGTTTCCTGTAAAATCTGCAGCAGTTCTTTATGCTCCCCCTCGGCCTTTGTGGCCAGCAGCAGGTCATCGACATATTGCAGGAGGCACTCTGGACAAGAGAACCCCTTTAAGGCCTCAGCTCTTTGTTTGTGAAATATAGTGGCCACGTTGTGGAAACCCCGTGGCAAGCAGGTCCAGGTATATTGTTGATCATTGAATGTAAAAGCAAATTTGTGCTTGTCCTCTCTTCAGACCGGGATGCTCCAGAACCCATTCGAGATGTCTAAAGTGGAGAACCACTTTGCTCCCGGTGGGATCTGGGAGAGGAGAGTGGGCGCCTCCCTTAAGACTGGTAAGCAGACTGGTGTTACCGAATTGAGCTTTCGATAATCAATAGTGAGCCGCCAGCTGCCATCAGGTTTCTTCACAGGCCAAATAGGTGATTCTGTGGTGAATGTGCATTTCTGTATAACACCATGTTGTTGCAAGGAATCAATAGCATCCCGTATGTGGGAGTGACTTTCTAGCAGTATTGGGTATTGTTTAGCATGTGGGTGAGGTGGTCCGTTGACCTCCTCTTCCCCCTGCAGCTTTCCACAATCATGCTTACCGGGTTGCAAATACAGATTAATGAGCAGTAACTATGCTTTTGATATTGGTGTTGGGGTGATCAGGAATGGAATAGGCCTCAGATTTCTTTACCGCAAACATTGAATCTGCATCGGACATGACCGTCAGGTCGGTGGATGGACATTCAAACCATAGGCAGTTGTAACAATAATCAATCATTACCACATACTAATGCATAGCATCGGACCCCAATATCCCCCCACCCACCATACGCAGCGCCATCGTGATATTTAACTAACAACTTGTTTCCTAAAAATGTAGCGTTACAGAGTTCAGCTCAATAGCATATTCAGTAGATCTGCCAAAGCCAATCAAAGGCATGTGTGTCCCTCCGGCCGCCAGATAGCATTAGGGATGTGAAGTATGTATGATCGTGATGGCAGAGCCAGAGTCTACCAACATTTCCTGCTGCTGGGCCCCATCTAAATCGACAGAGAGAAAGGGTCATGCATCACGATCCCGCCGGAGCCTCACTACTGGCTGGTTCGGGGGGTAGGGGGGGGTTGATAATTTTGATTGGCTGCCCTCTGGGACGTGAGAAAGCAGTGGAGCCAAAGCGGCTGCCACTCTCCGTCCCTCTTATTGCGTTAGATGATGTGCAGTTATTAAAGCTAATAGCATGTCCAATTTCACATCGGTTGGGCTTTGGGCATTCACCCTGGCGGTATATGTCAAAGCGGTTCCATTCTCTGGCTCTCTCTGAGGTTCCCTGGCCCTCATCCCGCTCCTACAGTCCTGGGCTAAATGTTCAGTCGGGTCACAATGGAAGCAGTGGGACTCATCTCAGTCTGGGAAACAGCCTTCTGGTCAAGCAGACCCTTGGTTTCCCCGTTGACTCTATAATGGAGCCCTTCGACCAAAGCAAATGGTTTACCTCCCTTTGGTTTTCCCTCCTGACCTGTCCCTTTTCTCATGTGGTCTTTTACATGTCCCCATACTTGAGCAGTCAGTGTCAATATGTTATCACATGCTTGGGTCTTGTGTACTGCCATTCCCAGTGCTGTTTTAACCAGGGGATGCAGCTGACTTAGGAACACACACTTAAACAGTTCCTTATTTCTCCAGTTGAGAGGGGCAATTCCCGTAATGAGTGCCCTTGTGGGCTGGGTCAGAACATACAGATCGAACAGACGATTTGCAAACGCCCGTGGATGCTCAGCAGGACCCTGTAAAGTCTGGGTGCATAACTGCATGGCATTCATTTGATCTAGACTTAATGGGCGCTAAATTGGGCTGTGTAGTGCCCGTTGTTTCGGCGTTACACGGCCTCTCCGATATCCAAGATGTTGTCTTGGATGCACACGCACGTTTCCTGCGTGACGTGCGCCAAACGCCATCTTGGTATAGGAGTCAGCGTAAGCGCAGATAACGAACGCTGGAATCATGTAAAGTAGGGAGAAAATTACTTCAATCAGTGTGCAACGCTGATTTAAACTGTTAGACACCAGTTTGGGACTTAACGCTCAACTCAACGCACAGTCTTAACCCCGACCATCTGAACGTGTCTGGACGACCCCCCACCAGCACTATTTAAAGGGACCATGCAGGATTTACAGGTTAGTGGCTGGATTATTGCTTTTGGCTGCCGAGACATTTATAACTGTTTTTGGAGGTCTCCTGGACTTGAATACTAGGACATGGGGACACAGCCTAACATTTAGAGCCAGGACGTGCAGGAGTGAAGTTAGGAAATGCTTCTACACGCAAAGGGTGGGAGACGTTTGGAACGGACTTCTGCAGACGGCAGTTGATGCTAGCTCACTTGTGAATGTTAAATCTGAGATTGATTGATTTCCATGAGCCAAGGGTATTAAGGGATATGGGGCTAAGACGGGTATATGGAGTTGGGTCACAGGTCCACCATGATCTCACTGAATGGCGGAACAGGCGCGAGGTGCTAAATGCGACTGCCACTTGCTGCCTCTTGATATGCGCCACCTTCTCCTGCAAGAAAGCGAGACGTGTGTCCAGGTGATGTGCCTGTCATGGTTGAATAGCTGCCAGTGTGTGTGGCCTGTGAGTTGTGGGTGGGCGGCTTGAAACGGTGGTAATGCGTAAGAGTGAGAGGAAGCATCTGGTTGGAAGAGTTGAGTACTGAAGGAAAGAGTGAGTTTATTGGTATGTGGGGGATGGGGGGGTGTAGTGCGTGGTGCAGTTGGTAGGAGACACCACTTGACAGTTGACCTCACTCATCTTGACCCCTCATGTCAAAGCATTGAACTTCTTCCTGCACTGCATCCATGTTCATGATGCTGTGCGCCTGGCATTGACTTCATCCCCCGCCGACTCCCACTTTCTTTTGAGTATATGTCTGGAGGGCCTCTTGCCATCAACCCCCCCCAACACCCACCCCTGCGGATATGGGATGTCCCTCCTTCTGTCCACCTCTTGCACCAGCAATCAGCAGAGAACCTTGGTGCATGCACTCTCGCAGGCCTGGTATCAACTCAGATCGGCAGATTGGTGAGGTCTGGTGTGCAGATTGGAGGATGTGGGATTTAGTCGTGCGCAACCTCTATTCAATGTTTTAACATAACTCATCAGTGTTTAAACATAGGGATGGGACCTGCATCTGTGTTTTACGTGTGCATTGTCTGATCTCTGTTCAGACTCCGTGCAGACAGTAGACTGTTATTTTCAGCAAATAACAGGTACCACCTACCTTTAAGAGATTTCTAAGAAACATCCTCCCTTTAAGAGATTGCGCTCCCTCTGGTAGTGGAAAGTGTGAATTGCATTGATTCCACGTGCAAGGCCTGGAAAGGAAGGCTGATTGCAGGTAAGTGCTCCGGTGTGTCCAAACTTGCGTCCTGCCTGCATAGGGTACCCCCGCCCGAAATGGACCCTTATCCTATTTTTCCCCCAATAACTCTAGTACTTCCCCCATCACCTCAACTGGCCCATTAGCTGGCAAATACACTGCCAGGCTTAATGCCAGTTTGAGGGTTGCCTCACAGGCGGCCATGATAACCTTCTTCTTATCCTCATCTCTCAGTTCCGGGTGTCCCCTCAAAAGGTTGGCCCATGCTCGGGTTACAACCATGGCATCTTCCCCGTCTTTTTTAGGGCCAAGCTCCCGTGCCAACGCACTAGCCTCTTCTGCCTTCAGGGGTGATTCCTCAGTCACTTGTGAGGTGACTTGCCATGAGCATTTCGCTGAACACTTGTTGTTATCACATTCACTGGCTTCCCTTGTGATAAAATGCCAGAGTCTCCGCCTTCACAGTCCAGGATGTGATAGCCAGCTGCTTTCCTATCTAGATCATCCCAGTCTCTATTATCATCGTCTCTATCTCCTGCACTTTCTCTCATTGAGATGGCTGAGACCAGAGTAATTTGCAGTCCTAGCTTTCCCTGCAACTCGTAGATTTTTAATCCACACTAAGTATGGTTTGCCTTTCCTGTGGCTCAGTTCCTCATCTCCCTTAGTGCTCCCCATGCATCTTCCAGTCGTTGTTTCAACTGATGATTTTCCCCAATTAACTGGTCTACCTGATGCTTAAGCAGCTGGGACCCGAATCCCTGTGCCATGGCTGTGGCTGAAGCCATATGGCACATCCCAGCCTCATACTTAAATCCCCATTCGTTTGCTTAACTTTCTCCATCTCTTTTTTATGTTTTCCCACCCCTTCCTCTTTATCACACAATAATCCCGCCACCCGCTTTTCGCTTTTTTCCACTCAAAAATGAGTTCCTCACATTAACAATTTGAGCTTCAGTGGCTAGAGTCATACCTAGCACAAAGGAAGATGGTAGTGGTTGTTGGAGGCCAATCATCTCAGCCCCACGACATTGCTGCAGGAGTTCCTCAGGGCAGTGTCCTAGGCACAACCATCTTCAGCTGCTTCATCAATGACCTTTCCTCTATCATAACGTCAGAAATGGGGATGTTTGCTGATGATTGCACAGTGTTCAGTTCAATTCACAACCTGTCAGATAATTAAGCAGTCTGTGCCCGCATACAGCAAGACTTGGACAACATCCAGACTTGGGCTGATAACTGGTAAGTAACATTCGCACCAGACAAGTGCCAGGCAATGACCATCTCCAACTAGAGAAAGTCTAACCACCTCCCCTTGACATTCAACGGCATTACCATCGCCGAATCCCCCACCATCAACATCCTGGGGGTCACCATTGACCAGAAACTTAACTGGACCAGCCACATAAATACTGTGGCTACAAGAGCAGGTCAGAGGCTGGGTATTCTGTGGCAAGTGACTCACCTCCTGACTCTCCAAAGCTTTTCCACCATCCACAAGGCACAAGTCAGGAGTATGATGGAATACTCTCCACTTGCCTGGATGAGTGCAGCTCCAACAACACTCAAGAAGCTCAACACCATCCAGGACAAAGCAGCCCACTTGGTTGGCACCCCATCCACCACCCTAAGCATTCACTCCCTCCACCACCTGCACACAGTGTCTTCAGCGTGTACCATCCACAGGATGCACGGCAGCAACTCGCCAAGGCTTCTTCGACAGCACCTCCCAAACCCATGACCTCTACCACCTAGAAGGATAAGGGCAGCAGGCACATGGGAACAATACCACGCGCACGTTCCCCTCAAAGTCACACACCATCCCGACTTGGAAATATATCGCTGTTCCTTCATCGTCGCTGGGTCAAAATCCTGGAACTCCCTTCCTAACAGCACTGTGGGAGAACCTTCACCACACTGACTGCAGTGATTCAAGAAAGCAGCTCACCACCACCTTCTCAAGGGCAATTAGGGATGGGCAATAAATGCTGGCCTTGTCAGCGACGCCCACATCCCATGAACGAATAAAAAAAAAGTTTCTTTTCATTCACCAATCCATGAATCCAATTCTGCCGCCTCATATGGCGCCTTGGCCGCTGGTATCCACAACAGGGACTGTCTCTAGTTTCCTTTTTAAAGCCTCTTCTATGTCCCCCATGACTACCTATATCTCTGACAGTCCCCTTACGAGTCCCGCACTCCCACAAAACAGTTTCCCCTCTTAACAATGGGGTTGTACTGTCCCGGCTTGTCCTAGGGACTCGCTTATACTCAAAACACCGGCTGCTGTTTGTCACCTCCAACCTGGCTCACCACTTGTAAGAATTCAGAAGGTGACACCAAATTGAGTAAAACAGTCCTTTATTTCAAGCACAAGCTAATATTAATTAAATAGTATGAGAGGTGATCTCATTGAAACAAACAAAATTCTTACAGGGCTTGACAGGATAGGTGCAAGGAGGATGTTTCCCCTGGCTGGGGAATCTAGAACCAGGGGTCACAGTCTCAGAATAAAGGGTAGGCCATTTAGGACTGAGATGAGGAGAAATTTCTTCTCTCAAAGGGTGGTGAATCTTTGGAATTCTCTATCTCAGAGGGCTGTGGAGGCTCGGTCATTGAATATATTCAAAACAGAGATCGATAGATTTCTAGATAATAAAGGCATCAAGGGACATGGGGATGGCACAGGAAAATGGAATTGAGGTTGAAGATCAGCCATGATCTTATTGAATGGCACAGCAGGCTTGAGGGGCCGTATGACCTACTGCTGCTCCTATTTCTTATGTTCTTATGTTCTTAAGGGATATGGGGATCGGGCGGGAAAGTGGAGTTGAGGCCAAAAATCAGCCATGATCTTATTGAATGGTGGAGCAGGCTCGAGGGGCTGTATGACCTACTCCTGCTCCTATTTCTTATGTTCTTATGTTCTTAAGGGATATGGGGATTGGGCGGGAAAGTGGAGTTGAGGTAGAAGATCAGCCTTGACCTGATTGAATGGTGGAGCAGGCTCAAGGGGCTGTATGACCTACTCCTGATCCTATTTCTTATGTTCTTAATACATTTCAGTATTTAAGCAGTAATTTACAGAGAAGTAAAACAATATTACCCCATTCCTCCTCTGGGTAGAGCATGTAGGACCAGCTGGCCCCTCCCAGTGTGCCGTCTACCCAGCGATATGCCCTTCCTTTATACAGCTCTAGTTATGTGCACCCTTTCAAACAAGGAACTGTTTTTCACAAAGGTGGTTATCTAGCAAAGTCAATGGTTTTCCCTTAACTGTCTTTACTGTCTCACCATTGTTCTTAAAGTCAATTGTTTTTTCCTTAACTGTCTTAACTGACTCGCTATTGTTCCTACAGTCAATGTTTTTTTCTGCTGCTCTCTCGGAACCATTGTTCTGTTATCTTTCCTGAGTCAGGCAGACAGCTTTTGGTTTGAGTCATTTAAATTCTGTGATTGTGTTAAGCCAGTAATCTTCCACTTTAAGAAAAAGCAATCAAGAATGATTTGCAATGCAGGATGGTTAATATGGCCAAACAAGATATGTCCATTTTACTCCTATACCCAATATTCTTACATAGTCTTTAGGGGATTCTGGCCCTGAATTTATGTTGCTACAGGAGTAAATATGGCGTAAACATCCTAGTGTAACATGGACATCAGTTTGTGCAAAAGCCATCCTGAAATGCTGCAACATAAAACTTCAGAGAAACATGAGCTCTTTGATAAGATGAAGAGACAGAACAGGGAAGCAGAGAGGAGGAGATTCATCTTGTGGTGGATTACTGGCAATGATTATGTTTTCTTGAGCTGAAAACCAATATTTATTATCAAAGGAAACAGTTGCTGACCTCTCCCACTTCCTGCAGTGAGCACAGCCTCACCAGTGGAGGTGACTGATAGCTGCTCTTTCACACTCGTCTTCAATACATCTGAGATCATTCAAGTTTCTACAAGTGTTGTTGTGCACCTCAGCTGGTCCAAAGTATCTAATTATATAAGGCAGGTGACAGCTGCTCTGCTTTTGGTGGCGAGTTCCCTTAACTGTTTGCCTGACGCAAGAGAATAGCAATAAAAGCTGTTGTTTTTTTAGATAATTTCGCTCTGGTCCCTCAGTGTAATTTCACAGGTGTTGAAATATCTACACCTAAGGGCTAGATTTTCCTCTGTTTTTGGGCCTACCTGGGGCGCCCAACAGAGGAAAATTGTGTGTGTGTTTGGGGGGGGCGGGGTGTTGATACCCACTGACAGGTCTCTACCCCAAAAATGTACTACAAGGCTCTCTATCACCGGTGACTACAAGGCAGAAAGTAAGGTAAATGTGTCCCTGCAGCAAACTGCGCCCATCTGTCATCACTTACACAAAAATGTACTAGCGGATTTTCCTCGGGCCCTGCTGTGGGAGACATCTTGGATCGCCGTGCCCATACCCCACTACGTGTAAGTGATGACAGATGGGCGCAGTTTGCTGCAGGGCCACATTTACCTTACTTTCTGCCTTGTAGTCACCGGTGATAGAGAGCCTTGTAGTCACCTGTGGAGAAGAGGTGGTGGGGCCTGTTTGCAGTGGGCGAGAGGCGCTCCATACATCAAGGCCACAGGGTAAGTGCGCTTTTCATTAGTTTTTCATTAGTATTGTTTAAAGTTGGTTTTAATTATGAAGTTCCCTTAAGGTTTTTTAAGCTTTCTTCAAAGCTTCTTTGAAGCATTTTAAAGTAACTAAGGATTTTAAAATTCTTTTTACGTTTCACTCTTGCAGACTGGGCCTTGGAAACCAGTGGGGTTGCCCTTGGGCCTCCCCTGTTTCTCTGCACATATCCTGTGATAAAAACATCTCACTGACAACAAATCAGACAACCTTCTCACTATTTAAAGCCTGGCTCCCCATGATGCCTACTCTTATGTACCCTTTCAATCCCAGCCTCCTAATTCTTCGACATGACAGAAGGATCTGAGGTGACTGAATGATCATTTATAGCAGAAGCCTTCTGGGGGAATGAGATGGTACTTCCTTGTCTTTGGTTGCAGGGCAACTCCATTTACTGTGAAAGTAGGGAAAGTGAATGCACTCTGCGTGGAACATATGGAATGCAATCCAGGCCTCAGAAATTATGACCACCGCCTTCCCTGTGCCCGGATCATGCCCTTCATGACACTCCTTCAAGTCGGGTTGCCAACTCTGGTTTGACGTATTCCTGGAGTTTTGATCATGTGACATTTGATCACATAGCAATCAATCACTTGACACCACTTATGTGATGCTTAATCACATGACATTTGCTCGCGTGACATTTGCCCACTGTTTGCAAATGTTATTGTATTTACTTTAGTTGAGCGTCTTAGTATCACCGAGCCCCGAATAAAATATTTGACTTTTAATTTTATAGTGAGATGAATAACATAATTTATAAATCAAAGAAAGAACACAAAAAAATAGAAAGATTTAAGGATGAAACGACTTCTGTGATATTTCTACAGTATCGACCGCAATGAGGAAGACCAAGTAAATTCCACTGATTCAACAAAAACATCATAAATATAAGTAACTTCTAATTAAAGATTTTGTACCATTTTATGATTTTTTACAATACACAGAAAGTTATAAAATTAATAAAACCAAAGATAAACCAAATTCAATTCAATGACTCACAAACCACACCAGCTTCAGGAGGTGAGGTTTGGTCTTCAGGGACCAGTACCAAAGCTGCCTGACTCCTGTAACAAAACAGAATAAACAACAACACACTTCAGAGGCTGACAGAATCTCCCTCCCCCAGTTTGTGTTGCTCTCTCTGCATCTCCCAGATTGTGTTTTTCTCTCCCTCCCCCAGTTTGTGTTGCTCTCTCCCTCTCCCAGTATGTGTTGCTCTCTCTCTCCCTCCCTCCCCCAATTTGTGTTTCTCTCTCCCTCTTTCCCTCCCTCCCCCAGTTTGTGTTGCCCTCTCTCTCCCTCTCCCAGTTTGTGTTTCTCTCTCCCTCCCTCCCTCCCCCAGTTTTTTGTTGCTCTCTCTCTCTCTCCCTCCCCCAGTTTGTGTTTCTCCCTCCCTCCCTCCCCCAGTTTGTGTTGCCCTCTCTCTCCCTCTCCTGGCTTGTGTTTCTCTCTCCCTCCCTCCCTCCCTCCCTCCCCCAGTTACTAGAATGATTCCAGGGATGAGGGACTTTAGTTATGTGGATAGACTGGAGAAGCTGGAGTTGTTCTCCTTGGAACAGAGAAGGTTGAGAGGAGATTTGATAGAGGTGTTTGAAATCATGAAGGGTCTAGACAGAGTAGACAGAGAGAAACTGTTACTATTGGCAGAAGGGTCAAGAACCAGAGGACATAACTTTTTTACACAGCGAGTGGTTAGGATCTGGAATGCACCGCCAGAGGGGGTGGTGGAGGCAGATTCAATCATGGCCTTCAAAAGAGAACTGGATAAGTACTTGAAAGGAAAAAAATTGCAGGGCTATGAGGAAAGGGCGGGGGAATGGGACTGGCTGGATTGCTCTTACATAGAGCCAGCACAGACTCGATGGGCCAAATGGCCTCCTTCCGTGCTTCTATGATTCTGATTCTATTATTCCTCTCCCAGTTTGTGTTGCTCTCTCCCTCCTTCCTAGTGCATGTTGCTCTCTCCCTCCCTCTCCCACATTATGTTTCTTTAACCCTCCCCCAGTTTGTGTTTCTCTCTCAATCCTTCCCTCCCCAGTTTGTGTTTCTCTCTCAATCCTTCCCTCCCCAGTTTGTGTTTCTCTCTCAATCCTTCCCTCCCCAGTTTGTGTTTCTCTCTCAATCCTTCCCTCCCCAGTTTGTGTTTCTCTCTCAATCCTTCCCTCCCCAGTTTGTGTTTCTCTCTCAATCCTTCCCTCCCCAGTTTGTGTTTCTCTCTCAATCCTTCCCTCCCCAGTTTGTGTTTCTCTCTCAATCCTTCCCTCCCCAGTTTGTGTTTCTCTCTCAATCCTTCTCTCCCCAGTTTGTGTTTCTCTCTCAATCCTTCCCTCCCCAGTTTGTGTTTCTCTCTCAATCCTTCTCTCCCCAGTTTGTGTTTCTCTCTCAATCCTTCCCTCCCCAGTTTGTGTTTCTCTCTCAATCCTTCCCTCCCCAGTTTGTGTTTCTCTCTCAATCCTTCTCTCCCCAGTTTGTGTTTCTCTCTCAATCCTTCCCTCCCCAGTTTGTGTTTCTCTCTCAATCCTTCCCTCCCCAGTTTGTGTTTCTCTCTCAATCCTTCTCTCCCCAGTTTGTGTTTCTCTCTCAATCCTTCCCTCCCCAGTTTGTGTTTCTCTCTCAATCCTTCTCTCCCCAGTTTGTGTTTCTCTCTCAATCCTTCCCTCCCCAGTTTGTGTTGCTTTCTTTCCCCCTCCCTCCCTCCCCGTTTGTGTTGCTCTCTCTCTCTCCCTCCCTCCCACCCCAGTTTGTGTTGCTCTCTCTCTCCCTCCCTCCCCCAGTTTGTGTTGCTCTCTCTCTCCCTCCCTCTCAGTTTGTGTTGCTCTCTCTCCCTCCCAGTTTGTGTTGCTCCCTCTCTCTCCCTCCCTCCCCAGTTGTGTTGCTCTCTCTCTCCCTCCCTCTCAGTTTGTGTTGCTCTCTCTCTCCCTCCCTCCCACCCCAGTTTGTGTTGCTCTCTCTCTCCCTCCCTCCCCCAGTTTGTGTTGCTCTCTCTCTCCCTCCCTCTCAGTTTGTGTTGCTCTCTCTCCCTCCCAGTTTGTGTTGCTCCCTCTCTCTCCCTCCCTCCCCAGTTGTGTTGCTCTCTCTCTCCCTCCCTCCCTCCCAGTTTGTGTTGCTCTCTCTCTCCCTCCCTCCCAGTTTGTGTTGCTCTCTCTCTCCCTCCCTCCCGAGTTGAGTTGCTCTCTCTCTCCCTCCCTCCCGAGTTGTGTTGCTCTCTCTCTCCCTCCCTCCCTCCCAGTTTGTGTTGCTCTCTCTCTCCCTCCCTCCCGAGTTGAGTTGCTCTCTCTCTCCCTCCCTCCCGAGTTGTGTTGCTCTCTCTCTCCCTCCCAGTGTATGTTGCTCTCTCTCTCTCCCACCCCAGTTCGTGATTATCTCTCCCTCCCACCCCCAGTTTGTGTTGCTCTCTCCCTCCCCCTGTTTGTGTTGCTCTCTCTCTCCCACCCCAGTTTGTGATTATCTCTCCCTCCCACCCCCAGTTTGTGTTGCTCTCTCCCTCCCCCTGTTTGTGTTGCTCTCTCTCTCCCACCCCAGTTTGTGATTATCTCTCCCTCCCACCCCTAATTTGTGTTGCTCTCTCCCTCTCTCCCTCCCCCAAGGTGTGTTGCTCTCTCAGGACTCACGGAGTCTCCAGCCAATTTTTGTTGGCACGGATGCTGTCACCCTGATAACTGGCAATGAAGCAGTGTGTTCTGAGACCAGCAGGGCCCAGACAACACAGTTTGGTTGCGAGCCATGACAGCCGGGGTACTGTGCATGCGGGCACCATGCATATAAGGACCGTTACTCCCGAGTTGTCAGCTGCAGTTCTTGGGAGACCAATCACCTATTCTGGGTGACTCCCGCCCAAAGTGGGAGGGTTGGGACTCTACCTTTAAAGTGTCAGCCTTAGCTCAGTTGTAGCACTCTCACCTCTGAGTCAGAAGGTCACAGGTTCAAGTCCCACTCCACAGACATAATCCAGGCTGACCCTCCAGTGCAGTACTGAGGGAGTGCTGCATTCTTGGAGGTACCATCTTTTGAAAGAGATGTTAAACTGAGGTCTTGTCTATCCTCTCAGGTAGATGTAAAAGACCCCATGGCACTATTCGAAGAGGTACAGGGGAGTTGCCCCAGTGTCCCGGCCAATATTTATCCCTCAACCAACATCACTAACACAGATTATCTGGTCATTATCTCATTGTTGTTTGTGGGACCTTACTATGTGCAAATTGGCTCTCCTGTTTCTTACATTACACCAGTGGCTACACTTCAAAAGTACTTCTTTGGCTGTAAAGCGCTTTGGGATATCCTGAGGTCATGAAAGGCGCTATATAAATGCAAGTTCCTTCCTGCCTTTCCCTCAGAGCCTAAAAGCTGCTTTCTTTGATGGATTACTGACAATAACACTTTCACTGAAGAGTCTTTAAAATTGTGAACCAGCACCACCCTCAGACATGTCTCTCTCCCTTTGGCTGGCCCTCTGCTGCTTCTCAGCCCTGGCTCCCAATTTCTCTCTTACCCACATGTGTTGTATTAACTCCCAGATGATCTTTGCCCTCTTCCCACAGTCCCAACCTCTTTGTTCCCTGGCCACGTTACTAACTTCTGGCATGTTGACCTAACCTGCCCTTTAAAAACAGTACAGATTGAATAAATCAGTGGAGATACCTGTGTGAGCTGCATACAGAGAGAGTGGGTGAGATACAAAAGAGAGAGGAAAAAGACATAGAAGAAGAGGGAGAGAGAAATAGTCAGAAATAGAGTTGGAGATCGAGACACACAGAGACGATAGGAGGAAAAGTAAGTGAGAGATATTTATGCAGAGATAAAGGGGGTAATTTTAATCCCCCAGGAAGGGCCGAAAAAGGTCAGAGGTGGTGTTAAATTGTTAAAAACAGGAGGCCCGACCCCAACTCGCCATGAACACGATTACTTCCAGTATTACCGCGGCAGGTTTCGGAGCCGCCGAGTAACCCACTCTTGAGTGGCGGGTCAGTAATTATAATATTTAAATGAGGCTTCCTACCTCAGATTTTGGCAACAATATGAATCGTTTGACCCCCACCCCACCCCCGACCCCCCCAACGATCTGCCAAACCCCCCCCCCGCGATCTGCTGACACCCTTGCTATCAGATCTCTCTTCCCGGCGATTTCTCTCCCCCCCCGCCACGATCCAAACTCTCCCCCCACCCCCCCCTCCCCCCCACCATGAGCTCTCCCTCCCTCCTCTACGATCCCCGGCTGTTGCCTTCTACAGCTGGCTTTCGTGCCCGGCAGCGTCTACCCTCTCAATTTGGCTGGCTGCCAGGTGGGAAACAGAGTAAAATATTCTAATGAGGTCCTGCCGTTAAATTCGGCAGGACCACCACCTTCCCGGCATTTCCAGGTTTCCCAGCTGCTGACAGGTGCCCCCACTCCCTCCCCGCCTCCCTGTAAATATCGGGGCCAAAGAGGAAGACAGAAAAAGTAGAAGACAAACAAAAAGACAGTCGGGTAGATTTTCAGAGCCCTTACCCTCAGCCAGCTCACATTAGAAAATCTCAGGCATCTAGTGAGCACTGGAACATAGGAACAGGAGTAGGCCATTCAGCCCCTCGAGCCTGTTCCACCATTCATTTAGATCATGGCCGATCTGTATCTCAACTCCATTTACCTGCCTTTGCTCCGTATCCCTTAATAACTTTACCGAACAAACATCTATCAATCTCAATTTTGAAATTTTCAATTGACCCCCAGCCTCAACAGCTTTTTGAGGTAAAGGGTTCCAGCTTTCCACTACCCTTTGTGTGAAAAAGTCCTTCCAGACATCACTCCTGAATGGCCTAGCTCTAATTTTAAGGTTATGCCCCCTTTTACTGGACTCTCCCAGCAGAGGAAATAGTTTCTCTCTATCTACCCTATCAAATCCTTTAATAATCTTAAACACCTCAATTAGACCACCCCTTAATCTACCATACTCAAGGGAATACAAGCCTAGTGTACGCAACCTTTCATCATAATTTAACCCTTTTAGCCCTTGTATCATTCTGGTGAATATACCTTTCTTGAGGTGCGGTGCCCAGAACTGAACGCGGTACTCTAAATGGGTCTAACCAGAGCTTTATATAACTGTAACATAACTTCCACCCATTTGTATTCCAGCCCCAGTTAAAATCAAGTATAAATACATGGGCGATATCTCAGGATAGTAACATGAATTTTTATAACTTATCTTTATTGTAAAAATAAATCAGTGATTTTTAAAATAACCAATGACTATCTGTCTCATGTACAAATTATTCTATTTGGATCGGCATTTGGAGGCGGGGAGGACGTGGAAAATCTACGCTACAGAGAGGAAGATTAAAAAATTAGTCAGAGACAAGCAGAGAAACACAATTTTAAAAAATTTCCATGGAAGAGACCAGCAGTTATATAATAATTTGCACATGAACCAGACAATCATTGTTTTTTTAAAAAATACTGATTCATTTTTAAGGTAAGCATGCCACCTAGAGGCAATCAGGTGACAAAGACAGTTATAAAAATGCATGTTACCACTCTGAGATATCACCCATGTATTTGTACTCGGTTTCAAGCAGCTTCCAGTTACAAAATCTGCAATCAAAATTAACCTCCCCCCCTCAGAAGCAGAGCTGCGAGAGTGGTAAACAAGACTGCCTGGAATTTCGGGTGGAGGGGGGTTCTCTAGCAGGAGATCAGCAGAACCCCTAGAGAAAGAGCATAAACAGGTAAAACGGCCATTTCTGTTGGGATAGACCTGGCACAGGGGATAGGATCATTCCCACTCTGCTCCAGATAAAACCTGGAAGCCAAAGTCCTCCGTCTGCCGGAAAATTGGCCCCCTGCATCAGAAGGAGTTCTGGCTGAGGGAGGTGGTGCCAGGCCTGACTCAGTCATATTCACAAAATCATATCTATCAGCCAACATCCCAGAATCCTCTATCACCATCCAATGGTATTTTCTGTCCCACCAGCAGGATAGATCTAAGAGTGGTGGGGACACGGTGATATTCAGCCTGGTGGGAGTGGCCCCTCAACACTGACTCTGGTTGCCATAAAGTCTCAGGGCTTCAGGCCAAAAAAAGTCAAGGAAACTTCCTGCTGATCACCTAACGACTTCCCTGCCCACGTCAGCTCTTAATCATTATTTATCCATGTTGAAAATGGTTTGGAGGAAGTTTTGAGGGAAGCAAGGGCACAGAATGTACTCTAGGTGGGAGACTTCAATGTCCTCTACCAAGAGTGGCTTGGTAGCACCACCGCTAACTGATCAAGTCCTGAAGGATATAGCTACCAGACTAGGCCTGTGTCAGGTGGTTAGGGAGCTTGCACAAGGAAGTATCCTACTTGACCTTGCCCTCACTGACCGACCTGCCACAGACACATCTTTCCAGGATCGCATTGATAGAAGTGATCATTGCACAATTCTTGTCACCAATGTGAGGACATTTTTCATCATGTGGTGTGGCACTACTACTGTGCTAAGTGGGCAGACTATGGACAGAACTAAAAGCCCAAAAATTGTCCAGACACTGTGGGCCATCGTCAGCAGCATAATTATACACTACCACAATATGTAACCTCATGGTCCAGAACATCCCTCACTCCTTGACCATCATCAAGCCGAGAGACTAACTCTGGTTTAATGCGGGGTGCAGAAGTGTAAGCCAGGAGCAGCACCAAGCATACATTAGATTTGGGTATAAGCCTAGTGAGCTACCTGCATGCTAAACACCAAAGACAGTAGGCTATAGAGCTAAGCTGTCCCACACCCAACTGATCAGAGCAAAGCTCTCTAGCTCTATCATATCTAGTCAAGAATGGTGGTGGACAACCAGGCAACTAACAGGATCAGGAGGTTCCAGATACATCCCCATATTCAACCTTGGTAGAGCCCAGCACGTGAGTACAAGAAACAAGGCTGAAGTGTTTCTCAGTGTTTTGCCTTCAGCCAAAAGTGCTGAGTGAATAATCCTACTCAGCCTCTTCAGGTTCCCACCAATATAGGTACCAATGTCCGTGTTTCTGGAGGTTCTACAGCTCTTCCGCAAAACTACAGTGGACGAGCGGGAGAGTCCCCATGGACATTCACCCCCAATATCCTGGAATTCCCTACCTAACAACATTGTGGCAGCACCATCACCACAAGCACTGCAGTGATTCAAGGAGAAGAACCACCACCTTCTCAGGGCAGCTAGGGATGGACGATAAATGCGGCCTTGGCTTTCTTGCTTTGGTGTTGGTTTTACAGCAGCTTTAAAATACTGTGCACATAAAAATGCAAGTGAATTGCTTGTTGCTGCACAACACTTTAAATGTGAAATAATGTGGATTTGTACTGTGTCCCTTTCATAATACCCAATTTATGATGAAGCTACCACAATAGATGATATACTTAAAACTAATGTCCAATACTTATGCTATTTGATTGTACTATTGGTTATAAAATCACCTCAATATAACACACTTCTGCAAAGCTTGCTCATTTTAAAAACATTTTCTTGTTTGGGGAATTTCATGGAGCCAGATTTCATATGGGTACAGTAGCATAGTGGCTATGTTACTGGAGTAGTAATCCAGGGGCCTGGACTAATAATCCGAAGACATGGGGGCCGATTTTCAGATGGTGGAGCGGGTGCGTTGGGGGTGGGGGGCTCGTAAAATGGTGGTAAAATGGTAAAATCCCGGAGAGGGCTCGGAGCCCGGCTGACTTCTGGGTTCCCCAGTGACGCGTTCCGGAGTGTGTGAAGCTCCCGAATGCGGGACTCCCACCGGCAACTAAAGCCGGCGGGATGCTACTTTACATAGTTAGGCAGATAGTTGAGGTACTTGACAGACCTCATTGAGTGGAGATTTTGGCAGGGGTGCAATTTTGAAGGATCCTCAGCGTGTTTCCCGTGCTGTGGGAAACACTCCCTGTTCTAGCAGACGTGCAAAGGATTATTTGACAGATCGGGAGAAAACCTCATTTATTGCAGCAGGGCACTCTGTCACTTCAGACAAAGTTTTGGCTGCAAGACCACTCAAAATTCTTAATTTATACCCAAAACTCTGCTGTGCAAACACATTTACCTACTTTGTGGACCCCCTCAAACTCACACCGTCAGGATGGGGGGCGCCATGGCTGCATTCGTCACTTCATCCGAGGACGAGCAACATCACCAGCCTCGCCAGGCACTCCACCCACCTCCGCCACGTGGAGCTCCACAACACAGTGCTGCGCCACAGGCACCTGCACAAGAGCACGGAGGGCAACAACAGAGAGAGCGATGTCGCAGGAGGCACTACCCTCGCAACAGGGTCTACAGACCGAGGCTCAGCTTCCTGGACCTCTCTGAGGAGCAGTGCATACGGAGGCTCAGAGTCAGTCGCCAGGTAGTCGAGGACATCTGCAGCCTCCTTCATGCCGAGCTGCTCCCGGCTGGGCCGAGCAGCATCTTCTTACCTGTCGCTGTCAAAGTCACCACTGCCCTCAACTTATTCGTCTCCGGATCGTTCCAGGGGGCCACCAGGGACATCGCCGGGGTCTCTCAGTCGTCTACACACAAGTGCATAAGGCAGGTCACCGACAGCTTGTTTCGCAGGGCCTCGCACTATGTCAACTTCCCCATGGATGACCTCAGCCAGACGGAGAGGGCAGTGGGATTCCACGCTGGGGCTGGCTTCCCACAGGTGCAGGATGTAATCGATTGCACCCATATAGCAATACGAGCACCTCCACACGAGCCAGGACTGTTCATCAACAGGAAGGGCTATCACTCCATCAACATTCAGCTCATCTTTGACCACCGCAAGATTCCTTCACGTGTGCGCCAGATACCCTGGCAGCTGCCACGATTCCCTCATCCTCCGGGAGTCCAACATCCCGTCCCTCTTCCACGCACCGAGCACCCGCAAGGGCTGGCTCCTCGGGGACAAGGGATACCCCCTGCGCACGTGGCTCATGACATCTCTGAGGAACCCCACCACTGAGCAACAGCATCGATATAACGACAGCCACATCGCTACCAGGTCTACAATTGAGCATGTTACAGCAGACCACCTCGAATCTGCACACCCGCTCCTCCAGACTGGTCTAGGCAGCGGAAGCATTGTTTGAGGAGGCATATGGTGTGCTCCACGATGTTGCATGTGGCAGCAAGCCTCTCATTATAGGCCTGCTGTGCACATGTGCGTGGGTTCCTGACCAGTGTCATGAGCCACGGCGTGAGGGGATAGCCCTTGTCGCCCAGTAGCCAGCCTTTGACTTGCCGAGTCGAGTGAAAGATAGCTGGTACGTTGGAATGCCGCATGGCAAAGGCGTCGTGACTGCTCCCAGGGTAGCGGGCATCGACCTCCATGATTCGATGCATGTGGTCACACACCAGCTGCACGTTGAGGGAGTGGAAGCCCTTTTGGTTGACGAAGATGGCTGAGTTGATGTGCAGAGCATGCAGGGCAATATATGTGCAGTCAATGGCACACTGCACCATGGGGAAGCCAGCAATGTGAACGAACCGTTCTGATTGTCTCCTTTGAGAGGGAAGGTGATGAACTTGTTCCTCATGGTACAGTGTGTCTGTGACCTCCCTTATGCAGCAGTGCACTGCATACTGTGAGATGTTGCACGTGTCGCCAGCAGAGGCCTGAAATGCTCCTGAGCTGAAGAAATTCAGTGCCACAGTGACCTTCACAGCCACAGGCAATGCTGTCCTCGCCCTGCTCTGAGGCTGCAGTTGTGACCACACCAGTTGACAGATCTCGGTGACAGCTTCCTTGGTGAACCTCAGGCATTTGATGCAATCCTCCTTGGTCATGTTGAGGTAAGAGAATTATAGAATCATAGAATCATAGAATCATAGAAGTTACAACATGGAAACAGGCCCTTCGGCCCAACATGTCCATGTCGCCCAGTTTATACCACTAAGCTAGTCCCAATTGCCTGCACTTGGCCCATATCCCTCGATACCCATCTTACCCATGTAACTGTCCAAATGCTTTTTAAAAGACAAAATTGTACCCGCCTCTACTACTGCCTCTGGCAGCTCGTTCCAGACACTCACCACCCTTTGAGTGAAAAAATTGCCCCTCTGGACCCTTTTGTATCTCTCCCCTCTCACCTTAAATCTGTGCCCCCTCGTTATAGACTCCCCTACCTTTGGGAAAAGATTTTGACTATCGACCTTATCTATGCCCCTCATTATTTTATAGACTTCTATAAGATCTCCCCTTAACCTCCTACTCTCCAGGGAAAAAAGTCCCAGTCTGTCTAACCTCTCCCTGTAAGTCAAACCATCAAGTCCCGGTAGCATCCTCGTAAATCTTTTCTGCACTCTTTCTAGTTTAATAATATCCTTTCTATAATAGGGTGACCAGAACTGTACACAGTACTCCAAGTGTGGCCTCACCAATGCCCTGTACAACTTCAACAAGACATCCCAACTCCTGCATTCAATGTTCTGACCAATGAAACCAAGCATGCTGAATGCCTTCTTCACCACCCTATCCACCTGTGACTCCACTTTCAAGGAGCTATGAATCTGTACTCCCAGATCTCTTTGTTCTATAACTCTCCCCAACGCCCTACCATTAACGGAGTAGGTCCTGGCCCGATTCGATCTACCAAAATGCAGCACCTCACATTTATCTAAATTAAACTCCATCTGCCATTCATCGGCCCACTGGCCCAATTTATCAAGATCCCGTTGCAATCCTAGATAACCTTCTTCACTGTCCACAATGCCACCAATCTTGGTGTCATCTGCAAACTTACTAACCATGCCTCCTAAATTCTCATCCAAATCATTAATATAAATAACAAATAACAGCGGACCCAGCACCGATCCCTGAGGCACACCGCTGGACACAGGCATCCAGTTTGAAAAACAACCCTCTACAACCACCCTCTGTCTTCTGTCGTCAAGCCAATTTTGTATCCAATTGGCTACCTCACCTTGGATCCCATGAGATTTAACCTTATGTAACAACCTACCTTGCGGTACCTTGTCAAATGCTTTGCTGAAGTCCATGTAGACCACGTCTACTGCACAGCCCTCATCTATCTTCTTGGTTACCCCTTCAAAAAACTCAATCAAATTCGTGAGACATGATTTTCCTCTCACAAAACCATGCTGACTGTTCCTAATTAGTCCCTGCCTCTCCAAATGCCTGTAGATCCTGTCCCTCAGAATACCCTCTAACAACTTACCCACTACAGATGTCAGGCTCACTGGTCTGTAGTTCCCAGGCTTTTCCCTGCCGCCCTTCTTAAACAAAGGCACAACATTTGCTACCCTCCAATCTTCAGGCACCTCACCTGTAGCGGTGGATGATTCAAATATCTCTGCTAGGGCACCCGCAATTTCCTCCCTAACCTCCCATAACGTCCTGGGATACATTTCATCAGAATTGATCCCAGAAGGCCCTTATTGGGTAGGGCCTCCTGCTCAGTGCCCTGCGCCTCCTTATCCTCCGTCTCCTCACAGCTTGACCTGCTGCGCGTGGCCTCTCTGCATGCTCCCAGTCATGTTCAATGCCCAACAGGAGCCCTATCAGACTGCCCATGGTTGGCAGGAACATTGTTCAACCAGGGTTGTAACGTTCCGACCCGTAAGGCAGTACCTGCCAAAGCATTCTCAAAAGTAGTGTAGGAACTCTCAATAAGTAAAGGGAGCTTCAAAAAACACTTCCTACTCCTCCAGCTGCCAGAAGCAATAATCCAGCAACTAACCTGAAACACCTACATGGCTCCTTTAAATAGCACTGGTGGGGGGGTCCTTCAGGCACTGTAAGACCCCTTTAGATGGTCGGGGATAAGACTGTGCATTGAGTTTAGTGTACAGGTCGAAAATGGTGTGTATCACTTTAAATCAGCGTTGCACACTGATTGCACACATTTTCTCCCTACTTTACATGCTTCCAGCGTTCGGTATTTGCGCACGCGCTAACTCCTATACCAAGATGGCATCTGGCGCACGTCATGCAGGAAATGTGCGTGCACATCGATGTTGGAGAGGCCGTATAGCGCCGAAACAACAGGCGCTACACGGCCCAATTTAGCACCCCTAGTATCAGTAACGGTGACCATGAAACTACCAGATTGTCGTAAAAACCCAATTGGTTCACTAATGTCCTTTAGGGAAGGAAACCTGCCATCCTTATCCCGTCCGGCCTATATGTGACTCCAGACCCACAGCAATGAAATGGCCTGGCAAGCCACTCAGCTGTACAATCCCGCTACAAAAGGTCATAATAAGAATAAAACCGGACGGACCACCCGGCATCAGGCCACTAGGCACCAGACACAACAAAAGCCAAACCAAGCCCAGTCAACCCTGCAAACTCCTCCTCACTAACACCTGGGGACTTGTGCCAAAATTGGGAAAGCTGTCCCACTGACTAGTCAAGCAACAGAGTTGGCAGCACAGTGGTATACAATCAGGAGGGAGTGGCCCTGGGAGTCCTCAACATTGACTCCGGATCCCTTGAAATCTCATGGCATCAGGTCAAATAGGGGCAAAAAAACCTCCTACTGATTACCACCTACCGCCCTCCCTCAGCTGATCAATTAGTCCTCCTCCATGTTGAGCACCACTTGGAGGAAGCAATGAGGGAAGCAAGGGCACAGAATGTACTCTGGGTGAGGAACTTCAATGTCCATCACCAAGAGTGGCTCAGTAGCACCACTACCTGACCGAGCTGGCCAAGTCCTGAAGGTCACAACTGCCAGACTAGACCTGCAGCAGGTGGTGAAAGAAGCAACACGAGGGAAAAACCTACTTGATCTCGTCCTCACCAATCTACCTGTTGCAGATGCATCTGTTAATGACAGTACTGGTAGGAGTGACCACCGCACAGTCCTCGTGGAGACGAAAGCCTGTCTTCATACCGAGGACACCGTCCATCGTGTTGTGTGGCACTACCACCGTGCTAAATGGGATAGATTCAGAACAGATCTAGCAGCTCAAAACTGGGCATCCATGAGGCGCTGTGGGTCATCAGCAGCAGCAGAATTCTATTCCAGCACAATCTGTAACCTCATGGCCCGGCATATTCCTCACTCTACCATTACCAACAAGCCAGGGGATCAACCCTGGTTCAATTAGAGTGCAGAAGAGCATGCCAGGAGTAGCACCAGGCGTACCTAAAAATGAGATGCCAACCTGGTGAAGTCACAACACAGGACTACATGCATGCTAAACATTGGAAGCAGCATGCTATAGACAGAGCTAAACGATCTCACTACCAACGAATCAGATCAAAGCTCTGCAGCCCTGCTACATCCAGTTGTGAATGGTGATGGACAATTAAACAACTAACGGGAGGACAAGGCTCCATGAACACCCCCATTCTCAATGATGGCAGAGCCCAGCACATAAGTGCAAAAGACAAGGCTGAAATGTTCGCAACCATCTTCAGCCAGAGGTTCCGAGTGGATGATCCATCTCCTCCCGATATCCCCACCATCACAGAAGCCAGTCTTCAGCCAATTCAATTCACTCCACATGTTACCAAGAAACGGCTGAGTACACTGGATACAGGAAAGGCTATGGGCCCTGACAACATCCCAGCTGTAGTGCTGAAGGCTTGTGCTCCAGAATTAGCCGCGCCTCCAGCCAAGCTGCTCCAGTACAGCTACAACACTGGCATCTACCCGACAATGTGGAAAATTGCCCATGTATGTCTTGTCCACAAAAAACAGGACAAATCCAATCCAGCCAATTACTGCCCCATCAGTCTACTCTCAATCATAGAATCATAGAATCATAGAAAATTTACGGCACAGAAGGAGGCCATTCGGCCCATCGTTCCCGTGCTGGCTGAGAAACGAGCCACCTAGCCTAATCCCACTTTCCCGCATTTGGTCCGTGGCCCTGCACGTCACGGCTCTTCAGGTACACATCCAGGTATTTTTTTTAAATGAGTTGAGGGTTTCTGCCTCTACCACCCTCTCAGGCAGTGAGTTCCAGACCCCCACCACCCTCTGGGTGAAAAACTTTTTCCTCATTTCCACTCTAATCCTTCCACCAATCACTTTAAATCTATGCCCCCTGGTTATTGACCCCTCCGCTAAGGGAAATAGATCCTTCCTATCCACTCTACCTAGGCCCCCCATAATTTTGTACATCTCAATCAAATCACCCCTCAGCCTCCTCTGTTCCAAGGATAACAACCCCAGCCTATCCGATCTCTCATCATCGCTAAAATTCTCCAGTCCTGGCAACATCCTCGTAAATCTCCTCTGTACCCTCTCTAGTGCAATTACATCCTTCCTGTAATGTGGTCACCAGAACTGTGCGCAGTACTCAAGCTGTGGCCTAACTTGCGTTTAATGCAGTTCCAGCATAACATCCCTGCTTTTATATTCCATGTCTCGGCTAATAAAGGAAAGCATTCCATATGCCTTCTTAACCACCTTATCTACCTGTCCTGCTACCTTCAGGAATCTGTGGACATGCACTACAAGGTCCCTCACTTCCTCGACATCTCTCAGTATCCTCCCATTTATTGTGTATTCCCTTGCCTTGTTTGCTCTCCCCAAATCCATTACCTCACACTTCTCCGGATTGAACTCCATTTGCCACTTTGCTGTCCATCTGACCAGTCGATTGATATCTTCCTGCAGTCTACAGCTTTCCTCCTCACTATCAACCACACGGCCTATCTTTGTATCATCTGCAAATTTCTTAATCATGACCCCACATTTAAGTCCATATCGTTAATGTATACAACGAAAAGCAAAGGATCAGCAAAGTGATGGAAGGTGATCGACTGTGCTGTCGAGCAGCACTTACTCTCCAATAACCTGCTCACCGATGCTCAGTTTGGGTTCTGCCAGGACCACTCTGCTCCAGACCTCATTACAGCCTTGGTCCAAACATGAACATGAATTCCAGAGGTGAGGTGAGAGTGACTGCTCTTGACATCAAGGCAGCATTTGATCGAGTGTGACATCAAGGAGCCCTAGTAAAATTGAAGTCAATGGGATTCAGAGGGAAAACTCTCCAATGGCTGGAGTCATACCTAGCACAAAGGAAAATGGTAGTGGTTGTTGGAGGCCAATCATCTGAGCCCCAGGACATTGCTGCAGGAGTTCCTCAGGGCAGTGTCCTAGGCCCAACCATCTTAGTTGCTTCATCAATGACCTTCCCTCCATCATAAGGTCGGAAGTGGGGATGTTCGCTGATGATTGCACAGTGTTCAGTTCCATTCGCAACCCCTCAGATAATGAAGCAGTCTGTGCCCACATGCAGCAAGACCTGGACAACATCCAGGCTTCGGCTGATAAGTGGCAAGTAACATTCGTGCCGGACCATTTCCAATAAGAAAGAGTCTAACCACCTCCCTTTGACACCCAACGCCATTACCATCACCGAATCCCCCACCATCAACATTCTCGGGGTCACCATTGACCAGAAACTTAACTGGACCAGTCACATAATTACTATGGCTACAAGAGCAGGTCAGAGGCTGGGTATTCTGTGGTGAGTGACTCACCTCCTGACTCAAAAGTCTTTCCACCATCTACAAGGAGTGTGATGGAATACTCTCCACTGCCTGGATGAGTGAAGCTCCAACAACACTCAAGAATCTAAACACCAACCAGGACAAAGCAGCCCGCTTGATTGGCACCCCATCCATTAAACATTCACTCCCTCCAACACCAACACAATGTGGCTGCAGTGTGTACCATCTACAAGATGCACTGCAGCAACTCGCCAAGGCTTCTTCGACAGCACCTCCCAAACCCGCAACCTCTACCACTAAGAAGGATAAGGGCAGAAGGTTCATGGGAACAACACCCACCTGCACATTCCCCTCCAAGTCACACACCATCCTGACTTGGAAATATATCGCCGTTCCTTCATCATCACTGGGTCAAAATCCTGGAACTCCCTACCTAACAGCACTGTGGGAGAACCTTCACCACATGGACTGCAGTGGTTCTAGAAGGCGGCTCACCACCACCTTCTCAAGGGCAATTAGGGATGGGCAATAAATGCTGGCCTTGTCAGCGATACTCACATCCCATGAATGAATAAAAAAAATTTCCTCTGCAAACCCCCACCACCCCACCCCATCCTCCCTTACCAAGTGCAACTCGATCGGTGTGTTGACAAAATGCATCTGACTCAAACAAACCTGAACCTGCCATATTGTTGGTTTAGATGATTTGCATTTTGTGGGTATGTCCTTGGCATGTTTGTAGCAACTGAGATTCACCACAATAGAGGAGGGACTTCGTTAAAGGCCCGCAAATGCTTAAAGGCATGTCTGATGAGAAGCAGCAAAGGAAAGGTACCATTTACCATTGCGATCTCTCTTGCCTTGTAGCCTAGCCCCCTCAGACCATCCGATCTGAGGGGGTCCCAGAAGCAAGGCGCACCATCAACTTTGTGGTGGACCACTGAAATTGGGTTCGCCTCAGACAAACCCACGGGAAATTAAGCTCGGAGGGCCGGAGCTACCCCCACCTTGGTGCCATGGCTGCCCTGGTTCTGCACCCATTCTAGGAGGAGGCCCAGAACCAGCTGTGTAGGGAAACCCCAGAAATCGTAGGAAATTCCAGTGCAGCATAAAGGGGACAGAGCCCAATGTACAATGTAATGGGTCTCCGTGCCTTTTTTCTTGATCTTTGCATCCAGGGAATTGACATTCCTCAACAGCTGACCCCAGAAAATCGGCCCTAATATTTTCACAAGATGGACGGTGGTCAGTTATACCATGGGGCAATGGGCACAGCAGGAAGTGGCTGACTGCATCGATGCCAACAGAAGGCATGGCTGAAGTGCCAAAAAGAATTCCAAGAGGCAAGACGAGCACCCACAATGTCAATCCATATGTACATTCTGTACATGTTGTTACAGTTTGCCAACCTATTATTATCATGATCTCTTCCTTCTTATCCTTGCTTGCCTGCACTTTCTTTAAATCTTCCCACTGGTGTCATGATACTGCACTGTGCCCTTTCAGCACTTCCTTTGTCCAGCGTAACCTCTTTTAGCAGAAGGCTGCCCATGACAACACACAGCCAATGCCATCCATGACCAGGACATGCATGCTACAAGCTTCTGTCTTCACAATGTCTAAGGAGAACACATTGAAACATGGGTGTAGAGCATCCCACCAGTTTCAAAGCATCAATGTAGCTTTGGCAGGAGAAGACAGTGCATTTCTGGTGCACTGATAGAGGAGGTGCTGCCACCTTGGATCCTCTTGCCCCATGTGAGGAGAGGGCTCTCCAACTTCAGGAACGGCAATTGAAGGAGGAGGCAGGACATGGAGAAACAGGAGATGGGGCCCCAACTCTGAGTTTGTACAACACTCATCCTTTCTTTGGCCTCAATCTTATTCAATCAAACAATCACTTGCATGTAAGCTAGGATACACCAGCTGCTTCATTCCAGCTGTTCAGTTAAAGTTGCTTGTAAATAAGTTTTCCTCTTTCTGTACATACAGGTAAAGCAGCAGAAGCTGGCTCGGGCTCATCACATCTGGACTCTCCCAGCACCTCACCTGTACCCAGCACTCAATTTCACTCTAGCCGGCACCAGTGCAGATACTTCCACCTGGACGGTAAGTTCGAAGGCAGCACACTGGGTGATTCACAGAGAACCAAAGGACACGAGCAGATGGAGGTGATTCAGGAGGAGCAGGAAGCACCTGTCCGGAGGGTGAAATTGTCTCCATTCACTACTGAGGAGGGCAGGGATGTCCACGGCCCAACTTTTAAAAGAAGGATACTTTCAGAGCACAAGAGATGTTTGGAGTCATTGGGGGACCTGCCTTGGAAATTTCAGTATTTGGTTGCTGCTGTGAAGGATTCCACAATCTGCATGTCTCATGCACAGCTTCAACAGCATGCAGTGAGCTTTGGAATGAGTTTCAGTTTCAAGGCAAAGCAGCCCATCAGGCAAAGGCCTTTATGTCAGTTTTTGTATTCCTCCTGAATGCAAGTGCCATACGTATCAAAGCACAACACGCACCCAGTGATAGGAAGTGGAAAAAGCAGGCAGTAGTTTCAGACAAACTCCACATGTTGGCTAATAAGTGATGATGGAACAGTATTTGCAGCATTTTCACTGAGTTTCAAACGTAAGACTGGGGAAACAAGTGCACAGTGTAGTCTGGCTGATAGATAAGTAGGGGACTGGGAAAATGCAAAGAGGACTGCTAAAGGGTTCTTGGAGTTTTTAATTAGAAAGTGTCTTGTATTAACATGTGGTAAATGGTACTTGTAGCTGCCAAAGATTAGTACTGCTGCCCCCTCTGATTTCCCAGGGTTCTCAGTGATGTCCTCCAATTGCTTTTCAGAGAGCTCTTGCTCCAGCTACTCTGTATGAATGCCTCTTTGAGTTACAGGGGGTTAAATTGCGCCACGTAGCGCCCATTTTTCAGATGCTACGCAGCCTCCTAAGGCCCCAAATTGGCGGGCAGGAAGCACACCATATTGGGTATGAACAAACAAGAAGCGTCCTTTACCCAAACTTGAAACAGCCATTAGGCTATTTGCATATGCAAATAAAGAACCTAATGCTTGTGTCAGGTCCCCACTGCAAAATTGGTTTGCTCTGATGAGGGAAAACCAACCCTAAACATTGCCTACATAAGAAAAAAGGTAAGTTTCTTCCCACAATCACCATTCCGATCATCATTGCTCCTCATCCCGAGATCCCATTGGAGATCATGTGACGAAATCTCCCGGAATACGTCCAACCAGAGTTGACAACCCTACTGTCACGGCCTGTCTGGTGAATCAAAGTCTCCAAAGCCATTGCTGGTCTGTGAGGTCCTTCCTAGCCAATATGTCATGATAATGGCAGATATGAAAGGTAGTAATTCTGGATTAGTGCTACGTGCTAGTGAGGATAGGAGCAGTGAGATAAGACAGGTTAACACGCGACTGGGACCAATGCCCTTGCAGGTAGGATAACTTGTGCTGTGGGGGAGGGTTTAAACTTATTTGGCAGGACGAGGGGCACCAGGATGAAGCATTAGAGAGGAGGTACAAGGGGAGTGATTTTAAACCCCAAGAACGGGTGGGTTGGGGGCGGGTGGAAGTTGAAAATAGTTGTTTTTTTTGGTCGCAACTGCAAAATTTTTGGACTTTGCATTCCCAGTGGGAAGCCTGTACTTTTACGCGCTGACGTTAAACACGGAAATAAAGCCAGGTTGCAGTCACGACCCAAAAAACAACTATTTTCAAGTCCCACCCGCCCCCAACCCACCCGTTCTTGGGGTTTAAAATCACCCCCAAGGTGTACAAAGGACTGGGAGAGATAAACAGCATTAGAATAAAGTGTAGTTCAGAAATGGGGGATCAGACAGGGGGAGAAATACAAGGCAGATTAAGATGGGTTTGGAGTGCATGTGCATAAATACACGGAGCATGATACATAAGGTTGGTGAGTTGCAGGCACGAGTAGCTACATGGGATTATGATATAGCGGCAATAACGGAGACCTGGCTCAAACAAGGGGACGAATGGACACTTAATATTCCTGGCAACAATGTATTCAGGAAAGATAGGGAAGGAAAGAAAGCGAGGGTGGGTGGGATGGCAGTATTGATCAAAAATACTGTTACAGCACTAGAAAGGGATGATGTAGTTGAGGGGTCAGAGAAGAATCTATTTGGTCAGAATTAAGGAACAATAGAGAAGCTATTACACTGATGGATGTATACTATAGGCGACCAAATAGTGGGAAGGAGATAGGGGAGCAAATTTGCTGACAAATTGCAGGCAAATTGCAGAAAGATGCAAGAACTTTAGAGAAGGGATAATGGGGGACTTCAATTATCCTAATATATAACAGTGTAAAGGGAAAAGAGGGGGAGGAATTCCTGAAACGTGTACAAGAGAATTTTCTTGATCAGCATGTTTCCAGGCCAACGAGGAAGGAATCAGTGCTGGATGCAGTTCTAGGGAATGAAGTGGGGCAAGTGGAGCACGTTTCAGTGGGAGAGCATTTGAGAAACAGTGATCACAACATCATTAGGTTTAGAGTAGTTATGGAAAAGGACAAAAAAAAATCAAATATGAAAATACCCAACTGGAGGAGGGCTAATTTCAGTGAGTCGAAAAGGGATCTAGCCCAGGTAGATTGGAATCAAAGATTGGCAGGTAAAATAGTAAATGAGCAATGGGAGGCCTTCAAAGAGGAGATAGTTCGGATACAGACTAGATGCATTCCCACGAGGGGGAAAGGAAGGGGAACCAAAGCTAGAGCTCCCTGGATGACTAAAGATATAGAGATTAAAATGAAACAGAAAAAGGAGACTTATGATAAATGTTCATAATTCAGTCGAGAACCAAGCTGAATACAAAAAGTATAGGGCAGAACTGAGAAAGAAAGTAAGAGGGGCAAAGAGAATGTATGAGAATAGATTATCAGGTAACATAAAAGGGTACCAAAAAGCATTTTATAACAAATAAATAGTAAAAGGGTAGTCAAAGGAAGGGTGGGACTGATTAGGGACCAAAAAGGAGATATTCTTGTGGAGGCAGAGGGCATGGCTGAGGTACTAAATGAATACTTTGCATCTGTCTTCACTAAAGAAAAGGATGCTGCCAATGTCACAGTAAAGGAAGAGGTAGTAGAGAAATTGGATAGGGTAAAAATAGATAAAGAGGTGATACTTAAAAGGTAGGCAGCGCTCAAAGTACAAAAGTCACCTGGTCCGGATGGGATGCATCCTAGATTGCTGAGGGAAGTATGGGTGGAAATAGTGGAGGCTCTGGCCAAAATCTTCCAATCCTCCTTAGATATGAGAGTGATGCCAGAGGACTGGAGGATTGCAAATGTTATACCCCTGTTCAAAAAAGGAGAGAGGGATAAACCCGACAACTACAGGCCAGTCAGTCTAATGTCAGTGGTAGGGAAAATTTTAGAGAGAATAATCTGCGACAAAATTAATTTGCACCTGGAAAAATATGGGTTAATAAATGAAAGCCAGCACGGATTTGCTAAAGGCAAGTTGTGTTTGACAGATTTGATTGAGTTCTTTGATGAAGTAACGGGAAGGGTTATGAGGGTAGTGCGGTTGATGTTGTGTATATGGACTTTCAAAAGGCATTTGATAAAGTACCACATAATAGACTTGTTAGCAAAATTGAAGCCCATGGGATTAAAGGGGCAGTGGCAGCATGGATGCTTGGGGACAGAATGCAGAGAATAGTGGTTAACAGTTGTGCTTCAGATTGGAAGGAAAGGACCATTGCTCTTTTTGATATATATAAATGACCTGGACTTGGGTATACAGGGCATAATTTCAAAGTTTGCGGATGACACGAAACTCAGAAATGTAGTAAACAGTGAGGAGGATCTGAAAACACAACATCAGGTTCCACATGTACGCTGACCACACCCAGCTCTACCTCTCTCAACCCCTCCACTGTCCCTGACTTGTCACATTGCTTGTCTGACATCCAGTACTGGATGAGCAGAAATTTCCTCCAACTAAATATTGGGAAGACCGAAGATATTGTCTTCAGTCCCCACTACAAACTCCGTCCCCTAGCCACCAACTCCATCCCTCTCCCTGGCCACTGTCTGAGGCTGGACCAGGCTGTTCACAACCTTGACATCCTATTTGGCCCTGAGATGAGCTTCCGACCACATATCCGCTCCATCACCAAGACTGTCTACTTCCAGCTCCGTAACATCACCTACCTCCACCCCTGCCTTAGCTCATCTGCTGCTGAAACCCTCATCCATGCCTTTGTGACCTCTAGACTTTGGCTATTCCAATGCTTTCCTGGCCGGCCTCCCATCTTCCACATGTGCCTTTACCTGACCAGGCCCTAAGCTTTGGATATCTCCCCCTAAACCTCTCCGCCTTTCGACTTATCTCTCTTCCTTTAAGAGGCTCCTTAAAACCTATCTCTTTGACCAAGCTTTTGGTCACCTGTCCTAATATCTCCTTATGTGGCTCGGTGTCAAATTTTGTTTGATAACACTCCGGTGAAGCGACTTGGGACGTTTTACTACATTAAAGGCGCTATATAAATGCAAGTTGTTATTCTTGTTGAGGATAGTAACAGACTTCAGGAGGACATAGACAGACTGGTGAAATGGACAGACACATGGCAGATGAAATTTAACGCAGAAAAGTGTGAAATGATTCATTTTGGTAGGATAAAATGAGAAGAGGCAATATAAACTAAATGGTACATTTTTAACAAGGGTGCAGGAACAGGGGAACCTGGGGGTGTATGTACACAAGTCTTTGAACGTGGCAGGATAAGTTGAGAAGGCTATTAAAAAGGCTTACGAGATCCTTGGTTTTATAAATAGAGGCATAGAGTACAAAAGCAAGGTAGTTTTACTAAACCTTTATAAAACACTGTTTAGGACCCAGATGGAGTATTGTGGCCAATTCTGGGCACCACACTTTGGCCTTAGAGATGGTGCAGAGGAGATTTACTAGAATGGTACCAGGGATGAAAGACTTCAGTTACGTGGAGAGACAAGAGAAACTGGAGTTGATCTCCTTAGAGCAGAGAAGGTTAAGGGGAGATTTAATAGAGGTGTTCAAAATCATGATGGGTTTTGATACAGTAAATAAAGAGAAACTGTTTCCAGTGGCAGAAGGGTTGGTAACCAGAGGACACAGATCAAAGGTAATTGGCAAAAGAACCAGAGGCGACAGGAGGAAAATATTTTTTTACGCAGCGAGTTGTTATGATCTGGAATGCACTGCCTGAAAGGGTGGTGGAAGGAGATTCAATAATAACTTTCAAAAGAGAATTGGATAAATACTTGATGGGGAAAAATTTGCAAGGCTATGGGGAAAGAGCAGGGGAGTGGGGCTAACTGGATTGCTCTTTCAAAGATCCAACACTGGCACGATGGGCCGAATTGTCGCCTTCTGTGCTGTATCATTCTATGATTTTCTGATTCTATGAGCCCTCCTCCTGGGATGATGTCTCACTTACCCGGCATCTAAATCTTTTTCCTCTTGGTAGCACATGTACAATGTGGCTCCAAAGGGAACACTTAGAGGCAGATTTTTGCCTTGTTACCACCCTATTTATGTCTGTAAATAGGGAGGCAGCAGGACAAAAATTGCAACAACAAAAAAATGGCGACCTACTGCCAAAGGTCCACCCATTCCAATTTTCAGGAGGACCTCAATTTAGGCAGCCAGAGCTCCCACTGGAATTAGCCAGTTGCCTGATGAATATATTTGAATAAGGGTCAGATGATGCAGTTAGGACCCCAACACAGTTCTCAGGTCAATCACTGCCACCACCTCAAGTCAACCACAAATTGTGGATGGTACAGGTCAGGAGGCTCCATTTATAGTGTTACTTAAAGGGATCAATAGCTGCAGTAAGGGAAAGCTGGAAGTAAGTCTAGCACTCATTTTTCCTTGTTTCTTTTGGGAGTTTTAAGCCTTACGGCTTTCTTAACTTCAACTCCTTGCTGCTGGGTGTGCACTTTAAATTTTACTGGCACTGAAATAAGCTACTCCATTGACCCCACGATTTTTCCAGCCCTCCCCTTTAAGGTGCTGCCCTGCCGGATTTCCTGCCCTCCCAAATGGAGAGCTGCCTGTAAGCAGTATTGCCTATTCCATGTTAATGAGGCCTGACCACCAAAATCGATCGGGCCTCCTGCCAATGTCATCTGACTGGCAAAGTGGACACCTGCCTGATCTGCACTACATAGGAATATAGAAATTACTAGACGAAGAAAAACCAAGGCTCATCCAGTTCACCTTCTACCATCCTGGTAGTCACATGATAGAATAATGGAGTTGTTGACTAATTGTATCAAACAATGTCTATCAATTAGTCTACAACAGACCCAGAAATGATGCAGTGGTGGAAAGCTTTGGGAACCATAGGTCCAAAGTCACCTGTTCCACCCAAGCACGTGACACTTACCACATGCCATGTTTCAAATTGCACATGAAAATCCCTCACTGTGCCTAGGGGAATGATGTGAGCACAGAACTCCCCAGCTCTCTGGAAGCTCCAACCACAGTGAAGCCCTACTGCAAAGGTAAACTTTTAAATTTTTAATCACCTCACTGGCAAAAAGTCGATTTGCGAATTATTATTCAAGTTGGCACCTAGCTCTTTAAAGTACTCAGGTTTAAATGCAGCGTAGCAAACCAGAATACCCAGTTCCTATAGGCTCTGCTAGCACATAATCTGCAATCAGCATTAAATGAAGAAGTAGATAGAACTACGATGCCACTTCCAGTTGCTTTGCATTTCATTTACTTGCCCGTGCATCCTTCAGGCGCAATGTCTGTGCCCTTGCCCGAACCCACAACGGAAGTGCACATGAATGTAAACAAGGCGGAGATCAGGTACAAGGGGTCTTGACCCCTTTTTTTCAGCATTGCACCCCAAAAATAGATGCACACAGGATGCAATGCAGAGGAAAATTGGCCCTTTTGCATTTACTTAATTACCTCAACAATGCAGTCCCTGACCAGAAGATGGTGCTCTTCACTAAGATTACCTTAGGATTGCTGGTCATCATAACCAATTCACTGAAATAAGGGGCCCGATTTTAGCACCCGCTACCGGGTGCGTTCTCGGCGGGGGGGCCCCGAAAATCCCGAAATCCCGGAGCGGGACCGGATCGCACCTCGATCCCGCCCACGTCCGGGTTCCGCGCTGACGTGCGGGGGTGCGTGCGCAGCCCCCGCTGGTGGGAATCCCGCAGGCAATTAAAGCCAGCGGGATGCCACTTGAGTGTATTTACTTTGGTTGTTCAGGTCATTAACTGACCTGATTAAGGGACTGTGTGTGATTTTGGATAAACATGGGACTGTTTCACACACTGGGGGAAACAGTCCCAGTTGAAATGGACGTGTTGCAGCCGTCAGCCTGTGGCAGCTGCAAAGGTCCATTTGACAGGTGGGGGGGGGAGACCCTCAGCCATTGCAGGAGGCCGCTCTGTCACTTGGGACAAAGTTTGGCCTCCACCACCCTCCTCCTGATGGTCGAAGTCACCAACCTGCACACTTACCCCGGGGTCCGGAGACATGTACCTACCTTGCGGACCCCCTCAGATGTACATCTTGCGGATGGGGGCCGCCGTAGCTGCAGTCATGACCTCCTCGGAGGGCGAACGGCATCACCAGCCTCACCAGCCTCGCCATCCACGCCATCCACGCCGTCCACCTCTGACACGTGGAGCTCCACAACAGAGTGCTGTGACACATCCACCTGTACAGCAGGAGGGAGGGCTACCACAGAGAGAGATGCATCGCAGAGGGCACTACCCTCACCACACGTTCCACAGACCGAGGCTCAGCCTCCTGGACCTCTCTGAGCAGCAGTGCACACGGAGGCTCAGAGTTACTCGACATGTAGCCGTGGACATCTGCAGCCTCTTTCATGCCGAGCTGCACCTGGCTGGCCCGTGCACCATCTTCCTACCTGTCGCTGTCAAAGTCACCACTGCCCTCCTGAACTTCTGCTCCACAGCCTTCCAGGCTGCAACCGGGAACATCCCCGATGTCTCTCAGTCGTCTGCGCAGAAGAGCCCTGCAAATACACCTACACCCACTATGCAGTGACACACTGGGTGGCATCAGTGGTGGGTCTTCATAGGGATACCCAGGAGCGGGCATTATTGCACAAACCGGACAGGATTCGCGAAGACATGGCAGTAGTGGTGCCAATATAATGTGTGATGTGAGTTGTTCTTTAATTCAATAGAAGTAAGAACCATGACAATCCCTCAAACACCCTTGTGCATCCCCTTCATGCTCACGACACGTTTGCCTTATGCTGCCTACTGCACATATGTGATGCATGCCCTGTGGCTGCAGCACAGGTGGTGGCAGGTTGAGTGAGGCTGGCCATGAGAGAGATGCACAAGAGGGTGAGTATGGGATAGAGCCATGAGATTGTATGAGGATTGGGTTGCGTGTTAGTGGCGGGATGAGTATCCGCGAGGTGAGTAGGTGCAGGTAAGTTGAGGATGAGGTTTGAGTGGGTATGAGGGGTCATGTGACAGATTAGTGTTGGCAGTGCCGAAGGAGATGTGGGGTGGGGGCAGTGTTGTGTCAGGCGGAGTGTAGGGGAAAGACTACGTGTTCTCACTGTGGCTGACCTACTGAGGTCATTGGAGCGCCTCCTGCACTGTATGCAGGTGGGCGATATGTTGGTGGCGCAGGTGACCCCCTCTGCCACCTCGAGCCAGGCCTTCTTGGTGGCAGAGGTGGGCCGCTTCCTCCCGCCTGCCGGGGGGAAGATCTCTGTCCTCCCCCTCCTCCTCACCCCATCTAATGATACCTGGGGTGAGGCATCATTAAACTGGGAGCAGCCTTCCCCCTGGGCTGCTCCATGCTGTAATTTTTTCTGTTTGTTGCAGCATCTGTCAGTGGAGGACTGCCCCTTTAAATAGAGCGCCTCCAGCTGACAGATCTTACTGCGCATGCGCAGCCCGCCCGACGCGCAGATCAGCATTGGGGAACCCGGAGGAGCAGGTAAGTGAATCCAATTAGTGTGTTGCCTGCTACGATCGCGCGGGCAACCCACTAATTTCACCGGGCGCGTTTTCAACGCGCCCGCTGGCCTACCCGCCGAGAACCCGCACCCCTGGTAAAATCGGGCGCAAGGCATCAAAAAAGATGGCAAAATAGGGGAACAAAAATACTTGCAACACCAGAAACTCATGTAGGCCCGTGAGGACTGATCTCTGCCCATTTGAAATGATTTGTTAGCCCTGTTTGTGCCCATTTCCAGGGCACAGAAGATACTAAATTCAGCCCACAAGAGTCTATGATACAGGATCAAATCACTGAGCACTTGGAGAAGCATGAGTTAATCAGGGACAGTCAGCATGGATTTTTAAAAGATTGGTCATGTTTGATCAAGCTTATAAAATTCTTTAAAAAAGAAATAACAGAGGATATATAAAGGAAATGTAATGGGTGTTGTCTGTATGGACTATCAAAAGGCATTTGATAATGTACTACATAAGCGATGTATGTCAAAGGTTTTGGCACATGGAAATAGGGGAAATGTGGCCACATGAATAGTGAGATGGCTGGAGTGCTGACAGTAAAGGGGAGAGTAAAAGGACATTTCTCAGATTGGGGAGATGTTGTAAATGGTGATCCAAAGGTTTGTGGTGGGCTGCTCTAATTTCCAATACATGTAAATGATCTGGACTTAGAAGTTGAGGGAACAATATCAAAATTTGCTGATGACACCAAGTTGGGGGGTATGGCAAATTGTAAAAATAATTATTGAAAACTGCAGGAAGATATTGATAGACTAACAGGATGGGCAGATAGTCAGCAGATATCGTTCAGTGTAGAAAAATGTGAAGTAACACATTTTAGAAGTAAGAATAGGGAAGGAATGGCACATTAAATGGTAAGATTTGAAAAGGAGTAGGTGGAATTTGTTGTGCGGGTACACAGGTTATTACAGGTAGCAGTGCAAGCAGATAAGACCCTAAAATGGCAAACGGAATCCTTGATTTTGTATCTTGAGGCACAAAATGACAAAAGCAAGGAGGCAACGTTGAACTTAGATCTTAGTTAGACTGCAGTTGGAATATTAGGGCTGATTTTGTACCCAGGCATTCACTGTGCAGTGCGGCGCTCTTAGGAGTGATGGAGAAATCAGAGGCCCGTAGTCCATTAATTCAAATGGATGGTGAGTCAGGCACTGCAGCCTGCAGTTTCCCAAATAACCTTCCTACAAGCCCTGTTCTGCACCATGAGAGCATCCTACTGCAGACTCAGCCCTATTGTATGCCATATTGGATACCCTATTATAGGAAGGATATAAAAACAATGGAAAATATGCAGCTAAGATGCACTAGGGTATACCAAGGATAAGGGGTTGCAATTATGAAAAGCAAGTTGAGAAGTTAGGACTTTTGTCACTAGAGCTGAGAAGGTTAAAAAGGTCATCTGATAGCAGTCTTCAAGATTGTGAAGGGTTATAATAAAGTAAACAGTCATAGATTATTTTTGCTCAGCAACAAGATAGTAATGAGAGGGCACAAATTAAAAGATAATTACAAAAGGAGTTAAAGGGGAGATTAGAAAAAAGAAACCTAAAATTCCTACCTTTCAGGCAGAGTTTGGGTTGGTACCCAGTTACGCCCTTTATTCTATGATGAATTGGAGGTGGGTGCTTCTTGTATTTACACCTTTCTTTGCCGACGTTACGAAAAAGAGGCCGAATTGGCGCAATGACATCATCTGTCAAAATTCACAGAGTAATCGATTGCCATAAAGTGGCAAGTACAAAACTGGCCAGCTTTAAACTTGTTTACAATCTTTGGCTGATGCAACTGGCAAGGTGTCACAGTAAAATCCACCACCCTACTGAGGCAGAGGCCCTAGTTACACCAAAAATGGCGATGGCATCACTGCAATACGTTAATGCCCCTGACCTAGAATTTGGGATAGTGCAAAAAATTTCTGACCTACCCTAGGTCCACCCCAAAAAGGCCTCCCCAGGATTTAATGGGCTAATTTCTTTACACAGAAGGTAGGTAGAATGTGAAAATTCTCTACTACAAAACTATTCTTGAAGCAAAGTCATTAAATTCTTCTAAAGAGGAATTAGATAGATGCTTTAAAAAGAGGAATATTAAAGGATTATAAAGAAGAAAGAAAAACTAGCATTTATATAGCACCTTTTACAACCTCAGGACATCCCAAAATGCTTTATAGCTAATGGTGTACTTCTGAAGCATTGTCACTGTTGTAATGTAGGAAACACGTCAGTTAATTTGCACACAGCAAGGTCCTACAAACAGCAGAGATAATGACCAGATAATCTGTTTTTTTTGGTAATGTTAGTTGAGGGATTAATATTGGCCCGAGCACCCAAAGAACTCCCCAGCTCTTGCTTCAAATAGTGCTATGGAATCTTTTATGTCCACCTGAGAAGGCAGACAGAGCCTTTGTTTAATATCTCATCTGAAAGACAGCACCTCCAACAATGCAACACCCCTTCAGTAGTGCAGAGAAGTGCCAGTTCAAGTCTCTGGAGTGGGACTTGAACCCACAACCTTCATGACTCAGAGGTGTGAGTGCAACTACTGGGCCATGGCTAACACCTTTGTTAGGTGTGCACATGTTAGGTGACCCTTTTTCCAATTTGCTTCTGCCTCCTCCTCACCCATTTGCAGCCCAGTTTGAGAACACATACTATAGTGAAATGAAGGTTCAAATTCATATCCTACAGCTAATCTTGTCGCATCAACTCACTGTGCTATCACCAGCCGCATTAACATGATTCTAATAAGACAACCTTTATAGTTATGAATAAATAGCCATGCAATGAGAAAAGGCTCTCAGTGTTCTCATCAAGTATACAGAAGGTTCAGAAGATGGATCTTTTTCCCCTTGAAGGAGTTTTTAGGTCACATAATACTGCTGCCACCTTGACCTCTAAAGTGCTAATAGTTATTGTAGTGTCCATCTTCATTTGCAAACAAAAGATTTTTAAGCACATGTCATAGAAGTGACAAATCCATCCTGCCTGGTCTCTGAGGAATCCATTAAGAGATATGTTTAACTTTATAAATAGTGCATGTACCTAAGAAAGGGCAAGGACAAGAGCTTGGAACTTTAATATGTATCAGGTTGCTGTGGAGACTGGCTGAGTTGCTTGGTAACTTTCCAATTATCAGCTATAATATTGTCAGATTAAATTATGTTTGCTTTGCAATTTAAGCTCTTATAACTTAAATATCCTAATTTAGATAGTAGCCAGAAGGTCCCATTTGTGAACATTCTGGGGTAGTGACTGAGTACTATAGTTTACAAGTTCAGACGTAAGATCTTCCAAAGATAAAATGAAATTGATTTAATATGACCGCCATATATCATAGGCCCAGAATTTGCTGGAATGACACGTTTAGCCCCGAACGCTGTTAGACCACTTAGCCCCAATCCTCTAGAATTTACACCAAAATTTGCTGGAGAGCTCATTAGAATACACCACAGTGAGGTTAGTGGCAGTTCAGAAGCAGGGCCATTGAGAAATGTTTGCTGTCAGATCACGTATCGCAGTATTGATCCACTTTTAATTCTGGTTTATAAAAGTGCATGTTTGACCTGCGATTCTCATTTTGCGAAGTTAGCACAAATCTGTGAGTCGGGCTATTTATTTTATTTTCTAAAGTTGTGGAAATATAATTCCTGGGTGTAATATGGGCAGCATTTGTGGCTGTAGATACCTGAGCTAATTGATGGCGACTAAATGGTAATCGATTTCAGATATTGGTAGACAAATTCATTTCAAAGCACCGTCCTGTGTTTTGCAGGGGAAATATATTCAAAACTCAATGCAAGATCTGAAGGAAGTAATTATTTAATAATTAATTTCTCAGATATCACTGCCTTTAAATTCAGAGCAGCTGCAGCTGCATGGTCTCTAATAGTCGACGTAACTCTTTAAATAGGTCAATAATCTAAATTAGTGATTTACACTCTTAAGGAACCAGAGGTTAGGGAATGGATACAAACATTAAATGGCTATCAAAAATTCAATTCCATTTAACAGGAAACATTCCAGCCAGCTAGTCTGTCCAAAAGCCAATTATTTTGCATGAGATAAATAAATCGGCAAAGTTTGGTAAAAAGACACCTATGTTTAAGGGAAAGTGATCTTGGAGCAATAAATCATGCCACTGCCAGGTCATCAGTGGTCTTCTGGATCAGTGACAGGAGTGATCAAAGTTAATCCAGAAAATTGGACATTGCCATTGGTTTTATAGGGGGCGCAGGGCTATGAGAATCAAATTCTCACTGTTTCGGTGAGTTTCACAAGGGAACAGCGCAGAGGGGACATGGTGGTTTTTTAGAACAATCCAACAGCTTTCATGGTCATTCTCTGGTACTAGCCCACAAATTACCAAATCTTTTTGAATTCAATTTCATAACTTGCTATAGTGGAATTTGGACTCACAGCCTCTGAGCTACCAGCCCAATAACATAACCACTAGGCTACCACGCCACTTTAGTGCTCAGGAGGGCCTTTCAATGGGCCTTTTATATCTGCCGAATATGGTATCACTAAAAATGAGCCATCGATTCACTTACACATTGCAATGTATTTAAACTAAGTCTAAGATAATGTTCTGTCTATTTAGGATGGGGTCACACTGGGTGATCCCTTTGCCCAGCTGGTGAGGGCCTAGAGGAGAATCGGCAATGGAGTTCTTAAAGGTTCAAAGGCTGTCATTTTTTCTATTTTCCATTTCTACAGGAAGTCTTTAGAATTGGATTTATTTTAGATGGCATTTTTATGAAAATACTTTTCATTTGTTTTGTTTTTTTTCCAAACGTTGCATAATGGTTTTGTGGAACCTAAAATAGCCAGATTGTCTGCTAATTCACTGGAATGTTGACTGTAATTGAAGCAGAACAGGAAGAGCTTAAAACAACAGGGGCATGAGAAAGGAGCTCTTGCAATACAAACTTTCAGGGCACTCATCAAGTGTCATGATCTGAAGGAAAAGTCCTATGGCAGTCATCAAGTCAAGATTAAATTAATGATCGGGTTTGGTATTAAAATGCTCGAGATACAAGAAGTCATGGTTGAAGTGGTATAAAATGAAAGAAGGCATGTCAGAGAGAGCAGCAGGCACTAAAGCCTACTGACTACAACTGCTATTACGACACCAACCATATTTGCAGGCCCTGCCACACTATCTGGCAATGACCATGCAAATTGGCTCCGTAGACTGAATCAGCATGGCGCCATTTGAAAATCTGTGCCGTTAGCTGCAGGACACTTGCGGCTAACCTGCACCTGTGAGACAGCACTTCCAGTGGCAGTGAAGATCACCTCCTCCTTCAATCTTTTTGCTTCCATTTCCTTTCAGGCTAGCATAGCAATATATGCCAATGTATTAACCATACATGTATCAAATAGGTGACTGATATGTAGGTCAGCATGGCCAGCACCTTCATCTACAGAAAATAAGAGATCATGGCATAGGGGGTAACATATTAGCATGGATAAAGAATTGGTTAGCTAACAGGAAACAGAGAGTAAACATAAATGAGTCATTTTCAGGTTGGCAAGATGTAATGGGTGGTGTGCCACAGGGATTGGTGCTTGGGCCTCAACTATTTACAATCTATATCAATGACTTGGATGAAGGGACCAAATGTATGGTTGCTAAATTTGCTGATGACATAAAGGTATGATGTGGAGATGCCGGTGGTGGACTGGGGTGGACAAATGTAAGGAATCCTACAATGCCAGGTTATAGTCCAACAGTTTTATTTGAAAATCACAAGCTTTCGGAGCTTACCTCCTTCGTCAGGTGAGTGAGTGTGTGAAGGGTTTTAAAATCGCATAGCATATATCAGGCTGGGAGACAATCACAGCAATCAAAGGTGTCGTTGGTGTTCAGACAGGTTAGCCACGGAAAACCTTACATCCCAGTATACTGAATACACAATGGGTCAGATTACACAGACAGAGAGAGAAAGAGACCCGAAAGGCAGAGAGAGAGAGAGAGAGAGAGAATGTCCAGTTGTATTAAAAACAGATAACTTTTTTTTCCCGCTGGTGGGGTTACGTGTAGCGTGACATGAACCCAAGATCCCGGTTGAGGCCGTCCTCATGGGTGCGGAACTTGGCTATCAATTTCTGCTCGACGATTTTCTGCTCGTCGAGCAGAAATTGATAGCCAAGTTCCGCACCCATGAGGACGGCCTCAACCGGGATCTTGGGTTCATGTCACGCTACACGTAACCCCACCAGCGGGAAAAAAAAGTTATCTGTTTTTAATACAACTGGACAGTCTCTCTCTCTCTCTCTGCCTTTCGGGTCTCTTTCTCTCTGTCTGTGTAATCTGACCCATTGTGTATTCAGTATACTGGGATGTAAGGTTTTCCATGGCTAACCTGTTTGAACACCAACGACACATTTGATTGCTGTGATTGTCTCCCAGCCTGATATAGGCTATGCGATTTTAAAACCCTTCACTCACTCACTCACCTGACGAAGGAGGTAAGCTCCGAAAGCTTGTGATTTTCAAATAAAACTGTTGGACTATAACCTGGTGTTGTAAGATTCCTGACATAAAGGTAGGTAGGAAAGTAAGTTGTGAAGAGAACATAAGGAGTCTGCAAAGGAAATAGATAGGTTAAGTGAGTGGGCAAAAATTTGGCAGATAGGAACATAGGAACAGGAGTAGGCCATTCAGCCCCTTGTGCCTGCTCCGACATTTGATAAGATCATGGCTGATCTGTGATCTAGCTCCATATACCTGCCTTTGGCCCATATCCCTTAATACCTTTGGTTGCCAAAAAGCTATCTATCTCACATTTAAATTTAGCAATTGAGCTAGTATCAATTGCCGTTTGCGGAAGAGAGTTCCAAACTTCTATCACCCTTTGTGTGTAGAAATGTTTTCTAATCTCGCTCCTGAAAGGTCTGGCTCTAATTTTTAGCCTGTGCCCCCTACTCGTAGAATCCCCAACCAGTGGAAATAGTTTCTCTCTATCCACCCTATCCGTTCTCCTTAATATCTTATAAACTTCAATCAGATCACCCCTTAACCTTCTAAACTCTAGAGAATACAACCACAATTTGTGTAATCTCGCCTCGTAACTTAACTCTTGAAGTCCGGGTATCATTCTAGTAAACCTACGCTGCACTCCCTCCAAGGCCAATATGTCCTTCCGAAGGTGCGGTGCCCAGAACTGGTCACAGTACTCCAGGTGCGGTCTAACCAGGGTTTTGTATAGCTGCAGCATAACTTCTGCCCCCTTGTACTCTAGTCCTCTAGATATAAAGGCCAGCATTCCATTAGCCTTATTGATTATTTTCTGCACCTGTTCATGACACTTCAATGATCTATGTACCTGAACCCCTAAGTCCCTTTGGACATCCACTGTTTTTAACTTTTTACCATTTAGAAAGTACCCTGTTCTATCTTTTTTTGATCCAAAGTGGATGACCTCACATTTGTCTACATTGAATTCCATTTGCCACAGTTTTGCCCATTCACCTAATCTATCAATATCGCTTTGTAATTTTATGTTTTCATCGACACTGCTTACAATGCCACCCATCTTTGTGTCATCGGCAAACTTAGATATGAGACTTTCTATGCCTTCATCTAAGTCGTTAATAAATATTGTGAATAATTGAGGCCCCAAGACAGATCCCTGCGGGACTCCACTAGTCACATCCTGCCAATGTGAATACTTACCCATTATCCCTACTCTCTGTCGCCTTTCACTCAGCCAATTTCCTAACCAAGTCCATACTTTTCCCTCGATTCCATGGGCTTCTAACTTAGTTAACAGTCTCTTATGTGGGACCTTATCAAATGCCTTCTGGAAGTCCATATAAATAACATCCATTGACATTCCCCTGTCCACTACTTTAGTCACCTCTTCAAAAAATTCAAATCAGGTTTGTCAGGCACGACCTACCTTTCACAAATCCATGCTGGCTCTCCCTGATTAACTGAAAATTCTCGAGGTGTTCAGTCACTCTATCCTTAATTATAGACTCCAGCAATTTCCCCACAACAGATGTTAGGCTAACTGGTCTATAATCCCCGGTTTCCCTCTCTCTCCTTTCTTAAAAAGTGGAGTAACATGTGCAATTTTCCAATCAAGAGGGACAGTTCCTGAATCTGGAGAACTTTGAATGATTATATGTAAGGGGTCGCACAACACCAGGTTATAGTCCAACAGCTTTACTTGAAATCACAAGCTTTCGGCGCTTACATTTGTCCACCCCAGTCCATCACCGGCATCTCCACATCATGAAAGATTACAGTTAGGGCATCTGCAATCTGCTCACCTATTTCCTTTAAAACCATGGGATGGAAACCATCTGGTCCTGGGGATTTGTCACTCTTTAGTGCTATTATTTTCTTCATTACTGTTGCTTTACTTATGTTAATTTTATCGAATCCCTGTCCCTGATTCAATATTGTTTTCTTGGGATTTCCGGCATGCTATCCTCTTTTTCCATTGTAAATATTGACGCAAAGTAATTGTTCAACATGTCCGCCATTTCCCCATTGTCAATGACAATATCCCCACTTTCAGTTTTTAAGGGGCCAACACTGCTCCTGACCACCCTCTTTTACCTAATATAACTATAAAAGTTCTTTGTATTGGTTTTGATATCCCTTGCAAGTTTCTTTTCATACTCTCTTTTTGTATCCCTTTAATCTGTTTTGTGACCCTTTGTTGATCTTTGTATCTTTCCCATTCACCAGGATCTGTGCCATTTTTTGCCTTTTTGTATGCCCTTTCCTTACGTCTTACACTGTCCCTTACCTCTTTAGTTGTCCATGGCTGGGTTTTTTGGCAAGTAGAGTTCTTGCCCCTCAGGGGTATAAATCGGTTCTGTATCATGTTAAATGTTTCTTTAAACATTTCCCACTGATCATCAGTCGTTTTACCCATTAACAGATTTGCCCAGTTTACTGTGGTTAGTCTCTGTCTCATCCCATTGAAGTCGGCCTTACCCAAGTCTAGAATCTTAGCAGCTGACTCACTTTTTTCCCTTTCAAACATTACATTGAACTCGATCATGTTATGATCGCTATTGGATAGATGTTCACGCACAATTAAGCTGTTAACTAAATCTGGTTCATTACTCATTACTAAATCTAGTATGGCTTGCTCCCTTGTTGCCTCTAGGACATACTGCTGTAGAAAACTATCCCGGACACACTCAAGAAATTCACCACCTTTCTGACAATTGCTAGTCTGCTTTTCCCAATCTATGTGAAGGTTAAAGTCCCCCATTAAGACCACTATGCCTTTCTTACACGCTTGTCTAATCTCTGCATTTATACAATCTAGCACTTCAGAGCTGCTGCCAGGGATCCGAAACACAACTCCCACTATAGTCTTAGATCCTTTCCTATTTCTCAATTCAACCCATAAGGTCTCCGTTGGCTGCTTACCTCTCATTATATCCTCCTTTATCATTGAATTGATTTCATCTCTAATCACTAAGGCTACTCCTTCCCCTCTTCCATTTTCCCTATCTCTCCTGTAGACTTTATAACCCGGAGTATAATGGAGTATAATGTGAGAAAATGTGAACTTGTCCACTTTGGCAGGAAGAATAGAAAAGCTGTATATTATTTAAATGGAGAGAGATTGCAGAACTCTGAGGTACAGAGGGATCTGGGTGTCCAAGTACATGAATCACAAAAAGTTAGTATGCAAGTACAGCAAGTGATTAGGAAGGCAAATGGAGTCATTTATTGCAAGGGGAATGGAATATAAAAGTAGAGATGTTTTGCTACAGTTGCACAGGGCATCGGTGAGACCACATCTAGAATACTGTGTGCAGTTTTGGTCTCCTTATTTAAGAAAGGACATAATTGCTTTGGAGGCGGTTCAGAGAAGGTTCACTCGACTGATTCCTGGGATGAGGGGGTTATTTTATGAGGAAAGGTTGGACAAGTTGTGCCTGTATACACTGGAGTTTAGAAGAATGAGAGGTGATCTTATTGAAACATATAAGATCCTGAGGGGATTAGAAGGAATAGATGCTGAGAGGATGTTTCCCCTTATGAGAGAGACTAGAACTAGGGGACACAGTTTAAAAATAAGGAGTCTCCCATTTAAGATGGAGATGAGGAGAAAATTTTCTCTCAGAGGGTCGTGAGTCTGTGGAACTCCCTTCCCCAGAGAACGGTGGAGGCAGGGTCATTGAATATTTTTAAGGCTGAGTTAGATGGATTCCTGATTAACAAGGGAGTCAAAGGTTATAGTTGGTAGACGGGAAAATAGGGTTGAGGTCGCAATCAGATCAGCCATAATCTTATCAAATGGCAGAGCAGGCTCGAGGGGCCTAATGGCCTACTCCTGCTCTTAATTCGTATGTTCGTATGTTCCTTTCCCATTGAACAGTAACAGCAGCATAACATGGCTGCCCAATGTCACCATATAGAATTACATTGAATTTACAGCACAGAAACAGGACATTCGGCCCAACTGGTCAGCGCAGGTGTTTATGCTCCACACGAACTTCCTCCCACCCTACTTCATCTAGCCCTATCTGCATAATCCTTCTATTCATTTCTCCCTCACCTACTTATCTAGCTTCCACATTTACTAAAGTAGAGGGTCATTGATGGCAACCATGTGGCCATCCTATCATTCATCATGCAGTTAGGTTGTGTTGCAATGATTTTATGTATGAAGCCTTTTGAAGATTTGACTGTGCCAAGGATGTCAGTTGTAGGTTGCAGCTTGAAGTGTGACCAACTGGAGTATCTATTATGCATGATAACAATGAAATAGCTGTAAGGTTACATGAAGGCTTTGCATGGCACAGCAGAAGAAGTGAAACAGGTTGATAGGCAAGATTTTTTAGCATGCATATTCAGGCCATCCAACCAGTAAATGGTACTGTTAGAACCATAAAGGTTTACAGCACTGAAGGAGGCCATTCTGCATGTCCATATTTATAAAACCCAAAATGCTACTGGCTGTTTTTATGGCTTTACATACCTACATTCACACTTTCAGGGAATTATGTGTTTGAACCCCTCGGTTTCTCTGTTCATCACACACTTCAGCATCTTCCCAGTGAGTGTATACTCCCATTCTATGCTTTTCCTCCAAAACTGTTATTACCTCAAATGTCTCCACATTAAATTGTATCTGCCACCTTTCTGCCCATTCTGCTAACCTTATCCTGTCCTCCTAAAGTCTTTTATAGTCCACCTCATTAATTGCTAAATCCCCTACTTTTGTATCATCAACAAATTTCATTACTGTGCTTCCACTGCCCATGTCCAAATTATCTAGATCTATTGAGAACAAAAGTGGACCCAGCACTGTCCTCTGGGGAACACCATTCCAACATTTCTCCAAATCCACCAACACCAACCAATCCTTATTTCTTCCCCCCATTGTGGCATCCAATTGTTTGTTAAATATTTCGCCTCCACTATATTTTGGAGTCTATTCCATATATTTATTACTCTTTGTGTGAAGAAAAATTTCCTGATATCAGTCATGAATTTGTCTTTTACTAGTTTGAACATGTGATCCCTTGTCCTACTCTTGCAATATAGTTTGAAATAATTTCCCAGATTTATCTTTTCCATATTGTTTGCTGACTTATATAGCTCAATAAGGTCACCTCTCATACTTCTTATTTCAAATGTAAGGAATCTTACAACACCAGGTTATAGTCCAACAAATTTATTTTAAAATCACAAGCTTTCGGAGATTATCTCCTTCATCAGATGAATGAATGAATGAATGAATAAAATAAATTTGTTGGACTATAACCTGGTGTTGTAAGATTCCTTACATTTGTCCACCCCAGTCCATCACCGGCATCTCCACATCATTCTTATTTCAAGGCTGAGAAGATCAAGTTTCTCCATTCTTTCCTACCACTAGGAAAGTGTTGCGCTGTCTCCAGCGCTTGAATGTTTCCCTGTATCTTGGTGACCAGAACTGGACACAATACTCATAGTACAGTCTGACCAAAGCATTGTACAATTGAGCATGACTTCCTCTGATTTATATCCTACTGCTTTGGTTATATGGTTCAGCACTCTATTTGCTTTCTTGATTGCTGATCTGCAGTGGTTGGACATGTTGAGCTGGATATTCCTGAATCCGCCTCATTAGTGTTGGGACAGGGCTTCAACCCATCTCTCTGAACCTGCTGTTACTTTGGCCCAGTTTCCTCCCTTAGGCCTCATTGATTATGCAGGCCAGACTCCCGGCAAGAGATTCACTGCCAAGTGGGAGCCCGCAGCTACCAGGGTGGCAAGATGGGGCAGTGATGTAGCAGGATACCCACTGCAGGATTGGAAGGAGAGGAAGCCAAATGTAAAGAGGCAGAAGAGCCCTGAAGATAGGCCAGCAACTTTAATATTAGGCCTAGAACTGAGCTGAGGCCTAACAAAGGTAAGATTTTGGGACCAAGGAAAGGGAAAGATATCCACTTCAGATTTCAAGGCTGAGAAGATCAAATTTCCCTCCACAAGGGGCATCATTGGGCCTTCTGCCACTGGCTGAGGGAATACCACAACCTCCCTCCTGACAGTTCCTGGGAATAGTGGGATCAACAGCAGAAGACAGAGAAATGGGGTGTTTTGCTAAGCCTCGCCAGCATTTACATGTGTCAGGATGGTGGTTACCTTCTCAGTCGGGGTGGAGGGAGAAATATAGAGATTGAGTAAGGATGCTTGTGTTAGTGGCGCTAGTTCTAACTGCCCAATTTTCCTGCCATCTCCACATCCGTATCATCCCATTTGAGGCAGTATAGTAGAAGAAAATCCAGTCTGTTGAGCATTTGAGTCTATTAAGACTGCTAGATCTCTTTCAAGTTCATCTTTAGCTATTGCAATGCCATTGATGGAGGAAGTGTGTCACCCATTTTCTCTTCCCATGTGTAGTGCTTTAACTTGTCCCTTAGCCAGGATTCCTGATTGTTATCCAGCAACTCCTACTGAAAGAATGTGCATGTAGCCGTCAGGTGAGGTCTTGGGCTTGACTGTACCTTGATGCCCCTTGTAAATAAGTAACCCAATGGGACTTACTGTCTAGGCTCATACATGAATAATGGTCAGTTGGGCGGGAGACTGGCATTGTGGAACCATACACCAGGAAGAACTAAATACCTTTAGAAGAAGGGAAAAAAAACTGGTGGAAAAATAGAGTAAAAACCAACAATTCCAGATTATAGCAGTTAAATAAACAACCTTCTCTCAGGACACATTGTTAGTCTTTTTATTTTTTTCTGCAGTAATTCAGTTGTACATGGTAATACATGTGTATAATGCATTATATCATAATAGGCTAGAAAACTGATATTCTGCACAGCCATCCAGATACATATGGAATTGCGCATGGTACCTCAATGTAAAGTTCAACAATTTTGCTCTCTTTCCTGATCAGATTATATTTGAGGTCCATCACGTTAATCTGACTAGGACACTCCAGTTGTTAAGGCCATTAGAAAAAAAAAACTTGAACTGACTTTTTCACTGAAATTAGCAATTGGAGGAAAATAACCATTAAAGAAAGCAAACTCAGAGGGGACTTGGACGGTAGCGCAAAACGGGCGATAGCACATCGGCAGCCCATTTTACAGCCTGCCACCCAATATTCTTTTCCATTAACTTCACTTCCGTCAAAGACCAATTTCACCCCCAGACTGCAGCCCTTGGTAGTGAGTGATTTTTAAATTTATTCAAAATTATAATTAGGAGTGAGTTATCTGTTCTACAATATTGATATGCTTTGCTTGTATTATTTACTGCATCTGTAAGCAATTAGATCACATGAGAGCTTTTCCTTTCTAAAATATTATTTTTTCCACAGTTATTTACATAAATGATTTTTACCAAGAATATTTAATCATGCTAAGTACTTTAGGCTTTCAAAACATGCATTCGTTTAAGTTTTCACTTGCTTTGCCAAAGGATAAAACAATGCATGTCATATATAAATTTGACTTATTAACAAAGAAACTAAGGTACATAGATGCAGTATAACAGGCAGTATTCATTCTAGCGTTATGATACTTGGTTAATTGATAAAATTGGTCTTTTCTTTGACATCCCTTCTCACCGAGTTCAGAAACAATAGATTTTCGTTCCTTATCCCCTGGGCAATAAACATCACCTGGCAGAGCCCAGAAATTAAAATGGGGCAGGGAGGATCTTACATTCATAATGGAGCCTGCCTGATTTTCCTTCCATTCTAATAAATTGTAGGATAATGGGCATGTGATCTTCCCTTTCCTCCTTGCACTCCTCCCAAGCGATGCTTTGCGCCCACATGGTAAAGATAAAAGTCTACTCCAACAGAGCTGCACCAAATCTGACCCAGTGCTTGAAATGCTCGGACAGATTTGCTTGCAACTTTATACAATATTCATGCCACGCTGAGATACATTGTCCATTTTTATATTCACCTGCACATAGTATTGTTATCAATATTGAACAGAGGGAGAATATTACAAACAAGATTAGAATTCTCTACACTTTCCTGGTCAAGTAATTGCACTGTTAGTAAATAGGAAAACAAAGCAATTCATTATCTATTTCAAATAAACAAGATTATTATTATTACATCTGTTTTAATAAATTATAAATTAATGGGGTTGAAATCTGAAAAAGAAAATCCATTTTGCCACATAAAATATTCTTAGCACGGTTTAATATTATCTGGGGTGAAACTGCATTCTAGATCAATAGATCACAAATGTTAAAGTTGATCTTAAATGCGGCTTTGAACATTGTCTTAGGAATCTGGCCTTCAGGCTCAATTCATGTGCTCAAAAATGGCCCAGTTTCTGTGCATTGAAAATGGGAGCAGCCATGCGAATCCACTGCAATCTCCATAATAATACTGGTTTGAAGAGTTTCAAAGATGAAACTTTGCTCAAAAGCATTGTTATTGGGCTATTGCATACTGCCTCTCTCCCTGTAATGGAAACTATTAAAATTTCAGTGATCGGCACTTATCTTTCTTTTAAATTTTGATTTTTGTTTTTATGCTTATTGAAATGGTGAGGGCGGGGTAAATGGAACACTTTTTTTTCATTTTTGTATTCTTTGTCATCAAGCATTGGCAGGTCGGGTATAGCATGAAATAGGTGGAGACTGAAACTCCCTCTACTAGCAAGCAAGCTAGTCTGAACAATGCGATTGAATGTCAACTTCCTAATGCTCTAGTGCTTTAGGATTATCGTGTAAGGTTGTCATTTCCCACCCCAGTCATACTTGTGACTTCTGAATACCAATTAATACTGAATTATAGGCAGTTTTGTGCTGTGGACCCTTACAGCTAGTGGAGAAAGAAGACTTTCAATCCAACAGTTGGCTCTGAATTCAAACTCAGGTTCCAAAGTTAAAATGGTAGTATACTAACCTACTGAGCTATTCATTCCCATGGTGCTAATATTTATACTAAATTGAATGTCAAACAAAACATCACTCTAAATAAGGAGATGCTTTGATTCTCATCATCAAAAACAACGTGCATTTATATAGCATGTCAATGTGAAGAAACATCTCAAAATGTTTCACAAACAGGCATAAAGAAAAGGATGCCAAGGTACAAAGAGAGAGATTAAGAGGGGTGACCAAAAGCTTGGTAGAAGTGATGGGTTTTGAGAAATTTTTAAATGGTGAAGAGAGAGATGTAGATGGAAGAGATTTAGGGAGGGAGTTCCAGATAGTAGCTAAAGGCACTGACACAAATGATGAGGTGCAGGGAGGGGTGGATGTATAGAAAGCCAGAATTATTATATTTATATCTAGAGGACTAGAGTACAAGGGGGCAGAAGTTATGCTGCAGCTATACAAAACCCTGGTTAGACCGCACCTGGAGTACTATGAGCAATTCTGGGCACCGCACCTTCGGAAGGACATACTGGCCTTGGAGGGAGTGCAGAGTAGGTTTGCTAGAATGATACCCGGACTTCAAGGGTTAAGTTACGAGGAGAGATTACACAAATTGGGGTTGTATTCTCTGGAGTTTAGAAGTTAAGGGGTGATCAGATTGAAGTTTATAAGATATTAAGGGGAACAGATAGGGTGGATAGAGAGAAACTATTTCCACTGGTTGGGGATCCTAGGAGTAGGGGGAACAGTCTAAAAATTAGAGCCAGACCTTTCAGGAGTGAGATTAGAAAACATTTCTACACACAAAGGGTGGTAGAAGTTTGGAACTCTCTTCCGCAAACGGCAATTGATACTAGCTCAATTGCTAATTTTAAATCTGAGATAGATAGCTTTTTGCCAACCAAAGGTATTAATGGATATGGGCCAAAGGCAGGTATATGGAGTTAGATCACAGATCAGCCATAATCTTATCAAATGGCGGAGCCGGCTTGAGGGGCTGAATGGCCTACTCCTGTTCCTATGTTCCTATTACTTCCATAAAGTATTATCTGCCTGCTTTGTGCAGATGTTGGGAGCACCGGAGGTGGGACCGTCGTGAATTCCGGCCCACCTGTGATATTTTTCGAAGGGGACAGGCACATGAACCATCTTCCCCGTAACTCCATCCCCCCAGGAAACCTAACGCTGCTATAATGGGTTGGAACTCACCGTAACAGGGCCCCATAACCATTTTCACCTCTACCTGCCCCAATAGTGCCCTGAAAACATTTGTTGCAAACTCAGTGATTCCATCTACACTTTGTCTCCTCAATATTTCTTTGCCTGGCTTGTTTCTCCCAAATTTTAAGTACTTCAGATTTTTATTACATTTCTTTCTTTTGTTTGAGTAATATATCGTTCCCTCTGTAGTTTTCATTAGCTCTCTTGCAAACATTTCTTTTTCCATAAGAATGGGTTTTTGGGGCCCATGTCTCTAACTGACATCTCCTAGATGTTGCCCAACATTAATTGATTTTGAAAGCTCTAATAAACCCAATTAAACCAAAAAAGAACAGTTGATTCCAGTTGGACCGAACTGTAATATTTTTCGATGCCCACAGTGTTATCTAAAATTTGGCCAGTAGAGGGCAAGAACATTCCATTTCCAGATACCAGCACCACAATTCTGAAAAACAAATTCACAAAATGCACCAACCCTGAAAACTGAAAACCTAAGAAGATAAAATTTATTCCCCCACAATTCACCTTTATCAAATAAACACATGAAAGAAAATTAAAAGCTGCAGATGCTAGATATCTGAAATAAAAACAATACTGGAAACACTCAGCTGGTCAGGCAGCATCTGTGGAGAGAGGAAAGTAGGGTTAATGCTTCAGGTCGATGATCTTTCGTTAGAACCCATGTCCAGTCCCTACCCACCTATGGCCACAACCCTTCTGACGTCCTCTGCCATTTCAATCAATTCCCATTTCCTGGCCCTGACTGTCTCCTTTTCGCTATGGATGTTCAGTCTCTCTACACCTCCATCTCCAACAGGGTGACCTGTGGGTCCTCCACTTCTTCCTTGAACAGCAACGCAACCAGTCTCCATCCACCACCATCCTCCTCCACCTGGCTGACCTTGTTCTCACACTGAACAACTTTTCCTTTAAATCCTTTCACTTCCACCAAATAAAAGTTGGGGTTTTGACGAAAGGTCGATGACCTGAAATGTTAACCTTATGTTTCTCTCTCCATAGATGCTGCCTGACCTGCGGAGTGTTTCCAGCATTTTCTGATTTTATTTAAGAAAATTAATTTATCTCTTTTATGAGCTCAAAACCTATCCATTTGTTTATGTAACTAGAAGTTCTGTGCCACGCGTCAGAAGTTAATGCAATGTCTGGAAATAAATGAAGATATTAAAAATATTAATTAATTGTATTTTTTTACTCCAATACCTGGTTTAAGCATAGGTTGCAAAAGCCAAGCTACCTACCTTAATTATTAATATTCAGAAAAGTATTTTTCATAGCTAGTTTAATTTTAATTTTTTCTGTTTAGATGGCAAATCTGAGTGCAATGCTCATAGATTGTAATCAGCATTTTGAATGTTGAAAAAAAAATCAATCCAATTCCTCATTAAATTATTTCACAAACATCTTGAAATAGGTAAATGAAAATATTTTATAATTTGTAAGCAGGGTTTAGACATTCTACTGTTTGCCATACAGGATCAGAATATCAAGAGGACAGACTAATTAATTAAATTAGTTGCAAGCTGAATGATTCCATCTTAGTTCCTGCTTCTAAATTTTGTCTCCTCAATATTTCTTTGCTTGCCTTGTTTCTCTCAAATCTTAACTACTTCAGAATTATATTACATTTCTTTCTTTTGTTTTAGTAATATGTCATTCCCTTTGTAGTTTCAAGGTTTCACTAGTTCACTTGCAAATATATCTTTTTCCACGAGAGCTCTCACTGGTACTTTTCCTCCACCCAGAGTTGCTTTGATTCCTTTTCAAGTTCTTTTGAATTATACCAAGTACTGCTTGGTCCCCCTACGCAAGTAGCATCTAATTAATTCCTGAGTACTCGTTAGCTCCCCTCAGTCCTCTGTGGTTCTCTTCCAGCCACTTACATTCCCTTGAGGTTTACTGGTTTTTATTAATTTCATTGCTTTTTCTGCCTGCATGATTGGAAGTGTACATTCCATCCTTGATCTAAACCTTTCAGCAACACATTTTGCCAATGGCAATTGTACAAATTACATAAAGAAAACAAAAATGAAATGGGTTCAAATAAGAAGTCCTAGGAACAATGCCAATGTGTTTATTATTTGAAAAGTAATCAATTTAATTTGGCAGTGTTTTCTGTGCTAAAATGCATTGTGCTGCAGTGTACATGATCTCCGTGGCACCTAACATTATTAATACAAAACATATTATAGAATAGATTATAAAATGAAGAATAGAGTTATTCTACTAGAACTAATGAACACGTATTAAACTAACAAGTGTCAAAAGGGACCAGAATTTAGAAGAGTTTTATTTCCACAAGGTATTGGATATTTCAATCCTAATAAGCATGTACAATGCTGTATCTATTAACTGATAAAAAGAGTGGGATAATTATATAGTCAGGAATGAGATTGAAGGTTATTGGGATAAGTATAGACTGAGATGATCAAATTCTCCATAGAACAGAATTGCCTCATGCACTGCTCAGATCATAAGCATGGTTTGGTTTAAGTAATGGAGAAGTAAGGGGAGGGGTAGATATTATGGATTTTTACTTAACTGCCTTTGGGGATAAGGGAGAAGTTGTGCGGAACTTTCCCTTGGGAGATTAAATAATTGTGGCAGAATCCATGATAGAGCAGATTGTACAAACTGCAGAAGGATTATTCTCATTCCATCCTGTTTGTATTTTGTTATTATTGGATAAAATCATCAATCCCACACTCCCAGTAGAAACTGCACATAAACATGGGTTTAGATAGGGCTTCAATACTGTCACACCAATTTACTGACTTGTGCTTCCTTTGAGTGAGGTTCCCTGCTGGGAGTCTGGGATCAGTAAATTTATCTCTATATGTAAGAAAAGAAATTCCACAATGTATTTGAAGGGGGCAGAAGTGCAGCAGGATAGGGTGGACATCCATCTGTTGCTTTGTCATGCCACTGGCCCTGTCACAAATCCCAGGAATGGGGTCATTAGATTATTTGGAGCGAGCGCCCATGCTTGTAGCAATGCAACAGGAGTACCCACCCTGCTGAGGAGAAGGAAATCAGAGCTGCACCCTGCACTTCACAAATGGGGCACCTGCAGTTTTAATAGGGCTGAAGAAAATACTGCAAAAAATTTTCAAACCTCTAATCAGGAGGGCAAAGAGGCAACTCAGAAATGGCAATCAGTCCTTCTGGGATTAATTGGCATATGCCTTCTGCACTTCAGGCTGCACCTCAGGCCCACAACAGAGCCAACACCTACTCTCAGCAGGTATAGGTCCTGCTGGGCCTAGCAGGGGCAAGCTAGAAAGAAGGAACTTGCATTTAAATAGTGCCTTTCACAACCTCAAGATTTTCCAAAATGCTTTACAGCCAATTAAGTACTTATGAAATGTAGTCACTGTTGTAATATAGGAAACGCGGCAGCCAATTTGCGCACAGCAAGATCCCACAAACAGCAATGAGATAATGACCAGATAACTTGTTTTTAATGCTTTTGTTTAATGGATATATATTGGCCAGGACACCAGGGAGAACTCCCCTGCTCTTCTTCGAATAGTGCCAAGGGATCGATTATGTCCACCTGAGAGGGCAGACAAGACCTTGGTTTAATGTCTCATCCGAAAGTTGGCATCTCCGACAATGCAGCACTCACTCAGTACTGCACTAAGTTGTCACCCTAGATTATGTGCTCAAGTCTCTGGAGTGGGATTGGAACCCACAACCTTCTGACTCAGAGATAGTATCATAGAAGCATAGAAAATTTACAGCACAGAAGGAGGCCTTTCGGCCCATCGTGTCCGCGCCGACTGAGAAATGAGCCACCTAGCTTAATCCCACTTTCCCGCATTTGGTCCGTAGCCCTGCACGTCTTTGGTTCTTCAGGTGCACATCTAGGTATTTTTTAAATGAGTTGAGGGTTTCTGCCTCTACCACCCTTTCAAGCAGTGAGTTCCAGATCCCCGCCACCCTCTGGGTGAAAAACATTTTCCTCATTTCCGCTCTAATCCTTCTACCAATCACTTTAAATCTATGTCCCCTGGTTATTGACCCCTCTGCTAAGGGAAATAGGTCCTTCGTATACACTCTATCTAGGCCCCTCATAATTTTGTACACCTCAATCAAATCACCCCTCAGCCTCCTCTGTTCCAAGGAAAATAACCCCAGCCTATCCAATCTCTCAACATAGCTAAAATTCTCCAGTCCTGGCAACATCCTAGTAAATCTCCTTTGCACCCTCTCTGGTGCAATTACATCCTTCCTGTAATGTGGTGACCAGAACTGTGCGCAGTACTCAAGCTGTGGCCTAACTGGTGTTTTATACAGTTCCAGCATAACATCCCTGCTTTTATATTCTATGCCTCAGCTAATAAAGGAAAGCATTCCATATGCCTTCTTAACCACCTTCAGGGATCTGTGGACATTCACTCCAAGGTCCCTCACTTCCTCTACACCTTTCAGTATCCTCCCATTTATTGTGTATTCCCTTGCCTTGTTTGCTCTCCCCAAATGCATTACCTCACACTTCTCCGGATTGAACTCCATTTGTCACTTTTCTGCCCACCTGACCAGTCCATTGATATCTTCCTGCAGTCTACAGCTTTCCTCCTCACTATCAACCACACTGCCTATCTTTGTGTCATCCGCAAATTTCTTAATCATGCCCCCTATGTTTAAGTCCAAATCGTTAATGTATACCACAGAAAGCAAAGGACCTAGTACTGAGCCCTGCGGAACCCCACTGGAAACAGCCTCCAGTCACATTACCCTTTACCAGTACCCTTTGCTTCAACCATTACCCTTTGCTTCCTACCACTGAGCCAATTTTGGATCCAATTTGCCACATTCCCTTGGATCCCATGGGCCTTTACTTTTTTGACCAATCTGCCATGTGGGACCTTGTCAAAAACCTTGCTAAAATCAATGTAGACTACATCAATTACACTACCCTCATCGATCCTCCTTGTCACCTCCTCGAAAAATTCAATTAACTTAGTCAGACATGACCTCCCCTTAACAAATCCATTGTGCTCATCTGTAGATGAGTGCTACCATGATACCTTAGCTAGACAGTACTAAAGTGTAGCCTTTGGACACTCCACGAAACAAGCCTTGAAAGTTGCTGTGTGACATTACAAGGGCAGGCTTAAAAAGCAACCCCTTCTCCCACAATTGTTCAATGTTTAGTATTCTGTTTAATAAGTTAGGAACCTAATTGGTCCAAGTTCCATCCCAAATTTTGCCACAGTTACACCCTCTGATATCATGGAATTTTTAGGCTGTAATAATTATTATTAAAAATCTAAATCTAAGCCCTAGAAAATTGCAGACCAAAGTTCCAGGATGCACCTCTTTGGCACCTCTGCCGCTAACTCCATCAGAGTATGTGGGAATATGGGGCATTTGCACCACGAGAGGTGCATCTCGGGTGCCCACCAGACAAGGTAGGGCACAAAATGCAGCCGAGGCTGCATGCTTTGGGCAAGGAGGGGTGTTCGGTTCCCCCATGAAAATATTGCCTAAGGTTATGAGCAGGCTGAAAAAGTAATCTTGGAAAAGAATTTCTTCAGGGGCCCAGGCCACGACACTGGAGTAGACCCCCAGGTAAGTCCATATTGCTTCCCTGCAGCTCTTGGCCTGCCTCCTTTCACCAGACATATTGGCCGCTGTTGTTTTGCCAGGCCCAGGACGAATAAACCGCAGTATTGGGATTCCCTGGCCCCACAGCCACACCCATTCTGATATGGGTGACCTTGTTTTCGGTGTTCGAGGGAAGGGACTAGACGTGGAATAACCTGGTCCTGCCCTAATTGCCGGCTCTTCTGCTGCACTCCACCTGGACTTATAACGAGAGTGATCCAGAAGGGCTGCAGAATTTCACCCTAATATAGTTCAAGGTAAATGCGAAAAATGCGCCAGTGGCTTTTCAGATCAGGACCAGTAACCTTTAGTCAATACTTTTCCTGAGCCTGTGCCCTCTAAAGAAAGCACAATTTTGTTCCCTGAAAGAAGTATTGACACCAATAAGGAAAATAGTTGAAAATACTAAAATGATGTCACTTCTACATTATTGATTGAATGGCTGTACCTACATAAAAATACTGACCTTTTAATCAAACAGTCTATTAGCTATTCAATGGGTGCATTTGCAGCTATTCTACAGAGGCAGCTGTAGTCAGTCCAGACTGGAATTGGAGTCAGAGAGATTTAGGAGGATTGTTACATTGAGTTACATTAAACCTACAGCACAGAAACAGGCCATTCGGCCCAGCTGGTCTATGTCAGTGTTTATGCTCCACATGAGCCTCCTCCCTCCCTACTTCATCTAAACCTATCTAAACCTATCTGTTCCTTTCTCCCTCATGTGCTTATCTAACTTCCCCTTAAATGCATCTATGCTATTTGCCTCAGCTACTCCTGATGGTAGCACATTCCACATTCTTACCACTCTCTGGGTAAAGAAGTTTAATTGTAGAGGCTGCAACAAAAAGCTTCCCTCTGAGGAAAACAAATCCATGTAGTAGCATTCATATTTTTAGCAGAATGACATCAATAAATGAATTTCTGTGACTACCAGAAAAGCACAATGGAATTACATTCCTGCCTCTTGACAGATCATTATTACTGACAGCATTCTTATTTATAAATGTCAAAGTTACCGACCTATCTGGGATGCTTGGATGAGGTGGAATATTAGTGGATGATTGACTGTATGATGGCAAAGTTTCCAGTAGCCCTTTACTAATATTGCCAGTGCAAGAAGCAGTCTGTATGGACCTTAAAATAATTGCAGGATGTACATGCAATGTGTAAAGTTAGTTAGGTGGAAGATGTCATGGGCTAAGAGATTGTTCAGGCTAGTTACTCTCATATTTGTCCTAATTATGTCAAACGTCAGATAGTCAGCTACTTGGACTAAATTCCTTGTTGACTTAAAACTCATTGATAGCACTTATCTGAACACACAATGACTCAGTTAATGTTCTCAGCTGATGAGAACAGAGAAGGCTGTTTGTATTGTTAATACTGCAGCTACAGTGGGCACTAAAAACCCTACAGAGCCTTAAACATATGAATGTATAGTGCAAATCCATATGTTACCTTCCATCCCTAAAGGCACATCACAGAGTGTGCAGCGAATGGATTGAGGTGGAAAAAGAGTGAGAGTAAGGACTTCTAAAACAGGAGTTTGGTGAGAGGGGGAATTCAGTGGTGAGCAGAACCAGCTGTGAGACTATTTTGTCTGGGCCAATAGAGTGGCACCAGGCATGAGCCCAATGCCACCAGAACACAGTGGGGGCAAATTGGGCCGCATAGAACCCATTGTGTAGCATCTACGTGGACTCCTAAGCCCTGAAAATGGCATCTGAGATGTGTGCGCACACTTCCGGCTTGACCTGCACAGGACACCATCTTGGTTAAGGCGTTTGCACACGTGCACCTAACGAACACCGGCAGCATGTACAGTAGGGAGATTATGACGTTAATCAATGTGTTTTTGAACTCCCCGCTCCAGCCAAAGCACTGTCCTAACCTCGCACAACTGAATAGGAGTTAAAGGGCATGAAGGACCCCCCCTCCCCCCAACCAGTGCTATTTAAAGGGATCATGCAGGAGTTGCAGGCTAGTTGCTGGATTAGTTATTCTGGCTGCTCGTACAATTTTGGGTGTTTGTGGAAGTTTCCTATACTTGGAGAAAGTTGCAATATTATATAGAGAGTGGTCTGGCTGGTCGTGCAGTACTGATAGTGGCATTTAAAATAGTATACTGAACAAGGTTGCTGCCAAATATGGGTGGCCTGCTAGGGCTTCCTCTGGGAATTGAACACGACTGGGAACACGCAGAGAGGCCACACACAGCAGGACAAGCTACCAGAAGAGGGAGGAGGGGGAGGAGCATGGCCCCAGCAGGAGGCCATAGCCAACATGGGCCTTCAGGGACCAATTCTCTTACCTCAACTTCAGTGACGACCGGCGCATCCAACGGCCACAAGCTCATGGGGTTGGGGGTAATATATTAGCATGGATAGAGGATTGGTTAACGGACAGAAAACCAAGAGAGAGTAGGAATAAACGGGTCATTCTCAGGCTGGCAGGCTGTAACTAGTGGGGTGCCAGAACGATCAGTGCTGGGGCCTCCGTTATTTACAATCTATATTAATGACCTAGATAAGGAGACTGAGTGTAATGTATCCAAGTTTGCTGACGATACAAAGCTAGGTGGGAAAGTAAGCTGTGAGGAGGACACAAATAGTCTGCAAAAGGATATAGACAGGTTAAGTGAGTGGGCAAGGAGGTGACAGATGGAATATAATGTGAGGAAAGGTGAGGTTATTCACTTCAGTAGGAAGAATAGAAAAACAGAACACTTTTTAAATGGTGAGAAACTATTAAATGTTGGTGTACAGAGGGATTTGGGTGTCCTTGTACAAGAAACACAGAAAGTTAACATGCAGGTACAGCAAATAATTGGGAAGGCATAAAGTATGTAGGTCTTTATTGCAAGGGGGATGGAATACAAGAGTAAGGAAGTCTTGCTGCAATTTTATAGGGCTGTGGTGAGACCACACCTGGAGTACTGTGTACAGTTTTGGTCTCCTTACCTAAGGAAGGATATACTTGCTTTGGAGGTGGCGCAACAAAGGTTCACTAGATTGATTCCTGGGATGAGAGGATTGTCCTATGAGGAGGGATTGAGTAGAATGGGCCAATACTCTCTGGAGTTTAGAACAATGAGAGGTGATCTCCTTGAAACATATAGATTCTGGAAGGGCTTGACAGGGTAGATTGTTGAGAGGCTGCTTCACCTGCGGTATCCGTTCCCCCCACCCTGGCTCCCGCGCACTTGTGCCCGGTATCTCACCACATGCAGATCCCTCCTCAATCCCAGCCTCTAAAGTACGCACAGTGTCAGTATTTGAGCTGGTGGATGCAAGTGTAAGATCAAGTGATGGTGTGTCTGCATTATCACTGTCATCATCCTCTGCCTCCTCTGATTGGGCAGGTCACAGTTCTTGGGTATCTGCAATGAGAAAGAGACATGGGTTGAGTTGTGGTGAGGGGAGAGGAGAAAGTACAACGTGCAAGCTTACACCATCTGCAGCATGTGAGTCAGAAAAGATTGTGGGATGAGGGAGAAGTGGGGGGAACGAGAAGGAGGATTAGGTATGCAGTGACCCACATCGTCGAGGCCTCCAGAACTGCCAGTGGCCATAGCCGCAGTGACGGCCCGCCCAGTGATGGCCAGCACTGTCTCCTCCATGGGTGCAAGGACATGTAGGCATGTCTGTCCTCCCCCAGGTCTTTCCTGTTGCCTGTTGTTATGTGCCACCTTCTCCTTCAAGAAAGAGGGAATGTGTCAGTGAGTGTTCTGCAAGATGTTTGGGTTATGTGGCTATCATAGTTGAATAGCTGTCATTGCGTGTGACCTGTGAGTTGTGTGTGTGTGACTTGCAAGAGTGGTAATGTGTGATGGTGAGATGAAGAGTTGCGTGCGAATGGAAAGAGTTTGTTGGTAGGTGGGTGATGGGGGTGTAGTGCGTGCAGTTGTGGATAAGGCTAGTGGTGCATTTGGTACGATATGCCGCTTGACAGTTGAAGTCACGCACCTTGGCCACTCATGTCAAATCATTGAACTTCTTCCTGCACTGCATCTATGAGCATGGTACGATGCTCCTGGCATTTACCTCGTCTGTCACAGTCTCCTACTGCCTCTTCAGCATATGTTTGGAGGGCCTCCTGGCCCACTGCAGGTAAAGGATGTCCCTCCGTGTGTCCACCTCTTGCACCAAGGCCTATAGTGCGTCGCCAGAAAACCTTGGCGCACGGTCTCTCGCAGGCCCAGTCTTTCCTCAGTATTTTCCAGCACAGAGTTAGTTGCCGCACAAATTTCAAGTCTCCCTGCAACCACAGTGCACCTCCCCTTATGCTGCCTGCATCTCAACGACCAGGCATGGGTTAATCACGCAGCGCAATCCCAGCGCCCATTTTCGGGGGTTAACCAATTTAACCGCCAATATCACTAACAAGAGCTCCCCTCAAGAGGAAGGCACTGCTATTACAAGTGGCCCCGTCAAACTAAACATGTGTGCATCAAGTGTTAAATTAGAATCCGGTTGTCCAGTGGTGCCCACTGGTTGCAGAAAGAACCAGTGGACACTGCATGATCCTGTTCTAAGGTGGCCTGGGTACACATGAGGCCTCAGAAGAATGGCAAGCAGTTGGAACCCCCCTCCTCCCCAACCCCCATTAATCCTATATATCCTAACCCTGTGGATGGCAGTTTTTGCCAGGCTCAAGAGCAGACCCACCAGGAGATTTTCTGATCTGCTCACCCCATTGCAAACCGGGTGACCAACGATAAGGAGTATGAGAGCAAAATAGAGCCAGAAGTTAAGGAGAAGTCCCTTCAGGAAATGAAAAAGAGGCTGCAACCTCTGGCATTGCCCATACATATGGAAGACTGTTTCCTCCTGGCTGAAAAATGACCATGCGGCTTGGGTGTTGGTAAAATAGTCCAAATAGATACTTGAGGCCACCACACCATGCAGCGCTCTTCACCCCAAATTCCCAGCAGTGCCAGGGAAGATCCTTGAATACAGAACTCTCCAGAGCTTGCCTCCGTCAGTCAGCAAGACATTTCACCAAGGTATGTCCAGGCTGAAGGCAAGAGTAAGGAAGTAGAGAATGTGCACCAACAAATTATACATGAAGGGAATTTCCTGGAGAAGGCTCACTTTGTGAGACAAAGGTTTTGAAAGGGGGTGAGATCAGACAGGACCACTCCATGTGCTTCAGCCTCCTCGATACACTTAACAAAGTTATGGCTGAGTGTGGATTTCAGTTCCTGGATGGCCTTAACTGTAGACCGTACATAATGCCAGGGCATCTAGGCAGCTAATGCCCCTGGTGACATCTACTCCACTCCACCGCCATCCAGTGGGTCCATGACTTAGTTACCTTTGCAGCTAGGCCTAAGCCGAGCGTGCGTAAGTTGGGGGGTGCGGAGGAGCAGCTCACCAGAATCGCAGTCACCTCGGTCAGGAGTGAGCCCCTGCTGGAAGCAACCAAGCTCCAGACCTTTAGAGATTCCCTGCAGTTTGGTGTAGAAGAGCTGCCTGTCATGCATCTGATGGAAGAAAACTGCCAACAGCCCGTATCATTTTGGGGGATCGTCAATGTATCTCCGCAAGGTATGAAGATGGTAAATCTCTACCTGGATGCAAATGCACAGTAGCACCTGATCACTCTCCCTAAATGGGAGACTCAGAGCTCCGCCAGAGACCCAGGGCTTCCCTTTGTTCCGGAAGAATTCAATCAGTTTTCTCAGGATTTTGCTGACAAATTCAGGGAAGCGATCAAAGTGACCAATTGGTACCAAATCATGGTGGCCAAGTGTTAATTAGATACTGTGTGGTTGGGGACTGACTGACTAGTTGAAACTAGTTTGTGTGTTACATGTGTATAAAGAGAGGTAGTTGTGAAAGTGAAATGGGAACAGAGTAAGAGTAAGGACTTCCAATGTGAATTAGGTTCAGGGGGAAAGAGATGCTAAGTAGACTAGCTGATATTTTATGTAAGTAATATTTCAAAGTAGAACAAACTAACTAAACCTAGAAATTGGCAGCAAAGGAAAGGACAGTGATGAGTCATTGCTGCAAGATGGGGGGTCATTTTTAACTCTTCCCGGCCAAGCGGGAATTGTTTGCAGCGTGTTGGCTGCTTGTTTTACACTGCGCCCAATTTTCCTTTCCATTCATTTCAGGTGCACAGCAACCAAACCAACAGTGTTTAGACGGACCTCTTGCTCATCAGCTTTGGTGCGGCGATTTGTGTTTACCGCTGGGCATGAACCAATTTGTAGGCACCTATGTCATTCCACATACAAAGATTATCTGGTTATAGATACATAGGGCCCGATTTTACCAGGCCTGCGGGTTTCCGGCGGGTTGGGTTTCGGGAGCGTGGTCAACAAGCTCGGTGAAATTAGTGGGTTGCCCGCGCGATCGTAGCAGGCAATCCACTAATTGGATCCAATTACCTGCTCTTCCGGGCTCCGCGCTGCTGGTCTGCGCGTCGGGCGGGCTGCGCATGCGCAGTACGATCTGTCAGCTGGAGGCTCTCTAGTTAAAGGGGCAGTCCTCCACTGACAGATGCTGCAACCAATAGAACAAATTACAGCATGGAGCAGCCCAGGGGGAAGGCTGCTCCCAGTTTAATGATGCCTCACCCCAGGTATCATCAGATGGGGTGAGGAGGAGGGGGAGGACAGAGATATTCCACCCGGCGGGCGGGAGGAAGCGGCCTGCCTCTGCCACCAAGAAGGCCTGGCTCGAGGTGGCAGAGGGGGTCACCTGCGCCACCAACATATCGCCCACCTGCATACGGTGCAGGAGGCGCTGCAATGACCGCAGTAGGTCAGCCAAAGTGAGAACACGTAGTCTTTCCCCTACACTCCGTCTGCCACAACACTGCCCCCACCCCACATCTCCTTCGGCACCGCCAACACTATTCTGTCACATCACCCCTCATACCCACTCAAACCCCATCCTCATCTTACCTGCACCTACTCACCTCGCCAGTACTCACCCGCCACTAACACGCAACCCAATCCTCATACAATCTCATGGCTCTATCCCATACTCACCCTCTCGTGCATCTCTCTCACGGCCAGCCTCACTCAACCTGCCACCACCTGTGCTGCAGCCACAGGGCATGCATCACATATGTGCAGTAGGCAGCGTAAGGCAAACGTGTCGTGAGCATGAAGGGGGTGCATAAGGGTGTTTGAGGGTTTGCCATGGGTGTTACCTATATTGAATTTCAGAGCAACAAACATCACACATTATATTGGCACCACCACTGCCATGTCTCCGCGAATCCTGTCTGTTGTGTCCAATAATGCCCGCTCCTGGGTATCACTATGAGGACCCACCACTGATGCCACCCATTGTGTTACTGCAGAGTAGGTGCAGGTGTATTTGCAGGGCTCTTCCGCGCAGACGACTGAGAGACATCGGCGGTGTACCCGGCTGCACCCTGGAAGGATGCGGAGGAGAAGTTGTGGAGGGCAGTGGTGACTTTGGCAGCGACAGGTAAGCAGATGGTGCTGGGGCCAGGCAGGAGCAGCTCGGCATGAAAGAGCCTGCAGATCTCCACGACTACATGTCGAGTGAATCTGCTCCTCCGTGTGCACTGCTGCTCGGAGAGGTCCGGGGAGCTGCGCCTCGGTCTGTGGACCCTGTGGCGAGGGTAGTGCCCTCTGCGACGCATCTCTCTCTGCGGTTGCCCTCCCTCCTGCTGTGCAGGTGGGCGTGCAACAGCACCATGTTGGGGGGCTCCACGTCTCTGCGGCGGACGGCGTGGACTGCGAGGCTGCTGGGGCTGGTCATGCTGTTCGTCCTCCGAGGGTGTCCACGCACCACCCATCTGGCAGGTGTTGGTCTGAGGGGTTGTGCAGGGTAGGTGGGTGGTTCCTCGGACTGGGCCTGCAGTTTCGCGTCGGTCTGTCCTCTGGCTTGGCAGGGGGTGGTGGGGGGCAGGGATTGCCCTATGTGATGCGGTGGCCTTCTGCGTGGGTGAGGGCTCTCCCCCCCCCCCCCCACCCCCGTGGAGTGCACCTTGGCAGCTGCCACAGGCTGCTGGCTGCAACACGCCTGGTTGGAGGGAGACTGTTTCCCCCAGTGTGTGAAACACTCTGCGTTGAAGGTAAAATCCCACACTTCCTGTTTTGACAGCTGATTCAGCTCATTTAATGACCTCAACAAGCAAGGTAAGTACACTCAAGTGGAACCCCGCTGGCTTTAATTGCTTGCGGGATTCCCACCAGCGGGGGCCGCGCACGCAGCCCCGCACGTCATCGGGGAACCCGGAATTGGTCGGGATCGTGGCGCGATCTGGTCACGTGACTGGATATCGGGATTTTCGGGGCCCCCCCGCTGGAAACCCACAGGAAACCCAACGGTAAAATCGAGCCCATAGAGTCTTACAGCAGAAAAGGAGGCCATTTGGCCCATCATGCCTGTGCTGGCTCTTTGAAAGAGCTGTCCAATTAGTCCCACACCCAGATTTTTCCCCATAACCCTGCAAATTAGTCTTCTTCAAGTACATGTCCAATTACCTTTTCAAAGTTCCTATGGAATCTGCTTCCATATACATCCTCTTTCTACATAGCTGAAACAGAGATGAGTCAAGACATTAGTTTACTATCAAATATATGCATAGGCATTGCAGCTTTAAAAAAGCTACCACTTCACTCTGATAACAGTAATGTTAAAAATGATTCAGTACTATAGGAAAAGTACAAAAACAGTTTAACAGAATCTCACTGGTCTGCTTTCATTTTCCATTATATCAAAATGTTAACATGACAAGGTTAGAAGAATTTATAATGTTACACTTCAGTACAAGGTTTGTGACATGCACATTCATTTCTGGTCATATAATTTTGCCTAACCATAGGGCCTACACTACAGGAGCGAGAGTTTGAGAGGACAGTCACCCCGATGAGAGATAGGGAGCAGTCAGTGGAGAAGGAAAAATGGGTGACTACCTGAGAGAAAGGGAAAGACAGGAATGAAACACTATAACAGGAGTACCTGGAGCAACTTATGCTTTCAAACAGATTTAAAGCTTTAGATTCCTGTGGGGAAAATGAGGACTCTGGGCAAGGCCATCAAATAAATATCAACGGCAACAACAAACAAGAGCAGTCTCAAGGGGTGGGGGGATGGGGGAGGCGATTATAAACACTGCTAGAAATGCAGTAGTGATATGGATTCAATAGCTAGAGGGGCTGACATGATCTTATGCAGTCCGGGGTTGATGTAATGTATCTATAATGAATCTGTATTGTACCTGTAATGAATCTGTAATCAATAATCTGAGAGTCCCAGATGCCTAAATGCTTCCTAGGTGCTAGGATAAGGGACATGTTGCATAGACCAGAAAAAATTTGCAAGGGGAGGGAGAGCAATCAAACATCATGGTCCATGTGGGAGCCATTGATATAAGTAAAGAAAGGCCTGAAGTCCTGCAAGATAAGATTAGATATTTAAGAAACAAGATTGGGAGGAGGACGTCACAGGTGGTAACCTCAGAATTAATTCCCTACCATGCGTGAGAATAGGGAAGGACAGGCGGATGTTCTTTTTTAAAAATAAGCATATTCCAATAAAAAAGGATACTACAGATAGATAATAACTTGGCCAGAATGGAAAGGGTTAATCGGGGCAGCAACAGAGATCCTGCCGTTTGGCCCATCATGCCTGTGCCGGCTCTTTGAAAGAGCTGTCCGATTTAGTCCCACACCCCAACTTTTTCCCCATAACCGTACAAATTAGTCTTCTTCAAGTACATGTCCAATTGCCTTTTGAAAGTTCCTATGGAATCTGCTTCCATATACATCCTCTTTCTACATAGCTGAAACAGAGATGAGTCAGGACATTAGTTTAATTTCAAATATATGCATAGGCATTGCAGCTTTAACAAAGCTACCACTTCACTCTGATAACAGTAACAGTTTTTATTCATGCTATGTTTTTATATAATAAGGTTACTGAGCATATTGTAGCAGTGTGAAATGTTAACTTTTTGTTTGTGAAGCATAATATAGTCGTTAAGCCACAATGTTTTGAAATAACTAGTTAATAGGCCGGAAATTGCTTTCAAAATAACAGTGAGTCCAACAGCGCTCACTGTTATTAGTAGCGAAATCGAAGAGCAAGTTCTGGCGACCGCACATATGCAGAAATCCGGAACTTGCTCTTCCTGGTTCGACAGCGATCTGACCGCTTTGCTTTAAAGAGACATCACCTGCTGCAAATCAATAGAATCAATGGACCAGCGCCAACTTGCTCCCCTGCCCGGCTGGAAACTAACTAATATTGCCACAAAACAGGTACGCTTAGTTTTTTAAGTCTATACTAAGTTTTAACTGTGTGATAAGTCTTAATGACTGTCAGACTACCGCTCTCATTTAAAAATTTAAACTTTTTTAACTTTTTCCTTCTGTCTCTTTTATCTCAGTCTTTTTATCTTATCCTCTCTTTATTTCGCTTTCTCTATGCTATCTTTTAATACTTTATCGGGCACATCTGGGTTTAGTCAGTACTGTTTGTCTATGAACTGCACTTCCCGGTTCTCAGAGCAGGGCTTGCTTCAAGCTGATTGGTTGAGGGACCTTAGCGATCCTTTCACCACTCACACAGCCCGGGAAAGAACGCTGATGTTATTTGAACTCACAGTTCAAGGAAGTTGCTGCCAAAAAGAACTTAGTGGGTGAATTTAAATCTAATGAGCAGCAACCACTGCTGGTTCGCCACTCAGAGCAATTGATGGGCCATTGTCTAGTTACTGTTCTGCAACAGTGTGCAAGGGGAGGAAGGGATATTTGAGCAGATGGCCCTTGTTTGGGAAATGGATAAGGAAATGAAATCTGTGGGAACAGATAAGACAATTTACAAATGTCCTTGTGGTAAGTACTGGGAATCGACAAACTCCCAAGGGTGAATAGTAATCAGAGCTGGAAAGAATGTGCTAAGTGATAAGGAGCTGGTATTTACTGATTGTCAATTGTTAATTCAGCAGAAGGATGCCAGCTGCTCAGACAAATGTAATAGTAAACTGGGAAACAAAGGGGAGACGCAGCCAGAGCTGTTATGCAGCAGTGATAACAAAGGGCATATAGGGAGAGGGTCCACACCCAGATGAGGTGAAACCTCCACAGAGAGAAAGAGTTGTCGGCTAGCCATGCTCCCAATGTAAGTTAACTATTATATCCTCATACCTAATGTTAGCCCATAATGGCATGCTCTCATTCTGTTACGGTCAATATTGCATGTTTTGCTGGAATACTTGGACCTTCTCCTAAATACAAATTAATTGATATAAATCTATCTACCTCTCTCTCTCTCTATTCATGTCTAAATCAAGAGGCCTGAACCCAAGTTACATTTAAAGACAACACACGGTACTAAATTGGCTAACACTACTAGTAGTTTCTGGATGCCATAGATAAATAAAGACGTTAGAAACCAATTAAAATTGAAGTAAAGGCCTATATGGACTATAAGAATAATATTGATGATGAAAAATTAACAAAGAATATGAGCATATAAGAAGCAAGGTTAAGAGCGGAATAAGGTAAACTAAGAGGGTTATGAGATAAAATTTGCAAAAACACTAAAAGAAATATATCAGTAAATACAAATATATCAGTAAAAAGGGAATTGATAAAATTGAGGTGGGACTCCTGAGAGGAGAGGATTGTCAATTTGTAGAGGATGAACAATAAATGACAGCGATAATTAATAAATAGTTCACATCAGTCTTTACGAAAGAGAAGGATATCGGAGAGGAGCTGAATCCTGAAGTGGTTGAGAGTGAGATGAGCGATATAATGATGGATTAAAGAAAAATTTTACCTAAGTTAGGATAAAAGAAGACAAACTGCTAGGACATAGAAACATAGAAAATAGGAGCAAGAGTAGGCCATTCGGCCCTTCGGGCTTGCTCCGCCATTCAAAATGATCATGGCTGATCATCTAACTAAGTACCTTGTTCCCGCTTTTTCCCCATATCCTTTGATCCCTTTAGCATTAAGAAATATATCTATCTCCTTCTTGAATACATCCAATGACTTGGCCTCCACTGCCTTCTGTGGTAGAGAATTCCACAGGTTCACCACCCTCTGAGTGAAGAAATTTCTCCTCATCTCGGGTCTAAATGGCATACCCCGTATCCTGAGATTGTGACCCCTGGTTCTGGACTCCCCTAGCCATCGGGAACATCCTCCCTGCAGCTAGTCTGTCTAGTCCTGTTAGAATTTTATATGTTTTGATGAGATCACCTCTCATTCTTCTAAACTCTACTGAATATAGGCCTAGTCGACCCAATCTCTCCTCATACGTCAGTCCTGCCATCCCAGGGATCAGTCTGGTAAACCTTTGTTGTACTCCCTCCATGGCAAGGACTTCCTTCCTCAGATAAGGAGACCAAAACTGCAAACAATACTCCAGGTGTGGTCTCACCAAGGCTCTGTATAACTGCGGTAAGGCATCCCTGCCCCTGTACTCAAATCCTCTTGCAATGAAGGCCAACATACCATTCGCCTTCCTAACTGCTTGCTGCACCTGAATGCTCGCTTTCAGCGACTGGTGTACAAGGACACCCAGGTCTCGTTGCACCTCCCCTTTTCCCAATCTATCACCATTCAGATAATGATAAATCCTTCTAATGTAGTAGCAGATTAACCTCACATTTATCCACGTTATACGGCATCTGCCATGTTCTTGCCCACTCACCCAACTTGTCCAGATCACATTGGAACTTCTTTGCATCCTCCTCACAGCTCACTTTCCACCCTAGTTTTGTGTCATCTGCAAACTTGGAAATGTTACATTTAGTTCCCTCATCCAAATCATTGATATATATTGTGAATAGCTGGGGCCCAAGCACTGATCCCTGCGGTATCCCATTAGTCACTGCCTGCCACTCGGAAAAAGTCCTGTTTATTCCTACTCTCTGTTTCCTGTCTGTCAACCAATTCTCAATCCATGCCAGTATATTCCCCCCAATCCCATGTGCTTTAATTTTGCACACTAACCTCTTGTGTGGGACCTTATCAAAAGCCTTCTGAAAATCCAAATACACCATATCCACTGGTTCTCCCCTATCTATTTTACTAGTTACATCCTCAAAAAACTCCAGCAGATTTGTTAAGCATGATTTCCCTTTCATAAACCCATGCTGACTTTGTCCAATCCCGTTAATGCCCTCCAAGTGTTCTGTTATCACATCTTTTATAATAGACCTAGGGATGCATCCTAGGATCCAAAGGGAAACAAGGGAGGAAACTGCCAAGTTCATAGAAATTATATTTCAGGGCTCTGTAGAGTGTAGACGTGTGCCGGAGAATTGGAGAGTGGCCAATGTAGTGTCCATTTTTAACAAGGGAGACAAAACTAATCCAAACAATTACAGGCCAATTAGCTTAACATCTGTGGCTGAGAAAATGTTAGCGTCTTTAATTAAGGATGAAATTATCACATATCTAGATAAAGAGAAAATAGTTAGAAGTAATCAGAACGGATTTCAAAAGGGACAATCGTGCTTCACAAACCTCATAGAATTCTTTGAGGAGCTAACAGACATGAGGAAATGCAGTGTATATAGTGTACATAGACATTAGGAAACCTTTTGACAAGGCATCACATGGGAGATTACCGGAGAAGGTAAAGGGGTATGGAATTGGCAAGGATAGTAAACTGGATTAAAAATTGGTTAGAAGGGAAAACACAGAGAGTAGGAGTTATGGCCAGCTTTTCAGAATGGTTAGAAGTGGGTAGTAATGTCCCCCAGAGTTGAGTTCTGGGACCATTTCTGTTCACAGTGATTTCGATGTAGACCTAGAGGGAGTAGTGCCGAAATTTGTAGATCATACCAAATTAGGAGGTACAGTTAATTCTTTAGAAGACTGAAGGAAGCTGCAAAGGGATATTGATAAAATAGGGGGAATGGGCTAAAAGGTGGCAGATGGAATTCAATGTCAGTAAGTGCGAGGTGATACATTTTGGTTAAAAAAAAACTGCAGTAATTATATTCTGAATGGAAGTAGGCTCGGTGCTGTGGAAGAGCAGTGGGATTTGGGGATACAGATTCACAAGACATTAAAGACTTGATAAGGTCAAAAACACTGATGGGATTCTAGGTTTTATCTCAAGTGCTATAGAATATAAAAGCCAAGAGGTAATGATGAGCCTATATAAAACCTTAATAAGACCTTATTTAGAATGTTGTGTACAGTATTGGGTTCCACACTATTAGAAGGATATTAAGGCTTCAGAGAGGGTATAGCACTGATTCAATAGGATACTGCATGGTTTGAAGAAATACAAATACGAAGAAATACTTGAAAAATTGGGGCTTTTAACATTAGTATGCAGATTGCAGGATGATTTGATAGACATGTTTAAAATTTCGAAGTGGTGGGACGGAGCAAATGAAAACACTGTTTCCAGTAATTGAGGAGTCTAGTATAATGGGCCATGGATATCAGATTAAATATAAGAGATTTAGGGCAGAGAGCATGAAAAACTTCTTTACACTGAATTGTTAGGCTGTAGAATTCACTTTCAGAGTTAGTGGTTGAGACAGAAATTGTGTCAACATTCAAGATTAGATAGGATATAGGTGGATGAAGGAAAAGGGGATAAAGGGATATGGTTATAGGGCAGGTAGTTGTGATTATAACTGTTTGCTCAAGTGGAGGGTAACCACTAACACGGACGGGTTGAGCCGAATGGTCTGTTTCCATGTTGTAACTTCCTTGTATTTCTATGAAACAATACCAATACCAGTTTCATGCCACTTGAGGTTTTCCACTACAGAAGTGAGGGGAAATACAGTAATACCACAAACCCATGGATTAGGAGATGAGTCATAAAGCTGGTTTCATACAGCTGCTACGACATTAGAAGGATTTATTATTAAGATTGAGTGAGCACAGTACTTGTTTCATATCAGTAAAGGTGGTCATAGCAATGGAGCTAAAGGGAATTGCTGAACTGTTGGAGCTGAATGGCAGAGCATAAAGTTGAATTTTCATTAAAGTTTTTGCATTGGGTAGATTCAGCCAAACAACATTGTCCAGTAGATTCTAGTCCAATCTATCATTGCCTCTATCTTGAGTAAACAAACATTGATCTGCTGTTGTCTTGACTGTCATGTCTATTGATTAGTTAAGAATCAGATCAAAAAGGAAATTACCAATTTTAACTGTATCTGTTTCTACCATGCTCATTTTTGAACTGAATCTGTCTGATTTAAGGAAATATTCTGAATATTGCAGAAAGAGTTGAGATTGTATTATTGCTGTATTTCTGTAATTAAATCACATCAGTTTTTTACTTTTAATACACATTTTCATTACATTGTGTTTACTGATAGCATCACTTTGAAATTATTCGAAGTACATGGAGATTAGTCAGCTGCAGCTCAATGAGTAGCACTCTCGCCTCTGAGTCAGGAGGTTGTAGGTTTAAGTTCCACTCCAGAGACTTGAGTGCAAAACCTAGGCTGACACTCCAGTGCAGTACTGAGGGGGTGCTGCACTGTCAGAGGTGCTGTCTTTCAGATGAGATGTTAAACACCTGCCCTCTCAGGTAGACATAAAAGATCCCATGGCACTATTTGAAATAAGAGCAGGGTAGTTCTCCCTGGTGCCCTGGCCAAAACTTATCCCTCAACTAACATCTAAAAATAGGTGATCTGATCATTATCACATTGCTGTTTGTGGGACCTTGCTGTGTCCAAATTGGCTGCCATATTTCCTACCTTACAACAGTGACTACACTTCAAAAAGAACTTCATTGGCTGTAAAGTGCTTTGGGCCATCCTGAGGTCGTGAAAGTTACTATATAAATGCAAGTATTTCTTTCTTTATTACTAATGAACTGATTTTTAGGCCTGGATTTTCCTATTCGCGCTGGGGAAGTGTCTGGGTGGGACTTCTCCCTACCCTTCCAACCCCACCGTTACCAAAACCCATTTTCTTGGAACGGTACTGATTATTTATGCAGGACAGGCTTTCAAATGTCCACCACCCAGAGGGAAGCCACTGTTGCTGAGGAGGGAAATGCAGCAGTGTTGTAGTGGAAACCCTGCTGCAGCACCAGAGAGGTCAAGAACCAAAATGAAAAGAGCAGAAGATCCCCAAAGATGAAGTGAAATTTGTACAGTTCGAGGCCTTCAACAGATGAGTGATCACAGCCGTTATGGAGGGAGAGGAGGCCTCTACTAGACCCTGTCCCTCGAACCAAAGCTGTAAGAGGCTTGCCGCTGCTACTCTCGGGATTATTGTCACCCCTCCACTGGTGCTTTCCAAGGTTGGCAGTATCAGTGGCAGCAAGAAGGAAAATCAGATGGTTTGCCAAGCCCCACCATAATTTAAATGTGGCAGGAGGGGAAGGGGCAGCTGGCAGTCAGCCTGCCTGTGATGGGGGGAGGAAAATAGAGGTCTGTGCGGGAATGTAGTGGTAGGCCTCGCCGCCCGATTTTCCTGCCTTATCCACTGCGATCCCACACACTTTGAGGTGGGATAGCAAAGGAAAATCCAGGCCTTATTATCTAAAATTTTCATAATGTGGATATTATAGCTATTACTGTCTTGTAAACCTAGACTGAAAACATTAGATTTTGGTTAGAAATCACAATTTATTACACTTATTTTTCTCTCCACGCCTTATGTGTTTAGGCTGTAAAAATAAAATTCCTGTTTCTATTAATTTTCTGTGCCTTAACATGAATATTTGTTTGCAAAGCCTTAGTTTATGAAAGACTACAGTAAAATTTTACAATGAACTCATGACGAGTTTTCTTCATGGTTTATCAACATCCGCAGACATTAGTATGAATAAGAATGTGAGCTATATGATAAGAAATTTATTATTGTTTCCTAGTATCCTTGATGCATCTGTAACACAATGGGGGTGATTTTAGGCGGCAAAAGCGGGGGCGTTGGGAGCGGGAGGGCTCCGAAAATCGTGCAAATCCCGTTCAGGTTCGGAAACCGGCTCCAACCCGCCGTCTTCCGAGTTTCCCAGGGAACCACCTGTGTGCGCGCGGGGGACCCGAAAATGGAAGTCCCGCCGGCATTTAAAACCGGCAGGATGACAGTTAAAGAGCCAAATGTACCTCATTGAGATACTTAAGGCACTTTACCTGTGACAGAGTAAATGATTAGAAAGATTTTTAACTTACCTGGGAGGCTTGCCCACTGCTTCTGATTCTCGCCTGGTGAAACCAGGGCTCGATCAGGGAACAAGAAACTAAATAAATTAAATAAAAAAACATGCAATGAAGTGAAAACACTAAGTGCACCTACCTTTGAAACCTGCTCCGTGTCCAATGTCTCCCACTCCGATGTCACCCCGATCTCACCCTCCCAATCTCCCACCGATGTCCTCCCGATCTCCCCCCAATCTCCCCCCAATCTCACCTTCCCGATCTCCCCTGATATCTTCCCTTCTCCCCACCTGATCTTCCCCTCTCCCTCTCCCTCTCCCCCCACCCCCGGTCATCCAGCACCAGGTCTTCCATTCTGCCCCCCACCCCCCGGTCTTCCGTTCCAGTGCCAGATGACATCTCGCTCTATCTCTTTCCCGCCCCTCCGTCACGCATTGCAGCTCCTGATGGCAGCCAGCCTGTCAATCAGGCTAGCTGCTGAGTGTGAAACCTGGAGAGGACGTTAACCACAATCAAACAACCTGAGATCGCGTCGGCAACGGCAAATTTGGTTCATTCGGGTTTGCCATGCGCCCAATTGACCCCCCCCCGCCCCGCTGCCATCCTGCCTCCCGCTAATATCGGGGCCGATGCCTTCAAACACAGGTAAGACGTTTCAGAGCATAATCTAGAATTTCCTCTGGAGAACACTCACTACCAGAGGAGATTGAGGATGGAACTTCTGCTGGCCCCGCCATGGCTCTGACCTATTTTTCTGAGTGGAGGTTGATTAATTATGCAGGAAAGGCTCTTAATGGGATCCCCACCCCACACAGTGAGCAGGATACCAATTGTAGCATCATGAAGAGGAGAAAGGCTAGTTAAAGGGGGCGGAGCACCCCAAAAACTTCAGAAAATCTTCGAGGGAAGGTCCCTGCCTGGACTGAGGTCTTCAAGTGTTAAGTATTTGGGACCATTATGGAGTCCAAGGAGGTGATCAATAGACCTTCTCTCCGAAGCCATCAAAATAGTGGGCCCTCCATCGTTGCCCCAGGGTCTGTCAACATCCCTGTTCTGCTGGTCCCTGTGGTTGGCAGCTATAGTGGCAGAAGACAAGTTCACTAGATAGATTCCTGGGATGAGAGGGTTGGCCTGTGAGGAGAGATTGACTAGAATGGGCCTATATTCTCTTGAGTTTAGAAGAATGAGAATTGATCTCATTGAAACCTATAAATTTTTTTGAGGGCTTGACAGGGTAGATGCTGAGAGGCTGTTTCCCCTGGCAGGAGAGTCTAGAACTAGGGGGCATAGTCTCAGGATAAGGGGTTGGACATTTAGGACTGAGATGAGGAAAAATTTCTTCACTCAGAGGGTTGTGAATCTTTGGAATTCTCTACCCCAGAGGGCTGTGGATGCTCAATCCTTGAGTATGTTCAAAACTGAGATCGATAGATTTTTGGACACTAAGGGAATCAAGAGGTGGGGAACAGGGTGGGTAAATGGAGCTGAGCTTGAAGATCAGTCATGATCTTATTGAATGGTGGAGCAGGCTCGAGGGGCCGTATGGCCTACTCCTGCTCCTATTTCTTATGTCCTTATGTTCTAAATTGGACACGTTCCTTGGTCCTCCTCCCCACCATCATTCACATGCAGCGGGCGGGACAACCAGCCACTTCCCTACTGGCGGGAGGAAAATCCATGGTGGTGCTGAAAGGGACAGAGACTTGGCCTCGCTGCCAATTTAACCTTGATTTTCTACAGCTCTAAAACCTGCCTTCGAACAGCCCTTGGTGTGTAACACAGCTACTGAGCAAGTGGGGAATAGGAAGACAGAGAGTGTGGGAAAGGTCTGAACGAAAGGAAGATAGATGAAATGAAATTGAAAGGTGACTCCCCGCTAAAACTAAGCATTCCCCCCCCCCCCCAACCTTGCTCCAATTCTGTCATTGGCAGCCAGAACTGAAAGGATATACTTATCAGGAAAGGCTGAACAGGCTGGGGCTCTTGAGAAGGCTGAGGGGTGACCTGATAGAGGTCTTTAAGATAATGAAACGGTTTGATAGGGTAGATGTGGAGAAAATATTTCCACTTGTGGGGGAGACCAAAACTAGAGGTCATAAATATAAAATAGTCACCAATAAATCCAATAGGGAATGCAGCAGAAACTTCTTTACCCAAAGAGTGGTAAGAATGTGGAACGAGCTACCAAAAAGAGTAGTTGAGGCAAATAGCATAGATACGTTTAAGGGGAAGCTAGATAAGCACATGAGGGGAGAAAGGAATAGAAGCGTATGCTGATAGATTTAGATGAAATAGGGAGGGAGGAGGCTTGTGTGCAGCATAAAGGCTGGCATTGACCAGTTGGGCTGAATCGCCTGTTTCTGTGCTGTAGTTTCGATATTTGCTGAGTGGTGGCACTATCCCTGCAAACTTGGCGTCCCTAATGCCTTCAATAGTTTTGCTAGGGAACATAGCAAGAACCATCTACTCATGAAAAGTGAGGGTCTTGATGTTTGTCGGTCTCCCTGCCTGTCCCCAAACAACAGCCCGATAACACCTCTCTCCTGGGGAGCCCACTTTGCCAAGAGCATAACTTGGTGGTTGTGATGGCAATATTGACTTGCAGGAAAAATTGCAAGCACAAATTTTAAGGTGTTAGGGGGTCCCCTGCAAGTGTGCCCTGCATCTTTTATTGTGTGCAAGAGTGGTGTGGAAAAGGACATATGTTGTCGCCACGTCTAAGGGGGCAGAGGGAGCCCCAAATTCCATGTGGCAAACCTACTAGAGAGAAAAGGGTAACATGTGTGTGAAGAGTCCATTTATCTTGACACTTCAGACCTGGGAGACAGTGTTACCCTGTTAATCTGCTCTGCCACCTCCATCCAGGCAGCCTGCGATACCACCTTCACAGGAGGGTGGTCCTCTACCCTAAAGAGAGCCATCTTCATTTACTGCTCCCCTGCAGTAGAACTTTCAGGACTTAATCACTGAAAGTGGACGTTTTGTTCATGTTACTCTCTCCAGTAGATGAAATGAAGCTGAAAAGTGACTCCCTTCTGAAAGTAAGCATCTCCCCACTGCCCCCCACCTTTAAATACCATTGGCTGGCCCAATTTTGTCATTAGCAGCCAGTCAGCTTGCAGGGTTGACTCCCTGTACAGGGAGCTGAGGGAAATGGGGGAGCAGAATTAATGTTGCAAAGTTCAGCGTGACCCACATACTCACATCATAGACTTGTCAATCTCACAAATTCAGGACTATGATTCTCACAGTTGTAGTTTAGCGTTTTTAGGGTGATTTCCCAATAATCAAGCCATTGGGCTGTTGTTATACCATTCAGACTGGCTAAAAACAATTCTTGCAGCATCTTTCAGAGAAGAAATTCTGCTTCCTCATCCAGTAATTCAGATGAGGTAATCTCTTGGGATTAAATAATTTATACACCACTATCTCTTATTAACATTGTACCTGTGGGAGGAAAAAGGAAATTGGCCATCAAGTATTTTATATTTTTGCTATCATTCTTCCACTCTTTAAATAATATATGTGGAGTTTTATGTTTAACATATGAAACATAATAGACAACATAAATCCCATAATCTCTGGGCGGCTGTGGATAACTTGTGGTGAAGGAACTATATATGGTGATCTTCTCCTATTAGAGTCTGCTAAAAATGTGCTTGAAATGCCATGATCATATAGAAGTTCCTAATTAATATATCTTTACATCAAAGTAGAGGAACGCCAAGTAAAGTGAGGGAATTCACTATCCCTGCAAATTCACCCAAAGGACAATCGTGATGTCTCCAGCTCTTGTGATTGCATCCCAAATTGGGTTACACCATAGTTAGGTTGAACTAGTGTCTATCACCAGTCTACCTATAGATTGGTGCTTATCGCTAGCATAGAATTGTAGATTTTTATAGCAAAGAGGGAGCCATTTGACTCATTGTCCTTGTGCTGGCTCTCTGAAAGAGTATCAAGCTAGTCCCACACTCCCATCCTCTTTCATTTCCCCATGTCCTTTTAAAATGTTCTTTTGTAAATATTTATCCAGTTCCCCTTTAAAAACTATTGTGGATTCTGCTTTCAGTGCTGTTTCTGGTAGGGCATTACATGCCCAAACAACCCTTTGTGTAATGAAAACCTCTCCCTTTGTTCTTTTGCTGATGATCTAGTTACTGACTCACCAACTGATGGAAATTGTTTTTCACGATTTACTTTATCAAAACCTTTCATAATTTTGAACACCTCCATCCTCTTAACCTTCTTTGTTCTAATGAAAACAGTTCCAATTTCACTGATCTCTCCTCATAATTAAAGCCTTTTATCCCAGGTATCATCTGAGTGAATCTCTTCTGCATACTTTCCACGCTCACTATCATAGAATCATACAATCATAGAATGGTTACAGCACTTGAGGAGGCCATTCAGCCCATCAAGCCTGTGCTGGCTCTTTGTAAGAGCAATCCAGTTAGTCCCATGCCCCCGCTCTTTCCCCATAGCCCTGCAAATTTTTTCCCTGCAAGTATTTATCCAATTCCTTTTTAAAAGCCACGATTGAATCTGTTTCCTTTCAGACAGTGCATTCCAGATCGTAACTATTCGCTGCGCAAAAAAGCTTTTCCTCATGTCACCTTTGAGCCTTTTGCCAATCACCTTAAATCTGTGTCCTCTGGTTCTCGACCCTTCCACCAATGGGAACAGTTTCTCTTTATTTACTTTATCTCAACCCTTCATGATTTTGAACACTTCTACCAAATCTCCTCTCAACTTTCTCTGCTCTAAGGAGAACAACCTCAACTTCTCCAGTCTATCCAAGTAACTGAAGTCCCTCATCCCTGGAATCATTCTAGTAAATCTTTTCTGCACCCTCTCGAAGACCTTCACATCCTTCCTAACGTGCGGTACCCAGAATTGGTCACAATTCTCCAGCTGTGGCCGAAACAGTGTATTATAAAGGTTCAACATAACTTCCTTGCTATTGTACTCTATGGGCTCGATGTTACCAGGGCTGCGGGCTCACGGCAGGGGGGCTATTGGGCGCGTGGGTAACGCGCTCGGCGAAATCAGTCTGCCCCCCGCGCGATCGCAGCTTAATTGGATCCACTTACCTGGTCTTCCGGGTTCCCCACTGCTGATCTGCGCGTCGGGTGGACTGCACATGTGCAGTAAGCTCTGTCAGCTGGAGGAGCCCTATTTAAAGGGGCAGTCCTCCACTGACAGATGCTGCAACAAATAGAAAAAATTACAGCATGGAGCAGCCCAGGGGGAAGGCTGCTCCCAGTTTAATGATGCCTCACTCCAGGTATCATTAGATGGGGTGAGGAGGAGGGAGATGACAGAGATCTTCCCCCCAGCGGGCGGGAGGAAGCGGCCTGCCTCTGCCACCAGGAAGGCCTGGCTCGAGGTTGCAGAGGAGGTCACCTGCACCACCAATATATCGCCCACCTGCATACAGTGCAGGAGGCGCTGCAATGACCTAAGTAGGTCAGCCAAAGTGAGTACACTTACTCATTCCCCTACACTCCATCTGCCACATCACCGCCCCCACCCCACATCTCCTTCTGCACTGCCAACACTACTCTGTCACATCACCCCTCATACCCACTCAAAGCTCATCCTCATCTTACCTGCACTTACTCACCTCGCCAGTACTCATCCCGCCACTACCACTCAACCCAATCCTCATACAATCTCATGGCTCTATCTCATACTCATCCTTTCGTGCATCTCTTTCACAGTCAGCCTCACTCAACCTGCCACCACCTGTGCTGCAGCCACAGGGCATGCATCACATATGTACAGTAGGCAGCGTAAGGCAAACGTGTCGTGAGCATGAAGGGGATGCACAAGGGTGTTTGAGGGTTTGTCATGGTTTTTACATTTATTTAATTTTTGACCAACTCACATTACATATTATATTGGCACCACTACTGCCACGTCTTTGCGAATCTTGTCTGGTTTGTGCAATAATGCCCTTTCCTGAGGATCACTATGAAGACCCACAACTGATGCCACCCATTGTGTCACTGCAGAGTGGTGTAGGTGTATTTGCAGGGCTCTTTTGTGCAAACGACTGAGAGACGTCGGCGATGTCCCCGGTGGCACCCTGGAAGGATGCGGAGGAGAAGTTGTTGAGGGCAGTGGTGACTTTGACAGCGACAGGTAAGAAGATGGTGCTCCGACCAACCGGGAGCAGCTCGGCATGAAGGAGGCTGCAGATGTCCACGACTACATGTCGAGTGACTCTGAGCCTCCATGTGCACTGCTGCTCAGAGAGGTCCAGGAAGCTGAGCCTCGGTCTGTGGACCCTGTGGCGAGGGTAGTGCCCTCTGCGACGCATCTCTCTCTGTGCCGTTGCCCTCTGTCCTGCTGTGCAGGTGGATGTGTCACAGCACTGTGTTGTGGGGCTCCACGTGGCAGAGGTGGACGGCGTGGCCGGCGAGGCTGGTGAGGCTGGTGATGCTGTTCGCCCTCCGAGGAGGTCATGACTGTAGCTACGGCGGCCCCCATCCAGAAGATGTACATCTGAGGGGGTCCGCAAGGTAGGTACATGTCTCTGGACCCCGGGGTAAGTGTGCAAGTTGGTGAATTTTCTTGTCAGGAGGCGGGTGGTGAAGGCCAATCTTTGTCCCAAGTGACAGAGTGGCCTCCTGCAATGAGTGAGGGTCTCCCTGGCTGACAGCTGCAACATGTCCATTTGAACTGGGAGTGTTTCCCCCAGTATGGGAAACAGTCGCAGTTGTCTATAAAATCCCACCCCTCCTCACATATCCCCTTAATCAGGTCAGTTAATGACCTGAAATAGCTAAGTAAATATTGTTAAGTGGCACCCCGCCGGCTTTAATTGCCTGCGGGAGTCCCACATGCGGGGGCTGCGCGCGCACGTCGGCGCGTCTGTGGGGAACCCGGAAGTGGGCGGGTTGGAGCCGGGCTCCCGACCCCCTCCGGGATTCCCCGATTTTCAGAGCCCCCCCCGCCAGGAACGCACCCGATAGCGGGTGCTAAAATGAAGCCCAATGCCCCTATTTATAAGGCCCAGAATCCCGTATTCTTTTTTAACCGCTTGCTCAACCTGCCCTGCCACCTTCAAAGATTTGTGCACATATATCCCCAGGTCTCTCTGTTCCTGTGCCCCTTTTAGAATTGTACCATTTAGTTTACATTGCCTCTCCTAATTTTTTCCTGCCAAAATGTGTCACTTCGCAATCTCTGCTTTAAATTTCATCTGCCATGTGTCCGCCCATTCCACTAGCCTGTCTATGACCTCTTGAAGTCTGTTACTAACCTCCTCACTGTTTACTACACTTCCAAGTTTTGTGTCATCTGCAAATTTTGAAATTGTGCCCTGTACACTCAAGTCCAAGTCATTAATATATATCAAAAAAAGCACTGGTCCAAGTACCGACCCCTGGGGAACACCACTGTACACCTCCCTCCATTTATGACTCTCAGGTGCCTGCCAGAGTGAAGGTGGAAGAGAATCAGCAGAGGTCAACCATGTGAAAATATGCCCCTAGCCCCAGCTCCTTGAAAAGGGGACCAATATTACAATGCTTGCAGCTTGAGTATTCAGGGGTCTGAGCCAGTACCCAGGCCTGAACCCCCAGGTGGGCCCCACTTCCACTGGCCACCATTCCAGCCCCCATGACACACAGATGTATCAGGATGACAGCTTGATGATCAGTGCTGTCTCCTGTGGTCATGGTTAATCGTTTCAGTAAGGCTTCCACAGCACCCATTTTCCCTGTGCATTACATCTGTTTTCATATGCTATTTGGATGCTAAACCCAGGAAAATGTACTGTAACAACCACCTGGACCTATTGCATATTGTAGAGATTGCTGAAGTACTAAATGCCCATGTGCCCATGAAGAGGAGGCAGGTGGACATTTGCCAATCAGATTAAATAGTTAATATACAGAACCTGTTTGAAAATGCACCCAAACTCTTAATCCTCAGAATGCATCAAACTTTGTTATCCCAGGACATGAATATTTCTGTGAGGAAGCACTGAAGTTGTTAGTGTTGTGAAGCTATTGGTAATTGCCTTGACATGAAATGCATATGTGACCATTCAAGCCCATGTTCAACATTTCCAATTTATTACTGGAGGAGGCTGGTCAAAGAGTAGGTTGTATTAAGGATCTATAAGATATGCAGAGATGAAATCAGCCTTGCAGGGTCACAAGTAATTACAGACTTAAGAGCAAGAAACAAATTCTAGTCCTGCTTTAAAAGTTGTTCATAGATGTTTTATAAAGTTAGATGGCAATCACATGGATTCTCTAATGTTGTCCTTCCATATCCTCATTCACAATGCACTGGTGCGTGCATAGTTGACAGCAGTAAAATCTAACCTTCAGACTTTGTAGACATTGAAGTTATGTGAACCTATTCACTGGGTGAGTGGTATACATTAACGAGGATCCTGCCTATTTTGGCCGGGAGCGCTGGACAACTATTTCCTGAATGTGGTGTGAAGGGGGCAGTCAGAAAATGGGGCAATAACAAGACCAAAATGCAATAGGCTCGAGCAAGCAAAAGCACATCTATAATATACTGCAGGGCAAATTAATCGGGCGGATTATTATTTATACCTGATGCTCTCTATCTCCCCCTGATGCATAAGGACACTCTAGACTAATTCAATATATTTGGTAAATAGTGATCTTCCATTCAACTGTCCTGAGGAAAGTCTGTCTATTTTTGACATTTCTCCGGGATAACATCTATCACATTTTAAATTTTAATTTCAGCTATTATGTAACTTATTAGTTCAAACTGAATGGCTATGCTTTTCATCCGTGCAGGGTAACACAATTTACATCATTAGATTTATTTTCAATGACACATGCATCCATGTTTCCATTAATTATGATGGTGCTATTTGGATCATACAGCCATCGATGTATAATATATCAAGAAGTCTTACATCTAGAGCACAGTTACTCTTTGTCACACTTCCTGCATCATGATTTTGTCACAACTGATATGATTTTGTCATGACTGTCAAGCCTCAAGTAACACTTGGGTATCACAATATATATTTATCAATATACTTACTTTTCAGTCCTCCCAACACTAGGTGGCTGCTCCTCTTCCAAGTATTGTTCCCCCACATCTGTTTCTCTAGGTAGTGCTGCAGGTAAGTTTAATTTAAGTAATAATTCAATTTTACTCCCTGGGCTAAGCAACTGTAAGTAAGAATTTCAAACTTAACCCAATTCAACCCAATTCTTCCTTTTCCTTGGCCCTCTGACTTCCCATCCGACCCATTCCATTCTCCTTCAGCCTCAGGCCTCCCATCCTGGCTGCCCAGTTCTCCTCAGGATGTGGCCACATTCCCACCTACCATCTCTGACCAAATCCCCGCCTGCCCTTTGTCCGTATCTGGGTCGGGGGCCACTACACCCACCTGCTTCCCATACTGTCTTGCCAACCCTCAAGGATTGTCCTGGAGTTTCCAGGAATTAAAGATTAATCTCCAGGACACTGCTATGAGAAATATCATAGGAGAATTTTTTAAAATTGTGTGCTTTTTTTTCATTTCCTTTGAACATTTTCGTTTATTAGTTAGAAAAATATTGGAGATGGGATAAAAAGGCTGTTTGACTGATAGTCAAGCATCATCCAATCAGGTAACTTACAGTAAACAATCAGTTTCACTTTCCAATTGGCATCGGAAGGCAGTGAGCTACGAGGGTTACATAAAATTTACAGCACAGAAACAGGCCATTCGGCCCAACAGGTCTGTGTCAGTGTGTATGCTCCACTCCAGCCTCCTCCCACTCTCCTTCATCTAACCCTATCAGCATATCATTCTTTTCCTATCTCCCTCATGTGTTTATCTAGCTTCTCCTTAAATGCATCTATGCTGTTCACCTCAACTATTCCATGTGGTAGTGAGTTCCACATTCTAACCACTCTCTGGGTAAAGAAGTTTCTCCTGAATTCCTTATTGGATTTGTTAGTGACTATCTTATATTTATGGCCCCTAGTTTTGTTCCCCCATAAGTGGAAACATTTTCTCTACATCTACTCTATCAAACCCCTTCATTACTTTAAAGACCTCTATTAGGTGGCCCCTCAGCCTTCTCTTTTCTACTTACCAAAATGTACCAGTTCAAACTTGTCCATATTGAAATTCATTTGCCATTTACATGCCCATTCTGAAAGTTTGTTAATGCCTTCTTGTATTTTGTCACTGTCTTCCTCAGTATAGTCCCCAATTTGGTATCATCCAAAAATTTTGAAATTGTACTTTCAATTCCCGAGTCCAAATTGTTTATATAAATAGTAAACAACAGTGGTCCCAGCACCAATCTTTTTTTTTATTCGTTCACGGGATGTGGGCGTCACTGGCGAGGCCAGCATTTATTGCCCATCCCTAATTGCCCTTGAGAAGGTGGTGGTGAGCCGCCTTCTTGAACCGCTGCAGTCCGTGTGGTGACAGTTCTCCCACAGTGCTGTTAGGAAGGGAGTTCCAGGATTTTGACCCAGTGACAATGAAGGAACGGCGATATATTTCCAAGTCGGGATGGTGTGTGACTTGGAGGGGAACGTGCAAGTGGTGTTGTTCCCATGTGCCTGCTGCTCTTGTCCTTCTAGGTGGTAGAGGTCGCGGGTTTGAGAGGTGCTGTCGAAGAAGCCTTGGCGAGTTGCTGCAGTGCATCCTGTGGATGGTACACACTGCAGCCACAGTGCGCCGGTGGTGAAGGGAGTGAATGTTTAGGGTGGTGGATGGGGTGCCAATCAAGCGGGCTGCTTTATCTTGGATGGTGTCGAGCTTCTTGAGTGCTGTTGGAGCTGCACTCATCCAAGCAAGTGGAGAGTATTCCATCACACTCCTGACTTGTGCCTTGTAGATAGTGGAAAGGCTTTGGGGAGTCAGGAGGTGAGTCACTCGCCGCAGAATACCCAGCCTCTGACCTGCTCTCGTAGCCACAGTATTTATATGGCTTGTCCAGTTAAGTTTCTGGTCAATGGTGACCTCCAGGATGTTGATGGTGGGGGATTCGGCGATGGTAATGCCGTTGAATGTCAAGGGGAGGTGGTTAGACTCTCTCTTGTTGGAGATGGTCATTGCCTGGCACTTATCTGGCGCGAATGTTACTTGCCACTTATCAGCCCAAGCCTGGATGTTGTCCAGGTCTTGCTGCATGCGGGCTCGGACTGCTTCATTTTTTGAGGGGTTATGAATGGAACTGAACACTGTGCAGTCATCAGCGAACATCCCCATTTCTGACCTTATGATGGAGGGAAGGTCATTGATGAAGCAGCTGAAGGTGGTTGGGCCTAGGACACTGCCCTGAGGAACTCCTGCAGCAATGCCCTGGGGCTGAGATGATTGGCCTCCAACAACCACAACCATCTTCCTTTGTGCTGGGTATGACTCCAGCCACTGGAGAGTTTTCCCCCTGATTCCCATTGACTTCAATTTAACTTGGGCTCCTTGGTACCACACTCGGTCAAATGCTGCCTTGATATCAAGGGCAGTCACTCTCACCTCACCTCTGGAATTCAGCTCTTTTGTCCATGTTTGGACCAAGGCTGTAATGAGGTCTGGAGCCGAGTGGTCCTGGCGGAACCTAAACTGAGCATCGGTGAGCAGATTATTGGTGAGTAAGTGCCGCTTGATAGCACTGTCGACGACACCTTCCATCAATTTGCTGATGATTGAGAGTAGACTGATGGGGCGGTAACTGGCCGGATTGGATTTGTCCTGCTTTTTGTGGACAGGACATACCTGGGCAATTTTCCACATTGTCGGGTAGATGCCAGTGTTGTAGCTGTACTGGAACAGCTTGGCTAGAGGCACAGCTAGTTCTGGAGCACAAATCTTCAGCACTACAGCTGGGATGTTGTCGGGGCCCATAGCCTTTGCTGTATCCAGTGCACTCAGCCGTTTCTTGATATCACGTGGAGTGAATCGAATTGGCTGAAGACTGGCTTCCGTGATGGTGGGGATATCGGGAGGAGGCCGAGATGGATCATCCACTCGACACTTCTGGCTGAAGATAGTACCTATGGAACACCACTTCTCATCTTTTGCCGGTCTGAGTAAATATCTTTAGCCCTGACTCTCTTTTTTGTTTTGTAACCAGCTTGTCGATTCTGCTACTTGTCCCCTGACTCCATATGCTCTGACCTTAGTCATGAATCTACTATGCAGTACATTATCGAAGGCCTTTTGAAAATCCAAGTGTATTACATGTATTGCATTACCTTTATCTACTCTCTCTGTTACTTCTTCAAAGAATTCAATAAGGTTGGTCAAACATGATCTTTCCTTTTGAAATCCTTGTTGACTGTTCTCTATTATATTTTCGGTTTCTAGATGTTTTACTATTACATTTTTGAGTAAAGATTCCATTATCTTTCCAAACTAACTGGTCTTTAGTTCCCTGGACTTGTTCTATCCCTCTTTTTAAATATAGGAGAGCATTAGCTGTCTGCCAGTCCTCTGGCACTATTCCATTTTCTAATGATTTTTTTAAATAAAAGTAATAGTGCCTCTGCTATATCTTCCCTTGCTTCTTTTAGTACGCGCAGATGCAATCCATCCGGACCCGGGGTTTTATCCTCTCTTAAATTTGACTACTTAATCAATTATCGCCCCCTCTCCCCTTTCTATCTTTTTTCATCTCTTCTTCTAATGCCACATCCACCCTTTTAGTCTCCCTGGCAACCAATAGTGGGAGTGTGGGATGGGGCGTTTGGAGGTGAGAGGTCGCGTTATGAAACCTCCAGGAATAAGTCCAACCAAAGTTGGCAACCCTACTGCCTACCCTCAATTTATCTTGCAGCTGCCTATTGGCCCACCTTCAGCCCATTCTCTGTCCATCGCATGTCCTCGTCCAACTTGGTCATCTGTAAACTGTATGTAAGACTATAATTGCTTTGATAGATAAATTGCCTGTTTTCAGCTGGAAAATAGGCTTTGGGTTCATGCTGATGGGATGGATTGGATGTTGCCTGGAGGATAGGGGGTAAAGGAGGATGGTTGTGATGCAGTGAAGAGATGAGGAAATGGGGAGAAGGCATTGGGAGAGATATGGGTGACACTGAGTCCAACAGAGGGAGGGAGGGAATAAGGATGGGATAGGGATAGAGCAGGGATAGGCAGGTGTGGCAGGGAGGAGATTGGGGAGTGGATGGCAGGTAAGGAGAGGACAGTGGATGCGGACTAAACGAAAGAGAAAGCGGCTTGATGGTTGATGAGTGAATGGTATGTGAAAGGAGAGGGGATACAGAACTGATCAGGAGTCGAGACAAAAGGTGAGCAAGGGGAGGGGATGATACAGAGCATAAGGGGGTCATACAATGGGGAATGAGCTTCGGACATGATGCAAGCAAAGGGATGGTAAGAAGGAGAGGTCAGTGGGAATGGTAAGGGGTAGTGAGGAATTAAGATGGACAGATGGGAAGAGGGTTGGGGAGGGAGCCACCCAGTGCTGCAAGGCATATCTTCCCCCACATGCCATCAAAAGGGTGGTGAGTGTCTGGAATGAGCTGCCAGAGGCAGTAGTAGAGGCGGGTACAATTTTGTCTTTTAAAAAGCATTTGGACAGTTACATGGGTAAGATGGGTATAGAGGGATATGGGCCAAGTGCAGGCAATTGGGACTAGCTTAGTGGTATAAACTGGGCGACATAGACATGTTGGGCTGAAGGGCCTGTTTCCATGTTGTAAATTTCTATGATTCTATGAAAAATTGCAATCTGCACCCTCAGCAGCTCCTTCTCCCTAACTCCCCTCTCCCACACTATCCATCAGCCACCACCCCAAAAGAGTAGAAGAAAAAGAGAGAGAAAGAAAGAAAAAGAGAGAGAAAGGGGTAAGGGACAATATAAGACATAAGGAAAGGGCATACAAAAAGGCAAAAAATGGCACAGATCCTGGTGAATGGGAAAGATACAAAGATCAACAAAGGGTCACAAAACAGATAGTAAGAGCTACAAAAAGAGAGTATGAAAAGAAATTTGCAAGGGATATCAAAACCAATACGAAGAACTTTTATAGTTATATTAGGAAAAAGAGGGTGGTCAGGAGCAGTGTTGGCCCCTTAAAAACTGAAAGTGGGGATATTGTCATTGACAATGGAGAAATGGTGGACATGTTGAATAATTACTTTGCGTCAATATTTACAATGGAAAAAGAGGATAGCATGCCGGAAATCCCAAGAAAACAAATATTGAATCGGGGACAGGGACTCAATAAAATTAACATAAGTAAAGCAACAGTAATGAAGAAAATAATAGCACTAAAGAGTGACAAATCCCCAGGACCAGATGGTTTTCATCCCAAGGTTTTAAAGGAAGTAGGTGAGCACATTGCAGATGCCCTAAGTATAATCTTTCAAAGTTCTCTAAACTCAGGAACTGTCCCTCTAGATTGGAAAATTGCACATGTCACTCTGCTTTTTAAGAAAGGAGAGAGAGGGAAACCAGGGAATTATAGACCAGTTGGCCTAACATCTGTTGTGGGGAAAATGCTGGAGTCTATAATTAAGGATAGGGTGACTGAACACCTCGAGAATTTTCAGTTAATCAGAGAGAGCCAGCATGGATTTGTGAAAGGTAGGTTGTGCCTGACAAACCTGATTGAATTTTTTGAGGAGGTGACTAAAGTAGTGGACAGGGGAATGTCAATGGATGTTATTTATGTGGACTTCCAGAAGGCATTTGATAAAGTCCCACATAAGAGAATGTTAGCTAAGGTAGAAGCCCATGGAATCAATGGAAAAGTACGGACTTGGTTAGGAAGTTGGCTGAGCGAAAGGCGACAGAGAGTAGGGATAATGGATTGGTACTCACATTGGCAGGATGTGACTAGTGGAGTCCCGCAGGGATCTGTCTTGGGGCCTCAATTATTCACAATATTTATTAACGACTTAGATGAAGGCGTAGAAAGTCTCATATCTAAGTTTGCCGATGACACAACGATTGGTGGCATTGTAAGCAGTGTCGATGAAAACATAAAATTACAAAGCGATATTGATAGATTAGGCGAATGGGCAAAACTGTGGCAAATGGAATTCAATGTAGACAAATGTGAGGTCATCCACTTTGGATCATAAAAGGTTAGAACAGGGTACTTTCTAAATGTTAAAAAGTTAAAAACAGTGGATGTCCAAAGGGACTTAAGGATTCAGGTACATAGATCATTGAAGTGTCATGAACAGGTGCAGAAAATAATCAATAAGGTTAATGGAATGCTGGCCTTTGTATCTCGAGGACTGGAGTACAAGGGGGCAGAAGTTATGCTGCAGCTATACAAAACCCTGGTTAGACCACACCTGGAGTACTGTGAGCAGTTCTGGGCACCGCACCTTCTGAAGGAATATTGGCCTTGGAGGGATTGCAACGTAGGTTTACTAGAATGATACCCGGACTTCAAGGGTTAAGTTATGAGGAGAGATTACACAAATTGGGGTTGTATTCTCTAGAGTTTAGAAGGTTAGGGGTGATCTGATCGAAGTTTATAAGATATTAAGGGGAACGGATAGGGTGGATAGAGAGAAACTATTTCCGCTGGTTGGGGATTCTAGGAGTAGGGGGCACAATCTAAAAATTAGAGCCAGACCTTTCAGGAGTGAGATCAGAAAATATTTCTACACACAAAGGGTGGTAGAAGTTTGGAACTCTCTTCCGCAAACAGCAGTTGATGCTAGCTCAATTGCTAATTTTAAATCTGAGATAGATAGATTTTTGATAACCAAAGGTATTAAGGGATATGGGCCATAGGCAGGTATATGGAGTTAGATCACAGATTAGCCATGATCTTATCAAATGGCGAAGCGGGCTCGAGGGGTTGAATGGCCTACTCCTGTTCCTATGTTCCTATGTTCCTAAGCAGAAGAGCACAGGGAGAAGAGAAATGCAGAGATGAGCAGAAGATAAGGGAAAGAGAGAGGTAGAAGCAGAAAAGAAGTAAGACATCGAAACAACAACATAAAGGCAACGGAGACAGGTAATAGTAAGACCATATGCTCTGACTTACATTGACCAATACTACAGGAGATCCACTAGTATGTAATAAAAAAATTACTACAGTGTACTCCATTGCATATTGACTCACCTCACATACTGCTGCAGCAATGGGGAACCAAAGTTTAAGATTTAAAGCAACTGAGTTCCTGATCTCACCTACAGATTGGCAATGTGCCATTCCACTAGGGATAGGCCCATGGTAATATGCCTGCTGTTGGCTGGGCTAGAGTTGCATTGTCAAAGACTTGGAAGTTAGTTGTCTGGCTACCCTTTAACTGCAAATGGTGTGCGGTCTTGAAAGACCAAGGAAAAATATACAGAGTCACACTCTTCCCCTCTTCCCATAAGAAAAACTCTTCCATGTAATACAAGGTGCTGACCTTCAGGAATTCCAATTATAATGATCACCCTAATAGGCATAACCATTCTGTTCACAATTAGGGGAAGATGTTAAAGGAAGAAGATCGGAAAAGTTAAAATCTAAAGCGTTTGTTTCACATAGTTATGTGAGGATGCTTAATCATCTTTACTTTATGTTTGAACCCTTCATTTTTCCAATAGGACCTCAGCTTTTTACAATCTATATAAATGACTTAGATGAAGGGAGATAGTGTAATGTATCCAAGTTTGCTGATGATGCAAAGCTAGGTGGGAAAGTAAGCTGTGAGGAGGACACAAAGGGATATCGACAGGTTAAGCGAGTGGGCAAGAAGGTAGCAGATGGAGCCTAATGTGGGGAAATGTGAGGTTATTCACTTTGGTAGGAACAATAGAAAAACAGAATATTTTTTAAATGGTGAAAAACTATTTCATCAATCGATGCCATATGGGTTAAGCTAAGAAATAAAATAGGGGCAGTCACACTACTCGGAGTGTACTTTCGACCCCTGAATAGCGAAAGGGAGATAGAAGAACAAATACATAGGCAAATTTCTGAGTGCAAAAATAAGAGGGCAATAACAGTAGGAGATTTCAACTACCTAACATCAACTGGCATTCAAACAGTGTGAGGGGCACAGAGGGTGCAAAATTCTTGATTGGTGTCCAGGAGAACTTTTTTATCCAGTACATAACAAGCCCAACAAGAGGGGATGCAATTTGGGATTTAGTCCTGGGAAATGAAGATGGGGAAGTGGGTGAAGTGACAGTGGGTGACCATATTGGGGATAGTGATCGCAATTCAATTAGTTTTGGCATTATTATGGAAAAGGACAGAGTTAAATCAGGAGTAAATGCTTTAAATTGGAGGAAGGCAAATTTTACAGAGCTAAGAGGTGATTTGGCAGAAGTGGACTGGACACAACTACTTGAGGAGAAATCAGTGGCAAGCCAGTGGGACGCACTAAAAAGTGAAATTCTACAGGTATAATGCAGACACGTCCCCTCAAAGAAAACGGGTGGCACAGCCAAATTTAGAGCCCCCTGGTTGTCTAGAAGTATACGGGGCAGGATAAAGCAGAAAAAGAAAGCTTATGACTGTCACAGAAAACTAAATACTGCAGAAAGCCTAGAGGAGTATAGAAAGTACAGGGATGATATAAAAAAGGAATAAGGAAAGCAAAGAGAGGACATGAAAAAATATTAGCTAGTAAGATTATAGAAAACCAAAGATGTTTTATCAGTACATTAAGAACAAGAGGATAGCTAAGGAAAAGGTGGGACCTATCAGGGATGATAAGGGTAACTTGTGTGTAGAAGCAGAGGATGTGGGTAGGGTTTTAAATGAATATTTTATCTCTGTATTCACAAAGGAAAGGGATGATCCGGACGTAGTAGTTAAAGAGGAGAGGTGTGAAATATTGGATAAAGTAAACATTACGAGAGAGGAAGTACTAGAGGGACTGGAATCCTTGAAAGTTGATAAGTCACCAGGGCCGGATGGATTGTTTCCTAGGCTATTGAAGGAAGCCTGGGAGGAAATAGCGGATGCTCTGAGGATCATTTTCCAATCCTCACTAGATACAGGGGAGGTACCGGAGTACTGGAAGACTGCAAACGTAGTACCATTGTTTAAAAAGGGTACGAGGGAAAGGCCGAACAATTATAGGCCGATCAGTCTTACCTCGGTGGTGGGAATACTATTAGAATCAATACTGAGGGATAGGATAAACTGTCACTTGGAAAGGCATGGTTTAATCAGGGATAGTCAGCATGGATTTGTTCAGGGGAGATGATGCCTTACAAATCTGATTGAATTCTTTGAGGAAGTGACAAGGAGGATTGATGAGGGTAGTGCAGTGGATATTGTCTACATGGATTTTAGTAAGGCATTTGACAAGGTCCCACATGGCAGACTGGTCAAAAAGCTAAAAGCCCATGGGATACAGGGAAATGTGGCAAACTGGATCCAAAATTGGCTCAGTAACAGGAAACAAAGGGTAAAAGTCGATGGATGTCTTTGCGAATGGAATTCCGTTTCCAGTGGTGTGCCACAGGGCTCAGTGTTGGGTCCCTTGCTGTTTGTGGAATGTATGAATGATTTGGACTTGAATGTAGGGGGCATGATTGGCAAATTTGCAGACGACACAAAAATTGGCCGTGTAGATGATAGTGAAGAGGATAGCTGTAGACTCCAAGAAGATATCCATGGGTTGGTGGAGTGGGCGGAAAAGTGGCAAATGGAGTTCAACCTGGAGAAGTGTGAGGTAATGCACTTAGGGAGGGCAAACAGTCAAAGGGAATATGCAGTAAACGGGAATATATTGAGAGGGGTAGAGGAAGTGAGAGACCTTGGAGTGCATGTGCACAGGTCCCTGAAGGTGGCAGTACAGGTAGATAAGGTTGTGAAGAAGGCATACGGAATGCTCTCCGTTATTAGTCGAGGTATAGAATACAAAAGCAGGGATGTAATGATGGAATTGTATAAAATGCTGGTAAGGCCACAGCTGGAGTATTGTGCACAGTTCTGGTCACCACTTTACAGGAAGGGTGTAATTGCTCTGGAGAGAGTGCAGAGAAGATTTACAAGAATGTTGCCAGGGCTTGAAAATTGCAGCTACGAGGAGAGATTGGATAGGCTGGGGTTGTTTTCCTTGGAGCAGAGGAGGCTGAGGGGAGACTTGATTGAGATATACAAAATTATGAGGGGCCCAGATAGAATAGACAGGAAGTACCTGTTTCCTCTAGCGGAGAGTTCAAGAACTAGAGGACATAGATTTAAGCTAATTGGCGGATGGATTAGAGGGGACATGAGGAAAAACTTTTTTACCCAGAGGGTGGTGGGCGTATGGAATTTGTGGCCCAAATTGATGGTAGAGGCAGGGACCCTCAACTCTTTTAAAATGTACCTGGACCTGCACCTAAAGTGCTGTAAGCTGCAGGGCTATGGACCGGGTGCTGGAAGGTGGGATTAGAATGGGCACCTGGTTGTTCTTCAAGCCGGCACGTACACGATGTGCCCAATGGCTCCCTTCTGTGCTGTATCTTTTCTATGGTTCAGTGGTTCTATTAAATGTTGGTGTCCAGAGAGAATTGGGTGTCTAGGTACAAAAAACACAAAAAGTTAGCATGCAGGTACAGCAAGCAATTAGGAAGGTAAATGACATGTTGGCTTTTATTGCAAATAGGTTGGAGGACAAGAATAAGGAACTCTTACTACAATTGCACAAGGCTTTGATGAGACCTCACCTGGAGTACTGTGTACAGTTTTGGTCTCCTTATCTAAGGAAGGATATATTTGCCTTAGAGGCGGTGCAACGAAGGTTCACTGGATTGATTACTGGGATAAGAGGGTTGTCCTATGATGAGAGATTGAGTAGAATGGGCCTATACTCTCTGGAGTTTAGAAGAATGAGAGGTCATCACATTGAAACATACAAGATTCTGAGAGGGCTAGACAGGGTAGATGCTGAGAGGTTATTTCCCCTGGCTAGAGAGTCTAGAACCAGGGGGCATAGTCTCAGGATAAAGGGTCGGCCATTTAAGATTGAGATGAGGAGGAATTACTTCACTCAGAGGGTTGTGAATCTTTGGAATTCTCTACCCCAGAGGGTTGTGGATGCTGAGTGGTTGAGTATATTCAAGGCTGAGATAGATAGATTTTTGGACTCTTGGTGAATCAAGGGATATGGGGATTGGGCAGGAAAGTGGAGTTGAGGTCGAAGATCAGCCATGACCTTATTGAATGGTGGAACATATTCGAGGGGCCATATGGCCTACCCCTGCTCCTATTTCTTATGTTCTTATGTTCGCTCGTTATCCTTGTCACTTGTACTTTTTAATTTAAAAAGTGCTTAGTTGCCTTGGTTTCAATGTTTCTCATCTCATCTCCATTGTTAGTATTTTCACAGTTTTACATATTGTTTTCACAGTTTTACAGATGTCCACTTACATTTCAAGTTAACTGGATGCAAAACTACAATACGCTGAATATGAAACCCTTTTTCAGTGGCTCCAAAGAATTAACCAATGAAAGGGAAAGACTTCCCTTTGTATGTTAGGTGTAGCAATATTATAAACCTGTACTTATTAAATGCAATAATATGAAATTTCACTGCACACAGCATAATGAATGGCTTTTCCACAGGTGTTACAAGTCATAATATATAACCTGTTGTTATAATGTGTATAGTTCATCATATTTGGAGGACTAGGTTTGTTGGTGCTGAAAAGCATGATAATATAATTAACTTATGACCACTTGTAGGTATATAGTATGGGCTTCATCTTTTTCTGAATTCCAATACTCTTCATGCAGTCCCAGTGGAAGATTTTTAAATATAAATCAAATCAAATGATTTAAGGAAGTAATGGGGAGGTTGAAGAAATAAATACTGTAGTTGTTTCCCTGATGCATTGTGAAGATGAGATTAGTTAAAATGAAAAATAGCGCCAGGACTGTTACCAGTAGCAACAGTGAACTTGCAGAGTATGTTGTTTTCTATTAACATGCAGCGAAATAAATAAAGGATAACACATAAGTGTGTAACAAGGCAGTAACACATCAAGAGTTTCAGATGTTATCAGTAAACTGCAAGATCAAAGCTTGAATAGTTTACTGATATTCTCTAAACCTGCAGGCTGTACGATGTTGAAGTAATTCCAGCCTATGTTAGTCTTTACAAAGAGGTAGTTAGAGGCTGCAGCATCTATCTTTCCATTTTTGGCAGACACTAATAGACCACAGTGATGGAGGGTCGAATTATGTCATTTGAACAAATCTACCCATGCGATTTGAACTGCAGTGGTTGGGTTTTATTCATGGCATGTTACAAGGGAAATAGCATATCTTGTGTTTTATAATCCAATCTCACTTCAGTTCAAGTCATGTGGTACAGGAGCACTTCAGCTCAAGTTACATTGTGCAATTGCAAAAGCCTGCCATCTGTCAATCCAATCCTGCTATTTGTTACTTCTTTGTATCGTGCCCCAACATACATATCACCCAATGTAGCGCTATATTCTGAGTCTACCTAGAACTTTCTCAAAGATACTACTGAAGAATTTATAACACAACCATCATGTATAAGCAGATTGCTCTATTTCTTTTAATCAAAATTAATATTATTGAAAAAATGGGAATATTGGATGGTGCTGAGGAGGTGTTGTTTGCATCAGAAATATTTGTTTTGAGGATAATATTCAATTAAATATATGGGATAAAATATGAGTTACTACTTCCCATCACACCAAGAAGCACAGAGGGCACAGGAAGTCTGTATGCAGGGGCAGCAGTATTGCCTTCACCAAGTACGGACGTTTTACTACTTTAAAGGCACTATATAAATGTAAGTTGTTGTTGTTATTGAGTACAGCGGAGTTAACCCAGGACCAGGGAGACTGAACGTCTCTTGATGCAGCAGGCAGTGATCGAGGAAATTGGACTTCTTGCTGAAGCAGATCTCATGATAACATCCAAGCAATTCAACAACAGAAAAACTGGGAGATATTCAGCAGTCATTAAGAAACTTTCGGTGCATAGAACAGGATTACCAGCCATTTAGGCTTCAGGTGGCCAGATGGACAGAGCCATGTTCTTGGAACACGGAGTAATGGACTGTGGCCAGAATTTCCCATCCACCCTCCACCTATTTCTAGATGGAACTGGGGTGAGCGGGGACAGAATATTGCTGCGTTCCAGCAATCCCTGCCATTTTTGCCCCTACCCTCCCATTTCCAACAGCCCAGGCCTGATGATATAGACTATGCCTACCCACCCACATATGGGTGGGTATATTGTAAAAAGATGTAAATTAATGAAATATATCCTCTAATATATTTCCTGCAATTTGTCTCTTTGCATTACTGGAGGAAAGGGACACCTGGTGCCCAGCATTACCGTGGTGACAGAGGGGAGGGGCGGGGTCTTTCAATTCTTATTAGTGGCAAACCCTGTACAGTCTCTCACAGAGAAATGAATTGCGGAGGCCTGAGGCAGTAGGCAAAATAATTTTTTAAAATTGGCACGTTTTACTGTCAGGTCAGAGGCTGTCGCATCTGGGGCCTACTGCAGCAAAACTCCATCTCCACCCTGGACAGATGATGTGGAGATGCCGGTGATGGACTGGGGTGGACAAATGTAAGGAATCTTACAACACCAGGTTATAGTCCAACAATTTTATTTTAAAATCACAAGCTTTCGATAATCTCCGAAAGCTTGTGATTTTAAAATAAAATTGTTGGACTATAACCTGGTGTTGTAAGATTCCTGACCCTGGACAGAGGTCAGGGATCTCACCTACAATGTGGTCAGATGATGATCCTGGGTCAGTGGTGCATCTTTGTGGTGGGCGGAAGTCCTGCCACACCAGAGATGGACACCAATTTTCCAACTGTGTAAAATCTAGGCCTGTATTTTGAACCACGACTTGGAATACACCAGATCCAATTAGATTAAAGGTGGTGGTGCTCATATTTAGATAGTATCTAAACATAGTCACAAGACAGAGGACTCTGAAGGTGATGCACAATCCACAAAATGCAGAAGTGGGTGGATGTAGAAAACAATAATAGCTGCAGCAGTTTCCTTATCTCAGACTAGATTTTCTTTAGCCTCTTCAATCATGTTTTCATTGGAAGGCTATTTTGTCTTAGCAGAACAAATATCTTAAATGAGATGAGACAAACCTTTCAATATTTGAATACAGTCTATTATTTCATGAGAGCAAACATTCAATGAGTAGGGACAGAAAGAACCCATTTGACCAAACCATACATATTATCCATCAATGATGGTGGATGAATTACGAAGTGATTTTATTGTAAACTAGATGCTGCTATAATTTCAGCCAGAAACATCATGCATCATTCTGTCATTTTTATGGAAACAAGACCAAAAAGTAATATGTAATGCTTTGTGTTTTCTAAATTATGTTTTAATTGACATATCATACCATCAGTGTTCAAACAGAAGACTGACTCATGCTGTCATAATGAAGAGGATAATGTAACTTGGCCACTTTGGTCAGTAAACCTTCTCAGTAATGTTTTCCGCATAAATAACCTTGTCACTTTTTGCACCTCAACAACTTTTTTCAGAGGATAAAAAATTGGCCAGTACATTGTAGGAAATAGGAAACAGAAAGTATGAATCACTACTTCACACATGGGAGGAAGGGAGAGAAGTGAGTGCACCTTCTGTGTAAAAGCTGAAAACAATCAATGGTAGGACATAGTTTAAATCCTGTGAACTTTCCCTCGCTGAGTTACTGATCTCAGCCATGATCCAGTGGGAAAGTGTAGATTGGAGCCCACCATCTGATAGCAAGTTGGAGAAAGAGTTATCCTAGGGCTGTCTTCTGGTTTCAAAGCATGTCATCTCTAAAAATAAAGCTTGGCCGCTGGTAGGCTGAACAGGTAAAGTGCTCTCACTCAGATTTGCACAAGCAATCTCACTGCCGTTGGTATTTATGGTCCTAACTAGCCTTTGATTCCTGCACTAGGTGTAAAGTTTGATTTCAGAACAAGTAGATTCAGTGGCAGATAACCCCATATTGGCTTCCACCATCTACACCAGACTTTCAGGTTGAAGATGTTGGACCACAGCATCTTTTTGCAACTTTCTGAACACTTTCAGTTGTTGCAGTCCTCCCCCAGTATCCAGTTGAATGTTATTTCTTCTTTGCTGCTTTTCTTTCCATTGTTTATCCTTTTTTGGACATTCAGCCAAATGATTCATTTAGCAATATGGAACTTGCCTGCCTCGGTATATCCAGTTAAGGCCTACTTCTGCCTTATGTTTTCTGTACTTCACAATTTTCTGATCAGCACATCCTAATTATTACTTGACCATTGTCTGAGGGTCAAGAAAATAATTTCCTGCTTGTTCAGCTATTAAACTGTGATTACTGTGGCTGAGTACTGATCAGTTGGTGTAACTTCCCACAACCTGGGAGTCGCACTGTCTCTGATTCAAAAACTTCACATTCCCAAGTAAATGGCAGGTGAGTGTATTGTCAGAAAATGACTGCATAAAGACCTCAGTGCCCAACATCCTGAACAAATAACTCAAGTTTATGCTGAATACTGTTTCATCAAATTAATCATGCCCTGGGTCATTTTTCCACCTTCTTTCCTGCTCTCCTGAAGATAAGTGATACTGTGGTACAGATCACAGGTGGTGGCATCCCTAATGATGTATTTTTATGTGTGAATCTAGATAGTGAATACTGTCCTCACCCAATATTCACACAAACACACTTTCCAGCTGGGTAGTGTGGCACCATTGGATAGCAACCAGGAGCAAGAACTCGGGCTTTTTTTTATATATCAATTGTATCATTCTCACCACTGCCCCAGCTGATATAAACCTGAGACGTCCTAGTTTCTATGGCTCAGTACCACATCATGGACCATGATGAACCTACTGAGGCATCTGGAGAGGCCTGACACAGACTTTTTGAACTTCACTGAGCTTTAATCTTCCTCTCTCATACATACACAGAGAGGTTAATTGAAATTGTGTAGATTTTTGGTACAAAAAACTAATTTTATGAACTCTGGTGCCTGGTGTGGAACTTTCCTGCCAGGAATGTTTAGAGAATTCGAGCGCGCACCTGGATGTAAGATTATGAGATGGGGAAATGAGTGAGTCCCCGATATGAACTCCTGATGAATGAAGCTCCATGCCGGGAGCATAAATTTGTAAAATTATTCCTATAAGTGCAAATAATAGTGAACTGGAAATGCAGAAGATATTGTTTGTTAGTTACTTCTGGGTAATCAGATTAATGATGCTATCTAGATTACACAATATAAAGTAAATACATTGCCTTAAATTTATTTAGAAATAATGTACTAAAAACATCATATCTTACTGGACAATGTATTCTGTGCTAAAATGCACCAGCAAATAATTCAAATTTGTCATTCAAGGTCTCTCTGTGAAATTTCTCAGTATCCGTTTGCATTGGGACAGAATTTGCTGTAGCAGGACATCTAATGCCACCTGCCGTTAGATTTGCCCTTGCACATTTAGGGTTTTAAATTTTTTGCGTGGCAAGTTACTGAAAGTGCGAGCTGATAACGTAGCAGCGAGGGAAACAGGGCATCTGGGACCTGAGTGAACAGGGCAAGCAACTGTGTATCTCCTTAACCAATCAGATTGAAGGATTGTGAAATTAACAGTGCAAGGACTGAGAAGGAAGTGTAAATTAGAGTGGGTGAATTCAATGTCAAATCAGGTACAGAAAGAGAAATAAAGAGAGGGAAAGAAAGATTGGATTAAGTGAGAGAGAAAAGAGACAGAAAGGAAAAGTAAAAGAAAAATGTTAAATTTAAAATTTGATATTCTTAAAATCTCCAACAATTAATACCAAAAGGAATGAGACTCCACAGTTCTAATAGTTAATTTTCAGTGCCAGAGGGGTTGATTGGCAGTAATTAACACCTATCACGTCGTTAAAAGGGTACTTACACTTGAAATGACAAGGCTTAACTTTCTGTGGCGAGTTTAGTTCATATCTATCATGCAAATACAGCAACTTCATGCCGTTCAAAGCATATCAATGGTTAGGCAGACAGCAAAATGCTGTTTTTGCGAAGCTAACAGCGGAACAGCGCAACTTGGGCAGCAACTTTTGGCTATTGGCATTTAAACGCACATCTGCTCCTCGCCTGAAATTGCTGTACCATTTGTACTTAAACACACACACATATACTGAGCTACCCGGTTTCACACACTCCAAATCACTCTTAATTTCACATAAAAATAACGTACCTTATAATAATTTAACTAAATTAGTTTTGAGAATGTTTTTGATGACCAAGAAGCTTGACTGTACTGATCGGTGACTGCGCTGCCTGTTTATTTACATTATTTCTTTGCTTTCCCACTGCCCTCATTGACCAATGGCCTGAAGTGTACTTCCTCCTGCCTTTTTCATGAATCATACACTGAAGATGATGACGAATTTCACAAATAAGACAGTGACGTTACTCTCTAGTCAAGTTGACTCAATGGGAATAAAGAGTGAATGCATTAATATAAAACTTATGGAAGATTTTAAATTTTTTTTTGCAGTTTATTTCAGTGTGCTGATGCATAATGAGGGAGTACATATTTGGGAAGGGTGCATATATACATATTTATGTCTTTAGATATGTGGATTTAAGCACTGAGAGTAAAATCATGCCTCAGGTAGTTACATGCCTGCACTGCCAACTGCAGTGCCAATGTAGCAGTGATGCAAATGACTTGCTGTAACCTCTGGTTATTTAATGTCCTAGAAATAACTGTTATAGAGATTTATCTTCATCAGACTTTTTTTCATTTTATTTTTTATAAAGCAAAGCATCAGTTTCAAATAGTATGATAGTTGCAATTTGCCGTAATACCTATTTGGATTGAGCAGTGACAGTCACTCCCTTATGCTGTATATTGTAAACAATTTTACAACACCAAGTTATAGTCCAGCAATTTTATTTTAAATTCACAAGCTTTCGGAGATTTTCTCCTTCCTCAGGCAAATGTTTCAAGATCTCCTTGAAGCCTACGCATTTATACATATTGAACAATAATAAATGGTGTTTACAGACTGCCTCTGCAACTGCCCGTTGCCAAGGCAATCACCGTGTTCAGACAGAGAGGTGTTACCTGCAGAACCTCCGAATACACATTCAATAAAAAAACAAACAGGGAAAAAAAAACAGAGAAAAAAAAACACAGAGAGAGGCAGAAACATCCGGAAGGCAGAGAGAGCCAGCAAATGACCCATTATATTAAAAACAGATAACATTTGTTCGCTGGTGGGGTAACGTGTAGCGTGACATGAACCCAAGATCCCGGTTGAGGCCGTCCTCATGGGTGCGGAACTTGGCTATCAATTTCTGCTCGACGATTTTGCGTTGTCGTGTGTCTCGAAGGCCGCCTTGGAGTACGCTTACCCGAAGGTCGGTGGATGAATGTCCATGACTGCTGAAGTGTTCCCCGACTGGGAGGGAACCCTCCTGTTTGGCGATTGTTGCGCGGTGTCCGTTCATCCGTTGTCGCAGCGTCTGCATGGTCTCGCCAATGTACCATGCTCTGGGGCATCCTTTCCTGCAACGTATGAGGTAGACAACGTTGGCTGAGTCACAGGAGTATGAACCATGCACCTGGTGGGTGGTGTCATCTCGTGTGATGGTGGTATCTGTGTCGATGATCTGGCATGTCTTGCAGAGGTTACCGTGGCAGGGTTGTGTGGCGTCGTGGACGCTGTTCTCTTGAAAGCTAGGTAGTTTGCTGCGAACGATGGTCTGTTTGAGGTTGGGTGGCTGTTTAAAGGCGAGTAGTGGAGGTGTGGGGATGGCCATAGCGAGGTGTTTGTCCTCATTGATGACATGTTGAAGGCTGCGGAGCCTTCAACATGTCATCAATGAGGACAAACACCTCGCTATGGCCATCCCCACACCTCCACTACTCGCCTTTAAACAGCCACCCAACCTCAAACAGACCATCGTTCGCAGCAAACTACCTAGCTTTCAAGAGAACAGCGTCCACGACGCCACACAACCCTGCCACGGTAACCTCTGCAAGACATGCCAGATCATCGACACAGATACCACCATCACACGAGATGACACCACCCACCAGGTGCATGGTTCATACTCCTGTGACTCAGCCAACGTTGTCTACCTCATACGTTGCAGGAAAGGATGCCCCAGAGCATGGTACATTGGCGAGACCATGCAGACGCTGCGACAACGGATGAACGGACACCGCGCAACAATCGCCAAACAGGAGGGTTCCCTCCCAGTCGGGGAACACTTCAGCAGTCATGGACATTCATCCACCGACCTTCGGGTAAGCGTACTCCAAGGCGGCCTTCGAGACACACGACAACGCAAAATCGTCGAGCAGAAATTGATAGCCAAGTTCCGCACCCATGAGGACGGCCTCAACCGGGATCTTGGGTTCATGTCACGCTACACGTTACCCCACCAGCGAACAAATGTTATCTGTTTTTAATATAATGGGTCATTTGCTGGCTCTCTCTGCCTTCCGGATGTTTCTGCCTCTCTCTGTGTTTTTTTTTTTCTCTGTTTTTTTTTCCCTGTTTGTTTTTTTATTGAATGTGTATTCGGAGGTTCTGCAGGTAACACCTCTCTGTCTGAACACGGTGATTGCCTTGGCAACGGGCAGTTGCAGAGGCAGTCTGTAAACACCATTTATTATTGTTCAATATGTATAAATGCGTAGGCTTCAAGGAGATCTTGAAACATTTGCCTGAGGAAGGAGAAAATCTCCGAAAGCTTGTGAATTTAAAATAAAATTGCTGGACTATAACTTGGTGTTGTAAAATTGTTTACAATTGTCAACCCCAGTCCATCACCGGCATCTCCACATTATGCTGTATAAGCATCTTGCCTTTATGGGAGTTGATTCACACTGCCCTATATTTACTTGTACGATACATAACCCAGGGATGTAACAGTAGCATTACCTCCTGATCTAGGCCGGAAAGTTGTGTCTTTCACACATTTCTTTCTTTACTCTCTCCAATGGGTCACTGAGTTACCACTAGGCAGGACAAGGCTTGATATGAAGCATTAAGCTGATTTATTGCACAGTAAGGTGTACAGAGCAACAGGGCGTTATGATCAGATTCGCTTAATGCAATCAATAAAACTTATCTTTGTGTCATGATATAAAGTGAATGAACACACTACACTACCCCATTTCAGTGGATCATTTCACTTAAACAGAATAACTCCTCTGCATTCTATCCCAGGAGTCTCTTGCCTTTTTTCAGAGTCGGTCTTTTGCTGCCTGACTGCCTGTGCAGCATCCTGTTATCGAAAAGCTTCTCTCTTTTTTTACTTCTATCTTCACAGAGAGAGATCAAAGGGTTTTACAACACAATGGGGGTAATTTGTGCAATAGTGTAAAACAGGCGATAACAAATTTACATCTCTCCCGAATTTTATTTCCATTGACTTCAGTGGACTGCTGATTCATTATCGCCCGTTTTACATTATTAAAAATTACCCCCAATCAGTTCGAGGTGTTTTCCCCAATTACCTAGATGAGCTAACAAATTGCTTATTGTTTGTCTCAGGAGATCAACTTCCAATTAGCATATTAACATATCCAGGGGCTTATTTTTTAACCCTGTGAGAGTACACTTTTGCTTAAGAAAAACCAACTAAAAGTAACTCATATTTTCAAATCCTTTCTGTGGAAAAATGGTCAGGCCATCCCAAAACATGACAATGACAATGACAATCCTTTGAATTTACTTCAAGTTATTATCATCTCTTTGAGAAACACATAAATGGATGACTATTGCTGACATACTGCAGACACTATTGTCTCTCAGTACTTTTCTTTTTGCTTAGAGGTGCAAATCTGTCTTAGAAATAGGGTGCATACCAGTGGTGGTCTGAGGTCTGTTGCCTGTTTAATCCAAGTGTTTGTGGTCTGTGAGCTTGGTGACGACCATTTAAAGCATTGGGCACTATAGGCTTTGTTCTTTAAAAAATAAATTTGCTGAAGTTAATGGTTAATGGTTAATTAACTTGAAAATATGTCCTAATCTTTTAAAGAAAGAATACAGATCACCCCTATCAGTTTAACTATCTCTCTTAAAATCACCATGTAAAGTTATGAAGCAATAAAATAAAAGATGACTCAAAGGAGGTGGTTTATTTCTTATACTACTGATATATTAGCATTGCAAATTCACATATGCTTTTCCATTCAGTTGGACTCAAAGCACTAGTAGGTTGTGGTTGACCATTTTGTTTAGCATCTTCACCAGTATGATGGCATGCCGGACACCCAAAGGAAACTAATTTTGAATCAGGGACGGGCACTCACCATAATTAACATAAGCAAATTAACAGTAATGAAGAAAATGATGGCACTAAAGGGTAACAAATCCCCAGGACCAGATGGTTTCCATCCTAGGGTTTTAAAGGAAGTAGGTGAGAACATTGCAGAAACCCTAACTGTAATCTCACAAAGTTCTTTCGATTCAGGAACTGGTTCTTTAGATTGGAAAATTGCACATGTCACTCCGCTATTTAAGAAAAGTGAGGGAAGGAAACTAAGGAATTATAGACCAGTTAACTTAACATCTGTTGTTGGGAAATTACTAGAGTCTATAATTAAGGATAGAGTGACTGAACACCTTGAAAACTTTCAGCTGATCAGAGAGAGCCAGCATGGATTTGTAAAGGGTAGGTCATGCCTGACGAACCTGATTGATTTTTTTGAAGAGGTGACTAAAGTAGTGGACAGGGGAATGTCTATGGATATTGTTTATATGGACTTCCAGAAGGCATTTGATAAGGTCCCTCATAAAAGACTGTTAGCTAAAGTTGAAGCTCATGGAATTGAGGGCATTTATTGACGTGGTTAGGAAATTGGCTGAGTGGCAGGAGACAGACAGTAGGGATAATGGGCAGGTACTCAAATTGGCAGGATGTGACTAGTGGTGTCCCACAGGGATGTGTGTTGGGGCCTCAACTTTTCACTGTATTTATTAACGACTTAGGTGAGAGCCACATATCCAAGTTTGCCGATGACACAAAGATAGGCAACATTGTAAGCAGTGTGGATGGAAGCATAAAATTACAGCGAGATATTAATAGATTAAGTTAATGGGCAAAACTATGACAAATGCATGTCGATGTAGCTAAGTTTGAGGTCATACACGTCGGACCTAAAAGGAATAGATCAGAGTACTTTCTAAATGGTGAAAAGCTCAAAATAGTGGCGGTCCAAAGGGATTTAGGGATCCATGTACATAGATCATTAAAATACCATGGATGGGTACAGAAAATAATCAAAAAACTTAATGGAATGCTGACCTTTATATCTAGAGGACTAGAAAACAAGGGGGTAGAAGTTGTGCTACAGCTATACAAAGCCCTGGTTAGGCCACATCTGGAGTATTATATTCAGTTTTGGACACCACACCTTAGAAAGGATATATTGGCCTTGGAGGGAGTGCAGCGTAGATTTACTAGAATGATACCTGGACTCCCAGGGTTAAATTACGAGGAGAGATGTCACAAACTAGGGCTGCATCCCCTCGAATTTAGAAGATTAAGGGGCGATTTGATTGAAATTTTCAAGATATTAAGGGGAACCGATAAGGTAGATAGAGAGAAACTATTTCTGCTGGTTGGGGATTCTAGGACTAGGGGGCACAGTCTAAAAATTAGAGCCAGGACTTTCAGGAGTGAAGTTAGGAAACATTTCTACACGCAAAGGGTGATAGAAGTTTGAAACTCCCTTCCACAAATGGCAGTTGATGCTAGCTCAATTATTAATTTTAAATCTGAGTTTGATGGATTTTTGTTAACCAAGGGTACTAAAGGATATGGGGCTAAGGCAGGTATATGGAGTTAGGTCACAGATCAGCCATGATCTCATTGAATGGCGGAACAGGCTCGAGGGGCTAAATGGCCCACTCCTGTTCCTATGTTCCTATGCATTGTCTACAGCCTTGAAAGTATACCGTGAATATTATCATACAATTGCTTAACATATTCACATTAAGTTCTTTCATCTTTTGTTTTAATGGATATATTAGCCTAGTATTTTGAATAGGTTACTGCCTTTATTTAAAGAGCAGATGAAGGAATTTCATACAAATGTCTGGTAATATTTGCATAACATAGCCTGGGCCTCTTATGGAAGGTCACCCTCTAATCACTTTGCTCTGCACTTCTGCCAGATCAAATCATGCTCTGGAGCTGCTTCTTTTCTACATGGTACAATAGCAAACATTTCTCATGATGGTGTTCTATTATATGGTGACTGATTTCCTCTAAGGCAGTGTTGTCAATGCGCATGTAGTAAGCAAGCTAAAGAGTTAGCAACTTTTGCTCATTAGAAGTAACATTCATTTATTTTTGTTTAACAATGTGAGAGCCAATTTTCCTCTGCCCTGCTCCCAAGTAGTCCCTAACAATGGGGACAATGGGGGGAAAATGTACACTAATCCTTTTTTCCTGTCAAGCACATGGAGCACTGCATCTAAACGTCCTCTATGTCTTTTCTGCTATGTACACGTGCCTGCGTCTGAAGAGGGGACAGCAATGTAACTTACATGCAAATTGCCATCAGATGGCTCTGCACACAGATTTACTCTAGTTTCCTCTAATAGCATTGATCAAGGGCAAGTTGCCCTCGTAAATGCCTGGTGCTTCTCCTTTCTGAGCTGCCAGCTAGGTGCTATCTTTCTCAAAGGGACAGGCTAGTGTTGTCAAGAAAAGTCTTTATTTTTGCCTATTGCCATTCAAATTGCTGTTGCAGCTTCAGAACATGTTGAATGCTGTTAATCTTTTACACTCAGTGATGGAGGCTGTGTTCAGAACTGTGCCTCTTCCTCCCTTTTTATGACATGGATTATTTAGAGACAGACGAGGGAAAGCAACGACAAGCCCCCTTGGCAGCTGCTGAAGAAATTCACCTGGCCCTCTCCTGAGCTATTTGTAATTGTTTTTCCACCACAGAGCACAAATGTCATCCTCTCCCTGATACCACTGCTCCATCACACCTGGAATATAAAGAGAAACCTGGCAGTCAAACCAGCACCCTCCTCCTGTTCCTGCAATATTACTCTTCATACCGATGCTTGTTTTACCTGTTCTTCCACCTACTGTTTAAACCATGGTGCTGCCCGCCTACCAGCTCCCTGCAGACTGCTGCTTTGGTTGCTGCTGCCATTACAGTGATGACACAGCCAGGTAAACTCATTCACAGAGGATGGAATGTTTAAATAAATGTGAAGACAACTGACATGCAGGCATGAATTATTTTTAAAACTTGCCGCTATTTATCAAAAGCTTTTTTTATATATTTCAAAATAAAATTTATTCATAAAATTTGTAAATACAATGCAATTCAAGTCACGCTTCAGACACTACAATACGGGTCATACAATTTGCAACGGTACATACAATACAAATCAATAGTAATGCACCATACATTGTAAATACATTTCAAGGCACCCTAGGGTGCCTCACTGCATTTCAGTCGTTACTGGTTATAGATTCTGTACATTTTGTTACGTTCATTTATCATTTTACATTCTGCCCGAGGGTTTTTTTCCTTGATTCCAGCCCCTCAGGCAGATGGCAGGAAGACTCTAAACAATGGCCTTTCCCCATAAAGCCTTTGCGTAGGTCGCACCTCACTTCAGTGCGTCCCGCAGCGTGTACTCCTGCACCTTGGAGTGTGCCAGGTGGTAACACTCGGTCGTGGACAGCTGCTTCAGCTGGAAGACCAGCATGTAGAGATTAAAATCCTGTTGCATTATCTATTCAAAGTCCTTCTGGTTCTCCCATGGAGCCTCCATTTACCTGCCCTTTTAAAGTGCTGCTGCCCTTAAGGCTCAGTCAGCTTGCAGATTTCCTCTTTGCTCTGCACATGCATCCAATCGAGTGCCTCCACATATGCCCAATGTGCACTAGTCCTATGCAAATTAACCTCAAGAAAAGTTCATGCTCCTGATACAGCACACTTGCACTGTGCTCTGTCCAAACTGCTCCAACACTCAGAGAGGAGTATCTGCCCTTGGCCTATTGTCATTTTCTGGAACACTTTTAAAATGTTAATGATTTACAGATAAATGCAGGTCTCAGAGTTTAAGTGGGTTTGCAAGCTGTGACACTTGCAGGTTATAACTGTCACTCATAACACTTGCTGAATGTTAACAACTGTGAATAGCTGGCCCTGGTTCGATTAGCACTTATACTTTCAGACACCGAACATAAAGGGAAAGAATTGGTTTGTTACGAGAGAAGCTGTCCACACCATAGAATGTCCACCCTGATTCAGTTCATTAAATAAAATTCTTGCTGTACCTGATGCCTGCTCAGCTTGCTTTGTCATAACATTCATTTAATGTCACATTCATTGCAGATTAGCTTAGAGCACGTTACAGTCACAGCTTACAGAATTAGCTTTTAAATGTAGCCTTTCAAATAGGCTGATTTTATTGATATCATTTTGTGCTTTAAAAGATTGTCTTTTTTTGTTCTGTCTCTGGGACATAGGGGGTGAAATTGGTCTTGGGCAGTAGCATAAAACGAGAGATACGAATTGGCCGCCCGATTTACACCCCGCCCGATTTACACCCCGCCTGATTTACACCCCGCCCGATTTACACCCTGCCCGATTTACACCCCGCCTGATTTACACCCCGCCCGATTTACACCCCGCCCGATCTACACCCCGCCCGATTTACACCCCGCCCGATTTACACCCCGCCTGATTTACACCCCGCCCGATTTACACCCTGCCCGATTTACACCCCGCCTGATTTACACCCCGCCCGATTTACACTCCGCCCGATTTACACCCCGCCCGATTTACACCCCGCCCGATTTACACCCCGCCCGATTTACACCCCGCCCGATTTACACCCTGCCCGATTTACACCCTGCCCGATTCACACCCCGCCTGATTTACACCCCGCCCAATTTACACCCTGCCCTATTCACACCCCACCCGATTTACACCCTGCCCTATTCACACCCCGCCCGATTTACACCCCGCCTGATTTACACCCCGCCCAATTTACACCCTGCCCTATTCACACCCCGCCCGATTTACACCCCGCCCGATTCACACCCCGCCTGATTTACACCCCGCCCAATTTACACCCTGCCCTATTCACACCCCACCCGATTTACAGGCTGCCCGATTTACACGCCGCCCAGTTTACACCCCGCCCGATTTACACCCCGCCCGATTTACACCACGCCCGATTTACACCCCACCCGATTTACACCCTGCCCGATTTACACCCCGCCCGATTTACACCACGCCCGATTTACACCCCACCCGATTTACACCCCACCCGATTTACACCCCGCCCGATTTACACCCCGCCCAATTCACACCCTGCCCGATTTACAGCCCCGCCCTATTTACACCCCGCCCGATTCACACCCCGCCCTATTTACATCATGCCCGATTTACAGAATGCCCGATTCACACTCCGCCCGATTTACACCCCGCCTGATTTACACCCCGCCCGATATACACCCCACCTGATTTACACCCCGCCCGATTTACACCCCGCCTGATTTACACCCCGCCCGATTTACAACCCGCCCAATGTACACCCCGCCCGATTTACAACCCCGCCCGATTCACACCCCGCCCGATTTACAGCCCCCCCTATTTACACCACGCCCGATTTACTCCCCGCCCGATTTACACACCGCCCAGATTTACACACCGCCCCGATTTACTCCCCGCCCAATTTACTCCCTGCCCGATTTACACACCGCCCCGATTTACACCCAGCCCGATTTACACCCGGCCGGATTTGCAGCCCGTCCGATTTACACCATGCCCGATTTACTCCCCGCCCTATTTACACCACGCCCGATTTACACATCGAGCTCCCGATTTACACCCCGCCCGATTAACACCCTGCCCGATTTACTCCTCACCCGATTTACACCCCGCCTGATTAACACCCTGCCCGATTTACACCCCACCCGATTCACACCCCGCCCGATTCACACCCTGCCCGATTCACAGCCCCGCCCTATTTACACCCCGCACGATTTACACCCCGCCCGATTCACACCCCGCCCGATTTACTCACCGCCCTATTTACACCACGCCCGATTTACACATCGAGCTCCCGATTTACACCCCGCCCGATTTACACATCGAGCTCCCGATTTACACCCCGCCCAATTAATACCCCGCCCTATTTACACCCTGCCCAATTAACACCCCGCCTTATTTACACCCCGCCCGATTAACACCCCGCCCTATTTACTCCCCACCTGATTTACACCCCGCCCGATTTACTCCCCGCCCTATTTACTCCCCTCCCGATTTACACCCCGCCCGATTAACACCCCGCCCTATTTACTCCCCACCTGATTTACACCCCGCCCGATTTACTCCCCGCCCGATTTACTCCCCACCCGATTTACACTCCGCCCGATTTACTCCCCGCCCTATTTACTCCCCACCCGATTTACACTCCGCCCGATTTACTCCCCGCCCTATTTACTCCCCACCCGATTTACACCCCGCCCGATTTACTCCCCGCCCTATTTACTCCCCACCCAGTTTACACCCCGTCCGAATCACACCCCGCCTGATTTACTCCCTGCCCGGTTTACACCCCGCCCGATTTACACCCCGTCCAATTTACATCCTGCCCGATTTACACCCTGCGCAATTTACACATCGAGCTCCCGATTTACATCCTGCCCGATTTACACCCCACCCGATTTACTCCCCGCCCGATTTACACCCCGCCTGGTTTACTCCCCGCCCGATTTACACCCCACCCGATTTACTCCCCGCCCGATTTACACCCCACCCGATTTACTCCCCGCCCGATTTACACCCCACCCGATTTACTCCCCGCCCGATTTGCACCCCACCCGATTTACTCCCCGCCCGATTTGCACCCCGCCCGATTTGCACCCCATCCGATTTGCACCCCGCCCGATTTACTCCCTGCCCGATTTACTCCCCACCCGATTTACACCCCACCCGATTTACTCCCCGCCCGATTTGCACACCACCCGATTTACTCCCCGCCCGATTTGCACCCCGCCCGATTTGCACCCCATCCGATTTGCACCCCGCCCGATTTACTCCCTGCCCGATTTGCACCCCGCCCGATTTACACCCCACCCGATTTACTCCCCGCCCGATTTACACCCCACCCGATTTACTCCCCGCCCGATTTACACCCCACCCGATTTACTCTCCGCCCGATTTACTCCCCGCCCAATTTACACCCCGCCCCATTTACTCCCCACCCGATTTACACCCTGCATGATTTACACCCCACCCCATTTACTCCCCGCCCCATTTACTCCCCGCCCAATTTACACCCCGCCTCATTTACTCCCCACCCGATTTACACCCTGCATGATTTACACCCCACCCCATTTACTTCCCGCCCGATTTACACCCCGCCCCATTTACTCCCCGCCCCATTTACTCCCCACCCGATTTACACCCCGCATGATTTACACCCCACCCCATTTTCTTCCCGCCCGATTTACACCCCGCCCCATTAACTCCCCGCCCCATTTACTCCCCACCCGATTTACACCCCGCATGATTTACACTCCACCCCATTTACTCCCCGCCCGATTTACACATCGAGCTCCTGATTTATGCCACGCCCGATTTACACCCTGCCCGATTTATTCCCCGCCCGATTTACTCCCCGCCTGATTTTTTCTTTCCCATTGACTTCAATATAAAAGCAAATCAGGGGGCCAGGGGGGAATGGAGGTGTAAAAGGGGCTACTGATTCATTTCGCCTGTTTTCACTCCAACTGTAAACCAATTTCATCCGATTGATGTAGATTTTCATTATTGGATGACTTTTATTCCCCAGGAGTTCAGATTGCAGTTAGGGACAGTTAATCTTCAGCAATGCAAATAAAAATCTCGAAGTGGCCAACAGCTAAACATATTGAATTCCTTGCTCAGTTCCTAGTTACAAAAAGAAAATACACAACAATGTAAGGAAGTTTAAATTATCTTAACTGTGATCTCTGTTTATGCCTGAATAGCAAGTCACAAGCAGCAGCTAATTTGAATAACCTCCTTAAAACCCTTCTCTTCGACCATGCTTTCTTTAAGCCCCCCCACCCTAACCCCATTACCCCACCTGCTCGGCATCTACTGCTTTTCCTTGTGAATGCAAGCTCTTTGGGATATCCTTCTGTATATGAGGAGTGCTATAGAGCGGCAAGTTGTTGTTGCTGTATTAATGTAGCATGAATAACAGAAGGTATTTGGAATGTTGGAATATTAAGGAGACAAATTACTCGCAGCTTCTTTTATTTACCCCCTGGGAAGAGGTGCGAATCACATGTTGCAGTTTCCAGTTAGTACATATTCCTTCAGTAAGTGTTAGGCAGATCCTGCTTAGCTCAGTTATATACAAGATGCAAGTTTATGCAAAATAAATCATCCGCAAGTACAAGAGAGCTCTGACAACCATAACGTTAAAGGGTTGTTTTGAATAAACTATCCTGATATGAATTCTGTTTATGCAATGTGCAGAGTACAAATTATTTTTATTAATATAATGCAATCAGCTCAAGTTTTACTTCAGTTTTGGCAGAAGGTTGCACGCAGTGAAAGGCTACAACTGATACACATTACGATGTCTCATGGTCCACTACTGCATGTTTCTGTATTGTCTGTTTTTTAGAAAGTTTCATAAAGCTCTGCCAGCAATGATTTCATCTTTTTTTTTGGCATGAGGTCATGCATTTAAAGTTGGCACAAATGCAATGCCAAAAGTATATTCTAATTAAACCTTGTACAGAGCACAGAATTGGCACTTGTGGCATTTTTCCAGAGAAAAAATGGTTTTGGCACTCCTTTTTGGTAGAGACAAACAAATGAGCATAAACCACCACTATGAACTCAACACCGTGTAAACTATAATCTGCAATCCTATGATAAATAAAGGCATTATAATAAGTTTTTCTGAATGCTTTTATTTTTCCACTATCCTTTGGGGATACTGATAATGCCATAGTAGTATGTGTGAGACTAGACAATTGCTTCTCATATAATGCATTAACCCATGTTGGTTTTTCTTTGCTATTTTTGTTGAATATGCCTTGATAATACAATGGCCCAACACTGCCCCTTAGCTTACGGAAATGTCAGAACTGTGGAAAATGTACAGCGGTCAAAAAGGAAAAACAGACTTCCCTGCAACATCAACCACAGCAAGAAGAGTAAACAGACCCAAAGCAGGAGACATAAAAAGTGGTGCAAGTGGTTATGAAAATAGAGGAAAAGAGAAAATAAAAGGCCATTAAGGGAGATGGTGGTTTTCAAATCTACAAAAGAAACAGACATAAAAAGTTAATTACAGGGTAATTCTTTTAATATCTGTTATCATCTTTTAACATCTGCAGTTCTCAAAACGAATGAGTGCCAGTCTGGTTTAATGGGCCTGGGATGAGACAATTTGACCTCACTGTATCAGTTTGAAATAGACAATGAACTGTGATATTCCACAAACTGGCCCACCTGGCCTTAATACACGTCTTTAATGTTTGCAGCCTTTTTTGTTAAACCTGTGCTGGTTCTAAAACACAAAATATTTCAACTCCAAAATCCTTTCCTGAAGGAAAAAAATGATCAAAATCCTAAAATGTGAGATGGATATTTCTTCATATAGAGCCTGCAGACAACAGGAATGATTTCTCCTGTACAAGGTGGAAATATCCATTCTGTCATAGCTTGAGAAGCTATGATTGGGGCAAGGCCACCTGGTCACACTATAATCTTGGAAAATGTAACTGTTAGTTTGAGAACAAACCAATGTCAAAGAGTGTAAATATATATGACCAAGAAATGTGCCCTCATGCCAGGCTGCAAAATAATTATTACATCAATAGCACAGCAATAATCTTGACAATAATTCCAATTTTCCCTGTTATACCAGGCAATATTTGTGAGACTGGCTCACAATAGGGAGGGAAAAAACTTTATCCTATTTAAGCCAAAGGGCCAGAGGAATGTTTTAAATTATTTGTCAAGTTCCCACGTTGAATTTTATGTCCACAGTATAAGCCTCACTCATAAAAAGGCCTGTTTGAATAACAACGACACCTTTTGATTGGTGTGATGCTGTCCCAACATAGTATAAGATATGCGATTTGAGAACCTTTTCATTCATTCATCTGACGAAGGAGATAATCTCCGAAAGCTTGTGATTTTAAAATAAATTTGTTGGACTATAACCTGGTGTTGTAAGATTCCTTACATTCATAAAAAGGAATGCTGGGAGCTGGCCTGCTGAAGCAGGCTTCTTAAAGGGAAAGGGTAGATTTATCAAGAAGAAAATGTTTTACTTTTTTTAATGTTTTATGTACCCTTTGCTGCACTTTGCTCCATACATTAGTTGTTTCTCCATTAGTCGGACACCTATATCGGGCAGGCAATCCGCTCCTCCATATTATAGCCGAACCAGTGAAGACCCCAGCTACTCTGCTATACTCGTGTGACAGAAGCCAATACGAATAAATCAACTGTGAAATGTGTTGAACAGGGAAACAACACATTTCTTTCACATTTTCTGTAATAACACTACCAAAGGCATTACAGGAACCAAGACTTGCTGTAGGGAAGCATATCTCACACATCTTGTGCTAAAATGTTAAACATGACATACAGGGTTTTGCACTTACATTCGAGTTGTGATTTTGTGAGTCAGGTGAAAATGGGGTTGTGATGGCCCACGGCATGGGCTCACCTGTGTCAGCAGCTCTGAGAATAGACTCTGCCAGATTTTGTGATAGGGGTCGCTCCTACTAATTTGAAAAGGCTACTAGCACAAAAAACAATTGCCGAGAGACCTTGACCTGTAGACACTTGGCCGGAGAGCATGAAATCCAGAAAGGCAGCAGTTCTCCAAGGGTTGCAGCTAATCATTAAATGGGGGGCTATGGTGGTGGCAGAAAAGCAGATGAATTGTTCAGTATGGCATAGCAGAGACATGTGGTAACATTACTGCCTTTAATGCTGAAGAGTTGGAGGTTGTGCTGCAGGAGGCTTTGCCAAAGGATGTTTACACTATTTAGGGATGTAGGCCATTCTCCAGTAAAAGCGCAGAGGCAAGCTACATGAACAGAAGTTGCTGACTGAATTAATATGGCCCCCTTGGTCCCTTTTACTTGTTTGCAAATGAGGAAGAAGATTGCTGGTATCAGGAAGATGTGTTCCTCATCACTGCACATATTTATTGTGGGCCCATCAAACATGGCAGCAACTCCCAAACCCTTGGGGAGATACCATTTCAATCATTGTACACTATCACTAGCAGTTTACACACACTGGGGTAATTTTGACTTTGGGTGATGGTGTAAAAAGGGCGATATCGATTCAGCCGCTCGGTATTCATCTCTCCCGATTTTCATTTCCATTAACTTCAATGGATATGAAAATCGGGAGAGATGTATAACAAACGGCTGAATCAATATCGCCCTTCTTACACCATCACCCAAATTCAAAATTACTCCCACTCTATCATTGTGCCAAAGCTGGACAGCCATTTCTTGCAGTTGAAGGTCAAGAAACAGTAAACAGGTGCTCAGCTTCCATGGTAACCTCTGCTGTTAGAGGTTTCTCAGTGGGGTCAGCAGCCGTGAATGTAAACGTTAACTCTAGTCTCCTAAAAGTCATTGCCCCAAGTGTTTCTTCACCTTCAAAAAATTCAGGCAACGTGGACTGCCAGGTAATGAACACACCATGGATGTGTTAACCCCTTAGATATTCATTTAGGATCCATCTCACATTGCTATCTGCATCTCCAGAGCTATGTTGTTGATCAGAACATCTGCGAAGACTGCTGCAATTTCCGAAGGAGATCGTCACAGGCACATAGGAACAGGAGTAGGCCATTCAGCCCCTCGTGCCTGCTCCGTCATTTGATAAGATCATGGCTGATCTGTGATTTAACTCCATATACCTGCCTTTGGACCATATCCCTTAATACCTTTGGTTGCCAAAAAGCTATCTATCTCACATTTAAATTTAGCAATTGAGCTAGTTTGCAGAAGAGAGTTCCAAACTTCGACCACCCTTTGTGTGTAGAAATGTTTTCTAATCTCGCTCCTGAAAGGTCTGGCTCTAATTTTTAGATTGTGCCCCCTACTCCTAGAATTCCCAACCAGCGGAAATAGTCTATCTCTATCCACCCTATCTGTTCCCCTTAATATCTGATAAACTTCGATCAGATCACCCCTTAACCTTCGAAACTCGAGAGAATACAACCTCAATTTGTGTAATCTGGCCTCGTAACTTAATCCTTGAAGTCCGGGTATCATTCTAGTAAACCTACGCTGCACTCCCTCCAAGGCCAATATGTCCTTCCGAAGGTGCGGTGCCCAGAATTGCTCACAGTACTCCAGGTGTGGTCTAACCAGGGTTTTGTATAGCTGCAGCATAACTTCTGCCCCCTTGTACTCCAGTCCTCTAGATATAAAGGCCAACATTCCATTGCCGCCTTGATTATTTTCTGCACCTGTTCATGACACTTCAATGATCTATGTACCTGAATCCTTAAGTCCCTTTGGACATCCACTATTTTTAACTTTTTACCATTTAGAAAGTACCCTGTTCTATCCTTTTTTGATCCAAAGTGGATGACCTCACATTTGTCTACATTGAATTCCATTTGCCATAGTTTTGCCCATTCACCTAATCTATCAATATCGCATTGTAATTTTATGTTTTCATCGACACTGCTTACAATGCCACCAATCTTTGTGTCATCGGCAAACTTAGATATGAGACTTTCTATGCCTTCATCTAAGTTGTTAATAAATATTGTGAATAATTGAGGCCCCAAGACAGATCCCTGCGGGACTCCACTAGTCACATCCTGCCAATGTGAGTACCTACCCATTATCCCGACTCTCTGTCGCCTTTCGCTCAGCCAACTTCCTAACCAAGTCCGTACTTTTCCCTTGATTCCATGGGCTTCTATCTTAGCTAACGGTCTCTTATGTGGGACCTTATCAAATGCCTTCTGGAAGTCCATATAAATAACATCCATGGACATTCCCCTGTCCACTACTTCAGTCACCTCTTCAAAAAATTCAATCAGCTTTGTCAGGCACGACTTACCTTTCACAAATCCATGCCGGCTCTCTCTGATTAACTGAAAATTCTCGAGGTGTTCAGTCACCCTATCCTTAATTATAGACTCCAGCATTTTCCCCACAACAGGTGTTAGGCTAACTGGTCAATAATTCCCTGGTTTCCCTCTCTCTCCTTTCTTAAAAATCGGATTGACGTGCAATTTTCCAATCTAAAGGGACAGTTCCTAAATTTAGAGAACTTTGAAAGATTATAGTTAGGGCATCTGCTCACCTACTTCCTTTAAAACCCTGGAATGGAAACCATCTGGTCCTGGGGATTTGTCACTCTTTAGTGCTATTATTTTCTTCATTACTGTTGCTTTACTTATGTTAATTTTATCAAGTCCCTGTCCCCGATTCAATATTAGTTTTCTTGGGATTTCCGGCATGCTATCCTCTTTTTCTACTGTAAATACTGATGCAAAGTAATCGTTCAACATGTCCGCCATTTCCCCATTGTCAATGACAATATCCCCACTTTCAGTTTTTAAGGGGCCACTAGAACTATGCAAACTCCTGCAGTCAGACATTGGTACAATTCTTAGGACAGGGACAACTCTGTCAGTGACTCTGCCGGTAAAGCTGCATTGAACCTTTATGGAGCAGGGTCCATCCAAGCCCCTATGGGAGATCTATACAGTATCTTCTGACCTTCAGTGCACACATGCATCATGTGCTGGAGAAGTCCCAGGAATTCCTAGCAAGACTCTATGAGGGCAGAGACCTAACGTAGTGAGCCTCCACCCCTTTCCTTCTGTCCTGCACCTGGAACACTGATTCTCCATGATGTGGAGATGCCGGTGATGGACTGGGGTTGACAATTGTAAACAATTTTACAACACCAAGTTATAGTCCAGCAATTTTATTTTAAATTCACAAGCTTTCGGAGGCTTCCTCCTTCCTCAGGTGAACGTTGTTGTAACTTGGTGTTGTAAAATTGTTTACAACTGATTCTCCAGGCACAGAGCAGAGGAAAATCTGCCCTCAATTCTCAACAAATATTGTCATTTGCTTCATATGAAGAGAACTGTCAGGACATATTTCTGTGTCAGACACAACAAGTTTAGTTAAACTTTACAATGTGTTCTGTAGGTGTGTTCTGTGGGCGGAACTTTGACTGGTGCGTAAAACAGATGGTAGCGGATCATCCGCCCGTTGTACACCCCACCCGATTCTCCTTTCTATTGACTTCCGCCCAGGTGGTTTGCCCTGATTTCTCCTTATTGTCAGTGTATGGTGTGTGTCTCTTACTTTCTAAACTTGTGCTCCTTCTAAGTGTTTCCCCAGTGGAAGGATGAAGTCAGGTGGCTGGCTACTGTGCCTCTAGGGGGCGCAGGTGGCCCAGTACCTCCTTGTGCTGATTCAGTAGATAACCCTGCAACGACAGGCACTGCGAGCATTAATGCAGTGGCTGCCTGGGCCTGTATGCTAGGAGACACATTAGTAACCATTTTAGTGGGCAGCAGGGGGTTATAGATCTGGTGTCACCATATGAGACACCTCCATCATCCATATCGCTCCTACCATTCCGCTTTTACTGAGAACTCCCTCAGCTCGCATAGAGATCTGAGAATCAGTGGATCATTGGGTAGCAATCAGGTTGTTAAAGTCCTGTGCTATGGCTGCATCAATCTGATTCCCAAACATGGTGAATCAGACAAGACAAACTGCTGTAGACAGGAGCCCAACGTCTATAATGCTCCAATCATGGCATTTGTAAAGCAACCTGTGGCTGAGCTCAGGGGGCTGAGCTGCAGAGGTCACTAGAGTCACCATCCTCTTCAGGCAGTCATGCAGATCCACACAGTTTGTGGATTCCTCCATGGATGCCCGGAAACTGTAAAGGCTGCTCGGCACCTCCTCAGTTGACTGCACAAACTGCTAACTGCTAAAGTGTAAACAGACCTGTGAGCTCCTAATCCTGAGCTCAGCAGTTTACAGGGGCTATTGAGCTAAGGGTGCTGAACATGAGCACTTATTTAAAATGAACTGAGCTCGCAGTGGAGTGCAAAGACATGCAGGACCTAAAGAGCAGTGGCCCTGTTCCCCCCCCCCACCCCCTATCCCCCAGCACCCAGACCACATTGTCCCGGTGCTGTATAAATGTGTGTAACCTCATAACACTGGAATTTACAAATATAATATGTATATTAGTGTAGTGACATAATGTACTTCTATCCTTTTAGAATGCAAAATTGCAGCAGGGAGATCCTTACTCATGCAATGCCCCAAACACTTTCAGATCTTAAAATATTAACCAATTTTTAATGTAGAAATGAACTCATCAGTCTTGCACAGAAGAACTGGTGTAGAACAAAAAGATTAGCCTGAAGGTGAGAAAAAGCGATAAATGAATACCACAGTCAAACAGCATCCCTCTTCAGACATCACTAATGCAGGTTACAGAGTGAATCAGTTTAATTAACAGGTACTTGCATCCTTTGACTCAACAGGATGTCAACTCAGGCAGTAGGCTGAGAGGAAATGACAACAAACTTCAAAAGGATTGACACCTGCTGACTTATTTGTAAAGCCTAAAACGCAACCTCCTGTTACATAAAATAACACAGCATGACAAATTATAACAAGGTGGTTTTAAATATCATACGGCAGCCTTCTGCTCCGTTTGCCTTACTTTTACACCTCAGTAATCTGAGTATTAGTTGACATAGGGATATTTCAAGTAGGGATTAGTGATACTGAAGAATATGTTTACAATTTTGCTAGAAATACTGAACAGAAAAATCCTCACAACACATTTATTTTGTAACCACACATCAACCTGAGGGATTCTTACCCAGTTGAGAGTGGAGATTGATAATTCTAAGCAGGTGAGGATATCATGTTGTTAAATGTCTGCTTTCTTGAGTGCACAATTGTATTAGCCAATCCGCTTTTATTGCCCTTTATTTTATAAACCATATTTTGTGATTTTAGTAATTTATCCTTGAAAACATGCCCGTTTAACCCTGAATAAATACATCTGTTTATCTGGATCAAAGAGTTCCCACAACTATTGTCACTCTTGCTCCTTGATCAGTCATCCAGTGTCAATGGGACCTGACAATGTCACCTTGAAAAAAAGGAAAGAGGAAGCAGTGAGTGATTGTATAGTAGATTAGAGCACAGCTCTTCTGACTCTGCAATCTGGATTTCAAAGCAAATCAGAATAATACATGCATTCATATAGTACTTTATTTTTATTTGTTCATGGGATGTGGGCATTGCTGGCAAGGCCAGCATTTATTGCCCATCCCTAATTGCCCTTGAGAAGGTGATGGTGAGCCGCCTTCTTGAACCGCTGCAGTCCGTGTGGTGAAGGTTCTCCCACAGTGCTGTTAGTTAGGGAGTTCCAGGATTTTGACCCAGCGACGATGAAGGAACGGCGATATATTTCCAAGTCGGGATGGTGTGTGACTTGGAGGGGAACATGCAGGCGGTGTTGTTCCCATGTGCCTGCTGCCTTTGTCCTTCTAGGTGGTAGAGGTCGCGGGTTTGGGAGGTGCTGTCGATGAAGCCTTGGCGAGTTGCTACAGTGCATCCTGTGGATGGTACACACTGCAGCCACGGTGCGCCGGTGGGGAAGGGAGTGAATGTTTAGGGTGGTGGATGGGCTGCCAATCAAGCGGGCTGCTTTGTCCTGGATGGTGTCGAGCTTCTTGAGTGTTGTTGGAGCTGCACTCATCCAGGCAAGTGGAGAGTATTCCATCACACTCCTGACTTGTGCCTTGCAGATGGTGGAAAGGCTTTGGGGAGTCAGGAGGTGAGTCACTTGCCACAGAATACCCAGCCTCTGACCTGCTCTTGCAGGCACAGTATTTATGTGGCTGGTCCAGTTAAGTTTCTGGTCAATGGTGACCCCCAGGATGTTGATGGTGGGGGATTCAGCGATGGTAATGCCATTGAATGTCAATGGGAGGTGGTCAGACTCTCTCTTGTTGGAGATGGTCATTGTCTGGCACTTGTCTGGCGCGAATGTTACTTGCCACTGTTCTTCAAATACTCTTCGAATATTCTTCGAATACTGTCATGTTATAAACTCAAATCCTTGAACTCACAACTTCTTGACTCAGAGGTAGGAGTGCAACCAACTAAGTCATGCCAACACTTCGATAAAGTCTCCTGAAGATCTGATGGTTGAAGTGAAATGGAGTTAGGAAGTTACAACCCCAGAGTCTAGTTGACATGAATCCACATCACAGAGGGACCCGTAAACTGACCACCATCCTTACCCACAGCCAGCCGTGCCCTGACTTTTAACCATGCTGTTGCTGTTGCTCAACTAGCCTTGGCTCAGTTGTAGCACTTTGAACTCTGAGTCAGAAAGTTGTGGCTTCCAGCTCCACTCCAGAGATTTGAGCACATAACCTAGGATGACACTCCAATGCTGACGGAGATGCTGTCTTTTGGATAAGATATTAAACTAAGACACTGTCTGCCTTCTCAGGCGGTTGTAAAAGATCCCTGTGCCAATATTTGAAGAAGAACAGTGGAATTTTCTCTATGTCCTGCCCAGCATTTATCCTTCAACCAACATCAGTAAAACAAATTATCCGGTCATTTATCTCACTGCTGTTCGTAGGACCTTGCTGCGCGTAATTTTGGCTACCATGATTCTCCATATTACAACAGTGACTACATTTCAAAAGGACTTCAATTGCTGTGAAGCACTTTGCGATGTCCTGAGAATGTGACAGCCACTATATAAATGCAAGTTCTTTAATCACATTGCAAACCCGGACCATAAATCTTATCCACACTTGCGTTGAACCAGGCTCTGACCTCCATACTATGGCTGCTTCTAAAATACTGCCAGGCTCTCTGATTATCTTTATCCTATTGTAAGCTCAACTCTATCCGCGCTGCTCAAACTCTTGAAACTAAATCTCCTCTAAACACCGACCCTTCTCTTTGTATATGAGTTGATCTCCCATCATGTTGCTCATAGCCAAACTTCATAAAATGTTACATTTTACTCTTCCTGTTATTGTGTCTCTGGGCTCCTGTAACACATGCAGGTGGGAAAGAAACTGAAGACTGGAAAGGACCAAATAACTCAAGCCAGAAAAGAGCAAGAGCTTAGAAGAGAGTAGGAGGCCAGACTAGCCAAATTGGAGGAATATGTTTTGGGGCTAGACACTTTTTCAAGTGATGTGGGTGATGCAGAGACTGAAGAGCATAATGCTTTTTGCTCATAGGCATTTTGTAACAAAATATGGCAAAGGATGAACACATAGGCATTGTTGTGCTATGTTGCACCAACAAGGTGAAAATCAATACTACACTGAATAGTGATTATTATTTCACAAACCTCAGCACTCCCCGGGCCCTTACACCTTTCCAATATATGGGGCTCGATTTTAAAACAAAAGTTCGGGTACATTGGGGGTGGCGGGGGCAAAGAAAATCAGCTTTTCAAAGAGCGGGCAGGAATCCCGGCTGCAAGACGCCGAAGAACGCGTATGACCCAGAGCCATCTGAGTGAGCGCGGTGTTCCCGAACCCGGAAGTCCCGCCAGCAATTAAATCCGGCGGGACGATATTTAAACCAGCAATTCACCTAGTTAAAGTCGTTAAAAAATGAATAAGTGTAATTTAGAATGAAGGCAAGCAGTTTTAACGCTGTCTCAACATGTTTCCCGTGCTGTATGAAACACGGAATTGGGAAGTCGTAGGGTTTCAGCCAGCAGCCATTTGGACATTTAAATCCCTGTTTGATAGATGGGGATAAAAGGTGAGTTATTGCAGCAGGGCACTCAGTTCTCTCAGACAAACTTTTGGCTGGGAGATCTTTATGCTTAGACTGAGAATTCTTGGTTTCCACTCAGAATCGTTCTGTTTACACATATTTACTAACCTTTCGGATCCCCTCAAACTGACACCATCAGGACGGGGGGTGCGATGGCTGCATTCACCACGACATCCGAGGACGAGGAACATCACCATCCTCGCCAGGCACAGCGTGCACTTCCGCCACTTGTAGCTCCACAACACAGTGCTGCGCCACAGGGACCTGCACAAGAGCACAGAGGGGAACAACAGAGGGACCCCGCAGAAGGCACTACCCTCATCAGAGGGTATACAGACCGAAGCTCAGCTTCCTGGACTTCACTGAGGAGCAGTGTTTACGGAGGCTGAGAGTGAGTCACCAGGTGGTTGCAGACATCTGCAGCCTCCTTCATGCTGAGCTGCTCCCGGCTGGGCCTGGTGGCATCTCTTTACCCGTTGCTGTTAAAATGACCACTGCCCTCAACTTCTTCACCTGTGGATCATTCCAAGGTGCCACCGATGACACGCTGGCGTCTCTCAGTCGGCTGCACACAAGTGCATGAGACAGATCACCAACGGTTTGTTTTGCAGAGCCTTGCCGTACATCAACTTCCCCATGGAAGACCTCAGCCAGATGGAGAGGGCAGTGGGATTCCACACTATGGCTGGCTAGGATACGTGTATAGGATGCAATCGATTGCACCCATACAGCAATCCGAGCACCTCCACACGAGCCAGGACTGTTCACCAACAGAAAGGGGTATCACTCCATCAACGCTCAGCTTATTTGTAACCACCGCAAAAGATTTCTTCACGTGTGCACCAGATTCCCTGGCAGCTGCCATGATTCGTTCATTCTGAGAGAATCCAACATCCCAGACCTCTTCCACGCACCAAACACCCTTAAAGGCTGGCTCCTCCGGGACAAGGGATACCCCCTGCAAACGTGGCTGATGACACCTCTGAGGAACCCCATCAGCGAGCAACAGGGTCGATACAGCAGCCACATCGCCACCAGGCCTATAATTCAACATGCGATAGGACTGCTGAAGATGCGATTTCAATGCCTTGATCGTTCTGGGGGACTGCTTTAATACGCACCAGCAAGAGTGGGTCACAATATAGTAGTGTGTTGTGTCTAAAGGCTGACAAGTCCTCTGGTCCTGATGGCTTGCATCCGAGGGTCTTAAAGGAAGTGGCTACAGAGATAGTGGATCCATTGGTTGTAATCCTCCAGAATTCACTAGATTCTGGAAAGGTCCCAGCTGATTGGAAAACCGCAAACGTAACACCCCTATTCAAGAAGGGAGTGAGACAGAAAGCAGATAACTAGAGACCAGTTAACCTAACATCTGTCATTGGGAAAATGCTACAATCCATTATTAAGGAAGTAGTAGCAGGACATTTGGAGACTCCTAATACAATCAAGGACAGTCAACATGGTTTTATGAAGGGGAAATCGTGTCTGACAAATTTATTAGAGTTCTTTGAGGAAGTATCGGGCAGGGTGGATAAAGGGGAACCAATGGATGCAGTATATTTGGATTTCCAAAAGACATTCGATAAGGTGCCACATAAAAAGTTGCTGCACAAGATAAGAGCTCATGATGTTGGGGGTAATATATTGGCATGGATAGAAAATTGGCTAACTAACAGAAAACAAAGAGTCGGGATAAAAGGTTCACTTTCAAAATGGCAATCTGTAACTAGTGGGGTGCCGCAGGGATCAGTGCTGGGGCCTTAACTATTTACAATACATATCAATGACTTGGATGAAGGAACAGAGTGTCTTGTGGCCAAATTTGCTGATGATACAAAGATAGGTGGAAAAGCAAGTTGCAATGAGGACACAGAGTGTCTGCAAAGGGATAATGACAGGTTAAGCGAATGGGCAAAAATTTGGCAGATGGAATATAATGTGGGAAAATGTGAAGTCATCCACTTTGGGAGAAAAATAAAAAAGCAAAATATTATTTGAATGGAGAAATACTTCAAAATGCTGCGGTACAGAGTGATCTGAGTGTCCTCGTACATAAAACACAAAAAGTCAACATACAGGTGCCGCAGGTAATCCAGAAGGATTATTGGCCTTTATTTCTAGGGGGATGGAGTCATGCTATAATTGTACAGGGTGCTGGTGAGACCACGCCTGGAGTACTGCGTACAGTTCTGGTGCCCTTATATAAGGAAGGATATACTTGCATTGGAGGCAGTTCAGAGAAGGTTCATAGGTTGATTCCGGGTATGGAAGGGCTGTCTTATGAGGAAATATTGAACAGGTTGGGTCTATACGCAATAGAGTTTAGAAGAATGAGAGGAAATCTTAGTGAAACATATAAGATTCTGAGGGGATTCGATAGGGTAGATGCTGAGAGGATGTTACCCCTCATGGGGGAAACTAAAACTAGGGGGCATAGTCTCAGAATAAGTGGTCATCTATTTAAGACGGAAATGAGGAGGAATTTCTTCTCCCAGAGAGTCGTGAATCTTTGGAATTCTTTACCCCAAAAAGCTGTGGAGGCTGAGTCATTGAATATGTTGGCCAGGGGCTGCAGAAGGTAACCTGAGATGTCGGCTGCTGATACACACAGGCAGGAACGACTTTTGAACTAAAGTAACCTGAGTTCAGTCCTGGCCTCAGCTGGCTGGAACCGGTCTGAATTAACTAAGTTTTGTGAAAGACAAAGGAAATGTGATAAGACACAAGTCCTTATTTAGAAAAGGAGTAATGAGGTAATGCTACCTAAGTCCTTGGGACAGAGCCAATGAGGAGAAGACCCAGGCAAAAGTGAGCAGGCCTAAACAAAAGGGAGAGAGACAGCACAGCTTGAAGAGATAAGATTCGGAATAAGAATGAAGGATCTGGGGCGTGGAGCCAGAGCGAAGACTCCGGAGACCAACCATCGCAGAAGTGGAAGAACCTACGTCAGGGACGTAGAGACGATGTCAAGAGAGAGAGAGAACGGAACGCCTGGCCAGTGTCAGCTTTCCTTTTCGGGTATTATCCTTTATATTCTGTGACCACTCAGGGAGTGTCAGAGAAACCTAGTGGGTGTGCGTTTAGATCTTAGTTTGGGTATAAGACTGTATAACCTGGTGTAAACTGCACGCCTATATCTAACCAGACGTATAAGCTATATGTATATGATCTAACGGCATGAATAAAGTGAATTGAGAGTTAAGACAGAATTGACTCTTCTCCTCTGTGTACTCAGCCAGTAACCGTAACTGGTGACCTCTGGTCAACAAATACATTCAAGGCTGAGTTGGACAGGATATGGGGAAAGGGCAGGAAAGTGGAGTTGAGGTAAAAATCAGATCAGCCATGATCTCATTAAAGGGCGCAGCAGGCTTGAAGGGCCAAATGGCCTACTCCTGCTCCTATCTCTTATGGTCTTATGGTCCTGCACAACATAGCGCAACAGAGAGGGGTACAGGGTGATGAGGCCCCATGCCCTCATCCTGCATCCACATCTGCAATCAACATAGAGGAGGAGCAGCAGGAGGAGGAGGAGGACGAACCCATGGGCAGAGCAGCAGCTCACCTGGTTACTCGTGAGGCCAGGGAGTCACTCATATGTGAATGGTTCTCATAAGATCACAAAGTGAGAATAATTCAGTCCTCACACCACCTGAAAGAAAAACACGACAGTCTGTCAGACACCCTTTTGCATACTCTTCATGATCACAAATCCTTAGCCTTTCTCTTTCTACCGCTTCTACGTGGAGCATCCCCTGCAGCTGCAGCAGAGGTAGTGGCAGGTTGCTCATGTTCATGCCCTGACTGTTTAGATGCTTTCAGCCTATGTCCTCTGGTTTTTGGAGCCTGTGAGGGCCCCGCCAAAGATTGCTCCACCTGCACCTGTGCAGGGGCTGACGCGGCCACCTGGAGAGAAGGCAGCATTGCGGGAACTGGTTGAGAGGGGGGCAACAGGTGAGAAGTGGGAGGGCTTTGAGTGGCGTCCCCACTTCCATGTCCCCTTTCACCATCATCCCTCTCCTAGACCAGGCCCACATCACTCCTACCACACTGCTGGAGAACAGTTTGGAGGACATGTATGATGCCTTGGAAGCCCAGTTGCAAAGTTTCTGTCTGCCTGTTTAAGGTGGCAGAATGTTGTTCATCGTGAATCCGAATGGCCATTGTTAGGGCCTAAATGGATTCATTTGTGAGCCGTGCTTGAAGCTCAATGGCAGACATTTCCGCAGTTACCTCAGATATTCGTACAGTTATGTGCAACACTGTCTCAGACTGTTTCTCACATACCTGTGCCACCATTCCACTAATCCTCTGCACTATTGTGGAGAATGCGCATGGCACCTGTTCCAGTACCTCACAAATGTGCTGCTGTCCCTCGATCATTCTCCTTTTAAAGGATGGCCCCCAGGGTTCAGCATCTGCGTCCAGCTGAGCAGAGCCTGGAGAGGAGTGCTCCCACTGACACGGACTCTCCACAGCTGCCCCTGCCACCAGTGTCTGCTCGTGCTCACTTGTGTGTGGTGACTCACCGGGTGCCAACCCAACTAACTCACTACTAGGACTCACCGAGGTGTGAGTATCTGCGCTGGTGGATGGCTCGGTAAGATGTGACGGTGCCCCCTCAGAGGCCGGCAGGTCCTCTGAGGAATCGCCCTCTCCTGTCACTGCGGTTGTTGAATGGCCTGTAAGAGAACAGAAGGCGATATTAAGCATGATCACAGATGTGTTGTGTTGCAATGAGCATACTGAGGTGTTCAACATGCCAAGCATTGTTAACATCAATTCATATTGTGTGTGATGAATGTTAAAGTTGTGTCACCAGACGGTTGTGGGGTGCCAGTCTCGGCATTCTCGACGGACAGGCACTTGAGGGTGCGGCTGATCGCCAGGGCCTCCTCCTCCAGATTTGTGAGGACCCCCACTATTTGTTGTGGCCCCCTCCAGTCCTCGCCCACTTGTGTGCATTTTGCACCCTCTTCTAGAAGGGGAGAAAGTACAGACGTGTAAGTGAGTGATGGTGAAGTGGTCAGCCAATGAATGCATTGATTTGGGTGAGGCTGACCATGAAAGAGGGGCATCAGAGGGTGAGTATGAGACAGAGACATCACATTGGGTGAGGATTGGGGTGAGTGGTAGTGGTGGGGTGACTAATGGGGAGGTGAGGAAGTGCTGAGGAAGTGAAGGTAAGTTGAGGATGAGCCTTAAGTGGGCGTGAGAAGTGATGTGATGGAATCGTCTTGGCAGTGCAGAATGAGTTGGGGGTGGGGGCAGTGATGTAGAAGATGGAATGTAGGATAATCAATAAGTGTACTCACTTTTGCTGACCTAGTTAGGTCATTGAAGCGCTTCCTGCACTGGACCCAAGTACGGGATATGTTGCTGCTGTTGGTGACCTCCTCTGCCACCTCAAGCCAGGCCTTCTTGGTGGCAGAAGCAGGGAGCTTCCTCCTGTCAGTCTGGTAAAATAGTTCCCTCCTCCTCCTCACCCCGGCCAGCAGCACCTCAAGTGAGACATCGCTGAACCTTGGCCCCTGTGCTGCTCCGTTGTGTCTTTTTGCTCCTTGGTCCAGAAAATCCATTGCAGCAATGGCTCTTTAAATCTAGACACTGCAGCCGACAGCCTGTCATGCAGGTGCGCAGTCCGCCCACTGCGCAGCTTTCGGACGGCAAACCCGGAAACAAGATTAATGGCCACTAATTAAGTCGCAATCGCTTGGGGAGCGGAAAGTTTTTATTATTCGAGTTTACCGCTCACCCATTGACCCCCCACCCACCCACTGCCATCCCGCCGCCTTATTAAAATCATGCCCATGATCTTCATAATTTTCTCCTCATAGTGAGTAAGGGTTTTTTATTTGTTGCATGCCACCACCAATTTCAGGGTGATACCTGTTGTAGGCCACCTTCTCCCGCAAAGAAAAGAACCTATATGCATTGCTTAAGATGTAATTTTACGCAAAGAAGCAAAGGTTATGTAAAGGTATCTCTAGTTCCAGGTCTAACAACTAGTGGAAGTTTGGAAATCACAGTGAGTACTTTCATGCAGTCAGTTCTTTCTGTGTATAAGAATAGCCAGTGAACAATCTTTTTTCAACTGCTAAGAAGTATGTTTGCATTTTTAGTCTGTTGCAATACTTCTGTAATAGCCTCATTATCGCTCTTGTGCTCCTTTTGCAGTAAGTTACTGAATAAATTCTCTCACAATAATATGATTAAATTTATCCATTAAATAGTTTTTTGTGTATTTTAATGCTTTCATTAAATTTTTTACTTGAAGGCCTCGATCTCTACCAAAAGCTTCGGCTTGGACTTGATATTTTTGCCCAGACCTGTGACTCTTTGGGCTGAATATGGATTGTTCATTCTAAGCATGTGCAGTTTACTTAGTAGCACAGAATGTATCAGTACTGTTAAGTCAGCTGTATAGATGGAATATCTCTCTTTAGATTCTAGCACTTTCTGCCCAGTAGCTGTTCTTCAAATAATTTTGAAAAACAAGATGCCAACTTTCAAAAGGTTTACTGATAGTAAAATTTATATTGAATATTTTCTTTAAAAAGAGAGAGCCTGGTTGTGTGTGTCTGTGCGTGCATCTGTGAGAGAAAAAAATAACATTGTTCTGATTACATATCTGTTATAACTTTTGTTTTGTGTTTTATAAATTTTAAATTGTATATTAAGCTAAAAGAGGAGGAAGGGAGGGGGAGACACAAAGACCAAAGTCAGAGAAAGGGGTGGGGGGGTGAGAGAAACTATGGTCAGACAGAAAAGAAAAGAGGTGAAAGAGAGGCTGTGTGCTTTCTTCATTTAATGTTACTTTAATTTTCAAAAAATGGTTGAATTTAGAAGCCAAGTAATTATCTCCACCTGTGCTTTATCTCCAACTGACAGTTAGAAAAGGCCAATGCTAATCACTTACACCTGTGAGACAGAGATTATAATTTCTAACACCGAGGAAACAGAGATAGAGAAACAAAGACATAAATAGATAGAAAAAAAGACAGGCAGTTCTTCATTCTAATTAGGAACATAAAAAATAGGAGCGGGAGTAGGCCATACGGCCCCTCGAGCCTGCTCTGCCATTCAATCAGATCATGGCTGATCTTCAACCTCAACTTCACTTTCCTGCCCGATCCCCATATCCCTTGATTCCCCTGCAGTCCAAAAATCTATCAATCTCAGCCTTGAATATATTCAACGACTCAGCATCCACCGCCCTCTGGGATAGAGATTTCCAAAGATTCACAAGCCTCTGAGTGAAGAAATTTCTCCTCATCTCAGTCTTAAATGGCCGACTCCAAATTGATTTCTTTAAAAAACACAGTTGAATTTTGAAAGCAAACAAAGACTCTTTGAGGTTAGAGGTACGACAACAACAACTTGCATTTATATAGCGCCTTTAACGTCGTGAAATGGCCCAAAGGGCTTCACAGGAGCGATTATCAAACAAAATTTGACACTGAGCCACATAAAGAGATATTAGGACAGGTGACCAAAAGCTTGGTCAAAGACGTAGATTTTAAGGAGTGTCTTAAAGGAGAAGAGAGAGATGCGAATAGGTTTAGGGAGGGCATTTCAGAGCTTAGGGCCTAGGCAGCTGAAGGCACAGCTGCCAACGGTAGAGTGATGAGAATCAGAGATGCGCAAGAGGCCTGAATTGGACGAGCACAGAGATCTTGGAGGGCTGTACGGCTGGAGGAGGTTACAGTGGTAGGGAGGGGCAGGGCTATGGAGGGATTTGAAAACAAGGATGAGAATTTTAAAATCAAGGCGTTTCCGAACCGGGAGCTAATATAGGTCAACGATGGGTGAACGGGACTTGGTGCGAGTTAGGATATGAGCAGCAGAGTTTTGGATGAGCTCAAGTTTACGGAGGGTGCAAAGTGGGAGGCCAGCTGGGAGAGCATTGGAATAGTTGAGTCTAGAGATAATAAAGTCATGGATGAGGGAATCAGCAGCAGATGAGCTGAGGAAGGGGCTGAGATGTGCAATGTTACAGAGGTGGAAGTAGGCGGTCTTGGTGATGGAGAGGATACGGGGTCAGAAGCTCAACTCAGGTTCAAATAGGGCACCAAGGTTGCGAACCTGTCTGGTTCAGCTCAGAGACAGATGGAGTCGGTGGTTAGGGAACGGAGTTCGTGGCGGGGACTGAAGACAATGACTTCAGTCTTCCCAATATTTAATTGGAGGAAATTTCTGCTCGGACAAACAGTGTGACAAATCAGAGGTAGTGGAGGGGTCGAGAGAGGTGGTGGTGAGGTAGGGCTGGGTATTGTTAGAATACATGTTGAATCTGATGTCGTGTTTTCGGATGATGTCGCCGAGGGGCAGCATGTAGATGAGAAGTAGGAGGGGGCCAAGGATAGATCCTTGGGGGATTCCAGAGGTAACGGTGCGGGAGCGGGAAGAGAAGCCATTGAAGGTGATTCTCTGGCTATGACTGGATAGATAGAAATGGAACCAGGCGAGAGCAATAGAGAAGAGGGGTTGGAGGAGGATGATGAGGTCAACTGTGTCAAAGTCTGCAAGCAGACTGAGAAGAATGGGAAGGAATAGGTTACCATGGTTACAATCACAGTCCATCACCGGCATCTCCACATCACAATCACATAGGATGTCATTTGTGACTTTGATAAAGGCTTTTTCAGTGCTGTGGCAGGGGCGGAAACCTGATTGGAGGGGTTCAAAAAGAGAGTTCCGAGAAAAATGGGCAGCAATTTCGGAGGCAACAGCAATTCCAAGGACTTTGGAAAGGAAAATGAGATTGGAGGAGGGGCGGTAGATTGCAAGGACAGAGAGGTTAAGGAGGGGCGTGATGACGGCAGATTATAAGGGGAGGGGGCCAGTACCTGAGGAGAGGGTACCATTAACAATATCAGCTAACATGGGGGCCAGGAAGGGAAGTTGGGTGGTCTACAGTTTGGTTGGAGTGAGTGGGGGAGTAGATGGACAATTAAGCGTGAGCTGAGGGACAGCAGAAGAAGGAAGAGGTGAGGTTACAAGAGTTGAATGGTAAGTTCAAAAGTGAAGAGGTCGGAGTAGTAATGAAAGTGAAGGTGTGATAGGAATGGAAATGGGTAGTGGGAAGATAAAAGGGTAGGGGACATAATGGAAGTGAGGGGGTGGGGGATGCACGAGTGACTGGGGGTGAGGATGGAACAGGAGCTACTGAATGCCACATTTTCCTTGCAACCCCAACCCCAAATGCAGTCTGCAACCATTGGTGGCTCCCTCTCCTGCCACATCAAACAATTCCACTCACCATCTCTGTCCAACAGGAAAGAAGAAAATAAAATGACAGAGAGAAGCAGTAGAAGACAGAGTGAGGAGCAAAATTAAGAGTTAATGGGAAAGAAGCTGCAGAGAAGAGAAAGCAAAAGAGACAAACAGCAACAAGAAAACAGCGGAGACTGGTAAGAGAGTGACCAGTTTCTCCAACTTACCATGTGCAATGAAGATTGACGAGTATATTTAAAGTCCTTGCCTCCAGCAACTATCCATCATGACTAATCTGAAATTTTCACAGTTCAGCACGTCACACCTCAGGGCAAAAATTAATGGTTACTGAAATGAAAACTGATCTGTTGGATCATTAATCAAATATACAATAGATTAAACATGGCTGATCACTTAGTAAGTATTAATGAGAAATAAGCAACTAGCAGAAAACAGAGCAATTAAATCAATCTTTTTTTTGAAAGGAACAAATCTCAAACTGAAGAACAGCAGCAAGTGGCCAATCAAATCACTCCAAAAAATGTATAAAGTTATTTGAGCCACTATATTGAAAAGTGAAATTTATAAAATAAAAAAACCTATAAAAATTAAGCAATTCTGAATTAAATGCTTATAGTTTGTAGACCCCTGGAAAATGTTTTCTTGGAAAGATCGTCTCCTGTGTCAGAAGCCTGAGGCTGAATTGTGAGTAGTTGAATAGAGTCTGAATTATTAGATTGAGTTTGCTCACCATTTTGTCTGAAAATGCCGTAGCTCCTCCTGATTGGTTGCAGTCCATGTCAACATAGCAAGCCCCTTACTTCTTCAATTTGGCTCCAGGTCGCACATTAAGGGCCTTTTCATTCTGAGTTTAATGAAACAACCATACATTGGAGTTGTCGGACGGGTGCATTAAATATTAGGAGGTAGATTTTAGTCACCACCAACTGGGTGGTAATCTGGCGGAGCGGATCGCACGCACTTTATAGAAACTGCCCAATTTTCATTCCATTTTCACTCCGCCAGATTATCACCTAGGCAGTGAAGATGAAAATCTATCCACAGAACTTTTTTTTAATGAAGAACAGCAAGACTAGCCATTCATAGAGCTCGCTGTTTGAAAGTCATCCCCTCCTTCTCACATCCAGGGATAGAAAAGCCAAGAAACCTGTGAGGCAACAAATTCTTTGTATAAAAATATTATGACAATGTAAGCTACTCACCTTCCCAATCCAAGTGTTGCCATCTTATCCAAGTGCTTCTTGGTCCATCAAGATGTGAAAGAAAGTGAGCAGTGAAAAAGTCTGAGAAAGCAAAAACTGAAGGAGTAAGAGCAAGAAAGCAAGAAATAATAGAGGAGGGTGAAAGAGAGTGAGAAGTGAAGCTAGAAGAGTGAGAGACCTGAAAATGGAGGGAAAGTAAGAGAGACACAAGTGGATAGGAGAAGGGAGAGTCAAAGAAGTGAAGGAGAGAAAGAGAAACACGTAAAGGAAAGGAGAAAAAGAGATTTTTCTGAAGACTACCCAGTATAAGTGCCCTTAGCTAAAGGGGCACTAGAGGCTCAACCCAGATAATGTTTAAGAAGCAGTAGTTCAGTTTTTGGCGACAATTCAATATGCCGCTGCCAAATTACGGGTGTAAACCGGCGCTGCGCTGCAGCTCACCGGTTGTGGGAGGGCGAGAAATTGTCTGGCTCCCACGCTGAGCTAGTTGGCAGGTCAAGCCTGTTGGCAGGGGGTGGAAGGGGAGGTGATCTGGGGGGGCCTTGGATAGGTTAGCAGTAGCCTGGAGTAATTCTTTTGCAGGCCAAGGAGGAGCACTCCTGCGCCTCCTAGCCACACAAAAATAAAAATAAAACATTTCCTTGGCTGTTTTTGAGCAACCTCCATTACGGATCATTAGCTGATTAGGCCGCTCAATGCCTGTTACAAATAGATGGAACATGTGCAGCACATACTCTGCCTATTTGTACCTGAATACTGCATCAGCCGGGCCTTGGTGCCCCCCTACCCCCTGTTTTCCAATGCTGGCCTCACATTTTTCAGTCGAGAAACGGATGGCCGGCAATTCAGGACAAACGTTGACTGAGTGAGGCATAAGCAAAGGCAGGCGTAAAAATACAAAACAAAATAGTTTGCACCAGAGTTTCAGGATATTATTTGGATAAGATTAGGCCTCTCCCAAGAGATGTGGGGGTAATTTTCAACATCACCTCCTGAGCAGTAATGTGATGGAGTGGATTCCCTGCCTGTTTTGAACTTGTCTGCTCTGCAACAGGTGGATGATCCATCCTTCCACATTATTGCCCAGGAGGTGAAATTGGAAATGACCCCACGGTGCCAACAGTTTAATTGTACTCACTCTACTCTGATATTTCTGGCCTATTGAAACCACCTCCATTGAAAAACATTTTCCAAACCTGTGCCTTCTTTGCAATGCCTCTTGTCCACTTCCTAAAGTTACAACTTCTCACCACCGTTGCTGCCTCTGCTGAACTCCAGCACAGCATCTATTGTGCTCCAGCCACTACATGTGCTCCATTCTTGAGTTTGGCTACTCACAGACCCGGCCAGTACTCAGGACCTGTACTACTTCCATTGTTTCCATTCCTCATTTTCCCTCAGTGCTCCCTGTTCTCTTGATTCCCTTAGTGTCCAAAAATCTATCGATCCCAATCTTGAATATACTGAACGACTTTTTTTTATTTGTTCATGGGATGTGGGAGTCGCTGGCGAGGCCAGCATTTATTGCCCATCCCTAATTGCCCTTGAGAAGGTGGTGGTGAGCCGCCTTCTTGAACCGCTGCAGTCTGTGTGGTGAAGGTTCTCCCACAGTGCTGTTAGGTAGGGAGTTCCAGGATTTTGACCCAGCAACGATGAAGGAACGGCGATATATTTCCAAGTCGGGATGGTGTGTGACTTGGAGGGGAACGTGCAAGTGGTGTTGTTCCCATGTGTCTGCTGCCTTTGTCCTTCTAGGTGGTAGAGGTCGCAGGTTTGGGAGGTGCTGTCGAAGAAGCCTTGGCGAGTTGCTGCATTGAATCCTGTGGATGGTACACACTGCAGCCACGGTGCGCCGGTGGTGAAGGGAGTGAATGTTTAGGGTGGTGGATGGGGTGCCAATCAAGTGGGCTGCTTTGTCCCGGATGGTGTTGAGCTTCTTGAGTGCTGTTGGAGCTGCACTCATCCAGGCAAGTGGAGAGTATTCCATCACACTCCTGACTTGTGCCTTGTAGATGGTGGGAAGGCTTTGGGGAGTCAGGAGGTGAGTCACTCGCCACAGAATACCCAGCCTCTGACCTGCTCTTGTAGCCGCAATATTTATGTGGCTGGTCCAGTTAAGTTTCTGGTCAATGGTGACCCCCAGGACGTTGATGGTGGGGGATTCAGCGATGGTAATGCCGTTGAATGTCAAGGGAAGGTGGTTAGACTCTCTCTTGTTGGAGATGGTCATTGCCTGGCACTTGTCTGGCACAAATGCCGCTTATCATCCCAAGCCTGGATGTTGTCCAGGTCTTGCTGCATGCGGGCACGGACTGCTTCATTATCTGAGGGGTTACGAATGGAACTGAACACTGTGCAATCATCAGCGAACATCCCCATTTCTGACCTTATGATGGAGGGAAGGTCATTGATGAAGCAGCTGAAGATGGTTGGGCCTAGGCCACTGCCCTGACTGAGCATCCACAGCCCTCTGAGGTAGAGAATTCCAAAGATTCACAACTCCCTGAGTGAAGAAATGTTTCCTCATCTCAGTCCTAAATGGCGACCTCTTATCTTGAGACCATGACCCCTAGTTCTAAACTCTCCAGCAAGGGGAAACAGCCTCTCAGCGTTTACCCTGTCAAGCCCTCTAAGAATTTTATACATTTCAATGAAAACACCTCTCATTCATCTAAACTCCAGAGAATATAGGTCCATTTTACTCAATCTCTCTTCATAGGACAACCCTCTCATCCCAGGCCACATTTAGTCCACGTTTTGGCAGCCCAATGTTCCATAGGGGGCCGTAAATAGACGTTAGGCCCCCTATTTGCATAAGGAAAGGTTTAATGCCTGTTTCAGGTGCAGACCTTGGATGCCTCTTCTTCTGCCTTTACCAATATACCATACTGGATGCTTAGGCGCCGGTTTCACTCCTGAAAAATTGGCGCAGTGCCATCAAATTTCTAGACCACGCTTATGGACTTTAGGATCTGCACAACGCAATGACATTTCAGATTTATGGTATCCACAGATATTACTATGGGTGTTAAGTTGAATAACCCCTGAAAACTGGCATGGCAATCACGGTATGCGATTAACCCGCACTCATTTATAGCGAATTTAATGTGCTGTCTGATGGTTTTAATGACTGCTGTCTGCAGCCAATGCTACCGCTCTGCTGTTCATTGGCTGCACTCAGCAATCAGGAGGGGGAGTGGCAGCCTGCACCTCTTAAAGGGGAGGTGTATTGTGGCTGCTAGAAGTGTTGGGAATCGTTTGTTAACTGAAATGGCTGAAGCTGGGAGAGGGCGTGCACCAAGGTTCTCTGATGCTGCGCCAGAGGCCTTGGTGCAGGAGAGATGGAGGGACATCCTTTATCCGCAGGGGTCAAGAAGCCCACACAACATATGATGAGGAGGCAGTGAGAGGAAATCGCAGAGGAAATAAATACCAGGAGTATGGCTCCATGAATCTGGATGCAGTGCTGCAAAAAGTTTGATGATCTAACAAGAGCTGTCAAAGTATGATCAATCTTTAAATTGCACCTCATAACAGAAGCACCACTTGCCTCATCACATGCTCAATTCACACCATCCCCATCCCCCACCTACCTACAATCTCAATCAGTACCAAACACTTCAATTCATATGCTTAACCTCACCCTCACCACAATCAGCACTATTGCAAGCCTCACATCCATAACTCATAGCTCACACACACTGGCAGCTATTCAACTATGGCAGCCACATCGCTCAGACATATTGCAAGACACTCATTAACAGACTGCCCTCTTTCTTGCAGGAGAAAGTGGTGCATAATAGGAGGCAGCACACTGCAACTGGAGGAGAAAAACCAGCCATCAAATTCTAACCTCTATGGAGAAGACAGTCCTGACCATCATGGGAAGGGGCATTGTGGTGGCCGTGGCTACGGGTGGCATTGAAGGGATCGATGATCAGGGTTTCTGAATATCTAATCCTCCGTCTTTCTTCTCACTTCAATCCCACACCATACACTCTGCATGAGAAGCTGCAGATGGTGTCAGGACACTTCTTCCTCTCCCCTCTCCCCTCACCATAACCTAACCCTTGTCCCATTTTCATTTCAGATCCCCAAGAATTGCAAACTCCTCAGCCAACAACGTACTTAAGTCCGAAACTGGAGTCTTAAACTTAAATAAAGCCAATTATACAGATCTGAGGGGCGAGTTGGCTAAGGTAGATTGGGAAATTAAATGAAAGGGTATGACAGTTGAAAAGAAATGGCAAACATTTAAAGAAACATTTCAATAGTCTCAACAAATATACATTCCAATGAGAAATAAAAACTCCACAGGAAAAGTGATCCACTAAAGAAGTTAAGGATAGTTTTAGATTAAAAGAAGAGTCCTATAATGTTGGAAGAAGAGTAGTAAGCCTGAGGATTGGGAAAGTTTTAGAAACCAGCAAAGGATGACCAAAAAATTGATAAAAAGGGGAGAAAATAGAATACGAAAGTAAACTAGCAAGAAATATAAAAACAGATTGTAAGAGCTCCTACAAGTATGTGTAAAGGAAGGGAATAGCAAAAATAAATGTTGGTCCCCTTAGAGACTGAGACAGGAGAAATTATAATGGGGAATCAGGAAATGGCAGATGCGTTAAAGAAATATTTTGTATCTGTCTTCACAGTAGAAGACACAAAAAGCATACCTGAAATAGTGGGGAACCAAGGGGCTAAAGAGAGTGAGGAATTTAAAGTAATTAATATCAGTAGAGAAAAGGTACTTGAGAAACTAATGGGACTAAAAGCTGATAAATCCCCTGGACCTGATGGCCTACATCCGAGGGTTCTAAAAGAAGTGGCTGCAGAGATGGTGGATGCATTGGTTATGATCTTCCAAAATTCTCTAGATTCTAGAACGGTCTCAGCAGATTGGAAGGTAGCAAATGTAACCCCGTCATTCACAAAAGGAGGGAGAGAGAAAACAGGGAACTACAGTCCAGTTAGCCTGACATCAGTTGTCGGAAAAATGCTGGAATCCATTATTAAGGAAGTGGTAACAGGGTACTTAGAAAATCATAGTAAGATTCGGCAGAGTCAATATGGCTTTATGAAAGGGAAATCATCTTTGACAAATTTATTAGAGTTTTTTGAGGATGTAACTAGCAGAGTAGATAAAGGGGAACCAGTGGATGTAGTATATTTGGATTTTCAAAAGGCATTTGATAAGGTACCACATAAAAGGTTGTTACACAAGATAAGAGCTCATGGGGTTGGGGTTACATATTAGCATGGATAGAGGATTGGTTAACAGACAGAAAACAGAGAGTATGGATGAACGGGTCATTTTCAGGTTAGCAGGCTGTAACTAGTGGGGTGCCGCAAGGATCAGTGCTTGATCCTCAGCTATTTACAATCTATATTAATGACTTGGATGACAGGACCGAGTGTAATGTATCCAAGTTTGCTGACCGTACAAAGCTAGGTGGAAAGTAAGCTGTGAGGAGGACACAGTGGGTGCTAAATTGGGCTGTGTAACACCCATTGTTACCGCTCTACGTGGCCTCCCATAATGCCAAGATGGCGTCTTGGCTGTGCACACATGTTTCTAGTGTGACGTGCGCTGGACACCATCTTGGTATAGGAGTTAGCGCAGGCACAGATAATGAACGCCGGAAGCATGTAATGCAGGGAGAAAATGGATACAATCAGAGTGCAATGCTGATTTAAAGTGATAGACATCATCTTGGGACTTAACGCTCAACTCAATGCACAGTCTTAACCCCGACCATCTGAATGTGTCTTAGAGTGCCTGGAGGACCCCCCACCAGCGCTATTTAAAAGGACCATGCAGGATTTACAGGTTAGTGGCTGGATTATTGCTTCTGGCTGCCGAGACATTTGGAACTGTTTTTGGAAGTCTCCTAGACTTGAATACTAGGACACGGGGACATGGCCTAACATTTAGAGCCAGGACGTGCAGGAGTGAAGTTAGGAAGTGCTTCTACACGCAAAGGGTGGGTGAAGTTTGGGAGAAGTTTTGCTCTTCTGCAAACGGCAGTTGATTCTAGCTCAATTGTGAATTCTAAATCTGAGATTGATCGATTTCTGTGAATCAAGGGTATTAAGGGATATGGGGCTAAGGCAGGTATATGGAGTTAGGTCACAGGTCCACCATGATCTCATTGAATGGCGGAACGGGCTCGAGGGATTAATGCCACTGTCACTTGCTGCTTCTTGTTATGCGCCTCCTTCTCCTGCAAGAAAGTGGGACGTGTGTCTGGGTGATGCATCTGTCATGGTTGAATAGCTGCCAGCGCATGTGGCCTGTGAGTTGTGGGTGTGCAGCTTGCAACAGTGGTAATGTGTGAGGGTGAGAGGAAGCATCTGATTGGAAGAGTTGAGTACTGACTGAAAGAGTTTATTAGTATGTGGGTGATGGAGTGTAGTGTGTGGTGCAGTGGATTCTGCTAGTGGTACAGTTGGTGGGAGACGCCACTTGACAGTTGACCTCACTCACCTTGACCACTCATGTCAAAGCATTGAACTTCTCCCTGCACTGCATCCATGTTCATGATGCTGTGTACCTAGCATTGACTTCATCCCCCGCTGCCTCCCACTGCCTTTTGTGTATATGCCTGGAGGGCCTCTGGCCCCCCACCCCCGCAGATATAGGATGTCCCTCCTTCTGTCCATCTCTCGCAGCAAGAGAACCTTGGTGCACGCACTCTCGCAGGCCTGTTACCAACTCAGATTGGCAGATTGGTGAGGTCTGGCATACAGATTGGAGGATGTGAGATTTAGTAGTGTGCAATCTTTATTCAATGTTTTAACATAACTCATCAGTTTGTAAACATAGGGATGGAAGCTGCATCTGTGTTTTGCACGTGCGATGTCTGATCTCCGTTCAGACTCCGTGCATACAGCAGACTGTTATTTTCAGCAAATGACAGGTACCAACTACCTTAAGAAATTTTTAAGAGACAACCTGCCTTTAAGAGATTGGAGCTCCCCCTGCTGGTGGAAAGTGCAAATTGCATGGAATCCTCGTTCAACACTGATTTCCAACGCTGCTTGCAGGTAAGTCCTCAGGTCTGATAAAAGTCTCATCCTGCCTGCGCAGGGGCCATTGAGCTCAGGGTAATAGCGGATCGCGCTACCCCCGCCCAACAACAGGCCCTATCCAGTTTTTCCCCTAAAGAGTCTGCAAATGGATATAGACAGGTTAAGTGAATGGGCAAGAAGGTGGCAGATGGAGTATAGTGTGGGGAAATGTCAGGTTATTCACTTTGGTAGGAAGAATAGAAAAACAGAATATTTTTTAAATGGTGAGAAACTATTAAATATTGGTGTTCAGAGGAATTTGGGTGTCCTGGTATAAGAAACACAAAAAGTTAGTGTGCAGGTATAGCAATCAATTAGGAAAGCAAATGGCATGTTGGCCTTTATTGCAAGGAGGTTGGAGTACAAGAGTAAGGAAGTTGTACAATTGTACAGGACTTTGGTGAGACCTCAGCTGGAGTATTGCATACAGTTTTGTTCTCCTTATCTAAGGAAGGATATACTTGCCTTAGAGGCAGTGCAACAAAGGTTCACTAGATTAATTCCTGGGATGAGAGGGTTGTCCTTTGAGGAGAGGTTGAGTAGAATGGGCCTACGTTCTCTGATGTTTAGAAGAATGAGAGGTGATCTCATTGAAACATATAAGATTCTGAGGGGGTTTGACAGGATAGATGCTGAGAGGTTGTTTCCCCTGGCTGGAGAGTCTAGAACTAGGGGTCATAGTCTCAGGATAAGGGGTTGGCCATTTAGCATTAAGATGAGGAGGAATTTCTTCACACAGAGGGTTGTGAATCTTTGGAATTCTCTTCCCCAGAGGGTTGTGGATGCTGAGTCGTTGAGTATATTCAAGGCTGAGATAGGTAGATTTTTGAACTCTAGGGGAATCAAGGGATATGGGGATCGGGCAGGAAAGTGGAGTTGAGGTTGAAGATCAGTCATGATCTTATTGAATGGTGGAGCAGGCTCGAGGGGCCATATGGCCTACTCCTGCTCCTATTTCTTATGTTCTTGTGTTCTTAACAGAGGTAGAAGAAGAAGTGATGATGAAAATGCAGCACCATTCAATCTTACTCTCGCAGCCACCAGCTCAGAGATTGACACAGCCCGAACTTTAGAGGCTAGGATACAGGGGGGATTGATATGTGATGAGACACCAGGCACAAGTGCGCAGGAGCCTGGGGAAGGGAAAGGATGCCACAGGTGACAGCTCGCTGGAGGACGAGGTCACTCACTAGTTCTGCTGCAGAGGAATTATCTGATGACTTCGATGGGCCAGGCTACAGAAGAAGGCTGATGGGCCTACACCACAAAATGCTGGGTGAACTAGAAAATCTGCTGGAAAGCCTGCGCACAATGCCAAGGAGCATGAAGGAATCCAGCTCCAACTTGGCCCAGGGCTTTGTGGGGAACTTGGAGCCCATCCTTTCCAAAATGGTACGGTCGGTCACCTTGATCAGCACAGCTGCGGAACCCATCGTGGTTGAGCGTCTGATGACAAATCTGACAGCTTTCATCACAGTACACAACGCTGCCATGGAAGCTCAGACTGCTGCCATCGCGGCTCTGAGTGCCACTGTTGAAAGTGGCTTCCAGGATGTCTGAACAGCGTAGCAATCTATTTTCAAACAGATCACTAGGATTGTTAAGACGCCGCCCCAGGAGAGTGGCTGTGCTCCATTCAACAGGAACCTGCTCTCTCAGGTTGACAGCATTCCTGCTCCCACCCCTGCCACTCTGCCTGTGCCCTTGCTGTTGCCTGTCAGCCAGCTGGCCCAGACTGCTACACCCCAGGTCAAGATGGTACAGTATGAAGCCGGGCCCTCTAGGCCCAGAGCTGCTCGAGGTTGTCCTCCATGGCCAGGTGCAGTCTCCTCAATTGAAGGTCGTCAGCCTTACATCTCGCAAGCTCCAGCCACTGGGGAAGCACCTTGTAGGAGCACCAGGATAGGAAAAGGAACACGAAAGACAGGCACTAAGGGAATACCAATAAGTGTTGACAGAAAGAGGACGTGTGATGGTTATTGAAATAGCAACGGTTAGGAAAGTGGCAGGATGGTGAATGGGGAGGTGTAGTTTAGGTCAGTGGAAGCACTCCTCAATGAGCTGTTCTCGCAGAGCCCTGACAGAAAGGGGCAGCCAAGGTTGCTGTCTCTCTTCCTCCTCCTTCTCCTCTTCTTCCACCTCCTCCTCTTCTTTGTCCTCCTCTTCCTGCTCCTCCTCTTTTTGTCATCTGGCAGGTAAGGGCTACTGCCTTAAAATGGCAAGGTTGTGGAGCACGCAGCAGACGTCCACAAATCTGGATACCCACTCAGCGCTGTATTGCGGGGTTCCACCTGAATGCTTCAGGCAGTGGAAGCATTGTTTAAAGACATCGATTATCTGCTCGATGATGTTCCTTGTGGCAGCATGGCTCTCATTGTACCCCTGCTATGCATGTGTGCGCAGGTTCCTCACCGGAGTCATGAGCCATGTCAGGGGGGGATAACCCTTGTCGTCCAATAGCCAGTTTCTAACTTGGAGAGCTGGTGGAATACAGGGGGCACAGAGGACTGCCGCAGAATGAAGGAGTAGTGATTACTACCAGGATAGCGGGCATTCACCTGCATGATGCACTGCCTGTGATCACAAACCACGGCACATTGAGGGAGTGGAATCCCTTTCCATTGATGAAGATTGAGGAGTTCACATGGGGAGCACACATTGCAATGTGATGCAGTCAGCGGTACCCTGCACCATGGGGAAGCCTGCCATGCATGCGAAACCTCGTGCTCTCTCTTCCTGCTTTTCTCCGGCAATTGGGAAGGATAGGTAAGTATTTCTCTTGGCATAGAGATCCTCGGTGACCTTCCTGATAGAGCAGTGCACTGTGAACTGGAAGATGTTACTAATATCTCCTGTTGCAATTAGCCCATCGTATAGTAGTTTAAAGCAACGGTCACCTTGACAGCCACAGGCTGCGCTGTCCTTGCCCTGCTTTGAGGCTGCAGTTGTGGCTGCAGCAGCTGACATAAGTCAGTGACAATCTCCTTAGTGAAGCAAAAAAATCTTATGCACTGCTCCTCACTGAAGTTGAGGTAGGAGAAGTGTTCCCTGAAGACCCTCCATTGATATGGCTTCCTGCTGAGTGCCCTGCTCCTCCTCCCTCTTCTGGCAGCTTGTCCTGCTCTGTGGTATCTCCCTGCATGCTTCCAGTCATGCTCTATTCTGAGATGTAGCCCTACATGGCAACCTCTTTATGCAGTGTATAAGAGCCGCAGCACTGCAAGAACAGCCAGACCACTCCCTGTCGATTAGTGATACTTTCAACAACTCTAGAACTCATCCAAAAATGCATATAACTCAAACAGCAGGCAGAAATAATAAACCAGCAACTCACCCGTAGATACTGCATGATCCCTTTAAATAGAGCTGGTGGGGTCCTTCATGCCATTTAGCGTCATATTCTGCTGAGCGAGGTAAGGCCAGGACACTGGTTTCACTGTTGAGTTCCAAAATAGCAGTGGGTGCTTCAAATCAGCATTGCATACTGATCCACGTCACTATCTCCCTGCTCTACGTGTTACTGGCGGTCGTTAGGCGCGCACACGCTAACTTTACCAAGATGGTGCACTGAGCACTTTCTGTCAGAAGCGTGTGCGCATTTTGGACGTCATTTTGGAACCTTAGGCGCTACATGGCCCAATTTAAGCCTCTCTATCCCTTTCAATCGTTTAATTTACTTTGTTTCTATGCTAGTGTTCTGTATTTTCCGGAGCAGATGGGTGCTCCGGGGTTTACTGTTTTCCTTTGTTTAAGTGACCTTTTTCTTTACATTTTTGATTTCTACAAGATACTATCAAAAATGTTGATGCCAATCCTGTTTATACAGGTGCAACCCTCTTTAGTTTTATATTACAGTATACTTGTTTTCCAAGATATGCCGAGAAATTTCCAATGGAAATGTCATTTATCATCGTGAGTTAACCAACCATTGTATTACTCATGTCACAGTACAAATGAGCAGTTGCTTTTTATCTGGCAAATATTTGCAGTTGATAAATGTGCTCACTTGTATGTTGTGCTTTTTGTGAAAAACTATTCGGTTGCTTTAGGTCATTGCTTAACTGGGCATCGTCGTCCTGGTAAACGTGATTTATATGCCAGCTTACCAGGCTTGTAAACGGAAACATGTTATGACTCAGTGACATCATTGTATCGCTGATATTCATTTATTAAAAATTTTAAAGATCCATGTAAACACCATACGGTGGTTGTTTGCACAGAATTAACTTTCCCAGCAGAAAAAAAATATTCACTGCAGACTGCTACTGGCTATTCCAAGAGTTGAACTGGACAAGTATCCTTCCAAAGACAAGCCTGCTTCTTTTAGTCGAGTTCCCCAAACTCTGCCTCTGCCCTATGAAGACACAAAAAACATACTGGAAATAGTGGGGAACCAAGGGTATAATGAGAGTGAGGAACTTAAAGCAATTAAGATTAGTAAAGAAAAAGTACTGGAGAAATTAATGGAACTAAAAGCCGACAAATCCCCTGGACCTGATGGCCTACATCCATGGTTTTAAAAGAGGTGGTGTTGGGAATATATATACGATCTTAGGGAGTCCCTGCTCCGCTACTCACTTCCCGGTTCAAAAGATTCAAGTTGACCCCAGTTGGTTACAGTGGCCCGTATTTTATTATGAAAAACAGTTTAATACACTCAGTATTTAAGCAGCAGTTTAAAGTATGGAAATGGGAGATATATTACCCGCTTCCACTCTGGGTAGAGCTCGCACCTTGGCCTCTCGCTTCTCACGGTCCTCACAGCCCCACACTCTTGGATCCCGCGGATCCTGCCTTCTGCAGACTTCTTTCCTTCTTCCATCATGAGTGTGGGCTCCTGCCAACAGGTCCACCTTAACAAACCTAGCCTGCTGTTCCTGGAGGGATCCTCTACACTGAGCCTTGGTTTGAGCTGTGTTTTTATACACTGTTTAGCAGGAAGTCCTGTGGTGAGCTGGTTAAACGTTCTCAGCACAGTTGATGATGCCAGACGTCATCCATCAGCTTGACAAAAGGGACCCCAATGGTCCAGCACTTGACCTGACATCATCGACTTGCTGACTCCATGGCAAGACATTTCCCCTCATCACTATGGATGGGTCACTGATGCTATCTTGCTGACAACTTAATCTCTCTGGGAGCTGAGACAATGGCAAAGCCCTTACCCAGTCGTCTCATACCAAGGTGAGCTGTGTCTCTAGAATATACATCCCCCAAGCTAATCACCTTAATATACTAGATGTCTATGGCTATCCCCAGTAAAGGAACATGATACAGGATTATGATTTGTACAATATGTGTGGTTACATGCTAAATGTATTTCATGATACATACATTGTGTAAAACCAATTCTTTGGTATTTGTTACACTTTTAGCACACACCTGCATAATCTAACAGTGGATGCATTGGTTTTGATCTTCCAGAATTCCGTAGATTCTAGAATGGTTCCCATGGATTGGAAGGTAGCAAATGTAACCCTGCTATTCAGGAAAGGCAGGAGAGAGAAAATAGGTAACTATAGGTCAGTTAGCCTGACATCAGCAGTAGGGAAAATGCTAGAATCTATTAATAAGGATGTAGTAACAGGGCACTTAGAAAATCATAATATGATTAGGCAGAGTCAACACGGTTTTATGAAAGGGAAATCATATTTGACAAATCTATTTGAGTTTTTTGAGGATGTAACTAGCAGGGTAGATAAGGGGGAACCAGTGGATGTAGTATATTTGGATTTTCAAAAGGCATTCGATAAGGTGCCACACAAGAGATTGTTAAACAAGATTAGGACTCATGCAATTGGGAGTAATATATTAATGTAGATTGAGGATTGGTTAACGGACAGAAAACAGAGAGTAGGAATAAACAGGTCAATTTGGGGTTGGCAGGTCATAACTAGTGGGGTGCCGCAAGGATCAGTACTTGGGCCTCATTAGTTTACAATCTATATCATTGACTTAGATGAGGGGACTGAGTGTAATGTATCCAAGTTTGCTGACGATGCGAAGCTAGGTGTGAGGAGGACACAAAGAGGCTGCAAAAGGATATAGACAGGTTAAGTGAGTGGACGAGAAGGTGGCAGATGGAGTATAATGTGGGGAAATGTGAAATTATCCATTTTGCTGGAAAGAATAGAAAAGCAGAATATTTTTTAATAGGTGAGAGACTGAGAAATGTTGGTAGTCAGAGGGATTTGGGTGTCCTTGTACATGAATTACAGAAAGTTAACATGTAAATACAGCAAGCAATTAGGAAGGCAGTTGGTATGTTAGCCTTTATTGCAAGGGGATTGGAGTATAAGAGTAAGGAGGTCTTGCTGCAATTATATAGGGCTTTGGTGAGACCACACCTGGAGTACGGTGTACAGATTTGGTCTCCTTACCTAATGAAGGATATACTTGTGTTAGAGGTGGTGCAATGAAGGTTCACCAGATTGATTCCTGGGATGAGAGGGTTACCCTAGGAGGAGAGATTGAGTAGAATGGGCCTATATTCTCTGGAGTTTAGAAGAAAGAGAGGTGATTTCATTGAAACATATAAAATTCTGAGAGGGCTTGACAGGATAAATGCTGAGAGGCTGTTTCCTCTGGCTGGAGAGTCTAGAACTAGAGGTCATAGTCTCAATATAAGAGATCGGCCATTTGGGACCGAGATGAAGAAAAGTTTCTTCACTCAGAAGGTTGTGAATCTTTGGAATTCTCTACCCCAGAGGGCTGTGGATGCTCAGTCATTGAGTATATTCAAGACCGAGATCGATGGATATTTGAACACTAAGGGAATCAAGGGATAAGGGGATAGGGTGGGAAAGTAGAGTTGTGGTAGAAGATCAGCCATGATCTTATTGAATGGCGTAGCAGGCTCGAGGGGCCATATGACCTACTCCTGCTCCAATTCTTATGTTCTTATGAGCTGCTGGCGCTGAGGGGGCATGAGGGGTAAATGCTTATCATACACAGCCTAGTTAATTATTCATTCAGCATTTTGAGCGAAACAAAAGTAACCAAACGCTCACTAAAAATACAAGTTTCAAACCACTACGTGCGGTATTAGCACAGAAAGGATTAAAATTAACAGGTTGAGGCTTACATTAAAATGAAGGACAGGGGAGTCTCATATGAATTAAGTGTTCATAGAGTAATATCACTGCCAGTCATTTCTAGGCTACATCATAGAATAATAGGACGCCATTCGGCGCATCGTGTTTTTGAAAGAGCTATCCAATAAATCCCATTTCCCTGCTTTATCCCCATAGCCCTGTAAGTTTTTCCTTTTCAAATATATATCTTTCATAAAAGTGTTTAGACTCCAAAGATATTCTGCTATCCAAGTGGGAGCGAATGTAGGATGGTAATTAATAATAGACATCAAGCAATAGTAAGATGCACCATTTCTGACCGTGTGGCACATAAAATGGGCAAAGACATTATTGAAGTAGGAAATATGAAGCACACTGCAATTATAGGTTAGAGGTCTCCATGCGGCATCAGATCAACTTATGTTGATATTCAAATACAATTGGCTAGATTTTCTGCCCTACTGTTTGATGGAAACAGGGCGATAGTGCCCAAAAATGGTGGGCAATGACCTACTGTCACTGTGGCAATATTCACCGGGACAATGTTCACTGGGGCAATATTCACGGGAAAATGTTCACCGGGGCAATATTCACCAGGACAATGTTCACCGGGGCAATATTCACTGGGACAGTGTTCACCGGGGCAATATTCACTGGGACAGTATTCACTGGGACAGTTTTCACTGGGACAATGGTCACTGGGGCAATGGTCACCGGACAATATTCACCTGGACAATATTCACCGGGACAATGTTCACCAGGACAATGTTCACCGGGGCAATATTCACTGGGACAGTGTTCACTGGGGCAATGGTCACTGGGGCAATGGTCACCGGACAATATTCACCTGGACAATATTCACTGGGACAATGTTCACCAGGACAATGTTCACCGGGACAATATTCACCGGAACAATATTCACCGGGGACAATATTCACCGGGACAGTGTTCACCAGGACAATGTTCACTGGGCAATGTTCACAGTACAATATTCACCGGAACAATATTCACCGGGACAATGTTCATCGGGACAGTGGTGGGCAATATTCACCGGGACAATGTTCACCGGGACAGTGTTCACCAGGGCAATATTCACCGGTACAATATTCACCGGGACAATGTTCACCGGGGCAATATTCACCAGGACAATATTCACCGGGACAATGTTCACCAGGACAGTGTTCACTGAGCAATGTTCACAGGACAATATTCACTGGAACAATATTCACCGGGACAATGTTCACTGGGACAGTTGTGGGCAATATTCACCGGGACAGCGTTCACCAGGGCAATTTTCACCGGTACAATATTCACCGGGACAATGTTCACCGGGACAATGTTCACCAGGACAATGTTCACTGAGCAACGTTCACAGGACAATATTCATCGGGACAATATTCACCAAGACAATATTCACCGGGACAATATTCACAGGGACAATATTCACCAGGACAATGTTCACTGGGACAATGTTCACCGGGACAATGTTCACCAGGACAATATTCAATGGGACAATATTCACCGGGGCAATGCCTACCGGGATAATGTTCACTGGGGCAATATTCACCGGGGCAATGTTCACCAGGACAATGTCCACTGGGGCAGTGTTCACCGTGGCAGTGTTCACCGGGGCAATGTTCACCAGGGCATTGTTCACCGGGCAATGTTCACTTGAACAATGTTCACCGGGGCAATATTCACCTGGACAATGTTCACCGGGGCAATGTTCACCGGGGCAATGTTCACTGGGGCAATGTTCACTGGGCAGTGTTCACTTGGCAATGTTCACCAGGACAGTATTCACCAGGGCAATTTTCACCGGGACAATATTCACCGGGACAATGTTCACCGGGGCAATGTTCACCGGGACAATGTTCACTGGAGCAATGTTCACTGGCAGTGTTCACCATGGCAATGTTCACCGGGACAATGTTCACCAGGACAATGTTCACTGGGCAATGTTCACAGTACAATATTCACCGGAACAATATTCACCGGGACAATGTTCATCGGGACAGTGGTGGGCAATATTCACCGGGACAATGTTCACCGGGACAGTGTTCACCAGGGCAATATTCACCGGTACAATATTCACCGGGACAATGTTCACCGGGGCAATATTCACCAGGACAATATTCACCGGGACAATGTTCACCAGGACAGTGTTCACTGAGCAATGTTCACAGGACAATATTCACTGGAACAATATTCACCGGGACAATGTTCACTGGGACAGTTGTGGGCAATATTCACCGGGACAGCGTTCACCAGGGCAATTTTCACCGGTACAATATTCACCGGGACAATGTTCACCGGGACAATGTTCACCAGGACAATGTTCACTGAGCAACGTTCACAGGACAATATTCATCGGGACAATATTCACCAAGACAATATTCACCGGGACAATATTCACAGGGACAATATTCACCAGGACAATGTTCACTGGGACAATGTTCACCGGGACAATGTTCACCAGGACAATATTCAATGGGACAATATTCACCGGGGCAATGCCTACCGGGATAATGTTCACTGGGGCAATATTCACCGGGGCAATGTTCACCAGGACAATGTCCACTGGGGCAGTGTTCACCGTGGCAGTGTTCACCGGGGCAATGTTCACCAGGGCATTGTTCACCGGGCAATGTTCACTTGAACAATGTTCACCGGGGCAATATTCACCTGGACAATGTTCACCGGGGCAATGTTCACCGGGGCAATGTTCACTGGGGCAATGTTCACTGGGCAGTGTTCACTTGGCAATGTTCACCAGGACAGTATTCACCAGGGCAATTTTCACCGGGACAATATTCACCGGGACAATGTTCACCGGGGCAATGTTCACCGGGACAATGTTCACTGGAGCAATGTTCACTGGCAGTGTTCACCATGGCAATGTTCACCGGGACAATGTTCACCAGGACAATGTTCACTGGGCAATGTTCACAGTACAATATTCACCGGAACAATATTCACCGGGACAATGTTCATCGGGACAGTGGTGGGCAATATTCACCGGGACAATGTTCACCGGGACAGTGTTCACCAGGGCAATATTCACCGGTACAATATTCACCGGGACAATGTTCACCGGGGCAATATTCACCAGGACAATATTCACCGGGACAATGTTCACCAGGACAGTGTTCACTGAGCAATGTTCACAGGACAATATTCACTGGAACAATATTCACCGGGACAATGTTCACTGGGACAGTTGTGGGCAATATTCACCGGGACAGCGTTCACCAGGGCAATTTTCACCGGTACAATATTCACCGGGACAATGTTCACCGGGACAATGTTCACCAGGACAATGTTCACTGAGCAACGTTCACAGGACAATATTCATCGGGACAATATTCACCAAGACAATATTCACCGGGACAATATTCACAGGGACAATATTCACCAGGACAATGTTCACTGGGACAATGTTCACCGGGACAATGTTCACCAGGACAATATTCAATGGGACAATATTCACCGGGGCAATGCCTACCGGGATAATGTTCACTGGGGCAATATTCACCGGGGCAATGTTCACCAGGACAATGTCCACTGGGGCAGTGTTCACCGTGGCAGTGTTCACCGGGGCAATGTTCACCAGGGCATTGTTCACCGGGCAATGTTCACTTGAACAATGTTCACCGGGGCAATATTCACCTGGACAATGTTCACCGGGGCAATGTTCACCGGGGCAATGTTCACTGGGGCAATGTTCACTGGGCAGTGTTCACTTGGCAATGTTCACCAGGACAGTATTCACCAGGGCAATTTTCACCGGGACAATATTCACCGGGACAATGTTCACCGGGGCAATGTTCACCGGGACAATGTTCACTGGAGCAATGTTCACTGGCAGTGTTCACCATGGCAATGTTCACCGGGACAATGTTCACCAGGACAATGTTCACCAGGGCAATATTCAATGGGACAATATTCACCGGGGCAATGCCTACCGGGATGATGTTCACTGGGGCAATATTCACCGGGGCAATGTTCACCAGGACAATGTCCACTGGGGCAGTGTTCACCGTGGCAGTGTTCACCGGGGCAATGTTCACCAGGGCATTGTTCACCGGGACAATGTTCACCGGGCAATGTTCACTGGAACAATGTTCACCGGGGCAATATTCACCTGGACAATGTTCACCGGGGCAATGTTCACTGGGGCAATGTTCACTGGGCAGTGTTCACGTGGCAATGTTCACCAGGACAGTATTCACCAGGGCAATTTTCACCGGGACAATATTCACCGGGACAATGTTCACCGGGGCAATGTTCACCGGGACAATGTTCCCCGGGGTAACGTTCACCGGAACAATGTTCACCGGGGCAATGTTCACCGGGACAATATTCACCAGGGCATTGTTCACCGGGACAATGTTCACCGGAACAATGTTCACCGGGACAATGTTCACTGGGACAATATTCACCAGGGCATTGTTCACCGGGACAATGTTCACCGGAACAATGTTCACCGGGACAATGTTCACTGGGACAATATTCACCAGGGCATTGTTCACCGGGACAATGTTCACTGGGACAGTATTCACCGGGGCAATGTTCACTGGGACAATGTTCACTGGGACAATATTCACCAGGGCATTGTTCACCGGGACAATGTTCACCGGGACAGTATTCACCGGGGCAATGATCACTGGGACAATGTTCACCGGGGCAATGTTCACCGGGGAAATGTTCACCGGGACAATGTTCACCGGGACAGTATTCACCGGGGCAATGTTCACTGGGACAATGTTCACCGGGACAGTATTCACCGAGGCAATGATCACTGGGACAATGTTCACCGGGGCAATGTTCACCGGGGAAATGTTCACCGGGACAATGTTCACCGGGACAGTATTCACCGGGGCAATGTTCACTGGGACAATGTTCACTGGGACAATATTCACCAGGGCATTGTTCACCGGGACAATGTTCACCGGGACAGTATTCACCGGGGCAATGTTCACCGGGGAAATGTTCATTGGGACAATGGTCACCGGGACAATGTTCACCGGGACCGTATTCACCGGGACAGTGTTCACCGGGGAAATGTTCATTGGGACAATGGTCACCGGGACAATGTTCACCGGGACCGTATTCACCGGGACAGTGTTCACCGGGGAAATGTTCATTGGGACAATGGTCACCGGGACAATGTTCACCGGGACCGTATTCACCGGGACAGTGTTCACCGGGGAAATGTTCATTGGGACAATGGTCACCGGGACAATGTTCACCAGGACCGTATTCACCGGGACAGTGTTCACCGGGGAAATGTTCATTGGGACAATGTTCACAGGGACAATACTCACCAGGACAATATTTACCAAGACAATGTTCACCTGGGCAGTGTTCACCAGGACATTGTTCACTGAGGCAATCTTCAATGAGGCAGTGTTCAGTGGGGCAATGTTAACCGGGGCAATGTTCACTGGGACAATGTTCACCGGGACAATGTCCACCGGGACAATGTTCACCGGGGAATGTTCACCGGGGCAATATTCAATGGGACAATGTTCACCGGGACAATGTCCACCGGGACAATGTCCACCGGGGCAATGTCCACCGGGGCAATGTTCACCGGGACAATGTCCACCGGGACAATGTTCACCGGGACAATGTCCACCGGGACAATGTTCACTGGGGCAATGTTCACCGGGACAATATTCAATGGGACAATGTTCACCGGGACAATGTCCACCAGGACAATGTTTACCGGGACAATGTTTACCGGGGCAATGTTCCCTGGGGCAATGTTCACCAGGACAATGTTCACCAGGACAATGTTCACCGGGGCAATCTTCAATGAGGCAGTGTTCAGTGGGGCAATGTTAACCGGGGCAATGTTCACCGGAGCAATGTTCACTGGGACAATGTTCACCGGGACAATGTCCACCGGGACAATGTTCACCGGGGCAATGTTCACCGGGGAATGTTCACCGGGGCAATATTCAATGGGACAATGTTCACTGGGACAATGTCCACCGGGACAATGTCCACCGGGGCAAGTCCACCGGGGCAATGTTCACCGGGACAATGTCCACCGGGACAATGTTCACCGGGACAATGTCCACCGGGACAATGTTCACCGGGACAATATTCAATGGGACAATGTTCACCGGGACAATGTCCACCGGGACAATGTCCACCGGGACAATGTTTACCGGGAGAATGTTTACCGGGGCAATGTTCCCTGGGGCAATGTTCACCAGGACAATGTTCACCAGGACAATGTTCACCGGGGCAATATTCAATGGGACAGTGTTCACCGGGACAATGTTCACCAGGACAATGTTCCCTGGGGCAATGTTCACCAGGACAATGCTCCCCGGGGCAATATTCAATGGGACAGTGTTCACCAGGACAATATTCACCGGGACAATATTCACAGGGACAATATTCACCAGGACAATGTTCACTGGGACAATGTTCACCGGGACAATGTTCACCAGGACAATATTCAATGGGACAATATTCACCGGGGCAATGCCTACCGGGATAATGTTCACTGGGGCAATATTCACCGGGGCAATGTTCACCAGGACAATGTCCACTGGGGCAGTGTTCACCGTGGCAGTGTTCACCGGGGCAATGTTCACCAGGGCATTGTTCACCGGGCAATGTTCACTTGAACAATGTTCACCGGGGCAATATTCACCTGGACAATGTTCACCGGGGCAATGTTCACCGGGGCAATGTTCACTGGGGCAATGTTCACTGGGCAGTGTTCACTTGGCAATGTTCACCAGGACAGTATTCACCAGGGCAATTTTCACCGGGACAATATTCACCGGGACAATGTTCACCGGGGCAATGTTCACCGGGACAATGTTCACTGGAGCAATGTTCACTGGCAGTGTTCACCATGGCAATGTTCACCGGGACAATGTTCACCAGGACAATGTTCACCAGGGCAATATTCAATGGGACAATATTCACCGGGGCAATGCCTACCGGGATGATGTTCACTGGGGCAATATTCACCGGGGCAATGTTCACCAGGACAATGTCCACTGGGGCAGTGTTCACCGTGGCAGTGTTCACCGGGGCAATGTTCACCAGGGCATTGTTCACCGGGACAATGTTCACCGGGCAATGTTCACTGGAACAATGTTCACCGGGGCAATATTCACCTGGACAATGTTCACCGGGGCAATGTTCACTGGGGCAATGTTCACTGGGCAGTGTTCACGTGGCAATGTTCACCAGGACAGTATTCACCAGGGCAATTTTCACCGGGACAATATTCACCGGGACAATGTTCACCGGGGCAATGTTCACCGGGACAATGTTCCCCGGGGTAACGTTCACCGGAACAATGTTCACCGGGGCAATGTTCACCGGGACAATATTCACCAGGGCATTGTTCACCGGGACAATGTTCACCGGAACAATGTTCACCGGGACAATGTTCACTGGGACAATATTCACCAGGGCATTGTTCACCGGGACAATGTTCACCGGAACAATGTTCACCGGGACAATGTTCACTGGGACAATATTCACCAGGGCATTGTTCACCGGGACAATGTTCACTGGGACAGTATTCACCGGGGCAATGTTCACTGGGACAATGTTCACTGGGACAATATTCACCAGGGCATTGTTCACCGGGACAATGTTCACCGGGACAGTATTCACCGGGGCAATGATCACTGGGACAATGTTCACCGGGGCAATGTTCACCGGGGAAATGTTCACCGGGACAATGTTCACCGGGACAGTATTCACCGGGGCAATGTTCACTGGGACAATGTTCACCGGGACAGTATTCACCGAGGCAATGATCACTGGGACAATGTTCACCGGGGCAATGTTCACCGGGGAAATGTTCACCGGGACAATGTTCACCGGGACAGTATTCACCGGGGCAATGTTCACTGGGACAATGTTCACTGGGACAATATTCACCAGGGCATTGTTCACCGGGACAATGTTCACCGGGACAGTATTCACCGGGGCAATGTTCACCGGGGAAATGTTCATTGGGACAATGGTCACCGGGACAATGTTCACCGGGACCGTATTCACCGGGACAGTGTTCACCGGGGAAATGTTCATTGGGACAATGGTCACCGGGACAATGTTCACCGGGACCGTATTCACCGGGACAGTGTTCACCGGGGAAATGTTCATTGGGACAATGGTCACCGGGACAATGTTCACCGGGACCGTATTCACCGGGACAGTGTTCACCGGGGAAATGTTCATTGGGACAATGGTCACCGGGACAATGTTCACCAGGACCGTATTCACCGGGACAGTGTTCACCGGGGAAATGTTCATTGGGACAATGTTCACAGGGACAATACTCACCAGGACAATATTTACCAAGACAATGTTCACCTGGGCAGTGTTCACCAGGACATTGTTCACTGAGGCAATCTTCAATGAGGCAGTGTTCAGTGGGGCAATGTTAACCGGGGCAATGTTCACTGGGACAATGTTCACCGGGACAATGTCCACCGGGACAATGTTCACCGGGGAATGTTCACCGGGGCAATATTCAATGGGACAATGTTCACCGGGACAATGTCCACCGGGACAATGTCCACCGGGGCAATGTCCACCGGGGCAATGTTCACCGGGACAATGTCCACCGGGACAATGTTCACCGGGACAATGTCCACCGGGACAATGTTCACTGGGGCAATGTTCACCGGGACAATATTCAATGGGACAATGTTCACCGGGACAATGTCCACCAGGACAATGTTTACCGGGACAATGTTTACCGGGGCAATGTTCCCTGGGGCAATGTTCACCAGGACAATGTTCACCAGGACAATGTTCACCGGGGCAATCTTCAATGAGGCAGTGTTCAGTGGGGCAATGTTAACCGGGGCAATGTTCACCGGAGCAATGTTCACTGGGACAATGTTCACCGGGACAATGTCCACCGGGACAATGTTCACCGGGGCAATGTTCACCGGGGAATGTTCACCGGGGCAATATTCAATGGGACAATGTTCACTGGGACAATGTCCACCGGGACAATGTCCACCGGGGCAAGTCCACCGGGGCAATGTTCACCGGGACAATGTCCACCGGGACAATGTTCACCGGGACAATGTCCACCGGGACAATGTTCACCGGGACAATATTCAATGGGACAATGTTCACCGGGACAATGTCCACCGGGACAATGTCCACCGGGACAATGTTTACCGGGAGAATGTTTACCGGGGCAATGTTCCCTGGGGCAATGTTCACCAGGACAATGTTCACCAGGACAATGTTCACCGGGGCAATATTCAATGGGACAGTGTTCACCGGGACAATGTTCACCAGGACAATGTTCCCTGGGGCAATGTTCACCAGGACAATGCTCCCCGGGGCAATATTCAATGGGACAGTGTTCACCAGGACAATGTTCACCGGGACAATGTTCCCTGGGGCAATGTTCACCAGGACAATGTTCACCGGGACAATATTCATCAGGACAATGTTCATCAGCACAATGTTCCCCGGGGCAATGTTCACAGGGGCAATGTTCACAGGGGCAATGTTCACCGGGACAATATTCATCAGGACAATGTTCATCAGGACAATGTTCCCCGGGGCAATGTTCACAGGGGCAATGTTCACCGGGACAATATTCATCAGGACAATGTTTACCGGGGCAATGTTCACAGGGGCAATGTTCACAGGAGCAATGTTCACCGGGACAATATTCATCAGGACAATGTTCATCAGGACAATGTTCCCCGGGGCAATGTTCACAGGGGCAATGTTCACTGGGGCAATATTCAATGGGACAATGTTTACCGGGGCAATGTTCACTGGGGCCTACCGCTGGGCTGCCGGAGCAGCCCTTGGAGACAGGAGGTGGGCCCATTTAAAATGGAGATCGGGGTCTTGTGACGGTAAATAGAACCCCGTATTGTCATTGTTGGCCTGAGCTATGCGGAATATGCACCATGAACACTTCGACCAGCGTCAGGTGGTGGTCCAGCTGAAGAGAATTCCTAAGGTGACTTCTTCATCATTTTTGTTGGGCCGGGAGGAGCAGGAATGCCACAATCCCGACCTGGGCCGCTGCTGCTACCACCTACTCACGTGTCTCTTACTCTCTGCTAGCCCTGCACCACCTACAGTCCCAGGACTCACAAGTCTTCCCTCTCCCACTTCTCATCACTCTCCCCCAATCACAACAGCACACCTCACCACCTCTTTCTGCTGCTAATTGCACACTCTGCACCCACTACTGTCCTCACAATTGCGTACCTCATTTACCCACACCTTTGGCATCTTTCACACACCATCAACACTGTTCCACCCTGATACGCGTATCCACACAACCTTTTAGCAGGCCACACACTAACACACTTCCTTTCTTCTTGTAAGTCAAGCTGGCACACAAAACCATGGAGCACTCGAGGACAGGAAGAGTCCAGCATCCCTACAAATCCTGTGCCCGTTGGAAGAGGCTACACTGGAACTCGTGGGCAGGGGGCACATCAGGAGTGTCGCAACTGGCGAGGCCGGAGGATATGCTGCAAAGGCTGTTTGGCAATTTTACCCTCTTTTTCATTTCTCACTGAACTTTCACCCTTGCGCATTCTTCATGACAACCTGGTGCCAATTTGAGCTGCCACTCATCTGTCTCTGCTAACCCTTGCCACTAACTGCTAACCTTGGTCACTCGTTTCTTTTTCCAGGTCTATCACAAGTAACAAACTCAGTTGCAACAAAGGAAGAGAAGGGCAGGGCTCCTGTAGACATACCATCACTTGACCTTACCCTTGCAAGCACCAGCTCAGAAACTGGCACACCATGTAGTTTAGATGGTCAGTTAAAGCAGTCTGAACTCAGAGATTCAGTGAGCATAAGTGCACAGCAGCAAGGGCAGTGGAATAGACAGCTTCATAACCAGCTCGACGGAGAGCGAGCCCCCATCCTAGCCCTGCTGCAGAGGGCACAGATCTTGACTTTAAGGGCTCAAACTATGGAAGAAGACTGATGGCTGTGCCCTACCAACTTCTCAGTGAGCCTGTGCACAGTCGGACAGTATGGAGGAGACCATCTACAACTTGTGTGGGGTCATTGTGAAGTTAATGGAAAGAATGCAGTTAACCATGGAGCATGTGGTCACCTCTATGAACATTGCAATGGGGCCCTCAGTTATGGAGCCTTTGGTGACAGCACTGACAGCTTCAATGGAACATCATGCTGCTGCCATTGTGGCTTTGGTTTCTAACATCACCATCAGCCTTCCAGGCATGAAGGAAACCATGGATAAGGGCTTCCAAACTGACACACCACTCCTGAACTCATTTCTTGTGCAGAGCAATGTGAGTGCTGAAGCACAGGCCCATGTCAGTGGTAGTGGTGCCATGGGAGAGGCGTTTGATAAGGAGTTAGTGGGAGGATAGAAAATTGGATTAAAAATTGGTTAGAAGGGAGAAATAAGAGAGTAAATAGCCAATTTTAACCCCTCCCCCTCCCCCTCCCCATCTGCTCGGCAGGTGAGGGCAGGAGGTTAAGATGGCAGAGGAAGTTTGGATCGCACCCATCGACCATTTACACTTACCTATCTTCAGGCACATTAAAGGCTACCCACCCCAGGGGAGTGGGGTCCTAATTTAAATGGTAGCGTCACGTACCGATTACATCATTTGGATGCCGGCATTTTAACCACGGGCGCAAGTACGGTCAGCACGATCTCGCATTGGCCAGAAAAACTGGAGGCAGCAAGGATCCAGGCCCAGGTAAGTTCTATTCCTTGCCCCACAAGCATACTTTTGGCCTCCCCCCACGCCCCCCGCGCCCCCCAGGATTGTGGACTTGCCAAGAACCCCCCCCTCAATCTCTACTTAACTTGCCAGGAACCGTTTCCATGGGTCTCCGGCAGCAGCCTGACCCCCCCCCCCCCCCCCACCAATTTTGACTCCAACTCACGTCATTCCCACCCCGAGTTAAAATCGACCCTTTTGGAGTTAAGAGCAGTTTTTCAGGCTGTTTGGGAGTGGATAGTGGTGTCCCTCAGGGTTGAGTTCTGGGGCCACTTCTGTTCACTGTGTAGGGCACAACTCTAAAAGGGGTACAGGAACAGAGAGATCTGGGGGTATAAGTGCACAAATCGTTGAAGGTGGCAGAGCAGGTTGAGAAAGCAGTTAAAAAAGCATACAAGATCCTGGGCTTTATAAATAGAGGCATAGAGTACAAAAGTATGGAATCCCTGATGAACCTTTATAAAACATTAGTTCGGCCACAACTGGAGTACTGTGTCCAGTTCTGGGCACCGCACTTCTGGAAAGATGTGAAGGCCTTAGAAAGGGTGCAGAAGAGATTTACTAGAATGATTCCAGGGTTGAGGGACTTTAGTTACGTGGATAGGCTGGAGAAGCTGGAGTTGTTCTCCTTGGAACAGAGATGGTTGAGAGGAGATTTGATAGAGGTATTCAAAATCATATGGTGTGTAGACAGAATGGACAGAGAGTGGCTTTTCCCATGGCGGTGGGGTGGGGAGGGGGGGGGGGCAAGAACCAGAGGACATCGATTTAAGATGATTGGCAAAAGAACCAATGATGACGTGAGGAAAACTTATGGCCTTCAAAAGGGAACTGGATAAGTACTTGAGTGGAAAAAATTTGCAGGGCTATGGGGATAGGGCGGGGGAGTGGGACTAGCTGGATTGCTCTTGCATAGAGCCAGCCCAGACTCGATGGGCCGAATGGCCTTCTTCCTTGCTGTAACCTTTCTATGATTCCAAGATTCTATATCAATAATTTAGATATAGGCCTAGAGGGAGCGGTGTCAAAATTTGCAGTTGGTGCCGAAATAGGAGGTATAGCTAATTCTTTAAAGACCAAAGGAAACTGCAAAGGGAAATTGATAAGGTGGGGGGATTGACTAAAAAGTAGCAGATGGAATTCATGTCAGTAAGTGTGAGGTGACGCATTTTGATAAAAAAAACAACAGCAGTAATTATATTCTGAATGGAAGTAGGCTCAGTGCTGTGGAAGAGCAGTGGGATTTGGGGATACAGATTCACAAGAAATTAAAGGTTTGATAAGGTCAAAAACACTAATGGAATTCTAGGTTTTATCTCAAGTGCTATAGAATATAAAAGCCAAGAGATAATGAATCTTACAACACCAGGTGATAGTCCAACAGTTTTATTTGAAAATCACAAGCTTTCGGAGCTTACCTCCTTCGTCAGGTGAGAAGGAGGTAAGCTCCGAAAGCTTGTGATTTTCAAATAAAACTATTGGACTATAACCTGGTGTTGTAAGATTCCTTACATTTGTTCACCCCAGTCCATCACCGGCATCTCCACATCAAGAGATAATGAGCCTGTATAAAACCTTAATAAGACCATAGTTAGACTGCTGTGTACAGTATTGGGCTCCACACTATACAAAGAACATTGAGGCGATTGTAGACAGGGTACAATGCAGATTCACTGAGATGCTGCCAGATATGATGAAATACAAAATTACAAGAAAGACTTGAAAAATTTGGGCTTTTTCATTAGAACAATGCAGATTACAAGAAGATATAATAGAAGTTTTTTAAATTATGAAAGGATGAGACAGGGTATTTCGAAGCAGAATGTTTCCAGTAGTTGAGGGGTCAAGAATGAGCGGCCATAGATACAAGATAAAATGTAAAAGATTTAGAACAGAGAGTTGTGAGGCTGTGGAATTCACTTCCAGGGTTAGTGGTTGAGGAAGAAACTATGTCAACATTCAAGATTAGATTAGGTGGATGAAGGAAAAGGGGATAAAGGGATATAGGAATAGGGTGGGTAAATATGGTTAGGACTGTTTGCTCACTTGGAGCGTTAGTGCCGACATGGACTAGTTGGGCCAAATGATCTGCTTCAAATTTTTTTCTATGTCATAGTCACAGGAGTAGCAAACAAAGAAAAACTTGCATTTATATAACGCCTTTCTTGACCTCAGGATGTCCCAAAACGCTTTACAACCAATTAAATATTTTTGAACTGTAGTCACTGTTATAACATGGAAAACACAGCAGCCAATTTGTGCACAGCAAAGTCCCACAAACAGCAATGAGATAATAACCAGATAATTTGTTTTAGTGATGTTGGTTGAGGGAGAAATATTAGCCAGGACATCACGGAGGACTTCCCTGCTCATCTTCTCTTTTACATGCACCTGAGAGGGCAGACCTCAGTTTAATATGGCACCTCTAACAGTACAGTGCTCCCTCAGTACTGCCAGCCTAGAATGATGTGCTTAAGTCTCTAGAGTGGAATTTGAACCTACAACCTTCAGAGTCCGAGGTGAGAGTGCTACCCACTGAGCCACAGCTGACACGTCATTAGAGCACCAAATTAGGCAAAAGAGCTCTTAAGACAGGCACTGGGGGGTTGCATAAGGGTTACCTTTCATTTTGCAACAGGTTTGTTCACATTTGAGTAGTGAATAGTTTGGAACCAGTTTCTTGGTGTGCACTGTCTCTTTGTATTGGTGTCCCATCTGCAAGCCCTCACTTTACTTCCTTAGCCCACTTTGGACCTCTGCTAGTTGTACCTCCTGCAAGTCGCCATTGTTTGGGTTGTTGTTGGCCGATCATGACCACTGCTCTGTTCCTCTGGTCTCAATTATTTCTTCTATGCTGTCAGTAATCAGGTCTCAGTGGGATCTGCTTTCCTCCTCCAATTGTTTTCCTGCCTGGTGACCACCCTCTGATTTTTTTTTGGACCTTCCCATTTCCCGGCTTCAAAACCCCACCCCCAGGGTGATAGTTGAGAGCTTTTGAGGGCTTTGGCAACCCGTCTCCTTAACACCGAGACCTTTGGTGCCCCCCCCCCCTACTCAGAGCATATAGGGGGGCCTTGGCAATCCTCCCCTAGCTGACATAATTTACCAGCTCCGGTTCCTTCATCCTGATATCCGCCTCACTCCAAAGGTTCTCTCCCTGTCCCTGTTCCCCCTTCCCTATCCTCCTGCTCTCCTCCTATCATTCTCCACTTTCCTTCTACTTCCCTCCTGTCCCAACTACTTTCTCTCACTTCCTTCTCTTCTCCTTCCAATGTAGCAAAGTCCAGCCATTTTGAAAGAAAATGGCCTTTGCATAGGTTGCCCTAATACATTTTTCCTTTAGTCTGGCCTTATGGATACTAGTAACCTGTAGACTGAATTGTAAGAGCAGGTCAGTCCTCTTGAGATGCTTCGTGGCTCATAAATGTATATTGTCCACATTGAATAATTAAAACCCTACTTTAGTAGAGCTGTTGCAAATCACTCACTTTATCTAAGTGTTAAGGACATCTAATCACTGAAATCCCTGAGGGAGAAGATAATAAAGAAGGACTGTTGATTTTCCAGTGAAATAAAATAAAAAAGAAGAAAGCCTTCGGACCTGAAGCAAATGATTTATGCGCACAGCTAGCAAGAAACTCAAAATGACTTGAAATCTGATTGTAAAAAGATGGGAAACTGAGGTGCGAATTTTAGCACTCCAGTTTATTTATGAATTCTTTCATTTGAGCCATCTTTCTGAAAACAGATAGCAAAATAATATTCTACCACTAAAAGGATATCAGAATTTAAGTACAACTAAGTGAGATCACCTTGGGTCAGTTGACAGCCCTCTCACCTTTGAGTCAGAAAATTGTGGGTTCAAGTCCCATTCCTAGACTTATGCACTATTTAGACTGACACACAATGCAGTAGTAAAATGGTACTGTATTGTTGGAGGAGCTGTCATTTGGATGAGATGTTAAACTGATGCCCTGGCTGTCTGCTTCATGCTGGTAAACAGTGGGAGTTTGCAAAGGATGGCCCAGGGTTTTTCATCCATTTTATATCAAATATTATGGAATTTGTGACAGTCAGTTCTGGCTGGTGTGTAGATTTTAGACTCAGTTGACCCTCAGTCTTCACTTACCGCAGGCCGCAGACAGTACTATCATCATCATCAATAACTTGCATTTATATAGCACTTTTAATGTAGAAAATTGCCCCAATGTGCTTCACAGAGGCATGAGGAAACAAGATGGTGTAAATTGGACTTGGGTGGAAGCGCAAAATGGGCAATAACGAATCAACAGCCTGTTTTGCACACTGCCTGCTTTTCTTTTTGTTGAAGTCAATGAATGAATTTATACCTGAATGGATGCCAAGCAAAAAGAGAAATTAGGAGGGGTGACCAAAAGCTTGGTCAAAGAGGTGGGTTTTTTTTTTTAAAGTACCTGGACCTGCACCTAAAGTGCTGTCAGCTGCAGGACTACAGATCGGGTGCTGGAAGGATTAGAATGGGCACCTAGTTGTTCTTCGAGCCGGCGCGGACACAATGAGCCGAATGGCTCCCTTCTCTGCTGTATCTTTTCTATGGTTCTATTTAAGGAGGGTCTTAAGGAAGAAATGGGAGATGAAGAAATGGAGGGGTTCAAGAGAGAATTTTAAAGTATGGGGCCTAGGCAGCTGAAGGCACACCTGCCAATGGTGAGGGAAAGGGAAAGGGATGGGAGATGCAAAAGAGGCCAGAGCCAGAGGAACGAAGAGTTTGAGTGCAGGGTTGTAGGGCTGGAGAGGTTACAGAGATAAGGATAAGCAAGGCCATTAAGGAATTTAAACACAAGGACGAGAATTGTAAATTTGAGGTGTTGGGGGCCCGGGAGCCGATGTAGGTGGCAAAGACAGGGATGATGGGCAAATGGGACTTGGTGAAGGATAGAGAATAGTGGCAATGATGAGTTAAACTTTGCCTTGTACTGGTACTTCTGCCAGAGCCCCAGAATTTTTTTTCCTTTGTTTGGAGTCCACAGATCTTGTGCAGACAGGATGTGCAGATAAAGCATGGGAGATAATATGCTGCCATTATTGCTTGGTTCTGGACTGTTGGTAGCCTCTTAATCTATGGCTGATTTACTGTACACCAAACTGGATGGACATATTCCAGGATTGGACAAAGTAGGCTTCATACAGTCTGAGGAAAGTTCTGGAACTGGCTCTGTGCTTCTTTCCACGGATGACTCACAATTGGCCCAGCCTGACTAATGCCCTGAAGGTGATGTTGTCAATATGCCATGTCCAGGCTAAATTCCTCTGTAAAGTTATGCCCAGGAACCTTTGCTGTCTGTTGGTTTTGATTGGTTTTGACCTTTGTACAAGGATCAAGTTTTTCAACCGCTGAATCTAGTTTTATGCCTGGATGGCAAGTTGAAAATGTACCCCATCATGTCCGGCAAAGGTAAAGGAGGCAAAGGACTGAGTAAAGGTGGAGTGAAGCATCATTGCAATTTCTTCATGATATCATCCAGGGCATCACTCAGAGGGTGGTGAACCTGTGGAATTCTCTACCACAGAAGGCAGTGGAGGCCAAGTCATTAAATATATTCAAGAAGGAGATAGATATATTTCTTAATGCTAAAGGGATCAAGGGATATGGGGAAAAAGCGGGAACAGGGTACTGAGTTAGACGATCAGCCATGATCATTTTGAATGGCGGAGCAGGCCCGAAGGGCCGAATGGCCTCCTCTTGCTCCTATTTTCTATGATTCTATGATCATAAAACCAGCCATCCACTACCTGAGTTCAGCCCGAGAACTTACCCCAGACTATAAAAAGCCTACACCTGTCCGATCCTGGAATATGTCCATCCAGTTTGCAATCCTGGTATTTCAGAGTTTACATCACATCCATGGCAGTGACCATCTTGTGTTTGGCATGCTTAGTGTAAGTGACCACATCCCTGATCACATTATTCAAGAAAACCATCAACACCCCATGGCTTCCTCATGTAACTAAATAGTTAACAATTGAATTTTCAGCATCTAACTCAACAAATTCTAAGTGTTACTCTGCTCCATGTGTTCCAAATCTCACTTGACTGCCATGCTCACAACTTTCTCTGTGGTCTTCTATAAATAGTTTATGGGAAAAATCTGGTGCCGTTACATAGATTTTATTAACTAAGTCCAAAGCCAGCTCCTTAGTATCTGGGGACTTTTCCAATGTCAAAATCCAAAGTAGTAACAACACACCAGGGATGATGCTGAACAGAAACACTCAATGTTAGATAACTTAACATGTGAAAAATAATTAATATCAATTTCTATTGTTTTGACGTACATAAAGTTTGAGTTATCTTTCTTTTTCTTAGTTGTCAAAGCAGACCTATCAATATGCTTAGGTTTATGGCAGTGATATTTTTGGACTAGTGGAGCCTGAGGCAAGCCTCTGCAGACATCAATTATTTTCACAAGGCTAAAAGGTTTCCTTTTCTCCTTAATTTACTCAGAATCATAGAATCATACAATGGTTACGGCACAAAAGGAGGCCATTCAGCCCATCGAGCCTGCGCCAGCTCTCTGCAAGAGCAATCCAGCTAATCCCACTCCCCTGCTCTTTCCCCATAGCCCTACAAATTTTTCTCCTTCAGGTATCTATCTAATTCCTTTTGAAAGCCACAATTGACCCTGTTTGCACAATACTTTCAGACAGTGCATTCCAGATCCTAACCACTCACTGGGTAAAAAAGTTTTTCCTCTAGTAGCCTTTGGTTCTTTTGCCAATCACCTTAAACCCGTGTCCTCTGGTTTGTGACCTTTCCGTCAGTGGGAACAGTTTTTCTTTACTTACTTTGTCTAGACCCTTCATGATTTTGAACACTTCTATCAAAGCTCCTCTCAACTTTCTCTGCTCTAAGGAGAACAACCCCAGCTTTTCCAGTCTATCCATGTTACTGAGGTTCCTCATCCCTGGATCCATTCTAGTAAATCTTTTCTGTACCCTCCCTAAGGCCTTCACATCCTTCCTAAAGTGCGGTGCCCAGAATTGTACACAATACTCCAATTGTGGCCAAACCAGTGTTTTATAAAGGTTCAACATTACATCCTCGCTTTTGTACTCTATGCCTCTATTTATAAAGCCCAGGATCCCGTATGCTTACTTAACCGCTTTCTCAACCTGCCCTGCCACCTTCAACGAACTGTGTACATATACCCCCAGGTCTCTCTATTCCTTCACCCCATTTAGAATTGTACCCTTTAGTTTATATTGCCTCTCCTCGTTCTTCCTACCAAAATGTATCACTTCACACTTCTCAGTGTTAAATTTCATCTGCCACATGTCCGCCCATTCCACCAGCCTGTCTATGTCCTCTTGAAGTCTATCACTATCCTCCTCACTGTTTACTTCACTTCTGAGTTTTGAGTCATCTGCAAATGTTGGAATTGTGCCCTGTACACTCAAGTCCAAGTCATTAATATTTATCAAGCTAAGCAGTGGCAGTGGTACTTAACTTAATTGCAGCTGTTTTAATGCCTGTCTTATTGTTATGCATGATGTATTTCTGTTTGATTCAGAACAGATAAGGATAGATGTTCCTGGGTCTGCACCCAAGAGTACTAGATCAGCTGGGCACAGTGAATATCTGAAAATTGAGAAGGTGGGACCACTTGACTGTAAAGGAACCGGCCTGATTTTCCTTACATTAATTTAAGTGGAAAGAAAATTGGATGGGTTCCTTTATAGTCGTCCACTCCCATCCGCCAATTTTCTAATATTTGCTGTGCCCAGGCAATGCAGTACATCTAGACGCAGACCCAGGAATATCTCTTGAAATTCCTTGGATTCCAACTGCTGGGACCACGACAGATGGTGCTTTCCAGCGCTGAGCATGCAGAAGTTTGCGGAATGTGAGTAGGCACTTCATTTACACAAGACAGGAGGGCACAACCACCAGTTCACGCATGTCTCCAGCACCCATCTGCCCAGGTTGATCAAAAACTTTGGCATTCACCCATCCGTTTGGGGGGCGGGGTGTTACCCAGGCCTCCCCCCAACTCCGACCATGGTCCCGTCAGTCCCCTGAGCAAAGGGACAAATTTACAATTTTTTAAAATTTAAATTCTGCTCTTTGAGGGTCCAGGCCACTTGTCTGATTGGGACCTCACCAGTAGGGCCCACATCTGCTGTATTGAGGCTGGTATGCTTCCACTCACTCAGCATACTGACCTCTACTGATATGTCAGGTCTGACTGGAACCTGAGTTGTGAGTACTCCGCCCCTTATAAGCAACCAAGGAACTCCCAGAAATGGCAAAGGCCAGACGTAACCAGGTCTCCGCTGTTTTCTGAGGAGTTCCACGAATCTCCCAGCAGAATTACGGATTGAGACCAGCGGAACGCCGTTGGAATTTTGGGCCATGGTTTGCATAGCTTGCACATTCTTATTTAGTTATTATCAATCTGTGTTGTCATTTCCACATAAATCAAATAAAGGTTTATATTTTTTCCGCTACAGATGCCTGTGTATTTATATGGTATTGTCAATTTATATGTTTATTATTATTACTGACTTTTTTGTGGGCATTTCTTAGATCATGGGATCTACAGTTGAACAAATAAAATAACATACAGCTTTTTTCTGTGTAACACTGTCCTTGTGGGCTGTAGTACAGGCACTGTTACAGTGTGGTAGTGCTGCTGATTCCTGATGCATGGCATCCACTTAGTAGGGGCAATAATGAAGATACATTACCTTATTTTGTAAATCCAGTAGTGGTGCAACCATATCATAGAACTTCTGTGCTTGACTAGTCAGCACACTAGGTCAGATTCAGTGTATCTGTGGGCTGCCGTCATGGCATCAGAAGTTCTGAACATCACGCATACAGAGCCTTCAAAATGTCACAGCCCACTTGTGAATGTGTGATTAAACAGGTTTTCCATTCTGCAACCAATTTACATGGTTGCCAGCTCTAAAGCAGCATGTAAACACTGGACTCCATCACATGTAAGTTACTCTCCCGAGAGCACGACCCAGACCCAAACAAAATGTAAATGCAACTTCGCCACAGCAGCCTAGAAACCCATTTATGTGATCAAGTTCAGATAGAGTGCTGGAGACAAAAATAGTGCATTTACAAAGGCCATTTGGCCCATCTGAGGTCATCCATTCAGAAAAAGCCAACAGCCCCCCTCCCCCTTCATCACAACATCAAACCATTTCTAAGATGATTTCAGGATTTCCACCTCCACTGCCCTACCCTGAAGTCCATTCCATGTGTTGATCAATCTTTGTGGTGACAGGACAAGTTGAGAAGGTTGATAAAAAAGCATATGGTATCTTGGGCTTTATTAATAGAGGCATTGAGTACAAAAGTAAGGAAGTTATGTTAAACATAGAAACATAGAAAATAGGAGCAGGAGTAGGCCATTCGGCCCTTCGGGCCTGCTCCGCCATTCAAAATGATCATGGCTGATCGTCTAACTCAGTAACCTGTTCCCGCTTTTTCCCCATATCCCTTGATCCCTTTAGCATTAAGAAATATATCTATCTCCTTCTTGAATACAACTAATGACTTGGCCTCCACTGCCTTCTGTGGTAGAGAATTCCACAGGTTCACCACCCTCTGAGTGAAGAAATTTCTCCTCATCTCGGTTCATACTGTGTATCCTGAGACTGTGACCCCTGGTTCTGGACTCCCCAGCCATCGGGAACATCCTCCGTGCATCTAGTCTGTCTAGTCCTGTTAGAATTTTATATGTTTCCATGAGATCACCTCTCATTCTTCTAAACTCTACTGAATATAGGCCTAGTCGACCCAATCTCTCCTCACACGTCAGTCCTGCCATCCCAAGAATCAGTCTGGTAAACCTTCGTTGTACTCCCTCCATGGCAAGGACATCCTTCCTCAGATAAGGAGACCAAAACTGCACACAATATTCCAGATGTGGTCTCACCAAGGCCCTGTATAACTGCAGTAAGACATCCTTGTTCCTGTACTCAAATCCTCTTGCAATGAAGACCAACATACCATTCGCCTTCCAAACTGCTTGCTGCACCTGAATGCTCGCTTTCAGGACACCCAGGTCTCGTTGCACCTCCCCTTTTCCCAATCTATCACCATTCAGATAATAATCTGCCTTTCTGTTTTTACAACCAAAGTGGATAACCTCACATTTATCCACGTTATACTGCATCTGCCATGTTCTTGCCCATTCACCCAACTTGTCTAAATCACATTGGAGTCTCTTTGCATTCTCCTCACAGCTCACATTCCACTCCAGCTTTGTGTCATCTGCAAACTTGGAAATATTACATTTGGTTCCCTCATCCAAATCATTGATATATATTGTGAATAGCTGGGGCCCAAGCACTGATCCCTGTGGTACCCCACTAGTCACTGCCTGTCACCTGGAAAAAGACCCCTTTATTCCTACTCTCTGTTTCCTGTCTGTCAACCAATTCTCAATCCATGCCAGTATATTCCCCCCAATCCCATGTGCTTTAATTTTGCACACTAACTTCTTGTGTGGGACCTTATCAAAAGCCTTCTGAAAATCCAAATACATCACATCTACTGGTTCTCCCCTATCTATTCTACTCGTTACATCCTCAAAAAACTCCAGCAGATTTATTAAGCATGATTTCCCTTTCATAAACCCATGCTGACTTTGTCCAATCCCGTTAATGCCCTCCAAGTGTTCTGTTATCACATCCTTTATAATAGACTCTAGCATTTTCCCCACTACTATTGTTAGGCTAACTGGTCTGTAATTCCCTGTTTTTTCTCTCCCTCCTTTTTTAAATAGTGGGGTTACGATTGCCACCCTCCAATCTGTAGGAATTGTTCCAGAGTCTATAGAATTTTGGAAGATGATCACCAATGCATCCATTATTTCCAGGGCCACTTCCTTTAGTACTCTGGGATGTAGATTATCAGGCCCTGGGGATTTGTCAGCCTTTAGCCCCATTCATTTCCCTAGCACTATTTTTTTAACCAATACTGGTTTCCTTCAGTTCCTCCCTCTCACTAGACCCTTGGTTCCCTAACATTTCTGGCAGGTTATTTGTGTCCTCCTTTGTGAAGACAGAACCAAAGTATGTGTTTAATTGTTCTGCCATTTCTTTGTTCCCCATTATAATTTCCCCCATTTCTGACTGTAAGGGACCTACATTTGTCTTCACTAATCTTTTTCTCTTGACATATTTATAGAAGATTTTACAGTCAGTTTTTATGTTCCCTGCTAGTTTACTCTCATACTCTATTTTTCCCCTCTTAATCAATCTCTTTGTCCTCCTTTGCTGAATTCTGAACTGCTCCCAATCCTCAGGCTTGCCACTTTTTTCTGGCAATTTTATATGTCTCCTCTTTGGATCTAATACTATCCCTAATTTCTTTTGTAAGCCACGGTTGAGCCACTGTTCCTGTTTTATTTTGCGCCAGACAGGAATGAATAATTGTTGTAATTCCTGCACACGTTCTTTAAATATTCGCTATTAGCCATTGCCTATCCACCGTCATCCCTTTTAGTAAAGTTCCCCAATCTATCAGAGCCAACTCGCACCTCTTACTTTCATAATTTCCTTTATTTAGATTCGGGACCCTAGTTTCAAATTCACCTACTTCCCTCTCCATCTTAATGAGGAATTCTATCATGTTATGGTCGCTCTTCCCTAAGGGACCCCGCACAAGATTGTTGATTAATCCTTTCTCATTGCACAATACCCAGTCTAGGATCACCTATTCTCTAGTTGGTTCCTCAATGTATTGGTCTAGAAAACCATCATGTACACACTCCAGGAATTCCTCCCCCACAGTATTATTGCTAATTTGGTTTGACCAATCTATATGTAAATTAAAGTCACCCATGATTATAGTTGTACCCTTCTTGCATGCGTCTCTAATTTCCTGTTTAATGCCCTCCCCTACATCTCCACTACTGTTTGGGGGCCTATAGAAAACCCCCACCAACGTTTTCTGCCCCTTGGTGTTTCTTCGCCTCACCCATACAGATTCCACATTGTGATTTTCCGAGCCAATATCCTTCCTCACTACTGCATTGATTTCCTCCTTTAGTAACAACACTACCCGGCCTCCTTTCCCTTTTTTCCTGTCCTTCCTCAATATTGAAAACCCTCTGGATGTTCCTTGGTCACCCTGCAGCCATGTCTCCGTAATCGCAACTATATCATAACCGTTAATATCTATCTGCGCTGTTAATTCATCCACCTTGTTCTGAATGCTCCACGCATTAAGACACAATGCCTTTAGACTTGTCTTTTTAAGATTGCTAGTCATCATAGTTTTATTTTGCACTATGGCCCTATTTGTTTTTCGCCCTTGTTTTCTCTGCCTTCCTCTATTGCTTCTTCCCTTTCTGTCTTTTGTTACTATCCTTGTTTCCCCCTCCTCTGTCTCCCTGCTCAGGTTCCCATCCCCCTGCCATTCTAGCTTAAACCTTCCCCAACAGCACTAGCAAACACCCCCATGAGGACATTGGTCCCGGTCCTGCTCGGGTGTAACCCATCCCGCTTGTACAGGTCCCACCTTCCCCAGAACCGGTCCCAATGTCCCAGGAATCTAAATCCCTCCCTCCTACACCATCCCTGCAGCCACGCATTCATCTGGTCTATTCTCCTGTTCCTATACTCACAAGCACGTGGCACTGGTAGTAATTCTGAGATCACTACCTTTGAGGTCCTGCTTTTTAATTTATCTCCTAAATCCTTAAATTCACCTTGCAGGACCTCATCCCTTTTTTTAACCTATGACATTGGTACCGATATGGACCACGACTACTGGCTGTTTGCCCTCCCCCTCCAGAATGCCCTGCAGCCGCTCCGTGACATCCTTGACCCTAGCACCAGGGAGGCAACATACCATCCTGGAGTCACGTTTGCGGCCGCAGAAACGCCTATCTGTTCCCCTTAAAATTGAATCCCCTATCACTATAGCCCTGCCACTCTTCTTCTTCCCCTCCTGTGCAGCAGAGTCACCCGTGGTGCCATGAACTTGGCTCTTGCTGCTTTCCCCTGATAAGCCATCTCCCCCAACAGTATCCAAAGCGGTATATCTGTTTGAGAGGGAGATGGCCCCAGGGGACTCCTGCTCTACCTGCCTAGTCCTTTTACTCTGCCTGGCGGTCACCCATTTCCTTTTTGACTGCGTAATCTTTACCTGCGGTGTGACCACCTCACTGAACGTGCTATCCACGATAATCTCAGCATCGCGGATACGCCACAGTGAATCCACCTGCAGCTCCAGCTCCGAAATACGGTTAGCCAGTAGCTGCAGCTGGACACACTTCCTGCACACATGATCGCTAGGGACACCTGTAGTGTCCATGACTTCCCACATAGTGCAGGAGGAGCATATCATGGGTGCGAGCTCTGCTGCCATGACTTGCCTTAGATTTACACTGCGTTCACCTCTCGGACTCTCTTCCCGCTCCCTAGACTCTCCTTTTACACTGCGCTCACCTCTCAGACTCTCCTTTTACACTGCGCTCACGTCTCGGATTCTCCTTTAACACCACGCTCACCTCTTGGACTCTCTTCTCGCTCTCGGACTCTCCTCTCACTCTCGGACTCTCCTTTTACACTGCGCTCACCTCTCGGACTCTCCTCTCGCTCTTGGACTCTCCTTTTACACTGCGCTCACCTCTCGGACTCTCTTCTCGCTCTCCGACTTTCCTTTTACACTGCGCTCACCTCTCAGACTCTCCTCCCGCTCTCGGACTCTCCGTTTACACTGCGCTCACCTCTCGGACTCTCCTCCCCACCCTTTCGGACTCTCCTCCCGCAGTGGGAGTTTACTCTACTCGGTAAACCTTTATAAAACACTGGTTAGGCCTCAGCTGGAGTATTGTGTTCAATTCTGGGCACCACACTTTAGGAAGGATGTCAAGGCCTTAAAGAGGGTGCAGAAGAGATTTACTAGAATGGTGCCAGAGATGAGGAACTTCAGTTACGTGGAGAGACAGGAGAAGCTGGGGTTGTTCTCCTCAGAACAGAGAGAGGAGATTTGATAGAGGTATTCAAAATCATGAACAATTTTAACAGAGTAAATAAGGAGAAACTGTTTCCAGTGGCAGAAGGGTCGGTAACCAGAATACAACCTAAAAACATTTTTTTACACAGCGAGTTGTAATGATCTGGAATGCACTGCCTCAAAGGGTGGTGGAAGCAGATTCAATAGTAACTTTCAAAAGGGAATTGGATAAATACTTGATGGGAAAAATTTTACAGGGCTATGGGAAAGGAGCAGGGGAATGGGACTAGTTGGATAGCCTTTTCAAGAGCTGGCACAAGCACGATGGGCCGAATGGCCTCCTCCTGTGTTGTACCTACTATGATACTACGAGAAAGAAAAAGGGTGTTCCAGCAATAAGCTTGTGGATGGCCTTGGCGTCACCCTGTCCCCCAAGTAGCAGATGCATGGCAGCGCAATGCAGCACTAGGTTGTCATGATGAATGTGTGCATGTGAGCGAGAGAGTTAAGTCAAAATAGAAAATGAAGGCCAGCTGCCCAAACATCTTGTTGCGCTTTGCCTCTAGCCTTGCCATTTCCTATGCTATGTATCATCTCTCTGCCAGTGATGTTGATAGCCATTTCCTCTGTCAGAGCTTGCAGTATAATGGGACCTCCTCCTGTTCTTAAAGATTCCCTTCAGTTGTGTGCCAGCTCCTGGAAAAAGAATGGATGTCGGCTAGTGTGTGCCCTGACGAAGGGTTTTGAAGATGTGTGAGGCAGCTTTGCATAGTGTGCATGAAGAGAGGAAGAAGCAGCAAGTGTTTCTAAGAGAGGGAAGTAGTTGTGAGGGCACCAGCAGTTGTTGAGTGTGTGAGTGCAAACAGAAGGAGGTGTAGTAAAGTGTCCCATTATGTTTGGAGGAGAGGCATCTGAAGCAGGGGCGGGAAGGATTGATAATATGGGGGCTGAAGTTGGTTGGTACAAGGCTGTGCATAGAGTAAAAGAGATGTGATTGGGAGTCTTGCTTTGGCAGTTCTGGTGTGCTTATTAAATTTCTTCCTGCATTGCAGCTAGGTCCTTGGAACTGGCTGTTGGCATTGACCTGCTCAGCAACCTCTCTTCACTGCCACTGGCTAATTTGATGGGGCACCCATTGCTCATCAGAGAGAAAGAGGACTTCCTTCCTGTTTCTCACTTGCTCTTCGAGGACCTCCAAGGCAGCATGAGAGAATCAGGGGAGGGTATGAATAACATTATGCTGATGCTGCTTCAGTAACTTGCTTTCCACTGAACACCTTTAAAAAGTGCACCCCGCCTTTAAGAGGCTATAGGTTACCTTTAAGTAGCGGCCACCCTGCCAGATTTCCCACCCTCCCAGCCGACGAGCTGCCGATAGGGAGTGCGATTAGCACTGGCAGTTCACGGACTGCATTTAAATGAGGCTTGACCATGAAAATGACCCGGGCCTCCCACTGACTGCATGGGGTGGGGTGTAAGCCTACAAGCTGTCGATATTCACCCGATTCAAAAATCGCCCCCATGGTTAATTGGATCAAAGACTTCACCACAGGACACACTAGATCTTTGTCACAGAAAACTCTGCTATTTAAATCAATAAGACCATATACAAATTAAATCAACAAACCAAACTGATCTAAGATCCATTTGAGTATTAGGGTCAAGGACACAAACAATTCACTTAGTTACATTCCCAATTCTATCTCAGTCTATTCTTTATTTTGACTTTAAATTTACTCTTTTGCATTTACTCTACTTCTGTTCTGCTAATTCTAACCCTTTGCTTGCTACCATTTTGTTTAAAATACTTGACTTACCTTTCTTCTCCAGCACCCTGCTTCCAACATCCATTTTGGAGGAGGAAGCAACTTGTTTTGAAAAGGGTTTTGCTTAGCAGACAAAGCTTTTAATGAGGATTTTTAAGCTGACGGAAAGCATAGTTTCGGAACACTGATTTGGTCGTATCTACGATCTTCAATGTGAAAATGACCTCCAAATGTGTAAGTATTTGCTGCTGACAAATGAACTTGTTGGAGACGCCTGCAGATCAAGAGTGCCCTGAAGAGTAAACTCATTAGCAGTGCCTGGAAGAGTAAAACTACAAATTGTAATTCGGGCTGAGGCTAACTAAGTGTACACGGCCTGTGAAGGGAATGGGCTTGCTGGGCCAAAAGGTTTTTTCTCATATTTTTACATATAGTTTCAAAATTAATTTCTCTAAGTGTGTTTTCTTCCCACACAGCTACATATAGCCCGTGGGCCTCGTGTTGTGATGCAATGTAATGGAGTGCCACTGTGTGGCACCACAGAGTGCTGGGTGCCAATTTTATTCCCACACATTTGAATTTCAATCTCAATTGTGCTGCTGTGGGGAAGTTCATTATGCGTCTATATGTTTGAGGTCATTGGAGTTAGGAGTAATCAGACTGAATATCAATGCCAGCCTCAGAAAAATAGCCTCTGACCCTGGGAGAAGAAATGCTCTGGTCATGGTGCATAGCAAAATCGTAAGTGCAGTCACTCACAATATTTCTCATAAAATCAGAAACTCGTTCTTTTTTAGACACATTAATAATTTTGTTAGAAATGCTGACCACATTTATAATGCTATTACACACCAGAGCAATTGTTCCCCCAATATTCACTATCATTATTACTGCTTCTGTCATATTCTTTAACCCTATTAATTGACTTTATTCATTCACGTTTCTGAACTACATCCTAGTACCAGATGTGTTCCCAAACAGTGCACCACTAAGTCACTCACATATTTTATACTAAACCCAAGTTTTTAAGCTTTGCTGAGTAAATTTTCCAGTCCTCATTCATTTTTAATAAATTCATTCACCACAGCAAATCATTGCTATAAGCTGTTTTATAGTGGAAAGTTGAATCTGCTAGCAAAGGATGAGCTTTTTTGTGGACAGATCCTACATGGTGTGTTGCTAATATATTAAATTAAGATTGAAGTAGTATTTCCCCATGATTGTAGATATGAATTCTGGATCAAAAATGTTCACAAGAAACATTTGCAGTTTTTTTAAATTATAAGGGAATAATTATATAATGGAACCTGCATTTTCTGAAAGATAATATTATGATTAATAAAAAAATATATAATAGTATTATATTTTAATTAAATTTTGAAACTCACTGTCGTTTGTTCATAATCACCTTGAATTGATTGTTCATTTTATCTTTACTGCTACAATGTAACTGGAAATAATTAAAATATGAGCATAGACAGCACTGAATTTATCTGAAGCAATTGTTCACACAGCACACTCATTAATATTGACAGAGTCATAAAGAACACAGTGTTTGAAAACATCTGTTTGCTTATGCATTAGTATTAAATTAATTTTAATGATATTAAAATTTCCCACGAAGGCACAAAATCTTTAGTTAAAAAAACAGCCTCACAATGAGATTTATGTGAACAACAAACTAATTACTGGTAATACTGCTCGTTAGGACTAGAAATGGAGCACAGAATTATCAACAAGAGGGTCACCAGTTTAATTTCCAGCCTGAAGCAAACTCAGTTTAATGGAAGAATTCTTCTAGATTACATGATGGAATATGATCCAACAAGGTTTTTACAGTTACATAATGAGAATAACAACTAATTTATCATTTCTGATTGCAGAGGAAACAAGTTAGAGTAATATTGTGTTTGAAGTTTTGGATCCGCCTGAGATATTTTCTCGAGTACAACCGTTCCAATCACTCCCATAAGTGATCCGAGCAGCACATGCTTTGGAGGATGACTGTACTAGCCATCTGAACAGAATATTGTGGCTTAGATTTTCCTCTGAATTATCGTCCTGTTTGGGGCAAGTATGGGGTAGCGATCTGAGTAAAAAAGGTTCTTAGAGGACACCAGCACAAAAAAACCGCACCTGAATTATCCTCCCAAAAAAGTGTAAATTTCCTTTACGGCCTAACTGGAGCCAATCTGCATCATGAAATGAAGGTGTAAGGGGCATTGCTAACCTCTCTAATCCATTTCCCCCAATTTCCACCCCAAACTTGCCCCAAATAATTACCGCCACTATATAAGTGGCAGTAGGAGCTGCAGGAAGGAAGCCCTAAGAAAACTATCACTTGAGAAGGTCATTTTGTGTGCTGCTAGTAAAGGTTGTTATTACTTTGCCAGCGTATTAATTTCCTTAGTATTTTGGAGGTTCAGTCAGGACTACTGCTGTTAGTTTCACTCAACTCTGTTCAAAGTACTGCTTTACATTGGAAACCTGGATTTTCCCATGGGAATACCTGTCTTATGCTATGAAGAGGAGGAGGTGGCGGATGAGGACATGGAATCATAGAATCATAGAAACATAGAAAATAGGAGGAAGAGTAGGCCATTCGGCCCTTCGGGCCTGCTCCGTCATTCAAAATGATCATGGCTGATCGTCTAACTCAGTACCCTGTTCCCGCTTTCTCCCCATTTTTTTTTTATTTGTTCATGGGACGTGGGCGTCGCTGGCAAGGCCAGCATTTGTTGCCCATCCCTAAGTGCCCTTGAGAACGTGGTGGTGAGCTGCCTTCTTGAACCGATGCAATCCGTGTGGGTTCTCCCACAGTGCTGTTAGGAAGGGAGTTCCAGGATTTTGACCGAGCGACGATGAAGGAACAGCGATATATTTCCAAATCGGGATGGTGCGTGACTTGGAGGGGAACGTGCAGGTGGTGGTGTTCCCATGTGCCTGCTGCCCTTGTCCTTCTAGATGGTAGAGGTCGCGGGTTTGGGAGGTGCTATCGAAGAAGCCTTGGCGAGTTGCTGCAGTGCATCCTGTGGATGGTACACACTGCAGCCACAGTGCACCAGAGGTGAAGGGAGTGAATGTTTAGGGTGGTGGATGGGGTGCCAATCAAGCGGGCTGCTTTGTCCTGGATGGTGTCGAGCTTCTTGAGTGTTGTTGGAGCTGCACTCATCCAGGCAAGTGGAGAGTATTCCATCACACTCCTGACTTGTGCCTTTTAGATGGTGGAAATGCTTTGGGGAGTCAGGAGGTGAGTCTCTCGCTGCAGAATACGCAGCCTCTGACCTGCTCTTGTAGCCACAGTATTTATATGGCTGGTCCAGTTAAGTTTCTGGTCAATGGTGACCCCCAGGATGTTGATGGTGGGGGATTCGGTGATGGTAATACCATTGAATGTCAAGGGGAGGAGGTTAGACTCTCTCTTGTTGGAGATGATGTGGAGATGCCGGTGATGGACTGGGGTTGACAATTGTAAACAATTTTACAACACCAAGTTATAGTCCAGCAATTTTATTTTAAATTCACAAGCTTTCGGAGACTTCCTCCTTCCTCAGGTAAACATTTACCTGAGGAAGGAGGAAGTCTCCGAAAGCTTGTGAATTTAAAATAAAATTGCTGGACTATAACTTGGTGTTGTAAAATTGTTTACAATTGTTGGAGATGGTCATTGCCTGGTACGTGTCTGGCGCGAATGTTACTTGCCACTTATCAGCCGAAGCCTGGATGTTGTCCAGGTCCTGCTGCATGCGGGCACGGACTGCTTCATTATCTGAGGGGTTGCAATCATCAGCGAACATCCCCATTTCTGACCTTATGATGGAGGGAAGGTCATTGGTGAAGCAGCTGAAGATGATCCTAGGACACTGCCCTGAGGAACTCCTGCAGCAATGTCTTGGGGCTGAGATGATTGGCCTCTAACAACCACTACCATCTTCCTTTGTGCTAGGTATGACTCCACCAACTGGAGATTTTTCCCCCTGATTCCCATTGACTTCAATTTTACTAGGACTCCTTGGAGCCTCACTCGGTCAAATGCTGCCTTGATGTCAAGGGCAGTCACTCTCACCTCATCTCTGGAATTCAGCTCTTTTGGATCAAGGCTGAAATGATGTCTGGAGCCGAGTGGTCCTGGCGGAACCCAAACTGAGCATCGGTGAGCAGGTTATTGGTGAGTAAGTGCCGTTTGATAGCACTGTCGACGACACCTTCCATCACTTTGCCGATGATTGAGAGTAGGCTGATGGGGCGGTAATTGGCCGGATTGAATTTGTCCTGCTTTTTGTGGACAGGACATACCTGGGCAATTTTCCACATTGCCGGGTAGATGCCAGTGTTGTAGCTGTACTGGAACAGTTTGGCAAGAGGCGCGGCTAGTTCTGGATCTTCAGCACTACAACTGGGATGTTGTCGGGGCCCATAGCCTTTGCTGTATCCAGTGCACTCAGCCGTTTCTTGATATCATGTGGAGTGAATAGAATTGGCTGAAGACTGGCTTCTGTGATGGTGGGGATATCGGGAGGAGGTCGAGATGGATCATCCACTCGGCACTTCTGGCTGAAGATGGTTGCAAACGCTTCAGCCTTGTCTTTTGCACTCACATGCTGACTCCGCCATCATTGAGGATGGGGATGTTTGCAGAGCCTCCTCCTCACGTTAGTTGTTTAATTGTCCACCACCATTCACAACCGGATGTGGCAGGACTGCAGAGCTTTGATCTGATCCGTTGGTTGTGGAATCACTTAGCTCTGTCTACAGCATGTTGCTTCCGCTGTTTAGCGTGCATGTAATCCTGAGTTGTAGCTTCACCAGGTTGGCACCTCATTTTTAGGTACACCTGGTGCTGCTCCTGGCATACTCTTCTGCACTCCTCATTGAACCAGGGTTGATCCCCTGGCTTGTTGGTAATGGTAGAGTGAGGAATATGCCATGCCATGAGGTTACAGATTGTGCTGGAATACAATTCTGCTGCTGCTGATGGCCCACAGCGCCTCATGGATGCCCAATTTTGAGCTGCTAGATCTGTTTTGAATCTATCCCATTTAGCACAGTGATAGTGCCAGAGAACACGTTGGATGGTGTCCTTAGTGTGAAGACGGGTCTTCGTCTCCACAAGGACTGTGCGGTGGTCACTCCTACCAATACTGTCATGGACAGATGCATCTGTGACAGGTGGATTGGTGAGGACGAGGTTAAGTAGGATTTTACCTCGTGTTGGTTCGCTCACCACCTGCCGCAGGCCCAGTCTGGCAGCTATATCCCTTTAGCATTAAGAAGCTAGATTGAAAGTTCTTAGATTCAGGCTTCAGATCCACTCACCAGGGCATACAGACCAAGAAGGTTTCACTTGGACTTCCCTGACAGTCAGTGCCTCAGAGGCTGCACTCCCCCAACCCCCTTCGCCATCAGAGGTTATTGGTGTATTATGTCAACTGCTGTCTGAAGACTCACAATCCACTTCCTCGAGAGCAGCATTGTCTGTACTCGTCAATGTCATCACTGCCTTGAACCTTTTACTTCTGGTTCCTTCCAGAGAGCAGCAGGTAAGCTTTGTCACATTAGTCAGCCAGCTGCTCACCATTGCAGCAAGAAGGTCACTTATCCTCTGTTTAGCAGGGCTGACCAATTCATATTCTTCCCAATGGAAGTAGACTAAGTGATGCTGCTCTTTAACTCATTAAATTAAGCAGCTTAACAATTTGTAACTGCCCTCATGCCCAAGTGTTTCTTAGTCTGCCTTCAAAAAGATTGGAGAGGAACATGAGAGCATGTGTGAAAGGCACTAGCCTGGATTTCCCTCCCATTGCAAACATCAAAGGAGGAAACTTTGGGCTTCAGTGCTACTGGCCCAACTATAATATATATATATATATATATATATTATATATATATATATATATATTAAAATAATATATTTAAATGAGCTCATTTAAGATTTGACCCACAAATTGCTGGAAGTCTGAAAGGAGCCACCGATGGCTGCAGGCTGCATTTTGGGGTGGGGTTACATGGTTAATGTGGCCGTCAGCAGCTCCCTTCCTATCCCTTTCCTCAGGCCTCACGCTTCTCACCACCCCTCACTACCATCGCATTCCCTACCTCTTCACTTTCCTACTATCTCCTCCCCATTCCATCGTCCCATCACTCATGTCACTACCCCTGCCACTTCCACTTTGAACTGCCACTCAACTCCTATAACTTCCCTTCCTGCTTGGTTTGACATCACTCATGTCTTTAACCCTCCATCACTTGTCCCTTACTTCCACTTGCTGCACCAAGGTTGGCTGGCAAGAGGTTTACTTATCCTCAACCTGTTTTCCTCCAGCCCATCCTCCTTCCTCCTCCCTATCTTCCCTTCCTGTTTCCCTCAAAGAAACTTTGATTGCTTTCAAAATTTAATTTACTTGTTTTTAAAAAAAATCAAATTAGAATGAGGAAAGACATGGGGGGGTTAATTTTTGCTTTGGGCTTGGACAAAAAAGTTTCAGATCAGCCGGTATCCGATAGGCCCCCCGTAATACACTCTGCGTTATTTTCTTTTCCATTGAGTTGGTCCAAGTGTACAATGAGTTTACTGAGTTAACTATCCCTGTCGACGTTGAAAATTACCCCTCCCATTTACCACTCTCCCTTTCTCTGTTTCTCTCTCTATTTCATAGGTGTGAGCAATTAGAGTCTCAGGTATAAGGAATTAGCAATTACTTTTTCTCACTGCTAACAAAATAGAGTTGGATAATTACTTGGCCTCAACATTCAACTGATGTTTTGTTGGAAAACTGAACTGAAATACAGCTAATATAATACAAAACAAAAGCTACAACAGATGTGTAATCAGAAAACAATCTTTATTTCTCTCTCTCTACACACACAGAGCCTTAAATAAACATTCATTATAAATTTATATCAATAAAGTTTTTCGAATTTTTCTTCTCGTTTTTTAAAATATTTGAAGGCAGAAAATGAAAACGATGCATCAGTACAGCTGACTGAAGAGTACTGATACATCCTGGTAAATTAAGTACATTCAATGCGTTCAGACTGCACTATCCAAATTCAGCTCACAGGAATCAAAGCTCTGAGCAAAAATATCAAATCTAAACCGAGGCTTCTGAGAGAGCTGGGGCCTTCAAACAAAAACTTTATGAAGGCACTATAAAAGACACAAAAACGATTCAATGGATAAATGTAATCATGTAATTCTGAAACATATTTTTTAAAACTTTGTTTAAACCTATTTTTGGATATTAGAAACTACTGAGAAAAAATAGTGGCCGAAAATAATTATAAAGCATTTTGAGCAATTTATGAGAACCCGGTAGCCAGATTGTGCAATCTTAAGATGGTATACTCTAACTGTAAAGCAACAGTTAATGTGTGTCACACAGTGTAACATCTTTAATATTTAAAAGGGCTATCACAGCACCACCTACAGGAGTAGCAAGTACTTGCAGGTATTTATAATGGGTTTAAAATGCATGCACCATGTGTCAAATTTAATACATAATAGATAGATTTAATTGCAGTTTTGTGATTAAGACTATTGTCAAGTTTATATGTGAAGAAGATTAGATTTCATTCAATTATATGGTAAGCTGTAGGCCATATGCTTTTCCATCTGTATTATTTACATACCCAATACCCGGTCTTCTAGCCATTAATTACATCTGGACAGTGTTCTTCTCCTGACCTGGTTTCTTTAATAATTCATTTATCTTAGTAAGATATTCCCTACAGACTAATAGTCCTTTTCCTTCATTTATTCTTATCATGCAATCTGTATTATTACAATCAGTTCATGTTATGTGTTAGACTTACATTAGCATGAGTTTGTAATATTTACATTTCTCCATACATGGATAAAAACTTCCCAAAATTGACTGAAAGAACTTAACCTTCCTGGGTGTATGTCAGGCATTACAGATTTCCTGTCTCTAATAATTAATCCCATCATTCCTTCAGACATTGTTTCAACTGTGATTTTCATTTCAAGGCAACTGCCTTTTAGCTATTACAAAGGCTGTTAGCATCCACTTAAACGCTTCAGGGGAAAACTGCAAAGCAGTTTAATTTCAGAGGAAGCACACTCTGGGGCTCCGAAGAATTGTAATAAGAATAAATGCTGAGATCTAGACTCACAGCACTTCCCTGGATTCTGCTGCCATCACCAAAACATATATAAAAGAGTACCTTTCTCCTACTAATACTCCCAACAAGCATCCATCTGGAACATAGGAACATAGGAATATCTGTATTATTAAGTGATTGTTTCTGTGCATCTGTTATGCTGTGGTGAGTTTCTAGCATTGCTGATTGGTCTATACCATTCATGTGATATTTTCAGCCACACCATCAGCACAAAGCAATCAGGTTGTTGGAAAAAATTTCAGCCTGTTTTCAGCTGCCATATGGCTCCTGTTTTTTTCTCCACTAGCCCTCCGCCCCAGATATTTTATTGACTTTGTTTGGCCTCTGCTCCCTGCCAGACTCATTGGCTGGCTGTACTGTGCTCCAGGGTCTGACCTGCCTCTGGTGTCCAGCTCAGGTTCTGGTCCCTCTCTCACCGTAGTTTCATGGAGTGGTCCACTCCCCACATTTCAAAATCCTGCTCCCACGGCTTTCCCCACCTGCAAACCCCAGTCCCCAATTCAATGGCATATCAGGAGAACCAGTTTCAAGCAACTATACAGGCTTGATCGACTTCAGACCAGTAGATCATCTGATTTCATGAGCACTGCCTAATTGTTTCTAAAAATTAAAACAGGCAAGCAACAGGAGCAGCATTTAGGAAATCAGCTGATGTGTCACTCGCAAACCTGACAGAGCTTGTGCGCCCTCTTATATTGCTGTAGCAGTTCTCTGCTGTGTTCCCAAATCAGTTGCCAGCAACATTCCCCTGGTCACCCCATTTCGCCTTCCTTCTGGTTTTGGCTCTCTGGCCTGCTATGCTTTCATCACTCTATCATTGGAGCTCACGTCTTGTTCTTTTGTCCCCTGCACCAGCTTCAGGCCCTCCTTCCTCCCAGCTTTGAGACCCACCCAACCTTGGATCCTGTGGGCTCCCCAGTCCAGCCTCCAAGGCCCATTAGCACTCAGGCCCAAGTAATAGTTTCTCTCTAAGCCACTCATGTTCCAATGTTTCTGGTCACAGGATGGCTCCATACATACAACAACATCAAAAGGAATATAATTTGACCTGAGGTAAAAGACTACGACTCCAAATCCACCACTCTCTCCCAGGCCAAATTCGAGTTTCTCCTGTTTTAACTGAGTTTATTTTTCAATTACATTGACAGGTTTAAATATTAATATTCTGCCTAATATACAGTTCATTCTATATTTCCTTCAAGGTATAAAATATAACATTTTGAAAAAATATGATTATGATTCTTTTAAAAGTTTAACAGAGGCAAATCAAATTCATCAGTCTGCTCCATCAGGGTAGGGCATGGGTTTTTATAGTGAGCACCAAAAATTGTAAAATTTTCATCTTTCCTTGTTAATCAAATGTCTGAAGAACAGGATTTGGCCATTCAGCCCATCGAGCATGTTCCAGTATACAATTAAATCATGGCTGATCTGTACCTCAACTCCATTTACCTGCCTTTACTCCTTAACTCTTAATCCCCTTATCTAACAAAAATCTATCTATTTCAGTCTTGAAAGTTTCAATTGACCCAATATCCACTGCCTTTTGGGGAGCAAGTCCAGTGATTTCCACTTCCCTTTGTGTGAAGAATGTCTTCCTGACATCACCCTGAATGGCCTAGCCCTAACTTTAAGATTATGCCACTTTGTTCTGGATTCTTCCACCAGAGGAAGTATTTTCTCTGTATCTAGTATATCAAATCCCTTTATTATTTTAAATACCGCGATTACATCACCCTTCAACATTCTAAACTCAAGGGGATACAAGCCAAGTTTATGCAACCTATCCTCATAATTTAAACATTTAAGCCCTGGTACCACTCTGGTGAATCTGCGCTGTACCCACTCCAAGGCCAATATATCTTTCCTCAGGTTTGGTGCTCAAAAGTGAATGCAGTACTCTACATGGAGCAGGAGTGACAAATAAGAAACATGTTATGTTAAACAGTGTGAGAAAGACAGCATTACAGCAGGACAGGTTAGGGTCTCTTGCCCAAATAAGAGTTTTATATACTAACACACGGAGTATAAGAAATTTATTGAGTGAATTAGAGGCTCAAATGCAGCTTGGAGGCTATGACGTGGTGGCCATTACTAAGACATGGCTGCAAGTTGGTTATGATTGGGGAGTTACATTATTCCAGGTTATAAGGTTTTTAGAAAGGATAGGGAAAGTGGAAGAGGAAGAGGGATAGCCTTATTGATTAAAGATGCTATTACAACATCAATAAGAGAAGACATAAGTAAGGGAAAGCAATCAGTGGAAACTCTATGGTTCGAATTGAGGGATAAGAGAGGACAAAAAAATTGTAATGGGAGTTGTCTGTGGGCCTCCTGATAACAGCAGTGAAGTGGCAGAATGTATTAATTCAGAGATTAAAGAGGCTTGTAGCAAAAGCAGAATTGTTTTAATAGGAGACTTTAATTTTCATATAGATTGGGAAGAGCAGAGTAGCTCAAATCAGAAAGGTAGTGAATTTCTTGAGTACATTCAAGATAATTTTCTGGAGTAATATGTTCTAGAACCAACAAGAGGGCAGGCCATACTAGATTTAGTAATGGGTAATGAGTTAGACTTAGTTAATAATCTAACAGTAAGGGAACATTTATCTAACAGTGATCATAATATGTTAGGTTTGAATAGGAGAAACCTAACACAGTTACTAAGATTCTAGATTTTGGTAAGGCTAACTTTAATGGGACGAGACAGAGATTGACAACTGCAAACTGACCAAAACTATTATCGGGTAAAACTACAGATGAGCAGTGAGAGGTGTTCAAAAAAGAATTTAGCTTAATACAGGACCAGTATATACCCCTAAGGAGCAAGAGCTCTACCTACCAAATAAATTAGCCATGATTGACAAAAGAGGTGAAAGACAACAAAACTAAAAGAAAGAGCACACAAAAGTGTAGATCCGCGGGACTGGGAGAGATATAAAGAGCAGCAAAGGAAGACAAAAAAGATAGTAGGAGCTGCAAAAAGGGAATACGAAAAGAAACTTGCGAGGGATATCAAGATTAACACAAAAAGTTTTTACAATTATATTAGAAGATAAAGAGTAGTCAAGGGTAATGTGGACTCTTTAAAAAGAGATGCAGATAATATTGCAAATGAAAATAAGGAAATGGCAGACTTATTAAATAATTACTTTGTGTCAGTCTTCATAGTAGAGGAAGAGAATAATATACCTGACATCTCAAGGAAACTAATAATGAATCAAGGAACGCGCTAAAGTTAACGTAAGGAAGAAAACAGTATTCAAAAAATAATGGCACTAAAGACTAACAAATCCCCAGGACCTGATGGTTTCCAGGGTTTTAAAGAAAGTAGGTGGGGAAATTGTAGATCCTTTAGCCTTAATCTTCCAAAGCTCTCTCAATTCAGGAATTGTCCCTTTAGATTGTAAAATTGCAGATGTAACTTCATTATTTAAAAAAACTGAGAGAGAGAAACCAGGAGATTATAGACCCGTTAGTCTAACATGTTGTGGGGAAGTTATTGGAATCTATAATAAAGGGCAGTGTGACTGAGCACTTAGAGAAATTTGAACTGATTAGAGAGAGCCAACATGGATTTGTAAAGGGTAGGTCATGTCTAAAGAACTAAACTGATTTTTTTGAGGAAGTAACTAAAGTAGTAGACAGGGGAATGTCTATGGACATAGTATATATGGACTTCCAGAAGGCATTCGATAAGGTTCCACGTAAGAGACTGTTAGCTAAAATTAAACTTCATGGAAATGAAGGCAAATTATTGACCTGGTTAGAAGATGTGTTAGGCAGTAGAAGACAGAGAGTAGGGATAATGGGTCTGTACTCGAATTGGAAGGAAGTGACCAGTGGTGTCCCACAAGAATCTGTGCTGCGGCCTCAAATATTCATTATATTTCTTAATGACTTAGATCACACAATAGAGAGCCACATATCTAAGTTTGCCGATGACACAAAGATTGGTGGCATAGTAAGTAGAGTAGACAGGACCATAAAATTACAAAGAGACATTGCTAGATTAAGTGAGTGGGCAAAACTATTGCAGATGGATTTCAATGCAGGTATATGTGAGGTCATCCATTTTGGACATGAAAAGGACAGATCCGATAAGGTGCCGCACAGTACAGTAGCATTGTGGTTATGTTACTGGACTAGTAATCCAGAGGTCTGGACTAATAATCCTGAGTGATGAGTTCAGCTGGGGAATTTAAATTAAATTAATTAAATAAAATCTGGAATTAAAATACTAATATCAGTAATGGTGGCCATGAAACTATCGGATTGTCGTAAAAACCAATCTGGTTAACTAATGTCTTTCAGGGAAGGAAACCTGCCGTCCTTACCCAGTCTGGCCTAAATGTGACTCCAGACCCACAGCAATGTGGTTGATTCTTAATTGCCCTCTGAAAGGGCCCAGCAAGCCACTCAGTTATACAATCTCGCTAAAAAAAGTCACAATAAGAATAAAACCGGACGGACCACGAGGCACCGGACACGACAAAGGCAAACCAAGCCCAGTCGACCCAGCAAAGTACTCCTCACTAACATCTGGGGACTTGTGCCAAAATTGGGAGAACTGCCCACAGACTAGTCAAGCAACAGCCTGACATAGCCATACTCACAGAATCATACCTTTCAGCCAATGTCCCACACTCTTCCATCACCATCCCTGGGTATGTCCTGTCCCACCGGCAGGACAGACCGACCAGAGATGGCGGTAGTGATATACAATCAGGAAGGAGTGGCCCTGGGAGTCCTCAACATTGACTCTGGACCCCATGAAATCTCATGGCATCAGATCAAACATGGGCAAGAAAACCTCCTGCTGATTACCACCTACCGCCCTCTCCCAGCTGATGAATCAGTCCTCCTCCATGTTGAACACCACTTGGAGGAAGCACTGAGGGTAGCAAGGGCACAGAATGTACTCTGGGTGGGGAACTTCAATGTCCATCACCAAGAGTGGCTCAGTAACACCACTACTGACCGAGCTGGCTGAGTCCTGAAGGACATAACTACCAGACTGGGCCTGCGGCAGGTGGTGAGCGAACCAACACGAGGGAAAAACTTACTTGACCTCGTCCTCACCAACCTACCTGTCGCAAATGTATCTCTCCATGACAGCATTGGTAGGAGTGACCACCGCACAGTCCTCGTGGAGACAAAGTCCCATCTTCACACTGAGGACACCATCCAACGTGTTGTGTGGCACTACCACTGTGCTAAATGGGATAGATTCAGAACAGATCTAGCAGCTCAAAACTGGGCATCCATGAGGCGCTGTGGGCCATCAGCAGCAGCAGAATTGTATTCCAGCACAATCTGTAACTTCATGGCCCGGCATATTCCTCAGTCTACCATTACCAACAAGCCAGGGGATCAACCCTGGTTCAATGAGGAGTGTAGAAGAGCATGCCAGGAGCAGCACCAGGCGTACCTAAAAATGAGGTGCCAACCTGGTGAAGCTACAACACAGGACTACAAGCATGCTAAACAGCAGAAGCAACATGCTATAAACAGAGCTAAGCGATTCCACAACCAACGGATTAGATCAAAGCTCTGCAGTCCTGCCACATCCAGTCGTGAATGGTGGTGGACAATTAAACAACTAATGGGAGGAGGAGGCTCTGTAAACATCCCCATCCTCAGTGATGGTGGAGTCCAGCACGTGAGTGCAAAAGACAAGGTTGAAGCGTTTGCAACCATCTTCAGCCAGAAGTGCCAAGTGGATGATCCATCTCGGCCTCCTCCCGATATCCCCACCATCACGGAAGCCAGTCTTCAGCCAATTCTATTCACTCCACATGATATCAAGAAACGGCTGAGTGCACTGGATACAGCAAAGGCTATGGGCCCCGACAACATCCCGGCTGTAGTGCTGAAGATTTGTGTTCCAGAATTAGCCGCGCCTCTAGCCAAGCTGTTCCAGTACAGCTATAACACTGGCATCTATCCGACAATGTGGAAAATTGCCCAGGTATGTCCTGTCCACAAAAAGCAGGACAAATCCAATCTGGCCAATTACTGCCCCATCAGTCTACTCTCAATCATCAGCAAGGTGTCATCGACAGTGCTATCAAGCGGCACTTACTCACCAATAACCTGCTCACCGATGCTCAGTTTGGGTTCCGCCAGGACCACTCGGCTCCAGACCTCATTACAGCCTTGGTCCAAACATGGACAAAAGAGCTGAATTCCAGAGGTGATGTGAGAGTGACTGCCCTTGACATCAAGGCAGCATTTGACCGAGTGTGGCACCAAGGAGCCCTAGTAAAATTGAAGTCAATGGGAATCAGGGGGAAAACTCTCCAGTGGCTGGAGTCATACCTAGCACAAAGAAAGATGGTAGTGGTTGTTGGAGGCCAATCATCTCAGCCCCAGGACATTGCTGCAGGAGTTCCTCAGGGCAATGTCCTAGGCCCAGCCATCTTCAGCTGCTTCATCAATGACCTTCCCTCCATCATAAGGTCAGAAATGGGGATGTTCGCTGATGATTGCACAGTGTTCAGTTCCATTTGCGACTCCTCAAAAAATGAAGCAGTCCGTGCCTGCATGCAGCAAGACCTGGGACAATATCCAGGCTTGGGCTGATAAGTGGCAAGTAACATTCGTGCCAGACAAGTGCCAGGCAATGACCATCACCAACAAGAGAAAGTCTATCCACCTCCCCTTGACATTCAATGGCATTACCATTGCCGAATCCCCCACCATCAACACCCTGGAGGTCACCATTGACCAGAAACTTAACTGGACCAGCCATATGAATACTGTGGCTACAAGAGCATGTCAGAGGCTGGGTATTCTGCGGCGAATGACTCACCTCCTGATTCCCCAAAGCCTTTCCGCCATCTACAAGGCACAAGTCAGGAGTGTGATGGAATACTCTCCACTTGCCTGGATGAGTGCAGCTCCAACAACACTCAAGAAGCTCGACACCATCCAGGACAAAGCAGCCTGCTTGATTGGCACCCCATCCACCACACTAAACATTCACTCCCTTCACCACCGGCGCACTGTGGCTGCTGTGTATACCATCCACAGGATGCACTGCAGCAACTCGCCAAGGCTTCTTCGACAGCACCTCCCAAACCCGCGACCTCTATCACCTAGATGGACAAGAGCAGCAGGCACATGGGAACAACACTACCTCCACGTTCCCCTCCAAGTCACACACCATCCTGACTAGGAAATATATCGCCGATCGTTGGGTCAAAATCTTGGAACTCCCTTCCTAACAGCACTGTGGGAGAACCTTCACCACACGGACTGCAGCGATTCAAGAAGGCGGCTCACCACCACCTTCTCAAGGGCAATTAGGGATGGGCAATAAATGCTGGCCTCGCCAGCAATGCCCACATCCCATGAACGAATAAAAAAAAACGTAGACTCATGACCAAGGTCAGAGCATGTAGAGTCAGCGCACAGGTAACAGAATGGATAGCAAGCTGGCTACAAAACAGAAAACAGAGAGTCAGGGTTAAAGGTAGTTACTCAGACTGGCAAAAGATGGGAAGTGGTGTTCCACAAGGATTGGTGCTGGGACCACTGTTGTTCACCATTTACATAAATGATTTGGATTTGGGAATCGGAAGTACACTTTCAAAATTTGTGGAACACACCAAATTGGGGGGTATGAAGAGGAGGATCGCAATAAAATACAGGAGTACATTAATCAACTTGCAGAATGTGTGTGTAATTGGCAAATGAATTTCAATATTGATGAGTGTGGGGTGGTACATTTTGTTAGGAAGAATAAGGAGGCCACATACTCCTTCGAAAACAGGAGTCTGAATAGGGTAGATGAGCAGAGGGATCTGGGGGTACAGATACACAAATCACTAAAAGCAGCAACGCAGGTTAATCAGGCCATAAAAAAAGCAAACCAAGCATTGGGGTACATCTCTAGATGGATAGAATTGAAAAGCAGAGAAGTTATGTTAAACTTGTATAGAACCTTGGTTAGGCCACACCTGGAATACTGTGAACACTTCTGGTCTCCATATTCTAAAAAGGATATAGAGGCACTGGAGAAGTTGCAAAAAAGATTTACTAGGATGATACCAGAACTGAGAGGTTATACCTATCAGGAAAGATTGAAGAGGCTGGGGCTCTTTTCTCTAGAAAAGGGAAGGCTGAGGGGTGACCTGATAGAGGGCTTTAAGATTACGAAAGGGTTTGATGGGGTAGACGAAGAGAAGATGTTTCCATTTGAGAGGGAGACCAGAACTAGGTGCCATAAATATAAGATAGTCACTAATAAATCCAATCTGGAATTCACAAGAAATTTCTTCACCCAGAAAGTGGTTATTAACAGTCTCAGTGGACTGGAAGGTAGCAAATGTTACCCCGCTATTCAAGAAGGGAGGGAGCGAGAAAACAGGGAACTATAGACGAGTTACCCTGACATCGGTCATCGGGAAAATGCTGGAATCCATTATTAAGGAAGTGGTAACAGGACACTTAGAAAATCATAATATGGTTAGGCAGAGTCAACATGGTTTTATGAATGTGAAATCGTGTTTGACAAATTTATTAGAGTTTTTTGAGAATGTAACCAGTAGGGTAGATAAAGGGGAACCAGTGGATGTAGTATATTTGGATTTTCAAAAGGAATTTGATAAGGTGCCACATAAAAGGTTGTTACATAAGGTAAGGACTCATGGGGTCGGGGGTAATATATTAGCATGGATAGAGAATTGGCTAAAAGACAGAAAACAGAGAGTTGGAATAAACGGGTCATTCTCAGGTTGGCAGTCTGTAACTAGTGGGGTGCCTCAAGGATCGGTGCTTGGGCCTCAGCTATTTACAATCTATATTAATGACTTAGATGAAGGGACCGAGTGTAATGTATCCAAGTTTGCTGATGATAGAAAGCTTGGTGGCAAAGCAAGCTGTGAGGAGGGCACAAAGGGGTCAATTTTCAGATGGCCGAGCGGGTGCGTTCGTGGCGGGGGGACTCCTAAAATTGGGGATTCCCGGAGAGGGTCCGGAGCCCGGCTCCAACCCTCTTACTTCCGGGTTCCCCAATGACACAAATCAGTGGGCGCGCAGCTCCCACATGCGGGACTCCCACCGACAATCAAAGCCGGCGGGATCCAACTTAAGATCATTATCTGGGTTCTTGAGGTCGTTTACAGACCTCATTAGTTGGAGATTTTAGGAGGATTCGGATTTTGGAATACCCAGAGCGTGTTTACCATGCTGGGGGAAACATTCCTGTTTAAACAGCCAGTGGCAGCTGCAAAGGTCCATTTAACAGGTGCGGGGTAAACCCTCATTCGTTGCAGCAGGGCACTCTGTCACCTCAGACAAAGTTTTGCCTGCCACATCGTTGTCTCCACACTCCAAATGATTAAATCATACTCTAAACTCTGCTGTACAAACACATTTACCTACTTTGTGGACCCCCTCACACTCACACCGTCAGGATGGGGGGGGGAGGGGGTACCATTGCTGCATTCATCACTCCATTGGAGGACGAGCAACATCACCAGCCTCACCAGGCATGCTGTCCACCTCCGCCACGTGGAGCTACACAACACAGTGCTCCGCAACAGGCACCTGCACAAAGTAGTCGTGCAACTACACATACACCCACTGTAGGGTGACCCAATGGGTGGCATCAAGGGTGTTCATGGAGAACCTCATGAAAGGGCATTATTGCACAAGCCAGTCAAGAATGGCCAAGACGTGGCAGTAGTGGTGACAATATAATATGTTATGTGAGTTGATTAGAAATCAAATATAAGTAAAAACCATGAAAAACCCTCAAACACCCTTGTGCATCCCCTTCATGCTCACGACACGTTTGCCTTATGCTTCCTACTACACATATGTGATGCATGCCCTGTGGCTGCAGCACAGGTAGTGGCAGGTTGAGTGAGGCTGACCGTGAAATAGATGCATGAGAGGGTGAGTATGAGATAGAGCCATGAGATTGTATGAGGATTGGGTTGAGTGGTAGTGGTGGGATGAGTACTGGCGAGGTGAGGAAGTGCAGGTAAGATGAGGATGAGCTTTGAGTGGGTGTGAGGGGTGATGTGATAGAGTAGTGTTGGCAGTGCAGAAGGAGATGTGGGGTGGGGGCAGTGATGTGGCAGACGGAGTGTAGGGGAATGAGTAAGTGTACTCACTTCGGCTGACTTACTGAGGTCATTGAAGCACCTCCTGCGCTTCAATGACCTAAGTAGAAAACATAGAAAATAGAAGCAGGAGTAGACCATTTGGCCCTTCGGGCCCACTCCACCATTCAATATGATCATGGCTGATCGTCTAACTCAGTACTCTGTCCCCGTTTTTTCCCCATATCCCTTGATCCCTTAGCATTAAGAAATATATCTAGCTCCTTCTTGAATACATCTAATGACTTGGCCTCCACTGCCTTCTGTGGTAGAGAATTCCACAGGTTCACCACCCTCTGAGTGAAGAGATTTTTCCTCATCTCGGTTCTAAATGGCATACCCCGTATCCTGAGACTGTGACCCCTGGTTCTGGACTCCCCAGCCTTCGGGAACATCCTCCCTGCATCTAGTCTGTCAAGTCCTGTTAGAATTTTATATGTTTTGATGAGATCACCTCTCATTCTTCTAAACTCTACTGAATATAAGCCTAGTCGACCCAATCTCTCCTCATACGTCAGTCCTGCCATCCCAGGAATCAGTCTGGTAAACCTTCGTTGCATTCCCTCCATGGCAAGGACATCCTTCCTCAGATAAGGAGACCAAAACCGCACACAATACTCCAGATGTGGTCTCACCAAGGCCCTGTATAACTGCAGTAAGACATCCCTGCTCCTGTACTCAAATCCTCTTGCAATGAAGGCCTTCCTAACTGCTTGCTGCACCTGAATGCTCGCTTTCAGCGACTGGTGTACAAGGACACCCAGGTCTCATTGTACCTCCCCTTTTCTCAATCTATCACCATTCAGATAATAACCTGCCTTTCTGTTTTTACAACCAAAGTGGATAACCTCACATTTATCCACGTTATACTGCATCTGCCATGTTCTTGCCCACTCACCCAACTTGTCTAAATCACGTTGGAGCCTCTTTGCATCCTCCTCACAGCTCACATTCCACCCCAGCTTTGTGTCATCTGCAAACTTGGAAATGTTACATTTAGTTCCCTCATCCAAATCATTGATGTATATTGTGAATAGCTGGAGCCCAAGCACTGATCCCTGCGGTACCCCACTAGTCGCTGCCTGCCACCCGGAAAAAGACCCCTTTATTCCTACTCTCTGTTTCCTGTCTATCAACCAATTCTCAATCCATGCCAGTATATTCCCCCCAATCCCATGTGCTTTAATTTTGCACATAAACCTCTTGTGTGAGACCTTATCAAAAACCTTCTGAAAATCCAAATACACCACATCCACTGGTTCTCCCCTATCTATTCTACTAGTTACATCCTCAAAAAACTCCAGTAGATTTGTTAAGCATGACTTCCCTTTCATAAACCCATGCTGACTTTGTCCAATCCCGTTAATGCCCTCCAAGTGTTTTGTTATCACATCTTTTATAATAGACTCTAGCATTTTCCCCACTACTGATGTTAGGCTAACTGGTCTGTAATTCCCTGTTTTTTCTCTCCCTCCTTTTTTAAATGGTGGGGTTACATTTGCCACCTTCAATCTGTAGGAACTGTTCCAGGGTCTATAGAATTTTGGAAGATGATCACCAATGCATCCATTATTTCCAGGGCCACTTCCGTATGCAGATGGGTGATATGTTGGTGGTGCTGGTGACCTCCTCTGCCACCTTGAGCCAGGACTTCATGGTGGCAGAGGCAGGCCATTTCCTCCCGTCCGCAGGGGAGAAGATCTCTGTCCTCCCCCTCCTCCTCACCCCATCCAGTAGGACCTGGAGTGAGGCATCATTAAACCTGGGAGCAGCCTTCCCCCTGGGCTGCTCTATGCTGTAATTTTAGCTCCTTTCTGCAGCATCAGTCAGTGGAGGACTGTCCCTTTAAATAGGGCTTCTCCAGCTGACAGCCTATGATGCGGGTGCACAGTCCGCCCACTGCGCAGCTTTCCAGCGCTAAACCCGTAAGCCAAGGTAAGTGGCTTAAATTTACTTATGATCGCGTGGGAAACCCACCGATTTTACTGGGCGGGTTACCCACGCACACAGTCGACCCCCCGCTGGCAACCTGCCTCCCTCCTAATATCGGGCCCAAAGAGTCTGCAAATGGATATAGACAATTAAGTGAGTGGGCAAGAAGGTGGCAGATGGAGTACAATGTGGGGAAATGTGAGGTTATTCACTTTCTTTGGAAGAATATTGTTTAAATAGTGAGAAACTATTAAATGTTGGTGTTCAGAGAGATTTGGGTGTCCTTGTACAAGAAACACAAAGGGCTCGATTTTCCAGGGAAATTGCGGGTGCGTTGGGGGCGGGGGCACTCTGAAAATCTGGGAAATCCTGTTCGGTTTGGAGCCCGGCTCCAACCCGCAGACTTCCGGGTTCCCCATTGAAGCATCTGGCTGTGCGTGCACCTCCCGAATGCGGAAGTCCCACCGCCAATTAAAGCCGGTGGGATGATACATTACACAGTTGTTCAGATAATTTAAGTAGTTGAACCACTTAATTTTCTCCACATTTTGGCAGGGGTGCGATTTTGAAGCATCCTCAGCGTGTTTCCTGTGCTGTGGGAAACACTCCATGTTGCAAAAGACGTGGTTCAGCCAGCAGCCAGTGAGACATTGAAATGCTTATTTGACAGATGAGGAGGGCAGGGCACTCTGTTATTTCAGACAAAGTTTTGGCTGCAAGATCTTTGTGTTTTCACTCAAAATTCTTACTTTCCACTCAAAACTCTGCTGTTCAAACATATTTAACTACTCTGCAGAACCTCTCAAACTTACACTGTCAGGATTGGGGGGTGCCATGGCTGCATTCACCACTACATCTGAGGATGAGCAACATCACCAGCCTTGCCAGGCACGGCGTCCACCTCCGCCACATGGAGCTCCACAAAACAGTGCTGCACCACAGGCACCTGCACAAGAGCACAGAGGGCAACAACAGAGAGGGCGACGTCGCAGGTGGCATTACCCTCGCCACAGGGTCTACAGACCGAGGCTCAGCTTCCTGGACCTCTCTGAGGAGCAGTGCATACGGAGGCTCAGAGTGAGTCGCCAGGTAGTCACAGACATCTGCAGCCTCCTTCATGCCAAGCTGCTCCCGGCTGGGCCGAGCAGCATCTCCTTACCTGTCGCCGTCAAAGTCACCACTGCCCTCAACTTCTTCGCCTCCGGATCATTCCAGGGTGCTGCCGGGGACATCGCCGGGGTCTCTCAGTCATCTGCACACAAGTGCAAAAGGCAGGCCACCGATGGCTTGTTTTGCAGGGCCTTGCACTACACCAAATTCCCCATGGACGACCACAGCCATACGGAGAGGGCAGTGGGATTCCAGTCCATGGCCAGCTTCCCACGGGTGCAGGGTGTAATCGATTGCACCCATTTAGCAATACGAGAACCTCCACACAAGCCAGGACTCTTCATCAACAGGAAGGGCTATCGCTCCATCAACATTCAACTCTTTTGTGACCACCGCAGAAGATTCCTTAACTTGTGCGCCAGATTCCCTGGCAGCTGCCACGATTCCTTCATCCTCCAGCAATCCAACATCCTGCCCCTCTTCCACGCACCGAACACTCGCAAGGGCTGGCTCCTCGGGACAAGGGTTACCCCCTGCACACGTGGCTCATGACACCTCTGAGGAACCCCATTACCAAACAACAGCGTCGATATAACGGCAGCCACATCACCACCAGGTCTACAATTGAGCATGTTATCGGGCTGATCAAGATGCACTTCAGGTGCCTTGATCGTTCTGGGGGAGCGCTTCAATGCACACCAGACAGAGTGGGATGCATAATAGTACTGTGTTGTGCCGTGCACAACATGGCATAACAGAGAGGGGTGCTGCTTGAGGAGGCCCCATCCACATTGAGGAGGAGGAGGTGGAGGAGGAGGAAGTGGAGGAGGAGGAAGAGGAGCAGGGGCAGGAGCAAACCATAGGCAGAACAGCGGCTCACCTGGCTGCTCATGAGGCCAGGGAGTCACTGATATGCGAACGGTTCTCCTAACATCAGACAGTGTGAAGAGTCCAGTCCTCACACTACCAAGATAGAGCAGCGGCCACACCAGCCTCCCGCACCACCCGCACCCCGCCCTGCACAAAACAGGCCTGCAACTACACATACGTCCACTATAGAGTGACCCAATGGGTGGCATCAAGTGTCGCCATTCATGGTGAACCTCATGAAAGGGCCCTATTACAGAAACCAGTCAAGAATGGCCAAGACGTGGCAGTATTGGTGACAATAATAATATTCAATGTGAGTTTAACAAAAAGCTAATATTAATAAAAAACATGACCAACCGTCAAACACCCTTGTGCATCTCCTTCGTGCTTACAAAAGATTTGCCTTTCTCTTCCGACTACTTCTACGTGGTGCTTCTCCTGTGGCTGCAGCAGAGGTAGTGGCAGTTTGCTCTTGTTCATGCCCTGACCGATCAGATGCTTTGGGCCTACGCCCTCTGGGTTTTGGTGCCCATGAGGGCCCCTCCAAAGACCCCTCCACTTGCACCTGTGCAGAGGCAGACTCGGCCAATTGGAGAGGAGGCAGCATTGCAGGTACTGGTTGAGAGGGGGCAATGGGTGAGATGTGGGAGCACTTTGAGTGGCTTCCCCACTTCCATGTTCCCTTTCACCATCATCCTCCCTCTGGGCCAGGCCCACACCACTCCTACCACTCTGCTGGACGACAGTTTGGAAGACATGTGTGAAGCCTTGTAAGGCCAGTGCTAGTGTATCTGCCTGCCCGTTTAAGGCGGCAGAATGTTCTTCACTGTGAGTCCGAACAGCCATTGTCAGGGCCTGAACGGGCTCATTTGTGAGCCATGCTTGAAGCTCAATGGAGGCTAGCCTTCTCTCCATCACAGACATTCCAACACTTACCCATGACAGTATCTCAGAGAGTTGCTCATGCCCCTGTGACACTATCTCAGAGATTCCCTCCCGTACCTGTGCCACCATTCCACTCATGCAGGAGTTGGACTCCTCCATCCTCTGCGCGATTGTGGAGAGTGCATCTGGCACCTGTTCCACCACCTTTTTTTTTATTCGTTCATGGGATGTGGGCGACGCTGGCGATGCTGGCATTTATTGCCCATCCCTAATTGCCCTTGAGAAGGTGGTGGTGAGCCGCCTTCTTGAACCGCTGCAGTCCATGTGGTGAAGGTTCTCCCACAGTGCTGTTAGGAAGGGAGTTCCAGGATTTTGACCCAGTGACGATGAACGAACGGCGATATATTTCCAAGTCGGGATGGTGTGTGACTTGGAGGGGAACGTGCAGGTGGTGTTGTTCCCATGTGCCTGCTGCTCTTGTCCTTCTAGGTGGTAGAGGTTGCAGGTTTGGGAGGTGCTGTCGGAGAAGCCTTGGCGAGTTGCTGCAGTGCATCCTGTGGATGGTACACACTGCAGCCACAGTGCGCCGGTGGTGAAGGGAGTGAATATTTAGGGTGGTGGATGGGGTGCCAATCAAGCGGGCTGCTTTGTCCTGGATGGTGTCGAGCTTCTTGAGTGTTGTTGGAGCTGCACTCATCCAGGCAAGTGGAGAGTATTCGATTACACTCCTGACTTGTGCCTTCTAGATGGTGGAAAGGCTTTGGGGAGTCAGGAGGTGAGTCACTCGCCGCAGAATACCCAGCCTCTGACCTGCTCTTGTAGCCACAGTATTCATATGGCTGGTCCAGTTAAGTTTCTGGTCAATGATGACCCCCAGGATGTTGATGGTGGGGGATTCGGCGATGGTAATGCCAAGGGGAGGTAGTTAGACCCTCTCTTGTTGAAGATGGTCATTGCCTGGCACTTGTCTGGCACGAATGTTACTTGCCACTTATGAGCCCAAGCCTGGATGTTGTCCAGGTCTTGCTGCATGCGGGCTCGGACTGCTTCATTATCTGAGGGGTTGCGAATGGAACTGAACACTGTGCAATCATCAGCGAACATCCCCATTTCTGACCTTATGATGGAGGGAAGGTCATTGATGAAGATGGCTGGGCCTAGGACACTGCCCTGAGGAACTCCTGCAGCAATGCCTTGGGGCTGAGATGATTGGCCTCCAACAACCACTACCATCTTCCTTTGTGCTAGGTATGACTCCAGCCACTGGAGAGTTTTCCCCCTGATTCCCATTGACTTCAATTTTACTAGGGCTCCTTGGTGCCACACTCGGTCAAATGCTGCCTTGATGTCAAGGGCAGTCACTCTCACATCACCTCTGGAATTCAGCTCTGTTGTCCATGTTTGGACCAAGGCTGTAATGAGGTCTGGTGCCGAGTGGTGCTGGCGGAACCCAAACTGAGCATCGGCGAGCAGGTTATTGGTGAGTAAGTGCCACTTGATAGCACTGTCGACGATACCTTCCATCACTTTGCTGATGATTGAGAGGAGACTGATGGGGCGGTAATTGGCCGGATTGGATTTGTCCTGCTTTTTGTTGACAGGACATACCTGTGCAATTTTCCATATTGTCGGGTAGACGCCAATGTTGCAGCTGTACTGGAACAGTTTGGCTAGAGGCGCAGCTATTTCTGGAGCACAAGTCTTCAGCACTACAGCCGTGATGTTGTCGGGGCCCATAGCCTTTGCTGTATCCAGTGCACTCAGCCGTTTCTTGATATCACATAGAGTGAATCGAATTGGCTGAAGACAGGCTTCTGTGATGGTGGGGATATCGGGAGGAGGCTGAGATGGATCATCCACTCGGCACTTCTGGCTGAAGATGGTTGCAAACGCTTCAGCCTTGTCTTTTGCACTCACTTGCTGGACTACACCATCATTGAGGATGTGGATGTTTGCAGAGTCTCCTCCTCCCGTTAGTTGTTTAATTGTCCACCACCATTCATGGCTGGATGTGGCAGGACTGCAGAGTTTTGATCTGATCCATTGGTTGTGGAATCGCTTAGCTCTGTCTATAGCATGTTGCTTCTGCTGTTTAGCATGCATGTAATCCTGAGTTGTTGCTTCACCAGGTTGGCACCTCATTTTTAGGTACGCCTGGTGCTGCTCCTGGCATGCTCTTCTACACTCCTCATTGAACCAGGGTTGATCCCCTGGCTTTTTGGTAATGGTAGAGTGAGGAATATGCCAGGCCATGAGGTTACAGATTGTGCTGGAATACAATTCTGCTGCTGCTGATGGCCCACAGCGCCTCATGGATGCCCAGTTTTGAGCTGCTAGATCTGTTCTGAATCTATCCCATTTAGCACAGTGATAGTGCCACACAACACGTTGGATGGTGTCCTCAGTGTGAAGATGGGACTTTGTCTCCACGAGGACTGTGCGGTGGTCACTCGTACCAATACTGTCATGGAGAGATACATTTGCGACAGGTCGGTTGGTGAGGACGAGGTCAAGTAAGTTTTTCCCTCGTGTTGGTTCGCTCACCACCTGCTGCAGGCCCAGTCTGGCAGCTATGTCCTTCAGGACTCGGCCAGCTCGGTCAGTAGTGGTACTACCGAGCCACTCTTGATGATGGACGTTGAAGTCCCCCACCCAGAGTACATTCTGTGCCCTTGCTACCCTCAGTGCTTCCTCCAAGTGGTGTTCAACATGGAGGAGGACTGATTCATCACCTGAGGGAGGACGGTAGGTGGTAATCAGCAGGAGGTTTCCTTGCCCATGTTTAACCTGATGCCATGAGGTCATGGGGTCCAGAGTCAATTTTGAGGACTCCCAGGGCCACTCCCTCCTGACTGTATATCACTGTACCACCACCTCTGGTCGGTCTGACCTCCCGGTGGGACAGGACATACCCAGGGATGGTGATGGAAGAGTCTGGGACGTTGGCTGAAAGGTATGATTCTGTGAGTATGGCTATGTCAGGCTGTTGCTTGACTAGTCTGTGGGACAGCTCTCCCAATTTTGGCACAAGTTCCCAGATGTTAGTAAGGAGGACCTTGCAGGGTCGACTGGGCTTGGTTTGCCTTTGTTGTGTCCGGTGCCTAGTGGTCCGATGCTGGGTGGTCCGTCCGGTTTTATTCTTATTGTTGCTTTTTTTAGCGAGATTTTACAACTGAGTGGCTTGCTAGGCCATTTCAAAGGGCAATTAAGAATCAACCACATTGCTGTGGGTCTGGAGTCACATTTTGGCCAGACCGGGTAAGAACGGCAGATTTCCTTCCCTTAAGGAGATTAGTGAACCAGATGGGTTTTTACGACAATCCGGTAGTTTCATGGCCACCATCACTGATACTAGTATTTTAATTCCAGATTTATTTAATTAATTGAATTTAAATTTCCCAGCTGCAGTGGCGGGATTTGAACTTATGACTCTGGATTATTCGTCCAGGCCTCTGGAATACTAGTCCAGTAACATAACCACTATGCTACCGTACCCAAATGAGGTGCTGTTTCTCGATTATTCTCCTTTTAAAGGATGGCGCCCAGGGTTCAGCATCTGTGTCCAGCTGAGCAGATCATGGAGAGGAGTGCTCCCACCGACACGTACTCTCCACAGCTTCCCCTGCAACCAGTTTCTGCTCGTGCTCACATATGTGTGGTAACTCACCAGGTGCCAATCCAACTAACTGAGGATGGGGACCCACCGAGGGTGAGTATCTGCGCTGGTGGATGGCTCGCTAAGATGTGATGGTGCACCCTCAGAGACCGGCAGGTCATCTGAGGAATCGCCCTCTGCCGTCACAGCAGTCACTGAAGGCCCTGTAAGAGAACAGAAGGCAATATTAAGCATGATCACAGATATGCCATGTTGCGATGAACATACTGGGGTGTTGAAGATGGCAAGGCATGTTAACATCAATTCATATTGTGTGTGATGAATGTTAAAGTTATGTCACCAGGCGTTTGTTGGATGCCAGTCTCTTAGTTATGGAGATCCCACCAGGAGCCCATCCTGCATAGCCAATAACCCCTGACCCAGAAAAATGGAATTGGAGCAGCGGGTGCAATTCCCGCCTTGGAGAGAAATCAAAGCCTTCGGCCTAGAAATCTGATGGCGGCACACCTGTTTTCCAGGTGCAAAATGAGTGCCTAAGTGGGCAGGGTGTGCGCTCTCATTACGTGCCAGTAGTGCGGCACCTACCATGGGCCCGATTTTAGCACCCGCTCTCGGGTGCGTTCTCGGCGGGGGGGCCTCGAAAATCGCGAAATGGAGGACCCCGACCGGATCCCACCTCAATCCCGCCCACTTCCGGGTTCCCCGCTGACGCGCCGGCGTGCGCGCGCAGCCCCCGCTGGTGGGAATCCCGCAGGCAATTAAAGCCAGCGGGGTTCCACTTGAGAGTATTTATTTAGCTATTTTAGGTCATTAACTGACCTGATTGAGCTGTTTTATTAGGAGGGGTGGGATTTTACCTTGAACTGAGACTGTTTCCCATACTGGGGGAAACACTCTCACTCCAAACGGACGTGTTGCAGCCAGCAGCCTGTGGCAGCTGCCAAGGTGCATTCCACAGGTTGGGGGGGAGAGCCTTCACCAACGCAGGAGGACACTCCGTAACATTGGGCAACGCTTGCCCTCCACCACCCTCCTCCAAGCAAGAAGATTCACCGACGTGGAACCGCAACCCCTGTGCGAGGACACACTTTTCTACCGTGCACAACCCCTCAGACCTACAGCTGCCAGATGGGGGCTGCGTTGACATCCTCGGAGGACGAACAGCATGACCAGCCTCAGCAGCCTCGCAGTCCACGCCGTCCGCCTCAGAGACGTGCATCCCCACAACACGGTGCTGTGGCACATCCACCTGCACAGTAGGAGGGAGGGCAACCGCAGAGAGAGATGCGTCGCAGGAGGCACTACCCTCCGCACAGGGTCTACAGACCGAGGCTCAGCTTCATGGACCTCTCTGAGCAGCAGTGCATACGGAGGCTCAGAGTCACTCACCAGGTAGTCGCCGACATCTGCAGCCTCCTCAATGACAAGCTGGTCCCGAATGGACCAAGCAGCATCTTCTTACCCGTCGCCGTCAAAGTCACCACTGCCCTCAACTTCTTCGCCTCTGGATCCTTCCAGGGTGCCACCGGGGACATCACCGGGGTCTCTCAGTCGTCTGCACACAAGTGCATAAGGCAGGTCACCGATGGATTGTTCCACATGGCCTCGCACTACATCAACTTCACCGTGGATGAGCGCAGCCAGACGGAGAGGGCGGTTGGATTCCATGCTGTGGCTGGCTTCCCACGGGTGCAGGGTGTAATCGATTGCACCCACATAGCAATACGGGCACCTCCACATGAGCCAGGGCTGTTCATCAACAGGAAGGGGTATCACTCCATGAACGCCCAGCTCATTTGTGACCACCACCAGAGATTCCTACACGTGTGCGCCAGATACCCTGGCAGCTGCCACGATGCCTTCGTCCTCAGGGAGTCCACTGTCCCGCCCCTCTTCCACGCACCCAACACCGGCAACGGCTGGCTCCTCGGCGACAAGGGATATCCCCTGCACACGTGGCTTATGACACCTCTGAGGAACCCCATTACCGAGCCACAGCGTCGGTATAATGACAGCCACATTGCTACCAGGTCTACAATTGAGCAGGCTATAGGGCTGCTCAAGATGCGCTTCAGGTGCATTGATCGTTCCGGGGGAGCACTCCAATACACGCCACTCAGAGTGGGACGAATTATAGTTGTCTGCTGTGCCCTGCATAACATGGCACTACAGAGAGGGGTGCCGCTGGAGGCGGCCCCATGCACACCCGCCACCCACATTGAGGACGACGATGAGGAGGAGGAGGAGGAGGAGGAGGAGGAGTACAAGCGCAAGGAGGAGGAACGACCCATGGGCCGAACACCGGCTCACCTGCATGCTCGTCAGGTCAGGGAGGCACTCATATGCCAACGGTTCTCCTAATATCACACTGTGTGAGGTGTTCACATATCATCACGTGCACAGACGAGGGTCCATACAAGCCCCCTCCACAGAAGAGTGGTGCCTGTACTCCTGCACCCACTGTATTATGCCCAATAGGTGGGACCAGGTGTTTGTCGTCATGATGAGGCGCACGGAAGGAACCTATTGCACAAGCCGCAGAAGAATGGACAAGAGGTGGCAGCAGTGGTGAGAACAATTGTGTTTATTGTCCATTCAAGGACTAGAAATAAAAAGATAACAATTCGTCAGACACCCTGGTGCATTCCCTGTGTGTTCACAAAACCTTGGCTTTACGTTTTCGGGAACCCCTACGTGGTGCTACCCCTGTGGCTCCAGCAGAGGTAGTGGCAGGTTGCTCCTGTTCGTGCCCTGACCGGGTAGATGCTTTGGGCCGACGCCCCCTGGGTTTCGGTGCCCGTGAGGGCACCTCCACATACTGCTCCTCCTGCACCTGTGCAGGGGCAGACTCGGCCACCTGGAGAGGAGGCACCATTGCGGGCACTGGTTGAGAGGGGGGCAACGGGTGAGACGTGGGGGCACCTTGAGTAGCGTCCCCACTTCCATGTCCCCGTTCACCATCTTCCCTCTCATGGCCTAGGCCCACATCACCCCTTCCACCCTGCTGGACGGCAGTTTGGATGACGTGTGTGAGACGTTGCAAGGCCACCTCCAATGTATCTGTCAACCTGTTTATGGCGGCAGAATGTTGCTCACCCTGAATCCGAACAGCCATTGTGAGGGCCTGCATGGACTCAATGTTGAGCTGTGTGTGACGCTCGAGGGAGGCTAGCCTGTCCTCCACCGCAGACATTCCCGCACCTACCCGCGACACTATCTCAGAGATGCCTTCACGTCCCTGCGACACTATCTCGGCGATACCCTCCTGCACCTGTGCCACCATTCCCCTCATGCAGGAGTTGGACTCCTCCATCCTCCGTGCGATTGTGGAGAGTGCGCGTGGCACCTCTCCCAGTACCTCGGCAATGTGCTGGTGCCCCTCGACGACTCTCCTTTTGACTGGTGGCCCCCTGGGTTCAGCATCTGGGTCCGGCTGAGCAAAGCCTGGAGGAGAGTGCTCCCACCGACGCGGACCCTCCGCGGCTGACCCTGCCACCAGGGTCTGCTCATACTCACATGTGCGCGGTGGCTCACCATGTGCAATCCCAACTAATTGAGGGGTGGGACCCACCGAGGAGTGTGTATCTGTGCTGGTGGATGCTTGGCTCATGTGTGACGATGCACCCTCAGAGACGGGCATGTCCTCTGAGGAATCGCCCTCAACGGACACGGCGCTCGCAGACGGCCCTGTAAGACAACAGAGGGCAATATCAGGCATGTGGCCAAATGTTGCGGTGCAGCAGATGCCATGTGATGCTAAGATCATTCGCGATCATGAGTGCTGAGTGTCAGCTTTCCCTTACCGGACGTTTCTGCAGACCCAGCCTCGCCATCCGCCACGGACAGGCAATGTAGCGTGTGGCTAATCTCCAACACCTCCACCTTGGCGTCCGTCAGAGCCACCTCGTGTGGCGGGCCCCCTCCGGTGCGTGCCCTTTCCCGGGCGTTCTTGCATCTCTTCTCCTGTGATGGCAAAACACAAAAGCGTAATTGAGTGATGATTGCATTGTGAGACGCTTCAAGCATTGGTATGGGTGGGTTGAGCGTGTGGCAGATGGATGGGAGGATGCGTGTGCCACATGGCCATCCCATTGTATGGGGATTGGGGTGTGTGGTAGTGGTCGAGTGGGGACAGGGACGGTGGGTACGTGCAGGCACGGTGAGGATGATAGTTGAGTGGCTGTGAGGATTGTTGCGGTAGCGCTGTGGTGTCAGTGCAGATGGGGTTGTGAGGTGTTTGAGGTGATGTGGAAGACGGAGTGTGGCAGAGTGCGTTAGTGTACTCACTTTCCCGGACCTGGTGAGGTCATTGAATCTCTTGCGACACTGTATCCAAGTTCGAGTGGTGTTGCCCCTGCTGCTGACCTCCGACGCCACCTCCTCCCATGCCTTCTTGGTGGCGGAGCCAGGGCACCTCCTTCCGTCACTGGGGAACAGCGTCTCCCTCCTCCTCCTTACCCCGTCCAGCAGCACCTGGAGGGCATGGTCTGTGAAGCGTGGAGCAGCCTTACCCCTGGGTTTATCCATATTGCGCTACCTCTTGGTTGTGGCTGGATGGGCATTGGTGGACTGCCCCTTTAAATAGAGCTCCACCATCGCTCAGATGTCACTGCGCATGCGCAGCCCACCGGCGCGCAGCTGAGAAGCGGAGAACCCGTAACTGCCGGCTAATTACCTCAATTATCCTGCGATCGCGCGCGGGACGCACTCAATTCGCACGCCGCGTTTTTCATGCGCCCGAAGGACCACCCGCCGAGAACTCGCACCCCTGGTAAAATCGGGCCCCATATTGGTAAAGGCAGAAAAAGAGGCATCAAGGGCCTGCGCCTGAAACAGGTGTTAGGCCCTTTGCATGTGCAAATGGGGGGTGGGGGTCTAATGCCTGTTTGGGGCTCCCCTTTGTAAAATTGGGCTGCCCTGAATGCAGCCAGCACCAGACCTGCATTTGGGTTAGGGATATTCTATCTTCCTTTCCCCATATTTTCGCCTCTTCCTCATTCTATCCTCTTCTGTTTATACTGTTTTAATTTTTATTTCCAAATAACATTTATTTTTTCACACAATTTCCTTCTTTTGTCTCCCTTCCTCTCCTGAAAGCATTGACCCATGCTAGGGAACATTTCCTCCTTATCATACTTCATTTATGAGCCTTCACAGTAAATGGTTTCAGGCTATTTTACCATAGAAGACATCACACTGAGTCCAATCCTGTTCTCATTCAAGATCTATGCAAGTGCATTTGTCAGCTGGGACCCTGGCTGATCTTGTTTTCTGTCGTAATCCAGAAGCACAGAGGAAAGTTGCTGCTCTGGCTGAAATCAGTTTACTCAGCACAGACTTAGGATCTTTCTTGTCTGTATGCTTAGTACTACATCAGACAATGCCTTTAGTCGCTAGACCATTGGAGGAGCTTAGTATATTCAATTCTAACTATTCTTTAACCTTTTCATAAGAAAATGACTTTAAGGACTTTTGTTAACCCTTTCTTCTGGACTCTCCAGGGATCTGTGGTCATTAAGGAGTTTGGCTCTACATTGTAAAATTTGGTCTCAGATTGGCCGACAAAGCTAATCAGAAACAATAAGGGCAAGCGTTGAATCGTCATGACATGGGCACAACCAGATGAACTTTTGATGCAGTTTTAAAGCATCATAGAGGAAGTGGTGCCACTTGACGAATGATAAGCTCAGCGACCTGATGAGATAACTTTTCTGTGGTGTGCCATCGGTCACATTTTTAAATCTTAGTGACACATCTGCCTCGAAATTGAGTATTTGAATATTACCATACAAAAGCTTAACACATCCATTTGCTATTTTAAATGAGACATTTAACTATTTATTTTTGGGTCTGCAATTGGATAGTCAAATATAACACATCACATGTAAGCAGTTGATTATTGACAAGTTTAATGAGTGGGCTTTGGATATTTAGGTATTTTCATTATGCCTAAGCAACCTAGAATATTTTTTTTAAGTTATATAATATGCCCCCACCTTTAACATGTGTTGATTTTGAAGCAGAGCACTTGAGGTAAATGATTAATGCTCAGAAGTGATGTCAGGAAGAATATCTTCATACAAAGAATAATTAAAGCTTCTGGGTAGGGTAGTAGATGCGAAAATCGTAGTCATTCAAGAGCCTATTGGATGACACAAGGGGGGAACCTGTAGAATTTTTGTTTCTGGATTAAGAGACCGTGATATTGATGAATGGCCTTCCTTATCTGTATTTATCCTGTCATCTTGTGATCTAAATAGGTATATTAGTCAAGTGACTAATTTTGTCTCTTCCCCTTTCCTTCTCCTTAAGATGTTCCAGTAATCTCAGGTAACTCCAAAAATTTGTAAATCTGTTTATGAAGAATAGGTTTAAGAGTTTGATACATGTTCCACACGGAGAAACTCTTCTCCCTTTGTGGGACTACATTCATTGGTTTTAATCAGCTTACCGAGGGCCAAGTGTCATGATTATTAGTCAAGGGCCAAGGGTTTTAATCAAAGGAAATCTGCAAAATTCCTGTAAATTTATAATGCTTGATGTTATGAATTGGAATTGTAGAGTATAAGCAATATTGAATTATGCTTAATTCAGCATTTGATAAATAAGTAAATGAAAAACTATAATTACATTGGGTGCTTTTCATTTTGATTCAAAAATATAACCACAGTTATCAAAATGACAGGATGAACTTTGCACAGATGATCACAAGATAAATATGGATGAGGAAGGTGATTCGGCCTATCTTAGTTCACCCATCCAGAGTTCACATAATTATGAAGTATAGAGGTCGTATCTATCCAGACAATCTCTTAATTATACCAGTTTATCCAGGCTCTTGTTTGTAATGCCTTCCACTTTGTATTTCCAGATAAACTCAGCCTGTTTGAAAGTCATTTTCCTTGTCTACTGCTGTGCTTTGGGATTGCTATTTGTTCTGCTTGGTGGGAAATAAGCTATAAGGGAAAAATAACTTCATAAGGACTAAGTGAATTGAAAAAACAATAAATGCAGCACATCTATTCAATCCTTAATGATATTCAGCTCCTGTAGAGCCTAGTGAAAAGTGTCTTAACACATGACTATTCCCAGCACACATTCAAAATTGAAATGCTATGCAGGCTTATTGTACATGCAACTTGCTAATAAAAGTATAAATAAAATTTGGCTATAGCCCTTAACTTTAACCTGCATTCTACCATCTGTTAGTTTACATAACACACATTATGTATAAAATGTCAAATTATATTTTATTACTGTGTTTGTAAAGTACCAGTTTTTTTTTAAAATGTTTTTTGTTTAGAGGACCAGAAATAGAGGACCACTTCTTTACCATATCACTGCTGCAGATTTATTGGAAAATAATTTGCAGTAGATTATGTGGAAATTCCATGTGAATTGTGTTTGAATAATTCCCGCACCTTTAAAGATAAATCAATTCCACAATATCACAGCTGCTGGTCGTACGTTGGTGCAAACAAGCAGTGAGTAACACAGGCCAAATGTGCATCCATCAGTGAGTACAAGTCTTATTGTAGCATCACTTCATGCTGTTATCTTTGGTTGGTTCGATAGCAACTCCGTAAATTTAACAATGAAGAGATCATTTGCTTTTGATTCCTTGCCACAACGATACAATCACCTTGTACTGGCAGCTGGTTTACATAATAGTTAAACTGCTAAATTTTAGATAACAAATATATATGCAATCCCCATAAACTGGCACCTGAAACATGAAGGATCTATTTAATGAGGCTTCATTGTCTTCAAAGATTTTTTGCACAGAGTACACAGGCTGGTTATTGTGTATCCACTCTGAGGTGGCGAGAGAGTCCACTGTAATTTTCATAATAAAAATCATTTCAAGTAATTTCAAAGGCTACACAGTTTCTACCTTTTAAGACAATACAGCCTCTTTAACTTTCTGCCACCTAGAGATTTCCAATACAGCTTTCTTGTGTAGAGAATATACACGGCCACATCAATAAAAGAAAGTAAATAAAACCTTTCAAAGTATCTCATTTCAAGAGCGAGTGTTGAAAACCCACTGTGAACTATTTTTAGTGCACTGGTCGACGTGTTTGCATCAAATTGTTTTTTTTGATGGTTAAAACCTTTTCTTAAAATGTTAAGTTATTTGCGCTTATCAAGATGAGGGATTAGTAGCACTGGGTAATGGAACTCTTCACATTTCAGGCACCCGGTCTCACCATCAAGCACTCTCAGCTTAGGCACAGCAGAGCCAGATGCAATATTCCCTCTACTCTGAACCAACAATGTGCCTCAGCGAGATTGTGGTCTGGACCTCCAAAGATTTTTATTTCTCTTACTAAAAGGGGCTGCTTGGGGCTGATTGAGTTGGGGGGCTGATACGGGTTGCTGAACTAGTTAACAAAGACGTATAGTGGTCTAAATTATGCCACGTAGCGCCTGTTGTGTAGGCCCTACGCGGACTCCTAAGGACCCAAAATGGCGTCCGCGATGCGCGCGCACACTTCCATCATGACTGCACAGGACGCCATGTTGGTAAAGGCACTTGTGCATGCGCAGCTAACGAGCGGCGGCAGCATGTAAAGTAGGGAGAACATGTGGTAGATCAGTGCAACGCTGATTTAAAGGGACAGATGCAATTTTGGAATTTCATGCTCCAGCCAACGCACAGTCTTAACCTCGCACAGCTGAACAGGTCTTAAACAGCATGAAGCACCACCCACCAGCGCTATTTAAAGGGATCATGCAGGAGTTACTAGGTTAGTTGATGGATTATTGCTTCTGGCTGCGGATGTGTTTGTACCTGTTTTTGGAGGTCTCCTATACTTGAGTACTAGGACTAGGGGACATAACCTAAAAATTAGAGGTAGGACTTGCAGGAATGAAGTTAGGAAATGCTTCTACATGCAAAGGGTGGTAGAAGTTTGGAACTCTCTTCCACAAACGGCAGTTGATGCTAGCTCAATTCTTAATTTTAAATCAGAGATTGATAGATTTTTGTTAACCAAAGGTATTAAGGGATATGGGGCTAAGGTGAGTATATGGAGTTAGGTCACAGATCAACCATGATCTCATTGAATGGCAGAACAGGCTCGAGAGACTAAATGACCTACTCCTGTTCCTATCTTCCTATGTTCCTATAATAAAGTTTCAATACTCTACAGGGAGTGGACTGGCTAGCTCACAGGCAACAGCAAGGGCACTGGCGGAGTGCAGGGGTAGGACAGGATGCTGTAATCTTGAGGGAGGATAGCAGGTTCATGTTCCATGGAGCCACTGCCACTTGCTGTTTGTATCATGTGATTTATATCAATTAGTGTTAATTGTATTCAGGTGGTGTGTGTGTCAATTGGTGACTTTCTTGTATCCTTTTTATATGAGAGCTTATCTGGGGGTGTGTGTATAAGGGGAATCTCTGTGAATAAAGGCTGGGAAACAACTAAAGACCAGGGGCTCGATGTTAGCAGGGCTGCGGGTTCGCGGCGGGGGGGCGCTATTGGGCGCGTGGGTAACGCGCCCGGTGAAATCAGTGTGCTCCTCGCACAATTATGGGCTAATTGAAGCCACTTACCTTTGGTTCCGGGTTTGCCGCTGCTCAGCTGCGCGCCGGCGGACTGCGCATGCCCAGTGACGTCTGAGAGCTGGTGGAGCTCTATTTAAAGGGGCAGTTCACCAATGCTCCTCCTGCTGCAAACAACGACCAGAATACCATGGAGCACCCCAGGGGGAAGGCTGCCCCAAGATTTTCGGACTCCTCACTCCAGCTGCTGCTGGATGGGGTGAGGAGCAGGAGGGAAACATTGTTCCCGTCGGATGGGAGGAAGTGCCCTCCCTCCACCACCAGGAAGGCATGGTCGGAGGTGGCAGCAGAGGTCAGCAGCAGCGGCAACATCTCACGGACCTGGGTCCAGTGCCGCAAGAGATTTAATGACCTAACTAGGTCCAGCAAAGTGAGTACACTTATGCATTCTCCCACACTCCGTCTTCCACATCACCTCCACCACCACACAACCCCTTCTGCACTGCCACCACAACGCTCTCGCATCACCCCTCACATCCACTCCACTATCATCCTCACCGTGCCTGCACATACTCACCGCCCCTGTCCCCATTCGAACACTACCACACACCCCAATCCCCATACAATGTCATGGTCATGTGGCACACGCACCCTCCCATCCATCTCCCTCACGCTCAACCCACCCACACCAATGCATGCAGCGTCTCACCATGCAAGCATCACTCAATCATGCCTCTGTGTTTTGCCTTGACAGGAGAAGAGATGCAAGAACGCCCGGGAGAGGGCACGGACCGGAGGTGGCCCGCCACACAAGGTGGTGCTAACAGCAGGAGGCGTTAGAGCTCAGCCACACGCTGGAGTGCCTGTCCGTGGCGGATGGCGAGGCTGGGGCTGCAGAAACGGCCAGTGACAGAAAGCTGACACTCAGCACTCATGATAGCGAATGATCTTGGCATCTGCCGCACCTCACCATCTGTCCACATGCCTAATATTGCTTTCTGTTCTCTTGCAGGGCCATCCGCGAGCGCCGTGACCGTGGAGGCCAATTCCTCAGAGGACCTGCCGGTCTCTGAGGGTCCATCGTCACATCTGAGCCATGCATCCACCAGCGCAGATACACACACCTCGGTGGGTCCCCGTGCTCACGTAGTTGGGCTTGCACATGGTGAGTCACCGCGCACAAGTGAGCACGAGCAGACCCTGGTGGCAGGGGCAGCCGTGGAGAGTCCGCGTCGGTGGGAGCACTCTTCTCCAGGCTCTGCTCAGCTGGACACAGATGCTGAACCCTGGGGGCCAGCCGTGAAAAGGAGAGTCATCGAGGGGCACCAGCACATTGCTGAGGTGCTGGAACAGGTGCCACGCGCACTCTCCACAATCGCGCAGGTGATGGAGGAGTCCAACTCCTGCATGAGGGGAATGGTGGCACAGGTACAGGAGGGTATCTGCGAGATAGTGTTGCGGGTAGGTGCGGGAACGTCTGCGATGGAGGAAAGGCTAGCCTCCCTCGAGCGTCATGCACAGCTCAACAATGAGTCCATCCAGGCCCTGACAACGGCCATTCGGATTCAGGATGAGCAACATTTTCCCGCCTTAAACAGGCTGACAGATACTTTACAAGTGGCCATCCAAGGCCTCACACAGGCCCTCCAAACTGTGGGTGATGTGGGCGTGGGCCACGAGAGGGATGATGGTGAAAGGGGACATGGAAGTGGGGACACCACTCAAAGTGCCCCCACGTCTCACCCGTTGCCCCCCTCTCAACCAGTACCCGCAATGCTGCCTCCTCTCCAGGTGGCCGAGTCTGCGCCTGCACAGGTGCAGGAGGAGCAGTCTGTGGAGGGGCCCTCACGGGCACCGAAACCCAGAGGGCGTCAGCCCAAAGCATCTAATCGGTCAGGGCATGAACAAGAGCAACCTGCCACTACCTCTGCTGGAGCCACAGGGGAAGCACCACGTAGGGGTTCCCGGAAGCGTAAGGCGAAGGTGTTGTGAGCACAAAGGGAATGCACGAGGGTGTATGACTATCTGTCGTGTTTTATTTATATTTGTTTAGTGCACATCCACAATAAACCCCATTGTCATCACCACTACTGCCATTCTTGACCGGCTTGTGCAATAGGTCCCGTTCGTGGGGCTCACCATGAAAACGAACACCTGGTCCCACCCATTGGGTCATACTACAGTGGGTGCAGGAGTAATTGCACCACTGTTCCGTGCAGGGGGCAGGGGAGGGGGCTGGTACGGCCGCTCCTCTGACCAGCTGATGAGGTCTGGACTCTTCAGACAGTCTGATGTTAGGAGAACCGTTGACATATCAGTGCCTCCCTGGCCTGACGAGCAGCTCGGTGAGCCGATGTTCTGCCCATGGGCCGTTCCTCCTCCTCCTCCTCCTCCTCAGCGTCCTCCTCATCGTCGTCAATAAGGGTGGCGGATGTGGATGGGGCCTCCTCCAGCGGCCCCCATCCGGAAGGTGTAGGTCTGAGGGGGTCCGCAAGGTAGGTAAGTGTGTCCTCGCACCAGGGTTGCGGTTCCAGGTCGGTGAATTTTCTTGTTAGGAGGAGGGTGGTGGAGGCCAAACTTTGTCCAATGTGACGGAGTGGCCTCCTGCGATGGTGAAGGGTCTCCCCCCACCCCGCCCCCCCCCCCCACCCCTCACCCCTCACACCTGTCGAATGGACCTTTGCAGCTGCCACAGGCTGCTGGCTGCAACACCTCCGTTTGAACTGGGAGTGTTTCCCCCAGTATGGGAAACAGTCTCAGTTCAGTGCAAAATCCGACCCCTCCTAATAAAACAGCTCAATCAGGTCTGTAAACGACCTGAACAAGCAACATAAATACACTTAAGTGGCATCCCGCTGGCTTTAATTGCCTGCGGGATTCCCACCTGCGGGGGCTGCGCGCGCATGCTGGCGCGTCTGTGGGGAATCCGGAAGTGGGCGGGTTGGAGCCGGGCTCCGGACCCGCTCCGGGATTCCCCGATTTTCGGAGCCCCCCCACCAGGAACGCACCCGATAGCGGGTGCTAAAATGAAGCCCCAGTTTCTAGTATTCTATTCTTCACCATATGGCTATCCAATTTTAACACTGTTATGTGCCATCTTCTCCTGCAAGAAAGTGGGATGTGTGTCAGTGAGTGTCCTGCAAGATGTTTGGGTGATGTAGCTGTCATGGTAGAATAGCTGCCAGTGTGTGTGACCTGTGAGTTGTGAGTGTGTGGCTTGCAACTGTGGTAATATGGATGGGTGAGAGGAAGCATCTGATTGGAAGAGCTGAGTACTGATTGAAAGTGTTTGTTGGTAGGTGGATGGATGATTGGGGGGGTGTAGTGTATGGAGCAGTGGATGAGGCTAGTGGTGCAGTTGATAGGAGATGCCACTTGACAGTTGACCTCTTTCACCTTGACCACTCGTGTCAAATCATTGAACTTCTCCCTACACTGCATCCACGTTTGTGGTGCTATGTGGCTGGCATTGACTTAGTCCCCTGGGGCCTTCCACTGCCATGGTAACATATGTCTGGAGGGCCTCTTGCCCACCCTTCGTGGATATAGGATGTCCCTCCTTCTGTCCACCTCTTGCACCAAGGCCTCTAGTGCATCATCAGAGAACCTTGGTGCACGCTCACTTGCAGGCCCGATACAAACTCAGATTGGTGAGGTCTGGTGTGCAGATTGGAGGATGTGGGATTTAGTAGTGTGCAACCTTTATTCAATGTTTTAAATTAACTCAACAGTTTGTAAACATAGGGACAGGACCTGCACTTGTGTTTTATGTGTGCGATGTCTGATCACCGTTCAGACTCAGTATGGACCCGTATGGCCTACTCCTGCTCCTATTTCTTATGTTCTTATGGTTAAAAGGTTACATGGTGTAACAAAACCATTATAGTTGACGAGCAATGTACAGAGGCAAATTTGACTGAAACAGAAGGCATTCTACACTATTGAGGCAATTAACTCGCAGGAGAATAGGGAAAAGTATTGCATGCAATTAAAGAAGACAAAAACAGCCACAAGATTAGCCAAGAGATCTCTGGAAAAGATGGTGTGTAATTGTGGCAGTAATAACACAAAAGCCTTTTTAGCTATGTCCATAGTCAGAAGACCATAAAGGACCATATAGGGCCGCTAAAGGATACTGTAGGGCAGATTCAAACTGATTCTCAGGTTATGGCAGAGTTTGGCATCAGTCTATGCCCCTGTAAACAATGCTTATGTTCCAAATGAGGGGTGCTTAGTATTGAATTGTATTATTAATATTAAAATAGATAATAATGCCACCTTGGATCAGTTAGCAAAGTTTAAAATTGATAGGGCTCCAGGTTCAGATAATATCCATCCAAGGGTGATTAAAGAGATGGGACAGGTGCTCTGTGAGCCATTTGCCTATATCTTTAATAGTTCAATAGGGTCAGGGATAGTTCCCTTAGACTGGAAGCTAGCTCATGTAGCTCCTATTTTCAAAAAAGGGGATAAATCAGAGTCAGGAACTACAGGCCTATCAGCCTGACATCCTTTATTGGTAATATGCTAGAAGGGATCATAAGAGATTCCCTTATGATCACTGGGAAAGGGAAAGGACCATGAGAAATAGATAACATGGCTTCCAAAAAAACAGGTTGTGCCTAACAAATTTGATAGAGTTTTTTGAGGCGGTCATTAGGGTAGTGAATGAGGGAAATCCAATAGACATTGTCTACCTGGACTTTCAGAAAGCCTTTGATGAGTTACCTCACACTAGGTTACTTCACAAGGTAGAATCTTGTGGTAACAGTAGAAGTTTAACAAACTGGATTATGAATTGGTTCCAATCCCGCAGCCAAGAAGTTGTAAAAAATGGATGTGGTTCAGCCTGAAGGCCTGTTACTAGTGGTGTCCCCCAGGGAACAATCCTAGGTCCACTACTCTTCATGGTCTTTATTAATGATCGGATCAGTGGTGTTGGGAGTATGGTAAGTAAGTTTGCAGATGACATGAAAATCTGTGCAAGGGTTAAGATGGTAGAGGAGTGCAATCAAATCCAAAAAGATTTAGACGTGCTACAGGAGTGGGCCACACACTGGCAAATGGCGTTTAATTTAGATAAATGTAGTGTTATGCATGTTGGTGGGGCCAACACAGAATAGACGTCTCATTTGTAGGGAACAATACTGAAAGAGATTGAGAGAGAAAACGATCTTCGTGTTATTGTGCACAGATCACTAGTTTCATGACCAAAGTAGAGAAACTGTAGCTAAAGCAAACAAGGTATTGTTTTGTATTAATACGAAATATTCAGTATAAATCAAAGGACACCATTTTGACACTAGACAGGTCGCTGGTCAGACCAATCTAGAATACTGTGCCCAGTTTTGTTCCCGAGTAGGTCCAGTGGAGAGCTACAAGAATGATTCATAGCTTAAAGAACCTCAGCTACTCAGGCTCAAAGATCTTGGTCTATTTACTTTAGAGCATTGTAGACTTAAAGATGATCTGATTGAGGTCTATACAATAATTAAAGGGCTGGATAGCCTCCCTATTGATAGATTATTCCAGTTTAACAGGTTAGGAAGGACCAGAGGACATGAGTTTAAACTATGGAAGAGTAGGAATAGACTGGATGTTGGCAGTTCTTATTTTCCCAGAGAAGTGTGAGCCTCTGAAATACATTGCTGGATGGTGTGGTGAGTGCTGACTCTTTGCGTGCCTTAAAGAGGGAGCTGGACTGGTTCCTGACCAGGGCAGAGGTCGCATCATATAGAAGGTAATTGTCTTTATAGATAATACTTGTCCATGTGATTTCCTGGAATGGTTTTGTTTGCCTGAGGGAGTCGGAGAGGAATTTTACCGACTTTTTTTTTCCATTATTGGCACTGGGTTTTTTCTGTTTTTGCCTCTCCTGGGAGATTACATGGCTGCGGGGGTGGGTGTGATGGGGGGAGGGGGAGGTCAGGGGAGGGAAGAAGTATTTCGCAATGATGATCAGGCCTTCGTGGTATGGAGCAGGCTTGATGGACCAGCTGGTCATTTCCTGCCCATCAATTTCTTATGTTTGTATTCCAGCCTCTTTGAGATAAAGGCCAACATTGCATTATGCTTTTTAATTATTTTTTGTACCTGTCCACTAGCTATGATTTCTGTACTTGGACCCCTATATCCTTCTGATCATCCACAGTTCCTAGCTTCTCAACATTTAGAAAATACTCTGACCTATCTTTCTTAGGTCCAAACTGAATGACCTCACACTTTCCCACATTGAATTCCTTCTGCCACAGTTTTGCCCACTCACTTAGTCTATCAATGTCCCTTTGCAACTTTCTGTTCCCTTCTACGCTATTTACTATGCCACCTAACTTGGTGTCATCAACAAACTTTAATATACGGCACATTATTCCTTCATCTAAGTCATTTATAAATATTGTGAAAAGCTGAGTCCCCGTGGGGGTCACCACTAGTCACATCCTGCCAATTTCAATACGTACCCATTATCCCTACTCTCTGTCTCCTACCTCCTATCCAATTCCCTACCCATGTCAATGTGTTGCATCCAATTCCATGCGCTCTCATATTCCAGTGGAGTCAGCCCTGGAGGGTCCAATTCTGTCACATGTAATTTGGGGTCAGTGGGGGGGGTGGCTCTTAGGAGAAGAGGGCTAATCTCCATATCAGTGACTGTTAACCCCACCCCACCGAGAAACCCTTTAACCACAGAGAAGTGCCCGAGACTGGAAACATGAGCACCTGTTCACTGTTCCTCCACCTGCAAGAAAAATGCATAGCAAGCTTTGGTATAATGGAAAAGTGTGCGCAAAAAGGCAATGGTTGTTTATAATCCTTGAAATGGGGGGAGGAGTTTTGCGGCCGATGGTAATAGGACGGTAGCCCCCTGCAGGGATCCCCATCACAAAATTCAGCACAGCCTGTCCTCTGACACAACTAAAGCTGCTCCATGGGCCAGCACAGTGCCATTTTTGAAATGCACAAAACTGGAGCATTTAAATTGAACATTTTACCATGGTCTTGTCTGTTTGGCTGTGACTGCAATGAATGATATGCCAACTCAATTTTCAACTCTGAGGATTCGGGTTAATTTGAGAAACTTGGAAAGAATATTCTGGAGATCAGCTACGACATTCTTTCCCTCTAACCCTCTGATAGAGTTAAGCAGGGATTGATCCTTTTGAAATGATTCTCAAAATCATCTGGTTTATTACCAGCTGCAGCTATCATCTTCACCTAAGAAGCGGCCAAAAAGCAGCCAGTGCTTCCACCTTCACTGCTGTTCTGGTGGCATTAGGAGAGGGAATAGACAGCACCCTGCATACCAGCTCCCAGACCATGGCATTCATGATGCATGTTGTTTCTCGGGGCTTTTAGGATCTGATAGCTACCATTACACCAGCTACTTCACAGATCCAAGGCCCTGTAGACTAGCTGGAATCCACCTGCCTGACACAATCATTTATCACGACAGAAGCACATATTAGATATCTGGCTTTTCCCCTCAGAGCAACACACCAGCGCAATGTAGGAGGCAACACAAAGATGCCCAGTAACAAGCTCCAGAGATGCAGCCAGCAGTGGCTCCCTGTAAGGAGAAAGCTGCCATGAGAGGAGCGAAACCTCAGTCCCATGACCCTTTGTAGAGCATGAGCAGCTGATCTTGACCCTCAGGTGGCATCTAGGAGAAGCACTAGAATAGGTGAAAGAAAGGCATGTGTAGCCATTCAGGGGAAGCACGGTGTTAGGGAAGAATAGATTGTTTTGTGTTTACTTTGGACTTCATTGTAATAAAATAGAATATGCACTGACCGAGTGCTTTGTCATTCATCAAAGTTAGAGTCACACAGGAAAGGGTGCTTTTATTTGCTTCTGACTTATTCACTCAGGTGATGATTATTGGCGCAGTCATGTAGGGCCAATGTGCTGTCATGCTGCAGAATGGGTAGTGGATTGAGGGAATGTCACTTTATTTGAAAGTGGGGGAGAAAGAGGAAATCAAAAGCAAAATACTGCGGATGCTGGAAATCTGAAATAAAAACAGAAAATGCTGGAGAAGCTCAGCGAGTCAGGCAGCATCTGTGGAGAAAGAAATAGAGTTAATGTTTCAGGTCGAAGACGTTTCATCAGAACTGGAAGATGTTAAGAGTTAAGTACAGAGCCAGGGGAAGGGCACGGGTGATTAAATGACAAAAGGGATGATGGTGCAAGGCAAGGAACGTGGTAATCGGGCAGGTTAAGAAACAAAAGGTTGATTGGGACTAGCTGTAAATGGCAGCAGCAGAACCATTACCGGCATTACCTGACCGAAAAGCTCTGGTGTCAAAGGTGGACAGTGTTACACAGATGAGAAGACTTCAATGATGAGATGTGCTCTGATGCTCCTTGCAGCTGTCACTGAGAAGTCTTCTGATTGCAGGTCATTGCAGGTCCAACATAGCTAGGGCTGCCTCCCCAGCAATGTATAAGTCCAGATCTTTTTGTAAGGCAAAGTTGTGAAGGGCAAAGCACATTACCGATATGGTAATACACCATCCAAGAATGCTGCAGAGCCCCTGTCCAGGCAGTGAAACTTGGGAAATGTAACAACTCCGTATAATTGGATGGCCCTATCTTACTGTGATGCCAAAGGTGATGAGGTCACCAGCTGTCCCGTAAAGTGTGTCAATCACCTGACAAATGCATGCCAGTTCTGCACCCTGGAGATCCACCATGTCTACCTGAAATAATGATGTGGCAATGCCGGTGATGGACTGGGGTGGACAAATGTAAGGAATCTTGCAACACCAGGTTATAGTCCAACTGTTTTATTTGAAAATCTGATTTTCAAATAAAACTGTTGGACTATAACCTGGTGTTGTAAGATTCCTTACATTTACCTGAAATAAGCCTATGCCATAAAAGTTGAGTACGGTCATCAACTTCACAGCACGAAAGGAGAGCATTGCAGACAGATGAGCGTGGCATGCGGTCAGTGGCAGACCTGCCCTATTGCCTCCTTGTGAAGCAGTCAACAACAACAACACCCATTTATATAGCGCCTCTAACGTAGTAAAATGCCCCAAGGCACTTCACAGGAGTGTTATCAAAAATTGACACCGAGTCACTTAAGGAGATATTAGGACAGGTGACCAAAAGCTTGGGCAAAGAGGTGGGTTTTATGGAGCGTCTTAAAGGAGGATAGAGAGGTGGAGAGGTTTAGGGAGGGAATTCCAGAACTTGGGTCATAGGCAGCTGAAGACACGGTCGCCAATGGTGGAGTGATTAAAATCGGGGATGCACAAGAGGCAAGAATTGGAGGAGCGCAGAGATCTCGCAGGGTTTTAGGGCTGGAGGTGGTTAAAGAGACAGGGAGGGGCAAGGTCATGGAGGGATTTGAAAACAAGGATGTGAATTTTAAAATCGAGGCGTTCTCTGACCAGGAGCCAATGTAGGTCAGCGAGCACAGGGGTGATGGGCGAACAGGACTTGGTGTGAGTTAGGATAAGGGCAGCAGAGTTTTGGATGAGCTCAAGTTTATGGAGGGTGGAAGATGAGAGGCCAGCCGGGAGAGCATTGGAATAGTCGAGTCTAGAGGTAACAAATGCATGGATATAGCACTCTCTTGTCATACACATCTCACTATGACCTGTGTTGTTTTTATATTCTATGGGGTGGGGAAGGGGTTAATATATGCTGTGGTGCATCCTCCTTAAATGCAGCCAGAGCCGTCTTGTTCCACTCAGTGCTGCTCCTTCTCCATGATAATGGCATACAAGAGTATGCCCATAAGGGATGCCATATGTGCTTCTGAGAAGCGCAAACTGCGGGTGGGGAGATGAAATTCTCCTGGTGCTCTTACATTTCAGAAGCAGCGACAAGCAAGTGCAGGCATGTGTAGGCAGAACGCCAAAAAATTGCAGCAAAAAGTCATTCCTAGCTGCAGAAATCACAACTGAAACACTTCACACTCTCCAGGGTCTGAAACTCCTCACTTCCCCTGTCTTAGCTGATCCTGTCAGTGGCTGTGCCTGTTAATTCTCAATCTAACTTACCCCATGTACTTTGCTTGTGTAAACAATGGAAACTTGGAGCTCAGCTCCATTGGCCTTCATTATAAAATATTTCAATGAGTTGACTCAGGACTCGTGGGCAAATCTCGAAGCGGCTGAAAATTGCAAGAGAATTCTGGGAGATCAATTTTTGGGTCAGAAAACAGCTTCTGCCCCATTTTGCTGCTAAAAATGTTGCCTCCCCCAATAATACGCTGAAGTTACACTGAAAAATGGCATGGAAATTCTAGACCTAACTGTTTAAAATAAATGAGTTTGTTAAAATAGTGCACCTAGGAATTTGTTGAAGGTGCATTGACCAGGGTGTTGAAAATCTTTGGAGAATTGTACAATGGCTGCTCGTGTTTGTTGTATATAGAAGGGAGATTCACCCTTCATAGTTGCAATGGTTCTGTTACTGACAGATCAGATCAAAGTCCTCACAGTCATCAATCACACATTTGCTAATATGGTTTTAGTTTTCAAAATTCATTTTAGGACATAGCCGAGTCTTCCATTTATCAGATTTGAAAAAGATTGCTGTTTCTCTACAATGTATTAAAAGAGTACATCAACAAGATGTTTGCCTTGATAGTGAACTCAGAGGAACAGGGCATTCACAATATCCTGCACAATTTTATGCTTCACATACTTCACTTGAATATAATGGGCTATACTTTCCTCTCTGGGCTAAGTTTAATAGAGAAATAGACTTCAATGAACCAGTGAGAAAAAACATTGGAAAGCAGTATTGGATATTACTTCTGTTTTTACTACAGCTCAGAGTTTTGCTCCTATGTTGTTCTTTGTTAAAAAATAAATGATCCCCTTCCCCTGCTGTCTGCCTTGCAAAGGCACACACCCATGCATTTTAATTGCCTAATGACAAAAACCTTTGCTTGCCATTGGCTTTTTAGGGATCTTATTAAAGCCCAATACGCATAGAATCTGAGAGTTCAGGCTAATAAAAGTTTAGCTATGTTTTTATTTTTTAATTGCTGGCACTCCATTTCCAGCATAAACAGTTCAGTCAGTTGAAAACCACCTCCATTATTCCTAGTCCCTAGACCATGTTAGTGTCCAATCCAATATTTTTGAGCCTGTTATCTGGATTCAAAAAATTAGGCTCTTCCAAATCCAATCTTGAAGTTCTGACAAAATGTTTCAGTTTCGTGTGAAGAATAGTCAGTTCCAAATTACCAAGGACTTTGTTGTACACCAACCAGTAGACTGCCAAAGTTCAGACTCACCGAGCACCAATTCATGTACCAAAAATTAGATTGTCCTATTCCACTAAACCATGAAGGACTTTGAGGCAGATTTTCCTCTTATTGCACTTGGGGATTAAGAGTCACCTAGATATAGCACATAAAGGAAAATTGGGCAGGGTGGATGGCACACCTGTAATGGAGCCCACCTGATTTTCAGTCTACTAATGGCAGGTACAGGCAGCTACAGGTGAGCCCCAGCACTAAGGAGGAAAATTTCCCCGATTGTTTCAGCCTTTATAAAGCTTCAAAATGAATTTTAAATAATTGCCGGCCTTTGCCAAGGGAGAAGAAATGCCAGCCAAAAATGAAGTGAAATGATACCCAGTGTCAAAGCACAAAATGGATTGTGTGGGCAAGTGACTGAAGCTTTACAAACTCAATCTGGCAAAATGGACATGCAGCTGCATGAGGAGATTTGCCCTGTTTGTCACTTCAAATGTCTCCATGGCCATGCCCCACCCTACTCCAGAAAGTAAAGTACAAATTGGAAGGAGAAAGAGTCCAAAAGAGTTTTCAATGCGAAACAACTCATGGCAACAGGATTAATGGAGATGGAATGGATAGAATTGAGATTTAAGGAAACTGCCTTGTATAGAGAAGCCAGATGGATATGCTTGTTCTCTTCCATATACAGATCAGCATATTCAGCATCACAATATATTGTTTGCTGGTGAATACTTCACCTCAGAAGGTAAAAATACCACACCACTAGATCACTGCATACAAGCTAAAATTACTGTCCACATTTATATCTAGAGGCAGAAAAATTGGCAAGATATCATTCAGTAAAATAATCAACTTAACACTGTGTACAAACTAGATGAAATGCTTAACAAACCAGAGTCCAAGGCTGGTCCAGTTCTTTCAGCAAGTTCTTAGAAAGACATAGGGCGAAACTTTCCGAGACCCTGGGCTCGAATTTAGCAGGCCTGCGGGTTCCCAGCGGGTGGTCCTCCGGGAGCGTGGAAAACGCGGACGGCTAATCGTGTGCGTCCCCCACGCGATCGCGGGATAATTGACCTGATTAAGCCCTGCTTCCGGGTTCTCCGCTCCCCAGCTGCGTGCCGGCCGGCCGGCTGCGCATGCGCAGTACCGTCGACGCGATGTAGGAGCTCCACTTAAAGGGGCAGTCTCCCAAAGCCCCTCCTGCTGCAAGCAAGAGGTTTGAGACGATGGCTCAGCAAAGTGGAAAAGCTGCGCCCCGTTTTTCAGACCTGGCACTGCAGCTGATGCTGGAGGGCGTGAGGAGGAGGAGGAGGGAAACGCTCTTCCCAGAAGATGGACGCAAGTTCCCTGCCGCCGCCACCAGGAAGGCATGGGCAGAGGTGGCGGCGGAGGTGAGCAGCAGGGGCAACACCCCAAGGACTTGGGAGCAGTGCCGCAAGCGCTTCAATGACCTGACTAGGTCTGGCAAGGTGAGTACACCAACGCACCCTCCCACATCCCGTCCCCACCATCACGCCAAACAGATCACTACCCCTCCTGCACAGCCACCACTGCGCTCCATCAGCAATCCTCACAGCCACTCATTCACCATCCTCGCCATACACGCAAGTACCCACCGTCCCTGACCCCACCCGAACACTACCACACACCCCAATCCCCATGCAATGGGATGGGCACGTGGCCCACGCATCCTCCCATCCATCCGCACCACGCTCAACCCAACCACACCGATGCTCGATGCGTCTCACGATGCAATACGCACCCACTCACACATCTGTGTTTTGCCTTCACAGGAGAAGAGAAGCAAGAACGATCGGGAAAGGGCACGCACCGGAGGTGGGCCGCCGCAAGTGGTGGAGCTCACCGAAGCAGAGGTGGAGGCGCTCGACCTCGCCCGCACGCGACATTGCCTGTCGGTGGCTGATGGCGAGTGTGTCGCTGCCGAAACGGCCGGTAAGGGAAAGCTGACACTCAACACCCATGATCGCGAGTGACCGTATCATCACCTGCCATCAGGCGCACTGTCAAGTTGGTCCACATGCCTCAAAGTGCCCTCTGTTCTCTTGCAGGGCCGTCTGCGAGTGAAGCGATCGAGGAGGGCGATTCCTCAGAGGACATGGCGGTCTCTGAGGGTGCATCGTCACATCAGAGCCAACCATCCACCAGCGCAGAGACATGCACCTCGGTGGGTCCCCCTCGCCAACTAGTTGGGGTAGCACTTGGTGAGTCACCGCGCACGAGTGAGCATGAGCAGACCCTGGTGGCAGGGGCAGCCGCGGAGGGTCCGCGACGGAGGGAGCACTCATCTCCAGGCTCTGCTCAGCCGGACCCAGATGCTGAACCCAGGGGGCCACCAGTGAAAAGGAGAGTCGTCGAGGGGCACCAGCTAATTGCTGAGGTACTGGGAGAGGTGCCGCGCGCATTGTCCACAATAGCGCAGGCGATGGAGGAGTCCAACTCCTGCATGTGGGCATTGGTGGCGCAGGCACAGGAGGGTACCGGCGACACAGTGTCGCGGGTAGGTGCGGGACTGTCTGCGGTGGAGGACAGGCTGGCCTCCCTCGAGCGTCACGCACAGCTCCAGATTGAGTCCATGCAGGCCCTGACAACGTCTGTACGGATTCAGGGTGAGCAACATTCCGCTGCCATCAACAGGCTGACGGATACACCAGGGGTGGCCTTGCAAGGCCTCACACATGCCATCCAAACTGCCGTCCAGCAGGGTGGAAGGGGTGATGTGGGCCGAGGCCAAGAGAGGGATGGTGGTGACCGGGGACATGGAAGCGGGGACGCTTCTCAAGGCGCCCCCACGTCCCACCCGTCGCCCACCTCTCAACCAGTACCCGCAATGGTGCCTCCTCTCCAGGTGGCCGAGTCTGCCCCTGCCCCGGTGCAGGAGGAGCAGTCTGTGGAGGTGCCGTCACGGGCACCGAAACCCAGGGGCCGTCCGCCAAAAGCATCTACCCGGTCAAGGCAAGAACACGAGCAACCTGCCACTACCTCTGCTGGAGCCACAGGGGTAGCACCACGTAGGGGTTCCCGGAAAAGAATTGCAAAGGCGTTATAATCACAAAGGGAATACACCAGGGTGTTTATTAATTTGTACATTTTTTTTTATATAATGTCACATTGGAGATATTAAATACTCTATTCTCACCACTCCTGCCACCTCTCGTCCATTCTTCCGCGGCTTGTGCAATAGGTGCGTTCCGTGGAGGCCATCATGACGGCGAACACCTGCTGCCACCCATTGGGCACACTGCTGTGGGTGCAGGATTACTGGCAGCACTCTTCAGTGGAGGGGGCTGGTATGGCCGCTCGCATGTGCAGGTGAGGAGATGCGAGCGCCTCGCAGTGTCTGACTCTAGGAGAACCGTTGACGTATGAGTGCCTCCCTGGCCCGGCGACCATCCCGGTGAGTCGTGGTGCGGCGCATGGGTCGTCCACTATCCTCTGGCGCCTCCTCCTCCTCCGCCTCCTCCTCCTCCTCCTCCTCCTCGCCCTCGCCTTCCTCAATGTGGGTGGCGGGTGTGGATGGGGCCTCCTCCAGCGGCACCCCTCTCTGTTGGGCCATGTTGTGCAGGGCACAGCAGACAACTATGATTCGTCCCACTCCGAATGGTGTGTATTGCAGCGCTCCCCCAGAACGATCAAGGCACCTGAAGCGCATCTTGAGAAGCCCTATGGTCTGCTCAATTGTAGACCTGGTAGCAGTGTGGCTGTCATTGTACCGACGCTCCGGCTCGGTGATGGGGTTCCTCAGAGGTGTCATGAGCCACGTGTGTAGGGGATACCCCTTGTCGCCGAGGAGCCAGCCGTTGCCGGCGTTGGGTGCCTGCAGGATGGGCGGGACGGCGGACTCCCTGAGGACGAAGGCATCGTGGCAGCTGCCGGGGTATCTGGCGCACACGTGTAGGAATCTCTGGCGGTGGTCACAGATGAGCTGGGCATTCATGGAGTGATACCCCTTCCTGTTGATGAACAGCCCTGGCTCATGCGGAGGTGCCCGTATTGCGATGTGGGTGCAGTCGATTACACCCTGCACCCGTGGGAAGCCGGCCATGGCATGGAATCCAACCGCCCTCTCCATCTGGCTGCGCTCGTCCATGGCGAAGTTGATGTAGTGCGAGGCCCTGCGGAACAACCCATCGATGACCTGCCTTATGCACTTGTGTGCAGAGGACTGACAGAACCCGGTGATGTCCCCGGTGGCACCCTGGAAGGAACCGGATGCGAAGAAGTTGAGGGCAGTGGTGACTTTGACGGTGACAGGTAGGAAGATGCTGCTTGGTCCATCAGGGAGCAGCTCGTCGTTAAGGAGGCTGCAGATGTCGGCGACTACCTGGCGATTGACTCTGAGCCGACGTATGCACTGCTCCTCGGAGAGGTCCATGAAGCTGACCCTCGCTCTGTACACCCTGTGCGGAGGGTAGTGCCTCCTGCGACGCATCTCTCTCTGCGGTTGCCCTCCCTCCTGCTGTGCAGGTGGGTGTGCCGCAGCACTGTGTTGGGGGGCCCCACGTCTCCGAGGCGGACGGCGTGGACTGCGAGGCTGCTGGGGCTGGTCATCCTGTTCGTCCTCCGACGATGTCAACGCACATTCCTTATAAAGTGAAGGGCAAGGCTGGTAGAAGTAGGGAACCTTGGATGACTCGGGAGATTGAGGCACTAGTCAAAAAGAAGAAGGAGGCATATGACATGCATAGGCAGCTGGGATCAAGTGGATCCCTTGTAGAGTATAGAGATTGCCGGAGTAGAGTTAAGAGAGAAATCAGGAGGGCAAAAAGGGGATATGAGATTGCTTTGGCAGATCAGGCAAAGGTAAATCCAAAGAGCTTCTACAAATACATAAAGGGCAAAAGGGTAACTAGGGAGAGAGTAGGGCCTCTTAAGGATCAACAAGGTCATCTATGTGCGGAACCACAAGAAATGGGTGAGATCCTGAATGAATATTTCACATCGGTATTTACGGTTGAGAAAGGCATGGATGTTAGGGAACTTGGGGAAATAAATAGTGATGTCTTGAGGAGTGTACATATTACAGAGAGGGAGGTGCTGGAAGTCTTAACGCGCATCAAGGTAGATAAATCTCCGGGACCTGATGAAATGTATCCCAGGACGTTATGGGAGGTTAGGGAGGAAATTGCGGGTCCCCTAGCAGAGATATTTGAATCATCCACCGCTACAGGTGAGGTGCCTGAAGATTGGAGGGTAGCAAATGTTGTGCCTTCGTTTAAGAAGGGCGGCAGGGAAAAGCCTGGGAACTACAGACCAGTGAGCCTGACATCTGTAGTGGGTAAGTTGTTAGAGGGTATTCTGAGGGACAGGATCTACAGGCATTTGGAGAGGCAGGGACTAATTAGGAACAGTCAGCATGGTTTTGTGAGAGGAAAATCATGTCTCACGAATTTGATTGAGTTTTTTGAAGGGGTAACCAAGAAGATAGATGAGGGCTGTGCAGTAGACGTGGTCTACATGGACTTCAGCAAAGCATTTGACAAGGTACCGCATGGTAGGTTGTTACATAAGGTTAAATCTCATGGGATCCAAGGTGAGGTAGCCAATTGGATACAAAATTGGCTTGACGACAGAAGACAGAGGGTGGTTGTAGAGGGTTGTTTTTCAAACTGGATGCCTGTGTCCAGCGGTGTGCCTCAGGGATCGGTGCTGGGTCCACTGTTATTAATGATTTGGATGAGAATTTAGGAGGCATGGTTAGTAAGTTTGCAGATGACACCAAGATTGGTGGCATTGTGAACAGTGAAGAAGGTTATCTGGGATTGCAACGGGATCTTGATAAATTGGGCCAGTGGGCCGATGAATGGCAGATGGAGTTTAATTTAGATAAATGTGAGGTGATGCATTTTGGTAGATCGAATCGGGCCAGGACCTACTCCGTTAATGGTAGGGCGTTGGGGAGAGTTATAGAACAAAGAGATCTAGGAGTACAGATTCATAGCTCCTTGAAAGTGGAGTCACAGGTGGATAGGGTGGTGAAGAAGGCATTCGGCATGCTTGGTTTCATTGGTCAGAACATTGAATGCAGGAGTTGGGATGTCTTGTTGAAGTTGTACAGGGCATTGGAGTACTGTGTACAGTTCTGGTCACCCTATTATAGAAAGGATATTATTAAACTAGAAAGAGTGCAGAAAAGATTTACTAGGATGCTACCGGGACTTGATGGTTTGACTTACAGGGAGAGGTTAGACAGACTGGGACTTTTTTCCCTGGAGAGTAGGAGGTTAAGGGGTGATCTTATCGAAGTCTATAAAATAATGAGGGGCATAGATAAGGTCGATAGTCAAAATCTTTTCCCAAAGGTAGGGGAGTCTATAACGAGGGGGCATAGATTTAAGGTGAGAGGGGAGAGATACAAAAGGGTCCAGAGGGGCAATTTTTTCACTCAAAGGGTGGTGAGTGTCTGGAACGAGCTGCCAGAGGCAGTAGTAGAGGCGGGTACAATTTTGTCTTTTAAAAAGCATTTGGACAGTTACATGGGTAAGATGGGTATAGAGGGATATGGGCCAAGTGCAGGCAATTGGGACTAGCTTAGTGGTATAAACTGGGTGACATGGACATGTTGGGCCGAAGGGCCTGTTTCCATGTTGTAACTTCTATGATTCTATGATTCTATGATCTGGCAGGTGTTGGTCTGAGGGGTTGTGCAGGGTGGGTGGGTGGGTCCTCGGACTGGGGCTGCGGTTTCGTGTCGGTCTGTCCTCTGGCTTGGCGGGGGGTGGTGGAGGGCAGGGGTTGCCCTATGTGATGCGGTGGCCTCCTGCGTGGGTGAGGGCTCTCCCCCGTGGAGCGCACCTTGGCACCTGCCACAGGCTGCTGGCTGCAACACGCCTGGTTGGAGAGGGACTGTTTCCCCCAGTGTGTGAAACTCACTGCCTTGAACCTAAAATCCCACACTTCCTCTTTTGACAGCTGCTTCAGCTCATTAACTGACCACAACGAGCAAGGTAAGTACTCTCAAGTGGAACCCCGCTGGCTTTAATTGCCTGCGGTATTCCCACCAGTGGGGCTTGCGCGCGCAGCCCCGCACGTCAGCGCGGCACCCGGAAGTGGCCGGGATTTCGTCGCGATCCGGTCACGTGACCGGATATCGGGATTTTCAGGGCCGCCCCGGTGGGAACCCGCCGGAAACACGATCCCAAAATCGAGCCCCCTGTGTCACATTCAGGCCTTCACAATTATAGGTCACTTATTGAAGCAGAAAATCACAAGAAGTGCACTCACAATTTCCCAATGAACTGCCCACAACTTGCAAAGCCACACCTGTAGCACATAGAGTTGAGTTTACTGAATTTTTAATACCCTTTTGAGGGACTTTCTGTGCGAGTTGAAGCAGGAAATATAGGGATGAGGAGGCATTATTCTGGTCCTCTAGCCTCCTTTGTCATGGGGATTTACACCAATAGGGAGGATGGTCATTGTATATGCCTGCCTATATTGAGCAGATACATGTAAATTAAATGTTAATGACTTAATTTTCTGTCATTAACAACTTAGCCAAGCTGGTGTTGTTAAGTCGGCTGGGGTTAACTTTTACATTACCCACAAACAAAATGCAATCAGTTGTACAGTGATCGATTACACTTGGCAAGTGAAGCAAATTCATAATTCCCTGAAACTTAAAAGCTTTTGTTCAGCTGTCCCAGAGGCAGCCAACCATGGTCTTCTGCTGCAAGCACCCAAGGTTTGAGTAAATGTGCACATTCCCCATTCACTACTGCTTAACAAACAATTAATAAACAAAATAAATGTTAAAGTTGAGCCAGTGCATGTGTTATATGCTTCAAAAATTAAATTCCAAATTTGGACTAAATAATTACAGGATAATTGCCACTTGTTTTTACCACAGACGTCTGTGGATTGTGATCAAAATGGAAATTGCTACGGAGTCTTGATATGATAACGCATATTACTTTCTACACTAGAAAAATGGTATTTCTAATTAGTGGGGTATGTGGGAAGTTGGATACATCTGTAAAAATAACATTTTGGCATTAATACTTACAAACCAAATCAAAAACAAAATACTGAAGATGCAGGAAATCAGAAATAAAAACAGAAAATGCTGGAGAAGCTCAGCAAGTCAGGCAGCATCTGTGGAGAAAGAAACAGAGTTAACATTTCAGGTTGAAGACCTTTCGTCAGAATTGGAAGATGTTAAAAGAGTTAAAGTTTTTGAGCAAGTACAGAGCTAGGGAAAGGAAGGGGAGGGGAGGAAAGAACAAAAGGGAAGGTCTGTGACCCTGACCTGCCATTTTAATTCCCCTTCCCACTCTTACTCTGACCTCTCTGTCCTCGGCTTCTTTCACTGTTCCAATGAAGCTGGAGGAACAGCACCTCATCTTTTGATTAGGCACTTTACAACCTTCCTGACTCAACATTGATTTCAATAACTTCAGATCATAACCACTGCTCCTAATTTTTTTTGGTTAGCTAGTTCTGCTATTGCCATTTACAGCTACTCCTGATCAATCTTTTGTTTCTTAACCTGTCCCATTACCTATGTAAGGACTTGCACAACACCAAGTTATAGTCCAACAGTTTTATTTTATGATGTGGAGATGCCGGTGATGGACTGGGGTTGACAATTGTAAACAATTTTACAACACCAAGTTATAGTCCAGCAATTTTATTTTAAATTCACAAGCTTTCGGAGATTTTCTCCTTCCTCAGGCAAATGTTTCAAGATCTCCTTGAAGCCTACGCATTTATACATATTGAACAATAATACATGGTGTTTACAGACTGCCCCTGCAACTGCCCGTTGCCAAGGCAATCACCGTGTTCAGACAGAGAGGTGTTACCTGCAGAACCTCCGAATACACATTCAACAAAAAAACAAACAGGGAAAAAAAACAGAGAAAAAAAAAACACAGAGAGAGGCAGAAACATCTCTCTGCCTTCCGGATGTTTCTGCCTCTCTCTGTGTTTTTTTTTTCTCTGTTTTTTTTCCCTGTTTGTTTTTTTGTTGAATGTGTATTCGGAGGTTCTGCAGGTAACACCTCTCTGTCTGAACACGGTGATTGCCTTGGCAACGGGCAGTTGCAGGGGCAGTCTGTAAACACCATGTATTATTGTTCAATATGTATAAATGCGTAGGCTTCAAGGAGATCTTGAAACATTTGCCTGAGGAAGGAGAAAATCTCCGAAAGCTTGTGAATTTAAAATAAAATTGCTGGACTATAACTTGGTGTTGTAAAATTGTTTACAAGTTTTATTTTAAATCACAAGCTTTCGGAGCTTACCTCCTTCGTCAGGTGATGAAGGAGGTAAGCTCCGAAAGCTTGTGATTTAAAATAAAACCGTTGGACTATAACCTGGTGTTGTGCAAGTCCTTACATTTGTCCACCCCAGTCCATCACCAGCATCTCCACATCATGTCCCATTACCACCTTCCTTGCCTTGCACCATCATCCCTTTTGTCATTTAATCACTTGTGCCCTCTACCCTATCACAGACCTTCCCTTTTGTTCTTTCCTCTCCTCCCCTCCCTCCACACCCCCCCCCCACTCTTTCCCTGGCTCTGTATTTGCTCAAAAACGTTTAACTCTTTTAACATCTTCCAGTTCTGACGAAAGGTCTTCGACCTGAAATGTTAACTCTGTTTCTTTCTCCACAGATGCTGCCTCACTTGCTGAGCTGCTCAGCATTTTCTGTTTTTACTTACAAACAAGATGTTGCTTCATAATGAATGTAATTCGGCTTTATGGCATTTTAAAAACACAGAATTGTGTAATGTCATTTATATACAGTGCAAAACAATTAAATTAATAGTGATTTTGCCAAGTAATTTTATTCACTTAACCATACTATTTTTTTAACTGTTGTATTGAGTTTGGCAAGAAGCTAACAATGAAATGTAAACTAGATTGCAATTCCAGTACTGTAAATACAATCACACAGTTGTTATGGTTAACTGAAAGTGTATTTATGTCATTTACTTCATTATGATACATTACAGTGCAGCACTACAAAACCTTTTTAAAAAGGACCTTTAAAAGAGATTCTGCCACATTTTGTTGCCAAAGGTTTGTGCACCGCTAAAACAAAGGTAAGCTATAAACATCACAAAGCTTGATCATTAGCACCTGATGAGGCGGTTTTCACACCTAAACAAAAGCTTTTCACATTGAATGCCCAAGAGGTGAAAAAGACTTTGAAACTAGGTTGGTTACTAGGTAATTTTTATACCCAAACAAAAACACTTGTAAAAACAGCTTAACACATTGATTGGCAAAAGGGGTTTAACACTTAGCTTTAGTGAGGCAGTACAATGCTAAATGAATAAATCCAGACTTTTGCAATTCATTTAAACATTTTATTCATTTATCAGTTATTAATTTAACAGGGACAGTTGTCATGGGAAATGACAGAAAAATGGTTCGTGCATGGAGATTTTATTCTCTTAAACATTTTATTCTTTTATCAGTTATTCATTTACGTGGGCTTGACTGTATTTATCACATTTCACAAAGATACAGTTCAAATTTAAATCAATGTTATTACATCAGTGAGGACAACAAATAGAAATATTTTAATGAATTATTTATTTTAAACTGGTTGACACCTTTGCTAAAACAGCAGGCACAGGAGTTTCTCACAAACTTATTAAGCATTTGGTACTAATATCGCACATTTCAACATTCGTAACTCTTCAGCAACACGTAACAGAAAACCGAGATCTTTCAGATGTGGTGGATAGGGGATGCTAGCTTTGTTTTTTCTTTCAACAATTGTTGCAATTGCTTTTATTTCTCAATGCATAGTAATAACAGATTCTATTGGAGGCCAATACTACATGCAGCTTGGTTTATGGAAGGTAATGATTGGCCACTAGGCATTTAATAAAAATAACAGGACTGGAGAAATTTCTATTTTTCCAGTTTATTCCACTTGGTTTTCTTTTGCACTCGTGCTCCTAGAAGATGTTAAACTGTCAATGCTAGGGGTGCAGGAGTCCTGCAGAAGTTAGGTAGCAGAAATGAAAGAGAAGTGGGTAGGATGTAAGGGATAGCGTTCCACATAAGTGGGTGAGCTGAAGCATACGTGCAGATTGACCAGAAATTCACAAAAAATAAACAAAAAAAAGGGCACTCCTAGGGATTATAGTTGGAAACAAGAAGCTGAACGATCAATTTGCGTGTCATTTATCAAAATAGAAGCCAAGAATTCCACAGTGGCGTGATCTCCACCAGAAGTGGATTGCCACTCATTGATGTCACAAGCGTTGACACATCGTTTATAGGGTCAGTCTCATTTGAATGATGTCGGCAAGTTTCCAGCATTGGAAATACCTCTCACTGGGATCCTGCCAGCTTGGGGGTGAGAAATAGCATGTTGCAGGATTTAAACACCTGCAGCAACCTAAAAGGGCCAGGCATCTCACAATTTTTTTTGCTGTACAAAAAAAAATCCTACAATAATATCTGAAAAGATCTGCTGCAGAGGGCAGGGCCCACAGCTTGCACATTCTGCTGTGAAAGTGCTCCTACATAAGAACATAAGAACATAAGAAATAGGAGCAGGAGTAGGCCAATCGGCCCCTCGAGCCTGCTCCGCCATTCAATAAGATCATGGCTGATCTGATCCTAACCTCAAATTTAAATTCATGTCCAGTTTCCTGCCCGCTCCCCGTAACCCCTAATTCCCTTTACTTCTAGGAAACTGTCTATTTCTGTTTTAAATTTATTTAATGATGTAGCTTCCACAGCTTCCTGGGGCAGCAAATTCCACAGACCTACTACCCTCTGAATGATGAAGTTTCTCCTCATCTCAGTTTTGAAAGAGCAGCCCCTTATTCTAAGATTATGCCCCCTAGTTCTAGTTTCACCCATCCTTGGGAACATCCTTACTGCATCCACCCGATCAAGCCCCTTCACAATCTTATATGTTTCAATAAGATCGCCTCTCATTCTTCTGAACTCCAATAAGTAGAGTCCCAATCCACTCAACCTCTCCTCATATGTCCACCCCCTCATCCCCGGGATTAACCGAGTGAACCTTCTTTGTACTGCCTCGAGAGCAAATATGCCTTTTCTTAAGTATGGAGACCAAAACTGTATGCAGTATTCCAGGTGCGGTCTCACCAATACCTTATATAACTGCAGCAATACCTCCCTGTTTTTATATTCGATCCCCCTAGCAATAAAAGCCAACATTCCGTTGGCCTTCTTGATCACCTGCTGCACCTGCATACTAACTTTTTGATTTTCTTTCATTAGGACCCACAGATCCCTTTGTACTGCAGTACTTTCCAGTTTCTCACCATTAAGATAATAACTTGCTCTCTGATTTTCCTGCCAAAATGCATAACCTCACATTTTCCAATATTGTATTGCATCTGCCAAATCTCCGCCCACTCACCCAGCCTGTCTATATCCCCTTGTAGGTTTTTTATGTCCTCCTCACTCTCTGCTTTCCCTCCCATCTTTGTATCATCTGCAAACTTTGATATGTTACACTCGATCCTCTCCTCCAAATCGTTAATATAGATTGTAAAGAGTTGGGGACCCAGCACCGACCCCTGCGGAACACCACTGGCTACTGGTTGCCAGTCCGAGAATGAACCATTTATCCCAACTCTCTGCTTCCTGTTAGATAAACAATCCTCCACCCATGCCAGAATATTACCCCCAATCCAGTGATTCTTTATCTTGAGCAATAATCTTTTATGTGGCACCTTGTCAAATGCCTTCTGGAAGTCTAAATACACTACGTCCACTGGTTCCCCTTTATCCACCCTGTACGTTATGTCCTCAAAGAACTCAAGCAAATTTGTCAGACATGACTTCTCCTTCATAAAGCCATGCTGACTTTGTCCTATTAAATTATGTTTATCCAAATGTTCCGCTACCGTCTCCTTAATAATAGACTCCAAAATTTTACCCACCACAGATGTTAGGCTAACTGGTCTATAATTTCCACCCTTCTGCCTACTCCCCTTTTTAAATAAGAGTGTTACATTAGCAGTTTTCCAATCTGCCGGGACCTTTGCCGAGTCCAGAGAATTTTGGAAAATTATTACCAAAGCATCCACAATCCCTACTGCCACTTCCCTCAAGACCCTAGGATGTAAGCCATCAGGTCCAGGGGATTTATCCGCCTTGAGTCCCATTAATTTACTGAGTACCAATTCCTTAGTGATTTTAATCGTATTTAGCTCCTCCCCCCCCCCCCAGAGCCCCCTGTTTGTCCAGTGTTGGGATATTCTTAGTGTCCTCTACCGTAAAGACTGAAACAAAATATTTGTTCAGCATTTTTGCCATCTCCATGTTTCCCACCATTAATTTCCCGGTCTCATCCTCTAAGGGACCTACGTTTGCCTTAGCCACCCTTTTTCTTTTTATATAACTGTAGAAACTCTTGCTATCTGTTTTTATATTTTTTGCTAATTTATTTTCATAATCTATCTTCCCTTTCTTAATCAATCCTTTAGTTACTTTTTGCGATCTTTTGAAGACTTCCCAATCTTCTATCCTCCCATTAAGTTTGGCTACCTTATATGTCCTTGTTTTTAGACGGATACTATCCTTAATTTCTTTACTTAGCCACGGATGGCTGTCATTTCTTTTACACCCTTTTTTCCTCAGTGGAATATATATTTTTTGAAAGTTGTAAAATAACTCATTGAATGAACACCACTGCTCATGTACCGTCTTACCCTTTAATCTATTTTCCCAGTCCACTTTAATCAATTCCGCTCTCATACCATCATAGTCTCCTTTATTCAAGCTCAGTACGCTTGTTTGAGAACCAACCTTCTCACCCTCTAATTGGATATGGAATGTAATCATGTTATGGTCACTCATTCCAAGGGGATCCTTAACTAGGACATTATTAATTAATCCTGGCTCATTACACAGGACCAGGTCCAAGGTTGCTTGCCCCCCTTGTAGGATCAGTTACATACTGCTCAAGAAATCCATCCCTAATACACTCAATAAACTCTTCCTCAAGGCTGCCCTGCCCAATTTGATTTGTCCAGTTAATATGATAGTTAAAATCCCCCATAATTATAGCTGTTCCCTTATTACATGCCTCGACTATTTCCTGATTAATACTTCTTCCAGCAGAGTTGCAACGATTAGGAGGCCTATATATTACGCCCACTAGTGTTTTTTTTCCCCTTATTATTCCTTATCTCTACCCAAACTGTTTCATTGTCCTGGTCCTTTGTCCCAATATCATTTCTCTGTATTACAGTGATTCCTTCCTTTATTAACATAGCCACCCCACCTCCCCTTCCTTCCTGCCTGTCCTTCCTGATTGTTAAATACCCTGGCATATTTAATTCCCAGTCGTTGTCACCCTGCAGCCATGTTTCTGTAATGGCCACAAGATCATACCCATACGTAGTTATTTGTGCCGTTAACTCGTCCATTTTGTTACGAATGCTACGTGCATTCAGATAAAGAACTTTCAAATATGTTTTGTGACACTTAGTTCCTGCTTTTTCCTTTTTTAACACTTTACCTTTTCCTCCATACCTTCTGTCCCTTCCTGACACTCTTTCCTCTGTCTCCCTGCTCAGGTTCCCAACCCCCTGCCACAGCTTTGATGCTGGGTTAATCGCCTTACGCCTTCTAGTCTATATTTTATCTGTCGTGCCTAAAGTACACTTTCTTTCCGCTGCTCTACGCTTTTCCCTTTCACTTGTTCTTGAACAACTGTTTGTACTATTTGTATTGTAGATTTCCCTTGGGTCTTCCCCTCTCTTGCTGCTCTCAACTTTATTCTCTTCTGACTCCCCGCTCAGGTTCCCATCCCCCTGCCACTCTAGTTTAAACCTTCCCCAACAGCAATAGCAAACACCCCCGCGAGGACATTTGTCCCGGTCCTGCTCGGGTGTAACCCGTCACGCTTGTACAGGTCCCACCTTCCCCAGAACCAGTCCCAATGTCCCAGGAATCTAAATCCCTCCCTCCTACACCATCCCTGCAGCCACGCATTCATCCTGTCTATTCTCCTGTTCCTATACTCACTAGCACGTAGCACTGGTAGTAATCCTGAGATCACTACCTTTGAAGTCCTGCTTTTTAATTTATCTCCTAACTCCTTAAATTTACCTTGCAGGACCTCATCCCTTTTTTTACCTATGATGTTGGTACCAATATGGACCATGACTACTGGCTGTTCACCCTCCCCCTCCAGAATGCCCTGCAGCCGCTCCGTGACATCCTTGACCCTAGCACCAGGGAGGCAACATACCATCCTGGAGTCACGTTTGCGGCCACAGAAACGCCTATCTGTTCCCCTTACAATTGAATCCCCTATCACTATAGCCCTGCCACTCTTCTTCCTCCCCTCCTGTGCAGCAGAGCCACCCGTGGTGCCCCGAACCTGGCTCTTGCTGCTTTCCCCTGATAAGCCATCTCCCCCAACAGTATCCAAAGCAGAATATCTGTTTGAGAGGGAGATGGCCCCAGGGGACTCCTGCTCTACCTGCCTAGTCCTTTTACTCTGCCTGGTGGTCACCCATTTCCTTTCTGCCTGCGTAATCTTTACCTGCGGTGTGACCACCTCACTGAACGTGCTATCCACGATCGTCTCAGCATCGCGGATGCTCCACAGTGAATCCACCCGCAGCTCCAGCTCCGAAATACGGTTAGCCAGTAGCCGGTAGCGTAGTGGTTATGTTACTGGGCTAGTAATCCAGAGGCCTGGACTAAAATCCAGAGTCACGAGTTCAAATCCCGCCACGGTGGCTGGCGAATTTAAATTCAATTAATTAAATAAAAAATCTGGAATTAAAATACTAGTATCAGTAATGATGGCCATGAAACTACTGGATTGTCGTAAAAACCCATCTGGTTCACTAATGTCCTTTCGGGAAGGAAACCTGCTGTCCTTACCCGGTCTGGCCTCTATGTGACTCCAGACCCACAGCAATGTGGTTGATTCTTAATTGCCCTCTGAAATGGCCTAGCAAGCCACTCAGTTGTAAAAAAAAATCTCGCTAGGGATGGGCAATAAATGCCAGCCTTGCCAGTGACGCCCACATCCCGTGAACAAATTTTTTTTTAAAAAGCTGCAGCTGGACACATGTCCGCCAGGGACACTGGTAGTGTCCATGACTTCCCACATAGTGCAGGAGGAGCATATCACGGGTGTGAGCTGTGCTGCCATGACTTGCCTTAGACTCTCAGACTCTCCTCCCGCTCTAGGTCTCTCCTTTTATACTGTGCTCATCTCTCTGACTCTCCTGCCTCACCTGTGACGTCGCACAGTAGTTGTCTCTTGTCTCCTGCAGGGGGTTATGGACAAAAGGAGGCACTGTTTAGGACAGACATGCAGAGGACCCCAAAGAGATCTGTTCAGGTCTGGTGGAGGGAGGTGACCACGGCGTCGTGCCAACTCAAGAACTCCACGCAATGCCACCTAGTGCAGGAAGACATTTTATAACCTTACCCGATCAGGCAAGGTAAGGGGAATGAGCAACTCCTAATAAGAATGCGATCCACTAAGCCTGTGTGCCTCTGACAATGACCTTGCTCTCACACTGTACTTGAAAAATTTACCATCACCGCTCATCGGGTAATGCTGTGCCGTTTACACCCCAACCTGGAAGTGTTCCTTCACTTACATTCTTACATTTCTTCATCCCACAAAAGCCTTGCATGGAATATAATTACTTGTTGCATTCCTCTGTCATCATGTCCATGATGGTTTGCATCCTAACACTTGCGATTTACTGCATGGCATGGTTTCTGAATCTATTTGGCTCTTTTAGCTTTCTTTTTCTAGGATAAAACAACTCATTACAGCCAGGGAGAGATCAGCCATAGCTGCCTATCCAGAACCTGAGACCTCTATGAAGAGGAAGAACAATTCCTGGGGAGGAGAGTATCAAGTGTTTAGATGGGGAATTAAGAAGGTGTGTACCAGCTCAGAGTTTGTCATGGAATTCCACTTCTCTTCCTATTGCACCATTCATTACTTGTCAGTGGTCCAAATCATGAAACCCTCGTCATTCCTTCTACTGAAAGTGATATTTGAGGTCTGCTCCTCAGGAAGCCATTCTAACTTCTCTTCCTCTCTCCTTCTAGATGTGGCATAAAGCCAAGAAGCAGGTCTTGCAGCAGCTGCTAATGCCAGAACTTCACAGCATGCACTCTTACTCACCCAATCCATACCAAGCACCAGCCCAGAAACATCTATCCCAGGGAAATTAGACAATGAGTACTTTAAAAGTGTAGTCACTGTTGTAATGTAGGAAACGTGGCAGCCAATTTCTGCAAAAGCCAGCTCCCACGAACAGTATAGAGTTAATGATAAGGTAATCTGTTTTAGTTATGTTGGTTGAGGGATAAATATTGACCAGGACAGTGGGGAGATCTACCCTGCTCTTCTTTTACATCCACCTGAGAGAGCAGTTTAATTGGAAAAAAACACCTCTGACAATGCAGCATTCCCTCAGTTGTGGACTGGAGTGTCAGCCTAGATTTTGTGCTTAGGTTCTGGAGTGGGACTTGGACCCACAACCTTCTAACTCAGAGGCAAGAGTGCTACCAGTGAGCCATAGCTGACACCTTTGAGCAAGAGGAAACTGCAATGGGTGGCAGAGTATGACAGAGCAGGAGCAGCTAGTGGCAGCGTATGAAGAGGAAAATGTTGCTGGCTGGGAAGGCAGGAGGCATCACCTCTTAATTGAAGAGCTTGGGGATCTACAACTCACAAGCTCTGTGGCTAAAAGAACAATGATGACAGAGCATCAAGCTTTAATGGAGGCAGTGGAGCCTTATCAGACAGTTCTCTGGAGGAGTCCACCAGCAGCATCCTCAGCACATTGGGGCACCATTTAATGGCACTGTGCTCCACCATAAACATACGGCAGCTCCAGAGACAACTGCAGTAGAGGCCTCCATGACAAAGGCCCCAAAGGCAGTCTTTTCTTCCTCCATGCTTCCTCTGACTGCTGCCATAGATATCTCAGGCGTCATATTGGACAGGACCGTCCCATCCAGTTTCTTAGTGCCCGGTTGCAGGCAAGGGGCACAAGAATGTACGAACCCACTCCACCGGTGGAAGTACAGCATCGGTAACCTCCACTCCTGACTCATCGGCGTATCCGGGTTCAGGGGAAGATCACTTCATTTAATTATCATTAACAGGTACCTGCACCACTATGGGCACATCATGCGCTCCCTCTAGAGGAGTAGGGTAGAAAATGCAGCATTGGCCAACCACGACTGCAACTGCCAGCTCCTCTAACAAAGACCTTTATTGGTTGCTCAATTAGAGACCTTTATTAAGCATCAGGCATGGAGCTGGCATTTAGTTTTATGCATCCAGGCCAGGACCCAGGCCTAGACCAGCAGATGGGCCCCTTCCCAGCTGCTGAGTGCCCCTGGTCACTAGATTCAGGACTCAACATTGAGAAGACGGAGCTAAGGAAATTCCTGGTGTGGAAATTGCCTCCCCTGGCCCCGCCCCTTCTGTCATCATGGGCCATGTTTGGAGCAAATGGACTTTCTACCAAACCAGGCCTCTGTGCAAATTGGCAGTCTGGGCCACGACCCAGCGTATGCAGGTGCTGGCCGATTTTCCACTTCCTCTGCTGTACTCCTATCTTATGCTGGGAGTGTGCATGCAAATTTAGGCCCAAGCTTCACACAGGACATCACTGGTCTTCCTGCAACCATTAGGTCTACTGTCCTGCAAATCAGTGGCCATGCAGAGCTAGTGCTCTTTACCAATGGCATTGCCGGAAGGTGCATAGATGTTGGTGCTATCTCTCATAATGCCTGCCCTTCTCCCAGGCCACTCCAATGGCTTCACATGTGGCAGAAATGAGGGAAGGTCAGGTTAACATGCAGCAACACCAGAAGTGCATTCTCCAATAGGTTCATTTCAGGATTTAGTTGCTGCTATCTGAGCAGTCCCAAGAGGCTTATGTTGAGACATAGTAGCCAGTCATATCATGCAGTCTTGATACGAGGTTGCACCATAGAAGAAGCACTAGATATGGGTTAAGAGTCCAAACACCACACACTAGCACCCAGGGAAATGATAGTAAGAAGTATTAGGCACACACATTACAGCAAGGATTGGCAATAAAATTATGGCAGTGTTAAAAATTTGTGAGCAGACTTTGTTTTTGCCATGGTTTGGAGGTTGCTTTCATTAGGTAACATGAATGGGAGCTCAATTAGTTATTGAGTGAAGAGAATTGCTGGTAAATGATGGCACATTTGTGGAGGGAAGGGGGAAGATATAAACAGGACTGTTAAAAAGCTGGTCAGATGTAGAATCAAGAGAAAGCCTCAGTGAGAAATAGCACCAATGTCTTACTGCCAGCAATGGGTCCTCTTCAGGCTGCTGCTGCTCCCTGGCTGATATCCTGCTGCCCTTGGGTGAGTTCTGCCCCCAGGGCCTCCATGATGAAGCGACTGTAATGCAAAGTTGTGCTGTAGGCAGCATACAATCCTTAATACCCTAGACAGATTATATGACCAGAGTTATCCAGACACCTAAATCACAACTTCAACATGTCAATGTCTGGATGGACCTTAGCTCATGTCCTGGGTTGGCGAATAGATGTTATGAGGCACGGCTGTAAAGGATAGCACTGATTTTCCAGGAGCCAACCCGAGACTTTCCTTTCATAAGTGCTGACATGCTGGGTTGCCTTGTGGGATAAGGTGTAACGGATCACCATTCTATTTCTTGTACCCGCCGGCCGGATTACTGCCCCGAAATCAGATGGCAAGCTTAAGAAAATCCAGGCTGATGTGTCATAGAGTCCATCTCAGATGCCCGTCATGCACCTACCATGGACATTTTTCAGTTGGCGACAGTGAGGTGTGTATGGAATCCACTTATCAGTAAAGATGTGCAAGTGAAAGCAAAGGTGCTTTCTTGTTCCTTAGGAAAAGTGAAGCTGCTGTATCAGCCTCATCACACAACCATACAGCTGATCCTCCAATTGGGAGCTCCTGGCAAGGGGCAGTGCTCACAGGGAGCACTGACTGCAGGAAAACCATGGGATTACAACCTTTGATTTTCCATCCAGTAAGCCTCGAAAATGGGGTCTGAGATGTGTGCGCACACTTCTGACGGGAAGTGCACAGACCACTATCTCTGTAAAGGGGTTTGCGTGCACGCATAACGACTACCAGCAGCATGCAAAGTAGGAAAATACTTTGTGACGCGTATCAGTGTGCAATGCCGATTTATAAGGACCGCTGCTATTTTGGAACTCTACATTCCATCCAACGCACTATCTTAATCTCACACAGCTGAACATGACTTAAAGGGCATGAAGGACCCCCCAGCAACAGTATTTAAAGGGATCATGCAGGTGTTTCAAGTTATTTGCTGGATTATTTCTTCTGGCTGCTGGTGCATTATTATGTGTTTTTGGAGGTTTCCTATATGTGGATCAAGTTTCAATACTCTACAGGGGGTGGGCTGGGTAGCTGACAGGCAATATCAAGGGCACTGGTGGAATGGCAGGGGTGGGAGCAGACATGCTGCCATCCTGAGAGAGGGTAGCAGGTTCATGTTCCATGGAGCCACTGCCATTTGTTGCCTCCGGTTGTGCACCACCTTCTCCTGCAAGAAAGAGGGAAGTGTGTCAGTGAGTGTCCTGCAAGATGTTTGGGTGATGTGGCTGTCATGGTTGAATAGGTACCAGCATGTGTGAGCTGTAAGTTGTGCGTGTGAGGCTTGCAACAGTGCTAAGTGTGAGGGTGAGATAAAGCATATGATTTGAATGGTTGAGTGCTGACTGAAAGAGATTGTTGGTAGGTGGGTGATGGAGGTGTAGTGAATTGAGCAGTGGATGAGGCAAGTGGTGCAGTTGGTACGATATGCCATTTAAAGCTTGAACTCACTCACCTTAACAACTCGTGTTAAATCATTGAACTTCTTCCTGCACTGCATTCATGTTCTTGGAGCTATGCTCCTGGCATTTACCTCTTCCTCTACTTCCTCCCACTGCCTCTTGAGCATATGTCTGGAGGGCCACTTGCCCCCCTGCGGATGCAGGATGCCCCTCCTTCTCTTCGTCTCTTGCACCAAGGCCTCCAGTGCAACATCAGAGAATCTTGCTGCACGCTCTCTTCCAGTCATTCTTCAAAGTATCACAGCACTGATTCAGTTTTGAAATGATTCCCACCACTTCTTGCAGCCACAATGCACCTCCCCTTTAAGAGTTGCAGGCTGCCTTTAAGAACCGCGAGCTACTTGCGATATCGGGGCCTCCTGCTGATACGTGCAGCCAATCAACAGCGCAGGTAGCACTGGCTGCACACAGCAATCATTTAAAACAGCAGGCAGCACGAATGTAACGTGCCACCTCCATCGCTATGAACGGGCGCGGGTTAATTGCGTGCCACGATCCCTGTGCCCGTTTTCAGGGGTTGTCCAAATTAACCCCATGTATTTTGCATGATAGCAAATAATGGATAAGTGCTGGCTACAAGTGAAAACAACAAACTATTGAAATGCAAAAAATTTCTATTGAGAACTGAAGCTGAGAATCTGCTTGGAATGAAAATTTCATTTGCAAACAGCATACTTTCAACAGCAGAAGACTCCAATCCTTACGTGAAACCTAATAAACTGATAAAGCACTTTAATTTATAATAACATAATCTAATGATACTTTTGCTGGTGTAGATTCCAATGTGATCAGATAACTAAGTCTAATGGTGCATTATTACAATGCATTAGAGGCTACTGCCATTTCAATGTGTAGCATTTAGGCACACATGGAAATTATTTTCCTCAATTTACTACCACTTGTCCCTTTGGAAATAGTACAATCCTTGAAAAACTGAATGGGAGTGGTGATGAGGGGAGATGTTCATCTTCATCACTCAGCACAGTGAGGAAAATGAGGCAGGGAGATCACAAGCCAGGAGTAGAGCCTGCTGGATTTTCCTTCCATTGATTTAACTGAGAAAAAATAAATCAGGTGGGTTCTGTTACGGGTGTGTGATCTTCCCCTTTCGATTTTCCTCACTGCATTCCGCCCAGTTGATACTTTGGCCCCAATATTACCGGGGAGGCGAGGTGGCAGCGGGGGGGGATTGGGTGCGTGGGTAACCCACCCAGTAAAATCCATCCGTTCCCCACGCAATCCCGGGTAAATTGAAGCCACTCAACGTGGCTTCCGGGTTTCCCGTCAGAAAGCTGCGCAGCGGGTGGACTGCGCACCTGCATCACAGGCTGTCAGCCGGAGGAGCTCAATTTAAAGGGGCAGTCCTCCAATGGCTGCTCCTGCAGCAAACCCCCAAATTACACAATGGAGCAGCCCAGGGGAAAGGCTGCTCTGAGATTCACTGATGCCTCACTTCAGGTGCTACTGGATGGGGTGAGGAGGAGGAGGGATGTCTTTTACCCAGCGAACAGGAGGAAGTGGCCTGCTTCTGCCACCAAGAAAGCCAGGCTCGAGGTGGCAGAGGAGATCACCAGCAGCAGTAACATCTCCCGTACCTGGATCCAGTGCAGGAAGCGCTTCAATGACCTAACTAGGTCAGCCAAAGTGAGTACACTTACTCATTCTCCTACATTCCCTCTTCCACATCACTGCCCCCACCCCCCAACTCATCTGAGCGAGCCATCCACTAGCGCAGATACACACACCTTGGTGGATCTCCATCCTCAGTTAGTTGGGGTCGCACATGATGAGTCACTACACACATGTGAGCATGAGCAGACACTGGTGGCAGGGGCAGCTGTGGAGAGTCCGCATCAGTGGGTCCACTCTTCTCCAGGCTCTGTTCAGCTGGACACAGATGCTGAACCCTGGGGGCTATCCATGAAAAGGAGAATGATGGAGGGGCAGCAGCATATTTGCGAGGTGCTGGAACAGGTGCCACGCGCACTCTCCACAATCGCGCAGAGGATGGAGGAGTCCAACTCCTGCATGAGTGGAATGGTGGCACAGGTACAGGAGGGCATCTCTGAGATAGTGTCGCAGGTAGGTGCGGGAACGCCTGCAATGGAAGGAAGGCTAGCCTCCATGGAGCTTCAAGCATGGCTCACAAATGAGTCCATTCAGGCCCTGACAACTGCCCTTTGGACTCAGGGTGAACAACATTCTGCCACCTTAAACAGGCAGGCAGATACTCTAGCACTCCTAGCTCAATTGCTAAATTTAAATCTGAGATAGATAGCTTTTTGGCAACCATAGGTATTAAGGGATATGGGCCAAAGGCAGGTATATGGAGTTAGATCACAGATCAGCCATGATCTTATCAAATGGCGGAGCAGGCACGAGGGGCTGAACGGCCTACTCTTGTTCCTATGTTCCTAAGGCTTCACACATGTCCTCCAAACTGTCATCCAGCAGGGTGGTAGGAGTAGTGTGGGCCTGGCCCAGGGGAGGGATGATGGCGAGAGGGGTCATGGAAGTGGGAAAGCCACTCAAAGCGCCCCCACGTCTCAGTCGTTGCCCCTCTCTCAACCAGTACCTGCAATGCTGAATACTCTCCAGGTGGCCGAGACTGCCCCTGCACAGGTGCAGGTGGAGCAGGGCCTTTGGAGGGGCCCTCACATGCATTGAAACCCAGAGGGCGTAGGCCCAAAGCATCTAATCGGTCAGGGCATGACCAAGAGCAACCTGCCACTACCTCTGCTGCAGCCACAGGGGATGCACCACGTAGAAGTAGTTGGAAGAGAAAGGCAAAGGTTATGAAAGCACAAAGGGGATGCACAAGGGTGTTTGACAGTTAGTCATGTTTTTTATTTACAGTTACATTTTGTTAAACACACATTAAATATTATTATTGTCACCACTACTGCCATGTCTTGGCCATTCTTGACTGGCTTCTGTAATAAGGCCCTTTCATGAGGTTCACCATGAACACTCACACTTGATGCCACCCATTGGGTCACTGTATGTGTAGTTGCAGGACTGTTTTCTGCAGGGGGATGGTGGGGGGGGGCGCTGGTGTGGCCGCTGCTCTATCTAGGTGGTGTGAGGACTGGACTCTTCACATTGTCTGATGTTAGGAGAACCGTTCACATAATCAGTGACTCCCTGGCCTCACGAGCAGCCAGGTGAGCCGCTATTCTGCCCATGTGTTGCACTTCCTCCTCCTCCTCCTCTGCCTCCTCCCCCGCCTCATCCTCCTCCTCCTCCTCCTCCTCCTCTTCCTCCTCCTCAATGTGGGTGGCAGATGTGGATAGGGCCTCCTCCAGCAACATCCCTCTCTGTTGTGCCATGTTGTTCAGGACACAAGACACGACTATGCGTCCCACTCTGTCTGATGCATATTGAAGCGCTCCCCCAGAACGATCAAGGCACCTGAAGCGCATCTTGAGCAGTCCTATAGCATGCTCAATTGTAGACCTGGTAGCGATGTGGCTGTCGTTATTTCGACGCTGTTGCTTGGTGGTGGGGCTCCTCAGAGGTGTCATGAGCCACGTGTGCAGCTGGTATCCCTTGTCCCCGAGGAGCCAGCCCTTGCAGGTGTTCGGTGCGTGGAAGAGGGGCGGGATGTTGGACTCCCGGAGGATGAAAGAATCGTGGCAGCTGCCAGGGTATCTGGCGCACACGTGAAGGAATCTCTTGCGGTGGTCACAGATGAGCTGAGTGTTGATGGAGTGATAGCCCTTCCTGGTACAGTCCTGGCTCGTGTGGAGGTGCTCGTATTACTATATGGGTGCAATCGATTACACCCTGCTCCCGTGGGAAGCCAGCCACAGTGTGGAATCCCACTGCCCTCTCCGTCTGGCTGAGGTCATCCATGGGGAAGTTGATGTAGTGCAAGGCCCTGCGAAACAAGCTGTCAGTGACCTGCCTTATGCACTTGTGTGCAGATGACTGAGAGACCCCGGTGATGTCCCCAGTGGCACCCTGGAATGATCCGGAGGTGAAGAAGTTGAGGGCAGTGGTGATTTTGACAGCGACAGGTAAGGAGATGCTGCTCGGGCCAGCCGGGAGCAGCTCGGCATGAAGGAGGCTGCAGATGTCTGCGACTACCTGGCGACTGACCCTGAGCCTCCGTATGCACTGCTCCTCAGAGAGGTCCAGGAAGCTGAGCCTCGGTCTGTAGACCCTGTAGCAAGGGAAGTGCCTCCTCCGATGTCACTCTCTCTGTTGTTGCCCTCCGTGCTCTTGTGCAGATGCCTGTGGCGCAGTGTTGTGTTGTGGAGCTCCACGTGGTGGAAGTGAACGGCATTCCTGGCGAGGCTGGTGATGTTGCTCGTCCTCGGATGAAGTGATGAATGCAGCCATGGCACCCCCCATCCTGATGGTGTGAGTTTGAGGGGGTCCACAAAGTAGGTAAATGTGTTTGCACTGCAGAGTTTTGGGTGTAAAGTAAGAATTTTGAGTGAAAATTCAAAGCTCTTGCAGCCAAAACTTTGTCTGAAGTGACAGAGTGCCCTGCTGCAATAAATGAGGTTTTCTCCCCACCTGTCAAATAATCCTTTTCATCTCCCACTGGCTGCTGGCTGAAACACGTCTGCTAGAACAGGGAGTGTTTCCCACAGCACAGGAAACACACTGAGGACCCCTGTCAAAATGTCCACTCAATGAGGTCTCTCAAGTACCTCAACTATCGGACTAATTATGTAAATCAGCATCCTGCCGGCTTTAATTGCCAGTGGGAGTTCTGCATGTGGAGGTGCGTGCACACCCGAACACGTCACTGGGGAACCCAGAAGTCAGCGGGTTGGAGCCAGGCTCTGAACCCGCTTCGGATTTCTGCCATTTTACAAGCCCCGCCGCTCCCAACGCACCCGTTCCGCCATCCGAAAATCGGCCCCATGTCCAGGCCATAAAGATGAACATCCTCAATGTTCTCCTACGGGCCAATTTGATTCGATATAAACATGTTTACATTTAAATATGTGACCAGAATTTAACTTACTTTTCTTTGATCATTTCCCAGAGGAAAGTAATGTTAATCCAGCCCATGGCATTGCTCATGGTGAGTCAGAGGATTTGCTGTTTTACAATAAGCCAATAAGCCAGGTATATTTAAGCCAGGTAAGGGATATCAGGGCAACTATGAGTGAATAAGCTGAATTTCAATTTGTTCAACGTGTTCTCAGATTTTTACTGGTACTTTTGGGATTGAATTTCACAACCCTGTCCATTATTCTATCAAAAATAAACGAGTGGCCTTTATATTTTATACATCTATTCCTTTACCTAGGCATTTAAGTTTTAGCCTTTAACAATTTAAAAGCTGAGAATACACAGCAAGATGGTATGCAAGGTGCACCAATTGGTATCCAGGAGCCAGATTTACATGAACTCTCATCGAAACGTAATTAGGCCGGTACTTGAATACACCAGGTCATGGGCTATGCTGGCTTTTACTTGTTGGCCTTGTAAAGGGCGGAGCCTCCATTTACTCCTTACAAGGCCAGTGGTTCAAATAGGTTTCATCCAGGGACAGGGACCTGCTGTACATCAGTGGAATGTAATGTAAGGTTGGAGGCCGATTCAGATGAGGCATACTGACCTTCAGAAGGGCAAAAGTGGGGCCATTGGAGGGCTCCAAGCTAGGGAAGTGCCTTGGACCCTCAAAGTCAAAGATAATTAAAAACAAAAATTTAGAACCAGCCTCCTTTGTAAAGGAGTGGAAAAAATGTTTCTCCAGTTGGGGAGTTGTGGGGGGGGGGGGGGGGTGTCCAGGCACGCCCACCTCTCTCCTCAGCTATCAACCAGGCGCTGGAGATTCTGGTAGCATGGGACTGGCAGGTGCCAAAGGTGTGCATCTTGGCAGAGGGATGTAAATGCACGATCCCAGCATAACTGCTGGGGGATTGTAGCTGTAGGTCTTTCAGGCCTCTTGTATTTAGATGTACTGTGATTTGGGGCACTCCTGCACTTTGGTGGCAATGGGGGATGGTCCTGAGCTTTGGCAGGGTGTTGGAATAGTCCTGGACTATGGTAGCACAGGGAATGATTCTGGGATTTGGCAGAACTGGGGTGGGGGTCTTGGAGCTTGACAGTACTGCAGTGAAGTTGTTGGCAATACAGAGAGTATTTGATCTGGCATCACTTGGTAAGGTGAACCTGAGGTTTGGCACAACTGCGGGCTTAATGTGAAGTCTGGCTCACAGGTGCATTCTTGGTATCTGATAATAATGAGGAAAGGGGCAGAGCCTGGGCCTGGCAGCAAGGGGTGGCGGGGGGTGCGGGGGGGGGGTGGAACCCCATGTCTACTTTGTGACTTTGTAAGAGATCTTTGTAAATATTAACTTTGGTGATTTGTGATTAGTTCCTGGACATGTATCTCTGTTTCTGACTGTCTGTCAGTTTCTCTCTCTCACTCATACACACACCGCAGATATAACATTTTAATCATTATCAACAGAATTCAACTCATTTGCTTTTTATTTGACATAATAAATTTGTGGAAAAACAATGGTGGGGGGAGCAATTCTTCTCTGCGATCCTGCCCAAAATCAGGTTGAGATTGAGGGAAAATTGAGTCAGTGAGGGCTACCGTTGCCTCACCAACCCAACCCGGATTTCCCTCTCCCCTGCCCCCTCTGGGATCACCGCTGGCTGTTTGTTTCCTGCCTAGCATCTGGAAAATGTTGGTGGGGGAGGAGACAGGCCCATATCCTCAAAGGACTTTTCTCCCGTCTGTCCGGCTTTCACAGTTTTCAGGTACCAATGGGCAAAACGTGGGCTATGCACTCAGCGCCCATCGGACATAAAGCGGCCTAACATGCAAGAGGCTGCTCCCAAACACCCAAAAATAAATGTGTGGACCGTAGCAACATAGGAACAGGAGTAGGCCATTCAGCCCCTCAAACCTGTTCCGCCATTCAATTAGATCTTGGCTGATCTGTATCTTAACTCCATCTAACTACTTTGGTTCCATATTCTCTAATACCCTTGTCTAACAAAAGTCTATCAATCTCAGTTTTGAAATTTCCAGTTGACCAAGCCTCAACAGCTTATACCAGGAGGAGCATGGCCTGCCCCCTCCCTTCAAACACTTGTTTCCAGCTTATCTCCACGGAGGAGCTGCTGGATTTCCTGTCCCCCCCTTCCCCCCCACCCCCGACTGATTGGCAAGCAGCCTGTCAGTACACGTTGAGCATTGGCAGCTCACCAATCCCATTCAAATAAGGCCTGACCATGTAAATGGTTCTCGCCTCTTGCTAGTGCCATTGATTGCTCCGCCCATTACCTGCCCGATGTGCGCTCTGCATGACAATTGGCCACACAGCCTCTCTGCTAATAAAAACACTCCATAGAAATTTTCCCTGAACATACATTTAAACATATTTAAGCCTCTAGCTTTATTTCAAATAGTTTTGAAACTTTAAAGTAAAAACTCCTAGAATATTCCATCAATGCAGCTGACTACACCATGTTGACACATCTTGGGAAATTAGGCACATTGTACATGTTCAGATTACACAATCCAAATTCAGTTCTCAGAGTTACAGCTCTGGGCAAAAATATCAATTCAAGTCCAAGCTTTTGGAAGAGTATAAACTCTAATGAAGGTATGAAAAGGCACATAAGAATGTCATTCAAGCATGTTATTATGAAATGTGTTTTTTTTAATTTTAGAGTTTTGGCAGTGTCAAAGCTTTATAGCATAGGGTACAGTTCTGGAGTTTAAGCAGCACTAAGGGGCAAGGTCCTGAAGTTTGGCATTAGTTTATTGGTGTTTTTGGAGTTTTAAGGCACTGGGGAGAGGATTCTGGTGTTCATAGCTGGTCGGGTGGGTGGGGGGGGGTCATAGATTTTGGTAGTACCAGGGGAGTGGTCCTAGAGTTTGTCAGAACCAAGGAGGGGGGTCCTGGGGTTGGGGATCAACAGCCAAGGGGCATGGGGTTTGGCAATATTGAGGAGCGGGACTCTAAGACCTGGCAGAATTGGATAGAGGTTCCCAGCGTTTTCCAATACTGGAAATGGAATCCCGGAATCTGGTCGTACTGGGAGGGGGGCCTGGGGTATGGTAGCATGGGACAGAGTGAGAGTTTGCTAGGTGGATAATCAGTGTCTCCTCCACCTAGTCTCATGCACCCACCTTCTGCTGGTCTCCCCTGGCAATCCACCACTGCTTGTCCCGAAATCTGTTGAAGTCTCATCTCCTCACCCAACCATGGTCTCCCTTGCAACTTCCCACTTTTGCCATTATTCTCCTACACCACTGATTAGTGCCAGCTGCCCAATGGGTGGGTGGTATGCGGGATGGGAGGATTATGAAGAATGCTTGAAATGGTTCTTCCCAGAGGGTTGGGAGATCCCAGCTTTGGTTTATGTCATGATTGATGGGCAAATGTGAGCAAAATAGAAAGGCATGATTATCTTCGCCTTGCTCCTGATACCAGCTGAAACCAGACACAAGGGAGACTGCATTGACTTGGTCAATTACTTTTTTCCCTGCAGCTGGCAACTGTGCTTTCACTGGAGTGTAGGCTTTAGTCCCAATAGGGCCCTCTTCTTTAGAGATCCTTCTACAACAGGACCTCCAATTCTTTAGGCAGTCAGGGGAGACCGGAGGCAGGTAGAAGGATGAGGCTAGTGGAGTCTGGCAAAAAGGAGGTTGCAAGGGAAACTTCAACCCTTTCCTCCCCTGCAACCCTTTCCACCCTTGTTATGCTCCTCTCTCCTGTTGCACTAACCCCAGACCCCTAACCCTTCCCACTCTTGCCTCTTATACAATCATCAAATATAGTTTAAGTGCTTTAAAAAAAACAATGCTGATTTCCAACTCATTGTGGGGAAACTGGTACAAAGAGCAGTTGCATTGGTCTGATGGGTGGGGTGGAGGGGTAACCCAAGCCTCGAAGGAGAGGCAGAGAGCAGCTCAAGGCCCCAAATTGGGGAGGAGCAACAGCAGCAGAACAAGCAGGGGAGATGGCAGCTGTAGTGGATGGGGTAGATAGATGATGGTGATGGCAATGCGAGGAAGTTGGCGGCAATGGGAGCTTACACTGAATAGAAAATTAAGTCAACCACAAAGTTTTTGCAGGGTCAGCTGTGTGGATCATTGGTGGGTGCATTGCCCACTGGGCATGGCCCCTGCTGCCTGAGTGCCAACACCAAAACTCCTTCCCAGAGACATTCTATTCAAATAACACCTAGAATCATAGAATCATCGAAAGGTTACAACACAGGAGGAGGCCATTCGGCCCATCGAGCCCGCGCCACCTCAATGCAAGAGCAATCCAGCTAGTCCCACTCCCCCGCCATATTCCCATAGCCCTGCAAATTTTTTCCCTTCAAGTACTTATCCAGTTCTCTTTTGAAGGCCATGATTGAATCTGCGTCCACCACCCCCTCTGGCAGTGCATTCCAGATCCTAAGCACTCACTGTGTAAAAAAGTTTTTCCTCATGTTACCTTTGGTTCTATGCCAATCACCTTAAATCTATGTCCTCTGGTTTTTGACCCTTCTACCATTGGGAACAGTTTCTCTCTATCTACTCTGTCTAGACCCTTCATGATTTTGAACATCTCTATCAAATCTTCTTGCAACCGTCTCCAAGGAGAACAGTCCAAGCTTCTCCAGTCTAACCACGTAACTAAAGCCCCTCATTCCTGGAATCATTCTAGTAAATCTCTTCTGCACCCTCTCTAAGCCCTTCACATCTTCCCTAAAATGCGGTGCCCAGAACTGGACACAATACTCCAATTGTGGCGCCCAGCGACAGTGAAGGAACGGCAATATATGTCCAGTGTTATTGAGGGAATAGAATTCTCATCAATTTTCTCCCCAATTACCAAATGCTGTCGACACACGGGGCAAACTGCCCCCAGAACTCTGCTAACGAGCTGTAAACTAGTTATTAGGAGAATAGCAGGGAGGTATAGTCTTCATCGATCTGCCCTTCCCAATAGAGAGGCACTTGGCCTCTACTGAGCCCCTTTCTATAGTAGTGCAGTTGATTTTCCTTTGTGCTTTCTTTCCCCCCTCTGATGCAACAATCTAAAAATAGATTAGATCAGTGGTTGACATAGCAACTGTCAATTTTCTCCAGGCATTGGCAGGTTTAGTAACAGAAAAACAAAACACATCATTATGTCGTACCAGTATTCCCAGTAGCTGTACAGCTTCCTGCCAAGTGTCTGTGTTCAAGATATATCAACCAATGAAGCAGAAATATTGTTTCCATTATGACTTTAGGGGTAACACATGATTGGACTGTGGGCTGGAAAATTGTACTTTTGTAAAGATGAAGTCTGTTCAAATTATTCTCTAGAGCTCTAAATGTTACATCGAGTTACATCGAAACTACAGCACAGGAACAGGCCATTCGGCCTAACTGGTCTATGCCGGTGTTTATGGCCCACATGAGCCTCTTCCCTCCCTACTTCAACTAGCCCCATCAGGATACTCCTCTATTCTTTTCTCCCTCATATGCTTATCTAGCTTCCCCATAAATACATCCCAAATGTGTTGCTACAGATTTCAGTTCTGTGAAAGTTACATCATCACATCATCTCCTCAGCATAGTCCATTTTAACTGGAATACTCTGTGAGTTGTAGCGAGAAAGTCATAGTCATGAGAATAGCCACTGGCTAAAAGTGACTGAATAAGTCAAACTCCATTCTTATTACATGGGATTCTGGGATCTTTACTGGTGTTTTGGAGATTGCATTTGTGATTCTATCCATTTTTCTGTGAAAACTATATCATTGGTTTTGGTCATGATTTAAAAATCTGACAATTGTTATGATCAAATTTTCCTTAGGGATAAAAATTATTCAAGTTAATTTCACAATAACTTCGAAAAGTTATTGGTCAATGTCTGTATAAAAATAGAAATATAAGAATGTTTTACGAATGCATTAAGAATTCTACCAATTGGAACTTTTATCCTAGCCCGGATGCCTCTGTATCTGTTTGTTGATCCTCAGCTGCCACCTACATCTCCAAGAAAAGTTTGCCATCTGGCTTAGGCACAATGAAAGAGTATGTGCAAAAGTATAACAATTGTGCACAATGCTTGAAATGGTCCTTCTCAGATGGGGTGGAAGTTCCCAACTCAGGTTTGTGTCAACTCAGGTTGATGGACCTCACAAGAAATGTGAGCAAAGTGGAAAGGTACAATCACTTGCTCCTGATACCAGCTGGTACAAGGGAACTGGGTGATTGCACTGATTTAGTCAACGATTTTTTTCCCTGCAGCTGGCACCTGTGCTTTCACTGGAGTGTGGACTTATGCGTCAAATAGAGCCTCCTTCCTTGGGGCATCTTCCACAGTATCAAAGAGAGCAGTATCATCTAATTGTCTCTACAGTGCCATTATGAACAATAAGGCAACTTTTCTGTCATCACCATAACTTCCCTTTTTTGACAAGCCACAGCCCTTTAAGTGCTGCTGCTTTTCCAAAATTTTCAATCCCCAACCAAGTGTGCTACAAGTCAAGCTCTCAGTCCCAGCTTTTTCTGCGCCTGGAACATTTTCAAAATTCAATGTGGCCCCAATCCCTGCACTATGGGCATGGGTGTGCCTATACAGACTTGCACACATTCAAAATGTTCAATATAATAAAATTGGGGCTTAAAACCCCATAGACCAATTTTACCCCAATAGACTGCCTGCAGCACCAAAGAATTCTGTTGTCTCTGTGTTAACTCTAAGTTTACAGCTTACACAATAAGATGCTGAAATAAGTGCTGATTTTATAGTAATATAGTAATAAAGTTATCCAGAGGCCACAATCAGCTTTATTGGCCTGGAATTTGCTCTGAAAATAACGGCGATTCTAACAGGGCAAATGGAAGAGCAACTTCCAGCGAGCGCACATGCAGTCAAACGCGGAAATCTTTAAGTTGCTCTACCAGATGCCCTACTCCTCTGAAAGCTGCGTGGGTAGGACAGCTCATCGGTTGACTCACCAGTCAAATGGCTGCAAAGGCACAAAGTTGCTGCACAGCCCTGTTGGAAACAAATTATTTTCACCAGAAAAAGATACTTTTTTTAGGCTAACAAAAATTTTAACAGTGCGGTAAGTCTTAATGACTGTCAAACAATCTCTCTGGCACTGAAAATTTACTTTTACAAGTGTGGAGTCTCATTCCTTCAAAATGTAATTGTTGTTGGACCTTTAAAAAAAGTTAAAATTTTTATTTTTTTACTTTTTCTTTCTGCCTCTTTTATTTCTGTCTTTTAATTCAATATTTCTTATCCTCTCTTTATTTTGCTTTCTGTATCTAATTTTACATTGAATTTATTATTCTAATTTACACTTCCTGGTTCTGTGTCTGCGTGACTTGTTAACAATTGGTTAAGGGGATACACAGTTGCTTGCCCCGCTCACACAGCTCACAGATGCCCGGGAGAGAACACTGCACTTTTTTTGGCTCCCCATTGCAGCAAGTTGGCGCCCAAAAGCCCGTGGATAGTTTGTGGGTAAGTTTGAATCTAACGAGCAGCGGGCACCATTCGTTCGCCACTCAGTGCAAAATCCGGGTCATTAAAGAAAGAAATGACAATTTATTTTTCATGTCATCATGTCCTCAGGATGTCCCAAAGTGCTTTACAACCAATGAATTATTTTGAAGAGCAGTCACTGTTGTTATTTAGTCAAAAACTGGCAACAATTTCTGCACAGCAATGTCCCACAAGCAGCAAATGAATGAATGACCAGATAATCTGTTTTTGGTGGTCTTGTCTCAGGAAGAAATGTTGGTCAGGACTCCAGAAGAACTCTTTGTTCTTCCTTGAGATAGTCCCATGGGATCTTTTACTTCCACCCGATCAAGCAGACAAGACCTTAGTTTAACTTCTCAACCTAAAGTCAGGCTTCATCCCCATCCAAAAGACAGAGAGGGAGAAATTTGTCTCCATTGCACCCATTTTTGGGGCACAAAATTCACATTGGGGTGGCTAATTTAAGGATACGACCTCCCACGCCCAATCCCTCCTGGAAGTGCGCTGGCTGGCTAAATCAGGTGTTAGGATCCTTGAGTGCTCCTCCTTGCTCCACAGCAATATTGCAGCTTGGCATCCAAGCCGGACGATTTTGCGAAAGCTCTGACCAGTGAGCTGCATCTGGGGTCCGCACCTTGACAGTTTTATAGATATGAGGCCCGAGGCACAATTTTGGAACGTGCCTCAGGCCTCCATCTTCAGGCGCGCTTTCCAGCTGTGCCGCGCACTTTGCGCCAGTTCTCGGCATGAAGCCAATTTCTCAGCCAGAATCCCTGACTATCCCCATCCAAAAATCAGTACCTCTAACGCTGCAGCACTCCCTCAGTATTGCACTGATGTGCCAGATAGATTACATACTCATGCCCATAGCAGAACTGGAACCCATTACCTTCTGATTAAAGAGAAAAGAATGCAATCAAATGAGTCAAGATGACACATATAATTATTGATTATTATAAAAAAGCAACTAAAATAAACACTAAAAACAGCTTAAAAATTAAGAATCAATGTTTGCTTGCCGTCTCCTCTTTTACCTTCCTTGCTCTCACTTCTATTTTTGCTATTTAAATTTTACTTCTACTTTTTTGTAACTAACATAACATTCTACATCTTTTGTCTTTGAAAAATAGCTTTAGATACTTTTACTTACTGATCCTGCTCTGACTTTCCGGGTCCAACTTCTATTTTGGACATGGGCCATCACATCAAACAAATAATCACCTCTGACTGGCTGGAATGGTTCCTAAGGCAGTTTTCTTCAGGCGTTCGAGGGCTAGAAAGATTTGACATCATAAACTTGTCAACTTTTAACGTGATTTTTTAGAGTAAGACACACAAACTCAAATGCTGGATGACTCATCTCATCCATAATGCCAGGAGCCTGATTGTGCAGATGAGATAACTGATTAAAAATATGACTTGGTTTACATGGGTTACTATCTAAAATTTTGCTTTTATTACTTATTTTATTTTTTTACATTTTTTTTTATTTTATCATTTCTGTTTCAGTTCCTTTTTGCTTCATATCAAAAGCACGCTGTTGTTTCATAATTAATAACCCGTGGAGGACAATTCTCTCCTTTCCTTGTATTCTGGTACATGTAGCACTCTCTTAGGCTTTGGATCTTCAATTTTTAATTGAATAAATATAGAAGGCTAGCCTGATATCAATAAATTTGTGATATATAGCATGAAAGGAAAATGATATTTAAAGTGACCTTTAAATTAAGTGAATCATACAGTCCAAAAAAAATTTGCTCGAAAAATGAAAAGTAATCAGCTATTACACAATGCTAAAAGATAATGAAGCACTGTAGTCACATGTGCAACATCAAAATAGTATTTATGCAAGAAAAAAATTAAAAGGGAATATCACTGTAGGACAGCAGGCAGTATTAAAACCCTATTTTCAATTAGAATCAAATAGCACACTTTATCACTCACAAAATAAGATCTGCCACAAAACAGTTGTTTTATATTCAACTGATATTATCTAATTCAAGCTGTGTTCAACAATATATGGGGCAATGGCAATTACCATATGTATTGCATTACTGCTCACAGTAACTTTGACTATGAATAGAAAATGTACAGTAATGTTACTCCATGTTGGATGATCTGGCAGTTACAGTTTATCTGAAAGAATAAGTGTCAATATAGGTGATGCTTGAATGACCTGTAAATAATAGCTTGCAGAGGAGAATTCGGGCCATCATGTCACGTTTCAGGATTTTTATTTCCCTGCTTAACTCTGCATCGTTCTCATTTTGTGCTTACCTTTTTCCTCATCTTTTTTATTATGTTTTGTTTCTTGACTCCTCATCTGACTTTGTATTTACATCTTTTCCTCTCTTCAATTCCAATCTTTGCTCTTTAGCTTGTCCACTCCATATAATCTCTCCTTTTTATCTTACCAATTTTTCTATCTCATTTGTTTCTTGCTTTTCTTAATTGTAACTTAATTTTGCTTTGACCTTTTCCTCTTCTCTTGTCCTCTTTTTCGATTTACTTTTTTTTAGCCTCTGCATCTCTCATTTTTCTATTCCCCTTCTTTGGTTCTTTTCAATCCATCTCAGTTTGTACTTAAATTTCCTCCCGATGCCTCTCATTTTTCTAATTTCTTTCTTTCTCCTCCTTTTATTTCTTAATTGTTTTCTTATTATTTCTTACTTACCTTTTCCTCTCCTTATCTTCAATATTTTATATCTATTTACTTTTTACTATCCTGAACTGCTTTTTCTGTTTCAATTTTACTATTTTATCTACCTTCTCATCTTAATTCTACTTATCATTGTACTGGTTACTTTTTTCTCTCCCTCTCATACCTTTTCCTGCTTATTATTTCTTACTTACCTTTTCCTCTCCTCATCTGTCATTTTTTGATTTCCCTATTTGACGCTGCATCTCTCTCATTTTATACTTGCATTTTCTCTCATCTTTCATTTTTAAATTTTGTTTCTTAACTGCTCATCTCTCATTTTGCATTTACACATTTTTCTCTCCTCAATTCCAATCTTTGTTCTTTAGCCTGTCCTCATCGTATAATCTCTTCTTTTCATCTTTTTCATTTTTCTATTTCTTTTGTTTCCTGTTTTTTCTTATTTGTAACTTAATCTTTCCTCTGCTCATTTCCCATTTTTCTATTTCCCCATTTAACTCCCCATTGCTCTCATTTTCTCCTTAACTTTTCCTCGACAGACTCTTTTTTTCTATTTTACTTTCATCTCCTCAAATTCTTTCCTTCTCATCTCATTCATTTTTCTCTTTCTCACTTTGATCTTTCTATTCATTCTTGGTTTTTCGTTTCCTTGTCTCTCATTTTTTCAAATTCACTGTTTGACTTCCCTTATTACCCTCATTTTCCCCTCATTTCCTATGATCTGTACCCTGTAAATTTTTTTCCTTCAAGTACTTATCCAATTCTCATTCGAAAGCCACGATTGAATCTGTCTCCATCACTCTTTCAGGCAGTTCATTCCAGATCATAACCACTCACTGTGTAAAAAAGTTTTTCCTCATGTTGCCTTTGCTTCTTTTGCCAATTACCTTAAATTTCCCCTGGTTCTCGAACCTTCTGCCAATGGGAACAGTATCTCTCAATCTACTCTGTCTAGACCCCTCATGATTTTGAACACCTCTATCAAATCTCCTTTCAACCTTCTCTGCTTTAAGGAGAACAACCCCAGCTTCCCCAGTCTAGCCACATAATTGAAGTCCCTCATCCCTGGAACTATTCCAGTAAATATTTTCTGTACCCTCCCTAAGGCCTTCACATCCTTCCGAAAGTGTGGTGCCCAGAATTGGACACAATACTCCAATTGTGGCCAAAGCAGTGTTTTGTAAAGGTTCATCAAAACTTCTTTGCTTTTGTACTCTATGACTCTATTTATAAAGCCCAGGATCCCGTATGCCTTTTTAACCACTTTCTCAACCTGCCCTGCCACCTTCCGCAATTTATGCATCTATACCCCCGGGTCGATGGGGTGAGGAGTAGGAGGGAAATGTTTATCCCATCGGATGGGAGGAAGTGCCCTCCCTCCACCACCAAGGCCTGGCTGGAGGAGGCCGAGGAGGTCACCAGCAGTGGCAATGTGTCCACAACATGGGTGCAGAGCAGGAAGAGATTTAATGACCTAACCAGGTCAGCCAAATTGAGTATACTTATGCATTCTCGCACACTCCGTCTTCCACATCACCTCCACCACCACACAACTCCCTCTGCATTGCCACCACAATGCTCTCGTATCACTCCTCACATCCACTCAACTATCATCCTCACCTTGCCTGCACGTACTCACCGCCCCAGTTCCCATTCGAACACTACCACGCAACCCAATCCTCACTTAGTTGGGCTTGCACATGGTGAGTCACCACGCACATGTGAGCACGAGCAGACCCTGGTGGCAGGGGCAGCCGTGGAGAGTCTGCGTCGGTGGGAGAACTCTTCTCCAAGCTCTGCTCAGCTGGACCCACATGCTGAACCCTGGGGGCCAGCCGTGGAAAGGAGAGTCATCGAGGGGCAGCAGCACATTGCCGAGGTACTGGAACATTTGCCACACGCACTCTCCACAATCATGCAGAGGATGGAGGAGTCCAACTCCTGCATGCGTGGAATACTGTCACAGGGACATGAAGGCATCTCTGAGATAGTGTCGGGGGTAGGTGCGATGGAGGAAAGGCTAGCCTCCATCGAGCGTCAAGCACGGCTCAACAACGAGTCCATTCAGGCCCTGACAACAGCCGATCGGATTCAGGGTGAGCAACATTCTGCCGCCTTAAACAGGCTGACAGATACCTTACAACTGGCCTTCCAAGGCTTCACACAAGTCCTCCAAACTGTCGTCCAGCAGGGTGGAAGGAGTGATGTGGGCCTGGGCCAGGAGAGGGATGATGGTGAAAGGGGACATGGAAATGGGGACACCACTCAAAGCGCTCCCACGTCTCACCCGTTGCCCCCCTCTCAACCAGTACCCGCAAAGATGCCCCCTCTCCAGGTGGCCGAGTCTGCCCCTTCACAGGTGCAGGTGGAGCAGTCTTTGGAGGGGCCCTCACGGTACCGAAACCCAGAGGGCGTCCACGCAAAGCATCTCATCGATCAGGGCATGGACAAGAGCAACCTGCCACTACCTCTGCTGAAGCCACAGGGGTAGCACCACATAGGGGTTCCCGTAAAAGTAAGGCACAGGATTTGTGAGCGCAAAGGGAATGCACAGGGTTGAAAGATGAAATGTCACGTTTTTCATTTATTTTCCTTTGTTTTGCAAAAAATCATAAAAATTGTTATCACCACTACTGCCACGTTTTTGAAAATCTTGTCTGGTTTGCGCAATAATGCCCTTTCCTGAGGATCACCATGAAGACCCACTCCTGATGCCACCCAGTGTGTCACTGCAGAGTGGGTGTAGGTGTATTTGCAGGGCTCTTTTGTGCAGACGACTGAGAGACGCTGTCCATGTCCCTGGTGGCACCCTGAAAGGATGCGGTGGAGAAGCTGTTCAGGGCAGTGGTGACTTTGACAACGACAGGTAAGAAGATGGTGTTCAGGCCAGCCGGGAGCAGCTCGGCATCAAGGAGGCTGCAGATGTCTACGATTACATGTCGACTGACTCTGAGTCTCCGTGTGCACTACTGCTCAGAGAGGTCCAGGAAGCTGAGCCTCGGTCTGTAGACCCTGTGGCGAGGGTAGTGCCTCCTGCGACGCATCTCTCTCTGCGGTTGCCCTCCCTCCTGCTGTGCAGGTGGATGTGTCACAGCACTGTGTTGTGGAGCTCCACGTGTCAGAGGTGGACGGCTTGGCCGGCGAGGCTCGTGATGCTGTTCGTCCTCCGAGGAGGTCATGACTGCAGCTATGGCGGCCCCCATCCGCAAGATGTACGTTTGAGGGGGACCGCAAGGTAGGTAAATGTGTCTGCACACAGGAGGGTGGTGGAGGCCAAACTTGGCCTCCTGCAATGAATGAGGGTCTACCCCCCCCCCAACCTGTCAAATGGACCTTTGCAGCTGCGACAGGCATGATCGAGTTCAATGTAGTGTTTGAAAGGGAAAAAAATGAGTCAGCTGCTAAGATTCTAAACTTGGGTAAGGCCGACTTCATTGGGATGAGACAGAGACTGTCCACAGTAAACTGGGCAAATCTGTTAATGGGTAAAACTACTGATGATAAGTGGGAAATGTTTAAAGAAACATGTAAAGTGATACAGAATTGGTTTATACCCCTGAGGGGCAAGAACTCTACTTGCCAAAAAAAAAGCCATGGACAACTAAAGAGGTAAGGGACAGTATAAGACATAAGGAAAGGGCATACAAAAAGGCAAAAAATGGCACAGATCCTGGCGAATTGGAACGACACAAAGATCAACAAAGGGTCACAAAACAGATAGTAAGAGCTACAAAAAGAGAGTATGAAAAGAAACTTGCAAGGGATATCAAAACCAATACGAAGAACTTTTATAGTTATATTAGGAAAAAGAGGTTGGTCAGGAGCAGTGTTGGCCCCTTAAAAACTGAAAGTGGAGACATTGTCATTGACAATGGGGAAATGGCGGACATGTTGAATGATTACTTTGCGTCAGTATTTACAGTACAAAAATAGGATAGTATGCCGGAAATCCCAAGAAAACTAATATTGAATCTGGGACAGGGACTCAATAAAATTAATATAAGTAAAACAACAGTAATGAAGAAAATAATAGCCCTAAAGTGTGACAAATCCCCAGGACCAGATGGTTTCCATGCCAGTGTTTTAAAGGAAGTAAGTGAGCACATTGCAGATGCCCTAATTATAATCTTTCAAAGTTCTCTAGGTTCAGGAACTGTCCCTCTAAATTGGAAAATTACACATGTCACTCCGATTTTTAAGAAAGGAGAGAGAGGGAAACCGGGGAATTATAGACCAGTTAGCTTAACATCTGTTCTGGGAAAATGCTGGAGTCTATAGTTAAGGATAGGGTGACAGAACACCTCGAGAATTTTCAGTTAATCAGAGAGAGCCAGCATGGATTTGTGAAAGGTAGGTCGTGCCTGACAAACCTGATTGAATTTTTTGAAGAGGTGACTAAAGTAGTGGACAGGGGAATGTCAATGGTAAAAAGTTAAAAACAGTGGATGTCCAATGGGACCTATGGGTTCAGGAACATGGATCATTGAAGTGTCATCAACAGGTGCAGAAAATAATCAATAAGGCTAATGGAATGCTGGCCTTTATATCTAGAGGACTAGAGTACAAGGGGGCAAAAGTTATGCTGCAGCTGTACAAAACCCTGGTTAGACCGCACCTGGATTACTTTGAGCAGTTCTGGGCACCGCACCTTCAGAAGGACATATTGGCCTTGGAGGGAGTGCAGCGTAGGTTTACTAGAATGATACCCGGACTTCAAGGGTTAAGTTACGAGGAGAGATGACACAAATTAGGGTTGTATTCTCTGGAGTTTCGAAGGTTAAGGGGTGATCTGATCGAAGTTTATAAGATATTAAGGGGAACAGATAGGATGGATAGAGAGAAACTATTTCTGCTGGTTGGGGATTCTAGGAGTGGGGGCACAGTCTAAAAATTAGAGCCAGACCTTTCAGGAGTGAGATTAGAATACAAAGGGTGGTAGAAGTTTGGAACTCTCTTCCGCAAATGGCAATTGATACTAGCTCAATTGCTAAATTTAAATCTGAGATAGATAGCTTTTTGGCAATCAAAGCTATTAAGGGATATGGGCCAAAGGCAGGTATATGGGGCTCGATTTTAGGGTCGGGTTTCCTGCGGGTTTCCAGCGGGGGGGCCCCGAAAATCCCGATATGAGGTCACGTGACCGGATCGCGCCGCAATCCCGACCACTTCCGGGTACCGCGCTGACGTGCGGGGCTGCGTGCGTGGCCCCCGCTGATGGGAATCCCGCAGGCAATTAAAGCCAGCGGGGTTCCACTTGAGAGTACTTACCTTGCTTGTTGAGGTCAGTTAATGAGCTGAATCAGCTGTCAAAAGAGGAAGTGTGGGATTTTACCTGCATCGCAGACTGTTTCACACACTGGGGGAAACAGTCTCTCTCCAACCAGGCATGTTGCAGCCAGCAGCCTGTGGCAGCTGCCAAGGTGCACTCCACGGGGGAGAGCCCTCACCCACGCATGAGGCCACCGCGTCACATAGGGCAACCCCTGCCCCCCACCACCCCCCGCCAAGCCAGAGGACAGACCGACACGAAACCGCAGCCCCAGTCCGAGGAACCACCCACCTACCCTGCACAACCCCTCAGACCAACACCTGCCAGATGGGTGGTGCGTGGACACCCTCGGAGGACGAACAGCATGACCAGCACAAGCAGCCTCGCAGTCCACGCGGTCCGCCGCAGAGACGTGGAGCCCCCCAACACGGTGTTGTTGCACGCCCACCTGCACAGCAGGAGGGAGGGCTACCGCAGTGAGAGACGCATCGCAGAGGGCACTACCCTCGCCACATGGTCCACAGACCGAGGCGAAGCTCCCCGGACCTCTCCGAGCAGCAGTGCACACGGAGGCGCAGATTCGCTCGACATGTAGTTGTGGAGATCTGCAGGCTCTTTCATGCCGAGCTGCTCCTGGCTGGCCCCAGCACCAAGTGCTTACCTGTCGCTGGCAAAGTCACCACTGCCCTCCACAACTTCTCCTCCGCATCCTTCCAGGGTGCAGCCGGCTACACCGCCGATGTCTCTCAGTGGTCTGCGCGGAAGAGCCCTGCAAATACACCTGCACCTACTCTGCAGTAACACGATGGGTGGCATCAGTGGTGGGTCCTCATAGTGATACCCAGGAGCGGGCATTATTGGACACAACAGACAGGATTCGCGGAGACATGGCAGTGGTGGTGCCAATATAATGTGTGCTGTTTGTTGCTCTGAAATTCAATATAGGTAACACCCATGGAAAACCCTCCGACACCCTTGTGCACCCCCTTCATGCTCACGAAACATTTGCCTTACGCTGCCTACTGCACATATGTGATGCATGCCCTGTGGCTGCAGCACAGGTGGTGGCAGGTTGAGTGAGGCTGGCCGTGAGGGAGATGCACGAGAGGGTGAGTATGGGATAGAGCCATGAGATTGTATGAGGATTGGGTTGCGTGTTAGTGGCAGGATGAGTACTGGCGAGGTGAGTAGGTGGAGGTAATATGAGGATGGGGTTTGAGTGGGTATGAGGGGTGATGTGACAGAGTAGTGTTGGCGGTGCCGAAGGAGATGTGGGGTTGGGGCAGTGTTGTGGCAGATGGAGTGTAGGGGAAAGACTTCGTGTTCTCACTGTGGCTGACCTACTGAGGTCATTGCAGCGCCTCCTGCACTGTATGCAGGTGGGCGATATGTTGGTTGCGCAGGTGACCCCCTCTGCCACCTCGAGCCAGGCCTTCTTGGTGGCAGAGGCTGGCCGCTTCCTCCCGCCCGCCGGGTGGAAGATCTCTGTCTTCGCCCACCTCCTCACCCCATCTGATGATACCTGGGGTGAGGCATCATTAAACTGGGGGCAGCCTTCCCCCTGGGCTGCTCCATGCTGAAATTTGTTCCATTGGTTGCAGCATCTGTCAGTGGAGGACTGCCCCTTTAACTAGAGAGCCTCCAGCTGACAGATCGTACTGCGCATGCGCAGCCCGCCCGACGCGCAGACCAGCAGCGTGGACCTCGGAGGAGCAGGTAATTGATTCCTATTAGTGTGTTGCCTGCTACGATCGCGCGGGCAACCCACTAATTTCACCGAGCGTGTTGACCACGCTCCCGAAACCCAACCCGCCGGAAACCCGCAGGCCTGGTAACATCGAGCCCATGGAGTTAGATCACAGATCAGCCATGATCTTATCAAATGGCGGAGCAGGCACGAGGAGCTGAATCGCCTACTCCTGTTCCTATGTTCCTATTTCAACTGGGAGTGTTTCCCCCGGTCTCAGTTGATATGAAAATCCCACCCCTCTTAAAATATCATGTCAATCAGGTCTGCAAACGACCTGAAGTTCCTAATTAATTGGTTTAAGTGGGATCCCGCTGGCTTTAATTGCCGGCGGGAGTCCCGCATGCAGGGGCTGCACGCGCATCTAAGTGTGTCACTGGGGAACCCGGAAGTGGGCGGGTTGGAGCCGGGCTCCGGATCCGCCCCAGGAATCCACAATTTTCAGAGTCCCCCCCTCCACGAACCCGCCGGCTCGGAGGTCCAAAAATCGAGCCCATTGAGTCTGGGTTATTAGTTCAGGCCTCTGGATTACTCGTCCAGTAACATAACCACGATGCTACCATACCCTTGTATACCTTCTTCCAGTCCGAAAAACAACCATTCACCACGACTCTCTGTTTCCTGTCACTTAGCCAATTTTGTATCCATGCTGCCACTGCCCCTTTTATTCCATGGGCTTCAATTTTCCTGACAAGCCTATTATGTGACACTTTATCAAACCCCTTTTGGAAGTCTTTCTACACCACATCAACCACATTGCCCTCATCAACCCTCTTTGTTATCTCATTGCTCTAATTTCTCTATTTCTCTTTTTGTCTTCTCATCTTAATTATATTTACACTTATTCTATTTTCTTTTTTCCTTCTCATGCCTTTTATTTCCTACTCACCTGTTCCATTCATCATGTCTCTCATTTTTTTACTTTTTTGTCTCCATCACCTCACATGTCATTTCTTTATTCCAGTTTCTTTCTTCTCATTGTTTTATTTTCTACTTAACTTATCCTCTCTAAGGCTATTTTCTCTATTTCACTTTTGCTTTCCTCAAATCCATTCCTAATTGCTTTGAGTTTTCTATATCCTTTGCTTCTCTTTTTCATTTTTCTTACTTCCTTACCTTTTCCTCCCATCTCTCATTTTTCTATTCTCTATCTTTCTCCTTGTCAGTCCTTTCTTTCTCCACTTATCTTTTTCTCTCCTCATCACACCCACTTTTATATTTAGCTGTTCTTTTCAATGCTCAAATATTCTCTTCTATGTCTAATTTCTTTCTTTCACTTTCTCACATTCCTCCAATTCTGGCCTCTTGCACACCCCAATTTCCTTCCCTCCACCATTGGCAGCCATGCCTTTAGCTGCCTAGGCCCTAAGCTCTGAATTTCCCTCTCTAAACCTCTCTGCATCACTTTCTCTCTCTCCTCTTTTAAGATGCTCCTTAAAACCGAAAGGGTGGTGGTGGAGAGTTAGAGCTGGATGTCGTTAGCATACATGTGGAACCTGGCGATGATGTGACCGAGGGGCAGCGTGTAGGTGAGAAATAGGAGGGGGGCCAAGCATAGATCCTTGGGGGACTGAAGAGGTACTTTTTTCTTTCTCTCCTATACCCTTCTCTGCTTATTATTTCTTATTTACCTTTTCCTCTCATTTGTCATTTTTTTTGTTTCCCTATTTAACTCTGCATATCTCTCAATTTATTCTTACCTTTTCTCTCCTCATCTTTTATTTTTAAGTTTTGTTTCTTACCTCCTCATTGGTCATTTTGAATTCACATCTTTTTCTCTCATCAATTCCAATCTTTGTTCTTTAGCCTGTCCTCTCCATTTAATCTCTTCTTTTCATCTTTTTCATTTTTCTATATCTTTTGTTTTTTGTTTTTCTTAATTATATCTTAATTTTTCCCCTGCTCATTTCCCATTTTTCTATTTCAATTTAGTATTTCATCTATCATCTTAATTCTACTTATCTTTTTACTGGTTAATTTTTTCTCTCCTTCTCATACCTTTAACTTTCGACAATCCTTTTCCTAACTTCATGTTCTCCACCTTATTATTAACTTTCTCATTCTTCATCACAACTTTCTTGTTTTCCATTTCCCCCTTTCTCATCCATTTCATTTCCTATTTATTATTTCCTCTCCAGGACTCCTTTTTTTGTTCTACCTTTTCTCACTGCAAATTCTCTCATCTCTTTTATTTTCCTTTTTCCTTTCTTTTCCTCCTTTGTTCATCATACTTACCTTTTTCTTTCCCCATTTCTCATTTTCTACTTTTCCTCCATTTCTCATCCCTCTCATTTTCCAATCATATTTCCTCTGTTGAACTCCTTTTTCTTTCAATTTTCCTCTCATTTCCTTTATTTCTCTTCCATCATTTTCTTATTTCCCTATCCTGCCCCTCATCTTAATTCTCCTCCGTGTCACCTCTCACTTTTATTTCCTTTTCTTTCTCCTTTGCATCTTTTGTCTCCATGTATCTTTTTCTCTAATTGTTCTCTTTCTTCGATTTAACACTCACCCCTTCTTATCTCTCTTAATTCTGGTTAACTGCCCTCATTATTCCTTGTTTTTACAATTTCTCTTTTCTATCCTTTTCACCTTCCTTATTTTTACTTACCTCTTCTCCTGTGATCTATCATTTTGCATTCCATTGTTTCCCTTCTCTTTGTTACCCTCATTTCCTGCTTAACTTTTCTAGCCTCAATTCCTTTCCCTATTTCACATTTCCTTCTTATTTTTCTCTTTTTCTATCCTCTCCCTTATTTTTCTATTTCTATTTCCTCTTCCTCATAGTCCATCTATTTCCTTTTCACTCTTCATACGCTCATTTTTTTACTCACCTTTGCCTCTCCTTATCTCATCATTTTCTACATACTTTTTTGGCTCCATCACATTCTTGTTTTTCTATTTCTCTCTTCCTCTCCTCACATCTCACTTTTCGATTTTCCTTTCTTAGTCCTATTTAACTTTTCCTCTTCTCATCTCCCTCATTTTTCTCCTTACTTTTGCTCTCCTTCATATCTCTCATTTTTACCTCAAACAGATACACACCATGGTTGGACTGGCACGATCAACTTTTATGCAGTCTCCTTAATCTGAAGCAATTGGGAGCTCTCTGAAATGTTCACCAAGATTGGGACATCACCAGACTAGGCCAACTCCTTAGTGAACAGAAGACAGTGTCAATCCAACAGCTTGTCAGCAAATTCCCACTCATGCAGTAGGACTGATATCACTATTTTTCCATGAACCAACCTCCCAATTTTACCTGCAGTCATTCTATTCCTATGTCCCAGAGAATTGTCCCAACAAATTGCCATCACCCTCAATCAAGCTCTACTTCTGCTGGGTCTGGTCCCTACACCTGGGTTCACAATTACTAAAAATAGACTGCAGAAAAGTTTGTAAACTAAGAAAAGGAATCAAAGGAAGACCAGTAAGGTCAACCAGATTTTTTGATGCAGGAGATGGTAAAGGGATGTTCTGCTGCTGATGGGAGAAAAAGATCCAAGGGCAGTGCTGGTGCCATTAGAGGGGATATCCTCCCACTCATGAAGTGCCAAAGACTGGATTCTACATCAATCAGATGAAGCTTTCCATGGCTATGGAGATGTCATCAAAGTACTTCACTGGGCTCGCATTAACAGGAATGGTGACTAAGGAAGCCGGAAGTTACCACTTGTGAGTCCAAAGAGTTATGGGTGAAGTAAAAAGAGGAGAAAATGATCTCTACAAATTTCCCCTCTGCTTCAGCTTTGGTCAGGGTCTGTACGGTGGTCGTCTCTGTGCCATCGACCTCTGGAGAGGGAACATAACAATCAACTGAATTTAAACAAACTGGTCTTAGAAACAAATGGTGAGATTCAATGTAAACCCATCTAATGGGGCCAATCCACTCTATAAGCAGCAGTGGAAAAGTTTGAGAGTGGGAACAATTGGTCTTCCAATTCAGTCCATGTCACAACACATTAGTGCTTCAATGTCCCAGTTGTTACAGATTAGCACCTTCCTTCCTTTTTATTCCCTTCCTTCCTGCAGGGTCAAATTTCATCTCATGTCTATAATTCAGATCTTCCCATTGATCAATACTTCAGTGCTATTTAACGTTGCCCTTTTTGGTTTTCAATTCCTTTGTAAATGGCCTCATTTGTGTTAATCAGGAATTGACTGTTACGCCTCTTGACCTGCAGGCATTCTGGATTAATCCTGGACAATGAACATTTCTGACTCATGTATCTAGTATGAACAGGCCATGGCGATCTGAGGAACATCATTTTGTTCAGAATCCAGTTCCTCAAAGCTTTTGTCAAGTGACTATTTGTTGCAACAGGCCTGCCATTATCTCCCTCTGCAGGGAAACTCCAGCATTTCTCGATCTGCCACAGCACAGCAATAGGTGTGGACAAGATGGATGTTGATGGGTGTGACTGCACATGTCCTACCTCTTTGGCATCACTCTCTTGTCTCTTGTACAGTCTTGGAAAGGTGCTGTTAGAAAATGCGTGCCATCTAAAGGACAGTCCTGGTCTTCAAAGATGAGTTGAAATAAAAGAATTGAAGAGGTTTGATGTCACACACCCACAATATTCCAAATGCAGCCACAAGAAAATCAAAATGTAGGATGGGAGTGGACAGGGGCTGATCTCGAGAGGTCACTGCTAATGTACCTGCAAAGTTAGTGCTGCACCTTCTCAGGGTCTACTCCTGTAATTGGGATGTTTCGTGCTCTTGTGCTGATCTCTGAGTGTGCGTAATGTACCTGATTTCAGGCCAGTGCAGTGAACGTGAATGAAATGGTCATGAAGGTGTCAGTCAGTCTCATAGGGCAATTCAGACTAAGAGGGAACTATTCACCCCAAAGAGCAATCTCCATCACTTCTTATTTTCACTTTGGGAGAGGTGGCAAAACGTTTAAAATCTTTTGCTGAAATTTTTATCTCATATAATTTTTACCATTGAATATTTGATCCTCTGCCATCTCAGTACCAGCAAACGAGAAAAGGTCTGAACAGTGATGGGTTCACCACCCTCCAGGGATGTACTGTGCCATCCTGATTTTGGGCAGAACTAAACATAAGAACATAAGAACATAAAGGTAAAGAATCTTACAACACCAGGTTATAGTCCAACAATTTTATTTGAAAATCACAAGCTTTCGGAGGCTTTCCGAGGGAAAGCCTCCGAAAGCTTGTGATTTTCAAATAAAATTGTTGGACTATAACCTGGTGTTGTAAGATTCTTTACATTTGTCAACCCCAGTCCATCACCGGCATCTCCACATCATAAGAACATAAGAAATAGAAGCAGGAGTAGGCCAATCGGCCACTCGAGCCTGCTCCGCCATTCAATAAGATCATGGCTGATCTGATCCTAACCTCAAATCTAAAGAACACAAGAAGTAGGAACAGGACCCGGCCACTCAGAACCCCGGGCCTGCTCTGCCACCCACAGGGCCTTGACCGATCTGAACTCAGCTTCATGTCCAATTTCCTGCCTGCTCCCCGTAACCCCTAATTCCCTTTACTTCTAGGAAACTGTCTATTTCTGTTTTAAATTTATTTAATGATGTAGCTTCCACAGCTTCCTGGGGCAGCAAATTCCACAGACCTACCACCCTCTGAGAGAAGAAGTTTCTCCTCATCTCAGTTTTGAAAGAGCAGCCCCTTATTCTAAGATTATGCCCCCTAGTTCTAGTTTCACCCATCCTTGGGAACATCCTTACTGCATCCACCCGATCAAGCCCCTTCACAATCTTATATGTTTCAATAAGATCGCCTCTCATTCTTCTGAACTCCAATGAGTAGAGTCCCAATCCACTCAACCTCTCCTCATATGTCCACCCCCTCATCCCCGGGATTAACCGAGTGAACCTTCTTTGTACTGCCTCGAGAGCAAGTATGTCTTTTCTTAAGTATGGACACCAAAACTGTATGTGGTATTCCAGGTGCGGTCTCACCAATACCCTATATAACTGCAGCAATACCTCCCTGTTTTTATATTCTATCCCCCTCGCAATAAAAGCCAACATTCCATTGGCCTTCTTGATCACCTGCTGCACCTGCATACTAACTTTTTGATTTTCTTGCACTAGGACCCCCAGATCCCTTTGTACTGCAGCACTTTCCAGTTTCTCGCCATTAAGATAACTTGCTCTCTGATTTTTCCTGCCAAAGTGCATAACCTCACATTTTCCAATATTGTATTGCATCTGCCAAATCTCCGCCCACTCACCCAGCCTGTCTATATCCCCTTGTAGGTTTTTTATGTCCTCCTCCCTCTCTACTTTCCCTCCATCTTTGTATCATCTGCAAACTTTGATTTGTTACCCCATAAAACCCCATAGAACTTTGGGTCAAAAATTTAAAACAAAAAATCTAAATCTAAAACAAAAATCTAAAATAAAAAAATCTAAATCTAAAACAAAAATCTAAAATAAAAAATCTAAATCTAAAACAAAAATCTAAAATAAAAAACTTCTTCCCCAGGGGCAAATAATGGAAACAAAATGTGGGGGGGGGGATTTTAACCCCCAAGAATGGATGGGTTGGGGGCCAGTGGGAAGTTAAAATAATAAATTCTTCCAGCTCGACCGAAACCCGGCTCCAACGAGTCCACTTCCGCGTTTAATGCGTGTTTGGATGTGTGCGAGTAACCTGCTCGCTGGAGGCGGCTCGATAATTAGTGCAGGCGGATGGTTGGTTAACGGAGCAATTAACATGATTATGAGGCGTTAAGTAGGTGTTTTTAAGACACGTTCGATTTTAACGCCTCTAGCACGGGTTACCCAGGCCGTGGGAATCACGGAAGGTAAAAGGAGGTGTGAAGTGCCGGATCCAAGATGTAAGTGTCTTTATTGCACTGCGTGTAGGCCAGGAAGATCAGGAGTGCTTTCCCACGGCTCACCAAGCTTACCTGCCGTGATCAGACCCCCAAGATCGGCCGACCCCCCCCACCTCCCCCGATGTCCGACCCCCCTCCCAACCTCCGATGTCCAACTCACCTCCATAGCTCCGATGTCCAACTCCCCCCACCTGATCACCTCCCAGCATCAGACCCCACCCCCCCCGCCAATCTCCATCTCCCACCAATGTCCTTCACGACACTTCCCTCTCCTCATGTCCTCCATGGACCACGATCTCTCCCTGCCTCCCTCCTCTCCAATCCCTGGCTTCAGTCCACTGCCACAGGCCTACCTGTCCCAACAGCCAGCCAAGCCTCTCTGGCTGCAAGTGGGAAACCAATTAAAAAAATTGAAAACAGGTCCTACCATTAAATTCGGTAGGAGCTGTGGGAAACCTTTACTTCCGGGTTTCCCATCCACAAATTCCAACCCCCCCCCGCCCCACCCCCCAACCACACCCAGCTCTCTTCCTGGCTCCAAGTTAAAATCCAGATCAAGGTGCTTGTACCTAAAAAGGAATGAAATCTGCTCCACTCTAGTGTTTCATACAGCAGCACAACACCAAAAACCTGTGGTTAGAAAGGGATATTGCTTGTGGGGAGGAACTTACAATGTGAAGTCTTTCCATAAAGATAGATAAATATGTGTTAATTATTTGTCCTCCTTATCAGGACAAATTGCCCATTTCCTTCATTGTCAGCAGGCTCCAGGAGGCCCTGCCGTATCACCTCTCAGAGCTGCAAGAGCGCAGCAGCACGTCCATGAGGGAGGCACTCCCACTGAGGGCTGGGATCAGGTTTGGTCACAAAGGGAACAACCCAAGTCCAGTGGTGATGAGATGGGCCAGGAGGCTGATTCCTTGTGTCAGAAACTGTGTTGTGAGGGAAGGTCAGAGGGACTCAGGTTCTTCAACCATGAGAGGAGAGGCATATGATAGGAAGAGGAATAGAATAGAATAGAATAGAGGACTGTTCTATGTTCAGTCACAATTGCAGGAAATGTGTACAAGTTGGTAGAAGACAAGTTCAGGACTAACATCAGGAAGGAATTCTTCATGCCAACAGTGATTAAGGTGGGTTAGTGGAGGCACATGTAGGTTCTCATGATCAACCCCGTGAACTTTGGTGAGATTGGGTCAAGCCCCCAATGCTGTTAGATTGAGGTAGGGATATTGCAACTTCCTCTATGTTCTGAAACCAGTCTATTCCCTGGAACAATCAGAGGCAATAAGTGGAAGGATCATCAGGGGTATCAAGTGGTGGGACCATCAGGGGTATAATTGGAGTTGGCATCATGGATATTAATAGGAAATAGCATCAAGGACAGGTTCAGTACAGAGTATAGGTCCCTCTACAATGTACCATTGAGAACTCAGAGGTCAGGTACAGCACAGGTCAGATGGAGGGTATAGCTCCTTCTACTCCATTTTTTCAAGCAATCCCTGGACAGATTTTGGACTGATTAGGTACTGAATAAAGCCTCCTCTGCATTGTCACATAAAATACTCCCAGGTCAGATACAGCACGGGTTAGATACAGAATAAAGGTCCCTCTACGCTGTCCCATCAAACACTTCCAGGGCAGATACAGCACGGTTTAGATATAGAGTAAAGCTCACTCTGCACTGTCCCATCTTACACTCCCAGGCCAGCAAAGCACAGGTTAGATACTTAAAACTCCCTCTACACTGTCCCATCAAACATTCCCAGGTCAGGAACAGCACCGGTAAGATACAGAGTAAAGCTCCCTCTACACTCCCGCCATGGCCAAAATATCCTTCCTGGGTGCGGTGCCCAGAACTGAACGCAGTACTCTAAATGGGGTCTAACAAGAGCTTTATATAACTGTAACATAACTTCCACCCCTTTGTATTCCAACCCCCTTGAAATAAAGCCTAACATTCCATTAGCCTTTTAAATTATATTTTGTATCTAGCTTTTAGTGATTTCTGTACGTGGACCCCTAAATCTCTCTGCACATCCACACTTCTTAGCTTCTCACCATTTAGAAAATACTCTGATCTATCTTTCTTAGGTCCAAAGTCGATGACCTCACATTTCCTCATGTTGAACTCCATCTGCCACAGTTTTGTCCACTCACTTAATCTATCAATGTCCCTTTGAAACTTTCTGCTCCCATCTACACTATTTACTGTGCCACCTAACTTGGTATCATCAACAAACTTTAATATATGGCTCTCTATTCCTTCATCCAACTCATTTATAATTATAGTGAAAAGCTGAGGCCCCAGTATAGATCCCTGGGGGACACCACTAGTCACATCCTGCCAATTGGAGTACATACACATTATTCTTCCTCTCTATCTCCTGTCTCCTAACTAATTCCCTACCAATGTCAATAGGTTGCCTCCAATTCCATGTGCTGTCATTTTTGTTAGCAGTCTCTTATGCAGAACCTTATTGAATACCTTGTGGAAGTCCGTATAAATAAAATCCATAGACATTCCCTTATGTACCACATTAGTTACCAGCTCAAAAAATTCAACTAGGTTCGTTAGACATGACTTATCCTTTACAAATCCATGCTGGCTCTCTCTGATCAGTCCATGTTTGTCCAAGTGCTCAGTCACTCTGACCCTAATAATAGATTCTAGTAACTCCCCCACAACAGATGTTAGACTAATAAGCCTATAAATTCCTAGTTTATCTCTCTTACCTTTCTTAAATTGTGGAGTGATATTAGCAGTTTTCCAATCCAAGGGGACAATTCCTGAATCGAGAGAGTTTTGGAAGATCATGTTTTGTTCTATGGATAGTAAGCCATTAGTATATGCCAGCCTAACACAGCATTTGTGGTTGGCTGTTGGTAGTCACACTACCCTTGCTATGTGGGGAAAGTAAAGGCCCACTCAAAGGGCACTCCCCACTCCCAGTCAAACTCACTCGCTGAAAGGCAAGCCAAGGCTGCGGCGCAAGATGGTACCCACTGGGAGCATCCCACGAGCACAACTGACAATCAAGTAACTGTAAATGATCTACAACAATGGGAGCCCTATGAAATATTCACAGCATGGCTTGAACAAGAGTGCCCCTTTCCATCCCCAACTGAGTGGATGGAAGGGACCACTCTGACCCAACCACCCCACCTATTTTGATGTTTAAAGGTAAGGGAAAACTCCCTGTGGTATCTGTCGCACCGGAATGGCCAAATGAATATTTCCACCTAGTCCACTCGCATCCAGTTGATGGACATCTGTCTCGGCTAACATAAATAAGATTGCCCATGTGGTACGGTGGCCTAACATGGTGCGGGATATTATTCAGTTATGCCAAGCATGCTTACCATGCTTGCAAAATAATCCTTCGATGCACACTAACTAATGGAGCTTTTCTGAAATCTGCACCGTCACCAGACGGTCCCTGGACTCACATCCAGATTGATTTTATTGGCCACCTCCCTTAATTCAGGTCGGGGTACCAGTACTGTTTAGTTATCATCAACAAATTTACAAAATGGACGGAGGCCTCCCCGTGTCGAAGTAAGACCGTCATCACCGCTGATCGTATTCTATTGTGTGAGGTGATGTCAAGGTGGGAATGCCTGTGCAGATTGATAGTGATCAGGGGATGTGTTTCACCCAACAAATTTTTAACGATGTACAAAAATTACATGTGGCCCATCATGCACAATCTTCAGGGGTAGTGGAGACTGGAAATTGGATTTTGAAAACAATACTAAAAAAGTTTTGTTCAGAAAACCCGACCAAATGACCAAATGTTAACCATGTGCTTAATGGCAATGAGAGCAACATCCCACAGCACCACAAAAAATTCTCCTTATAAAACAATGACAGGACACTTAAAGAGGCCCCATGACACTTGTTAGTGCCACAAGCATTGATAACTCCCACCATGCAGGGAACAGTAGAAGTATGGTTGACAAAAATGATTGAGCATGTACGAAACACAAATTAATTTGTGGCAAAAGAATTAGGCCATTCAAAAAGAATGATTAAGAAATATTTTGACAAAAAGATCAGACCATTTGAATATGAAATTGGAGACACGGAACGGTACTGGACTCTGGGACAGATGCACATGCTGATTTACTGAAAGGACCATTTCCCATTGTGGACTTAGCAAGTGCAGCCATATACCTAACCCAGTATCCAGGCAAAAAGTACAGAAAGATAACCAGGTGGCACCATATTAACCAACTTAAGACAGTACCAGAGACCTAATTGATGGGTAACTGTACTCTCTTGATTTTAGGAAAAGCTACCATGGAACAGGGAAGGGCATGGAGGCGATGGACTGTTGGAGTAATGGCTATAGTGATGATGGTAATAGCGCAACCCATCCTGGTGAACGGAGAGATACCAAGCACAAGGATGGCAATGGAAGCTAAAGAGGGAGAAATAGAAAACGGAACTATGATAGTCAGAAATGAAGCTCTCCTGATTCTTTGATGCACATACTGAAGGAAGGAAAGTGAACAATGGCTGATCGTGGAAAGCAGAGATAAGCAGAAAGCAGCTTGGATCATGGCAGCAAAAGAAGGAAAGAGCCTGAATCTATTGAAAATAAATGAGACAGACTTAGGTGTATTGAAGAACAGACAAACATAGAAACATAGAAAATAGAAGCAGGAGTAGGCCATTCGGCCCTTCAATATGATCATGGCTGATCCTCTATCTCAATACCATATTCCCACTCTCTCCCCATACCCCTTGATGCCTTTTGTGTCTAGAAATCTATCCAGCTCCTTCCTAAATATATTCAGTGACTTGGCCTCCACAGCCTTCTGTGGTGGAGAATTCCACAGGTTCACCATCCTCTGAGTGAAGAAATGTCTCCTCATCTCAGTCCTAAATGTCCTACCCCATATCCTGAGGCTGTGACCCATCGTTCTGGACCCCCCAGCCTCATCACAAACATCAACTTGGCCTGTTGGAGTGCCATACATAGACATAATAAAATTAGGAGACCCCAAGGACCCCAGATGGAATTGAGGATCCCCTCTGTACACCAAGGTCATGAAGAACGATATCAGTGTCAGGATCTGAATCGCACTAACGTGAACACCACTGGGATGAACATAAGACTGAGGAAAGGACACTGAATGGATAAAAAAGACACATGTCCTGAGGTAACAACATCTCCAATGAATGGCTTGGTTGCCCAGCCAACATACCAGTTAGGGTATTCCAACATGCAATAAGAAATTGTACCAGTTGTACTAAATTTGACCAATCTGACGTTACCAAAAGGTTTATGTGATGGACACTATGAAACATGGCTACGAACAGTGTTAGATCACAAATTGCCCCAGTTCAACCAACCAACAGGGGAAATAAAATGAGAAGTACTGAGTGAAGATCAAGACAAAGATGATCAGCTGACTTCCTTCCAAAGGAGGAAGAGATCAATAACCAATTGATCAATAACCCGCATGCAGCAAGACCTGGACAACATCCAGGCTTCGGCTGATAAGTGGCAAGTAACATTCGCGCCAGACAAGTGCCAGGCAAAGACCATCTCCAACAAGAGAGAGTCTAACCACCTCCCCTTGACATTCAACGGCATTACCATCGCCGAATCCCCCATCATCAATATCCTGGGGGTCACCATTGACCAGAAACTTAACTAGACCAGCCATATAAATACTGTGGCTACAAGGGCAGGTCAGAGGCTGGGTATTCTGCGGCGAGTGACTCACCTCCTGACTCCCAAAAGCCTTTCCACCATCTACAAGGCACAAGTCAGGAGTGTGATGGAATACTCTCCACTTGCCTGGATAGGTGCAGCTCCAACAACACTCAAGAAGCTCGACACCATGCAGGACAAAGCAGCCCGCTTGATTGACACCCCTTCCACCACCCTAAACATTCACTCCCTTCACCACCGGCGCACAGTGGCTGCAGTGTGTACCATCCACAGAATGCACTGCAGCAACTCGCCAAGGCTTCTTCGACAGCATCTCCCAAACCCGCGACCTCTACCACCTAGAAGGACAAGAGCAGCAGGTACATGGGAACAACACCACCTGCACGTTCCCCTCCAAGTCACACACCATCCTGAATTGGAAATATATCGCCGTTCCTTCATCATCGCTGAGTTAAAATCCTGGAACTCCCTTCCTAACAGCACTGTGGGAGAACCTTCACCACACGGACTGCAGCGGCTCAAGAAGGCGGCTCACCACCACCTTCTCAAGGGCAATTAGGGATGGGCAATAAATGCCGGCCTCGCCAGCGACACCCACATCCCATGAACGAATAAATAAAAAACAATTGGGTAGTGGGAGGGGCAGCCGCAGGATCAGTGTTTAATAGATTAGACATCGGGAATCAATACTCTGATCAGGACAAATTAATAACACAATTGAAGAAATTTTTAACTAAGGAAAATAAAGGAGAGAAGGGACTAATAAATGAACAGATGGAAATAGTAGGGACGATGAATTTAACTAAGAATAAGATAAACGAGATATTTAACAACCAGAATATCATATCCTCTAATGCCTCTTGGGGAGTCACCCCTAGTTTGTATGCATCCTACTGGGAAGGAATGATTGATGAAGGACTAAACAATATGCTGGAAGGGAGTTTACCCACTCGGATCTCTGATGAGCAATTACAAAGATGGGGACCAGAAGAAGATATTGGGCCAGAATTTGCTGCCAAAATAGCACTGTGTTTAATGGCGCTCGCCGTTGTTAATGTGTAAATCAGCCAGCAACTTGTGGCGAGGGAGAGATACCGTGTGAGTTGCGAATCATCACAAGTTGCTGGATGATTTGCGCCATTCCACCATTAGCTTTGCTAAAACGGCAGCTTGCTGTCAGCATCAACATTGACACACATTGAACGGCAAGAGGTTGGTGAATTTGCGCCGTAAATATGAACTAAAACCGCTGCAGATATTTAGGGCTGGTCTGAAGTGATGCAAGTACCCTGTCAAGAGCATGATTTATGGTCCACATGTCACTTAAGCCTGGATTCATACAAAGGGAGCATTTCAGCTGTGGGATTCTTTGCGGAAAATTCTGTGAGACCTGGGTATCAGATTTTTTCAAATTTATGTGCCATCAACAGTTCTGCAAGTGCTTAAGGAGGCCTGTGAGATACAGAAGAGAGATAAAAATGTCTTATCCACTCGGCATCCCAGTGCTTCTGCTTTTACTGGACAACATGGAAGGAGAACTCAGGGAACAACGTCAGAGAGTCAGGCACCATGGCTGGAGGTTCACCAGGAGGAACTTTACCCACCCCAGAGAGTCTACAGGGAGAGTCTGTCTTTCGAGATGATGTCAGAGGAGCTGTGTATGAGGAGACAACGCTTCAGTAAGGAGGCAATCGGTCGCCTCTGTGAAATATTAAAAGAGGACCTTCAGCCACATTCTAACTGCTGCAGGGCCTTGTCAGTGGCCACGGAAGTAACTCCAGCCTTCAAATTTTATGCATGCAGCTCATTTCAGTCAGGCACTGGTGACATGTGTAACATCACCCAGAGTGCTGTGAGAGTCTGCATTCAGTAGGTCATGGATCCCATATGCCGCAAGGCTTCTGACTTCATCACCTGTGACATGTCCTCAGCGCAGCAAAGGGAGAGGTCCATCGCATTCCACAGGATCGCTAACATCCCCAAAGTGCAGGGAGCTGTCGACGGGGGACATGGGGACAACATCTACCCCATCTTGGGACTGGGACGCATCTCCCCCACATCCCAGCGGTCCCTCAACCCCCCCCAACAGATCGGACACACTCTGCGAGTTCCCTCTCACAGGCCCCCCAGCAGCAGCTTGGTGACTGCCTGTGAGAGGGGAGTCGTGTGTGTGTTGCACAGAGCCAGTGGGGCTGGAAGTTGGAGAGGGAGGTAGGCTCCAAGGGGGTGTGAGGTGAGTTTTATCACAAGCAAGAGTCTCCACCACATCAGCTCGCTGAAGGTGCAGAGTGGGGACAGGAAGGACAACGACTCTTAGCCTTCCCTCCCCCCCACACCCCACCCCTCCCCAGGGCATATAGCCTCGACTTCCCCCCTCCCTCCGGGGCGCACAGCCTCCTCTTCCTTCCCCCCCCCCCCTCCCCACCAGAGTGCACAGCCTCCTCTTCCTCTCTCCCCCCAGGGCGCACAGCCTTCTCTTCCTCTCTCCCCGGGAGCACAGCCTCCTCTTCCTCCCCCCCGGAGGCACGGCCTCCTCTTCCTCTCTCCCCCCTCTCCCCAGGGCACATAGCCTCCTCTTCCTCCCTCTCTCCGGGGTGCACAGCCTCCTCTTCCTCCCCCCCCCCCCCAACCAGGGCACATAGCCTCCTCTTCCTCCCCACCCCCGGGCACACAGCCTCCTCTTCCTCCCTCCCCCCAGGTTGCACAGCCTCCTCTTCCTCTCTCCCCCCAGGGCGCACAGCTTCCGCAGCCTCCTCTTCCCCCTCCCCCCGGGCACACAGCCTCCTCTTCCTCCCTCCCCCCAGGTTGCACAGCCTCCTCTTCCTCTCTCCCCCCAGGGCGCACAGCTTCCGCAGCCTCCTCTTCCCCCTCCCCCCGGGCACACAGCCTCCTCTTCCTCCCTCCCCCCAGGTTGCACAGCCTCCTCTTCCTCTCTCCCCCCAGGGCGCACAGCTTCCGCAGCCTCCTCTTCCCCCTCCCCCCAGGGTGCACAGCCTCCTCTTCCTCCCCCCCACCCAAAACCAGGGCACATAGCCTCCTCTTCCTCCCTACTCCCAGGGTGTACAGCCTCCTCTTCCTCCCCCCCGGGGGCACGGCCTCCTCTTCCTCTCTCCCCCCTCTCCCCAGGGCACATAGCCTCCTCTTCCTCCCTCTCTCCGGGGTGCACAGCCTCCTCTTCCTCCCTCTCTCCGGGGTGCACAGCCTCCTCTTCCTCCCTCCCCCCAGGTGCACAGCCTCCTCTCTCTCCCCCACCCCCCTGGGGTGCACAACCTCCTCTTCCTCCCTGCCCGCAGGGCACACAGCCTCCTCTTCCTCCCTCCCTCCGGGGTGCACAGCCTCCTCTTCCTCCCTCCCTCCGGGGTGCACAGCCTCCTCTTCCTCCCTCCCTCCGGGGTGCACAGCCTCCTCTTCCTCCCTCTCTCCGGGGCACACAGCCTCCTCTTCCTCCCTCCCTCCGGGGTGCACAGCCTCCTCTTCCTCTCACCCCCTCCCCCCAGGGTGCAAAGCCTCCTCTCCCCCCGCCCCCAAGGGCACACAGCCTCTTCTTCCTCCCTCCCTCCGGGGTGCACAGACTCCTCTTCCTCCCTCCCTCCGGGGTGCACAGCCTCCTCTTCCTCCCTCCCTCCGGGGCGCACAGCCTCCTCTTCCTCCCTCCCTCCGGGGCGCACAGCCTCCTCTTCCTCCCTCCCTCCGGGGCGCACAGCCTCCTCTTCCTCCCTCCCCCCAGGTTGCACAGCCTCCTCTTCCTCTCTCCCCCCAGGGCGCACAGCTTCCGCAGCCTCCTCTTCCCCCTCCCCCCAGGGTGCACAGCCTCCTCTTCCTCCCCCCCACCCAAAACCAGGGCACATAGCCTCCTCTTCCTCCCTACTCCCAGGGTGCACAGCCTCCTCTTCCTCCCCCCCGGGGGCACGGCCTCCTCTTCCTCTCTCCCCCCTCTCCCCAGGGCACATAGCCTCCTCTTCCTCCCTCTCTCCGGGGTGCACAGCCTCCTCTTCCTCCCTCTCTCCGGGGTGCACAGCCTCCTCTTCCTCCCTCCCCCCAGGTGCACAGCCTCCTCTCTCTCCCCCACCCCCCTGGGGTGCACAACCTCCTCTTCCTCCCTCCCCGCAGGGCACACAGCCTCCTCTTCCTCCCTCCCCCCAGGTGCACAGCCTCCTCTCTCTCCCCCACCCCCCTGGGGTGCACAACCTCCTCTTCCTCCCTCCCCGCAGGGCACACAGCCTCCTCTTCCTCCCTCCCTCCGGGGTGCACAGCCTCCTCTTCCTCCCTCCCTCCGGGGTGCACAGCCTCCTCTTCCTCCCTCTCTCTGGGGCACACAGCCTCCTCTTCCTCCCTCCCTCCGGGGTGCACAGCCTCCTCTTCCTCTCACCCCCTCCCCCCAGGGTGCAAAGCCTCCTCTCCCCCCGCCCCCAAGGGCACACAGCCTCTTCTTCCTCCCTCCCTCCGGGGTGCACAGACTCCTCTTCCTCCCTCCCTCCGGGGTGCACAGCCTCCTCTTCCTCCCTCCCTCCGGGGCGCACAGCCTCCTCTTCCTCCCTCCCTCTGGGGTGCACAGCCTCCTCTTCCTCTCTCACCCCAGGGCACACAGCCTCCTCTTCCTCCCCCCAGGGCACATAGCCTCCTCTTCCTCTCTCACCCCAGGGCACACAGCCTCCTCTTCCTCCCCCCAGGGCACATAGCCTCCTCTTCCTCTCTCACCCCAGGGCGCACAGCCTCCTCTTCCTCCCTCCCTCCGGGGTGCACAGCCTCCTCTTCCTCCCTCCCTCCGGGGTGCACAGCCTCCTCTTCCTCCCTCCCTTCGGGGTGCACAGCCTCCTCTTCCTCCCTCCCTCTGGGGTGCACAGCCTCCTCTTCCTCCCTCCCTCCGGGGTGCACAGCCTCCTCTTCCTCCCTCCCTCAGGGGTGCACAGCCTCCTCTTCCTCCTGCTGTCCCCCCTTTCGTCCTCCTCCCCGACTCACTCAGTCACCGACTCACCTCCCTCTGCAGCCTCCCCTTAGTGACCATTTGGGGGAAGGGAGAACAAAATGTTACAATGGTACATACAGCATGTTCATCAGCCACATCTCCTAAGCTCGGACGCTACATGAGCATTGTTATACTCTAATCTTCTTTTCCCACCCTGCAGCCATGAAACTGGTTTTAAACATGAGTTCTGATGAAAGGTCATCAACCTGAAATGATAACTCTGTTTCTCTCTCCATAGATGCTGTCTGACCTGCTGAGTGTTTTCAGCATCGTCTGATTTTAGTTTTTATTTAGACATCCATAGTATTTTGCTTTTGTTTTAAACATGCAGCTGGCCAAAGCAAAAATGTGACACTCACCTTCCCTTATTCCAATGTCTGATTGGGCATCAGACAATGAACTAGTGGACGCGTGTGAACCTGCAGCTAAGTGGCCCTTTCCTCAGGGTGAGTGATCTCCCTCAGGAAGGGAACACTCCCACCCATTATACATCATTCATGGGTATTATGAACCATCTTACTCTACACAGACAAAAAATTAAAAATTAGTTTTTGCTTGTTGGTGTGTGAGAGACAAGTTGAGTGGTTTGGAGACAAGATCTAATTCACTAATTGCTATTTCACACCTCAAATCTCCAGAGTACAGATAAAAGATCTTTAAAACAATTTAGTGAGGCCTGTCTCTAATGACAACTGAGTTTTATGAGCCATTGACATTAGATTGAACCCTGACTACTCATAAACAAGCTCAGGCTATTGAGTGCATTAGTAACAATAACCAAATGGGATTTTAAAAAATCTTACATTTTAAATTTCTAATAACCTGTACAAACCTTAGCGGATCAGGTTAGGTTATTACATTTTTTTCAGCACTGTTCCGATGTCTGTGGCATTGTGGAGTTCATGCTCAGGGCTTGTGCCACCATCTTCCACGCCAACACGCTGACTTTCCGTGGCGCCCTCGACTTCTTGTTCCCTAGAAGTCGCTGATGCTTCTCCTCCACCTCATCGAGGAGTGTGCAGAGGTCTTCATCTGCAAAGTTGTGAGACTTCATCTTCTCATTGATCATTTGCTATGCCATCTTTTTTCTGTGAGTGAGTGCATGCTGTATTAACTTTCGACGGCTTTTTAAAAACTGTTCATTACTTTGCGCTGCTTTCTAAAAACTGTTTGTGCACTGCCTTCTTATAAAAAGGTTTTCAAAAGTTTTTTTACAATTAAAGTAATTTTCTACAGTTAACGTCATTTCAAGAATCAGATCTTTACTCACCTCTCTATAACACTCCTGACTGAATTGATGGCTGTGTCTTCACTATTTATAGTGCCATGTGGTCAGACTTTTTCTCAGTCAAATTCAGACACCATTCAGATGTCCTGTAGAGGGCATCGTGCCTTTTCCATCTCGCACTTCCAGCACCTTGCGGCGCAAAATATCATTGTGATTAAACATACAAGGGCAGGTCAAACTAAGGGCAGATGCCGTTAGATGCCCTACTACAGCAAATTATGGCCCATCGGGTTACTTGTGCAGCTGCACGTTGATTCTAGCAATGTACTCCAGTGCACAAGGATTCTCTGGATGGTCATAAGTAAGGTTACAAGTAACACTGCATACTGCCACTGTCCACAAGGATCAAGCACAAACTCATCACTAGACTACCAGGAATCAGGATCCCTTGCCCCACCACCACCAAACTAGATCAGCAGAAGAAGTGTAAAGAAAAAAGTATAAAGAAGCAAAAAACTGTAATGCTGCAACTCTGAAAATACATTTGTAAAACAGCTGCTATAATGTCAGTAATCTTGTTTTGGGATATCCAAATGGCATTATACATGTACAGAAAGACAAAAAGCTCACACATTACTATCTTACATAGTTACATAAAGTCTACAGCACAGAAACAAGTCATTTGGCCCAACTGGTCTATGCTGGCACTTATGCTCCACACAAGCCTCCTCAAACCCCTCTTCATCTAACTCTATTTGCATATCCTTCTATTCCTTTCTCCCTCATGTGCTTATCTAGCTTCCCCATAAATGCATCTATGCTATTTGCCTCAACTACGCCTTGTGGTAGCACATTCCACATTCTAACCACTCTCTGGGTAAAGAAGTTTCTCCTGAATTCCCTACTGGATTTATTAGTGACTATCTTTATAAGTGTAAGGAGTCGCACAACACCAGGTTATAGTCCAACAGCTTTATTTGAAATCACAAGCTTTCGGAGCTTTGCTCCTTCGTCAGGTGAAGTCTTCACCTGACGAAGGAGCAAAGCTCCGAAAGCTTGTGATTTCAAATAAAGCTGTTGGACTATAACCTGGTGTCGTGCGACTCCTTACATTTGTCCACCCCAGTCCATCACCGGCATCTCCACATCATATCTTTATAAGACACTGGTTAGGCCTCAGCTGAAGTATTGTATTCAATTCTGGGCACCACACTTTAGGAAATATGTCAAGGCTTTAGAGAGGGTGCAGAAGAGATTTACTAGAATGGTATCAGGGATGAGGGACCTGTTATGTGGAGAGACTGGAGAAGCTGGGATTGTTCTCCTTTTATTGAGAAGGTTAAGGGGAGATTTGATAGAGGTATTCAAAATCATGAATGGTTTTGATAGAGTAAATAAGGAGAAACTGTCTCCAGTGGCAGAAGGGTTGGTAACTGGAGGACACAGATTTAAGGCGTTTGGCAAAAGCACCAGAGGTGACATGAGGAAACAATGTTTTACGCAGCGAGTTGTAATGACCTGGAAGGCATTGCCTGAAAGGGTGATGGAAGCAGATTCAATAGTAACTTTCAAAAGGGAAATAGATAAATACTTGAAGGGAAAAAATTTACAGGGCTATGGGGATAGAGCAGTGGAATGGGACTAATTGGATAGTTCTTTCAAAAAGTGGGCAGAGGCACAATGGGCCGAATGGCCTCCTCCTGTGTTGTACCTACTATGATATTATGATACTATGATCTTATTTTTATGATTTCTAGTTTTGGACTCCCCCACAGAAACATTTTCTCTAAGTATACTCTATCAAACTCTGTCATAATCTTAAAGATCTCTATCAGGTCTCCCCTCAGCCTTCTTTTCTAGAGAAAAGAGCCCCAGCCTGTTCAGCCTGTCCTGATAAGTATATCCTCTAAGTTCTGGTATCATCCTTGTGAATCTTTTTTGCACCCTCTCCCATGCCTCTATATCCTTTTTATAATATGGAGACCAGAATTGTGCACAATACTCCAAGTGTGGTCTTAAACCTTGAATTGAGTCTCATTCAGTTCTCCGCTAAGAATTGAAATGACCAGTTTAGGTCACACTGGGTTCTCAATTTTCAGTTTGGTTTGCTCATCATTCCTACTCCTTTATCTTTATTCTTTGCAAATCCATTTAGTGCCTTAGTTGAGTAGTAATGAAACAACCAACTAAGGGTCATGAGTTTGCTTGACGAGCAGTCCAGCAGATTTGAGCTTACAATATAGTAGTAAATAAGAACCTGAGTCATGTTAACTAGTTAACACTCTTCTTATAAAATCATAGAAAGGTAACAGCACGGAAGGAAGCCATTCGGCCCATCGAGTCCGCGCCGGCTCTATGCAAGAGCAATCCAGCTAGTCCCACTCCCCCGCCCTATCCCCATAACCCTGGAATTTTTTTCCTTTCAAGTACTTAACCAGTTCCCTTTTGAAAGCCATGATTGAATCTGCCTCCACCGCTCGCTCTGGCAGTGCATTCCAGATCCTAACCACTTGCTGTGTAATAAAGTTTTTCCTCATGTTACCTTTGGTTCTTTTGCCAATCACCTTAAATCTATGCCCTCTGGTTCTTGACCCTTCCGCAAATGGGAACAGTTTCTCTCTACTCTACAGTCTACTCTGTCTAGACCCTTCATGATTTTGAATACCTCTATCAAATCTCCTCGCAACCGTCTCTATTCTAAGGAGAACAGCCCCAGCTTCTCCAGTCTATCCACGTAACTAAAGTCCCTCATCCCTGGAATCATTCTAGTAAATCTCTTCTGCACCCTCTCTAAGGCCTTCACACCTTTCCTAAAGTGCGGTGCCCAGAACTGGACACAATATTCCAATTGTGGCCGAACCAATGTTTTATAAAGGTTCATCATAACTTCCATACTTCTGTCTCTATGCCTCTATTTATATAACCCAGGATGCCGTATGCTTTTTTAACCGCTTTCTCAACCTGCCCTGCCACCTTCAACGATTTGTGCACATATACCCCCAGATCTCTCCGTTCCAGTACCCCTTTTAGAGTTGTGCCCTCTAGTTTATATTACCTCTCCTCATTCTTCCTGCCAAAATGTATCACTTCACATTTTTCTGCATTAAATTTTATCTGCCACATGTCCGCCCATGCCACCGGCCTGTCTATGTCCTCTTGAAGTCTATCACAATCCTCCTCACTGTTTACTACCCTTCCAAGTTTTGTATCATCTGCAAATTTGAAAATTGTACCCTTTACACCCAAGTTCAAGTCATTAATATATATCAAGAAAAGCAGTGGTCCCTGCTTGAGGCAGATGCCAACTATCCAACCTATTTGATTACTTTTATTCCTTAATGATGTTACTTCAAAAGATAGATATATACATATATATATATGTAAATTCATAAACAAGCCACTTGTTAGAAATGTATTTATTAATGAAAGAAATTTAAAGATTGAAGACCTATTTTAGTTCATGTTAAATGTTTATTCAATCTAATCATAGCTTGTTATTAAATCCACTGCCTAGAAATTTCATCAGGGCTCACAGAAAGACTGAATACAATAAAAAAGGATCAACTGCTTACTTTTTTGCTGTGGGCTATATTCGCTGTCATAAACTCATTAACCATTAAATGAACAGGAGGAAATTGTTATCAGCTAGAATAGATGGTATTTTCAAATGGGAGGTAGCAAATAGAGATTTATTTGCTTAAAATGTGAGTTTCAAATAAATACCCTTTTAAAAATTAAATGTATATATCATTGATGAAAGCTCTGCTTTGCAATTTTCATGGAAAAATAGATTCACTGACTGATTTCCCCAAATACTGCTAGAAATCCCAGAATCCATGAAGTAAGAACAGAATTTGACATATTTAACAACTTTAAGTTGAATCATCTGGGAGGAGAGGGAATGGGGAATGCTGCAGAAATTAAAAGTCTGGTGCACTCTTAAAGGGAGGCAGCATAGAAACTTAGAAAATAGGAGGAGTAGAACATTCGGCCCTTCGAGCCTGCTCTGCCATTCAATATGATCATGGCTGATCCTCTATCTCAATACCATATTCCCGTTCTCTCCCCATTTTCTTGCATTCTTCTTGCCTGTTGCTACCAGCAGTGACAAAAACCCTATTACTTAAATCAATAACTTAAAAATTCCAAGGGTTTACCTGGAGTCCCACATAAGAGACTGTTAGCTAAGATAGAAGCCCATGGAATTGAGGGAAAAGTACGGACTTGGTTAGGAAGTTGGCTGAGCGAAAGGCGACAGAGCGTAGGGATAATGGATAGGTACTCACATTGGCAGGATGTGACTAGTGGAGTCCCGCAGGGATCTGTCTTGAGGCCTCAATTATTCACAATATTTATTAACGACTTAGATGAAGGCATAGAAAGTCTCATGTCTAAGTTTGCTGATGACACAAAGATTGGTGGCATTGTAAGCAGTGTAGATGAAAACATAAAATTACAAAGGGATATTGATAGATTAGGTGAATGGGAAAAACTGTGGCAAATGGAATTCAATGTAGACAAATGTGAGGTCATCCACTTTGGATCAAAAAAGGATAGAACAGGGTACTTTCTAAATGGTAAAAAGTTAAAAACAGTGGATGTCCAAAGGGACATAGGGGTTCAGGTACATAGATCATTGAAGTGTCATGAACAGGTGCAGAAAATAATCAAGAATGCTAATGGAATGCTGGTCTTTATATCTAGAGGACAAGAGTACAAGGGGGCAGAAGTTATGCTGCAGCTATACAAAACACTGGTTAGACTGCACATGGAATACTGTGAGCAGTTCTGGGCACCGCACCTTCAGAAGGACATATTGGCCTTGGAGGGAGTGCAGCGTAGGTTTACTAGAATGATACCCGGACTTCAAGGGTTAAGTTACGAGGAGAGATTACACAAATTGGGGTTGTATTCTCTGGAGTTTAGAAGGTTAAGGGGTGATCTGATCGAAGTTTATAAGATATTAAGGGGAACAGATAGGGTGGATAGAGAGAAACTATTTCCGCTGGTTGGGGATTCTAGGAGTAGGGGGCACAGTCTAAAAATTAGAGCCAGATCTTTCAGGAGCGAGATTAGAAAACATTTCTGCACACAAAGTGTGGTCGAAGTTTGGAACTCTCTTCCGCAAACAACAATTGATGCTAGCTCAAATGCTAAATTTAAATCTGAGATAGATAGCTTTTTGGCAACCAAAGGTATTAAGGGATATGGGCCAAAGGCAGGTATATGGAGTTAGATTACAGATCAGCCATGATCTTATCAAATGGCGGAACAGGCTCGAGGGGCTGAATGGCCTACTCCTGTTCCTATATTCCTATGTTCCTATGGATGCCAGATGACCAAAAAAAAACAAAGGAAGGGAGAATTGGAGCTTTTTCTGAAAAACCATTGGCGCCTGAAAATTCTGTATGTGGTCCCCAGTGGTAGGTCAGCAAAACCCAAGAGAAATGGTGCAGAATTTAAAACAACCACTTCCGTTTCCCATACATTTATCCTAAATCATTCTTGATGCCTGTATTTGATAAATGTTTGAATAATACCATTACACAGTCCCCAAGAGGTACTAAAATCTCTGCTGTTTACAGCAGGCAGTTCCAAGGCTAGGTTTTCCTGAATGCAGCCCATGATGGCGCTGGCTGCCTCAGGGCAAACCAATCTTGTATGGGGGCCTTTAGCTGGCATTAGGCCCCTAATTTGCATTTGCAAAGGTTCCAGAGCCCATTTCAGGCCTGGGTCCTGGTCATCGATTTTTTCCTTCACCAATATGGCGGGTGGCGTACTTTCACCCAGAAATGTGCGCACATCCTGCCCGGTATATTGGGGGCTTAGTAGGCCGGTTAGCGGCCAAAAACGGGTGCTGCATGACTGAATTTATCGGCCAACTTTTCTAACAACTACTCTTTGTTTCCTACCCTTCAGCCAGTTTCTTATCCATTCCAAGGGTTTACCCTAAATCCACATAACTTTGCGTTTAATTAATAGGGGGTGATTTTTGTCTCCCTATTGCCCCGTTTACACCTAAAAGCAGAGTGGTAGAGGATGGAGGACCGATCTGTCATGTTCCCGCTTATTGTCCACCTTTTCTGATTTTCGGATGGACCTCGATTTAGGGGGCCAATTCTCCCACCAGAAACAGGTGGGGGCCTGATTAATATATGAAAATCAGGGTTAAATGACGCAGTGAAGACCCAGACGTCATTTTTGTCTCTAACCCTGTTGTTACCACTAGTTCCTCAACCTACCCACAAACCATGGGCGGTGCAAGTCGGGAGGAGGCCATTTCCTGCAGTGTTTAATGGGATTCTCACCCCTATCAGCTAAAATGTTGGAAAGTATCGGGAGACATTTTGCTTCTATTACATTGTGTTTTTTTGCTACTAGACTATTTGAAAATGCTGGTAGTGGCTGTACAATGTTCTAAGCTCTTAAGGAGCTTCTTTGCAATGCACTTTTTTCTTCTGGCAAGTCCACTCTGGCTAGAGGATGAGGAGGAGGAGCAGCAGCAGGAACACTAGGGAGGAGCAAACAGAGCTACAATGGTAGGGAAACCAAATAGAAGGAGGCGTGCTCACAGGAGTCTTTACCTCCCATCAGTGTTTATAGGCCCAGGACAATGTACCTACACTTCTCTGAGGAGCAGAGCAAAAGGAGCAAAGTTGTGTCATCTCCTGCAACAAGATGTGGAACCAACTGCCACAACTAGCACTGCATTGCCTGTTGCATTCAAGGCTTCCTTTCTTTGCTTCCTGGTCATTCCAGGCTGCCACAGCGGATATCAGCAACATCAGTCAGTCTGCAGTGCACGCTTGTATTAAGCTAGTGACTGATGCCATATTTGCTAACACTTTCGCTAAATTCCCCATTGACATCTGGAAGCAGCAGGATAGGGATCTAGGGTTGAACTTCCCTCATGTCCAGGACCTCATTGCCTGCATCCATGTTACCCTGCCAGCCCCTTTACACGGACCCACTGCATTCATGAATCGCAAGGGCTTCCACTACATTCATTGCCAACTGGTGTGTGATCACTAGCAGCACGTCATGCAGGTCTGTACCCGCTTTCCTGGCAGCTGCCATGAAACTTTTATATTACGACAATCCTTCATCCCCCATCTTTTGCCCCTGCACAGCAGGTGAGAGGCTGGCTGCTTGAGGACAAGGACTATCCCCTGCAAATTGACACCTGCCTCCTCTCAGCAACCCACACTCAGTGGACGAATTGTGCTACGGTAAGATCCATGGTGCAACGAGAGCTGTGAACGAGCCGAGCAATGGAGTCCTCATGCCTAGGGAGGTTCTGCATTACAGCCCAGAAAGAGTGTCCTGAATGATAATGATTTTCTGCAACAGGGATAGCGTCTGGAGTCACCATTGAACGGGCACCTTCAGCATTTAATCGGGCCTCCCACTGACTGCATTGGGTGGGTGGAGCAGGCGCCTCACCCACCTGATATACGCCCAAATTGAAAATTTTCCCTCATTGCCTTTCATGTTGAACTTTATCAAAAGTCTCTTGGAAGTCGAGCTACACCACATCACAGTCCACTTTGGGTTGTCACTTCCTCAAAGATGTTGAGGAGATTGGTCAGTTAGGACCTTCTCCTTCTGAATCCATTCTGACTGCTGTTAACTATGTTATTGTTGTACAAATTATCCTCAGTTTACTCCTGATAATCAATTCCATTATTTTACATGGAATGGAAGTAAGACTAATGGGTCTGCAGTTGCCTGTAGTCCCAGCAGTCATAAAGAGTAACCAGGTAAAAGCAAAGAACAAATAGGATCATGAGAATCTAAGTGCTAGGAGAAAAAAAATAATAAAACAGGCCAGAAATGGTTGAACAACTGATGAATCAATCTTCTTTCTGACCTTTTTTATTTACTCCTGTGTATACTGCTCAGTGCTTAGCAAACCTGGATCTTTGGAAGCAACAGGGACCCAGATTTAAGACTGGAAAAAGAGTCAGGAAGCTTGTAATAGTGGGATCTTCTCTGCCTATGCCTCACCAGTGAAAATGCACGTCATGCCCAAAAAGGGCAGAGACCCATCATCACAGGTCTTACCCCTTTATTCAGTCCATTACATCTCATGAACTAGAGATAGGGCATTGTAAAAGCATCCTTCTTGTCTGCCTTTTCTGGTGGTTCAGGTGGATGTTATCTGGCACTATTCAAAGAAGAGCAGGGACTTCCCCTGGCAATCAAGATTCCTCCCTGAATCAACACTGCTCCGATTAACTGATCATTCATCTCAGTGCAGTTTGTGGGACATTGCTGGTATAGTTTGGGTGATGTGTTTGCTTGTCCAACAAGTCACTGTATGTCAAAAGTAATTCACTGCATGTGAAGTGCTTTGAGATGTTTTAACATGATAGCATGCTGTATAAAAGAAAGTAATACATTTATTTAATTAGTGGCTCTATGTCCTTTGCTGCAGATTAATTATAGATACATCATAATTACATGAATTGCTCAACATCCAATAATATAAATAGTCTCTCCATAGATAAATCCATCATATCCACATCTAAAGTCATTGTTTGACACCATTTTTATGTATTTGGGTTTATACTAGATATGCTATTCAGGTTCAGCGTCATCGACCACCCCCGTAAGTGAACCTTATGTCCCCTATGGACTGGAGTGAGTGTTTACCAGCCCAACTATCTAGGTAAGTAATCGGAGTCAAATGGAAAACCCTTGCCAGTGTACTCTGGCTGACTGGAATGTGCCACATGATTCTTCTCGCCTTTGGTAGGCAGATTGAATCTACACTCTATCAGACTGAGATTCAGGCTATAAATCAGCAGACGATTTATTTAAATAAAGCAGGTAAATTAACAGTATTCAGGGTAAAATAGTATAGTCTACAAATTCTAGCCCGGGATTGGGGGGGACCGGAATTCTGACCGACTTATGGTGGAGAGGGCGGATTTGAGGTTGAACTCGATCTGCCGCATTTCCGCCCCATTTAACTTACCTTTAAAATTCTGACTTAGGGTGGGTGCTTCTTCTATTCGCCCATCCTACAACGCAGCAGCATTTTGGTAGCTGGGGCATTTACAGGATAACCTGGGAACTTTGCCTGTTGCACCCTTTTTATGTCCAGCAGTTCTATCATGAGCTTACGAAAGACCAAAGATATAAATCTGCAAAAGCCAAAAAAACATTTTCTTACCTTAATCTTCAGCCTGCTAAGGGTCTCGGGCTTTCCTCCTTGGAGCAGCTAGGTGCAACTCTGAGATTCTGGCAGCACAGCGAGATACCTCTGTTGCTACAGCCACGAGTCACCTGCTCCGATTATTCTAATGACCCTCTTGTCATAATTTGGACGGGGTGGTGATGAGGCTAAAGCAATGAGCCGAAGTCCCATTATATCACACTTCCACCACTCTGAACGGGCTTGTGCAATTTTGAGACTCATATGTTACAGTACTAACTTTAGCAAGCTTTACTCTTCTCCTCGATCGAGTTATCAAAAATAATAAAGATCCTTCTAGTTGAGCTAGCTGTCAACATACATTGAACCTTGATAGTAGATGTTCACTCCTTATATGGAGAAATATGACCAGAGAGTCATTAAATAAGTGCAGCCTCTCTGCTGGCTCGAGACTAATGATTTGGGTGTCCACAACCCCAGGTAAACCCATATTAGAAACTTCTGGCCACAGAACTATCCATTTAAAGACTGCAGCCACTTATTGACTTTGCCTCTTGTCAGGTCTGGGACACAGCTGTCAATCAAAACCATTCACCCTGGCTGCCTTGATTCTTTGATTTATACCAGATAACTTGAACTACTTATGATAGCTGATAATTAACACATCAAGCCTGCTGTCAAAATATTTGAGAGAATGACACTAATGCGCCTGCATTCAGTTGTCATTAGAACATTAAACCTTGTTTGATGGAAACTGTTAGTGGATTAAGATCTGACCTCCATGGTGGCCTAGGGCCGTGGACTTCCGACTGTCCTCCCGAGAGCTCTAACTTTTGGGCGGGTGTATTCCCTATCTTTATATTATTCAGCTGGGTGTTCTGTACATAACCACCTCTGGTCTTATCTCCCAGTTGTAAGTCATCTCACCGTGCTGACGCCACATTAGCAACTCAAAATAAGTTGTTTTATATAGCGTAACTAGTCACTCTGACCTTCATCTCTGTTTTGTAAACTGTTTGTTCCTTTGAGAAACGCGTGGCCTTTCTTACCTGAGACCCCCATTCGTCCTTGCACGCCCCCCCCAATGTTGGTTTCTTAGCAACTACATCTGAACCACCTCCTGTCACTAATGTTATCTATTCAATGGCCTCCCTGATGTTCTGCTGTGTGAGCTTGTCTTTATTCTCACACAGATGCTGAACTCCACCCCCCTCCAACATCTGCCCTTTTGCTAAAATGCTTGGGAGCTCTATGCCAGCTCTGCAAGATGGGATACTTGACTATTCCTAGTTTTAAACCATATTCTTAAAATCCCTCCTCTTGAACCTGAATGAAACCACTTTGGCTCAATTTTCACTTTATCCCTCAACTTTCTTCTTGAATTTACATTTCATTAACATTAGGTTTACATAAGCACAAATAAAGATTAAAGAAGCACAAATATTGCTTCTAAGGTTCATTTGGTTAATATTACACATCATGATAAAGTCATAGTACACTGTACAGAAAATTACAGTGTACCATATTATCAATAAATCATGGACTTAAAGGATTCTCCAGTTCTCCTTTTACCAATATCCATCTTGTGGATATTTTTGTTAGTATTATTTCTCCCTAACCAAATGTAATTGTTAACACAAAGGAACCTAACCCTGAATTTTGGAAATCTAAATTTCTATGTCCCTCTTTACTTTAATTTAAATACCTCTCATAGGTACCAGTGTTTCCGATTGTTTAATTGTTCATCGGTTTCTTTATAGAGCATGTGTCAGTGCCGTGCTTAAAAGGTTTCCTCACTCTCCTGAGCCACATTAACCATTTCATGTCGTCCTGTTGTCAAGTAACTGAGCATGTCTGAGACCCGTTCTTCAGTGCATCTTCATCACACACTTTTGCATACTACTTGCCTTTACAGTCTGGGCCAATATCCCTATACATTTTCTTGTTTATTTTATTAAATTCTTCTTGGATTGCTTTCATTATCCCAATTTGAGAGAGTAGTATTGTAGGACTGGCAGGACCTGTCAATGTACAATTTTATTCCCCCTCAAAGTATTTTCTTCCTTGATACACAGCATTGGACAGGAACCATTTAGACTGGACTCCTTTTGTTTTAAAATATAATTTGATTATCCCCTTAAACTACAGATAATTTTTCCCTTCTCAAATACTTGAACAGCAATTCATATCAATGTATCTCATCAATTCCAATTTCAGAAACAAGTTATGTCCAGGCTTTGTGGTTTTATAATAGAGACAGAAGTGCTTGTAATTACTTCTGGCAAAATGTTTTCAAAAGAGGAAAAGCAACATGGTCAAGGCTTTTTAAAAATTCATTCATGGGATGTGGACGTCGCTGGCAAGGCCAGCACTTATTGCCCATTCCTAATTGCTCTTGAGAAGGTGGTGGTGAGCCACCTTGGAGTTCCAGAATTTTGACCCAGCAACGACGAAGGAACACCGATATATTTCCAAGTCGGGATGGTGTGTGACTTGGAGGGGAACGTGCAGGTGGTGTTGTTCCCATGCGCCTGCTGCTCTTGTCCTTCTAGGTGGTAGAGGTCGCAGGTTTGGGAGGTGCTGTCGAAGAAGCCTTGGCGAGTTGCTGCAGTGCACCTTGTAGATGGGACACACTGCAGCCACAGTGCGCCGATGGTGAGGGGGTGAATGTTTAAGGGGGTAGATGGGGTGCCAATCAAGTGGGCTGCTTTGTCCTGGATGGTGTCAAGCTGAGTGTTGTTGGAGCTGCACTCATCCAGGCAAGTGGAGAGTATTCTATCACACTCCTGACTTGTGCCTTGTAGATGGTGGAAAGGCTTTGGGGAGTCAGGAGGTGAGTCACTCAGCTTCTGACCTGCTCTTGTGGCCACAGTATTTATGTGGTTGGTCCAGTTAAGTTTCTGGTCAGTGTTGACCCCCAGGATATTGATGGTGGGGAATTCGGCGATGGTAATGCCATTGAATGTCAAGGGGAGGTGGTTAGACTCTCTCTTGTTGGAGATGGTCATTGCCTGGCACTTGTCTGGCGCAAATGTTACTTGCCACTTATCAGCTGATGATTGCTTTTCCTTCTCTGTGTAATTTTGAATTTTTAAATCCAAGTCTTAAGTCTTAGTCCAAAATATAACCACTCTGTGACATTTGATATCTGCCGATATCTGCAGATAAGGTCTTAAATTCTTAACACCTTTCGTACGTTTCCTTCACCAACACTTTTGCGGTCCCAAAAACCCATGGTCCCCTATTTAAAAAGAAACACAGAAAATCCATTGTGGCTCTTGAGAGCCCAAGTGGTTAAAAACAACAAAATGTTTTTTTTCTCTCTCTCACCCTTTATCCCGGGACCAGAGAGGACTCCACACATGTTTCTGTGAATGAATCTAATTACCTCACTCTAGGAGGAATAGACAGCAAAGGGAGCACAAAAGTGATGCCCAATATTTCCTCCTATCACATGGGGAAATATCCATTTACACTAAGAAACTTATTTTAATAAATGCAAAGGTTGTTGCTTGGTGAAATAAAAACAGATGTCGGTGTCTTTGGAAGGGTTTAACTTATTTGCAGAAAAAAATAAACAACTGACATAGCTTGCGTCAACTCAGCTTCCATGTAAATTTTTTAAAATCTTTCGTGTCAGGGAAGATAATATTTTGTTCATCTTAGATTTAGTTAATCCAACATTTCTGGATTGTTGTCATAGAGACAGGAGATTCGGATTAATTTCTTCCACTTTTAATTGAAGGACGCATTAGCCTTCTTGGCTAAACAAAATCTTTGTAACACTACATAAAAGAGAACACAAAGCAAACATTGTGAAAAGAAAGCACTAACACAGGCTTTTAACAGAGACAGTATACTGAAAACAAAAACACATCTGTAGCTGGTAACTTTCTACTGATTTTTACCTAATTCCTTTACAGCCTCTGTCTGCTGTAAAGGACTCATTTTAACTCCTCGCCATAGTTAATTAATACTCATTTTAACTCCTCGTTCTCCTACACAATTTCTTTCCTGTTCACTTTTGCTGAGAACATAAATTATCCAGTGCACTCGATGTCATTTAGCAGAATTTCTCGTTACTGTTTTGCAACAAAAGGGTTGTTAATACTTCAACAATTACTTCCGTTTGATTCTGGCCTGAGTGGTTATTAAACAACAAGCTTTAATGGATTGACTTACAATACAACTGTCTTCAGCTTACATTAAATGACAAGCAATTAACACAACCTGGTTTGCTCGCGGACTAAGATCTGACCTCCATGGCAGCCAGCAGCGGTGAACTTCCAGCTGTCCTCTCGAGAGCTCTAACTATTGGGAGGGAACATGCCCTATCTTCATACTATTCAGCTGCATTGTTCTGTGCGTAAGTATCTCTGAGCTTATCGCCGAGCCGTAAGCCATCCCATCGTGCTGATGTCACGTTAGCAACTCAAGATAAGCTGTTTAAGATAACGTAACTAGTCACCCCGACCTTCATCTCTGTTTTGCAAACTGTTTGCTCCTTTGAGGAATGCGTGGCCTTTCTTATCCGAGTACAGCCTCCTATTTGGCGTGGCATGACCTCACACAGCAGAACATCAGCGAGGTCCCAGAATAGATAACATTAACATCAGAAGATGGTTTACACCAAAAGAAGAGATGTGGTTGGTAAGAAATTGATAATCTAAGATGCTTGGGAGTTCAATGCCAGCTATGCGAGATGGGATACTTGACTTCTCCTAGTTTTAGCCATATTCTTACAGAAACCAAAATTCAAATGTATATTAATTAACTATGGCCAGGCGGACCAAAATATTAATTCTTTTAACTTAGAGAAACAGCTGACAGAAACTAGCCCTGTGTATGTTGTAGCCAACAATAAAGAAATGAACTGATAAACTAACACATTTATTATGCACAAAAATGCTTAATTTTTGTCATGACCATCACCATTTCCATAAATGAGGAGGACATAAATGTGGATACCAATGGCAACACATCTGATAGGGGACTGACACATCCTAACAAGAAACAGTTTCAAAGTCCACATCAGTAATTGTTCTGTCAAGTGGGGGAGACACCAAAGGGTGGATTTTTCTTTTATAGTGTTTGGACGTAAAAGATTATCTGGGCAAAGCACAAAGAGGAAAATTGGGTGGGGAGGATTGCAAGCCCAGAATGGAGCCTGGCCAATTTTCTGTTCATAGAAAATTTGGCAGTCCCTGTTATGGGCGTGTGGTCCTCCCCACACCATCTTCCTCCATGTGTTCCACCTAAGCCATCCTTTACACCCAACTGCTTTAAGATGAAAGTTTCTCCTTATATTTCTGGCAGTGTCCTTTACAGAGTGCACTCCATATCGCAATACAATATCTGAGGGAATAATTTTAACTTTCGGCGATAGGGTGAAGCAGCTGATATACCAGATCGGCCAAGTGTTCTACACCTTTCCTGATTTTCCTTTCCATTGGATAATTGGGAGAGGTATATGGAAAGCAAAAAGGGAAGAGGTGTATAACGGGTGGCTGATCAGATAGCGGCATTTTACCCTATCGCCAAAAATTTAAATGACCCCCATTAAATGTTCTTCAGTGGAAGACAATGGGCCGATTTTGCTGTAAAAATAATGGTGAGGCTAACAGCACTCACCGTTATTTATGAACAAATTGGATAGCAATTTCTGGCAACCACACATGCGCAGTTAAACACAGAAATCCTGAAGTTGCCCTCCGAGATGCAATGCTCCTCCAAAAGCTGTGTGAAAACAGCATCTCGCTGTCTGGCTCTCCATTTAAATGTATTGAACAGCGTGAAGTTACTGTATTGAGCGTCACAGATACGGATTAAACTTGCCAACAAAAGTTAAGTCAAGTCATCTCAAGTCTAAGTACCATTTTAACAGTGTGGTAAGTCTTAATTACTGCCAAACAACCTCTCTGGCACTGAAAATTAACTTCTACAAGTGTGAAGTCTCATTCCTTCAGATTTTAATTATTGGTGGATATTTAAAAACAAATTTAAAAAACAAAGTAACTTTTTCTTTCTGTCTCTTTTATCTCTGTCTCTTAATTCAACCTTTCTTATCCTCTCTTTATTTTGCTTTCTGTACCTGGTTTGCCATTGAATTCACTATTCTAACTTACACTTCCTGGTTCTGACCTCTGCGCTGTTATTAACGATGCTTCAATATGATTGGTTAAGGAGATGTACAGCTGCTTGCCCTGTTCACACAGGTCCCCGATGCCCCATAGAGAGCACAGTGCTTATTTAATCTTGAACTTACAGGAACTTGCCATGCAAAAGCTCACAGAAAATCTATGGATAAGTATAAGTCTGACAGATGGCTAGTGTCGTTCGTTCGCTGCTCACAGCAAAACCGGCCCATTGTGACATATAAGCCAGAGTTGACAGATGCTGGCCCTTTGTAGACAGAAGAACAAAGTCTTGCTTAATTCATTATGCACTGCAAGGAAAGTGAAGAATTATTTAATGAAAAAACAGAAAAAAGGAAATAAACAACTTTGGTCCATCAAAGGAGGCTGTGCTGATCTTAGGAAAACAGGAAGTACAGGATCAAAAAATGACTTTGCAATCCATCTAACTGGTCCCAAAAACTAATACATCTCAATTGTTCACTCCCTTTTACAATCTATCTAATTCTCCCTTAAATTTACTGAGAAACAAAAACATCTAGGGGGTGATTTTACCACCCGCTATCGGGTGCGTTCTCGGCGCGGGGGCCCCGAAAATCGGGGAATCCCGGAGCGGGACCGGATCCCGTCTCGATCCCGCCCACTTCCGGGTTCCCCACGGACGCGCCGGCGTGTGTGCGCAGCCCCCGCTGGTGGGAATCCTGTAGGCAATTAAAGCCAGCGGGATGCCACTTGACAACATTTAGTTAGGTATTTCAGGTCATTAACTGACCTGATTAAGGGATTAAGTGGGATTTTGGAACAAAGTGGGACTGTTTCCCACACTGGGGGAAACACTCCCAGTTCAAATGGACGTGTTGCAGCTGTCAGCCTGTGGCAGCTGCAAAGGTCCATTTGACAGGTGGGGTGGGGGAGACCCTCACCCATTGCAGGAGGCCACTCTGTCACTTTGGACAAAGTTTGGCCTTCAACACCCTCCTCCAAACAATCAAATTCACCAACTTGCACACTTACCCCGGTGTCCAGACACATGTACCTACCTTGCAGACCCCCTCAGATGTACATCTTCCGGATGGGGGCCGCCGTAGCTGCAGTCATGACCTCCTCAGAGGGCGAACAGCATCACCAGCCTCGCTGGCCACGCCGTCCACCTCTGACACGTGGAGCTCCACAACACAGTGCTGTGACACATGCACAGCAGGAGGGAGGGCTGTCGCAGAGGGCACTACCCTCGCCACAGGGTCCACAGACCGAGGCTGAGCTTCCTGGACCTCTCTGAGCAGCAGTGCACACGGACGCTCAGAGTCATTCGACATGTAGTCGTGGACATCTGCAGCCTCCTTCATGCCGAGCTGCACCCGGCTGGCCCGAGCACCATCTTCTTACCTGTCGCTGTCAAAGTCACCACTGCCCTCAACAACTTCTCCTCCGCATCCTTCCAGGGTGCCACCGGGGACATCGCCGACGTCTCTCAGTTGTCTGCACAAAAGAGCCCTGCAAATACACCTACACCCACTCTGCAGTGACACACTGGGTGGCATCAGTTGTGGGTCTTCATTGTGATCCTCAGGAAAGGGCATTATTGCACAAACCAGACAAGATTCGCAAAGACGTGGCAGTAGTGATGCCAATATAATATGTGATGTGAGTTGCTCAGAAATTAAATAAATGTAAAAACCATGACAAACCCTCAAACACCCTTGTGCATCCCCTTCATGCTCATGACACATTTGCCTTACGCTGCCTACTGCACATACATAATGCATGCCCTGTGAAAGAGATGCATGAGAGGGTGAGTATGAGATAGAGCCATGAGATTGTATGAGGATTGGGTTGAGTGGTAGTGGTGGGATGAGTACTGGCGAGGTGAGTAAGTGCAGGTAAGATGAGGATGAGGTTTGAGTAGGTGTGAGGGGTGATGTGACTGAGTAGTGTTGGCAGTGCAGAAGGAGGTGTGGGGTGGGGGCGGTGATGTGGCAGACGGAGTGTAGGGGAATGAGTAAGTGTACTCACTTTGGCTGACCTACTTAGGTCATTGCAGCGCCTCCTGCACTGTATGCAGGTGGGCGATATGTTGGTGGTGCAGGTGACCTCCTCTGCCACCTTGAGCCAGGCCTTCTTGGTGGCAAAGGCAGGCCGCTTCCTCCCGCCTGCCAGGGGGAAGATCTCTGTCCTCCCCCTCCTCCTCACCCCATCCAATGATACCTGGAGTGAGGCATCATTAACCTGGGAGCAGCCTTCCCCCTGGGCTGCTCCATGCTGTAATTTTTCCTATTCCTTGCAGCATCAGTCAGTGGAGGACTGCCCCTTTAAATAGAGCTCTTCCAGCTGACAGACCTTACTGCACATGTGCAGTCCGCCCGACGCGCAGCTCAGCAGCGGGGAACCCGGAAGACCAGGTAAGTGGATCCAATTCGCCTGCGATTGCGCGTGGGGCAGACTGATTTCATCGGGCGCGTTACCCACGCGCCCAAAAGACCCCCCACTGTGAACCCGCCGCCCTGGTAATATCGAGCCCCTAGTATCCAAGTATAGGAGACCTCCAAAAACAAGTACAAATGCATTAGCAGCCAGAAATAATAATCCAGCAACTAACCTGTAAATCCTGCATGATCCCTTTAAATAGCGCTGGTGGTAGCCCTCCATGCTGTTTACGACCTGTTCAGCTGTGCAAGGTTAAGACAGTGTGTTGGCTGGAGCATTGAGTTCCAAAATTGTTTCTGTCCCTTTAAATCAACGTTGCACACTGATCTAATGCATATTCTCCTTACTTCACATGCTGCCGGCATTTGCTATTTGCGCATGCGCAAACGCCTTTACCAAGATGGCATCCGGTGGACATCACACTGGAAGCGTGCGCGCGCATTCTGGATGCCATTTTGGGTCATTAGGAGGCCGTGTAGCACCTACAAAACGAGCGCTACGCGGCACAATTTATAGCCCTTTCTGTTAAAAAGCCTGTCAGAAACAATAGTAAAAATGATAGTTTAAAGATTTAAAAAAGGGATAAGAGCAGAGTTCAGATCACAAACAGTGATATAGATACTCCGGGTGAAGGGAATACTAAAATCACTGAAGTAGTTACAGCAGGAGTGACGAATAAGAAACGTGTCAAGTTAAATGGTGTGAGAAAGACAGTATCAGGACAGAAAGATGGGTTAGGGTCTCTTGCCCAAATAGAATTTTAGATACTAATGCACAGAAATAAATTGAGTAAATTAGTGGCCAAATTTAGCTTAGAGTGTATGACATGGTGGCCATTACTGAGTCATGGCTGCAAGCTGATCATGATTGGGAGTTACATTATTCTTTAAGGTCTTTAGAAAGGATAGGGAAACTGGAAGAGGAGAAGGAGGGATAGCCTTATTGATTAAAGATACTATTACAACATTGGTAAGAGAGGATATAGGTAAGGGAAAGCAATCAGCGGAGACTCTATAGTTAGAATTGAGGAATAAGAGAGGATTTAAAGCTGAGAGGGGAGCTCTCTACTGGCCTCCTGATATCAGCAATGAAGCGACAGAATGTTTTAATTCAGAGATTAGAGACGCTTGTAGCAAAAGCAGAATTGTTTTAATGGAAGACTTTAATTTTCATATAGATTGGGAAGAGCAGAGTAGCTCAAGTCAGAAAGGTAGTGAATTTCTTGAGTGCGTTCAAGATAGTTTTCTGGAGTAATATGTTCTAGAACCAACAAGAGGGCAGGCCATACTAGATTTAGCAATGAATAATGAGCCAGACTTAGTTAATAATCTAACAGTAAGGGAACATTTATCTAACAGTGATCATAATATGATTGAATTTAATGTTAGGTTTGAAAAGGAGAAACTTAATGCAGTTGCTAAGATTCTATCTAGATTTTGGTAAGGCTAACTTTAAAGGGATGATTGTAAACAATTTTACAACACCAAGTTATCGTCCAACAATTTTATTTGAAATTCACAAGCTTTCGGAGGCTTCCTCCTTCCTCAGGTGAATGTTGTGGAAATGAAATCCTCGAACCCTTCGCATTTATAAATCACAGAACAATACCTGGTGATTACAGATAGTCTTTCCAACTGCCCGTTGCCAAGGCAATCACAGTGTGCAGACAGAGAGGTGTTACCTACAAGGCCACCGAATATACAAACAACCAAAAAAAAACAGAGAGAGAGATGCAGAAACATAGAAACATCCGGAAGGAAGAGAAAGACAGCAAATGACCCGTTACATTAAAAACAGATAACATTTGTTCGCTGGTGGGGTTACGTGTAGCGTGACATGAACCCAAGATCCCGGTTGAGGCCGTCCTCATGGGTGCGGAACTTGGCTATCAATTTCTGCTCGACGATTTTGCGTTGTTGTGTGTCTCGAAGGCCGCCTTGGAGTATGCTTACCCGAAGGTTGGTGGCTGAATGTCCTTGACTGCTGAAGTGTTCCCCGACTTTAAAGGGATGAGACAGAGACTGACAACAGCAAACTGGTCAAAACTGTTATCAAGTAAAACTACAGATGAACAGGGGGAGGTGTCCATAACAGAATTTAGCTTAATACAGGACCAGCATATACCCCTAAGGGAAAAAGCTCTACTTACCAAATAATACAGCCATGGTCAACAAAAGAGGTGAGAGGTAACATAAAACCATAAAGGAAAGAGCATACAAAATTGCAAAGAATAGTGTAGATCCACAGGACTGGGAGAGATATAAAGAACAGCAAAGGGAGATAAAATAGATTGCAAGAGCTGCAAAAAAGGAATACGAAAAGAAACTTGTGAGGAATATCAAGATTAACACAAAAAGTGTTCACAATTATATTAGAAGATAAAGGGTAGTCAAGGGTAATGTGGCCCTTTACAAACAGGTGTGGGTAATATTGCAAATGAAAATAAGGAAATGGCAGACATGTTGAATAATTACTTTGTGTCAGTCTTCACTGTAGAGGAAAAGGATAATATACCTGACATTCTAGGGAAACTAATAATGTATCAAGGACTGGAACTCACTAAAGTTAACATAAGCAAGTAAACAGTGTTCGAAAAAAAAATGGCACTAAAGACTGACAAATCCCCAGGACCTGATGGTTTCCACCCACGGTTTTAAAGGAAGTAGGTGAGGAAATTACAGATCCTTTAGCCATAATCTTCCAAAGCTCTCTCAATTCAGGAATTGTCCATTTAGATTGGAAAATTGGTGCGAGAGAGACACCAGAATATTAAAGGCACGTTAGTTTAACATCTGTTGTGGGGAAGTTATTGGAATCTAAAATTAAGGATAGAGTGACTGAGCACTTCAAGAAATTTGAGCTGATTAGAGCGAGCCAACATGGATGTCTAAAGGGTAGGTCATGTCTAATGAACCTAATTGAATTTTTTGAGGAAGTAACTAAAGTGGTAGACAGAGGAATGTCTATCTATGTAGTTTATGTGGACTTCTAGAAGGCATTTGATAAGATTCCACATAAGAACCTGTTAGCTAAAATTAAAGTTCATGGTATTGAAGTATTGACCTGGTTCGGAGATTGGTTAGGCAGTAGAAGACAGAGAGTAGGGATAATTGGTATTTACTCAAATTGGAAGAAAGTGACTAGTGGTGTCCCACAAGGATTTGTGCTGGGGCCTCAACTATTCACTATATTTATTAATGACTTAGATAACACAATAGAGAGCCATATATCTAAGTTTGCCAATGACACAAATATTGGTGGCATAATAAGTAGTGTAGACGGGACCACAAAATTACAAAGAGACATTAATAGATTAAGTGAGTGGGCAAAACTGTGGCAAATGGATTTCAACGCAGGTAAGTGTGAGGTCATCCATTTTAGACCAAAAAAAGAAGAGCAACTTCCCGCAAGTCCATGTGCGCAGTCAAAGGCAGAAATCGGAATTTGCTCTACCAGATGCCCTACACCTTTGAAAGCACCTTAGAAGGCGGCTCACCACCACCATCTCAGGGGCAATTAAGGATAGGCAATAAATGCTGGCCTTGCCAGCGACGCCCACATCCCATGAATGAATAAAAGCTGTGCAGGAAGCATATCTCGCCGGCTGACTCATTGTTCAGTGGCTGCAACGGTGTGAAGTTGCTCTCCTGCCCTGCTGGAAATGAATTATTTTCGCCACAAAAAGGTACATTCAGTTTTTTAGTCTAACCAAAAGTAATCAAAAAAACGAATGGCATTAGAGGGCTAGGATATAAAGGGGGGAAGTTTTGCTACAGCAATACAAAGCCCTGGTTAGACCACATCTGGAGTACTGTGTACAGTTCTGGGCACCACACCTTAGAAAGGATATATTGGCCTTGGAAGGGGTGCAGTGCAGATTCACCCAGAATGTTCCCAGGGCTCCAAGAGTTAGATTATGGGGAGAGATTACATAAACTAGGCTTGTATTCCCTAAAATAAAAAAGATTAAGGGGTGATTTGATTGAGGTTTTTGGGATCTTAAAAAGAATTGATAGGGTAGATAGAGAGAAACTTTTTCCACTGGTGGAGGAGTCTAGGACAAGGGGAATATCACCTTAAAATCAGAACAAGGCCATTCTGGAGAGAAGTTATAAAACACTTCTTCATACAAAGGGTGGTAGAAGTGTGGAACTCTCTCCCACAAAAAGCAATAGTCATAGAGTCATAGAGTTATACAGCACGGATAGAGGCCCTTCGGCCCATCGTGTCCGCGCCGGCCATCAAGCCCTGTCTACTCTAATCCCATATTCCAGCATTTGGTCCGTAGCCTTGTATGCTATGGCATTTCAAGTGCTCATCCAAATGCTTCTTGAATGTTGTGAGGGTTCCTGCCTCCACAACCCTTTCAGGCAGTGAGTTCCAGACTCCAACCACCCTCTGGGTGAAAAAGTTCTTTCTCAAATCCCCTCTAAACCTCCCGCCTTTTACCTTGAACCTATGTCCCCTTGTTATAGAACCCTCAACGAAGGGAAAAAGCTCCTTAGTATCCATCCTATCTGTGCCCCTCATAATTTTGTACACCTCAATCATGTCCCCCCTCAGCCTCCTCTGCTCCAAGGAAAACAAACCCAATCTTCCCAGTCTCTCTTCATAGCTGAAGCGCTCCAGCCCTGGTAACATCCTGGTGAATCTCCTCTGCACCCTCTCCAAAGCGATCACATCCTTCCTGTAGTGTGGCGACCAGAACTGCACACAGTACTCCAGCTGTGGCCTAACCAGTGTTTTATACAGCTCCATCATAACCTCCTTGCTCTTATATTCTATGCCTCGGCTAATAAAGGCAAGTATCCCATATGCCTTCTTTACCACCTTATCTACCTGTTCCGCCGCCTTCAGGGATCTGTGAACTTGCACACCAAGATCCCTCTGACCCTCTGTATTGCCTAGGGTCCTCCCATTCATTGTGTATTCCCTTGCCTTGTTAGTCCCTCCAAAGTGCATCACCTCGCACTTTTCCGGGTTAAATTCCATTTGCCACTGTAGATGCTAGCTCAATTAATAATTTTAAATCTGAGATCGATAGATCTTTGCTATCCAAGGGTATTAAGGGATATGGAGCCAAGGTGGGTGAATGGAGTTAGGATACAGATCAGCCATGATGTCATTGAATGGAAGAACAGGCTCGAGGGGCTAAATGGCCTACTCCTGTCCCTATGTTCCTAAAATTGAAACAGAAAATCAGTGCAGGATAGTAAAAGTTAAGTAGAAAATGAGATCAACGAGAAAGAGTTAAATGAGGAAATAGAAAAATGGGAAATCAGCAGAGGAAAAAGTAAGTTACAAATAAGGATTGAGGATTAACAAGAAACAAAAGATATAGAAAAATGAAAAAGACATAAAGGAGAGATTACAGTTATAGGACATAAGTACAAAATGACTGTTAACAACAAAGGGAGAGAAACAATTACTAAAAACAAATTAAATTGCCTGTACAGCAACGTGCACAGCATCCAAAGCAAACAGAGGGCACTGGGGGCAGTAATTCATAGTGAGGAATCAGATGCGGTAGAGATAGCTGAAATATGGCTACATAAGGAACAGGACTGGCAGTTAAATATTGCAGGATATAATGTATTTAGAAAGGATAGGGAAGGAAAGGGGTGGGGTAGCTGTACTAATTCGAGACACCATAATGGCAATAGAAGAAAGGGACATTAAGATCGAAAGAGAATCCATATGGATTGAGACAAAGGATAAGAAGGGATCGATCACATTAATAGGTATATTCTACAGGCCACCCTATAGTGGAAGGGAAGTGGAGGATGAAATATGTAGACAAATCTATGAAATGAGTAATAAACATCGATAATAATCATGGGAGATTTTGACTACCCCCAAATAAACTGGCAAGAAGAGGTAGGGAAAGGAGAAAAGGGAATGGAGTTTTTACAGTGTGTACTTAACTCTTTTCTCATCCAGTATGTGAGAAGCCCAACAAGAGAAGAATCACTGCTGGATCTATTAATGGGAAATGAACCAGAACAGATAAGAAAAGTAAATGTAGGGGAACATCTAGGCATTAGCGATCACAACATAATAAGGTTTAAAATAATGATTGAGAAAGACATAAGTAAGACAAACACCAAGTAATAGATTTGGAAAAAGCTAATTTAGAGAGGATGAGAATGGAACTAGGGCAGGTAAACTGGAAAAAAAATTGACAGAAAAAGGAATAGAACAGCAGTGGGAAATATTTAAAACAGTGATCAATAGAGTTCAGGAGGAATATATGCCTCTAGAAAGCAAGAACAAACTAGCCAATGATGAAAGACCATGGATGAATAAAGAGACAAGGGTACACTTGAAACTAAAGAAAAAGGCATAATCAAAGTACATAGACAATAAAGGAGAGAGTGACAAAAGGGAATATGAAGAGGTTAGGAAAGAAGTCAAAAAATAATTAGGAAAGCAAAAAGGAACTATGGGATCAAATTATCATGGAATATAAAAATAAATAGTAAAGTATTCTACAAACATATAAATAACAAAAGAAAAATCAGAATAGGCATAGGCCCACTAAGGGATGCACATAATAAACTCACAGGTAATGACAGCAAAATGGCAGAAATATTAAATAGTTACTTTGCCTCCATATTTACCAAGAAGACTAATAAGGTGGGCAGGACATTAGAAGAAGTGATCAAAAAAGATATTAAAACATTTAAGATACAAAGGGGGGGTGATAATTGATAAACTAATCAAACTTAGGGAGGATGAGACCCTTGGTCCGGATGGAATGCATCTACGAATTTTAAATAAGAGATAGCAGAGGCACTATTATATATATATATATATATATTATATATATATAACATCATATGCACCACCTCACACTTACCAATATTGAAAATCATTTGCCAATTGCATGCCCATTCTGCAAGTTTATTGTCCTCTTGCATTTTGACACATTCTTCTTTTGTATTAATTATACTCCCAATTTAGTGTCATCCGCAAATTTTGAAATTGTACTTCTGATTCCCAAATCCAAACTCAAAGCACTGGAAAAGGGAATAGTCCCAGAGGACTGGCAGACAGCTAATGTTATTCATACACTTAAAAAGGGAGATAGACCAAGTCCAGGGAAAGATAGACCAATTATCTTAACATCGGTGGTAGGAAAGATAATGGAATCTTCACTCAAAGATGTAATAGAAAAACAGCTCGAGAACAAAAATATAATAAAGAGTAGTCAGCACGGATTTCAGAAGGGAAAGTCATGCTTGACCAATCTTAATGAATTCTTTGAAAAAAGGGCAATGCGGTAGATGTAATATATTTGGATTTTCAAAAGGCATTCGATAAGTTATTGCATTGTAAACTCATGGCTAAAGTCCGAGCATGGACAGATAGCAGAATGGATAGCAAGCTGGCTACAAAACAGAAAACAGAGTGTAGGGAGTTAAGAGTAGCTACTCAGACTAGCAAAAGGTAGGCTGTGGTGTTCCACAGGGATCAGTGCTGGCACCACTGTTGCTCATAATTTACATCAATGATTTGGATTTGGGAATCGGAAGTACAATTTTAAAATTTGCAAATGACACTAAATTGGGGGTGTAGTTAATACAAAAGAAGATTGCATCAAAATGCAAAAGGACAATAAACTTGCAGAATGGGCATGTAAATGGCAAGTGAATTTCAATATTGATAAGTGTGAGGTGGTGCACTTTGGTAGGAAGAATAATGAGGCCACATACTGCTTGGATAATAAGAGTCTTATCAGGAAAGCGGAGCAAAGGGATCTAGGGGCACAGATACACAAGGCACTAAAAGTAGTGATGTAGGTTAATAAGGCCGTAAAAAAGGCAAACTAAGCACTGGGGTTCATTTCTAGAGGGATAGAATTGAAAAGCACAGAAGTTATGTTAAGCTTGTATAGAACCTTAGTTAGACCACACTTGTGCACAGCTCTGGTCTCCATATCAGAAAAAGGATATAGAGACAAAAAAGATTCACAAGGATGATACCAGAACTGAGAGGATATCCTTATCAGGAAAGACGGAATAGGGTGGGACTCTTTTCTCTAGAAAACAGAAGGCTGAGGAGTTACCTGATCGAGGTCTTTAAGATTATAAAAGGGGTCGATTGGGAAGACGTAGAGAAAATGTTTCCACTTGTGGGGGAGTCCAAAATTAGAGATCATAAATATAAAATAGTCACTAATAAATTCAATAGGGAATTCAGGAGAAACTTCTTTACCCAAAGAATGGCAAGAATGTGGTACGCACTACCACAAGGAATAGTTCAAGCAAAAAGCATAGATGCATTTAAGGGGAAGTTAGATAAGCACATGAGGGAGAAAGGAATAGGAGGGTATGCTGATCGGCTTACATGAAGTAGGGAGAGAGGAGGCTCGTGTGGAGCAGAAATGCCGGCCTAGACCAGTTGAACCGAATGGCCTGTTTCTGTGCTGTAGTTTCGATGTAACTCGATATATGGTGAGGACAGGCTAAAGAGCTAAGATTGGAATTGAGGAGAGAAAAAGGTGTAAATACAAAATTAGAGGTGAGGAGTTAAGAAATAAAATTTAAAAATGAAAGATGAGGAGAGAACAGGTAAGTATGAAATAAGAGAGATGAAGAGTTAAATAAGGAAATAAAAAAATGACAGATAAGGGGAGGAAAAGGTAAGTAAGAAATAATAAGCAGAATAAGGTATGCGAGGGAGAGAAAAAACCAGAACAAAGATAGGTAGAATTAAGATGAGAAGGTAGATAAAATAGTAAAATTGAAATAGAAAAGGCAGTTCAGGATAGTAAAAAGTAAGTAGAAAATGAGAGAAATGTGGAGTTAAATAGGGAAATAAAAAATTAGAGATGAGGAGAGGAAAAGGTAAGTAACAAATAATAAGTAAGCAATTAAGAAAGAAGAGAGGAGAGAGAAAGAAATTAGAAAAATGAGAGAGACAAGGGGAGGAAAGTTAAGTACAAAATGAGATGGATAGAAAGGAGCAAAGAAGGGGAATAGAAAAATGAGAGATGTGGAGGCTAAAAAAGTAAATAGAAAAAGAGGTCAAGAGAAGAGGAAAAGGTCAAAACAAAAGTAAGTTACAATTAAGAAAAACTAATAATAAATAGAAAGATCAAAGTGACAAGAGAAAAATAAATGGGATGAGAAGGAAAGAATTTGAGGAGATGAAAGTAAAATAGAAAAAAGAGACTGTCGAGGAAAAGTTAAGGCGTAAATGAGAGTGATGAGAAGAGATATTGAAATAGAAAAATGAGACAGGAGAGGAAAAGACAAGTAAGAAGAAAAAATATCTTGAATTTCTATAGCCCTTTCATGGCTTCAGGACACCTCAAAGAGCATCACAGCCATTGAAGTACTTTTGAAGAGTAGTCACTGTTGTAATGTAGGAAGCAGAGTAGCCAATTTGAGAGCAATGAGGAGAGGATTAGGTTGGTAAGGAATAGAAAATATGAAAAGGAGATGAGGAGAATGAAAGGAAAATACAAAATGAGAGAGATGAGAAGGAGGGAAAAACAAATAGAAAAAGAGGGAGATGAGGAGAGGGAAAACAAAATATAAAAGCTAAGCTGATATTAATTTTTTATAAAAAAAAACCTTACCAAATACAACACTAACTTTTTGCATATGGACAAACTGCAGATTAGTTCTTCCATGATTCTAACTGATTGGGGACAAAGAGCTGGGTGACACTTTCAGAATGAGGCCTGTAATGGGGGGAGGGGACACCATGTGACCCAGCGGGCTCCTGTCGGGCACTGAGTTCAAAGGGACAGTGAACCCAAGGTCTCTTCCTCCTCTCATGTTCCACCCACCCGCCCTCACCCCATTTTAGATGCTGTCCTGTTACAGATGTTAAAATATGAGGACATTCACTATATTTCCCACTCCATAAACAAAACCAACAATGTGGGGTTTTAAATTGCTTTCCTCACAGTTTCTATCTTCGGAGGATCGTCTCCTAGATGGGCTTCAACCAAGGCTAAAGAGTCCCACATACACTTTATGATGGTGGAGGGCCAGAATCTGCACCCATCGGATGCAAGTACCCCCGCTGGACATCAACCCAGTATTCAGAGCCAGTGCTTCGCTAGGGCTGTCTGGAGAGGGGCCCGAACCCAACCCTTCTGGCTCAGAGGCAGGAATATTACCGCTGAGCCAGTGGTCACTCTGTCCGGATGTGAGTACCCCACTGGATGTCAACCCAATATTTAGAGACCATATTCTAGTCTCCACTCACTAGGTCTGTCTAGAGTGGGGCTCAAACTCTTCACCTTCTGACTCAGAGGCAGGAATGGTGGCACTAAGCCAAAGACCCACTCCAAAAAGTGATGTATAAAACAAATTTAACCACCAGAAAATCATCACAGTTATCAGATCTTCTCAGTATAGAAAGATCCCTGTTCCCAATCAGTTTCCACAAGCCAAGAAATTGCTGCTTCTGCTATTCAGGGGCTGACGGTGGCTCCTGAAGGTTTTTGCCTGATGAAATGAGTTATCAATTTCCAGCTTTGAAGTTTCTCCAAGTTTCAACTTTCAAAATACATTAATGAGGACAATAAGGCCAAACCATGTAAAATGATTGACGTTCCAGTCTTATTCTGTTTGCAGACAGTCATTAAGGTGGACGATGGAGACTGCACGTTTTTCTCACCTACCCACACTGATCACAGCATCCTTACGGTGACGAAAGGCTATTCAGCCCATCTTAATTCATCCATCCAGAACAACTCTAGACATCCCCCCATTGCTGGAACCAGTTGTTTGCTAAATGATTCCAGGGTTTTCATCTCCACTGCTCTGCCTGGAAGTCCATTCTAAGTGTTAATCATTCTCCTGATATCAGTCCTAAAGAGTTAACTTTTACTAGTTTGACCCTGTGCTCCCTTGTCCCTACTCCCACAGTTTAATTTAAAATAGTATTCCACATAAGTTACTATCGTATATATCTCTATAAGATCATCTCTCAGATGCCTCCCTTCCAGGTTGAAAGGTCCAAGTCTCTGACTGCTCGCTACTCTCCTGAGTAAGTTGCACTATGCCAAGGGATAACAATACATCGTGGCGTGTTATTTGGCTGTCTATGTGGATTTAGAATATTATGTAATCACCCGTAAAATTACAGGCCCCTCTCAGTATTAAAGCTCGAATTTGCTCGACAGATTGTTATTTGAAGCCTTATATTAAACAGCAGCCTTTTTACTCCACGCTTTTGTTTGGGCAGTAATGAATGACGAGGCAGATCTCAGGAATTTTACCACCAGCTGAAACTAAAGAATTCTCAACAGCCATTAAGGAAAGCTCTGGTTACTGGAGAACACTGGGTTTGGAGGTTGCGACCCAGGCCTTTCTCTCATTGTTGTGTCTTCTGAGCATTGGAACCAGTGAGTCGAATTGTACACCAGTACCAGGATCAGTCACATCCAATGTCAGGAGATTCAGTGAGAGAATTACTTCCCAGTTTTAATGCACAATTATGCGGCACTGGAACGCTGTAAAATTCTATTATGGTATAACTATGCAAGATTCCAGTACTTCGAATGTTCAATGACCAGTCAAATCTCAGATATGTACAGGACATTGCACATCAAGGGGCAGAGTCAACAATAACAACAACAACAATATAGCACCTTTGACGTAGTAAAAGATCCCAAGGCGCTTTACAGGAGCGTTATCAAACAAAATTTGACACCGAACCACATAAGGAGATATTAGGACAGGTGACCAAAAGCTTGATCAAAGAGGTAGGTTATAAGGAGTATCTTAGATGAGGAGAGAGAGATATAGAGAGGCGGGGAGGGTTAGGGAGGGAATTCCAGAGCTTAGGGCCTAGGCAGCTGAAGGCTTGGCCACCAATGGTGGAGTGATTAAAATCAGGGATGCGCAAGAGGCCAAAATTAGAGGAGGACAGTATATTTGGAGGGTTATAGGGCTGGAGGAAGTTACAGAGATAGGGAGGGGTGAGGCCATGGAGGGATTTGAAAACAAGGATGAGATTTTTAAAATCAAGGCTTTGCCAGACCGGGAGCCAATGTAGGTCAGCGAGTACAGGGATGATGGGTGAACGGGACTTGGTGCGAGTTAGGATACAGGCAACAGGGTTTTGGATGAGCTCAAGATTATGGAGGGTGCAAGGTGGAAGGCCGGCCAGGACAGCATTAGAATAATCAAATCTAGCCATAACAAAGGCATGGATGATGGTTTCATAAGCAGATGAGCTGAGGCAGGGGCGGAGACGGGCGATGTTACGTAGGTGGAAGTAGGCCGACTTGGTGATGGAGTGGAAATGGGGTCAGGTGGGCAAAAAGGAGTTCCATCTCTACAGGGCTCCTCACCAAAAGAACACACCTCCCAGTACTTACAATCCGCAGGAGACAGGGAAAACTGGGAAATAAACAAGTCTCTTCCGCAACCAGAAACAACCTGTTGACCAGCTATCTGTGCAGTCTGCGAATTACTCCGAATTGTTCTGGTCTCCTGTTTTGTTAATTTAAAACAAAAGCTGTCTACCTTTCCATACGTTTATCTGTAATGTGGGTACGGTAGTATCCCAGTATATCTAATATGTCACTAGACCAGCCATCCAGAATCCTGGAACGTGGCAGCTTGAGAACTTGAGTTCAGTTTAAAATTCTAGAAATAAAAAGCAGGTATCAATAAATGTAACCATGACGCTGTTGGATTGTCATAAATACCCAACTGGTTCATTAAGATCCTTTAGGGTAAGAAAGCTGCCGCCCTCACCCAGTCTGGCCTATATGTGACGCCAGTCCCTCGCCAAAGTGGTTGTCCATTATCTGCCCTCTAAAGTTAACTAGCTGCGGTTCAAGAAGAAGGTCCATCTCCACCTTCTCAGGACAACTGGCGATGGGCAATAAATGCCGGCCCACATCCTGAGAATGAATCAAAAAAACATCTGGGTTGCTGGACTTTTCGTTGAGAGTTGCTGTGGTTAAAGCTGGTGCTGGGTGGAGCTGAATGCAGCTCACAGCTGGAGGGTATTAAACAACCGAGCCTTCGAGGGGCAATATGGGGACAGAAAGATACTCGTGAAGAAGGGGTCTTTGGTTTGTTATTCATCAGAATCCAATCCAATAGCAATCAATGCCTTTTAATTTTATTCATCGCACCATTTAAAAATATTGGGCCATAAATAGCAGTAGCAGGACATCTAACGACCTCTGCCATTTAGTTAGACTTGCCCTTGCACGTTTACGTTTTTAAATTTTTTGCGTGGCAAGTCGCTGAAAGTGTGAGCTGATAACGTCACAGCGAGAGAAACAGGGCATCTGGGACCTGAGTGAACAGGGCAAGGAACTGTGTATCTCCTTAACCAATCAGATTGAAGGATTGTGAAATTAACAGTGCAAGGACTGAGAAGGAAGTGTACATTAGAGTGGGTGAATTCAATGTCAAATCAGGTACAGAAAGAGGGGGAAAGAAAGATTGGATTAAGAGAGAGAGAGAAATGATACTGAAAGGAAAAGTAAAAAAAACATTTTAATTCAAAATTTTACATGTTTAAAATCTCCAACAACAATCAAAACCTGAAGGAATGAGACTCCACACTTGTAATATTTAATTTTCAGTGCCAGAGAGATTGACTGGCAGTAATTAACAGTTGTTACGTTGTTAAAAGAGTACTAAGACTGTAAAGGACAAGAACGGTGGCGAGTTTCGTTCGTATCTACCAGACAAATACAGCAACTTCCTCCCATTCAATGCATTTTAATGGTGGGGCAGTCAGCAAGATTCCTTTCTCACGAAGCTAATGGTGGACCAGTGCAACTTGGCCAGTAACTTTTGGGTATCTTCGTTTATCCGCGCATATGCTCCTCGCCTGAAGTTGCTGTTCCATTTGCACATAAATAACAGCAAGTGCTATCAGCCTCACCGTTATTTTGACAGGAAATTCTGGCCCATTGTTAGAGCCTCTGAAGCAGAACCCCATGTGAAAGGAATACAACTCCGCGTGTGTGTGTGTGTGTAGGCGTGTGTGTAGGCGTGCATGCATGTGGCTCAGCCAAGAGATCTCTGAATCTGACATCTGACACAAGGGGCTCGATATTGCCAGGGCTGTGGGTTCGTGGCAGGGGGGCTATTGGGCGTGTGGGTAACGCGCCCGGTGAAATCAGTCTGCCCCGCGCGCGATTGGAGCCTAATTGGATCCACTTACCTGGTCTTCCGGGTTCCCCGCTGCTGATCTGCGCGTCGGGCGGACTGCACATGTGCAGTAAGGTCTGTCAGCTGGAGGAGCTCTATTTAAAGGGGCAGCCCTCCACTGACAGATGCTGCAAGAAATACGAAAAATGACAGCATGGAGCAGCCCAGGGGGAAGGCTGCTCCCAGGTTTAATGATGCCTCACTCCAGGTATCATTAGATGGGGTGAGGAGGAGGGGGAGGACAGAGATCTTCCACCCGGCGGGCGGGAGGAAGCGGCCTGCCTCTGCCACCAGGAAGGCCTGGCTCGAGGTGGCAGAGGAGGTCACCTGCACCACCAACATATCGCCCACCTGCATACAGTGCAGGAGGCGCTGCAATGACCTAAGTAGGTCAGCCAAAGTGAGTACACTTACTCATTCCCCTACACTCCGTCTGCCACATCACCACCCCCACCCCACATCTCCTTCTGCACTGCCAACACTACTCTGTCACATCACTCCTCACACCCACTCAAACCTCATCCTCATCTTACCTGCATTTACTCACCTCGCCAGTACTCATCCCGCCACTACCACGCAACCCAATCCTCATACAATCTCATGGCTCTATCTCATACTCACCCTCTGATGCATCTCTTTCAGTCAGCCTCACTCAACCTGCCACTACCTGTGCTGCAGCCACAGGGCATGCATTACGTATGTGCAGTAGGAAGCGTAAGGCAAACGTGTTGTGAGCATGAAGGGGATGCACAAGGGTGTTTGAGGGTTTGTCATGGTTTTTACTTATATTTAATTTCTGAGCAACTCACATCACATATTATGTTGGCACCACTACTGCCACGTCTTTGCGAATCTTTTCTGGTTTGTGCAATAATGCCCTATCCTGAGGATCATTATGAAGACCCACACCTGATGCCACCCGTTGTGTCAATGCAGAGTGGGTGTAGGTGTAGGGGTATTTGCAGGGCTCTTTTGTGCAGACGACTGAGAGACGTCGGCGATGTCCCCGGTGGCACCCTGGAAGGATGCGGAGGAGAAGTTCTTGAGGGCAGTGGTGACGTTGACAGCGACAGGTAAGACGATGGTGCTCGGGCCAGACGGGAGCAGCTCGGCATGAAGGAGGCTGCAGATGTCCACGACTACATGTCGAGTGACTCTGAGCCTCGGTCTGTAGACCCTGTGCCGAGGGTAGTGCTCTCTGCGACGCATCTCTCTCTGTGGTTGCCCTCCCTCCTGCTGTGCAGGTGGATGTGTCACAGGACTGTGTTGTGGAGCTCCACGCATCAGAGGTGGACGGCTTGGCCGGCGAGGCTGGTGATGCTGTTCGCCCTCCGAGGAGGTCATGACTGCAGCTACGGCGGCCCCCATCTGGAAGATGTACATCTGAGGGGGTCCGCAAGGTAGGTACATTTCTCTGGGCCCCAGGGTAAGTGTGCAAGTTGGTGAATTTGATTGTCAGGAGGAGGGTGGTGGAGGCCAAACTTTGTCCCAAGTGACAGAGTGGCCTCCTGCAATGAGTGAGGGTCTTCCCCCCCCCACCTGTCAAATGGTCCTTTGCAGCTGTCACAGGCTGATGGCTGCAACACGTCCATTTCAACTGGGAGTGTTTCCCCCAGAATGGGAAACAGTTTCAGTTGTTTCTAAAATCCCACCCCTCCTGACATATTCCCTTAATCAGATCTGTTAACGACCTGAAATACCAGAATAAATACTTTTAAGTGGCACCCCGCCGGCTTTAATTGCCTGCGGGAGTCCCACATGCGGGGGCCGCGCGCGCACATCGGCGCGTCTGTAGGGAACCCGGAAGTGGGCGGGTTGGAGCCGGGCTCCCGACCCGCTCCGGGATTCCCTGATTTTCGGAGCCCCCCCGCCAGGAACGCACCAGATAGTGGGTGCTAAAATGGAGCCCAAGGATGTTGTAGCTGGTCATTATTATATCACTGAGTGTGAACCACAACAGCATCAGTGTGAGAAATGCTGCAACTGTGTTCACCACCTGCATAACTCCTACAAAGGCCAATAATATTGTTTAGTAGCAGTCTACAGAGCAGAGAACCCTTGCTACTATTGCTGTTGAGCCACTAGAGGTGTGGGCACCTGCCCCTATTATTTAAATGGCCTCGTCCCTGGGATGGAGTTGCTAGCATGTCAAATTGGTGGAGCAGGAGCAACTCCAAGGAAATTCCCAGTCATTGTATCGGGCTTAATTCACGGTCGAGCAATTCCGGCATAGAACGGCACTTAGAAATAACACTGCCCAGGAAATCAGGCACTGTGGGCCCACAATTTCCCAGCCAGTGATACCTCTGAGCACTATTCAAAGCCTGGAGTGCCCAATTGCAGAATCAGCCCTTATAATTAAGATGTGCTACTGTCGGTACTTCATCAGATCCAGTGTCACCTGGAAAGGTATTTTTCCATATGAGCTATGGTGCAGTTGGTAGCACTCTCACCTCTGAGTTGTGGGTTCAAATCCCACTCTCAGAAACTTGAGCACAAAATCTAGGCTGACACACCAGTTTAATACTGAGGGAGTACTGCACTGTTAGAGGTGCTGTCTTTCAGATGTAGAAGTTAAACCAAGGCCCCATCTGCCCTCTCAGATAGGTATAAAAGATCCCATGGTCCTACTTCAAAGAAGAGCTGAGGAGTTATCCCCAGTATCCTAGCCAATGTCACTAAAAAAACAGATTATCTGATCAGTATCACATAGCTGTTTGTGGGATTTTACTGTGCACAATTTGGCTGCTGTATTTCCTACATTATAACAGTGACTGCACTTCAAAAGTACTTCATTACCTATAAAAGCACTTTGGGACATCCTGAGGTTGTGAATAGGTGCTATATGAATGCAAGTCCTTTTTTCATGTGTCTCTCCTCCATTTCTGTCTTCTCTCTTGCTGAAATGAACTACTTGAGCACTGATCAATGAACAAGATAATTCATTTAATATTTGTTGACCTTGATTGTCAACAAGTGATATCATTAGGGTATTTGCAGTTACTCGGTCAGCACATAAAATACATGGCAGTTTTGATCTGTCAATCTAATGACACAATTGAGTTAAATCTCAATGATTTGTCTCCTGATTATGTGAAAAACACATACTTAACAACTAGTTTCAAGCTCATCAAAGGTGAATTTTAAATTATGTGAAGCTCAGCTCCAAAATGGATGTGGCTCAGTAGAGGCAGAAGAATGCAATTAAGTTTACTAAATTAAAAACTAAAAAAAATTATATTTTAATTAATAGAATATAGAATATAGAGAAGAAGCAATACAAAATAAAAGGTGGAGTAGAGAAAAAAGCAAGAAAGAACTTGCATTTTTTTTTATTCGTTCATGGGATGTGGGCATCACTGGCAAGGCCTGTCTTTATTGCCCATCCCTAATTGCCCTTGAGAAGGTGCTGTTGAGCTGCCTTCTTGAACGCTGCAGTCTGTGTGGTGAAGGTTCTCCCACAGTGCTGTTAGGAAGGGAGTTCCAGGATTTTGATCCAGCGACGATGAAGGAACGGCAATATTTTTCCAAGTCAGGATGATGTGTGACTTGGAGGGGAACGTGCAGGTGGTGTTGTTCCCATGTGGCTGCTGCCCTTGTCCTTCTAGGTGGTAGTGGTCGCGGATTTGGGAGGTGCTGTCGAAGAAGTCTTGGCTGCAGTGCATCCTGTGGACGGTACACACTGCAGCCACGCTGCACCTGTGGTGAAGGGAGTGAATGTTTAGGGTGGTGGATGGGGTGCCAATCAAGCGGGCTGCTTTGTCCTGGATGGTGTCGAGCTTCTTGAGTGTTGTTGGAGCTGCACTCATCCAGGCAAGTGGAGAGTATTCCATCACACTCTTGACTTGTGCCTTGTAGATGGTGGAAAGGCTTTGGGGAGTCAGGAGGTGAGTCACTCACCGCAGAATACCCAGCCTCTGACCTGCTCTTGTAGCTACAGTATTTATATGGCTGGTCTAGTTAAGTTTCTGGTCAATGGTGACCCCCAGGATGTTGATGGTGGGGGATTCGGCAATGGTAATGCCATTGAACGCCAAGGGGAGGTGGTTAGACTTTCTCTTGTTGGAGATGGTCATTGCCTGGCACTTGTCTGGTGCCAATGTTACTTGCCACTTATCAGCCCAAGCCTGGATGTTGTCCAGGTCTTGCTGCATGCAGGCACAGACTGCTTCATTATCTGAGGGGTTGCAAATGGAACTGAACACTGTGCAATCATCAGCGAACATCCCCATTTCTGACCTTATGATGGAGGGAAGGTCATTGATGAAGCAACTGAAGATGGTTGGGTCAAGGACACTGCCATGAGGAACTCCTGCAGCAATGTTCTGGGGCTGAGATGATTGGCCTCCAACAACCACTACCATCTTCCTTTGTGCTAGGTATGACTCCAGCCACTGGAGAGTTTTCCCCCTGATTCCCATTGACTTCAATTTTACTAGGGCTCTTTGGTGCCATACTCGGTCAAATGCTGCCTTGATGTCAAGGGCAGTCACTCTCACCTCATAGGAACATAGGAACATCTCATTTAAAAGACAACCTCACCTCTGAAATTCAGCTCTTTTGTCCATGTTTGGACCGAGGCTGTAATGAGGTCTGGAGCCGAGTGGTCCTGGCGGAACCCAAACTGAGCATTGGTGAGCAGGTTATTGGTGAGTAAGTGCCACTTGATAGCACTGTCGCCGACACCTTCCATCACTTTGCTGATGATTGAGAGTGGACTGATGGGGCAGTAATTGGCCGGATTGGATTTGTCCTGCTTTTTGTGGACAGGACATACCTGGGTAATTTTCCACATTGTCAGGTAGATGCCAGTGTTGTAGCTGTACTGGAACAATTTGGCTGGAGGCGCGGCTAGTTCTGGAGCACAAGTCTTCAGAACTACAGCTGAGATGTTGTCAGAACCCATAGCCTTTGTTGTATCCAGGGCACTCAGCCATTTCTTGATATCACGTGGATTGAATCGAATTGGCTGAAGACTGGCTTCTCTGATGGTGGGGATATCGGGTGGAGGCCGAGATGGATCATCCACTCAGCACTTCTGGCTGAAGATGGTTGCAAACGCTTCAGCCTTCTCTTTTGCACTCACGTGCTGGATTCTGCCATCATTGAGGATGGGAATGTTTACAGAACCTCCTCCCGTTGGTTGTTTAATTGTCCATCACCATTCACGACTGGTGAATATAGCATCTTTCACATCCTCTCAGTACGTCCCAAAGTACTTCACAACCAATGAAGTACTTTTAAAGTGTAGTCACTGTTGTAATGTAGGGAAATGTGGCAGTCAATTCTCACACAGCAAGGTTCCAAAACAACAATGAGGTAATTGACCAGATAATCTGTTTTGATAGTATTGGTTGAGAGATAAATGTTGGCTAGGACACCAGGACCACTCCCCTGCTCTTCTTCCAATAGTGTCCACCTGAGAGGATCTCTTACTTCCACCAGACGGGTCCTCGGTTTAATATCTGATTTAAAAGACAACATTTCTAATAGTATAGCACTTCCCCACTACTGCACTGGAATATCAACCTTGATTATGTGCTCAAGTCTCGAGTGGGGCTTGAACGCATAATCGTCTGACTCAGAAATCAGAGTGCTACCACTGAGCAAGGCTTGCAGAAGAGAGTGCAGAAGTAAAAATTGACAGACAACTGTCAATTTTTAACAGTGTTTTTATTTAAGATTTTGTATATAATATTTAATTAATAAAATATGACATTACAATAATAAAGCTATTCCTAATATCTCAGGATAATTATTACAATATATTAGATGATGCACACAGCACATAAACTGAAGTCTTATAGTAAGGGCTGGTGGAGGAGGAAGAGAAATCCCTGGAGGTGTCTGCACCGTAAGAGCTAAAGCATTGCTGAAATTACCACTATCAGAGAGAGTAATAGATTTACAATTTACAGCATCAATCTGTTCCCCCTGTAATGACCATACCTACCTTGTGATTTTTGCAGCCTATGTGCATAGGCACAAATGCATTACAAATCTGACCATTAACTATTGTGAAGTTATGACTATTAATAATGGAAGATGACATATATGACATGGTAGTACTGTCAGTAATCAAAATAAATAACTCAAATAAATTATTTTCACATTTTTCCTCAGTTAGGCCAAGTAATTATCGTTTATTCCAAGGGTGGCACTGTCCTTGAATGCAGTCTCAGATTTTCCCAACATATGTTGGACAGAGTGACAGAAATGTTTCAACGAAACAGAGAAAATATTACATTTTACCCACCCCTGTAATATTTGCCTGTACCCACATCAATGGCCCACCTCTGGCCTCCTCCTCTTCCTCATCTATGTGCTGTTCCTTTGCAACATCATTCAGGGGTGGGATATGCTGTCAAAGTAACCTTTGTGATTTATTGCATTGCAACCTGTAGTTCATAACCACTATAGCCGATGCGTGCCCATGGTGGATATGAAAGCTAATGACATCCAGCTCTACCTCTGTACCATCTCTCTCAACCCTTCCATTGCTATCAGATTGCTTGTCCAGCATCCAGTCTTGGTTATATCATAGTTTCCTTCAACTAAACATCGAGAAGACAGAAGGCATCCTCTTCACCCTCCACACAAATCCTGTACCCTCACCACTGATTCCATCCCCCTCCCTGGACACTGTCTCAGGCTGAACCAGACTGTTTGCAACCCTACACTGCATTTATGACACCAGATTGTCTCCATTCACCTCTGCAACATTTCCTGCCTCCATCCCTACCTCAGCCCATCTACTGCTAAAAGTCTTTGTCAACAGCATAATGGCTGACGACATCTGTTTTGTCCATTTCTCCAAGGGTTCCGCTGATCTCTTGACAATGTTAGGGCAGGAGATTGGGAGAGCCCCATGAAAACTTAAGGCCATAGCCTAATAAACTTGAGTGAGAAGGGTAGAAAAGACCAAAAAATGTAACAGTCGGGAGTGCAGTATAGTATTCAAATACTGCCTGTTTCTGGACTGTTACAAAATTGCTGTGAGCGGTCTTGCACAAAGGCCAATTAAACTGGCAGATTGGGCACTTAATAGTGCAACTCTACCACGTCACTTACTCACTTACTCAGTGAGAAAGCTGGCGTCTACATTTTAAAATGAACTGCTGGAAATTTTCTTTCCATTTCCGAATTTTTTGCGGGGCTGCATTCAGTGCTCCACTAGTACTCGTCCTGGCAGAGGAGGACCAGCAAGAGTAGGAAATGGCTGCCCATGATGTCAGGTGGCATGGATGGCACATCGTCGAGTCCCATCACTCTGCTACATAGTGGGTCCCTCACACCAAGCACAGTAAATGGTAATGACAATCATTTTTATATGCCCAAAGAAGCTGAGGTTTAATAGGATGGCATTGGCACCGCTGTGCCATCTTCTTCAGGAGGACTTCCATACAACACATAATATTCATACAGGACTGCCAGTGGCCCACAACTTCAACAGAAAATCATGGGCTCAACAGCCGGGACTTTCTCATTTGAGCTGGCTGCACACTAGGTCCTGCTGGCAGTGCCAAGCCTTCAAAATCATCTCCTACAGTCCACACTTTAACCCACAGACTGTAAACGGCAAAGTCATTTAGAAACCAGCAGACTTTATTACTCCCAAAAACTTTTCGTGATCCACAGTTAATCCCTGATTAGTGCATCAACAACAATTTGTAGGTCTTAGGCAGTATATTTTCCGAGTTAGTGCTCCCGATGCGATAATGGTCATAAAATCATTGGGCTTATGCTGACCTCGAAGCCTGAGTTCCTGACCTGTACTACTGCCAAACAAGTTCTGTGCTTGGGCTACCAAACCATTAAATTTACTCATAGTTTCTTTTGCTGTAGCATATATTTTTAGATTTAAATTATAAATACACACACTAAGTAAATCAAATGCCTTTTATATTTGAAAGTTCTTTGTGCTGCATATTATACATCGCCTTTGTTATTAAATTCAAAAACTGGAATGTGGTAAGTATGTTATGCATTGATCCACTCAAATGCATGGGACTGCAGAGCAGATGATCTATGGCCTTTACGCCTGAAAGTGCATCAGCAGGTACTGTACCCCCATTACTGTCCACCTACATTGCTCTAAAGCTCTATGAGTATGCCTTCAATAATAAAAGCACAGTTGAGCACAAATTAATCTAAACCCCTGAATCCATGTGTTCACAGTCTGGTTCAGCTAGGATTCACTGATCTTTCCTTGTATCTTCTTTCCTAGCAATTATGTAATGTATTCAACGTGCACAAAGTACAAATAACCCTTATTCCTTTCACGGAAGCAGCAGGACAGCCACTTGTCAGATATAATTAATAGTAATTGCCAACATACAGAGCTTCCTGGTGTGATGAGGTATGAGATGTTGATGCCTTTGTTCCATACAGCTAGTTGTACGAGTATCGTTATAGTTAATTGAGCCATTACCTGCTGAAATCCCACCGTCCACTTGCTAGGTCCTGCAGCCATAAATCTCTTTCCTGGAACACCCAGCTTCTTACTGATCCCCCATCAATACACTCAATAACAATTCTTGAGCTTTTAATATAGAAAAATATCCAAAAACACCACAGAGGCATAAATAATTGGCAAGCTAAAGAAGGAGATATCAGAAGCGGTGACTAAAAGCTTGGTCAAAGAGGTGCTATTTAAGGTGGGTCCTAAGGAGGTGGAGAGGTGGAGAGGCTTAGGGTAGGAATTCCTGAGCACGGGGCCTAGATGGCTGAAAGCACTGCTGCCAATGGTGGGATGAAGGCGAAGGGAGGAAGAGACGAACAAGAGGCCAGAGTTCTGAGGGAGTTGTCAAGTTGGAGTAAGTTACCAAGATAAGGAGGGACAGGGCCATGAAAGGATTTAAACATGAGGATGAGAATTTTAAATTAGAAGTGTTATGAGACTGGCAACCAATGAAGGTCAGCAAGAACAGGAGTGATGGATAAGCTGGACTTGGTGTGGGATAGGATCCAGGCAGCAGTTTTCGATAAGCTGAAGTTCACAGTGCATGGAGGATGGAAGACTGATCAGGAAAGCATTGGAATGGTCGAGTCCAGAGCTGACAAGGCATGGATGAGAGTTTCAGCAGCAGATGGACTCAGGCAGAGCGGAGGCAGGCATTGGTACAGAGGTGGAAGTAGGCGGTCTTTGTGATGGGGAGGATATGGGGTTCAAAAGCTCAGCTCAGTGTTAAATAGGACGTTGAGGTTGTGAACAGCCTGGTTCAACCTGAGGCAGTGGTCAGGGAGGACGATGGAATTGATGGCAAGGATATGGAATTTGTGGCGAGGGCTGAAGACAATGGCTTTGATCTTCCCAATGTTTAATTGGAGGAAATGGCAAAGCATCCAAGACTGCGTGACAAGCAGTCTGACAGCACAGAAGCAGTGAAGGGGTTGAGAGAGGTAGTGAAAAGGAAGATCTGGGTATCATCAGTGTACATCTGAAACCTGATTCCATGCCTGTGGATGATGTTGCCAAGGGGTATCATGCAGTTGAGGAAGGAGAGGGTGTAAGAGTCAATAAGCAATGTAAAGTAGCCAGCATTATGTAGATTGTTAGATTGTAGTAGTAGTGTGGGTTAAATTGGGTTAAATCATAACACTTCCCATCAACCATGATCATATTGAATGTCACAACAGGATCAACCATGATCATATTGAATATCACAGCAGGCTCGAAGGACCAAATGGCCTACTCCTGCTCCTATTTTCTATGTTTCTATGTTAGTCAATTAAGGCTGATGCGGGGAAGCATGGTGTGTTCTTTATTTTTGTAATATTACAGAAAAATAAGTCGTACTGATTGAATTAAGTGAATCCGTTCATAGAATCATAGAAAGGTTACAGCATGGAAGCAGGCCATTCAGCCCATCGAGTCCGCACCGGCTCTATGCAAGAGCAATCCAGCTCGTCCCACTCCCCCACCCTTTCCCCGTAGCACTGCAAATTTTTTCCTTTCAAGTATTTATCCAGTTCCCTTTTGAAGGCCATGATTGAATCTGCCTCCACCACCCCCTCAGGCAGTGCATTCCAGATCCTAACCACATGCTGTGTAAAAAAAATTTTCCTCATGTCACCTTTGGTTCTTTTGCCAATCACCTTAAATCTATGTTTTCTGGTTCTTGACCCTTCCGCCAATGGGAACAGATTCTCTCTATCTACTCTGTCTAGACCCTTCATGATTTTGAATACCTCCATCAAATCTCCTCGCAACCATCTCTGTTCCAAGGAGAACAACCCCAGCTTCTCCAGTCTATCCACGTTACTAAAGTTCCTCATCCCTGGAATCATTCTAGTAAATCTCTTCTGCACCCTCTCTAAGGCCTTCACATCAGTCCTGAAGCGCGGTGCCCAGAACTGGACACAATACTCTAGTTGTGGCCGAACCAGTGTTTTATTAAGGTTCATCATGACTTCCATACTTTTATACCCTATGCCTCTATTGATAAAGCCCAAGATCCCGTATGCTTTTTTAACCGCTTTCACAACCTGCCCAGCCACCTTCAACAATTTGTGCACATATACCCCCAGATCTCTCTGTTCCTGTACCCTTTTAGAGTTGTGCCCTCTAGTTTATATTGCCTCTCCTCATTCTTCCTACCGGAATGTATCACTTCGTATTTTTTTGCATTAAATTTCATCTGCCACATGTCCACCCATACCACCAGCCTGTCTATATCCTCTTGAAGTCTATCACTATCCTCCCCACTGTTTACTACCCTTCCAAGTTTTGTGTGATCTGCAAATTTTGAAACTGTGCCCTGTACACCCAAGTACAAGTCTTTAATATATATCAAGAAAAGCAGTGTCCCATCACTGACCCCTGGGGAACACCACTGTACACCTCCCTCCAGTCCGAAAAACAACCGTTCACCACTACGCTCTGTTTCCTGTCCCTTAGCTAATTCTGTATCCATGTTGTTACTACCCCCTTTATTCCATGGGCTGCAATCTTGATGATAAGCCTACCATGCAGCACTTTATCAACACCTTTTGAAAGTCCATATACACCACATTAACTGCATTGCCCTCATCTACCCTCTCTGTTACCACATCACAAAACTCTATCAGGTTAGTTAAACACGATTTGCCTTTAACAATTCTATGCTGGCTTTCCCTAATCAATCCACACTCGTCCAAGTGACTGTTAATTCTGTCCCGGCTTATCGTTTCTAAAAGTTCCCCACCATCGAGGTTAAACTGACTGGCCTATAGTTGCAGTGTTTATGCTTACACCCTTTTGTGAACAAGAGTGTAACCTTTGCAATTCTCCACTCCTCTGGCACCATTACTGTACTTACAGATGTTTGGAAGATTATGGCCAGTGCCTCCGCAATTTCCACCCTTACTTCCCTCAGCAACCAGACTGGGTGACTTATCTACTTTAAGTACAGCTAGCCTTTCAAGTACCTCTTCTTTATCAATTTTTAGCCCATCCAGTATTTCAACTATATCTTCCTTTACTGAGGCTTTGGCAGCATCTTCCTTGGTAAAGACAGATGCAAAGTACTCATTGTACTGAGAATGTCCAACCACCGCCCCATTATCATCACCGAATCCCCCACCTTCAACATCCTGGGGGTCACCACTGAACAGAAACTTAACTGGACCAGCCACATAAATACTGTGGCTACAAGAGCAGGTCAGAGGCTGGGTATTCTGCAGCGAGTGACTCACCTCCTGACTCCCCAAAGCCTTTCCACCATCTACAAGGCACAAGTCAGGAGTGTAATGGAATACTCTCCACTTGCCTGGATGAGTGCAGCTTCAACAACACTCAAGAAGCTCGACGCCATCCAGGACAAAGCAGCCCGCTTGATTGGTACCCCATCCACCACCCTAAACATTCACTCCCTTCACCACCGGCGCACTGTGGCTGCAGTGTGTACCATCCACAGGATGCACTGCAGCAACTTGCCAAGGCTTCTTTGACAGCACCTCCCAAACTCACGACCTCTATCACCTAGAAGGACAAGGGCAGCAAGCTCATGGCAACAACACCACCTGCACGTTCCCCTCCAAGTCACACACCATCCCCACTTGGAAATATATTGCAGTTCCTTCATCGTCGCTGGGTCAAAATCCTGGAACTCCCTACCTAACAGCATTGTGGGAGAACCTTCACCACACAGACTGCAGCGGTTCAAAAAGGAGGCTCATCACCACCTTCTCAAGGGCAATTAGGGATGGGCAATAAATGCCAGCGATGCCCACATGCCATGAATGACTTTTTAAAAAATTTAGTACCTCAGCCATCCCCTCTGCTTCCATGAGTAGATCTCCTTTATGGTCCCTAATCAGCCCCAACCCTCCTCTTACTACCCGTTTACTGTTTACATGCCTGTAGTAGACTTTTGGATTCCATTTTATGTTGGCTGCCATTCTATTCTCATACTCTGTCTTTGCCCCTCTTATTTCTTTTTACACTTCCCCCCTGAACTTTCTATATTCTGCCTGGTTCTTACTTGTGTTATCAACCTGACATCTGTCATACACCCCTTTTTTCCATGTCATCTTACTCACTATCTCTTTTGTCATACTGGGAGCTCTGCCTTGTGGGAATGTGCCTAGACTGTACCTAAACCATCTCCTCCTTAAAGGCCAACCACTATTCAATTACCGTTTTGCCTGCCAATCTTTGATTCCAATTTACCCGGGCCAGATCTGTTCTCATCCCATTAAAATTGGCCTTCCTCCAATTGAGTATTTTTACTTTAGAGTTGTCCGTGTACTTTTCCATAGCTATTCTAACCTTATGATACTATGATTGCTGCTCCCTAAATGCTCCCCCACTGACACTTGCTCCATTTGGCCCACCTCATTCCCTAGAACCAAATCCAGCAATGCCTCCTTCCTCGTTGGGCCGGAAATGTATTGGTTAAGAAAGTTCTCCTGAACATATTTCAAAAATTCCTCCCCCTCTTTGCCCCTATATTATCATTGTTATCCCAGTCTATATTAAGATAGTTGAAGTCCCCAGTTATCACTACTCTATAGCTTTTACACCTCTCTGTAACTTCCCTGCAAATTTGCTCCTCTATATCCTTCCCACTAGTTGGTGGCCTATAGAATACGCCCAGTAGTGTAATGGCACCTCTTTTATTTCTTAACTCTAACCAAATAGATTCTGTCCTTGACCCCTCCAGGACATCCTCTCTTTCCTGTACTGGTATTCATAACTGCTGTTCTGTATGTTCACCTAACTGTGAAATAAAGTAGATTATAGATTCATATCTGACCTTGTTTTATCCAACGCATGTTGGAATATATGATTCAGGACACAAAGGGTTCTATTGTTATGCCTCAGTTTATATCATCACAGAAGTAGATATGAGGCAGTGCGCATCAAAACTCATAAACCTAAGATGCTCAAACCACTTATGGGAGTAACTGCGCCACTGAACCCAAGACGGTGTCTATGGCAGACTCTAAACTTGTAACAGGAGCTTACTGGTTGAAACGCATGAACTAAAAATGAGCCCCTGACAGGAATGCTAATGGCCCTGCCTATTTCTCACAGGTGCAAAGGTGCGTGTCTGAAGAATTAATGAAACCATTTATTAATAGTCTTGTAGAGGTCCATCTGCAAGTAATGATACAAATCATAACAAAAGCAAAATACTGCGGATTCTAGAAGTCTGAAATAAAAACAAAAAATGCTGGAAACACTCAGCAGGTCAGGTAGCATCTATGGAGAGAGACATTGGGCTTGATATTAACGCAGAGACAGGATCTGAGTGGGGGGGGGGGGGCGATAGCGGGCGACAAACGACAAGATCGTGGGACGTGTTGGAATGTCCGATTTCAACAGGGATGCCTCATTGTCATTTTACTTCTGGGTTTCACGTCTCCACTGGTGGAGGAGGATTGTTACGTTTTTATCTCTTTTCTATTGTCTGCATGGCGAGAACCGCTGCCCGATTTACACTCTGCCAGATTTCATGCTCTATTGTAGTCAATGGAGTGTGAAATCGCTAAGGTGTAAATCAGGCGTCCAACCAAAACCACCCTGTTCTCGCTGGGTGTTTTTGAAATTCTGTTATTATTTTTAATTTATTACCTTGCATTAAATTTCTTACTTTGCATCACTTTCCTGTGTTCTCCATTCTTGCATGGCGATTGCCAACTTGGGTTTCCAATTGTTTGGTGCTGAATGTGAAGACATGAATTGACTGTAATCAATTGGTGCACATGCAATGGGTGGATGGTTGGTTATAGGACTGCTTGTGTAAGTGGGAGGGGATGTGATAGTTACTTTCGTCCAGTGTGAGTGAGCTATTAGGGTATCCCGAGCAACAATGAGATCAGCTGCTCTGGAATTAGATGCCCTATCTTCCTCTTCCTTGTCCTCATCCTCTCCATTGAGACTCTCATCAGATAAGGACTCCTGAGCGGCTTGTTCCTCCTGCACCTCTAGTCCTCGCTGTTGCACAATGTTGTGCAGAACGCCTCTCCAAAGCGCAATAGTCAGACGCCCCAGTATCTGCCACCGTAAATACAGTAACAGGGGCGTGCGCAGCGGGTTAGGGTCGCGTTTTGTACATTTGATGATTGAACCCTCCCCCCCCATGACCCTCTCCTGCCCATCATGGGGGAGTTGATATCAAGCCCATGAACTCTGTTTCTCTCTCCCCAGATGCTGCCTGATCTGCTGAGTGATTCCAGCATTTTCTGTTTTTATTTCATTATATAAACCATCCTCCTTTGAAGCTAGCATCTATAGTGTCTATATATTTGTTTTATCAACAGGTTCTCCAGCCAAAAAGGAAAACTTAAAAGAAACAGCAGTCAGGTTTCTCGTTTTAAAAATCCCAGTGTTCCAACCTTCCAAATGGAAGTATTTAATATAGAGATTTTATCGGCTGAAACAGGCAGATCCTTACATCCATCACAAATGCCTCAGCTAAATAGCAGAGACAGGAATATCAGACAAATGTATTAAGAGTTTATCTGCTTACATCCCATGCAGTAATTTCAGGGCTACAGTGTTGAAAGCTGTCAATCCCTGAGCATCCCTGCAGCTGGCTTGTGTTGAAAGAGGCACAGGATGTACAACAGAAACAGTCAGCTGAAAATGGCACAAAGCTAGACTTAAAAAGGAGGTAACTACAAAGAAAGAGAGAGTTAGAAGCCAAGATTTGCTGACTAAAAGGAAATTTGGAACGTAACGCATTGATCAAAGGTGTTTCCAGTGAAAAGGAATGCTCATCGGATAAGAGAAAACCTGCTGGCTATAGGCTCTGCTTTTATTTTCTCTTAGAAGCTATTGAAAAGACCATAGAGAAAATGATACAAAGGAATGAAACAATGAAAGCAGCTCTGTCAAGACTAATAAGCTTCTGAAATTTCATGGCTTTTCTTTAAAGGACGGAAAATCCTTAGACTGGTGGGCAGCAGTGCTATAAGCTGTTTCATATCAGAATATGTTACAGATCAAACTAGAATCTCCTTAGATCTGCTTGAGGCTGGTAAAGAATGTACAGCTTCTAAAGGATATACACATGAAATAATCAGAAGTAATTGGTCCCTTCAGTCTGACATTTTATTATGCAGCAGATCCCATTAGGAAACCTAAGTTCACAAATACCAATAAGTATGCAATGATTAAAGCCTGGTGGTGAATTTAAAACCAATCAGATTTTAGAAAAGCTATTTTTGAAGCCAAAAATGTCAAAATGGAGAGAATAAATTGGGGCTCCTTTATTCTTCCCAATTTCCCAATTTATTTTCTTCATTTTCCCAAATTATCCCATTGCACAATAGCAGTGGGAGTGTGGTGGCTGATAGAGTCGGAATATCCGATGTAGCCGCTCAAAAGTGCACCTTAAAGAGGCAGCTGCATCTCTTGTGCTGCTACAATGAACTTCTGTAATTTATTCTTTCCTGAAATGTTGGCGGTTTTGGAGGAGCCTGCAAGGGCCCAGGGAGGAGGGTGAACTGCTGCTTTTTCAGACATAGCCGTGGACTTATGCTGAGAGAAGTAAAACTTAGGAAGGTTACCATCTTTGGTTTGGAGGGACACCTTCACCAGAAGGCAGCCATCCAGGCAGCAAGTGAAGAGGTGGTGAAGCCTGTAAATGCAGTTTCTGCAGTCTTTGGTGCTAATGTGGAAAAAGTTAAAGACCTTAATGAAGTTTGCTAAGTTTAGTGTCTGCTGCATTTACCACTTTCCAGTGCTATCGTCTGGCAAGGCAAGAACATGCACTTTCATCTCAATCACCTACAGCCTCACATGATAATTAGGGAAACCTTTGGCCTATCTTAAACTATCTGTACACAGCACACCTTGAAAATTCCAAAGAAACCTTTCAATGATGGCAGGTGGAGCCATAAGAGATTCCACCTACACCCACTTGCATGCTGCATGCTCTTGCACTCTTGGCTTAGGAGGCACAGTGGCCAATTGCATAGCAACAGCAAGGTTCATGGAATAGGCAGCACATCACCAATCTCTTTATGATTGTAGGAAAAGAAGGTAGGGTTTAACAATGGTGATGGCACATCCAACAAAAGGCTCTAATCAGCCTGGAAGAATTAACATTGGAGATTGTGGGGCGACATTCCGTAGAGTCTATTGGAAAAGGTGATGCAGTTGACCAACCTATATCTTTGGCCTAGTAGCCATCACTGCCCCTTATTCGTCTGTCTATGAATTTGTCACATACTCAAGCATTCTGTCAATAGGAAACTTAGCAGATACCATAACATCATAGGATGGCATGTGTTAGGTAGCGAAGTATAACAAGAAGTGTATTGCTGATAGTAGTAGATACCTCTTCCCATTTTGTTTCCCTTTTGTATAGCTGAGGAGGAACACCTTGCAGGGCCTAAGAATACAAGAACGTCTACCTCACAGCACACAGTGGCACTCACTCCATCTGCAAAAAAGGAAGAACATAGGAACATAGGAACAGAAGTAGGCCATTCAGCCCCTCGAGCTTGTTCCAACATTCAATTAGATCATAGCTGATCTGTAACTTAACTCTATCTACCCACCTTGGTTCATTAACCCTTAATACTCTTCCCTAACAAAAATCTATCAATCTCAGTTTTGAAATTTTCAACTGGCCTAGTCTCAATAGTTTCTTGGGGGAGAGAGTTCCAGATTTCCACTATCCTTTGTGTGAAGAAATGCTTCCTGACATCACCCCTGAAAGGCCTAGCTCTAATTTAAGGTTATGCCCTCTTGTTCTGGAATTCCCCTACTAGAGGAAATAGATTCTGTCTATCTACCCTACCAACTCTTTTGATCATCTTAAGCACCTCAATTAAATCACCTCTTAAACTTCTATATCCAATGGAATACAATCCTAGTCCAGGCAACCTGTCTTCATAATTTAACCCTTTTAGCCCCAGTATCATTCTGGTGAATCTGCGCTGCACTCCCTCCAAGGCCAATATATTCTTCCTGAGGTGCGTTGCCCAGAACTGAACTCAGTACTCCAGATGGGGTCTAACCAGAGCTCTGTATAGCTGTAATATAACTTCCACCCCCTTTGCATCCCATCCCTCTTGAGATAAAGGGCAACAATCAGCCTTTTTAATTAATTTTTGTACCTGTCCACTAGTTTTTAATGATTTCTGTACTTGGACCCTCACATTTCTCTGCTCAACCACAGTTTCTAGCTTCTCACCATTTAAAAAATACTCTGATTTATCTTTCTTGGGTCCAAAGTGGATGACCTCACACTTTCCCACAATGAACTTCATCGCCACAATTTTGCCCACTCGCCTAGAATCATAGAAATCATAGAATATTACAGCACTAAAGGAGGCCATTTGACCCGTCATGCCTGTCCTGATTCTTTAAAAGAACTATCCAATTTAGTCCCACACTCCAGCTTTTTCCCCGTAACCCTGCATATTAGTCCTCTTCAAAGACTTGTCCAATTGCCCTTTGAAAATTCCTATGGAATCTGCTTCCACCACCCTTTCAGATAATGCGTTCCAGACCTTAACAAATTTTTCTTCATTTCTCCTCTAGTTCTTTTTGCCAATTGTTTTAAATCTATGACCTCTGGTTACCGACCCACTTGCCAGAGGAAACAGTTTCTCCCTATTTGCTCTATCAAAACCCCTCATAATTTTGAATACCTCCATTGGATCTCCCCTTAACCTTCCCTGTTCTAAGGAGAACAATCCCAGCTTCTCCAATCTCGCCGCTTAACTGAAGTCCCTCATCTATGGTATCATCCTGGTAAACCTCCTCTGTATCTTCACCAAGGCCTTGACATCCTTCCTAAAGTGTGATGCCCAGAATTGTACACAATACTCCAGCTGAGGCCTAACCAGTGATTTGTAAAGGTTTAGCATGACTTCCTTGTTTTTGTATCCAATGCCCCTATTTACAAAGCTTTATTATCCGTCTTATCACCTTGCCTTGCCACCTTAAAAAATTTGTAAATATGCACCCCCAGGTCCCTCTGCTCTGGCACCCCCCTTAAAATAATACCATTTAGATTATACTGCCTCTCCATGTTGTTCCTCACAGAGTGCATCACTTCACACTTATCCACATTAAATTGCACCTGCCTCCTCTGTTACTTAATCTATCAATGTCCCTTTGCAACTTTCTGCTCCCATCCGCACTATTTACTGTACCACCTAACTTAGTGTCATCAGCAAACTTAGATATACGGCTCTCAATTCCTTCATTTATAAATATAGTCATAAGCTGAAGCCCCAGTACAGATCCCTGGGGGACACCACTAGTCACATCCTGCCAATTTGAGAACATACCCATTGTCCCTACTTGCTGTCTTAACTAATTCCCTACCCATGTCAATAGGTTACCTCTAATTCTATGCGCTCTCATTTTTGTTAACAGTGTCTTATGTGAAACCTTATCAAATGCCTTCTGGAAGTCCATTTAAATAACATCCATAGACACTCCGGTATCTACCTGATCAGAGGCTAATGAATGTTGGCCTTTATATCTAAAGGGCTAGAATACAAGGGGGTAGAAGTTATGCTACAGCTGTACAAAGCCCTGGTTAGACCACACCTGGAGTACTGTATTCAGTTCTGGGTACCACACCTTAGGAAGGATACATTGGCCTTGGAGGGAGTGCAGCGTAGATTTACTAGAATGATACCTGGACTCCAAGGGTTAAATTACGAGGGGAGATTGCATAAACTACGGTTGTATTCTCTGGAATTTAGAAGATTAAGGGGTGATTTGATCAAAGTTTTCAAGATAGTAAGGGGAACTGATAGGGTTGATAGAGAGAAACTATTTCCGCTGGTTGGGGAGTCTAGGACTAGGGGACATAGCCTAAAAATTAGAGCCTGGACTTTCAGGAATGAGGTTAAGAAACACTTAGACATGCAAAGGGTGGTAGAAGTTTGGAGCTCTCTTCTGCAAACGGCAGTTCATGTTAGCTCAATTGTTCATTTTAAATCTGAGATTGATAGAATTTTGTTAACCAAAGGTATTAAGGGATATGGGGCTAAGGCGTTAGGTCACAGGTCATTGATCTCATTGAATGGCGGAACAGGCTCAAGGGGCTAAATGGCCTACACCTGTTCCTATGTTCCTATGTGCCACTTTAGTTACCGCATCAAAAAATTCAACTAGGTTCATTAGACATGGCTTACCCTTTACAAATCCATGCTGGCTCTCTCTGATCAGTTCATATTTGTCCAAATGCTCAATCACTCTGTCCCTAATAACAGATTCTAGTAACTTCCCCTCAACTGATGTTAGACTAATAGGCCTATAATTTCCTAGTTTATCTCTCTTACACTTCTTAAATAATGGAGTGACATTGGCAGCTTTCCAATCCAAGGGGACAATTCCTGAATCGAGAGAGTTTTGAAAGAGCATGACTAACACATTAACAATTTCCTCACCTACTTCTTTTAATAACCTGGGGTGGAAACCAATGGGTCCTGGAGATCTGTCTATCTTTAATCTCATTAGTTTCTTCATCACCATTTTTTTTACTTATATTGAATCTAATTAGTTCCTTCCCATGATTTATTATTAGTTTTCCTTATATCTTTAGGCTCACCACCACCTTCTCAAGGGCAATTAGGGATGGGCAATAAATGCCGGCCTCGCCAGCGACGCCCACATCCCATGAATGAATAATAAAAAAGTATTTTATCCTCATCCTCTAGTGAAGACTGATACAAAGTAACTATTTAGTAAGTCTGCCATTTCCTGATCACTTGCATCTGTCATTAAGGGGCCCACATTATTCTTAGACACCCTCTTTCTCTTAATATATTTGTAAAAACCTTTAGTATTGTCCTTGATATCCCTCGTAAGCTTTTTCTCATATTCCCCTTTTGCAGCTCTTACCACTTTCTTTGTATCCCTTTGTAGTTCTTTATATCTCTCCCAGTCCCTGGGATTTCTACAGCTCTTTGCCTTCACATAAATCCTTTCTTTTAGATTGATACTATCTCTCACTTCCCTTGTTGACCAAGGTAGTTTAATCATGTACTCTTGCTCTTTAGGGGTATGCACAGGTCTTGTATGCTATGAAGTATTTTGAACACCTCACACTGTTCATCCGTAGTTTTATCCATTGATAGTTCTGCCCTGTCTGTTGTCGTCGATTCCTGCCTCATCCCTCCAAAGTCAGTCTTACTTAAATTTAAAACCTTAATTTAATGATTTAGAAATGCTTTTAAGGACTGCACAGGAAAGAATAAGATCATAATGCAGATAATATATAAAACATAATATATACATTTGTATGAAAGCCTCTAGACAAAACTGAGATATGTACTGTTTCAGATTATGAATCTTAAATATTATACAGTAGCTCATCCAATCAGCTATGCCAGTTGCACAGGTGCAGAATGGGTGCAGAGGGATCTGAAAATTTGGCATGGAGACCTCAGGCATTGTTTTAGGCCCAGTTCTTTCTGGCTGCTATTTTCCAACCAGCTGCATTTTGTGTGCTAGAGAGCTAGTGAACATCTTGTGCCAAAGCCTGATTAAGGCCCTAGGATTCATGCTGAAATATTTAAGTGAATACCTGATGCAAATTCTCAGTTTTTGGCCCAGAATTTCCTCTGAGTAGTTCCTGTATAATGGAGCTTTTAAAGGGGAACAAGCTTTGGATTTGTTTTGTTGTTGTAATGTTTATAGTACCTTTTCATTACTGTATTGTTTTATTAGTGATTCTTTTCAATATTCTAGAATTTTAAGTATTTTAAAAATATATTTTGCAGAAGACAATTTTTATTTACTCATTACAGAAAGGGTTGTTTTTAAATGGTGCAGGAAACAAACTGTAAGTCAAGCACTTACAGGATTTCAGCAGAACAGGAACAGATGGAAAAAGAAGAACATAAGAAATAGAAGCAGGAGTAGGCCAATCGGCCCTTCAAGCCTGCTCCGCCATTTAATAAGATCATGGCTGATCTGATCCTAACCTCAAATCTAAATTCATGTCCAATTTCTTGCCCGCTCCCCGTAAAAGGCTCTGCCACACTTACTTGGCAGTGGCCAAGAGGAACTAGCTCCATTGGGTCTAGGTCAGCATGGAACCTGTTGTAAATCTGTGTAATCTACTGCAAGGATATCTGCAGTCAACTTGCATCTTAGGAATGACAATGCCAATGACATGAAAGGTCATCTCTTCCGTCAACTTTTTATGTCACTTTCTGCCAGATGTTCTGTACTGTTGTCCTCTGGAGAAAAAACAATTAGAGCAGCCCTCCTTGCACCCACCTAATGCAGCAGCCATCCATTTCACCAGTCAGCAAACAAGGTGCTGCACTGCTCTATTACTTGTACATAGACTTTGTTTCCTACCTCAACTTCCTTCTGATTGGCTCACATATCGGGCCAGAAATCGCTCTGAGCAGCGAGGCAACGCTCACCGCAGCTCCTGCGAATTTAATTAAACGAAAATACTTACTGCAGGCTCTGTGGTGTCGAATTGCTTGAATTTGTACTTTAAACAAAATATGCGCTATCAACCCAGCCTCTGCACAGTGTGAATTGCTGCACAGCTGGAAAGTCTGTGAGGAGAAGACACGCCCACAAAATCTGTCAGGATGAGAAGTCACGTCCACAGATTCAGGCTGCATTGCTCAAACAAGCAAGCAGACTTCATTCATTTAAAGTTAGTATTCTGTATGTCATTGTAAATAAACATGTATTTTTTATATATAAAAAGCCAAAGAAATAATTGAATTAAATTAAAGAGACAGAAGCGAAAAGTTAAAAAAAATAATTTTTTAACTTTTAAATTTTTTTTTAATGAGCAAAAATAAGAAGTAATTTGAGACTCCACATTTTTAAAATTTAATATTTAGTTGTTTGGCAGTCATTAAGATTAACTGCGCTGTTAAAACTTAGTTTAAACCTGGTATTTTTAAGCGTACCTGTTTGGTGGCGTAATTAGTTACTTTCCAGCTGGGCAGATAAGCAAATTGACAATTTTTCAATGATTTCTCTGATTGCAGCGGGAGATGGCCCTTTAATTTGAAGCTGTCATATCGCTGGCGAATCACTAGGAGTAAGTTCCAGATTTCACTGCACATGTGCAACTGCGGGAACTTCCTCCTTCAATTCACCACTAAAAACTGAGAGCGCTGTTGAACTCCTCCGTTATTTCGGGAGCGATTTCTGGCCCATCGTACTCACAAAAAAAAGTTACTGTTAACCGAACGATGCTGATTGCCTGAAATATTGTTCAACAGGTAGCAAATTACTAAATAGCAAGCAGGCACAAAAACTACCAGTCAAGAATCAGCAATCTGCAAACACCTAATAATAAAACAACAAGCAAGGAAAAGAAGGGAAACCAATGCAATCACTCAAATAATTTCTTCACACTAAAAATTTCTTGACGAGCTAAAAATCACATTTATAATAAAGCAAACACATAAACAAATTGCATAATTCTGAAAATTATCAGTAAACTTATAGAATGAATCATATGATTTCATAAATACATACAAGAAATTTTCCCCACACTGGTCTGCCCTCTGTCTTTGCGCCTTGTTCCTGTGAAACTGCAATACCCAGAAGGTGCCATGGCAATCCAGATCACATGAAACCAGGCAGAAAACTTAAAATAACTGCGGCATGAGTGGTTAAATAAAAAGCATCAATAAGAAAAAATTATTTTCAGCCTTTTGTATAATTTAAATCATAAATAGAAATTTCTGAACTAAAGGTATTGTTTGAGACGAGGGTTTTTTTTTTGTCATTGACAAGTACTGATGTTTGGGGGCCAAAGAGAAATGTGATTTGATGCTGAGCTTGAGCATGGTACAGGAGTCAGTCAGTCAGTCCCGGAACATGGCAAAAGACCAGTTTAAGCTGCTGGTTACTGAAGATTTGATGATGAATGAAGTGCTCCATCAATGACAGTTTCAGGAAGAACTATAAATCCTCAACACGAAGTAATAATCTTCCAATTAACTGAGAGAAAGGAACAAGAGGGAAGAATAAACAAATAAATAAAATACTTGCACCTTAAGCAATTAATGCAAATCTAGCATGGGAGGTAGAGCAAAAAAATGTAAATAGGTGGGAAAAGAGATTTTGCTAAAGAAAGAACAAAGTTATTGGCATCTTAAACAAGTTTTAATCTTCCAGTATCGGTGACATGCAGAATTGTTTTACTATTTATCAGTCATGAGACACATTGGGGGGAATTTTTATCCCCCAAGATCGGGTGGGTTGGGGGCTGGTGGGAAGTTACAGTAATAGAATTTAGCAGCGCGACCAACAACCTGGCTCCGAGGCGCCCACTTCTGGGTTTAATGGAGGTGCGTTCGGCTGCGTGCGAATAACCTACTAGCTGGAGGCGGGTCAATAATTAGTATAGGTGATTATCAGAGCAATTTAGTTGATTATCAGATATTAATGAGGCAATTTTAAATTGAATTTAACAGGCATTAGAATTTAACCCCTCCAGCACCAGACTCGCCAACAAAACAGAGGTGAGATTGAGCTGCAGTTCAAGGGGTCGTTAAAGTTCTGATTGCCCGATGTGAATTGAAGCTCAGTGATTACAGCTGATGACTCACTTCCCTCTGGCAAAAGATTGGCAGCGAGTTCTTTTGTTCATACAGCTTTTAGAGAACTTTGGAGGCTTTCCGATGGATAAGATCAGGATGGGGGGGCACCATGAATGTATTCGATAGGTCATCGGACAAGGAAGACAATCAACATCCACGGCAGTGACATCGAGCTGTGGTGGGATCTGCAGGTGCACAAAAGAGAGGTGCACAACACAGATCCGGAGAACAGCAGAGAGGAGAGCGGAGTTGAGAACAGCAGAGAGGGGAACAGAGTGAAGAACAGCAGAGAGGAGAGTAACAAAGGGGCCGAGGGCGCAGGAGGCACTACCCACTTGAGAGGGTCTACAGACAGAGGCTGAGCTTCTTGACCTATCTGAAGAACAGTGCTTCCATTGACTGAGATTATCACGTCACGTGGTCGCAGACCTCTGCAGCCTTCTAGAAGAAGAATTGCTCCCTGCTGGACCTGGTAGCCACCCATTGCCCATCGCTGTAAAAGTCATCACTGCCCTCAATTTCTTTGCCTCTGGCTCCCTCCAGTGCGCCACTGGAGACATCTCCAGGGTCTCTCAGTTGGCTGCACATAAATGAATAAGGCAGGCAATGGATGGGTTGTTTGCCAAGGCGTCCACTTATGTGAACTTCTCCCGCGATGACAATAGCCAGAATGAGCGGACGGTCGGTTTCGCCTCTGTGGCTGGTTTCCCACAGGTGCAGGGTGCAATCAATTGCACACACATGGCAATCCGAGGACCACCACATGAACCGGGAATTTTATCAACCGCAAGTGATTTCACTCCATCAATGTACAGCTGGTGTGCAACCACAAGATGAAGTTCATGCAGGTGTGCACCAGATTCCCTGGCAGCTGTCATGATGTGTTTAAACCGTGCCAGTCCAACATTCCAGACCTCTTCCTAATAGGTGACAGACTTAAGGGCTGGCTCATAGGAGACAAGGGATACTCCCTTCAAACTTGGCTCAGGACACCAGAGCCACATGATCACCAGATGTGTCATTGAGCAAGCCATCAGTTTGTTGAAGATGCGCTTCAGGTGCCTGGATGGGTCTGGAGGTGCCTTTCTGTACTCACCAGTGAGGGTGTCCAGAATGATAGTAGTGGGCTGTGTCCTGCACAACATTGTGCAGCAGAGAGGATTAGAGTTGGAGGTCGACCAAGGTGTTCATCAATCATCCTCTGATGATGAGAACATTGAAGAAGAGGAGGAGTAGGAGGAGGAGGAGGAGGAGGAGGACGACCAGCAATATGAAGATGGGGCACCCATCGCCAGACTAGTCGGGTACATTGCTGCCCATGATGCCAGGGATGCCCTCATAGCTCAAAGGTTCACTTGTTAATCATAATGGGAAAAAGAAACATTGAAATACTCCGGCCCACTCCCACTACCACCAACCTCCTCCCCCGCCGACTTTGCACAAAACAGTCCTTCAACCACACATACATCCATTACACAACTGCCCATTGGGTTCCGTCATGTATTCACATTTATCATGAAGCAAATGAAAGGGTGAGTAGTCCCTCGGGACACAATAATGGTCAAGATGTGGAAGTGGTGCTAATTAATAAATTTTATGTGCTGATATTAAAAAAGGAAACTTCACAACATAACATTTCTTCAAACACCCATGTGCATACTGTTGGTGAATTACAATTGCTTGAACTTACGCTTTCTACCCCTTCCCCGGTGGCTTCAGCACAGGTAGAGGCAGGCTGCTCAGATCCCTGCCCTGACTGCTGAGATGCTTTTGACCTATGACCTCTGGGTCTTTGAGCCCGTGAGGGCTCCATCAACGACTGCTCCACCTGCACCTGTGCAAGGGCAGACTCGGCTATCGGGAGACGAGACAGCATGTCGGGTACTGGCTGAGGTGGGGGGGGGGGACAACGGGTGAGAAGTGGGAGCACTTTGAGAGGAGTCCCCACTTCTACATCTCCTTTTGCCATCATATGTGATATACTCGAACATATTAACATCGAGCGGGAGGAGATATTGGCGGTTTTAGCAGGCCTAAAAATGGATAAATCCCCAGGCCCGGACGAAATGTATCCCAGGCTACTGTGTGAGGCAAAGGAGGAGATTGCGGGGGCTCTAACACATGTATTCAGAACCTCTCTGGCCACAGGGGATGTGCCAGAGGACTGGAGAACCGCTAATGTAGTACCATTATTCAAGAAGGGGAGTAGGGAAAAACCGGGGAACTACAGGCCAGTGAGCCTAACATCAGTGGTAGGAAAATTATTGGAAAAAATTCTGAAGGACAAAATTAGTCTCCACTTGGAGAAGCAAGGATTAATCAGGGATAGTCAACATGGCTTTGTCAAGGGAAGATCATGTCTGACTAATTTGATTGAATTTTTTGAGGGGGTGACTAGGCGTGTGGATGAGGGTAACGCAGTGGATGTGGTATACATGGATTTCAGTAAGGCCTTCGATAAAGTCCCCCACAGGAGACTGGTCAAGAAGGTACGAGCCCATGGAATCCAGGGTGCCTTGGCACTTTGGATACAAAACTGGCTTAGTGGCAGAAGGCAGAGGGTGATGGTCGAAGGTTGTTTTTGTGACTGGAAGCCTGTGGCCAGTGGGGTACCACAGGGATCGGTGCTGGGTCCCTTGCTGTTTGTGGTCTACATTAATGACTTGGATATGAATGTAAAAGGTATGATCAGTAAGTTCGCTGATGATACAAAGATTGGTAGGGTGGTAAATAGCGAGGAGGATAGCCTCAGTCTGCAGGACGATATAGATGGGTTGGTCAGATGGGCGGAACAGTGGCAAATGGAATTTAACCCGGAAAAGTGCGAGGTGATGCACTTTGGAGGGACTAACAAGGCAAGGGAATACACAATGAATGGGAGGACCCTAGGCAAGACAGAGGGTCAGAGGGATCTTGGTGTGCAAGTTCACAGATCCCTGAAGGCGGCGGAACAGGTAGATAAGGTGGTAAAGAAGGCATATGGGATACTTGCCTTTATTAGCCGAGGCATAGAATATAAGAGCAAGGAGGTTATGATGGAGCTGTATAAAACACTGGTTAGGCCACAGCTGGAGTACTGTGTGCAGTTCTGGTCGCCACACTACAGGAAGGATGTGATCGCTTTGGAGAGGGTGCAGAGGAGATTCACCAGGATGTTACCAGGGCTGGAGCGCTTCAGCTATGAAGAGAGACTGGGAAGATTGGGTTTGTTTTCCTTGGAGCAGAGGAGGCTGAGGGGGGACATGAATGAGGTGTACAAAATTATGAGGGGCACAGATAGGATGGATACTAAGGAGCTTTTTCCCTTCGTTGAGGGTTCTATAACAAGGGGACATAGGTTCAAGGTAAAAGGCGGGAGGTTTAGAGGGGATTTGAGAAAGAACTTTTTCACCCAGAGGGTGGTTGGAGTCTGGAACTCACTGCCTGAAAGGGTTGTGGAGGCAGGAACCCTCACAACATTCAAGAAGCATTTGGATGAGCACTTGAAATGCCATAGCATACAAGGCTACGGACCAAATGCTGGAATATGGGATTAGAGTAGACAGGGCTTGATGGCCGGCGCGGACACGATGGGCCGAAGGGCCTCTATCCGTGCCGTATAACTCTATGACTCTATCCCTCTCCTGGGCCAGCGCCACATCACTTCCTCTACTCTGCTGGGGAGCAGCTTGGTGAACATCAGTGATGCGTTGTAAGGCCACGGATAAGGTATCTGGTATCCTGTTTAAGGTGACAGACATCTCCTGCACGGCTTTGGTAATGGCCTGCATAGACTCATTTGAGGGCCGTGCTTGAAGCTCCATGGAGACAGCCATTCTCTCCGTTGCAGACATTCTCGCAATTACCTCCAACACCAATCTACTACTGTTGGAACTGAACTCCTCCATCCTCTCCACTATTGTGGTGCATGTGCTTGGCATGTTTTCTGGTACCTCACAAAGTTGCAGCTGAACCTCGATCATTCTCATTTTCAATTATGTCCCCTGGGGTTCAGCATCTGTGTCCAGCTGAGCAGAGCCTGGAGAGGAGTGAGCCCTCCGCCGCAGACTCTCCACAGCAGCCCCTGCCACCAGTGTCTGCTCATGCTCACTTGTGAATTGTGAATCACCAGGTGACAACCCAACTAACTGTGAAATAGGACCCACTGAAGTGTGAGTATTTGCGCTGGTGCATGGCTGTTTGTCCTGTGACAGTGCACCCTCAGAAGGAATGAGGTCCTCTGAGGAATCAATGTCATCCCTCTCCGCAGACTCTTGTTGTATGTGTGAAGACCCTGGAATACAAAAGAAAGCGATATGAATTTGTCATGGCAACGTAACAATCTTGCCAATCATCATACTCAGGCTTCTCATTGTTCAGTCATTGATGAAACAAAGTCAGCATGTGTGTGAAAGATGGTTTAAATTCTGACACCAGGCATCTGCGAGTTCCCAGTCTCTCCTTCTCTGATTGACAAGGACACAGATGTGCCACTTATCTCCATGGCATCCTCCTCAGCTTCAGTGAATTGCACAATTTGTGGAGGGTCCCTCCAATCCTCTTCATCTCCCTTGCGTTTTACATTCTCTTCCCCTACAAGGGGCAAAAGAACAGACCTATGAGTGAGTGAAGGTGATATTTTCACCTGATGGATGCAATGTATTGGGTGAAACTGACTATCAGACAGATGGATCAGAGGGTGACTATCAGACACATACATCACATTAGATAAGGATTGGGGTGAGTGGCAGCAGTGGAAGGATACATAGGGAGGTGAGGAAGTGCATAGAAAGTGAAGAGATGGGTGCTGCTGAAATTTAAGTGGGTGTGAGGAGTGATGTGATGGAGTATTCTTGGCAAGACAGAGTGAGGGGGGGTTGTTGCACACCACAGGATGCAGGTGAACCAGCAACTGTACTCACTTTTCCTGACCTGGTTAGGTCATTATAGCACTTCCTGTACTGCATCCAAGAATGGGCCACGATGCTCCTGTTGCTCACCTCCTTCATCGTCGCTGGGTCAAAATCTTGGAACTCCCTACCTAACAGTACTGTGGGAGAACCTTCACCACAAGGACAGCAGCGGTTCAAGAAGGCAGCTCACCACCACCTTCTCAAGGGCAATTAGGGATGGGCAATGAATGCTGGCCTTACCAGCGAAGCCCACATCCCATGAACGAATAAAAAAAAGCCACCTCCAGCCACGCTTTCTTGGTAACAGAAGCAGGTTTCTTTCTCCCATTACTGGAGAAAATGATGTTCCTCCTGATCCTCACTGCACCCAGGAAGCATCAGTGAATGTGGGTGCTGGCCTTGTTCTTTGTGAATCCATGGTTAGATTCCTCCTGGCTCTTCCAAATTCCATTTTTGCATTGGCCCTTTAAATAGTGGACTTCAGATTGTGCCATGTGGGTGCGCATCATGCCTGCTGCGCAGCTTGGAGACATGAAACCCAGAGGAAAAAATGTAAGCAAGTCGAGATCACAGACTCCGACCCGTTAACGTCACTTCCAGGTGTCGCGTCTGAGAATCTTCCGCCTACTCTCTTCCCGGCTCTGAGTAAATATCAGGGCCATTGCTTCAGTACATTTGCTGTATTATACTGCAGCAATGGGCAAACTACTGTTGCATGTAAGCTTCAGTAAGCCCATGGTAAGCGTCAGAAACTATACTCCTTGTCCCGGACTATCCGTGAGCAATTCCATAGAAGATCTACTATAGTGAGCTAAATTTACAAACTGTTGAAAATGATCTGGGATGAGAAAAATAAATTGTAAAAAAGGAAATTGTTAGGGATAGTAAAATGATTTTGGATATGCCTGTCTTAGACAAAGTATTAGTGAGCAAGTAATAATCCCTTAAAAAGGCGAGGTGAGTTAGTAGGAGAGAAAAGATATGATAGAAATATTTCTTAATAATGATTTTCACAATAAGAAATGCAAGTGCGGTACATTTCTGATAGTGGTGGGATAGGAAAGGCACAACTTGATGGAGAACACAGAGCCCAAAATATCCCCTGACGGGCTTTCAAGGGCAGATCTGGGGTACGGTAGAACTTCCACCCACCCCATGGACGTGCTGCTGACTCCATCCTAAATCCTGGGGCTGGGGCATTAGCATATTTTGGGTGGGTGCCCACACCATCCTCACTAAAATTGGGGCACCTACCTGGGTGGGCAGAGAGCTATCAGCACAAGTCGGGCCATTATGCTGGTCCAACATCTTCAAGAAATTCAAAAAAGCTTTAGAATTTTGGTTTGCCACTTTCCCCACAACAGAGCAATCGATTGCCAGAGGAAAATATGGTCAAAATATTTCTTAATAATGATTTTTACAATAGGAATCCCAGGTGCCTTTATTAATTTGCGTAGCCCCACTTTCGCTAGGATTAAATACTGGCAAGCAAGTACACCAGCTGTAGTCAGCCGTATATTGTGGTGGGGATAAATGAGGCACTTGGTAGGATTTAAGATGAACGATGTCATCCAGCAGTCCCAATTCTTTCTGTAATATCAGGTCCGTCCTTCCTTCCCCCTCCCCAACCCTCCCCCGCAACACCCATCCCCCCTCCCTTCCCCCCCGCCCCCCACCCACTCTTTGAAAACCTACAAGAAATGTGGCGGAGACCCAGCATCTCACTCCAAATTCTGCCCACACCCATCCAGATAACAGCGTTGATGCACCCAAGGGCCCAGGAATTTTGGCTATCAGATTCTTAATGAAGTGATCTTAAAAAAAATTGAATATTCAGAAGGAAACAGGATCAGATAGAATGTATCAAAATTGCTTAAGGAATTGAAAAAAGCAGTAGGGGAGCTGTAGCTAAAATTTCATAGCTAGTTATACACATGGGTAGTATTAGATAATGGGAAAATCACTAGTTATTGTATTTTTTTAATAATGTGGACTTGCAAATTACAGGCCTGGCATCTATAATTAGGAAAAATATTGGAGTCCATTATAAAGTAAGCACTTCAAGAGAACTTTTAACTTGATTGTGGTGGATGTTTTATAGCCAGCTTTTCAAAATATATATGATAAGATGTCTCGCAATAGACTTGTTGGAAAAATGTCCATGCCAACCTGGGTTTATAAAAGGTAGGTCATGCCTAACAAATTGATTGGAAATCTTTGAGACTGTAACACAATTGATAGGTGAAAGTAGTGTGGTGAATGTTAGATACCTAGGCCTAGAAATTCCACGGATGCTTAAGAGAGGACATAAGGTCAGTGGAGCAGGCATTCTGTCTGCCACTCATGCCTCATCAGAACCCTCGTCCCAAATTACAGGGACAGGGTCTTTTGAATAATCAAGGCGAGAACATGGCCACTTGAGAGGGACCCTTACTAGGATAGATTACCTTAGCAAAAATGTCACCTTTGGCCCAATTGCTGGCCCACAACAGAATCCTCACTGCTCACAGCAAGCGAGGGATCTACTGGACAGAAAAGGGGCTCAATGGGCGGAACTCCCAGGGAAATCCCAGGAATGCCGACAGAGAGGAACCAAAAATGGTTCTGGGACATTAGTGGCGTGATCAGAAGATGCGCCCCCCCCACCTCCCAGTGGAATTGGCGGGCTAAGTTAGATGAGGTGGAAACCCAATGGACCTGGGTTTTCTTCAAATTCTGATTTCACTCGTTGCCATTAAGCCTGAATTTCATCTCCCCGAAGGCAGAATTTCCAGGGTCTGGCCTTTCAAAAGATAACAATTCGAGTGCATCACAAGAGACTTCCAGCTACATTTAAGGCTTTTGTGACAAAGCAAGAGTTTATCGTTTGGATTTTAAACTGGCTGAATATAGGAAAGATGGGATAAAAACAGAAAATGTTGGAAATACTCAGCAAGTCAGGCAGCATCTGTGGAGAAAGAAACAGAGTTAACGTTTCAGGTCGATGATCCTTCATCAGAACTGGAAGAAGATTAAACAGTTTTTAAACAAGTACGGAGCAGGGAAAGATGGGGGGGTGGGGAGAGGAATGGGAGGGGAGGAAAGAACAAAAGGAAAGGTCTCTCATAGGCTGGAGGGCAGGAGTGATTAAATGACAAAAGGGATGATGGTGCGAGGCAAGGAGGGTGGTAATGAGGCAAGTAAAGAAACAAAAGATGGGTCTAGAGGAGCTGTAAGTGGCAACATCAGAACCATTACCAGCACCTGCTGTCCTAAAACATAGGAGCAGTGGTTATGATCTGAAGTTATTGAAATCAGTGTTGAGTCTGAAAGGTTGCAAAGTGCCTAATCAAAAGATCAGGTGCTGTTCCTCGAGCTTCTGTTGAGCTTCATTGGAACAGTGTAAGAGGCCGAGGACAGAGAGGTCAGAGTAGGCGTGGGATGGGGATATAAATGGCAAGCAACCGGCAGGTCAGGGTCACGCTTGCAGACTGAGCAGAGGTGTTCAGCAAAGCGATCACCCAATCTGCGTTTGGTCTCCCTGGTGTAGAGGAGACCGCATTGTGAGCAATGAATACAGTATATTAAATTGAAAGAAGTGCAAGTAAATTGCTGTTTTACCTGGAAAGAGTGTTTGGGGCCCTGGACGGTGGAAAGGGAGGAGGTGAAGGGGCAGATGTTGAATCTCCTGCAATTGACAAGGTCCTTGACCGTGTCCGTCCTATTTCCCGCACTTTTTCCCTCACCCATTCCCCTCCCTCCCAGAACCATGATATGGTCCCCCTTGTCCTCACCTTCCACCCCACTGGCCTCCTCATTCAACGTATCATCCTCCGTCATTTCCACCACCTCCAGCGTGATCCCACCACCAAACACATCTTCCCCTCCCCTCCCCTTACAGCATTCTGAAGGGACTGTTCCCTCCGCGACACCCTGGTCCACTCTTCCATCAGCCCTAACATCCGGTCTCCTCCACACGGCACCTTCCCGTGTGAGTGCAGGAGATGCAACACCTGCCCTTTCACCCCTTCCCTTCCCACCGTCCAGGGCCCCAAACACTCCTTCCAGGTGAAACAGCAATTTACTTGTACTTCTTTCAATTTAGTATACTGTATTCGCTACTCACAATGCGGTCTCCTCTACCTTGGGGAGACCAAACGCAGATTGGATGATTGCTTTGTTGAATACCTCCACTCAGTCCACAAGTGTGACCCTGACCTGCCGGTCGCTTGCCATTTTAATTCCTTGTCCTACTCCCACTCTGACCTCTCTGTCCTCGGCCTCTTACACTGTTCCAATGAAGCTTGATGGAAGCTCGAGGAACAGCACCTCATCTTTCGATTAGCCACTTTACAACCTTCTTGCCTCAACAATGATTTCAATAACTTCAGATCATAACCACTGCTCCCATTTTTTCGGACAGCAGGTGCTGGTAATGGTTCTGCTGTTGCCATTTACAGCTCCTCTAGACCCATCTTTTGATTCTTTATTTGTCCCATTACCACCTTCCTTGCCTTGCACCATCATCCCTTTTGTTATTTAATCACTTCTGCCCTTCACCCTATCAGAGACCTTCCCTTTAGTTTCCTAGAAGTAAAGGGAATTAGGGGTTACGGGGAGCGGGCAGGAAATTGGACATGAAATTGAGTTCGGATCGGTCAAGGCCCTGTGGGTGGCGGAGCGGGCCCAGGGGCTGAGTGGCCGGGTCCTGTTCCTACTTCTTGTGTTCTTTAGATTTGAGGTTAGGATCAGATCAGCCATGATCTTATTGAATGGTGGAGCAGGCTCGAGGGGCCGATTGGCCTACTCCTGCTCCTATTTCTTATGTTCTTATGTTCTTTCCTCCCCTCCCCTTTCTCCCCCCTCCCCACCTTTCCCAGCCTCTGTACTTGCTTAAAACCGTTTAATCTCCAACTTCTTCCAGTTCTGACGAAGAGTAATTGACCTGAAACATTATGTCTGTTTCTTTCTCCACAGATGCTGCCTGACTTCCTGAGTATTTCCAGCATTTTCTGTTTTTATTTCAGATTTCCAGCATCCGCAGTATTTTGCTTTTGATTATAGAACAGATGGGGAAGTGATGCGTGGTAATATTGGACAGCTGTGAGCAGCAGAGCAGCACAGGGCTCAGTCCTAGTAACTCTGCAGTGCTATATTGAACAAGATATTAAAAAGTAAAACACCTGTGTCTGGAGATGATATCAAGTTGTTGAAGTCAATGGAAAGGAAAATTGGGGCCAGGTGTATTACAAACGGTTGATCCGCTACTGCCTGTTTTATGCCCCTGCCGAAGATGAGTTTTACCCCCAGACACTCTTAAAACTGGGCATATGAATTGTAAAGATTATTTAATATTATATTTAATATTATATTGAATCAACGAATAGATCTAGGTTTAAGAGTTGACCAAATATTAAAAGTATTGCCATAGTGTACAGCAGCAATTGGAAGAGAAAATAATTGTGACGTATAACTGAATATAAATATAAGGAGGATTTTCAGTAAAAAATAGTAATAAACTTATAGTTCACCACTTCTTTAAAGTCAGGAGATAAAGTTTAGTTTCTCTGATTAAAAGAAAGCCAGGCTAAATAATTTGCAAATTGGGAAGGATACCAAGGGGTTGTATTTTTTTTATTCGTTCATGGGATGTGGGCGTCGCTGGCGAGCTCAACATTTATTGCCCATCCCTAATTGCCCTTGAGAAGGTGGTGGTGAGCTGCCTTCTTGAACCGCTGCAGTCCGTGTGGTGACGGTTCTCCCACAGTGCTGTTAGGAAGGGAGTTCCAGGATTTTGACCCAGCGACGATGAAGGAACTGCGATATATTTCCAAGTCGGGATGGTGTGTGACTTGGAGGGGAACGTGCAGGTGGTGTTGTTCCCATGTGCCTGCTTCCCTTGTCCTTCTAGGTGTCGAAGAAGCCTTGGCGAGTTGCTGCAGTGCATCCTGTGGATGGTACACACTGCAGCCACTGTGCGCCGGTGGTGAAGGGAGTGAATGTTTAGGGTGGTGGATGGGGTGCCAATCAAGCGGGCTGCTTTGTCCTGGATGGTGTTGAGCTTCTTGAGTGTTGTTGGAGCTGCACTCATCCAGGCAAGTGGAGAGTATTCCATCATTTTGCAGTGGTTCTCCCAATCAGCCACCGTAACTTTGGCGGAGGGTCCATGGAAACCCTAGTGAAATGCAAACCTTCTACCAAAGTTACAGTGGATGATCAGGAGAACCCCCAGCAGAAATTCACCTCCCAAATCTCCCATATCTCCCATATTTCGCAAGAGGGATTTCAGAAATTCCAATCATCGTAATCTTGTCACTACTGTGAGGTAGAAAATCTGAAACGTAGAAAACTCACATTCTTTAAGAAAAAACTGAGCATTCAACTCCTTGAAACCCTTGAGGGTAAATTTTAACCCGTCGAAATCGGTGCTAACGGGGTGATAACAGGCTCAAAATGGAGTCGGTAGATTTACTGCTCTGTTAACCCCAACTATTGACCCGCTCTAATTTTCTCAGGGGCCTACTGCTAGGAGACCAAAGTGCCTGCCTGTTTCAGGTGGTGGGACCCCATTTAATATGCAAACTGGGGTCCTCTGATGTACCTAGGTACCCCAATTGCAATTTTAGAACTAGTCGGAGCATGCGCCATGCATGCTCTGACCAGTTCCACTGGCGACAGAACCAAAGAGACCCTGAAAAGGTAAATATTAAATTATTTTTTGGGGGCCAGGAAGAGCAGGTGCTGTTTGACTGGGCGGAGCTGTTGGTTGCAGGAGGTGAAACCGTTAGGAAACACTAGGCCTCACTAGGCCCCACAGCACATAAATTTCTCTGGTACTTGTGTATATCATTTTAGCAGTCTGCTCAGTTCAAGCACTATACTCTTCTCAGTTGTATATCCAAGTTTGCAAATGACACTGAGTTAGGAGGCACAGTACGTTGTGTGGATGGGAAGAGGAAATTACAAAGGGACATAGACAGGCTATATGAGTGGACAAAATTATGGAGTTCAATGTGGGGAAGTGTGAGGTCATCCACTTTGGATCTGAGAAAGACAAATCTAAATATTTTCTTAATGGCGAGAGACTAGGAGCTATGGAGGAGAAAAGGGATTTAGATGTCCATGTACACAAATCACTAAAAGCTAGTGCACAAGTACAAAAAGTAATTAAAAAGGCTAATGGCATGTTGGCCTTTATCTCAAGGGGATTGAAGTACAAAAGTGAGGAAGTGATGTTTCAGTTCTACAGAACCTGGATATTTGGAACCCAAAATTCAGGAAAGATATACCGGTCTTCGAGGGGTACAGCGCCAATTCATCAGAATGATACCAGGGATTAAAGGGTTAAATTATGAGCCTGGTTGCATAAACTTGGCTTGTATTCCCTTGAATTTATAAGGTTGAAGGGTGATCCAATCTAGATGTGTAAAATGATAAAGGGATTTGATGGGGGAGGAACAAAGAAATGATTTTGTCTGGTGGGGGAATCCAGAACGGAAGGCAAAATCTTAAAATTAGAGCTCGGCCATTTAGAAGTGAAATCAGGAAGCACTTTTTCACAAAAAGGTAGTGGAAATCTGGAACTCCTAAAAGGCTGTGGATGCTGGGTCAATGGAAGTTTTCAAGACTAAGATCAATAAATTTTTGTTGCGTAAGTGCATCAAAGGCTTTGGAACAAAGGCGGATAAATAGAGTTGAGGTACAGATCAGCCATGATCTAATGGAATTGTGGAATAGGACTGAGGGGTTGAATGGCCTACTCCTGTTCCTATGTTGCAGTACAACATATTTATATTTACTAACTGTTCTATGGATATGGGGATACTTTCCTTTATTAGCCAAGGCATAGAATATAAGAGCAGGGAGGTTACGCTAGAACAGTATAAAACATTGGTTATGCCACAGCTTAAGTACTCTGTACCATTCTGGTCACCACATTATAGGAAAGATGTGATTGCACTAGAGAGGGTACAGGGGAGATTTACGAGGATGTTGCCAGGGATGGAGAATTTTAGCTATGAGAACAGATTGGATAGGCTGGGGTTGTTTTCATTAGAACAAAGGAGGCTGAGGGGAGATTTAATTGAGATGTATAAAATTATGACAAGACTAGATACAGTGGATAGGGAGGACCTATTTCCCTTAGCAGAGGGGTCAGTGACCAGGGGGCATAGATTTAAAGTAATTGGTAGGAGGATTAGAGGGGAGCTGAGGAAAGATTTTTTCACCCAGAGTGGTGGGGGTCTGGAACTCACTGCCTGAAAAGGTGGTAAAGCCAGAAATCCTCAACTCATTTAAAAAGTACTTGGATGAGCACTTGAAATGCCGTCACCTACAGGGCTATGGGCCAAGTGCTGGAAAGTGGGATTAAGCTGGATAGCTCTTTTTCGGCTGGCATGGACATGATGGGCCAAATGGCCTCCTTCTGTGCCTTAACTTTCTATGGTTCTATGATTCTATGGTATTTTATTATCTGTATAGCTGTGGAAGGAAGAAAAAGAGAGAAAGGAAAGAGAAAGAATACTGCTTCCCAATTCAGGTATTCGGGGGGGGGGGGGGCGGGGGTGGTATGGGTGTGTGTATGTGAGAGAGAGAGAGAGAGAGAGGCAGCATATTAGGGCTTCATGTGCATTTATATATCAGGCTATACAGTAGGTGTTCAATCAAAATCTATCAAGACTAGTGAAAGCTGAGTGAAAAATAATGTTTCATTCAAATGTGATCCTTTGAGCTTCCAAAACACTCAGAGCAACAGAAACAGCTCTATAATTGCCCACTGAGAACTTCTGGCTTTCAGCATTAGTCTGGTCAATAATTTCATCAACACTTAATCTACCTGGAATTCTCACTTGGGTGACTGAATACCCAGAAGGTGAATTTTTTCAATTCATTGAGCTTATTGTCTAAATAAAATGAGCACTGATGCTGAAAGGTTTTATGGATTCAGTGCAACGAATCATAACTGTGATCTCCTGAAATTGTTCCCTTATATGAGCCACTATTATGCTGATTTACAAAAGTTGCCGACATAAGTTGTAATGTTAGTGGTTCTTGAAAAGTCAGCCAAGCGTACCTTGTGCCAAATTCTGCAGTCTTTTACTTTCTGTGCACAGTGTTTGTATTGCACAATGTAAACCTTGCTTTGCAATAGAGAAGGGAGTCAGCTGAGCTCATAAAAGCAAAAGAATAACCAGAAGACTTACATTCATATAGTGGTAAATTTTACGAGCTAGCAATCCAATGCAGGACAGATTCACACCCCTCTCAACTTTCCAGTTACTGATTTTAATAACTGAAAAATCAGGAAGACCAGGAATTGGGGCACTAACATTTGTATCCAATTGTCTGGTCTGCCCTTAAGGGTCCACACACAGAAAACTAACTCATAAGATTTACCCCATAATGCCACATGTGCTGAAGTGGAAAAATCATGCAAGTGAATGTTCACCTCAGGAAAAGCTCAAAATTCAAGCAGTCATGCATGCCTCAAGTCTTTCAAAGAGAGATGTTATCTTCTCGGCAATCTTTGTTACAGAACCTGCGATCTGTAACAGTGAGGCTTTATATCAATGACCGACTGCTCTGACCTGCAGTTGATTCCACAATTTCTGGTACCCAGTCATAAGCTTTAATGATACCGCAAAGTTGTATAAAATAACAGTTGATTCAAAGCACATTGCAGTTTATGATGTCATTGGAACCCAATTAACTTATATCCCATAAAACACTCCAGGAACAATACCTCAGTGCTGACCGCTATCAAACATAACAAAGGACAAACATTGACAAACACGGCACCAAGATTGACAACAGTTATAACATTTTGCTGAAGGATAATGTTTATTGTTACCCACAAAGTCCCTAATTGTCCCAAACTTCACTTCAGCCAATAATACGCAGAACCAATAATGGTAATTATCTCCAAAATGATCAATTTATCATATTCAAAATTTAAAAAATTTTATTCACTTATCTACTTGAAGTTGACAGTGATGAGCAGCTGCACTGCGCTCTCTGTATATTCTGTGAACCAGAAAGCTGTATCACAAAAGAAATGGATGGAAGGCACAGAGATCAAACGAATAAAGAACGGAGGGTTAAGCATGTGACTTTTGTATACCATTTCATGTTTTATTAACTTCATGTCTTATATCTTTAAAATGGAAAATAATGTTCCTGAATAAATCTTTAAGAATCATGTTATTTTATAAATGCAAAAAGTTGTGGATGTCATGCAGCATTAAGTTATCAGTTTTAACATTGTAAATTGAAACACGATTTTACGTTTGAGAATGAAGAATAACTTTCAGTATGATATATTTTAGAAAGAAAGACTTTCATTTATATAGTACCTTATCTTGCCTCTCAAAGTTCTGTACACACAGTGGGGTTACTTTGTGCAATAGTGTAAAACAGATCAATAACAAATCGGCAACCCATTTTACATCTCTCCTGATTTTAATTTCCATTGACTTCAATTAGGTTTTAGTACTCAAATGGTTTGTTATTAAAGTCACATTTCCTTAAAGAGGCATTAACTTTGAGTAAGATGCACCAAGAAAAGTATGCAATGATGGGATCAATGATTCCGCTAACACATTGGTGGTTGTATCTGACCTTACAAATTCTACTTTTTCTTACTGTAAAATTAAAGAAAGGGGGGACTGGAGGGTGCAGTGGGTTAGTGCACTAAGGGTAACATTATAAATCTACGCTGTCAGTAGGGAATTTCACGTGCCGGCAGAATATTTCAGAAATTGGGGAGCCCATGATTTTCTGTCCATTCATTTTAACAAACATAACAAAAAAGGCCTGGGGTTGCACAATTTTGCCATCTGCGCTCTTAGGATGCTAAAGTGTTCCAATTCCAAGCACAAAGATCCATGGATTTCTTATTTCCTGTAGGGATCACTGGACAGTGATTGGCAGGGGGGAGTGGGGCAGTGTGGGCTGGAATCTTTGACTAATTTTCTTATTCCTCTCTGAGGCACAGAGGCCAATAATAGCGCACTACAGCTACCCCAGCTGAGATTGGCTAACTCGACTCAGCCCAGGTATTGAACCAATGTGGCTCAATACAACGTCACAAAGTGGATTTACCTACTGGTCTAGCGGGAAGGCCTCTCCCATATATTGTTATTTACTCACATAGAAACAAAACCATTTTCCTATGTTGAAACAAAAGATTTGATTGAAGCACGGTGATGTAGGGCTATTATAGTGAAAGCGCAGCTACTTCCAACCTTGAAAATTATTTCGGACCAAAAGACCATGTGAGAGACAAGTCAAATTCAAATTGTTTGCTCAACCTAAAAAACTTTCAGTCATTCATTTATATGAGTCCATCTGCCTGATGATATCAGCCAGTAACAGCTCATCTCCATGAAGCTCAGTCCTTGCCTATCAGCCACACTGCATGTGAGGTGCTTCAGACACAATGGAAACCTTCCCAACTTTCACTGTTACAAAATCGTGCTCATTTTGTCTTTATTAGATTGCTAAAGATCTTAGCACACACAATGGAGTTAATGTTGACTTTGTGTGATAGTGTAAAACAGGTGATAACGAATCAGCGGTCCCTTTTACATCTCTACCGATTTTTGTGTCCATTGACTTGAATGGAAATAAAAAAATCGGGAGAAATGCCAAACGGATGCCGACTCGCCATCACCTGTTTTACACTATTGCACAAAGTCAAAATTACTCCTAGTGTGTGTATCAAAAATATTTTGAATCACAATAACTGTTTCTGATGAATACCTGTAGATGAAAGTGTAATTTAACATACTGGATAAAAATGTTCGTCACATATTTTCTCTGAGCGTTAAATCTACCTCTATGAAAATGTTTTGCAGGTATCTTATTTAAAATCAGCGAGTTGCTTATAGATTTTTAGAACTAATTCTATGGGCTCTTTCTGAACCAATAGGAAGTGCAATAGGACAGACCCATTTATGAAGTCCTACAGGATCATACCCAATTACCTAGACCGAAAGCATCATTGCCCTAGACATGCAGGACAAACACCCATTGACCTAGTCCTATATGATAATACCCATTGCCCTAGTCCTATAGGATCATATCCATTGACCTAGTCCTATAGGACTATATCCATTGCCCTAGTCCTATAGGACCATATCCATTTCCCTAGTACTATAGGACCATATCCATTTCCCTAGTCTTATAGGACCATACCCATTGCCCTAGTCTTATAGGACCATATCCATTTCCCTAGTCTTATAGGACCATATCCATTTCCCTAGTCTTATAGGACCATATCCATTTCCCTAGTTCTATAGGACCATATCCATTTCCCTAGTCTTATAGGACCATATCCATTTCCCTAGTACTATAGGACCATATCCATTTCCCTAGTCTTATAGGACCATATCCATTTCCCTAGTCTTATAGGACCATATCCATTTCCCTAGTCTTATAGGACCATATCCATTTCCCTAGTCTTATAGGACCATATCCATTTCCCTAGTACTATAGGACCATATCCATTTCCCTGGTCCTATAGGACCATATCCATTTCCCTAGTACTATAGGACCATATCCATTTCCCTAGTACTATAGGACCATATCCATTGCCCTAGTCCTATAGGACCATATCCATTTCCCTAGTACTATAGGACCATATCCATTGCCCTAGTACTATAGGACCATATCCATTGCCCTAGTCCTATAGGACCATATCCATTTCCCTAGTCTTATAGGACCATATCCATTGCCCTAGTCCTATAGGACCATATCCATTGCTCTAGTCCTATAGGACCATATCCATTGCCCTAGTCCTATAGGACCAGACCCAATTACCTAGTCCTACAGGTCCATACCATTGACCTAATCTTACAGGACCATGCTCAATTACCTTAGCACTACAGGATCACACCCAATTATGTAGTCCTACAGGGCAATTCATGTTGCCCTAGTCCTGCAGGGCGATAACCATTTTTGTAGTCTTACAAGGCCATTCCCATTGCCCTAGTTCTACAGAGCGATACCCATTGCTCTCATCCGACAGGATCATATCCATTGCTCTAGTCCTACTGGGCCATTCTCATTGCCCTAGTCCTACAGGGCCATATCAATTAACCTAGTCTTACAGGACTATTTCCATTGCACTAGTCCTCCAGGACGATACCCATTTACTTAGTCCTACATGACCATACCCATTGCCCTAATCCTAGAGGACCATACCCATAGCTCTAGTCTTACAAGGCCATTCCCACTGCCCTTATCCCACAGGGCCATAGCCAATTACGTAGTCCTACATGAGCATACCTAATTACCCAGTCTTACAGGTCCATACCCATTTACCTAGTCCTACAGGACCATACCCATTTACCTAGTCTTACAGGACCATACCCATTTACCTAGTCCTACAGGACCATACCCATTTACCTAGTCTTACAGGTCCATACCCATTTACCTAGTCCTACAGGACCATACCCATTTACCTAGTCTTACAGGACCATACCCATTTACCTAGTCCTACAGGACCATACCCATTTACCTAGTCCTACAGGACCATACGCATTTACCTAGTCCTACAGGACCATACCCATTTACCTAGTCTTACAGGACCATACCCATTTACCTAGTCCTACAGGACCATACTCATTTACCTAGTCCTACAGGACCATACCCATTTACCTAGTCTTACAGGACCATACCCATTTACCTAGTCCTACAGGACCATACTCATTTACCTAGTCTTGCAGGACCATACTCATTTACCTAGTCCTACAGGACCATACCCATTTACCTGGTCTTACAGGACCATACCCATTTACCTAGTCCTACAGGACCATACTCATTTACCTAGTCCTACAGGACCATACCCATTTACCTGGTCTTACAGGACCATACTCATTTACCTAGTCCTACAGGACCATACTCATTTACCTAGTCTTGCAGGACCATACTCATTTACCTAGTCCTACAGGACCATACCCATTTACCTGGTCTTACAGCACCATACCCATTTACCTAGTCCTACAGGACCATACTCATTTACCTAGTCCTACAGGACCATACCCATTTACCTAGTCCTACAGGACCATACTCATTTACCTAGTCCTACAGGACCATACCCATTTACCTGGTCTTACAGGACCATACCCATTTACCTAGTCCTACAGGACCATACCCATTTACCTAGTCCTACAGGACCATACCCATTTACCTAGTCCTACAGGACCATACGCATTTACCTAGTCCTACAGGACCATACCCATTTACCTGGTCTTACAGGACCATACCCATTTACCTAGTCCTACAGGACCATACCCATTTACCTAGTCCTACAGGACCATACTCATTTACCTAGTCCAACAGGACCATACCCATTTACCTGGTCTTACAGGACCATACCCATTTACCTAGTCTTACAGGACCATACCCATTTACCTGGTCTTACAGGACCATACCCATTTACCTAGTCCTGCAGGACCATACCCATTTACCTAGTCCTACGGGACCATACCCATTTACCTAGTCCTACAGGAACATTCTCATTTACCTTGTCTTATAGAACCATACCCATTTACCTAGTCTTACAGGTCCATACCCATTTACCTAGTCCTACAGGACCATACCCATTTACCTAGTCCTACAGGACCATACCCATTTACCTGGTCTTACAGGACCATACCCATTTACCTAGTCCTACAGGACCATACCCATTTACCTAGTCCTACAGGACCATACCCATTTACCTAGTCTTACAGGACCATACCCATTTACCTGGTCTTACAGGACCATACCCATTTACCTAGTCCTACAGGACCATACCCATTTACCTAGTCCTACAGGAGCATACTCATTTACCTAGTCTTACAGGTCCATACCCATTTACCTGGTCTTACAGGACCATACTCATTTACCTAGTCCTACAGGACCATACCCATTTACCTAGTCCTACAGGACCATACTCATTTACCTAGTCTTACAGGTCCATACCCATTTACCCAGTCTTACAGGACCATACTCATCTACCTTGTCTTACAGGACCATACTCATTTACCTAGTCCTACAGGACCATACTCATTTACCTAGTCCTACAGGACCATACCCATTTACCTAGTCTTACAGGACCATACTCATTTACCTAGTCCTACAGGACCATACCCATTTACCTTGTCCTACAGGACCATACTCATTTACCTAGTCTTACAGAGCCTTACCCATTGACCTAGTGCTACAGGTTCATACCATTTACCTAGTGCTACAGGTTCATACCCATTTACCTAGTGCTACAGGTTCATACCCATTGACCTAGTGCTACAGGTTCATACCATTTACCTAGTGCTACAGGTTCATACCCATTTACCTAGTCCTACAGGACCGTACCCATTGCCCTGTCCTACAGGACCGTACCCATTGCCTTGTCCTACTGCCCACGTGCAAATTCCCAACTATTTTTTTATTATGAGTTACTCGTGAAACCTAAATGAAGATAAAATTCCCCAAATGAACCAGATATTTTTTTTTGACTTTCAAACACTGTGTGAAGGGATACTGGCTCTGTGATCTTCTTTCATATCTACCATAAGTATGCAAACCCCCACTCCCCCTCCCTTTGCCCTCCCATTAAGGAAAAATGTGTTTCAAATATCTGCTTCCCAGCTGTTTTCCAGGAGAACAGCATGAATTATGAGTGTTTTGGTTTTGAAACTGTTCTGAAATAAACTCTTCGGGCCAAGCATTTCTGCAGGTAATATTTTTGTTTAAATGTTTGATTAGTTAAAATTTCCTATTGTTTTAATTCAATTCATTAAATGATTCACTTACAACCAATAGAGTTTCAGGAGTCCACGCTTGATATTGCTATGAACAAATGAGGTCAGAATTCCATCTCATGACTTTAAAAGCATATTAACAAACGCTGGCAAAATTTATGCCTCACTATATCCAGCATTCCCATTTGAATTCAAACTTACGGCTTTCTATGGGATAGAGGTTCTCATGTTGAGGCTTGTTAGTTTGTTGGCATTAGCATTGACCACAGTAATGTAAACATCCACCATGCCAACTTTAATCTAACTGTCAATCCTTTCACCATCTGGGACTAAATATATAAATAGACTTTCATTAAACACGTCCTTTCAAACCATGCCACAAGTTACAGTACCTCATTTGTTTCCAGCAAGACACCGGTCCCAGCAATGGGACACTGATCCCAGCAATGGGACACTGATCCCAGCAATGGGACTCTGCATCATTATTTGATTTCATACATACTTAATCCCACCTGCTCTGCTAGGGCAGATCTTTTTAACATTAATGTATTCCTGTCCATATATATATGTAACTTGTACCATATACAATCCACCCAACATTCTGTTGTAACTCTCAGTGTGGTACTATCTATTAAAATGGTTTGGTTTTTTTGCTTCTAATCATTATTGTCATAGTCCTTTGTGAATTTCATACTAACCATCTAATCAATATCATTCTTCAAATTGTCTGCTCCTTTCTCCTCCTTTCATTGCCTCATCTTCCATCAACCTTCCTGCAAAGTCTTCATTGTCTGCCACGCTCCCAAGCCTCTTGTTGACCTCCTTGCTGAAATCTCCTCCCTTCCCTCTTCACTTGGCCTCGGCACTGAACAAGTCTTCATCCTAGTGACATCAACCTACACCAAAGGCTGGATTTTTCCTTTAATCATCCGTACAGGATGGGCAGGGCTTCTACCCACCACCTGACACCGCCACGACCCTGACACATTTTCCTGGTCAGGGGTCACTTAACTTGCGAGTGGGATTCCTGCCACACAGAGGAAATCCGTCATTGCAAATCAGGAAATACTCATAAAAGCCTATTAAGGTATGTTTTTGGGACCAAATTGAAGATAAAGGAGTCCACTACTAGGCCATCTGCCTCTATCCTGGGACTTTTGAGCCTTCTCATTTCTACATTAGCGACTACCACCAGGCTTCTTATGGTGTTCCCAAGAAGCTATGGTAAAAGGGGAAGACAGGAGGGATATGGGTTGGGAGCCCCGGGCCTGCCTCCTGGCCGACATTTACATTCAGCAGAGAGGAGAGAGGCAACCAGCAATGGAGGTGGAGGGAGTGAAATTAAAGTCGAGGTGGGGAGGCGGCTATAGGCCTCGATGTCTAACCTTCTACATTGTTTCCACTGCTATTCCATGCAATTTGGGTTAGGATAGTGAAAGAAAATCCAGAACCTAGGCTCTCTCTTCCCCCTTTTTTCAACTTTTTCACCCACTTGCCTTTACTCAGCCTCACCCTCCGCATCCCCTGCTGGCCCCATCTCCTCTAATTTACCCTTTTGCTGTGAAAAGAAATACTCCACAGTTTCTTCAATAGCACCCTCTCTAGATCCAACTCCTTCTCCTCTAGCCATCCATCACATCCATTGACCTGCTCAATAGTTATCTTATTGCTACTTTTGAAACTCTCAACTAGCCAGATCCCTTACAGTTTCCCACCCCTATTGTTCCCACTGTACAACACCCACTTCATGACTTGCTTCTCCCTCTCTGCTGCCACACCTTCTAATCACTCTTGGATCGTCCTGGAAGGCAAGGACAACCCCAAAGTAATTTTCTGCAGCACAAATTTCCTTCAACTTCCTTCCCTGCTTCTTCCATTCCCTCTAAGTTTGACGAGCTCACAGTCTAGAAATTGGTTCGTGCCAGCCTGACAGGGTCCAGAAAGCAATCCCTGCGCCGAAATAGATAGGCCCAAGGCCCACCTGATGTTGGGCCTTGGGCCTCATTTACATGAGGCTGGTGAGATGCAGACACACCTGCTGGGCGTCCCCAAGCAGCTCGCTGGCGAAGACGATTTGAATTACAGATCACTGTGTCGCTGGCAGCGGTCCTCAAGTTTGTCTTGGAAGGGGGGTGAAAAGTGATGGGGAGGGAAGGGGTGATCAGAAGTGGGTAATTGATTGTGTGAGGGGGGAAGCAATCGGGAGAGGGAGGGAGGCAGCGATTGGGAGGTGGGCAACCAGGTGGTCAGCAGCGACACGTGGCTTAATGTGGATCCAGGACAATCATTCCTGCACCTCCCGGCTCCATTTTCAGGTAAGTATTTTGTTAAAAACTTACATTTTTGGTGATGGTTATATGTGGCCTAACCAGTACCACTGGTTAGGCAGCATGTAGACCACACCGGCTGCATTCAGAGCAGCCCAATTTTATAAAGGGGGCCTTAAACAGGCGTTGGGTCCCAGGGCCTGATGCCTGTTTTAGGCATGGGCCCTGGACACCTCTTTTATTACCTATACTAATATGGTGGGCATCGCACGTCACCCGCCATAAAACCAGCAACCAGACTGCCAGCAACTAGACTGCCAGCCAGCAGCATCCAGCAACCAGACTGTCAGCCAGCAGCATCCAGCAACCAGACTGTCAGCCAGCAGCATCCAGCAACCAGACTGTCAGCCAGCAGCATCCAGCAATCAGACTGTCAGCCAGCAGCATCCAGCAATCAGACTGTCAGCCAGCAGCATCCAGCAATCAGACTGTTAGCCAGCAGCAACCAGACTGCCAGCCAGCAGCAACCAGCCAACCACATCAGCAGCCCAGCAATAGACTGCCAGCCAGCAGCCCAGCCAGCAGCAATTAGCCAGCCAGTTGTAATCCAGCCAGCAACAGCCAGGCTGCCAGCAGCAGTAGCAGCAGAATGGGGCCATCTTTAATCTCAATGCCAGCCTCACGAGGGAAGCAGCAGGAGTATGAGGATTTTGTTTTGACTGAGGAGCTTACTATAATGGGGGTCATTTTACACGTGCACACTGCTGGTGAGGCTCCCCGCTGCCAGCAGTAACTTAGAAAATTGGCCCTCACATACAGACTGTATTGTTGCTGCTTCTGACGCCAATTCTATTCTCGCTCTGTCTTATCAGCAATTTAATTATTCTTGATGTGTTTGGCATGAGTTTTAGTGTTGATAGTTTATAAAGAAATGAATTATGCAAAAGAAATGTCTCTTGACCTTTCAGCTTTATTAATATAAATACTGAGAATAAACTACAAAAATTCTAGCAATAAATGGAACAAAGATTCCTATGAACTGTGTATGGCATTGGAACTATGCTGAACATAGTTTAGAGGAAATTTCCTATCACATTAGACTTAAAGGAGAAAACTGAATTCCAGCCACTTTAACCTGGTGAAGAATAGAAATTAATGACAGTGGGTAATGTAATTGTACAAACACATAATGCACTCATCAAATTCTTCTCTGCTATTTTAGCAGAGGTGCTAACCCATTTAAAATAAACATGCTCATGCCTCTATTAAAATAGCAGAGAGGGGAACTTGATGCAGGCCTTTAAAATGTTTGTACAATCACATCAGATGCAGCCAGCCATTTGCAAGCTTAACCAAACCACAGAGAAAAAAGGAGCCACTCCAAGTCACAATCTTGTCAATCAAATCAGCATTGCAAGTGAGTGGAAAATATCCTCACTTTCTGTGTGTTATCTTTAGATATATATGAAGTAAATATTTGAACAGCATGGAGTATGCCGGTATACCAACATAAAATGCCAATCATGGAGAGATGTAAGTCCAATCCTTCCTCTCCTCCAGCTTTGCTGATTATTTTATGTCTGAACCATAATGGGTGCTGTGGGAAAGTGAACAGAGACGAGGCACCTAGAATGCATTGGAGATGGAAAACATTTTCTGTTCCACTGGCTGCAAATTACTGAACCACTTAGCCTGACCCAGGACAATAAACTCTGTGAACTCTTGCATGTCATTCCATACCAATGTTTAATGCTACAACATGATCACACTTTTAACCAAAGATACAAGGTTAGGGAGGCTGGGTGGACAATGGTATTAGATCAGTGGGCATTGTTTTTAGAGCTCTGTCCCTTTTACCCAGGTTGAGTTTTAACAATGAAATTATATTTATTATTCTACCATCACAATTCAATTCCACTGAACTGCAGCACAAACTAATCTAAACTGAACATGATTTGAAAATCGTAACATTAGAGACCATTAAGCCACATCCAGGGAGAAGGAAATGTCATACCGATACTTAAGGGGATGCATTAGGGTGCATTGCACATCAATATAGAATTAGCCCTATATGGTAGCTAGATTTGTAAGCACTTAGAGCTAAAACTGATTGTGAAGGGGAAAAATGCTCAGTTTTTCCTTTCGCTTTATTTTCTCTCTACAGAAACTAACAGCTTGACTATAAATCTCATGAGGCTCTGCATGCCAGCTTTAGTGACAATATGAAGGATTTGAACTACCAAATATTTGTCAATCAAACCTTGTAGGAACTGGTCAATAGTATAAAACAGAATTATAGGTAACTGAGACAATGTCAAGGCTGTAATCCAACCTGAGGGTTTGAGGATGTTAGAAAATGTAATAACAAAGTCTGAGCATTTTCTGGATGAAAGCAGAACCTCAAGATTGAGCTACAGCCTTAAGTTCACATAATCAATATTTTGAAATGTTTGCACAAAAAACAGAAGTATTTTTCATCATCCATAATGTTTCTGGTATGTGTGAGGTGCAGGCAGAATACCGTTATTCAATATTATAATGCAAAACGTGTCAAGCATTACCAGATTGTTACTTTTATTTATATATATTATTGCACAACTTTTTAAATTGTCATAAACAATCTAGTCAAGTAAATCTTTTTTGGTAAAATTATTAATATTGTAGTTAGTATGTTACAGAAATAGTGTTCAGACTAAACAATAGGCAGTTGTGTACAAACATTTTAACCCCATTATTGTTGCATTATTTTCTCTTTCACATCAGATGGCACAAATCAGTCCCAACTTGTAAGGTTGATATGACACCTGCTTTTGGCTCCTGCTTGAGATTAGAAACCCCACACTGTGAACAGTGCATTGTACCACTCCCCGCCAATTGGAGCATCAAGAAGTTGTACCACTAAGACATTCTTTGACAACCAACATTTCGTAATTTGCATTTCATCCAGCCCAGGGCTTCAAATCTGGAACTGCATTCTCTGCGTCAAAGTGTTGAGCCTGGTCAGTTTAAAAAGCAACTAAAACATTCCTCCTACATTAAATTCTGTTCTATTAGAGCCAAATCAGGAATGGTGTTTGTGAGACAGGGACTATATTTATCCTAGCTAAGTGCTGCCACACACACACTTTGCAGTGCCTCATTTATGCAGGTGGAATATATAAGTGGGGGAGGTCAGAAAGTAGAGAAAACATTGGCCTTGTTTAATTTCAACTGACATTTCTGCTTCTATAATATATCTATCTCTATCTACAAAACAATAAAAGTGATGTGTTTACCATGTTTTGTCCAATTCCTGCATGCATGGTATGATTCACTCAAATTTCATGTTCATAAAACAGTGACTAATCAGAACTTTGTAATGATGAGCAGTAATGAAAATGTACCAAATAAAAACAGAAATTGAATCAATCAAGTGACTAAAAGCTGCCACTTTTTTCCTTCAGCCAGCCAACTGGGCACAGGTAAAAACTCAAAAAAAATAATTTTTGTGATATGATAAAGACACAAAACATTAAAAATTACATATTTCGCAATGATTAAACCTATCTATAAACTTGGCTTTTGTATGATCTATATTTTTAGTTGGCAGCCTCAGCCTCTGAAAAGCCTTAATGCTTTCCCCAGAGCTACCAAATCTGTCAGCTGACGAGAACATCCCCAAATGACACAGTCTGACCACGTGCAACATGTAATATTGCTTGTCCTGATTGTACAACAAAACACCGGCCCACTGCCGACATATGCAAGGTCCCCCCACCCTGGCCGGACCTGTCGGCCGGCTCAGTCAGCTGCAGCAGTCACACGAGTCCTGAACCGAAAATGGTTCAAGCCTCCCGACACCGGCTTCTGGGCGAGCGTCACATCCTCTCCGCCGACTTTGCGCCTGTTTCGGCCCTAAGTTGATGATCGTTCACATTTAGTCCTGTTGCAAGGATGTTTGGTAAACCAGGTAAATTAGTTTAATCTTTTCTTAAGTTTTAGATTTCTTTCATTATTAAAATCCGCGCCCTAACAGTGACGAGCTGCTCCTCCGCCTTACATTCTGAGATTGATTTATTTATGTAGGTTTGGTATATGAGAAAACAAGAAATGTCATTTTATTATAATATGGCCGTCATCATGTGCCTGTTATCACTTCAAGTGATACAGAGACATGAGTTCAAATCCTGCCACCGCAGCTGAGGAATTTAAATTCAGTTAATTAAATAAAATCTGGAATAAAAAGCTAGTATCAGTAATGGTGGCCATGGCCCCGATATTAGTGGGGAGGCGGGATGGCAGCTGGGGGCGATTGGGCGCGTGGGTAACCTGCCCAATAAAATCTGTCCGTTTCCCACGAAATCGCGGGTCAATTGGAGCTACTTAACGTGGCTTCCGGGTTTGCCGTCCGAAAGCTGCACAGCGGGCAGACTGTGCACCCGCATCGCAGGCTGTCAGCTGGAGGAGCTCTATTTAAAGGGGCAGTCCTCCAATGGCTGCTCCTGGAGCAAACACCCACACACCACAATGTAGCAGCACAGGGGAAAGGCTGCTTCAAGATTCAATGATGCCTCACTCCAAATGCTACTGGATGGGGTGAGGAGGAGGGATGTCTTCTACCCAGCAGACGGGAGGAAGTGGCCTACCTCTGCCACCAAAAAAGCCTGGCTCGAGGTGGCAGAGGAGGTTACCAGCAGCAGCAACATCTCCCGCACCTGGATACAGTGCAGGAAGTGCTTCAATGACCGAACTAGGTCAGCCAAAGTGAGTACACTTACTGATTCTCCTACATTCGGTCTTCCACATCACTGCCCCACCCCCTAACTCATTCTGCACTGCCAACACTACTCACACCCACTCAAAGCTCATCTTCAATTTACCTGCATTTCCTCAGCACTTCCTCACCTCCCCATTACTCACCCCACCACTACCACTCAACCCAATCCTCATACAATGTCATGGCTCTGTCTCATACTCACCCTCTGATGCATCTCTTTCACGGTCAGCCGCACCCAAACCAATGCATTCATCGGTTGGCCACGTCATCATCACTCACTTACGCATCTGTACTTTCTCCCATTATAGGAGAAGAGAGCCCAGAATGCACAGGAGAGGGCGAGGACCGGAGGGGGGCTGCAACAAATCGTCGTCTTCACAGACGCGGAGCAGAAGGCGCTGGAGCTGAGCTGCACCCTCGAGTGCCTGTCCATCAGGGACACCGAGACTGGCACCCGACAAATGTCTGGTGACAGAACTTTAACATTCAGCACACACAATATGAATTGATGTTAACATGCCTTGCCATCTTCAGCAACTCAGTATGCTCATCGCAACGTGACACATCTGTGATCATGCTTAATACTGTCTTCTGTTCTCTTACAGGGCCTTCAGTGACCGCTGTGACGGCAGAGGACGATTCCTCAGAGGACCTGCCTGCCTCTGAGGGGGAACCATCACATCTGATTGAGCCATCCACCAGCGCAGATACTCACACCTCCTAATCCGCAGTTAGTTCGGGTCGCACAGGTGAGTTACCACACACGTGAGTGCGAGCAAACACTAGTGGCAGGGGCAGCTGTGGAGAGTCCATGTCGGTGGGCGCACTCCTCTCCAGGCTCTGCTCAGCTGGACGCAGATGCTGAACCCTGGGGGCTATCCTTTAAAAGGAGAATGATCGAGGGGCAGCAGCACATTTTCGAGGTGTTGGAACAGGTGCCAAGCGCACTCTCCACAATCGCGCAGAGGATGGAGGAGTCCAACTCCTGCACGAGTGGAATGGTGGCACAGGTACAGGAGGGAATCTCTGAGATAGTGTCACAGGGACGTGAGGGCATCTCTGACATACTGTCGCGGGTAAGTGCGGAAATGTCTGCGATGGGGGGAAGGCTAGCCTCCATTGAGCTTCAAGCACGGCTCACAAATGAGTCCATTCAGGCCCTGACAACGGCCGTTCGGACTCACAGTGAACAACATTCTGCCACCTTAAACAGGCAGGCAGATACACTAGCACTGTCCTTACAAGGCTTCAAACATGTCCTCCAAACTTGTCCAGCAGAGTGGTAGGAGTGGTGTGGGCCTGGCCCAGGGGAGGGATGATAGCGAAAGGGGGCATGGAAGTGGGGACACCACTCAAAGCGCCCCCACGTCTTACCCGTTGCATCACTCTCAACCAGTATCCGCAATGCTGCCTCCTCTCCTGCTGGCCGAGTCTGCCCCTGCACAGGTGCAGGTGGAGCAGTCTTTGGAGGGGTCCTCACAGGCACTGAAACCCAGAGGGCGTAGGCCCAAAGTGTCTAATAGGTCAGGGCATGAACATGAGCAAACTGCCACTACCTCTGCTGCAGCCACAGGGGATGCATCACGTAGAAGTAGTCGGAAGTGAAAGGCAATGGCTTTGTGAGCACAAAGGGGATGCACAAGGGTGTTTGATGGTTGGTCATGTTTTTTATTTATAATTGCTTTTTGTTACAATCGCATTAAATATTATTATTGTCACCACTACTGCCATGTCTTGGCCATTCTTGACTGGCTTCAGTAATAAGGCCTTTTCATGAGGTTCACCATGAACACTGACACTTGATGCCACCTATTGGATCACTCTACAGTGGGTGTATGTGTAGTTGCAGGTCTGTTTTGTGCAGGGAGTGGGGGAGGGGGCTGGTGTGGGCCCTGTTCTATCCAGGTGGTGAGGACTGGACTCTTCACAACGTCTGATCTTAGGAGAACTGTTCACAAGCAGCCAGGTGAGCCATTGCTCTGCCCATGGTTTGCTCCTGCTGCTCCTCCACCTCCGCTTCCTCCTCCTCCTCCTCAATATGGGTGGCAGATGTGGATGGGGCCTCCTCAAGCGGCACCCCTCTCTGTTGTGCCATGTTGTGCAGGGCACAACACACAACTATAATGTGTCCCACTCTGTCTGGTGTGTATTGAAGCACTCCCCCAGAACGATCAAGGCACCTGAAGTGCATCTTGAGCAGCCCTATAACATGCTCAATTGTAGACCTGGTAGCGATGTGGCTGTTGTTATATCGACGCTGTTGCTCGGCGATGGGGTTCCTCAGAGGTGTCATGAGCCACGTGCGCAGGGGGTATCCCTTGTCCCCGAGGAGCCAGCCCTTGTGGGTGTTCGGTGCGTGGAAGAGGAGAGGGATGTTGGATTCCCGGAGGATGAAGGAATCGTGGCAGCTGCCAGGGAATCTGGCGCACACGTGAAGGAATATTTTACGGTGGTCACAAACGAGCTGATTGTTGATGGAGTGATAGCCCTTCCTGTTGATGAACAGTCCTGGCGCGTGTGGAGGTGCTCGTATTGCTATATGGGTGCAATCAATTACACCCTGCACCCATGGGAAGCCAGCCACAGAGTGGAATCCCACTGCCCTCTCTATATGGCTGAGGTCATCCATGGGGAAGTTGACATAGTGCGAGGCCCTGCAAAACAAGCCGTCAGTGACATGCCTTATACACTTGCGTGCAGATGACTGAGAGACCCCGGTGATGTCCCCAGTGGCACCCTGGAATGATCCGGAGTCGAAGATGTTGAGGGCAGTGGTGACTTTGACAGCGACAGGTAAGGAGGTGCTGCTCAGCCCAGCCGAGAGCAGTTCAGCATGAAGGAGGCTGCAGATGTCTGCGACTACCTGGTGACTGACTCTGAGCCTCCGTATGCACTGCTCCTCAGAGAGGTCCAGGAAGCTGAGCCTCGGTCTGTAGACCCTGTTGCGAGGGTAGTGCCTCCTGCGATGTCGCTCTCTCTGTTGTTGCCCTCTGTGCTCTTGTGCAGGTGCCTGTGGTGCAGCACTGTGTTGTGGAGCTCCACGTGGCAGAGGTGGATGCCATGCCTGGCGAAGCTGGTGATGTTGCTCGTCTTTGGATGTAGTGGTGAATGCAGCCATGGCGCCCCCCCATCCTGGCCGTATGAGTTTGAGGGGGTCCACAAAGTAGTTAAATATGTTTGAACAGCAGAGTTTTGATCGGAAACACAAAGTTCTTACAGCCAAAACTTTGTCTGAAGTGACAGAGTGCCCTGCTGCAATAAATGTGGTTTTCTCCCCATCTGTCAAATAGGCATTTGCATCCGCTGCTGGCTGAAACACATCTGTTGCAACAGGGAGGATGGTGATTTTCAGGACTACATGCACGCTAAACAGCAGAAGCAGCATGCTATAGACAGAGCTAAGCAATCCCACAACCAATGGATCAGATCAAAGCTCTGCAGTCCTGCCACATCCAGTCATGAATGGTGGTGCATAATTAAACAACTAATGGGAGGAGCAGGCTCCGTGAACATCCCCATTCTCAATGATGGCACAGCCCAGCACTTGAGTGCAAAAGACAAGGCTGAAGCTATTGCAACCATCTTCAGCCAGAAGTGCTGAGTGGATGATCCATCTCAGCCTCCTCCCGATATCCCCACCATCACAGAAGCCAGTCTTCAGCCAATTCGATTCACTCCACGTGATAACAAGAAACGGTTGAGTGCACTGGATACAGCAAAGGCTATCGGCCCCGACAACATCCCAGCTGTAGTGCTGAAGACTTGTGCTCCAGAACTAGCCACGCCTCTAGCCAAACTGTTCCAGTATAGCTACAACACTGGCATCTACCCGACAATGTGGAAAATTACCCAGGTATGTCCTGTCCACAAAAAGCAGGACAAATCCAATCCGGCCAATTACTGCCCCATCAGTCCACTCTCAGTCATCAGCAAAGTGATGGAAGGTGTCGTCGACAGTGCTATCAAGCAGCACTTACTCACCAATAACCTACTCACGGATGCTCAGTTTGGGTTCTGCCAGGACCATTCGGCTCCGGACCTCATTACAGCCTTGGTCGAAACATGGACAAAAGAGCTGAATTCCAGAGGTGAAGTGAGAGTGATTGCCCTTGACATCAAGGCAGCATTTGACAGAGCGTGGCATCAAGGAGCCCTAGTAAAATTGAAGTCAATGGGAATCAGGGGGAAAACTCTCCAGTGGCTGGAGTCATACCTAGCACAAAGGAAGATGGTAGTGGTTGTTGGAGACCAATCATCTCAGCCCCAGGACATCGCTGCAGGAGTTCCTCAGGGCAGTGTCCTTGGCCAATCAACTTCAGCTGCTTCATCAATGACCTTCCCTCCATCATAAGGTCATGTTCGCTGATGATTGCACAGTGTTCAGTTCCATTCACAACCCTTCAGATAATGAAGCAGTCCGTGCCCGCATGCAGCAAGACCTGGACAACATCCAGGCTTGGGCTGATAAGTCACAAGTAACATTCGCGCCAGACAAGTGCCAGGCGGCAATAAATGCTGGCCTTGCCAGCGCGCCCACATCCCATGAATGAATTTTTAAAAAGCTCACATGTTCGGACCATATATTGGGATTCCGAATACTTTTCCCCCACAATTTTCCAACCATTTATTTTAATTTTTATGGATCAAAATCGTAGTGCAAGCCACAATCCTGATATGCATCCCAGGCATGTGAAGCTCTGCTCTGGGAGCACTAAAAACAAAAATTTACCCCCCAACAATTTACAGATATTGCAGATTAATTAGTTGAGAACTGATCAAAGCAGAGCTGTTTGTATTTGTGGTCTTCTGTTAGTACTGGAGCTCATCCCCCTTAGTCTTCTGTTAGTACTACAACACATCTCCCTTATTCTTCTGTTAGTACTACAACACATCTCCCTTATTCTTCTGTTAGTACTACAACACATCTCCCTTATTCTTCTGTTAGTACTACAACACTTCTCCCTTATTCTTCTGTTAGTACTACAACACATCTCCCTTATTCTTCTGTTAGTACTACAACACATCTCCCTTATTCTTCTGTTAGTACTACAACACATCTCCCTTATTCTTCTGTTAGTACTACAATTCAACTCCCTTATTCTTCAGTTACTACTACAATTCAACTCCCTTATTCTTCTGTTACTACTACAATTCAACTCCCTTATTCTGTTAATACTACAATGCATCTCCCTTATTCTTGTTAGTACTACAACACATCTGCCTTATTCTTCTGTTAGTACTACAACACATCTCCTTTATTCTTCTGTTAGTACTACAACACATCTGCCTTATTCTTCTGTTAGTACTACAACACATCTCCTTTATTCTTCTGTTAGTACTACAACACATCTGCCTTATTCTTCTGTTAGTACTACAACACATCTCCCTTATTCTTCTGTTACTACTACAATTCAACTCCCTTATTCTGTTAGTACTACAATTCATCTCCCTTATTCTTGTTGGTACTACAACACAACTCCCTTAGTCTTCTGTTAGTACTAAAACACATCTCCTTTATTCTTCTGTTTGTACTACAACACATCTCCCTTATTCTTCTGTTAGTACTACAACACATCTCCCTTATTCTTCTGTTAGTACTACAACACATCTCCCTTATTCTTCTGTTAGTACTACAACACATCTCCCTTATTCTTCTGTTAGTACTACAATTCAACTCCCTTATTCTTCAGTTACTACTACAATTCAACTCCCTTATTCTTCTGTTACTACTACAATTCAACTCCCTTATTCTGTTAATACTACAATGCATCTCCCTTATTCTTGTTAGTACTACAACACATCTGCCTTATTCTTCTGTTAGTACTACAACACATCTCCTTTATTCTTCTGTTAGTACTACAACACATCTGCCTTATTCTTCTGTTAGTACTACAACACATCTCCTTTATTCTTCTGTTAGTACTACAACACATCTGCCTTATTCTTCTGTTAGTACTACAACACATCTCCCTTATTCTTCTGTTACTACTACAATTCAACTCCCTTATTCTGTTAGTACTACAATTCATCTCCCTTATTCTTGTTGGTACTACAACACAACTCCCTTATTCTTCTGTTAGTACTAAAACACATCTCCTTTATTCTTCTGTTTGTACTACAACACATCTCCCTTATTCTTCTGTTAGTACTACAACACATCTCCCTTATTCTTCTGTTAGTACTACAACACATCTGCCTTATTCTTCTGTTAGTACTACAACACTTCTCCCTTATTCTTCTGTTAGTACTACAATTCAACTCCCTTATTCTTCTGTTAGTACTACAATTCCTCTCCCCATTCTTCTGTTAGTACTACAATTCCTCTCCCCATTCTTCTGTTAGTACTACAGCTCATTCCCCCCCACCCCCTTATTCTTCTCTTATCACTGCAGCCCATCCCCCCTCATTCTTCTGTTAGTACCACAGCTCAACCCCCTCATCAGATCAGTACTACAGTTCAAAGTAAGTTGCAGCTGTTGGATGTGTTTGTTTATACGTTAGCATATCTTAACCCGAATTGATGCAATAACCAGACACAATTTCAACACAACAGAAGTCATTTCCCTACTCTACAAAAGTGACTACACTTCAAAAAGTACTTCATTGGCTGTAAAGCACTTTGGGACAACCTGAGGCCCTGTATAAATGTAAGTCCTTTCCTTTCCTCTAATGAAAATGGTTGAGAATTAATACAACAGGCCAAAAAATTATAAGCTGGAAAGATACAGCTGAGAATGATTGGAGACTGATTAATATTACTGATCCAAATAATTGACAATTACTGTGCACTCGGATCACTCTGAAACATGTTCTCAAATATTATGTAGGACAGATACAATAAGCTGTGTATAAGGTCATAAAACTGCATTGCTGCCTAAAGTACATGTCACAAAATATCAGCTTATTCAAGGCACATTTTTCTCCTCTTAACAGTGAAAGGTTTCACTGTTTGGTAAGTGGCATTGAACAGGATCTGTGGCATCGGCAGGGGACACCTCAAGCATCTACAAAGTGACCAGTGCTGGAGCATTTCTCACATATGCTTCCACTGATGTTGCGGCATTGTGTCCAAAACCCAAGATTCTATGATGGTCAGCTTCAAGGCACTTGGAGACAGATAACAGATAAAGAGCGAATGAGGACTTGGTTTAAAATCTTGTCTGAAAGGCGGCACCTCCAACAGTGCAGCACTTCCTCAGTACTCCTCTGAAGTATCAGGCTAGATTATGTGCTCAAGTCTGTGGACTGGGGCTTGAACCTAAGACTTCCTGACTCAGAGGCAAGAATGCAACTACTAATCCAAGGCTGACACTTGCAGAGTGTGTAAGCAGTTGCACAGAAAGAGACAGATGGCTGTAAATTGCTGTAAGTCCCTTGCCTGCACCTGCCGCTTGACAAATGACAGGCAAATCCCCTGGAAATAAACAGGTTCCCACAAATAAGAGAGGCCATTTATGGTTCACAGGCCATTAGGGTGTACAATATGTATAGGTAGGCAGCCAGCTGAATCAGAAGCAGCTCCTTATTAGGCGTCTCAGGAAGACTCTGCACCTAGTCATTCCGCTAGTACATTGCATTGGAGTAGTACAGTACAAAGATCACGTCGCACAAGTACAAGTGCATAGTATATGGCGGCACGTCACCGCCATCAATAGTGAAAGTACACCATTACTATTATTTTCAATAAAGGCACAACATAACACCTGAATATTTGTTTTCTTTTAATTTTTTTCAGATAAATTTCGTAATACTCTTCTTGGCAACATTATAGGCCTCTTCTTTTAATCTAATAAGTGTCATAAGTATACAGAGTTCTTTGGTGGTGATTGTACACCATTTGGATGTTCCTAATATGGTATCCCTTCTTGGATAAATTCTAAGGAGGGATACCATATTCCCCTCTAGTGTCTTCTGCTGCTATTCCTCCTTCTCCATATCATTCAATGTATGCAGCATAGTGAAGCTTGCTGATATATCCATGCTGCAATGTGGACTGAAACAATTGCTTTTTTCCTTGTCTGTTGTTCAGCCAACACTTCTAGGTTAACGCTAACTTTATAGCCACATTTCCCTACAATACAACAATGACTAGATTTCAACAGTACTTCATTGGCTGTGAAGCACTTTAGGATGTACTGAGGTTGTGAATGGTGCTATATAAATGTAAGTTAGTTTTTTAGGGCAGGCATCATTAATGCAATGTGGGCTGAAAGACAAGTATTAAAAAATTTGTACATTCACCTTAACAAGGCAAAAAGCTGTTAACCCATGATCTCTGTGTCAATGTGTATTAAGGCATGATGTGGAGATGCCGGTGATGGACTGGGGTTGACAATTGTAAACAATTTTACAACACCAAGTTATAGTCCAGCAATTTTATTTTAAATTCACAAGCTTTCGGAGGCTTCCCCCTTCGTCAGGTGAACGATGTGAAATGAAATCCTCGAAATGAAATCGCATTTATAATTCACAGAACAATGCTTGGTGAGTACAGACAGTTTTTTCAACTGCCCGTTGCCAAGGCAATCAGTGTGCAGACAGACAGGTGTTACCTGCCAGGTCTCACAGAATATACAAATCACCAAAAAAAAAACAACAAACAAAAAAAAACAGAGATAGAGAGGTAGAAACATAGAAAAGACAGCAACTGACCCGTTATATTAAAAACAGATAACATTTGTTCGCTGGTGGGGTAACGTGTAGCGTGACATGAACCCAAGATCCCGGTTGAGGCCGTCCTCATGGGTGCGGAACTTGGCTATCAATTTCTGCTCGACGATTTTGCGTATTAAGGCAGTTTACGTCCCAGAGGAAGTTTAGAAACATTAGAAAAAGTCCTTTAGTGTTCCATTAATGCAAACATACCAAATTATTGCACATTAATAATTTACAAATGTTTTTAATGTTTCAACCCCACTGTTTGGAACTGTACTTGTTACCCTAATATCAGAATGTTTCATTTACAGAACATAATTATCTCAAAACTAATTTTAACCACCAGGAATGTGAAATGAAATTGTTTGGTCATTGGGAGCTAGAAATATATAAATAGATAGATAGACAGGTTTATTTCAAACTGCAGATTGGATGTACTGCATTATAACTCTCTTGTGAATTTGTTTTTCATTTCTTTCCCATCTAATATAAAAGGCAGCTTTCCAGTTTACTAAATGATCTCCTATGCTCTTGGCCCCTCTCAATCCTCTTTTTGGTTGTTGAGTATATGAGCACTGAACTGAATCTGTGTTAAACAAAACTCCTCTTGAATAAAATGATCTGATTCTACATTTATTTTTAAATTTCCCAGAACTATATATGCTATTCTATCATTTCAGAAAGGCTGTACATGGCTGGGGAGGGAGGGTGGGTGGGACAAATGTGCATGGGATCTGGTTGCTCCTTTACACACTGGGTCTATAAATATGATTGCAGATGCCCAATGTGCCTGCTCCACATATTATCAGATGCAGGGGCCTGAGGCCTACAATGCACCTGAGGTGCCTAGCACACCCCAATTCAGGTGGCAAGCACACGGGCACTGGGGGTCGGCACACAAGATGAGCACTAAGCTCATTAGAACCCGAATTCTATTAAATTGAGTGGATAGAGAATCATGGGCTGGCAAGTTGGGTATAAAGCGGAATTCCTGATATGCACTCCTGGTGCACGAAACTCTGCGACAGGAAGGCCAAAAATGAACATTTACCCCTCCATCTAAAACTTACACAGCTAAAACATTTATTTGGGTCCCTTTTGCTGTCATCTACAATTCTGCTTCTAATATCTTCTTATCACTTCTAAACCTCATTATTTATCCACAGTGACTAAGACTTTGCTCTTCCTCCGTTTTCTGACAACAATATCCCTTAAAGTTGCACTAAAGCCAATCAGGTAATTATGTGAAAATTTAAACTTTGCCAGTTAACATTTAAAGATCACTGCATTGATAATGTTAAAAAAATTGAACACATTTGGGTTGCTAAAATGGCTCTGTGAAAGGAAAGCATGGACCCTATTTTGAGGTAAATCTGTTCTTGGGGAAGATTTCCTCTGCACACTAAGGATAACAAAATTGCAAACTATTTAAAAGAAATGTAAGGACTTGCACAACACCAGGTTATAGTCCAACAGTTTTATTTTAAATCACAAGCTTTCGGAGCTTTCCTCCTTCGTCAGGTGAGTGAAGGGTTCTAAAAATGCATCACATATATAGTCAGAGAACAATGCCTGGTGATTACAGATAATCTTTCCAACTGCCCCCGATCACACCTCGGCTGGGAGACGATCACAGCAATCAAAGGAGTCGTTGGTGTTCAGACAGGTTAGCCACGGAAAGCATTACATCCCAGTATACTGAATACACAATGGGTCAGATCACAAAGACAGAGAGAGAAAGAGACCTGAAAGGCAGAGAGAGAATGTCCAGTTGTATTAAAAACAGATAACGTTTTTTCGCTGGTGGGGTTACATGTAGCATGACATGAACCCAAGATCCCGGTTGAGGCCGTCCTCATGGGTGCGGAACTTGGCTATCAATTTCTGCTCGACGATTTTGCGTTGTCGTGTGTCTCGAAGGCCGCCTTGGAGAACGCTTACCCGAAGATCGGAGGCTGAATGTCCTTGACTGCTGAAGTGTTCCCCGATTGGGAGGGAACCCTCCTGTCTGGCGATTGTTGCACGGTGTCCGTTCATCCATTGTCGCAGTGTCTGCATGGTCTCGCCGATGTACCATGCTCAGCTCTGAGCATGCGCGGCGGGTGGGGAGTGAGGCAGAGATCGTGTCCGCAACAGGAAAGGATGCCCCGGAGCATGGTACATCTGCGAGACCATGCAGACACTGCAACAATGGATGAACGGATACCGCACAACAATCGCCAGACAGGAGGGTTCCCTCCCAGTCGGGGAACACTTCAGCAGTCAAGGACATTCAGCCTCCGATCTTCGGGTAAGCGTTCTCCAAGGTGGCCTTCGAGACACACGACAACGCAAAATCGTCGAGCAGAAATTGATAGCCAAGTTCCGCACCCATGAGGACGGCCTCAACTGGGATCTTGGGTTCATGTCACGCTACATGTAACCCCACCAGCGAAAAAAAGTTATCTGTTTTTAATACAACTGGACATTCTCTCTCTCTCTCTGCCTTTCGGGTCTCTTTCTCTCTCTGTCTTTGTGATCTGACCCATTGTGTATTCAGTATACTGGGATGTAATGTTTTCCGTGGCTAACCTGTCTGAACACCAATGACTCCTTTAATTGCTGTGATCATCTCCCAGCCGAGGTGTGATAGGGGGCAGTTGGAAAGATTATCTGTAATCACCAGGCATTGTTCTCTGACTATATATGCTATGCGTTTTTAGAACCCTTCACTCACCTGACGAAGGAGGAAAGCTCCGAAAGCTTGTGATTTAAAATAAAACTGTTGGACTATAACCTGGTGTTGTGCAAGTCCTTACATTTGTCCACCCCAGTCCATCACCGGCATCTCCACATCATATTTAAAAGAATGTATTTATGATTTCATTATACATGGCACAGAGAGAAAATTGGTCCCCACCACCACCCCCATCCTCCCAACCCAATAAATGAACAAGATTGACTTTAAGGAAAGCAGAGAAACCTTTTCTAACTAACATTCAACGTGGTTTTCTTTACTAAGCTCCGACTGTGCACTTTCTGTGAGAGAATAAATGTTTTAGGACAGTCCACTTAAAAGTCCATTGTGTATATGATAAGGACACGGGCAGCGGGTGGTCAAAAGTTAGTCTTTTCCGATCAATGAATCAATGAAGCTTTTTATTTTATTTTTCTTTCCTATTTTCTCCTCCAATTCTCCCTCTCCCTTCCTCTCCCCTGAATCCCAAGCTTTAATGTTTTGTTGAACAAGGAAAATAAATCCACGAATCAGATATTCTCTTTGGCAAAAATAGTGTTGCAGGTTATTACATGAATCTTTAATACACGTCGATGTTTCAAAGAATGTGAAAGTAGCTGATCCCAGTCAGAACCAACTAATATCTTCTGAACCACCAACTCAAGCTACACATCCCATGCTCAATTCAGTCATACTCTATGCTCCTTCAGTGCTTCTTCAGAACTGCTGACCATTACTGTTATGGCACAAAGCATTTAAACTTTTTTTTAAACTGAAAATTTGTGCATAAATGATTACCTCTTCCTTTAATTATTATCTTATTTGTGTGTACATACCAGATGGTGCTGTACTAAAATTTTTGGAGGATAATAAATAGAGTGGATGAAAAACAGCAAGATCTGATGAACTTACTGGTGGATTTGTTAAACATAAAGGTGACACTTATATGGGGATCTTTTCACTACAGGATCAATGATCAGTGGTGCTGCTACATTGTTACGTTACTTTTCTTATGGACTAAAAAGAAGTAAAGTTGAGATCTGGAAGAACATTGTGCTACTAGGCACATGGATAATGATAGTGGCACTACTTAGCATGTCTGAAAAGATAATAGATTTATCCTCTTTAATCAGACATCATTCTGGGATAAATAAAGCACAATAGTATCAGACTGAAGCTTAAGCTTAATCCTTGAAATCTGCAAACACATAAATGTTGGAAGATAAATCGGATAGTATTTAACCTTGAGTCAGGGCACAGCTGAAAAACTACTGGAGGCAATGTTAAAGAAAGAATGAGATGCTTCAGCGCAGTGCAGGCATTAGAAATGTTCTCAGTTGTGCATTCTGACGCTGTCTAGATGCTAAAGGCTTCCTCAGTAAACGAAACTAAAAAGAAAAGAATTCGAGGAGGAGTACTTTTTGTTCGGAGTACTCCCCATTTTTATAGAAGAAAATGTTAGACTCGAGAATTGTGACTGATATCCGTGACTGCCTACCTTGTAAAGCGGAGGCAATAACAACAAGTTTCCTCTGAGGTGCCCATATAGTTCTTAAATTTTTTAGAATATGGTTCTGGAATGAAGGTGATGGCATACATACCCCTCAGGTGTAATCAAACTTGCATTTGCTGTTCCCTCACAATCTTATCTAAATCATGCTGCAAAATAGGAACAAAAAAAGGAATTCTAATTGTCAGAACTTTAATATTTCACTCCCAGTGTAGAGCATCGCACAGCGAATATGCATTTCACAACACTGGGTGCATGGCTAGCGTGCCTTACACACAACCCACCTGGCAGGCATTGTAACAGGCACGCTACCCACTGCACCCAGTCCTGTGATACGCGTTCCTAGTGTGCAATGCTGAGCTGCAGACAGCAACCAGAAATAATGCACAAAGGAAAACATAGAATAAACTAGAGGGGTGATTCTGCAATTCGCACATGTAGGCACTCGACCATGATTTTCCTTCCAGTATAATTAATAGACAGAAAATCACTAGCTACATACCTCGGATTTCCTGACATGCGTTACCCATGAATGTACCCCCCACTATGAGTCCCAGATTGCAGAAACATCTCTTAAGCTTTCACTGGAACAAAAAATAAACTTTGCAATTCACAAGTACTATACAGCTTTAGGAGGCCTACTACTCCAGAAGAAAACACTTGTGCCTGTTTTATATGGACAAGCTGTACTAAGGCGCTTACTTTGCTTAATGGTAGCACTCTCACTTCTGAGTCTGAAGATTCTGGATTCACACCAGGGTTTCAGCACATGATCTAGTCCGACACATTCAGTGTAATACTGAGGGACTGCCGCATTATCAGAGGTGCAGTGTTTTGGAAGAGACATTAAACTGAGGCTACACCTGCCTGCTCAAGTGGATGTAAAAGATCGTATAGCAGTTTTTTGAAGAAGAGCAGGTAGTTCTCCTGATGTCCTGGCGAACATTCTTTCCTCAATCAACACCACCAAAAAACAGACTACCTATTCATTCACCTCATTGATGTTTATGGGACCTTGCTGTGTACAAATTAGCTGCCACGTTTATCTACAACAGTAACTACACTTCAAAAGTAATACATTAGATGTAAAGTGCTTCAGGACATCCTGAGGATGGGAAAGGCATTGTCTAAATGCAAGTTCTTTCTTCCTTCTTACAGGGGAGGTGCCAATGGAAACAACATGAAATGCAGCATAGGGATAAAAGCAATTTTACAAGTATACTGTATCCCCACGCACCCTCCTGAAAGTTGCCAATTTTCTTCATCATAAAATGCGGCACAGTTCCCTGTGCATGCAGGCTTGGGCACCAAATATCATAATCTGCATTGACCATTAGCAAGGCTCTGTATCACGTGTGGAGCCTTGTTACAATCAAGACTGTGTCTTGTATCTCTTAAACCAGATGTAAGAAAAAGAAAATATGCTCCTCACAGCCCACACTCCTGTGGGTATGACTTGGAAGAAGGAAATCCTTTCCTCCAGTGTTGTAAAATACCAAGTCATTGCAGCAGAGCAATGGCATGAAGGTCAATTCTCCTAGAACCATAGAAGTTTGCTGCACAAAAAAGGCCATTCAGCTCTTCATGTCTCTGCCAGCTTTTTGTTGGAACAACCCAAAACTAATCCCACTGCCCTGCTCTTTCCCCATAGCTTTGCATCTTCCACTGCTTAAATATTTTTCAAATTTTCTCTCAAAAGGTGCAATGGTCTGTGCCTCAACCATTTCCTGTGGCAAAGCATTCCATGCTCCAACAAACTTGTAAAATAAAAAAAATACAATTGTGCTATTAAGTTCACAATCTCAAACATATTACTTTAGAATGACTATGAGTGGAACTCACATGCTGCTCCATGGGGAAGGAAGGAAAATCAGGACATATATTCCTAGGCAACTTTGTTGAAACTCCTAGTGGGTGCTCCCATGCCTACTGGCCATAGTTGGTGTGTTTTTTTAAAATTCGTTCATGGGATGTGAGCGTCGCTGGCAAGGCCACAAGGCCAGCATTTATTGCCCATCCTTAATTGTCCTTGAGAAGGTGGTGGTGAGCCGCCTTCTTGAACCACTGCAGTCCGTGTGGCTGGAGAGACTTGAGAACAAGGAACAATATAGAGGCAGTTTGCTCATAAATAAAATAAATAAACCTAGAAGGGGTAATTTTAATATAACTGTGCTCCCAGTGGAGAGCCTCAACTGCCAGGAACTCATATTGGGAATTAATTTTAATGGATGACAAATTGCGGGAAGCGGTTGCCAGAATTCCTGACGTGTGCTCTTTGTTGGTGAGTTTTCCCAATGAGAGCACAGACTGATGAAAGCACCCCTCCCTAAAAAGTCAAGCACGGTGTCAGGAGGCTGCAGCCAAAGTGAACTGGGTCCGTGACTATACTGCCTGGACCACGATAATAGGCTTTGGTGAGATCTCATTTGGAGTTCTGTGAACAATTTTGGTCCCCCATGGTTGCAAACAATTCTAAAATACACACTAAATTCTGTGGAACTGGGTGTTGGCAGAAGGTCTTGCCACCCCCAAAATGCTGCATGTTTGCAAATGACAGGATAAAGAGGGCAAAAGCTGCTGTCCCAGAAATTCTGCCATTTACACCAGAATTGCACCTGACTTAAATTCAGACTCTAAAAAAGAGGACCTTGTTATTTGTATGATTGGTCAAGCTGATCTGAGTGCCCACTGATTAGTGGGCGGGCAGACCTGATGGTATCAGTTAGATCCTGCAGACCCTGAGAGGTGGTGCCCTTAAGCTGTCAGAAGCTGGATTCCATTGTTGTCTCCAAACAATCCCCCAGGCCCTGAAAGCCAGTGGTCAAAGCATCTATATTGGATGCACTGGCTGGTCTGGAAATCTCTCAGTTGGGGGATGGATGCAGATGTTTCTGGTGTAACCACTCGCTCCAGGTAGTGCTGCATTGTGCCAAATCCTTCTCAGCTATTGGCATTGAGAATGACCCCTGTCATTGTCTCAGATCTTTTGAGATGGCTCTCAGTGCCTCCATGTGTGATGCTCATCCAGCATTGGTCTTTTTAGAGGAGTACCCCAAAAATCTGAGTCCACAGTCTCAGAAGCCAGAGGCTGACTTCTGCAGAGCCTCTGCTCCCCTTTGTCAGATCCCACTTTCATCTCTAACCTCCCCTGGCACCATATGGGTAATGAATGAAAGAGTGCCGCACATATAAAGAGACTGCATGGAAGGGTCAAGGGGAGCAATTCGCTTACCTTAGCTGTGCTGGTTGGGGTCGCCGAGGTTCTTCCTGCACTGCACAGGAGTCTTGGGTTTCAAGAAGGCGGCATTCACTCCCACAGCCACCTCCCTTCATAGAGTGCGTACCACATTCTCATCAGGGCTCTGGCCTGCCTCTCTTGCTCTGTATCTCCAAAACGAGGACATCCAGGTCAGAGTCCCTTAGGTTGGCTGCCCATCTTTTGACCCTTGCTGTCATCCTTCTTGCCCGGGTTGACTGTTTCCCCCAGTGCTGCTACTGCCCCTTTAAGCAGCAGCAGCTTTTATATTCTTCTATCAGTGCTTTTAAAACATCTTGAACTGGAAATTCCATGGGAATTACAACGGGAGACCAGGAGAACCCCCAGGGAATTTCCATGCTCTTATTTACTGGTCTATTTTTATCATCATAATAAATAATATTTACATCTGTTGGTAGATAAGTGTAACAACAGATACTAATTTTAACAGGGACACTTTGAGAATGCTGGAATGGTCAGCGCTTTTGGAACTGTGTTTAGAGCAACAGCAGAATAAGTTTGGAGAGAATCTGTCTCCCAATATTCAATGAGAAGAAAAAGCGTCAGTGACTCCTTACGTGAAGAAACTAAAATTTGTACTCTTTAAGATATAAAAATCAAAAGCAGAAATATTGATGAAGTGGTCTCTTTCTCTCATGTGGGATTTTCAACAAACTCATGTATGAGTCATGAATTATTTATAACAGCACTAAGACATCAATGGTTTCGTTGTCTGAAGGTCTAGAGGGATTAGCAGAAATGAACATGAAAGAAATGCATCAAAGGACCCGTGCATATTGATTCTGTGGCAACGTCACTGAACTTTTCATTACAGCCATTTGTGACAGACTTCAGTTTGTGTATTGGTAAGTGCATTTTCATACTGCAATCACTGTGAGGTATTGACAAGCATAACACTTTACTGTTTTATTAATCAAATTTCAGATATTATATTTGCTTTGTTGTCCAAAAACAATAATAACAGCACTTCAACAGAATTACTGTCATTGGTAAGAAGTCGACATAGATTGATACTCCATTGTATTTCAACTCCGTTATTTATGTGTGTATGTACATGGTTCTTTGTAACATTGCGCTTTTGCTCTTGTGCTTATTTCTGAGACAATTTCAGATTAGGAGCATATTGTCTCGATATTCTGCTCATTAGCTATAAATAAGCAAAAACCTAGGAGAATACCATCCCTAGGTCTGGAAAGCAGATCAAAAACAACATCCATGAGTTCAATCACTTCAAGTGGTTACATTACTTTAAATAAAATTAAATGAATGCAAATTTTAGGTACAATAAATAATTTTAGTTCTAATCCACCTGCAAAGCAAAAAAAAATACTGAATATAAATCTGAACATAAGGAACATAGGAACAGGAGTAGGCCATTCAGCCCCTCGTGCCTGCTCCGCCATTTGATAAGATCATGGCTGATCTGTGATCTAACTCCATATACCTGCCTTTGGCCCATATCCCTTAATACCTTTGGTTGCCAAAAATCTATCTATCTCAGATTTAAATTCAGCAATTGAGCTAGTATCAATTGCCGTTTGCGGAAGAGAGTTCCAAACTTCTACAAACCTTTGTGTGTAGAAATATTTTCTAATCTCGCTCCTGAAAGGTCTGGCTCTAATTTTTAGACTGTGCCCCCTACTCCTAAAATCACCAACCAGCGGAAATAGTTTCTCTCTATCCACCTTATCTGTTCCCCTTAATATCTTATAAGAACAGAAAAACATAAGAAATAGGAGCAGGAGTAGGCCATATGGCCCCTCGAGCCTGCTCCATCATTCAATAAGATCATGACTGATCTTCAACCTCAACTCCACTTTCCTGCCCGATCCCCATATCCCTTGATTCCCTCAGTGTCCAAAAATCTATTGATCTCAGTCTTGAATATACTCAACGACTGAGTATCCAAAGCCCTCTGGGGTAGAGAATTCCTAAGATTCACAACCCTCTGAGTGAAGAAATTTTTCCTCATCTCGGTCCTAAATGGCCGACCCCTTATCTTGAGTCTATGACTCCTAGTTCTAGACTCTTCAGCCAGAGGAAACAGCCTCTCAGCATCTATCCTGTCAAGCCCTCTAAGAATTTTATGCGTTTCAATGAGATCACCTCTCATTCTTCTAAACACCAGAGAATGTAGGCCCATTCTACTTAATCTCTCTTCATAGGACAACCCTCTTATCCCAGGAATCAATCTAGTGAACCTTCGTTGCACCCCCTCTAAGGCAAATATATCCTTCCTTAGGTAAGGAGACCAAAACTGTACATATTAAAAATGAATTCTTAAGAAGGTTTTTACATATTATTTTATACTAGTTGATCTCCCGTGGTGTTGCACAAGGCAGTCAAGACCAAGTACAGTATTCAGGTCAAACAGGGTTTGTTGGTGAGGGGACAATTGGATCCAGGCAGTGGAGGTAAGAGGAGGGGGAGGAAGCAGATAAGAACATAAGAACATAAGAAATTGGAGCAGGAGTAGGCCAATCGGCCCCTCGAGCCTGCTCCGCCATTCAATAAGATCATGGCTGATCTGATCCCAACCACAAATCTAAAGAACACAAGAAGTAGGAGCAGGACCCGGCCACACAGCCCCTGGGCCCTCTGCGCCACCCACAGGGCATTGACCGATCCGAACTCAGCTTCATGTCCAATTTCCTGCCTGCTCCCCGTAACCCCTAATTCCCTTTACTTCTAGAAAACTGTCTATTTCTGTTTTAAATTTATCTAATGATGTAGCTTCCACAGCTTCCTGGGGCAGCAAATTCCACAGACCTACCACCCTCTGAGTGAAGAAGTTTCTCCTCATCTCAGTTTTGAAAGAGCAGCCCCTTATTCTAAGATTATGCCCCCTAGTTCGAGTTTCACCCATCTTTGGGAACATCCTTACTGCATCCACCCGATCAAGCCCCTTCACAATCTTATATGTTTCAATAAGATCGCCTCTCATTCTTCTGAACTCCAATGAGTAGAGGAAATTCTCTCGTGGGGGGGTGCAAGATTTCTCATCAGGGGGACAGCATGTGCAGGTATTTGGGGGAGGGGATTGGCGGGGTCTGCAATGTTCCTCGGTGAAGTGGGGAGGAAGTGCACAGCCAATATAGTTCCTAAAAAACAACTCGCATTTATATTCACCTTTAATGTAGTAAAATGTCCCAAGACTTTTCACAGAAGCATAATCAGACAAAAATTGACACTGAGCCAAAGAAGGAGCCAATAGAACAGGTAACCAAATGCTTGGTCAAAGAGTCATAAACAGAGTCATAAAGGAGGGCAGAGAGGCAGAGAGGTTTAGGGAGGGAATTCCAGAGCTTAGGGCCTAGACGGCTGAAGGCATGGCCAATAACGGTGAGGCAAAGGAAGTGGGGCATACACAGGAGGCCAGAGTTGGAAGAACGCAAAGTTCTCGGAGGGCTGGAGGACCACAGAAATATGGGGAGATTTTAAAATGAGGATAAGAATTCTAAAATCAAGCACAGGGGTGATTGGTGAGTTAAGATACTGGCAACAGAGTTTTGGATGAGCTCAAGTTTATGGAGGGTGGAAGATGGGCGGCCGGCCAGGAGAGCATTGGAGTAGTCAAGTCTAGAGTTAACAAAGACATGGGTGAGCAGATGAGCTGGGATGGAGACGGGCGACATTATGGAGGTGGAAGTAGGCAGTCTTAGTAATGAAGAGGACATGGGTCAAATAGGATACCAAGGTTGCAAACGGTCTGGTTCTGCCTCAGACAGTGGTCAGGAAGGGGGATGGAATCGGTGGCTAAGGAACGGAGTTTGTGGCAAGGGCCAAAGACAATGACTTCGGTCTTCCCAATGTTTAATTGGAGGAAATTTCTGCTCATCCAGTACTGAATGTCAGACAAACAGGCAGTGGAGGGGTTGAGAGACGTGGTGGTGAGGTAGAGCTGGGTACCGTCAACATACATGTGGAACCTGACGTGTTTTCGGATGATGTCGCCGAGGGGCAGGATGTAGATGAGAAATAGGAGGGAACAAGGGATGGATCTTTGGGGGACTCCAGAGGTAATGGAGCAGGGGCGGGGAGAGAAGCCATTGCAGGTGATTCTCTGGCTATGACTGGATAGATAAAAATGGAACCAGGCGAGGGCAGTCCCATCCAACTGCACAACAGAGGAGAGGCGTTGGAGGAGGATGTTGTTGTCAACCGTGTCAAAGGCTGCAGACAGGTTGAGATGGATGAGAAGAGATAATTTACCACGGTCACAGCCACATGGTAGGGGCAGGATCAGATATTTTATTTCCTTGCAGTTCACCTGGATACCGGGGAGCATGCCACTTTACTCCATGGGGTCAAAAGTATGGTTTGCGATGAGGAGGTTTCATGGCAGGGGGAATTGCTGCATGAACAAGGGGCATGATTCAGAAATGGCCTGTGGTGGAAAGTACGATGAGGAGATAGGGCAGATACTAGGGGTGGCTGGAATTCCACAGGACGACAGAAACAATTGCAAAGGAGCTACAGGGAGATCAGATGGAAAATGCACCAAATGGGAGGCAACAGGTAAGTTGGATGGGGAAAAACATTAAAAATTGATTTGAATTTACATTTAAAATTCCTCCTTACCCTTCTATTTTCCTTTACATACCGTTACTAAGATGGCTGACACCACTGGAGCAAGTGCACACAGATTCATCGGGGGTGAATTTCCACGGAGGTTCTCCTGCTCGTCTGCCATAACTTCAGTGGAAGAGCAATGGAAACTCTGGAAAAACGGCATAAACATCTTTTCTCTAGGGTTTCCGCAGCTCTTCCACCAATGTTAGGAATGAGTGGGAGAACCTCCATGGAAATTCACTCTCATCAATTCTCAGTATAAAATAGGAGATATTGTGTTAGAGTAGTACTAACATTAGGGTGTGTTACTAACATTAGTTAACACTTGTATCATTGAAAACCCCCTATTATAGGGCCACCTAACAGGAATTGTAGGTAAATGTAATGGAAGAAATGCCATAAAGTTAAGTTGATATAGAAGTTTTCAATGCATGTTATAATGGACTGTTGTGACCCACTTTCCATTTTTAATACATTCAACGGCATTACCATCGCGGAATCCCCACCATCAACATCCTGGGGGTCACCATTGACCAGAAACTTAACAGGACCAGCCATATAAATACTGTGGCTACAAGAGTAGGTCAGAGGCTGGGTATTTTGCGGTGAGTGACTCACCTCCTGACTCCCCAAAGCCTTTCCACCATCTACAAGGCACAAGTCAGGAATGTGATGGAATACTCTCCACTTGCCTGGATGAGTGCAGCTCCAACAACACTCAAGAAGCTCGACACCATCCAGGACAAAGCAGCCCACTTGATTGGCACCCCATCCACCACCCTAAACATTCACTCCCTTCACCACCGGCGCACAGTGGCTGCAGTGTGTACCATCCACAGGATGCACTGCAGCAACTCGCCAAGGCTTCTTCGACAACACCTCCCAAACCCACGACCTCTACCACCTAGAAGGACAAGAGCAGCAGGTACATGGGAACAACACCGCCTGCACGTTCCCCTCCAAGTCATACACCATCCTGACTTGGAAATATATCGCCGTTCCTTCATCGTCGCTGGGTCAAAATCCTGGAACTCCCTTCCTAACAGCACTGTGGGGAGAACCTTCACCACACGGACTTCAGCGGTTCAAGAAGGCAGCTCACCACCACCTTCTCAAGGGAAATTAGGGATGGGCAATGAATGTCAGCCTCGCCAGTGATGCCCGCATCCCATGAATGAATAAAATTTTTTTTTATACTTTTCAATGTTTATGGGAAATTTTACATTTCTATATATTGCATCATTAGAATACTAGTGAGTGTGATCCTTCTATATCCTAAAGGTTCAGAATAAATCCATATATTGTTCTAATATTAGATTTCCCCAGCACCTCTCTAAATCCATATATAGCTTCTATACGATGGTTAGTGGTGCACGCAGTGTACTTGTAAGGAACTTTGACTGAAAACAAATATTTTGTGATTAAAATTTTATATACCTTACAGATCAGAGTTACTGACACATCTCACATATTGCAATTTCTTATGCTTTCAGTGATCCACAGACTTAAGCAGAAGAATAGCTCGTATTTAGCGGAGAATACTAAATATAAATGCAACTGTGGGAATAATAATCATCCTTGGAATTTTGGAACATCTTTATGCTTTTCTCATGTAAACCTTTCTATTTAAATAATATGGAAGTGGAACCACTTCTACAAGAATTTGCCCTTAAAGGAGCACGTGAAATCCAAACAGTTAAGCCCTTAATTAGCAGCATTCAGGGTTCTATGATATACAGGCCGTTATTTTATAAATACTGTCTAAACATCCTGGCGAGTAATTGAAGCTTAAATCTTAATCAATGGAGCCCTGAAGGAGTTTTGTAGCATTTATAAATGTACAGACTTTCTATCATGTAACAGTTGCAAAAATATTTTCTTGTTTATGAATGACAAATGCCTACTTTGAGACAGATTGAATTTCCGCAAGGATTTCTCCAAGGATCGCCCGCTGTAATTGCAGCATAAAATCCACGGACACCCCGGAGAAATGGTGTCAACACTCTGGGGCTTCTCTGGGCTTCCGTAGAATATATCCTAGATGAGCTTGAAAGCTTGTTTATATGGAGCCTTATCCAGGAGTAATTAACAGGGACAACAGCATACAGGAGACAAAGTAAATAAAAGATACATCAGATTGGTTTAATTAATGTTTTCATTCCTTCATTCTATGCTGCTGTTATTTTGTAGTAATATCCAACTTTTATTTGGATTGATTACACTGGGTACTGGTAAAATCTATAATATTCCCAAATGCTTAAGAATATATCTGAAAATTAGAGCATTAATTGACATATCTCATCTAGTGACTAATGGAAGGCAGCTGAATGCAGCAAAGATTCGTCCCTTTGAGGATTTGACATTACAATTCATGATTTTTTTAAAAATGTATTCGTTCATGGGATGTGGGCGTCGCTGGCGAGGCCGGCATTTATTGCCCATCCCTAATTGCCCTTGAGAAGGTGATGGTGAGCCGCCTTCTTGAACCCCTGCAGTCCGTATGGTGACGGTTCTCCCACAGTGCTGTTAGGAAGGGAGTTCCAGGATTTTGACCCAGCGACGATGAAGTAACGGCGATATATTTCCAAGTCGGGATGGTGTGTGACTTGGAGGGGAACGTGCAGGCGGTGTTGTTCCCATGTGCCTGCTGCTCTTGTCCTTCTAGGTGGTAGAGGTCGCGGGTTTGGGAGGTGCTATCGAAGAAGCCTTGGCGAGTTGCTGCAGTGCATCCTGTGGATGGTACATACTGCAGCCACAGTGCGCCGGTGGTGAAGGGAGTGAATGTTTAGGGTGGTGGATGGAGTGCCAATCAAGCGGGCTGCTTTATCTTGGATGGTGTCGAGCTTCTTGAGTGTTGTTGGAGCTGCACTCATCCAGGCAAGTGGAGAGTATTCCATCACGCTCCTGACTTGTGCCTTGTAGATGATAACCCTACATGTATTTCCTTTGCTGAGTGTTTGCAGCAAATGATATTTTGAAGTATTCTTCTCCATTAGCCTGACAGGTTATATGTTGTAAGTAACCTGGAGGATGCAGAAGAACCAAAAGAACTGGGTACCATTTTCATTAGGATGGTGAAAGATGCAAATGATGCAGTGATTTACATCATCAGCATTTGTTTGGTTAGCCTTCCTTTATCTTGGTTACAAACACTTTCTTGTGAAACCAATCCCCCTTTAATATTATGGTTGTGATCTTTATAAGGATATAACACCTCCCTTGGCCCAAAGGATTATTGTGAAGCATTTCGGAATTTAAAGCGAAGCAATGATACCACTTCTATCTACTCTATAAATCCTTTGTACTTTATGCTTTATATTTTAAAAAGTCTTGAAAGCTTTTTTAAAATGAAAATGTGCTTCTGAATGCTAGAGCAACATTCTCTGTTGATAAAGCAGCCAGAATGTGATCCTGTTATATTTCTGACTGGACACGAGTATTCAGAAGGACTTTTTGTAGTCACTGCAGGAAATCAGGGCATATAAAACCAGGCTTGCTTGAGAGAAAGCTGCTGACTGCTTTAGTAAGACTGCTATCACTGTACTGCTCCTCTGAAGAAGAATCGTCCTGCTCTCATTCAGAATGTCACCACTGTGTGTTTCACAAGGTGTCTTGTCCCAAAACATAATTATTACATACCATGCAATTTATCCTCCCTCTCCATCTTCTGAAAACGATGGCCAAGTTTTCTGCTTCTGCGCTCACTAGCTTGCAACTTGCTGCCCATCCACCTTAATGGGCAGAAAATTGCGGTCTGGCATGCACAGGAGCAGAAATTTTCGGCTGATATCTCTGTAAACTATGGAAATAAAAAGAAAAAAAACTGCAAATGCTGGAAATCTGAAATAAAACCAGAAACTGCTGGAAATACGCAAAGGTCAGACAACATTGATTGAGAGAAAAGGTGCTTTGGACAGAACCCTTCTTCAGAAATGAATGCTCCACAAGCATATTGGCATATTTGGGGAAAAAAGGGAGACAGCAAAAAAAAGAGATTGTCTGATCACAAAGAAGTTAATGGGTTGAATTATTTGGAACCTACTTAAAAGATTAGCAGGGACTTGCTAGATGGCATAAAAGATCATCTCAGTGAGGCAATGGAAAGACATTTTTAAAAATGCTAATAACATGAGAGGTCCACCCAAGAAAAGAGACAAGGAAATCGGGAGAGGGGGGGGGGGGGGTGGAAGTTGAGAGAGAAAAAGAAAGACTGCACATGCAGATCAAAGATGATAACTGAAATGTTGGAATATGCAGTATATCTGCCCTGAACAGAGATCACCAGAAACAGAGGCTCCATCCACTAGAACAACCTTCTGTCTCCTCCCTCCAGACACCAACAAACCCAACTGCTCCCACCCCATATCAGATCTTAGCTATAGCTGCCATATTCTTTACAGCAAGAGGTGATGGAGGGTGGACTTATCAGTGTCCTCAACACAAATAGTGCCCTCACTTCATCTCTACAGACCATGCATCAGGGAATGTCATAAATAGAAAGTAGCATGTTGGAAGTGATTTGTTGCATTTGGTCTGTTTCTATAGGAAGCGCTGTTATAGAAATGAGGTCAAGGTTGTAGGGATGCTTCTGACCAGATATTGATCTTTGATGAGGCCACATTTGTGAAGTTTTGGGCACCCTATCTTCAAACACAAAACTGATGCACTGGAGAGGATTCAGAGAAAAGCAACAGGATTTAGGGCTCTAAATTATGAGGAAACTCACAGAACTACATTTCTTTTTAATAGAGAAATAAGATTTAGAGAAGCTATAATGAAAGATTTTTTTTCAATGCAATAAATGAAAAAGCAGGTTATTCAATTTGGACTAATAGCAGAGAACAAGAACACATACTAAAAATGAACAAGCGTCAAGCAAGAAAAGATTAGAAGATTTTTTTCCTTGGAGCAGTGGATATATGAAATAGAATCCCAGCTAAAGCAGTTATTGCTGTGTCAATTAACACTTTTTGATATCTAGATAAGCACTTGGCTAGGAATGGGACTGAAGATTTTAATTTAAATCCAGATTGACATTTTATATGGAACACGATGTTTCTTGTGCTGGATATGCCATGCTATGCCACGACAGGCAAGGATGTATAATGTAGATTTCAAGATGAGGTAGGTATCCTGGAAGTGTGCTTAACTTATTTATTGGGGGCAGGGAGGAAAGAGACAGCAATAGGGCAAAAACAATTTGAGGAACATTTCCTCCAGGTTCCTACCTGCAATCCTCCTGAGCTGAACTGTACCACTGTAGAGTGCCACTGAATTGAAAACAGGATGTTTTCTCCACAGGGACAAAAGCATGACATGAAATGTAATCACCACAGGATGCTTTTCTGGCAGTCAGCTATTCAGTTATACTGACACGGGCCTAGTATCAGGTCTCCAGATCATCCATTCAGTAGAAAAAGGTGCGGAGCATCAACAAAGACAAGGAGGGCAAAACGAAACCAGGAAGCCAATCTGAAAATGTATAGCTTGTGAAGAGGGCTGAATTCCGAGAACAGATTATAGTTATACCTGATGTTGGAACGCAGGATAGGAAAGCCTACGGTAAATGTTGTTGGTCTCTTAGTATTCTGCTGCTTAGTTTGGGATGTAGCTTAATTAGATTGTGCTCAAATTAAATGATCAATTTGATAAAAGCTGTCAATCTCATTTTCATTCTCTGCAGTGTCCTTGAAAGCTCCTACATGACAGGACTATTCTGTCACGTCAAGAGGGACCGTAGGATGTAATAACATCCAGAAGAAATAATCACTATTTAAATTTGTATGCCAGTTTGCTTAAGTTGAGGGCAATATTTATCATAAATGAAAAAAAATCAAATGATTACAAACTTTATTACCAGATCATTGAAAACTACATTACAAAAAGAACAGCTGGCAAATAGGAATCAATGGGAAACAATCGTGGCGAATTTATTATTTTCCCAGAAACTGTCAGGCATAAAGGTTATGCCAGCTGTTCAAACTGTGACCCTAATAGGTACAAAGCTATTTAAATCATTCATTACATTATCATCCCTGGAGTTTCTACATATCTATTATAAATGAAAATTTGTGCAACTACGCACACTTCCTGCTGTCACAATTACTTCCTGTGACAATACTCACACCTGAGCTAACGTTTTGGGTGCAAGGTCTCGAGTAATACCTGCATCCTCGCTTAAAATCATTACTTACCTTCCAGTGCAGCTCTCCCAACATTAGGTGCCATGGTTGGGCCTCTTCTCTGTGTTTCCCAATTGATGTGGAGACCCAGCACTGACTTGCACCTTCCTTGGCAGCCTTGCCACTCATCCTCAATCTCTATCCGGCTCTTCCTTGCTCCGCCACTTGCTTCCTAACCCGAAGTGCACTTCACCCTGGCCTCCCATTTCTGGGCATTCTTCTTTCTTTGAAAATAACTTGCATTGATATAGCGCCTTTAATATAGAAAAATGTCCCAAGGTACTTCACAGAAGCATAATCAGACAAAAATGTATGTTGAGCCAATAAAGGAGGGGTGACCACAAATTTGGTCAAAAAGGTGGCTTCTAAGGGGGGGTCTAAAAGGAGGGCAGGGAGATGGGGAGGTGAAGAGGCAGAAGGGTTTAGGGAGGGAATATCAGAGTGTTGGCCTAGATAGCCGAAGGCATGGCTGCTGATGGTGGGGGTAAAGGGAGTAGGAGATGCACAAGAGACCAGAGTCAGAGGAATGTAGAGTTCTTGGAGGCTTGTAAGGCTGGAGGAGGTTACAGAGATAGAGAGGTGAGGCTACAAAGAGATTTATACACAAGGATAATAAAATTAAATTTGATGCAATGGGGAACCAATGCCAACCCATATCACTGCACTTTTGCCAGTGGCACCCCATAACCCCCTCACAGGACTCCCATATCCAACTACCCCATTCCCAATCCCCACAACTGACATCCCAGTATTGCCACAACCCACATCTAACGTCCCAGGGCTGCTACATCCAGAAGCCCTCTCTCAGTGCTGCCATATCCTGACACACCTCTCCCACTGCCACCAGACCACGGCACTACCTTTCAAATGCCATTTTAAATTTTTTTTATTATTCATTCATGGGATGTGGACGTCGCTGGCAAGGTCAGCATTTATTGCCCATCCCTAATTGCCCTTGAGAAGGTGGTGGTGAGCCGCCTTCTTGAACCGCTGCAGTCCGTATGGTGAAGGTTCTCCCACAGTGCTGTTAGGTAGGGAGTTCCAGAATTTTGACCCATGAAGGAACGGCGATATATTTCCAAGTCAGGATGGTGTGTGAGTTGGAGGGGAACATGCAGGTAGTGTTGTTCCCATGTGCCTGCTGCCCATGTCATTCTAGGTGGTAGAGGTCGTGGGTTTGGGAGGTGCTGTCAAAGAAGCCTTGGCAAGTTCCTGCAGTGCATCTTGTAGATGGTATACACTGCAGCCACGGTGCGCTGGTGGTGGAGGGAATGAATGTTTAAGGTGCTAGATGGGGTGCCAATCAAGCGGGCTGCTTTGTCCTGGATGGTGTCGAGCTTCTTGAGTGTTGTTGGAGCTGCACTCATCCAGGCAAGTGGAGAGTATTCCATCACACTCCTGACCTGCCTTGTAGATGGTGGAAAGGCTTTGGGGAGTCAGGAGGTGAGTCACATGCCACAGAATACCCAGCCTCTGACCTGCTCTTGTAGCCACAGTATTTACATGGCTGGTCTAGTTAAGTTTCTGGTCAATGGTGACCCCCAGGATGTTGATGGTGGGGGATTCGGCAATGGTAATGCAGTTGAATGTCAAGGGGAGGTGGTTAGACTCTCTCTTGTTGGAGATGGTCATTGCCTGGCACTTGTCTGGGGCGAATGTTACTTGCCACTTACCAGCCCAAGCCTGGATGTTTTCCAGGCCTTGCTGCATGCAGGCACAGACTGCTTCATTATCAGAGGGTTTGAGAATGGAACCGAACACTGTGCAATCATCAGTGAACATCCTCACTGCTGACCTAATGATGGAGAGAAGGTCATTGATGAAGTAGCTGAAGATGGTTGGGCCTAGGATACTGCCCTAAGGAACTCCTGCAGCAATGCCCTGGGGCTGAGATGATTGGCCTCCAATAACCACTGCCATCTTCCTTTGTGCTAGGTATGACTCCAGCCACAGGAGAGTTTTCCCCGATTCCCATTGACTTCAATTTTACTAGGGCTCCTTAATGCCACACTCGATCAAATGCTGCCTTGCTGTCAAGGGCAGTCACTCTCACCTCAGCTCTTTAGTCCATGTTTGTCCATGTTTGGACCATCAGTGAGCAGGTTATTGGTGAGTAAGTGCCGCTTGATAGCACTGTCGACGACAACTTCCATCACTTTGCTGATGATTGAGAGTAGACTGATGGAGCGGTAATTGGCTGGATTGGATTTGTCCTGCTTTTTGTGGACAGGATATACCTGGGCAATTTTCCACTTTGTCGGGTTGATGCCAGTGTTGTAGCTGTACTGGAACAGCTTGGTTAGAGGTGCAGCTAGTTCCGGAGAACAAATCTTCAGCACTACAGCCGGGTTGTTGTCGGGGCCCATAGCCTTTGCTGCATCCCCTCTCATGCTCCCAAATATAGCAACCCCTCTCCCAGACTCTACCTGACTTCATGGCCCCGTTATTAATGCAGAGAACGGATCAGGGCGGTGGGGGGGGGGGGGGGGAAATTAGCAAACGCGTAACATCATGGGGCGAGTAGGAATATCTGATTTCAACAGGAATGCCTAATTATCATTTTACTTCCGGGTTTCATGTCTCCACTGCGCATGAGTGGGCGTGATGCAGATCCACATGACGCAATTTCACTTTGACTATTTAAAGGCCCAGTTCACAGATGCAATGGTGGAGGAGGATTGGAATTTTGTACATCGTATTGAAAGAAGTAGAAGGAGGGTAATGGAAGGAAAGAGAGCAAACGCTGCGCCCAGCTTCAATGAAGCATCCCTGGATGTACTACTGGGTGCATTAAGGGCGAGAAAGGCGATCCTGTTTCCCAGCAATGGCAAAAAGAAACCTGCAGCCATAACAAAGAAGGCTTGGCTGAAGAGGTGAGCAGTGTTGTGATGAGAACGTGGATCCAGTGCAGAAAGCGTTTTAATGACCTAACCAGGTCAGGAAAGGTGAGCAAAGTTGCAGATTCACCTACATCCTGTAGTGCACCCCCCCTCACTCTGTCTTGTCAAGCGTACTCCATTCACAGCACTCCTCACAGCCACTTAAGATTCAGCAGTGCCCATTGTTCCATTTCAATGCACATCCTCACCTCTTCCTTCCTCCATCCACCACTGTCACTCACCCCAATCCTCATGTAATCTGATACCACCTCAGTCAGCTCCCCACTCCTCAGCACATTTCCTCAAATGGCATCATCAACACGTTCCTCAAATGTATGCCAGCGCCACTCGTGATGCATCTGCCTGACTGTCACCCTCACCGAATGCACTGTATCTATCGGATGCACACATGCCTCAGAGCCACTCCTAGGTCTGTTGTGCCGCCCTTGCAGAAGAAGAGAGCACAGACTACAAGGGAGAGGGCGAGGACCAGTGGCGGTCCCCCACAGCTGAAGAGGAGTCGTCTTCCTCAACATTGGAGATGGTGAGATTGGCAATGCATTGCAGCAGGGTGACAAAGTTAATCTCTCAGACCCACATTTTCTACAAAACAAAGTCATCTTGAGTTGGCTTTAGTACTTAATGAAATATAATCACCTTAATCATGTGCATTTCAACATTTGTAAAGTCCCATTACTAAATCATATCCTTCTCTTCTCTCCTCCAAGACCATCATGCAAAGGACAGCAGCACTTGCACTTTGATGATGAGGATTCCTCAGAGGAGCTCATTCCTGCTGAGGGTGCACCGTCACATGCGTGCCAGGTTCCAGTGCAGATATGATGGTGGGTCCTCTTAGAGAATTAGGTGGGATCTTACCAGTTGAATCGCACCTCACAAATGAGCATGAGCAGAGTGGTGGCAGGAACATTTGTGATGTGATATCGCAGGCCACTGTGAAGATACAATCTTCCATTGAGAGACTGGCCTCCTATGAAACTTGAATCACGGCACACTAACGAGTCCCTGCAGGCCCAGATGGCGGCCTTACAAACTCTGAACGGCAACATGTCTACTGCTGTACACAGGCTGACACATTAGACGTGGGCTTCCAAGATGTCACTGATCTCTTCCAACCTGCTCTTCGGGGGCTTTCCCCTTCCTCAGGCAGTGTGGAAAAGACAATTTCGAATCCTTTGCATTTTAAGATCACAGAACAAAGCCTGGTGATTACTGCCCGTTGCCAAGGCAATCACAGTGAGCAGACAGAGAGGTGTCATCTAAAAGGCCACTGAATATACAACCCCCCAAAAAAAAAGAGATAAGGAAGACAGTCAATGACCCGTTATATTAAAAACAGATAACATTTGTTCGCTGGTGGGGTTACGTGTAGTGTGACATGAACCCAAGATCCCGGTTGAGGCCGTCCTCATGGGTGCGGAACTTGGCTATTAATTTCTGCTCGACGATTTTGCGTTGACGTGTGTCTCGAAGGCCGCCTTGGAATATGCTTACCCGAAGGTCGGTGGCTGAATGTCCATGACTGCTGAAGTGTTCCCCGACAGGGAGAGAACCCTCACCACGATGGACGTCTCACCACGATGGACGTCTCGGCACTATACACCAGTATCCCCCATGATGACGGCATCGCTGCGACAGCATCAATACTCAACACCAACAACAGCCAATCTCCAGACGCCATCCTACAACTCATCCGCTTCATCCTGGATCACAATGTCTTCACCTTCAATAACCAGTTCTTTACCCAAACACACGGAACAGCCATGGGGACCAAATTCGCACCCCAATACGCCAACATTTTCATGCACAAGTTCGAGCAGGACTTCTTCACTGCACAGGACCTCCAACCAACACTATACACCAGATACATCGACGACATTTTCTTTCTATGGACCCACGGTGAGGAATCACTAAAGAGACTACACGATAACATCAACAAGTTTCATCCCACCATCAAGCTCACCATGGACTACTCCTCAGAATCAGTTTCTTTCTTGGACACACGAATCTCCATCAAAGACGGGCACCTCAGCACCTCACTCTACCGCAAGCCCACGGACAATCTCACAATGCTCCACTTTTCCAGCTTCCACCCTAACCACGTCAAAGAGGCCATCCCCTATGGACAGGCCCTGCGAATACACAGGGTCTGCTCAGACGAGGAGGAATGCGATGGACACCTACAGACGCTGAAAGACGCCCTAGTAAGAACGGGATATGATGCTCGACTCATCGATCGACAGTTCCGACGGGCCACAGCGAAAAATCGCGTAGACCTCCTCAGAAGACTAACACGGGACGCAACCAACAGAGTACCCTTCGTCGTCCAGTACTTCCCCGGAGCAGAGAAACTACGCCATGTTCTCCGCAGCCTTCAACATGTCATCAATGATGACGAACACCTCGCTATGGCCATCCCCACACCTCCACTACTCGCCTTTAAACAGCCACCCAACCTCAAACAAACCATCGTTCGCAGCAAATTACCCAGCCTTCAAGAGAACAGCGTCCACGACACCACACAACCCTGCCACGGTAACCTCTGCAAGACATGCCAGATCATCGACACAGATACCACCATCACACGAGAGGACACCACCCACCAGGTGCACGGTTCATACTCCTGTGACTCGGCCAACATTGTCTACCTCATACGTTGCAGGAAAGGATGCCCCAGAGCATGGTACATTGGCGAGACCATGCAGACGCTGCGACAACGGATGAACGGACACCGCGCAACAATCGCCAAACAGGAGGGTTCTCTCCCTGTCGGGGAACACTTCAGCAGTCATGGACATTCAGCCACCGACCTTCGGGTAAGCGTACTCCAAGGTGGCCTTCGAGACACACGACAACGCAAAATCGTCGAACAGAAATTAATAGCCAAGTTCCGCACCCATGAGGACGGCCTCAACCGGGATCTTGGGTTCATGTCACGCTACACGTAACCCCACCAGCGCACAAATGTTATCTGTTTTTAATATAACGGGTCATTGACTGTCTTCCTTATCTCTCTCTCTTTTTTTTTGGGGGGGTTGTATATTCAGTGGCCTTTTAGATGACACCTCTCTGTCTGCTCACTGTGATTGCCTTGGCAACGGGCAGTAATCACCAGGCTTTGTTCTGTGATCTTAAAATGCAAAGGATTCGAAATTGTCTTTTCCACACTGCCTGAGGAAGGGGAAAGCCCCCGAAAGCTTGTGGGATTAAAAATAAAATCGTTGGACTATAACTTGGTGTTGTAAAATTGTTTACAATTGTTAACCCCAGTCCATCACCGGCATCTCCACAACCTGCTCTTCAGCAGAGAGGCAGGAATGATGTCCCACTGGCTCACGAGAGGGATGATGGCGAGAGGGGAGATGAAAGTGCAAACTCCTCTCAAAGCATTTGCACGTCTCACCCATCCATTTGTCACGTGGCTCAAGTTGCACCTCCCCTGGTGTTCATCGGTGGGGATCTTCAGAGATGTCACCAGCCAGGTTTGAAGGGAGTATCCTATGTTGCTTAGCAGCCGCCCTTTAAGGCTGGTTCCAGGTCTGAACATGTCGGGGAAGTTAGACTGTTGCAGTATGAAAGCATCATGGCAGCTCCCAGGGAATCTGGCACAGACCTGCATGAACCTTTTTTTGTGGTTGCATACCAGCAAAACATCAATGGTAAAAAGTCCTTTGCAGTTGACAAATGCTCCTGGTTGATCTGGGGCTGCTTGGATTTCCGCGTGTGTGCAATCGATGACACCCTGCAGCTGTGGGAAGCCAGCGGGCCAGCTGAGGCAGGTGTTCAGGCTCATCAGGTTCCTCTCTCTGTCCCAAGTGGCAGACGGTCATTTTAAAAATCCGGGTGCCCAATAATTCTGGCTTTTGTCATCACATATACCTTCCAGCCCTGGCAAACAATCCATCCGTCACCTGCCTAATGCATTTATATGCAGCTGACTGTGAGATCCTCACTATGTCTTCGGTAGTGCGCTGGAAGGAACAAGAGGCAAAGAAATTGAGGGTGGTGGTGACTTTCACAGCCGCTGGTAATGTGTGGCCACCAGGTCCACCAGGAAGCAGGTCTTCTTCTAGGAGGCTGCAGGTGTCTGCGACCACCTGACTTGTCACTCTCAGCCTCCAGAACCACTGCTCCTCCGAAAGGTAAAGGAAGCTGAGCCTCTGTCTGTAGACCCTGTTGGGTGGGTAGTGTCTCCTGTGACCTCGACCCCTCTGTTGCTCCCCTCTCTCTTGTCCACCTGCAGCTCCCTCCACAGCAGGCCCTTGCTGCTGATGATGCTGATTGGACTTCAGACGAGGAAGACAATCAAAAGCAGCCATGGCACCACCCATCGTGATCTTCTCTGTGTGAACACCTCCAAACTCTACAAATAAGTCTCTCACAACAAGAACTCTCAACAAACCATTTCCAGAGGGAACTGAGAAAGCAGCTGTGAGCACTGAGCCTTTATTCCGATCGGGACTCCTGACCTTTAACCATCCCGATAAAGAGCCACTCAATCTTGCCTCGGTTTCACTGCCGAGTTTCCCAAACCGGGAGGCGTTAATTCCAAATTGGGTTCTCAATTGCATTATAGGAGCCTGATTTAAATATGTTAATGACCAACCCACCTCTCCACAGCAGGATACTCGGACACCCTGATATTCACCGTAGAAAAGGCATTGGGCGCGTGCGCAGTGGCTAAGGTCATGTTACGCGTAATTGACTGTTTAACCACCCCCGATCTTCTCTCGCCCGTCGTGGGGGGGTTAATATTGAGCCCCATGACTCCTCTCCCAAGCCCAAAGATCAACTTCTATCGATTACAAACCCACACCGCAATCCCCCCCGCCCCCCTCAACTGTTACATCCCATTTCTACGTACCTGTAAACTGGAACATCTATAGTGCCATTTCCTCTATATCCTAGGCTCTAAATAAAGATAAAACTAACCACTGTAAATTGGTGACCTGTTAAAATGAATGAACTTTTATTTGTAATCAGAGCCATCGATTTAGTTTCCATGCAAATAATCATAGAATTCGATCTCCAAAATACCACTAATACTCATACATTACTCTGTAATAAAAAAATGTGACTTATTCAGTCATAGTAAATCAATTATGCTGCATGTTTCATGGCATTAAACAAAGTAACCTCCATCTCAAGTGAAACACCACCTCAGCCTGGTAGCAGTAAAGTAGACTTAAGTATGTGCGACCAGGTGAAATGCTGCACGTACACTGGGTGCTCCAGTTTCTTTTGAGACTTGAAGATCCACGGCCCATGAACTTGCACGATGCTTGAACCAATAAAGTAGGAGTCTAAGGCCTTGGAGTTACACTTTAATTAGCGTACAGTTAACAAGTTTGTATGAAATTCCCATGTCTTCTATTTTAGCATGTGTTGACCCACTTAACATTAAGCCTAACTTTTAGAGAAAGCCGGAGTGCCATTGTTTAGAGGCAGACTAACTCTGCTGTTGTGAGTGAGGCACTTGCACCAGTCTCTTAGTAAAACAAATACTTTGTGCCCTTTCATTTGAAATTAGTTATGCTAAGCTTCAGGAAGGATGTACTTTCAATTTGAATTAAGTTATGCAGAAGCAGTAATGGCCACCAGCATTTAAAAGCAATTAGAGCGTAGACATAGTGTGCACAGCAAGCTATATTTGCATTTTAGAATGGAGGTAACTGAGTGGCACAGTGGGTTTCACAAAACCTTCATTACTTTGAGCAGCATTTGAACCCAGTTCGTACTACTGAGATAATTGTCTTCTCTGATGGCTGTACGGATCTTATGTGACATGCATTTGGACAGTCTCAATTCATGCTATATTTTGCCAGAGAGGTTGCCTGTATGTTTGTTGTTTCACTATCTTGGTGGTAAAGCTGCCTTCATTTATAATGGGCCGTTTCTTACAACAGTATACAAGCACTGTAGCTCCTGTTTAAATCTGTCACACATGCCAGTTTATTACAGCGTTTTGGGGACAAAACATTTTTAAGAGCACTTTTTATTCACACTGACTTAAGTCACTATGTGGATAATAGGCTGTAGGTCCACTTTGGGTAAAGCACAAGGCCAACAGAGGCATGGGGAGTGAGGGGGTGGGGGACAATCATTCTGGCCACAGCTATGATTTTCAGTTGCCACTGACATTTTTTTATACTCATGTCACAGGCTCTTTTGGAAACACAATAAAAAGTGGGTTTTAAGGAGCGAACAACAACAACTTGCATATACCCAACACCTTTAAACATAGCGAAATATCCTAAGGCACTCCACAAAAGGAGGGGAAAACGGACATCAAGCAGAAGTCAAAAGAAAAGTTAGGGGAGGTGACTGAAGGTGTGGCCAAAGAGGTAGGTTCTGGGGAAAGCTGTAGCAAGGCGGATTACGAAGGCGGTTTCAGAATATTGGGGCATGATGGTTGAAGGCTCTGACTGTGGAATAGGAGAGCGAAAGACTAGAATTGAAGGAGGGGAGGGTGTAAGCTAGAATGTGGGGCTGCTTGAGGTCCTAGAGGGATTTATAAAAGGTGCGGTCTTGAAATCACTCCATTGGGACATGGAGTGCCAATGAGGTATGATGTGGGGGGTGGGGTGGGGATGCTACAGAATTTGAAAGAACTTGTCAAGGCCTTGAAGAGGGGGCAGAGGTGATTTACTACAATGGTACCAGCGATGAGGGACTTCAGTTTCCTGGAGACTAGAGAAACTGGGATTGTTCTGCTTAGAACAGAAAAGGTTAAGGAGAGATTTAATAGAGTCGTTCAAAATCATGAATGGTTTTGAGAGTAAATAAGGAGAAACTGTTTCCACTGGCAGAAAGGTCTGTAACCAGGGGATGGAGATTTAAGGTTATTGGCAAAAGAGCCAGAGGGTAGATAAGAATTTTTTTTATGCAACGAGTTTTTATGATCTGGAAAGCACTGCCTGAAAGGGTAGTGGAAGCAGATTCAATAGTAACTTTTAAAAGAGAATTGGATAAGTACTTGAAGGGGAGAAAATTGTAGGGCTACAGGGAAAGAGCAGGGGAATGGGTCTAATTGGATAGCTTTCAAAAACCCGGCACAGGCACCATGGGCCAAATGGCCTCCTTCTATATGATTCTGAAGAACTTGGCGATGGATAAGATATGGAGTTTGAAACTCAGCTCAGCATCAGACAGAGCATTGAGACTGTGCACCGATTTGACCTGAGCAAGCAAATGGGGAGGAAGATATAATCAGGCTAAGGTGCGGAGTTTCTGGTGAAAGCTTAACTGAATAGATTTGGTTTTGTCAACGTTAATTAGGAGAAACCTTTGGCTCATCAACAACTTGTTACCAACAGGCAGCACTGTTAGAGTCATGGAGTCACAGGTGGTGGCGGAAATACAAAGTTGCTTATTGTCAGTAATACTTATGGAAGCTGGCCCTATACTTACCGATACTGTCACTACGGAGCAGCATATAGATGAGGAATAGTATGGGGCCTAGAATGGAACCTTGCAGCGATGGGAAGATGTGCTGGCTACATTGGGACAGGTAGAAGATGATCGAGAGGGAGGTGCTAGAGATTATGTAGAATGTACAGCACAGAAACAGGCCATTCAGCCCAACAGGTTCATGCTGGTGTTTATGCTCCACACGAGTCTCCTCCCTCCCTACTTCATCTAACCCTATCAGCATATCCTTCAATTCCTTTCTTCCTCATGTGATTATCTAGCTTCCCCTTAAATGAATCTATGCTAATCGCCTCAACTACTTCTTGTGGTAGCGCATTCCACATTCTAACCACTCTCTGGGTAGAGAAGTTTTTCCTGAATTTCCTGTTGGGTTTATTAGTGACTATCTTATATTTATGGCCCCTAGTTTTGGTCTCCCCTGTAAGTGGAGACACCTCCTCCACATCGACCCTATCAAACTCTTTCATAATCTTAAGACCTCTATCAGGTCACCCCTCAGCCTTCTCTTTTCTAGAGAAAAGAGCCCCAGCCTGTTCAGCTTTTCCTAATATGTATCTCCTCTCAATCCGGTATCACCCTAGTAAATCTTTTTTGAACCTCCTCCAATGCCTTTATAACCTTTTAATAAAATGGAGACCAGAACTGCTCACAGTACTCCAAGTGTGGTCTAACCAAGGGTGTATTCAGGTTTAACATAACTTCTCTGCTTTTCAATTCTATCCCTCTAGAAATGAACCCCAATGCTTGGTTTGCCTTTTTTTATGGTCTTATTAACCTGCATCACTACTTTTGATGATTTCTGTATCTACCCCCAGATCCCTCTGCTCCTCTACCCCATCTAGACTCTTATTATCCAAGCAGTATGTGGCCCCCTTATTCTTCCTACCAAAATGTAATACCTCACACTTACCTATATTGAAATTCATTTGCCAATTACATGTCCATTCTGAAAGTTTATTAATGTCTCCCTGTATTTTGTTGCAGTCCTCCTCGGTATTAACTATACCCCCCACAAATTTTGAAATTGTACTTCTGATTCCTGTGTCCAAGTCCAAGATGGACCAAGAAGAAAGGCAGGGGAGGAGGATGGGGTAGCTAACCCTATCGAAGGCTGTGGAGAGTTTTAGGAGGACAAAGTGGGATAGCACACCAGGGTCATAGTCAAAAGGGTGATGTTGGTGATTTTGATCAGGGTGGTCTTGGTGCTCTGGGAAGCATGCAAACCATACTAAAAGTGTTTCAATTTAGCCCCCCAAATGCAACCAAAATAACATTTAATTAGAACAAATGCAGCATGCTCTATGAACCAGATGTATGTAGTGTGTCAATTATTTTCCACTACAATAGTCTATAAAATTGATATTGACCAGAAATAAGTAATCTACTACCAAAGGGAAAACTGGCTTTACACATTAAATTCAGCCTCCACACAATTCTGTAGCATAACCACATTCATTCACTTTACAACCCATTCACTTTGATCCATGAGCTATGAACTTAATTAACTAAATGCATAGGATCATTCTATTACACTAACATTTTTCTAAAATACTAACATGAATCCTGATCATCTTCTGTTTCTTTCACCTTCGCTGTTTAACCTACTAAGTGTACTAATGAGCAATGAAAATAGATTGAGGTTAATACAGCACAAATGTAATTATATTCAAAATCACAGATTTCTCTTACATCCTTAACCTTATAACCAGAGAAAGTAAATAGATTGGAGAAATAACTTCTTTTCATGCTCATTATACCAACTCAAACTGTAATCCCAGCAGTTTCGTTTCTGTTTAGTGGAAAAGAATTAATGATCAGATAAAATCTTACTTTTCTTATACAGCATGCCATTATTTCCCTCTGAGAATTGACAAAAATTTATTCAACAAGACACCACATTACGGTAAATTATATTTCCATCTCAAAGGTTAAATACATGCCATCTTTTTATTGGCATCACTTACATTATAACAGTGACTATACTTCAACGTACTTTATTGGCTATAAAGTGCTTTGGGAAGTCCTGAGGTCGTGAAAGGCACTATATAAATGCAAGTCTTTCTTTTTTTTACTTAAAAAAACTATGAAAATTCATCCCTTATTCCTGATCGGTTTGAACAGTTCACTGAGATGAGAATAAATTCCCATCAATGATGAAAGGTTAGAGATAAAGAGAAAGCGAACTGCGAAAAATAAAAGAGAAACAGGTGGAAAAACACACCAGGTCATCAGAATCTTAAAGAGAAAGATTATAGCATGAATTTTCTCAGAGCTTCTTCTGCTGAGCTGGCGTAACTTCAGAAGATACCCTATTTACACATGGAAATTTAAGTTTCTGCCAAAGTTACAGTGACAGAGCACAAGAAGCCACGAGCAAATTCACCCCCATATGTTAATCGCCGGGAATTTCCTAAGCTTTTCTCCCGCTGCAACCGTAACTTTGCAGAAATCCTGTTTCCACCAAAGTTACAGCAAGGGAGCAGTAGAAGCCCTGAAGAAATTACTGACTAATTTCATGGGGATGTGCTTTCGTTAGAACTATTCTGATGGAATGTAACACCCAAAATGTTAACTCTGGACAAGTCACAGTATTTTACTCATTTCCATATAAATGGATCAAAATGCCACCACAGTTACAGATGAACACTTTTTTTCAACCTTATTCTTTAATAACTCACTTTAAAATCTGATGTATAAATTGAACCCTTTGTTTGTGTCTTAAAGTCGTTCATTCTGTCATTCCCCAGCAGCATTGAAAATGCAGAAAATGAGGCATGAAACCTGTTCTCATCTTGTATGCCCTCCCATTACTGAAAGTCAAAGGTTTTGCAACAATGGTCCAAGACTCTTTTTGCTGTCTCATGTTCATGGGGGGTGAATTTCCACACTGTGAGTTGTACCACTTTTATGCCGGTGCTCTGGAGAGGTATTTACGTGAGAGTTTCCTGGGTCAGATCATTTGCATATTCACTGAAGTAGTGATTGGCATAAATCTCAGGTAAAATAGGTGTAATCTGCTGGAGTGCTTCGAAACTAAAGTGCAGCCTTTAAAACAATAGATCTTGTTAAATACTTCTGCAGCAGACCCCGCAGGGGACAAGCAGGTAAGGAACAAGCAGTGCTTGGCTCACTTGCTTGACTCTCCATTAACTTTATCGCATGCCACATCAATCTGTTTCTCATACTGTTCAAGAATGTCTACTGCAGGAGCAGCTGGCACATGTAGCCAAATAAGACAGCAGGGCATGGCACATAGGTACAGAAAAAGATCCCATCACTTCAGACTCTGACCTCCTCGAAGAACTTGACATCAGGAGAGAGACTGACTGCTGGGCGTGAATGGCAGCAAACCTTTGTGAAATGTCACATGCCACCTGGAGGGAGGTGGCACTGCCACTGAGTACTGACTCTCACTTGCAGGACTACAGACCGTGTTCCGTGACCGTGCCCCTTTCTTCCTTGCCCACCCTGGGTACCAGCACACTCTTCACTGTTATAAATTGGATAGCCAGGTGGTGAAGGATAGAATGCTACAGCCTGGTCTTCAGTTGCTTCCAAGCCTTTATTCACAGGTTCCCCTTACACATCATGCACCCCCTAGATAAGCTCTCTCCTATAAATGGATAGGAGTCCCCAATTGATATCCACCACCTGAATACAATTAACACTAATTGATATAAATCACATGGATACAATTAACATTCACTTTCTTAAAGCAACACTTGGACAAATAACCCTGCACAACGCATTCTGGTTAAGGGTGGCTCTAACTCAGAATCTTGCACTATGGTTACCCAGCTTCCTTAACAGCAATTAGTTACATATACCACCCTAGAACCCCATTCCTCCCCTTTAACAGGCTGATATCCCCCCTCCCACCTTACTTCAGCTCAACCATGCCACTTGGCACACATTCAACAGCTAGCGTTCCCTTCATTTAATCAATCTTCCTGCAGAAGAATATGGAGCATCACCTAGCAGAAATTCAACCAACCCCCAAACCCCCAAACTCGGCCTTCCCTACCCCTACTGAGCAGAAAGATGTCCTGCCACACCCTACCCCAGTGAGGACAAACCTGGCCTTTCACCCCCTACTCACTGAAACACTTTTACCACCGTCCCCCCCCTACCATGAAGAAAACCTGGTGTTCCATGCCCCCAACTGAGCACAAACGTCGCTTTCGCCTGATTGGAACAAGCCCCATCCCCTGCTGAGCTGAAGCTTGTCCTCCACGATCCACTACTTAGAACAAATTTGGGCTTATTCCTGTACCCCCCACAACCCGGAGCAATAATTCACCCTACCACCCACTGAGAAACAACTCAAGCATCTTCTAGCTTCTCACTCAGAAGAAACTCAGCAGCACTCCCCTCTCTGAGCTGAATACCTACCCTCTGTAACGTCGCCTCCATGAGACAAAAAATGCCTCCCCACCACCCCCCTCCCATGAAGATGGAATTGGGCACCTTACCCAGTGCAGCTGCTCCCTTCCAGAGAGGAAAATTGGTCCTGGCCAAATGCCCCCAACTTTTCCCCACCCACCTGTGCCCCTCTCCTCCACCCACTGCCTCCCCTCCTCTTTCTCACTTATAATGTAGAATTGGTAGGATATTCCTCCCCTTCAAATTCCCCTCCTCTGCTGAAGGCAATGGCTCATGCTGGGCTATGGTTCCATGGCAGGCCTCCAGGACTGCTTCGCAAAGGCCATTCTTCATGTGCAAGAGTGCCTTTTGGAAGGATATTAGAGCAAATGGAGGATCACAGGCTATCCTCCCCGACATCTCTCCACACAGACACTTTCCATCAGTGGTCATTGGATAGTCATCAGCAGTGACCACCCAGCTGATATTCCACCCAGAGCACCTTTAAAAAGTGCACACCAAGCTGGAAGTAAAAGAAATTGGGGAGGACGGGGAAGAGTGCAAGGAATGGTCATCATTAGGTTTTAGGAGGCTTTTGAAGGCAGGGAGTGAAGTAGAAAGTCAAAATGGTTGGAAGAGAGTTTGAGGGGCACATTGGCTGAAAAATCAGTCTCCAACGGTGGAGTGGGAAACCAGCAGTAATCTGTCGTCAGAGGAATGGAGAATGTGGACCGATAAGTATGACTGCAGATCATGCAAATTGCAGAGCGGTGGGGAATACAGCAATAAGGTTTGAAAAACAGATCAAGGATCATGAAGTTGATTTGCTGGCCCATAGGAAGCCAGTGTTGTTCGATGAGGATGGGCAGGAGCGCGAGATGGAGGGGATGGTGATGGGTGTGTGGGAAAGGACTTAAGCCACAGAGTTCTGGATTGTCTGAAGTTTGTGAATACTAGTGAGGGATAGGACTTGAGAAATTGATTCTCAAAGTTATGGAGGCAGAGATGAAGGCCCAATAGTGCAGGTGGCGAGCTAAGGGCATAAACAGCCATGTTACAGAGGTAGAAGAAAGCGATTTTAGTGACAGACCAGCTATGGGTAGAAAGCTCTGCTTAGGATCAAATAGAATAGCCAAGCTATGTAACTCTGGTGTGAGTTGAACCTAGGTGCTGGCGAGAATGGCTTCAGTTTTGTCAACGTTGAGCCATAGGAAGCTACGACTCATCTAGGACTTGATGTAGAATAGGCAGTGGGGTAGGAAAGCAACAGTTCTGAAATTAATTGTGGTGCACTCGAATCTAGGATCCCTGTTTTGTGCGACTCCGCAACACATTACGTGGTACACATACCTACTGAACCAGTGGAGCACCTTTTAAAATTCTTCTGCCGGCAGTGAGCATCATGACTGACATATATACACACACATCATACTTATAACTATACAGTCAAGGTCTTGTGCACAGCATAATAAATTGAACCATACTGAGTTAAGCTAATGAGATTAAAAAGGTTCCCTCTTTGAACTAAAACTGACAGCATACCAGTGCAAATTAACAAAACATTTTATTTTGACTGAATTTTACTGAATCTATTCATTCACTAAGTTTTATGCTTGAAGTGAGATATTAGAACTACTGCCAGTCTTTGATGAAAAACAGACACAAAAGTACACATCGGAGTGAGTAGGTGAATGTGTTGTTATAGCACAAAATAAAACAAATCAAGTATGAAAAAAAGATGGACAGATTTTACTGAAAGTTGTAAACTGAATTTAAGGTTTAATTCAATTCTCTCTAAACTTACATCACATGTCAAAAGTCAAACACAAACATTGAACAAGGATTAACTTTACAGCTTTCTAAAAAAAAACGTGTTTGGTCTGCCCTTCTTCACACTTGGTCACTAAAGAACTGACATCAGAATTTTCTAAACATGTAAAGTTTGCTATTACATATAGAAAAGTCTAACTATAAAGAACAAATGACAAATTTATCAGTGTAACAAAACTTCTGGATTTACAAAATACAGCATTATAATTATGTCCAGGAAAGAAGGGGGTGAAATTGGTCTTTGTCAGCGGTGGCGCAAAATGAGCGATAGTGAATTGGCGGTCCCGTTTTGCACCCTGTCTGATTTTCTTTTCTATTAACTTAAGAGTGGAAAAGAAAATCGGGCGGATGTAAAACAAGCCGCCGATTCGCTATTGCTCATTTTGCGCCACTGCCGACAAAGACAAATTTCACCCCCCAAGGTGCCTGTTCTGAACAAGTGGGACAGTGTACACAAACAACTGTTGTACATGATTGCAGTTTTTTATCCCAATAGTTAAGAAAAGGCAAATTCAGCCTATAACATGACCAAAATCAATGTATCTCGTTTCATTTAAGTTTTAAAATAGCAGATATCAGTAAAGGAGAGTATTCATGAATAGCAGGCATGAAGTAGTTGCTCAATAATTCTAATGAAACACAAGAGAGAGAAAACAGCTCTGTTATATATTTTATTTTAAATGTCCAGGTAATAACATTTTGTTTGGTTAAAATGGCAGCACAGACTTGGTGCTGGTCAGGGCTGATCATGATCTTAATGACCACTAACTGATGCTATTCCTATATTAGCACAACTGCATTCTTTCTATATAGATCTGAACACCGCAAGCTGCATTATCCCCCCCTAAATGCAGTTCAGTGTTTGGAAGATTTCACACCCAATTCTAATTGTTCCCTCAATGAGAACGCTACTTTATGATTGTTGTCATGCAATTGAGGTACTTCAGAAAGCTTGCAACACACAAGCGGTTCCTAATAGCGGGGTCTGTATATAAAATCTGGTGAGCCTTGTGGAGGTAACGGTGGTGGGAACTGAGAATTTGGCATGTGAGGGGGAGGAGCATTTGGAAAACAAGAGAAAGGAGAATTTGGAAAGCAAGTAGGATGCCTTATGTTAGATTCTGACCAGCCTGTGCTCATTGAGGGGGGGGGAGGAGGAGGTGGAGGAGGAGGAGGGGGAGGAGGAGGTAGGAAAGGAGGCATATCATTTGACATTGGAGGCCAAAATGATGGAGAATAAGAACAGGACATCATTGGATTTGACATCACTGGTTGTGAATGCATCATATTGTCAGGTGGATGAAATCCTGGAGGTCTAAATAATGGCCTCTGGTTAAATGGTGGACCAAAAGTTCCCCTTGGCTGAGCAAATCCACGACCGGTAGGGTTTTCAAACCTGGCTGAAGAATAGGGACCAAATCCTCGACCAGGACTGTGTTGAAATCCTCTTCCATACATTGAATGAACTTGCTTTTGTTGTCGTGGTTGTCCATCTTCTTTTCCGCCTAAAGAGATGTCAATTATACAGATTCAATCAACATTTTTTTAATATATATATTTATCCATTACAGCAAGATGATTTTGTTAACACAGAACAAAAGCATATTATAAACATTAGTCAACTGTGAAGTGACATGACAATATGCAAATCTAGTTTAGAAAACAATAGTAATTTTAAACAGTTTCAAATAAAAACATCTCCGATCACCTTTAAACTCCATATGAAGCCATTACAGAGAGTACTATTTTGTAGGAGATGACATACTATCTTTTCTATGATTCTATTCTATCTTTTTGTACACATATTACACTCTGATTTACAGCCTAACTCATAAGCCATGATTGCCATGGCAACCCAACTATCAATTCCCAAAAGGTCAGCCGTTAGCTTATTTGTTTTTAATACCAGAAGCTAATACTGTTGTGCTAATGTACACAGTAACACAAAGTTAAGAACAAAATATACATTAAAGTCCAGATTTTCTGACAGGGCTCAATTCCCAATGAAAGTGTGGCAGGGTGGGATTCTGCCTGCCCAACTGCACTAGCACTGACTCTGCTGAAATTTCTGAGGTCGGCTTAATTATAATATTAAAGGCGAGTTCCAGGCATTGTAAACACCTCTCATCATTTGGGAGCAGGAAATAGCGTGCCACTACTGCAGGATATAAATGCCTGTAGCAGCATAAATGGCCAGAAAACTAGCTTGAGAGCAGAGGCTGAAGATTTATTGATTAAAATGTCTGGTAGTTCAGCAAGAGGGTACAAAGCCCCCAGGTTCTCCAAGGCAGTGCTGAAAGTGCTGCTGAACCAAGTTGAGGCAGAGGAGGGAAAGTCCTGTTACAGAATGGTGAAGGCTCCCAAAGAGATTAGGCCCAGGGCAATGATTAGCAACTCCATGACTCCGCACAGAGCAACTTGGTGCTGCAAGAAGTTTAATAACCTTAGCAGGACAGGCAAGATAAGAGGAGCCAAACACATCTTCCAAGAATGCACTGTACTAAACAACAACTTGCATGTATAATGTGCAATTAACATCAAGGTCCTTCACAGAGGTGAAAGGAAAAAAATGGATGCTGGGCCAAAGGGGAAGATATTAAGAAGGTTAACCAAGAGCTTAGTCAAAGAGGTGGTTTTTAAGGAGGGTTCTAAAGGAGGAGAGAGAGGTGGAGAGGTAGAGGGGTTTAGGGAAAGAATTCCTGAGCATGGGGCCTAGAAACCTGAAGGCACAACCACCTAAGATAGGGGAAAGGTGGGTGGGTGGGGGGGGGTGGGGGGTTACTGCTGGAAAAAGTTACAGAGATAAGGAGGGGCAAGGCCATGGAGGGATTTAAACACATGGATGAGAATTTTAAATTTGAGGCTTTGGGGGCCTGAGACCCATTGTAGGTCAGAGAGCACAGAGATAATGGGTGAGTGCAGGATAGGGTACAGGCAGCCAAGTTCTGGATGAGCTGAAGATTACGGAGGGTGGAAGATAGGAGATTGGCCAGGAGAGCATTTAAGAATTGACTCTAAAAGTGATAACAGCATGGATGAAAGTTTCAGTGGCAGAGGTGAACAAGGTTACAGTGGTGGAAGTAAGCAGCCTTTGTGATGGAAAGGATATGGGGTGGCAGGCAGGCACTCAGATAACACCGACATGGTGCACGAGATTAGGTTAAGGGTTCAAGCATCACACATTGGCACCAAGCAGAAGCACGGTGATAAGTAGCAGACATGCAGATAGTATGGGTCATAAATAAAATGTTAAAATTTTGTTGCATTAGTTATTGGGATAGAAATTGGACCTTGTTGCGCCTACTTTCTGGAAGGAACACAGGTGCAGAGGTCCAATTTAGGGGGCCAACCTCCAATGCCCGAAACACATCCATTATTGGTTTGGGAGCTGTAGAGGCATCCCTGGCGGCCACCTAAAACAGGTATTAGGCTCCTTGAATATGTTAATCAGGGGCCTAAAGCCGGTTTGAGGACTCAAAGTAGAAATTGGTTTGCCCTGATCACTGTAGACCTCAGGCCTGCTGGGGAGCCAGCAAAAGCAGGAGTGCTCCCTCTGGCTCCACATTAAAGTAGAGGGTCGCTACCGGCCACCACTTGCGTAACCCCTCCTGCCTGCCACCTCCCTCTTCCAGACTCACCATAGGCCCTCAGCCGGACAATCCTTCACCCTCCTCATCCATGACTGGCTGCCCCCGGGGCCACTACTGATGCCCACAGCCCACTGGTACTGTACCAGAGGCCAGCAGACTAATTTACAATGGTCCTGCCACCGGCCTCATTCGATGGATCCAGATCGTGCCTCGATTTGGCCGCGATCCAATTTCCAGGCCGTTCTGCGCGCAGATATTTTTAGCAAATTTTGAAAGTGTCTTTGATGACATGGTATGAATGAAGCTGTGTGAGATGATGCCATGTTTGTGGTGGAAAGGAGAAAGATGTAATCAGGAGTGTTCATATCGTACCCAGATGTGTTGGTCGAGAGAAGGTCTCGCATCAGAGCAGCACAAATGTCTCTTGCAGCTAGCAATGGATTTCCCACTGCATTCACTTCAGGCTGCTGCTGCTGCTCCTCAGACGCCTGCTGCCCATCTGTGGTTTTCAACTCTGTAGCCTTCATGATGAGGCCTCTTTTTAAGACTAAATTGTGCAGCAGGCGGCAGACTAAGATCCACAAGACCCTAGACAAACTATATTGCAGATTACGTGTTGTGGGGCACTACCACCGTGCTAAATGGGATAGACTGAGAACAGATCTAGCAGCTCAAATCTGGGGATCCATGAGGCGCTGTGGGCAATCAGCAGCAGCAGAATTGTTTTCCAGCACAATCTGTAACCTCATGGCACGGCATATTCCTCACTCTACCATTACCAACAAGCCAGGGGATCAGCCCTGGTTCGATAAGGAGTGTAGAAGAGCATGCTAGGAGCAGCACCAGGCATAACTAAAAATGAGGTGTCAACCTGGTGAAGCTACAACTCAGGACTACATGCATGCTAAACAGCGGAAGCAACATGCTATAGACAGAGATAAGCGATTCCACAATCAACGGATCAAATGAAAGCTCTGCAGTCCTGCCACATCCAGTTGTGAATGGTGGTGGACAATTAAATAACTAACGGGAGGAGGAGGCTTTGTGACCATCTTCAGCCAGAAGTGCCGAGTGGATGATCCATCTCGGCCTCCTCCCGATATCCCCGCCATCACAGAAGCCAGTCTTCAGCCAATTCGATTCACTCAACATGATATCAAGAAGCGACTGAGTGCACTGGATACAGCAAAGGCTATAGGCCCTGACAACGTTCCGGCTATAGTGCCAAAGACTTGTGCTCCAGAACGAGCTGCGCCTCGAGCCAAACTGTTCCAGTACAGCTACAACATTGGCTTCAACCCGACAATGTGGAAAATTGCCCAGGTATGTACTGTCCACAAAAAGCAGGACAAATCCAATCCGGCCAATTACCGCCCCATCAGTCTACTCTCAATCATCAGCAAAGTGATGGAAGATGTCGTCGACAGTGCTATCAAGCAGCACTTACTCACCAAAAACCTGCTCACCAATGCTTAGTTTGGGTTCTGCCAGGACCACTCGGCTCCAGACCTCATTACAGCCTTGGTCCAAACATGGACAACAGAGCTGAATTCCAGAGGTGAGGTGAGAGCGACTGCCCTTGAGATCAAGGCAGCATTTGACCGAGTGTGGCATCAAGGAGTCCTAGTAAAATTGAAGTCAATGGGAATCAGGGGGAAAACTCTCCAGTGGCTGGAGTCATACCTAGCACAAAGGAAGATGGTAGTGGTTGTTGGAGGCCAATCATCTCAGCCCCAGGACATTGCTGCAGGAGCTCCCCATGGCAGTGTCCTTGGCCCAACCATCTTCAGCTGCTTCATCAATGACCTTCCCTCCATCATAAGGTCAGAAATGGGGATGTTCACTGATGATTGCACAGTGTTCAGTTCCATTCGCAACCCCTCAGATAATGAAGCAGTCCGTGCCCGCATGCAGCAAGACCTGGACAACATCCAGGCTTGGGCTGATAAGTGGCAAGTAACATTCGCGCCAGACAAGTGCCAGGCAATGACCATCTCCAACAAGAGAGAGTCTAACCTCCTCCCCTTGACATTCAACGGCATTACCATCGCCGAATCCCCCACCACCAACATCCTGGGGGTCACCATTGACCAGAAACTTAACTGGACCAGCCACATAAATACTGCGGCTACAAGAGCAGGTCAGAGGCTGGGTATTCTGTGGCGAATAACTCACCTCCTGACTCCCCAAAGCCTTTCCACCATCTACAAGGCACTAGTCAGGAGTGTGATGGAATACTCTCCACTTGCCTGAATGAGTGCAGCTCCAACAACACTCAAGAAACTCGACACCATCCAGGACAAAGCAGCCCGCTTGACTGGCACCCCATCCACCACCCTAAACATTCACTCCCTTCACCACTGGTGCACCGTGGCTGCAGTGTGTACCATCCACAGGATGCACTGCAGCATCTCGCCAAAGCTTCTTCGACAGCACCTCCCAAACCCGCGACCTCTACCACCTAGAAGGTCAAGGGCAGCAGGCACATGGGAACACCACCACCTGCACGTTCCCGTCCAAGTCACACACCCTCCCGACTTGGAAATATATCGCTGTTCCTTCATCGCCGCTGGATCAAAATCCTGGAGCTCCCTACTTAAGAGAACTTGGCAGAACCTTAACCACACGGACTGCAACGGTTCAAGAAGACGGCTCACCACTTCCTTCTGAAGGGCAATTAGGGATGGGCAATAAATGCTGGCCTTGCCAGCCCACATCCCATCAGTGAATAAAAAAATTGTTGGGGAATCCTACCAGTCCATAAAGTTGCACTGTTCTGTCACACAGCATTTGGTTATCCACAGGGAAACAGATAAATGGGTTTGCGAAACAATGCATTTGTGACTTGCTTTAGGCATCCTTGCACAGTTGATTACCTAATGTTATTGATGTCCGCAGTTGCACCGTAAACGAGGTGGTAATGATGGAAAACAGGATGCATGATGTCACCACATCATTGCTACCTCATTTAAAAATGCTCAACCATTTTAGAACAGGCACTTCTGCCATTCACCGTAAAATTGGGTAAGTGCTAAAATAGGCCCAAATACAGACTGTTTATTCTCTGGTTTATCACATTTAAGAATATGGTTTAAAACAAACATAGAAAATAGGAGGGCTAAAGTTCAGCATCTCTGTGAGAAGGACAGCTCACACAGCAGAACATCACGGAGACCACAGAATAGATAATATTAATGTCCGAAGGTGGTTTTCACCAAAACAAGTGATGTGGTTGCTAAGAAACAGACATTTGTGGGGCCTTACAAGGACGAAAAGGGGGGCTTGTCCTCAGATAAGAAGGACGCATTCCTCAGAGGAATAAACTGCCCGTAAACAGAGATGGACGTTGAGGTCATTAGCTACATTACGTAAAACAGCTTATCTTGAGTTACCAACATGGCGTCAGCACGGTGGGAGGACTTACGACCATGAGATAAGACCAATGGTGCTTACGTATAAAGATCGGGCATGCTCCCTCCCAAAAAGGTTAGAGCTCTCAATAGAGTACGGTCGCAAGTCCATCAGGTTGCAATGATTGCTTGTCATTTAATGTAATCTGTGGACAGTTGTATTATAACTATAATACCGTTGAATGTAATGTTGAAAACAGCTGTAGTGCAACTCTGTTGTAAGTCAATCTATTAAACTTGCTATTTTATAACCACTTGGGCTAGAATCAAGTGGAAGTTATTGTTGCTGGATTAACAACCCATAGTTGCGACAGTAATGGAGAAATCCGCTACCACCACACTGGAATTTTTTTGTCCATTTCAGTATTATGGCTGTTATCTATTTTAATTATAGGTAAACAAAGAACAATGGAACAAAAAGAGACCGTTCCCCTCACCAGCACTCTAAAGAAAAGTAACCAAATAGAGAAAAAATAGAGTAGATGGATATACAGAACATAGGCATTTTAAAAAAAAACTTGTGTAAAATAAAGAGTATTATATCCCCTGTGCAGAATAAAAAGTCAGTAGATCCAAGTTGACTATAATTAACTCTTTGTACCATATTAAACAAAATGTTATCTTACTTAACCAAGTAGTTGGTTTACAAAATGTGGCCCTTCAATATCATTTAATTGTGTCAATGAGTTGGATGTAAGTGATACTACAGTGATTACAGAGCAGCACCAGACTTACATTGGTTTTACAGCTTATGAACTTCAAGTATAATTGTACCATCTAAATGGTGACCATGGTTTTATTTAATTTCTGTGTGACAGCAACACTGATAAAAGCACTATACTAAATGAAATGGCACGTGTGCCTAATGCAGAACATTATATCTATCACTTTAGAACATTCGGTGATGCAAATGTAATGACTGGGCCAAAATTGGAATAGATGCAAAACTGAAAGAAATGCCACCTTATCTTGTGTGTTGATAACTAAATGGAGCAGGAAACTGAAAATATTAATTGTCTGAACTTAAGTTAAGAGATTGAGCGGTTCTATTAAAGGATCTACATCCAAAATGTTAACCTGTCTTTGTTTTCCAGATGTTGACAGATCTGCTGTGCATTTGCAGTTTTCTCTTTTAATCAGTACTAAGGGACTGAACTTGTTTTGAATTAGTTGTACAAAACCTCCGAGGTTAGGCCTGAAAACCACCTGGGCACATTTTTGCAACAATGCACATTCCATATTATGAGACGGAGAGACAGAAAGCACTAACGTAATGATTGAGAAATAGGTAAAGCAGGGCAGTGTCGGGAATTACTAATTGATAGGTTCACATGTTTCAATTGTCATTAATACTTCTGCAATATATATGTAGAGTTGGGTTGATCCTTTTCAAACCAGTCATACATAAAATATCCCAAATTCAAAGAGTTGTTCAAACCTCTATAAGGACTAATTTCTATGCATGCAAAATGTTTGGTAATTATTTCAATGCAGTTCTACTCTTCAAAATAAATTTAATTATGCTGATGGTGGATACATAATAGATTATACCTCTTGGATATAGGGTGTTGAGCTACATTCCCACCAAAACTAAATTTGTAGTCTGAGCGCTCAAGAGTTCATACAGTGCGTGAACAATGAGAGCAATTAATGTGTTTAGTCCTGTGCTTGGACATTCTGTTAAATATGGAGCCACAAAGAGCTATAATCCACCAATTATCTTGCCTCATTTTTGATTTACAAATATGATGTAAAAGCTGACAGAAACGAGAGAATAAAATCATTTCATATAACAAACTGTTCTATTCAACCAGATGGAAAATGAAGACACCACACGCAGACTGCAGGGAAGTTGCCTATTACCCTTGGAGCATCACTTCTCCTGGATCGTATTAACACAGCAGTACAATTACCGAGAATACTGGTTCTAATGAAAATAAACTGTTGCACCTGAACTAGATCATACTACTCTCCTCCTATCTAATGCTCGTTAACCACCCATGACTGACCTCTCGTCCTTAATAGCCTCAACAACCTATCTATCATTCTCACACTGATCTCAGACTTCCCTGATGTAGCCAAACAAACAAATCTAGTGACTATAACAGGTAAATGTATAGTGCTTACTATCTAAAATCCTATTGCCTCAGAAACATTGGGCCATCACCAATTTAAGCACTTAAAAAAATCCTAACATAGATAAAGAAAAAGCTTTGCCATCATTTTTTAAAAAAACAAAAATCCATGGGATGGAGTCACATCCCAGCATAAGTGATGGGATGTATCTGCTCATAATTATAGCTACTGACCCCAAATTTCCAAGATTAGGGGAGGCCTATTGTTTTGTATGAAAATGCTGAGTGTCTGCACCAGTAGGGGCGCATCTAGGGCACCCACCACATTTGAGGGTGTGGAAAATTCAGTGTAGGAGCGCTGGTTTGGGGGAGGGGGAGTTGCCAGGACACCCCAGAAAGGAACTAATAGGTTCTCCCCCCACCCAGCACACCTGCAAAGGCAGCTGCTTTGAAATATTTTTTAAACAAATTTGAAATTTTTCTTCAGGGGTCCAGGTCATGATCTTCACCTGCACTCCCAGGTGGGCCCCACTTCCACCCTTTGATGGTTCACCAGATCTCACCAGGTGTACCTCCACCTAACCCTGCACTGGATCCCTTGAAGGGCCAAGAAACTGGGGACTCCTGATGCCACCAGCCCTTTCCCCGATGGCCTTGTTTCAAGTGGTTAGAAGCTTTGTCCCCACAAGACCATCCCAGGATGCAAGGCCAGGATCCAAATGATCCAGGTCCAAGCCTTATTTGAGGCCCTTGCAGCAGGCTCCCAACAAAGTTATGGCTTGAGTGTGCTGCATGTAATGCAGACTTTTGGGGCCATAGTGAGCAAGGGCCCTGTAATGTCCAACTAGGAGACCCTAGTTACAACGCTGTCTGCACTGCACTGCAGTATACACTGATAATCATAGAATCATAGAATCATAGAAGTTACAACATGGAAACAGGCCCTTCGGCCCAACATGTCCATGTCGCCCAGTTTATACCATTAAGCTAGTCCCAATTGCCTGCACTTGGCCCAATAGAATGGTTGATAAGAGACAACCATTCATATATTCTTTGATGCATGTGTAGTGCTCTGCTTCCTGCATGACTAATTTTTAAAGTTAAGAGAACGTAAGGGGGAACATCCTTTCTCTCATAACATTAGGAGCCCAAATAAATTTCTGAAGATTCTAGTGGTCCAACTGGATGCTATTAAAATATGGCATTGTACCAGGTTGGAGTTATATTAATTCCAATGTAAAGACTAAGTAGTTCAAGGCTATCTACCAGAGTTAGTCTCACAACTTTTGTTTCAGATCCCCAACCTACCTTCCAAGTTATACTGTCAACTCTAAATGTGCCCGAAAAGAAGGTGACTGTATGGACAGGAGCGTAAAATATATAACATGGGAATACTGGAGTATAAACAAACAGTCATAATGCAGACTTCATAAACCAGCCAATATGAAGTAATGCTAGATGTAAAATTTCCCACCTTTTATTACTGCACCCACATTAGGAACATAGGAATTGTTAGACAAAAAAGACCAAGGTCCATCTAGATCGTTTTATACCTTTTTGGTAGTCACATGAAACAACAATAATGGAGTTGTTGACTAATCATAGCAATCAATTCCTATCAATTAGTTAGTTTACAACAGACCCAGACATGAGGCAAGGAAAACCCCAGTACAGGAAAGCTTTGGTCCAAAGTCACCAAAGTCATTTCTCCCAAGTTAGCTACACTTACCATATGTCATGACTCAAATTACTCATATACTGTGTCCCAAAATATTATTTTCTGAAAGGAATCTAACTAACTTGCATTTGAATTAATCAATGCTATCTGCTTCCACCATCTCCCAAGGCAACCTGTTCCATAGATTGACCACTTGTTGCCTGAAATAATGTTTCCGCACATTACTTTGAATTACCCCACCCTTCAAGCGCAGGCCGTGTCCTCTGGTTCTACTGTTCAAGACAAGGTGAGACAGCTTGGTCTACCTTTTCTAGTCACTTTTGAATCCTAAAAACAGCAAACATATCACCTCTCAATCGTCTCTTTCCTATCTGAGAACATGCCCAATTTACTTAATCACTCCTCATAATCCAATCCCTCCATCCCCTCAATCACTCCAGTTGCTCTCTTCTGTATCCTTTTTGTACTGGCGATCACAACTGTACACAGTATTCGAAGTGCAGGATTACCTCACTATTTCGGCTCAATATTGACCTTTTTATACATCCCATCATCTGATTTGCTTCACTCACTGCTACCGAGCATTGCAATAGTTTCAATTTATTGTCAATCAGGGCCCCCAGATCACTTTCATTTTCTATACACATTATTTCCTTTCTATTTAGGCAGGAATTTTTGTCCCCATGTGAAGCATTTTGCATTTCTCTACACTAAATTTCATCTGAACCCCATGAAGTTTCATTGCATCAGGTCAAACATGGGCAAGGTAACCTCCTGCTGATTACCGTCTACCACTCTCTCAGCTGATGAATCAGTACTCCTCTATGTTGAGCATTACTTGAAGGAAGTACTCAGGGTAGCAAAGGCACAAAATCTACTCTGGGTGGGGGGTTTCAATGTCCATCATCAAAAGTGGCTCGGTAACACCACTACTGATCGAGCTGGCCGAGACTTGAAGTACATAGCTGCCAGACTGGACCTGGGGCAGGTAGTGAGCGAACCAACACGAGGGAAAAACCTACTTGACCTCGTCCTCACCAATCTACCTGTCGAAGATGCATTTATCCATGACAGTATTGGTAGGAGTGACCACCGCACAGTCCTTGTGGAGACGAAGTCCCGTGTCAGCACGATACTGGGGAATAAAACAATTTGTAGTTCAAACATCAAGCACTCCCAGCTCGCGCACAGCATGAGTTGGATGCGGAGTAAAGCTCCCCTGCTTTGCCACAACAGTGCAGCTCAGCCCCATCTTTAGGAGAACGCTCTGACTGTATCAGTCTGGCATTTCCCATACCAGCCTCTCTGATTTGCAAATTTGTGGCCCCTGCCCACCTAGAACCGGACTGATATTGCCTCAGACTCGTTCCACTTATGGCCTTTGTAGCCAGCAGATGGAGGAGACTTTCATCCCATCAGAATCTGGGTTCCAGTGCTGAAAATCCACCTTTTTGTTTAAGTAACTGGCTTAGTTGGTGAGTGCGTCGCCCCTGGTGATACAGAGCCTAGTGGACAGGAAAGCCTGGGTTCAATCCCTGGTTTCTGCTTATGTTTTGGATCTTTTCTACCATTCTTACTGTAGGTTATTTCACCTCATATCCTTGATCACACTTCCTAAGCTGGAGATCTTTCAGTAACAGGTGAGGTACCAGAGGACAGCGTGGGCCCATATCATGGGTCAGGGCCTTCAGAAGGGGAGGAGGGGAGATAATTAATTATCTCGAGGGGGCGGGAGTGAAAGTCCCGAGCCTGTTTAAATGAGTGGCATGTGTGGAGAGTCAGTTACAGCTGAGATACGCTTCTTTACTGATCAAATTCATGCAACCAAACCTACTCTGGTCCTGGGGTATTCCAGCCACTGATTGTCTTATGCTACTGTTTTCTCTCCCAGGAGTTGACCTTCTGTTGATGTAAAACACCCTAGAGGAGTATTGAAAGCCACTAAATTGCACACTGACGCTGAACTGAGTTTAAAAAAAAACTGGTGTGGATATTTGAAAACTTCCCTCCAGTATTCATCCCTTCAGCAACCCGTGCTGGGACCACGGATGGTGGTTGGCTTGTTTTCCAAATGTAAGCCTGTACAGTTAGTAATAACAAGCCATCTGACTGTGAAACACTTCCTAGCCAAACGTCATCCTGTCCGTGCTCGACGTCCACACTGCTGTACTTCGGGTGTCACTGGGTGTCTGTCAGGAGCAGGAATGCGAGGGGATTTCACGCCCGCCCCCTCGAGTTTAGGGATTCTGAGAACAGTTGTACTACCTCCCCGCTTGCCCTGAGAAATGCAGTCTATTTGCAGACCAGGGTTTGAACTTCAGACCTGCATCTCACGGTGCCTTAATCCACTGAACCATTGGAACAGTGATGTTGGGAAAACTTCAGCAAAGAGTCACATGGGGAGCAGGAGGTGAGTTATTTTGGAGGCACGATTCTAAAAGGGTACAGGAACAGAGAGATCTGGCAGTATATGTACACAAATTGTTGAAGGTGGCAGGGCAGGTTGAAAAAGCGGTTAAAAAAGCATGAGATCCGGGCTTTATAAATAGAGGCATAGAGTACAAAAGCAAGAAAGTTATGATGAACCTTTATAAAACACTGGTTCGGCCACAGCTGGAGTATTATGTCCAGTTCTGGGCACCACACTTGAGGAAAGATGGGAAGGTCTTAGAGAGGGTGAAGAAAAGATTTACTAGAATGATTCCAGGGATGAGGGACTTTAGTTACATGGATAGACTGGAGAAGCTGGGGTTGTTCTCCTTGGGACAGAGAAGGTTGAAACGAGATTTGATAGAGGTATTCAAAATCATGAAAGGTCTAGACAGAGTAGATAGAGAGAAACTGTTCCCTTTGGCAGAATGGTCAAGAACCAGAGGTCATAGATTTAAGGTGATTGGCAAAAGAACCACAGGTGATATGAGAAAAAACTTTTTTACACAGCGAGTGGTTACGATCTGGAATGCACTGCTAGAGTGGGTGGTGGAGGCAGATTCAATCGTGGTTTTCAAAAGGGAATTGGATAAGTACTTGAAGGGAAAAAATTTGTAGGGCTACGGGGAAAGGGCAGGGGAGTGGGACTAGCTGGATTGCTATTGCATAGAGCCGGCACGGACTCGATGGGCCGAATGGTCTCCTTCCGCGCTGTAACCTTTCTATGATTCACATTGAGAACACCATCCATCATGTTGTGTGGCACTACCACCATGCTAAATGGGATAGATTCAGAACAGATCTAGCAGCTCATAAATGGGCATCCATGAGGTGCTGTGGGCTATCAGCAGCAGCAGAATTGTATTCCATCACAATCTGTAACCTCATGGCATATCCCACACTGTACCATTACCATCAAGCCAGGGGATCAACCCTGGTTCAAAGAGGAGTGCAGAAGAGCATGTCAGGAGCAGCATCAGGCATACCTAAAAATGAGGTGCCAACCTGGTGAAGCTACAACACAGGACTACATGCATGCTAAACAGTGGAAGCAGCATGCTATGAACATAGCTAAGTGATCCCACAACCAACTGATCAGACCAAAGCTCTGCAGTCCTGCCACATCCAGTCGTGAATGGTGGCGGACAATTAAACAACTAACAGGGAGAGGCGGCTCCGTGAACATCCCCATTCTCAATGATGGCAGAACCCAGTACGTGAGTGCAAAAGACAAGGCTGAAGCGTTTGCAACCATCCTCAGTCAGAAGTGCTAAATGGGTGATCCATCTCGGCCTCCTCCCGATATCCCCACCATCACAGAAGCCAGTCTTCAACCAATTCGATTCACTCCACGTGATATCAAGAAATGGCTGAGTGCACTGGATACAGCAAAGGCTATGGGCCCCGACAACATCCCAGCTCTAGTGCTGAAGACTTATGCTCCAGAACTAGCCGTGCCTCTAGCCAAGCTGTTCCAGTACAGCTACAACATTGGCATCTACCCGACAGTGTGGAAAATTGGCCAGGTATGCTTTGTCCACAAAAAACAGGACAAAACGAATCCAGCCAATTACCGCCCCATCAGTCTACTCTCAATCATCAGCAAAGTGATGGAAGGTGTCGTCGCCAGTTCTATCAAGCGGCACTTACTCATCAATAACCTGCTCTCCGATGTTCAGTTTGGGTTCCGCCAGGACCACTCGGCTCCAGACCGCATTACAGCCTTGGCCCAAACATGAACAAAAGAGCTGAATTCTAGGTGAGGTGAGAGTGACTGCCCTTGACATCAAGGCAGCAGTTAACTGAGTGTTGCATCAAGGAGCCCTAGTAAAATTGAAATCAATGGGAATCAGGGGGAAAACTCTCCAGTGGTTGGAGTCATACCGAGCAGAAAAGAAGATGGTTGTGGTCATTGGAGGCCAATCATCTCAGCCCCAGGACATTGCTGCAAGAGTTCCTCAGGGCAGTGTCCTCGGCCCAACCATCTTCAGCTGCTTCATCAAGGACCTTCCCTTCATAAGGTCAGAAGTAGGGATGTTCGCTGATGATTGCATAGTGTTCAGTTTCATTCGCAACCCCTCAGATAAAGAAGCAGTCCGTGCCGGCATGCAGCAAGACCCGGACAACATCCAGGCTTGGACTGATAATTAGCAATTAACATTTGCACCGCACAAATACCAAGCTATAACCATCCCCAACAAGAGAAAGTCTAACCACACCCCTGTGACATTCAATGGCATTACCATCATCGAATCCCCTACCATCAATATCCTGGGGGTCACTATTGACCAGCCATGTAAATACTGTGGCAGCAAGAGCAGGTCAGAGGCTGCGAGTGACTCACCTCCTGACTCCCCAAAGCCTTTCCACTATCTACAAGACACAAGTCAGGAGTGTGATGAAATACTCTCCATTTGCCTGGATGGGTGCAACTCCAACAAAACCCAAGAAGCTCGACATCATCCAGGACAAAGCAGCCTGCTTGATTGGCACCCCATCCACCACCCTAAACATTCACTCCCTTCACCACCGGCGCACAGTGGCTGCAGTGTGTACCATCCATATGATGCACTGCAGCAACTCGCTAAACCTTCTTCGACAGCACCTCCCAAACCCACAACCTCTACCACCTAGAAGGACAAGGGCAGCAGGCACATGGGAGCACCATCACCTGTACATTCCCTTCCAAGTCACACACCATCCTGACTTGGAAATACATTGCCGTTCCTTCATCATAGCTGGGTCAAAATCCTGGAATCTCCTACCTAACAGCACTGTGGGAGAACCTTCACCACATGGACTGCAGTGGTTCAAGGCGGCTCACCACCACCTTCTCAAGGGTAATCAGGGATGGGCAATAAATGCTGGCCCCGCCTGCGACACCCACATCCCATGAATGAATTAAAAATAAATCTGCCACCTGTCTGCCCAATTCCCAAGTATTTTCAAATCCTCCTGTAGCTTATCCTGTTCAGCTTTGGTGTCTACCACCTTCATTAGCTTTGTATCATCTGCAAATTTAGCCATTGGGCTGTGACTCCTAGCTTCAGATCATTTGTGAAGATATCAAACAAAACAGGTCCCAAAACAGACCCCTGTGGGACCCCTCTGGTAACATTCTCCCAGGATGATGACAATCCCCGTATCACTACCCTCTGGGTTCTATTGATCAACCAATAACCTATCCATTGTAAAATATTTCCAGATTCCCACTTTCTTTATTTTCAGTAACAGTCTTTCCAGAGGAACTGTATCAAAGGCCCGACTGAAATCCAAGTACTCCACATCCACTGCCTTATCCCTATCAAACTCCTTTGTCACTCCCTCAAAGAAAAACAGTAAGTCAGATTGGCAAGTCCTCCCCTTCATGAACTCACATTGGCTATCTTTTATGATTTTATTTCTATTCATGATCTGAACTTTAATAAGGGTTTCCATAACTTTACCCACAATGGACGTCACACTCACTGGTCTGTAGTTTCCAGTGTCACTTTTGCTACCTTTTAAGTAACATCTGTCTTTCCCCAGTCCCCAGGCACCTCTCCAGTATTCAGTAATTACTGGAAGATTTGTGCCAGACTTCCTGCAATTTCCTCCCTTATTTCTTTAAGATTCCTCATCTTATCCAGCCCCTAAGATTTATTTATCTTACGTTTGCATAGCTGTTCAACAACTATGCTGGTAGTAAGGTGAATAGTGTCACAACTTACCTCTGCAACACCCTCTAGTTCCCTTTCTAGATCAAAAAAGTTACTTGTCTCCTCCTTGGTAAAAACTGAGGCAAAAAACTTATTTAGCATTTTTGTAGTCTGTGCAGCATCAGTTGTCATCCCCTCACCGATCCCACTTTCAGTGGCCCCATTCCATCGCTCGTTTATCTTTTTCTCTTAACATCACCTGCCATATTTAATTCAAAAGTTATCTTTGCCATTTTGATGCTATTTTTAGACTCCAGGCATGCCTTTTGGTATTGAATCTGTCTTGATTCTGTGCCATTTTCCTTCATGGCCATAAGTGTACCCAGCAGGCAACATATCATTTATTTTGCTAAGAATTCTATCTGTAAACCAAATTATCAAATTTCCTAATACCATAAATTGTCTGCTATTATTTTTCTTTTTCCCTCCTTCCCTGACTAGCTGCTGGAATGCCTGAGTGCATGGTACATCTTTGCCTGTTGCAGCCACTGCTTGAGACTCCACATCATCTCTTTCCAGAGGAGATAAACTGTTGGAGAACACCAGGGGATGCCCCCTCCTGCCTCACTAGCTGACCACAACTTCTGGCCCCCTTTTCCAACAGCGACCTACCCTCCCTCTCGTACTCCGACCCCGAGTGTGGCCTTCTCTAATACCTCATCTGTAAAAACTTCACCCTCCCTAACATTTTGATGTGTGGCCAGTCGCTCACTAAGACTAACCACTTCAGTCTTCAGCACATTGACTAACTTGCAGATCAAACCCTCCAGAAACTGAGCCTGGAAGGCAAACATTTCACAACGGGCAAAGTATTCCATCCTCGACAACTTTAAAGCATGAAGGTTGTTTGAGTTAAAAAAACAAAGACCGTAGCGAAAAAAAAGATAAAGACAAACCCCCTTCAAGTTAAATTCCTTGAAATTCCCCCTCCTTTTTTTTCTCTTTTGCTTTTGTCCCTTGGTTAATTTACTTAGCACCTCCTTCCTCCTCTGTGCCTAATTCCCACTCTTCCTGAATTCCTGTTTTAAAGTCCTCACTCTGTTGCCAGCTCCCTCCATTAGCAACTCACTCACTCTGTGCTCGGGTTCTGTGCTTTTCCATTAACTTTATTTATGCACATATGGTTAGCACCAAACTTGGCTGGAGAGACTATATTAAAAATGGGTTATCAAGTCGGATCTACAGAACTATAAACATGCACAGCTCCACTCTGCAGTTCCACATGTTCTGATATTGTTGAAAACGTTGCCAGCTTGACTCAAGACCCTGTTATGGCCTTTTTAAAAGTAGAAATGTAATTTTAAAATGTCCAAAAGAACTTGATCTGAAAGATCTTACATTTGATCAGAACTGTTGCTGGTATGCCTTTTCTTAATTAAACTATAAGGACAAACGAAAAACCTAACAAAAGCTCCCCCTTTTTAGAGGGGCACAACTAATAAGGAACTTAAGCAAAAACAAAGAAAACTTATGAACTTAAATGATTTTATTTGCACTATCCACCATGCCCTCCAGTTCCTGCGGTGTCCACTGGTCGTGGAAGGCCTCAAGCGTACCGGCAGACACAGCTTGCTCCTTCTCCAGGGCTACCCGGACACGGACAAGGCCGTGGAAGACAGGCAGGCAGCCAAAGCGACCATCCCCTTAGGCCGCGTGCAACCTGGACCTGTGGATGGTCACCTTGGCCAGGCCCAGGAGCAGACTCATAAGGAGGTCCTCCGACTTGCCCGCCACCTTCCATACCATGCTGCTGGTAGGTGCTTTGTCCTAGCAGTCATTATCGGTTTCTTCTAGATTCTGCAACCTATAGGTCATTGACTCTGAACTAGTTAGCAATTAATTATTTTTTCTGTTTCATAGATATGCTTATGAATTTTCAAATTTTTAGTTTTCAATTTTCTTTATTTTCTCCTCGCATTATCCAAGCTACTGAATGAACAAGACTGTCAAGTGCATAGACGTTGTCAATACCACTATGGTCAACTGATCAAGAGATATGCTTGGACAATTTGGGAATGGTCTCTTTCCATGGATGGCAAATTTGCACCAAGGATCAGTGAATACCATTTCTGATCAGTATTCAAACTCACTCCTCTTCGATAGGAATTCAGCAATCTAAAGTTATAGCTAAAACACTGGAAATGTGGTATCATAGTAGGTACAGCACAGAAAGAGACCATTCGGCCCATCATGCCTGTGCCGGCTCTTTGAAAGAGCTATCCAATTAGTTCCATTCCCCTGCAAATATTTTCCCTTCAAATATTTATCCAATTCCCTTTTAAAAATCACTACTGAATCTGTTTCCGCCACCCTTTCAGGCAGTTCATTCCAGATCATAACTACGAGCTGCATGGAAATGTTTTCCTCATGTCTCTTCTGGTTCTTTTGCTAATCACTTTAATTCTGTGTCGTCTGGTTACCGACCCTTCTGCCACTGGAAACAGTTTTTCCTTATTTACTCTATCAAAACCGTTCATGATTTTGAACATCTCTATCAAATCTCCTCTTAACCTTCAGTTCTTAGCACTGCAACCCCAGCTTCTCCAGCCTTTCCACATAACTGAAGACCCTCATCCCTGATACCATTCTAGTAAATCTCTTCTGCACCATCCTAAAGTGTAGTGCTCAGAATTGAATACAATACTCCAGCTGAGGCTTAACCAGCATTTCATAAAGATTTAGCATAACTTCCTTGCTTTTGTACTCTATGCCTCTATTAATAAAGACTATAACCTGGTGTTGTAAGATTCCTTACATCTATTAATAAAGAAAAGGATCCCGTATCTCAACTTGTCCTGCCAACTTCAAAAATTTATGTACGTACACCCCTGGTCTCTGTTCCTGTACTCCCTTTAAAATTGCACCATTTAGTTTATATTGCCTTTCTTCATTCTTCCTTCCAAAATGCATCACGTCATACTTCTCTCAGCAAGGAAGTCATGATGAACCTTTATAAAACACTGGTTCGGCCACAACTGGAGTATTGTGTCCAGTTCTTGGCACCGCACTTTAGGAAAGATATAGAGAGAGTGCAGGAGAGATTTACTAGAATGATTCCAGAGATGAGGGACTTTAGTTACATGGATAGACTGGAGAAGCTGGGGTTGTTTTCCTTGGAACAGAGATGGTTGAGAGGAGGTTTTATAGAGGTATTCAAAATCATGAAGGATCTAGACCGAGTAGATAGAGAGAAACTGTTCCCATTGGTGGAAGGGTCAAGAACCAAACCTCATAGATTTAAGGTAATTGGCAAACGAACCAAAGGTGACATGAGGAAAAACTTTTTTACAAGGCTACAGGGATAGGGTGGGGCAGTGGGACTAGCTGGATTGCTCATGCATAGAGCCGGCGCAGACTCAATGGGCCAAATGGCCTCCTTCAGTGCTGTAACCTTCTATGATTCTATACACTGCGAGTGGTTATGATCTGGAACGCACTGCTAAACGGAGTGGTGGAGGCAGATTCAATCATGGCTTTCAAAAGGGAACTAGATAAATACTTGAAAGGAAAAATTTTCAGGACTACAGGGATAGGGTGGGAGTATGGGACTAGCTGGATTGCTCTTGCATAGCACCGACACAGACTCGATGGCCGAATGGCCTCCTTCCATGCTGTAACCTTTCTATGATTCTCTGCATTAAATTTCATCTGCCATGTACCTGCCCATTTCATCCGTCTGTGCATGTCCTCCTCACTGTTTACTACATTTCTAAGTTTCGTGCCATCTGCAAACTTTGAAATTATACCCTGTATACCCAAGTCCAGATCATTAATATATATCAAAAAGAGCAGTGGTCCGAATACCAACCCCATGAGGGTTACTTCCCTCCAGTCTGAAAAACAACCGTTCACCACTATTCTCTACCCCGTAGTCAATTTTGTATCCATGCTGCCACTGTCCCTTTATTCCCATGGGCTTTAACTTTGCTAACAAGTCTACTATGTCGTACTTTATCAAATGTCTTTTGAAAGTTTGTGTACACATCAACCGCACTACCCTCATCAACCCTCTCTGTTACCTCATCAAAAAACTCAATCAAGTTAGTCAAACACGATTTTCCTTTAACAAATCCGTGCTGACTTTCATTTATTAGCCCATACTTTTCCAAGTGCCAATTAATTTTGTCCCAGATTATTGTCTCTAAAAGTTTCTCCACCTCTGACGTTAGATTGGTTGGCCTCCCTAGTTCCTTTAGCATGATCTCAAGTCAACGTAGTTAGTAGCATACATGACAACCTAGGAAATTGGCAAAGCCTGCTGACAGCTTCAAAAATGTTGACACAGCCCCTAAAAAGCTGGGTCTTATGACAGAGATCAGAAATTAGACTAAAAATACAGCAAGTCTTGTCATAAATTAAGTTGCAGGTAAATCCAACAGCTTACTCGCTGAATATAACTTCTTTGGGAGAAAGCACTAAATAAACACAAGTACAACTTTCAGAAACCATTGGCTCATCTGAAAATATTTCTGCCTCAGGTTCGTGCTTAATTAACATGGAAGATGTCTGACTGATTGCTTGATTGGATGATGGGATTAAAAGAATCTGATTGGTTGGCACGAACACCCTCTAATTCCAATGTAAAAAAGCTAATTTTTCTTATACAACACTTACAAACTCACTATATAAAAAAAAATATTCTCAGCATGTGGAAGATTCTGGCAAGGATGCATTTATTACCCATCCCTAGTTACCCTGAGAAGGTTCTGATGGGCTTTATTCCTAAACCACTGCAGTCCTTGTGGTGAAGGTACTCTCATCATGGTGTTAGGTAAGGAATTCCAGGATACTGACCTAGTGATGATCACGGACTAGTCATATATGTTCAAGCCAGGGTGGTGTTGTTACATGGACAGGAAATAAGAGGTGATCCCACAACATCTTGGCTTGGAAGATCAGGAAATAGAATCAGTATGGGTGGAGATAAGAAATAACAATGGGCAGAAAACACTGGTGAGAGTAGTCCATAGGCTCCCTAACAGTAGTCATACTGATGGACGGAGTATTAATCAAGAAATAAGAGGAGCTTGTAACAAAGGTAATGCAATAATCATGGGAAACTTTAACCTTCATATGGACTGGACAAATCAAATTGGCAAAAATAATTTGGAGGACGAGTTCATGGAATGCATTTGAGACAATTTCCTAGAACAATACGTCGTGGAACCACCCAAGGAACAGGCTATTTTAGATCTTGTCTTGTGTAATGAGACAGGGTTAATTCGTAATCTCATAGTAAGGGATCCTCTGGGGCCGAGTGATCATAATATGATAGAATTTCACATCGAGTTTGAGAGTCCTTAAGTCTGAAACTAGAATCTTAAACTTAAACAAAGCCAATTACAAAGGTATGAGGGGCCGAGGGGCCAGTTGGCTAAGGTTGATTGGGAAATTAGATTAAAAGGTATGACGGTAGATAAGCAATGGCGAACATTTAAAGAAATATTTCGTAATTCTTAACAAATATACATTCCATTGAGGAATAAAAACCCCAAAGGAAAAGTGATCCATCAGTGGCTAACTAAAGAAGTTAAGGATAGTATTAGATTAAAAGAAGAAGATTGTAATGTTGTCAAAAAGAGTAGTAAGCCTGAGGATTGGGAGAGTTTTAGAAACCAGCGAAGGATGACCAAAAAATTGATAAAGAGCGAGAAAATAGAATGAGAGTAAACGAGCAAGAAATATCAAAACAGATTGTAAGAGCTTCTACAAGTATGTAAAAAGGAAGAGAGTAGAAAGTAAATGTGGGTCCTTTAGAGGCTGAGACAGGAGAAATTATAATGAGGAATAAGGAAATGGCAGAGACGTTAAACAAATATTTTTTATGTCTTCACAGTAGAAGGCACAAAAAACATACCAGAAATAGTAGGGAACCAAAGGTCTAATCAGAGTGAGGAACTTAAAGCAGTTAATATTAGTAAAGAAAAAGTATTGGAGAAATTAATGGAACTAAAAGCCAACAAATCCCCTGAACCAGATGGCCTACAGCCTAGGAAGAGGCGGCTTCTGAGATAGTGGATGCATTGGTTGTGATCTTCCAAAATTCCCTAGAATCTAGAATGGTCCCCGTGGATTGGAAGGTAGCAAATGTAATACCGCTATTCGAGAAAGGAGGGTGAGAGAAAACAGGGAATTACAGGCCAGTTAGCCTGACATTAGTATCGGCAAAATGCTGGAATCTATTATTAAGGATGAGGTAACGGGGCACTTAGGAAATCATAATATGATTAGGCTGAGTCAACATGGTTTTATGAAAGGAAAACTGTGTTTGACAAATTTATTAGAGTTTTTTGAGGATGTAACTAGTAGAGTAGATAAAGGGGGAACCGTGGATATAGTATATTTGGATTTTCAAAAGGCATTCGATACGATGTTACACAAGATAAGAGCTCATGGGGTTGGGGGTAATATATTAGCATGGATAGAGGATTGGTTAACGGAAAGAAAACAAAGAGTAGGAATAAACGGGTCATTTTCAGGTTGGCAGTCTGTAACTAGTGGGGTGCCGCAAGGATCAGTGCTTGGGCCTCAGCTATTTACAATCTAAATTAATGACTTAGATGAAGGGACCGCGTGTAACGTATCCAAGTTTGCTGCTGATGATGCCAAGTTTGGGTAAGTCATGTCTGACAAATTTGCTTGAGTTCTTTGAGGACATAACGTACAGGGTGGATAAAGGGGAACCAGTGGACGTAGTGTAGTTAGACTTCCAGAAGGCATTCAACAAGGTGCCACATAAAAGATTATTACTTAAGATAAAGAATCACTGGATTGGGGGTAATATTCTGGCATGGGTGGAGGATTGGTTATCTAACAGGAAGCAGAGAGTTGGGATAAATGGTTCATTCTCGGACTGGCAACCAGTAGCCAGTGGTGTTCCGCAGGGGTCGGTGCTGGGTCCCCAACTCTTTACAATCTATATTAACGATTTGGAGGAGGGGACCGAGTGTAACATATCAAAGTTTGCAGATGATACAAAGATGGGAGGGAAAGCAGAGAGTGAGGAGGACATTAAAAACCTACAAGGGGATATAGACAGGCTGGGTGAGTGGGCGGAGATTTGGCAGATGCAATACAATATTGGAAAATGTGAGGTTATGCACTTTGGCAGGAAAAAATCAGAGAGCAAGTTATTTTCTTGATGGCAAGAGACTGGAAAGTACTGCAGTACAAAGGGATCTGTGGGTCCTAGTGCAAGAAAATCAAAAACTTGGTATGCAGGTGTAGCAGGTGATCAAGAAGGCCAACGGAACGTTAGCGTTTATTGCTAGGGGGATAGAATATAAAAACAGGGAGGTATTGCTGCAGTTATATAAGGTATTGGTGAGACCGCACCTGGAATACTGCATACAGTTTTGGTCTCCATACTTAAGAAAAGACATACTTGCTCTCGAGGCAGTACAAAGAAGGTTCACTCGGTTAATCCCGGGGATGAGGGGGCGGACATATGAGGAGAGGTTGAGTAGATTGGGACTCTACTCACTGGAGTTCAGAAGAATGAGAGGCGATCTTATTGAAACATATAAGATTGTGAAGGAGCTTGATCGGGTGGATGCGATGAGGATGTTCCCAAGGATGGGTGAGACTAGAACTAGGGGGCATAATCTTAGAATAAAGGGCTGCTCTTTCAAAACTGAGATGAGGGGAAACTTCTTCACTCAGAGGGTGGTAGGTCTGTGGAATTTGCTGCCCCAGGAAGCTGTGGAAGCTACATCATTGAATAAATTCAAAGCAGAAATAGACAGTTTCCTAGAAGTAAAGGGAATTAGGGGTTACGGGGAGCGGGCAGGAAATTGGACATGAATTTAGATTTGAGGTTAGGATCAGATCAGCCATGATCTTATTGAATGGCGGAGCAGGCTCGAAGGGCCGATTGGCCTACTCCTGCTCCTATTTCTTATGTTCTTACGTTCTTATAGAAAGCTAGGTGGGAAAGTAAGCTGTGAGGAGGACACAAAGAGTCTGCAAAGGGATATAGACAGGTTAAGTGAGTGGGCAAGAAGATGGTAGATGGAATATAACGTGGGAAAATGTAAGGGTATTCACTTTGGTAGGAAGAACAGAAAAATAGAATATTTTTTTAAATGATGAGAAACCACTAAATGTTGGTGTTCAAAGGGATTTGGGAGTCCTTGTGCAAGAAACACAAAAAGTTAGCATGCAGGTACAGCAAGCAATTAGGAAGGCAAATGGCATGTTGGCCTTTATTGCAAGGGGGTTGGAGTATAAGAGTAAGGAAGTCTTATTACAATTGTACAGGGCTTTGGTGAGACCTCACCTGGAGTACGGTGTACAGTTTTGGTCTCGTTATCTAAGGAAGGATATACTTGCCTTGGAGGCAGTGCAACGAAGGTTCACCAGATTGATTCCTGGGATGAAAGGGTTGTCCTATGAGGAGAGACTGAGTAGAGTGGGCCTATACTCTCTGGAGTTTAGAAGAATGAGAAGCGATCTCATTGAAACATATAAAATTCTAAGAGGGCTTGACAAGGTAGATGTTGAGAGGCTGCTTTCCCTAGCTGGAGAGTCTACAACTAAGGGGGCATAATCTCAGGATAAGGGGTCCAACATTTAGGACTGAGATAAGGAGGAATTTCTCCACTCAGAGGGTTATGAATCTTTGGAATTTTCCACCCCAAAGGGCTGTGGATGCTGAGTCATTAAGTATATTCAAGAATGACATTGATGGATTTTTGGACTCTAAGGGAATCAAGGGATATGGGGATAGGGCGAGAAAGTACAGTTGAGGTCGAAGATCAGCCATGATCTTAATGAATGGCGGAGCAGGCTCAAGAAGCTGTATGGCCTACTCTTGCTCCTATTTCTTATGTTCTTATTTCTTCTCTTGAATATATTGGTGGTAGAGATCACAGAGGAGGGAAATGCTGTTGAAGTAACTTTGGTGAGTTTCTGCAGTGCATCCTATAGATCGCACATAATGCAGCCACAGTGCGCTAGTGATGGAAGGGGTGGATCTAAGTCCAGTGGTACACAGGTCAATTCTGCAAACTCCTCTGTCAAGAATCGTGTTAAGTTTCTTGAGTGTTGTTGGACCTGCACCCATGCAGGCGAGTGGTGAGAATTGATCACATTCCTGAATTAAGCCTCGTAGAAGGTGGGCAGATTTTGAGGGGTTGGAAAATGAGCCACTTGTCAGAGTTTCCAGCTTCTACCCTGCTCTTGTAGCCAAATTGTTTATATCGCTGATCCAGTTCAGGTCCTGGTCATTGGTGGCCCCTAAGATGTTGATGCCGGTGTCATTGAACATAAAGGGGAGATGGCTGTGCTTTCTCTTAATTGAGATGGTCATTACCTGGCACTTATGTGGAAAGAATGTTACCTGCCATTCATCAGCTGAAGCTTGGATGTTATCCACATCCTGCTGTAGGCTGGCATGAGCTACTTCATTATCAGAATTGTGAATGGAAATGAACACTGTGGAATCGTCAGTGAACAGCCCCAATTCTGATCTTATGATGGAGGGAAGGTCATCAATGAAGCAGCTGAAGATAGTTAGACCAAAGACATTTTCCTGGGTAGATACCAATGTCACAGATGTACTAGAAATGTTTTGCTAGGGGAGCAGTTAGCTCTGGTGCACAGGTCTTCAGCACTACAGCCAGGATGTTATCATGTACCAAAGCCTCTGCTGTGTCCAGTACATACACTGACTGTCAGCATTTTAACCTATGCGACATTAAAAAGTAGCTGTGTGCTTCTGAGGTTCTATTATACATATTTTAACATTTTTAACTTTCTCTTAGGTGAATACAAGATGGTCCATACAATTGTGGCCATATTATTCCTATTTTTAAAAGTCCTGTTGTATTGACAACTGCAGTTAAACATGTATTCCAGTCAGAAGCATCTAGCAACTTGTCATATTCTCATGAGATTACGCTATTAACGATCTTGCCAAAATGGTAACTAACGAATCAGTGGAAACCATATACTTTAAAACTGCAGATGCATGCTGAAATTAATCTGACATTTCTGGAGGAGTGCTTCATATATTAAATACAAATTATTTCCCTTTGCTCCTTATTCTGCTTTGCAGGACTTCAAATTGACTTCACATTTTCAAGTTCTTAGCTGGGGAAGAAAAAAATGCAGATGCCTGGTATTTCCAATGGACTACAAAATGCTCTTGGAAATTGCTTAGCTGCAGGACATAATGATTTTATTACTGTGACAAAAGAACTGATTATACTATAGTAGGACAACATTGGTTTCCGCACATAAAAAATTAAATAGCTGTAAACAACATATCTATTGACAAGGGTGTTTATTTTATAGCAGGTGATACTTTTAACATGACCACTGAATTGCATGGGATCAAAGTTAGGATTTTAGGGAGTAAATAAAGTCACTGGTTAAAACTGCCTGCAATGACTCACCAGATCGAACATTTTTATCTCCATGATTTTGTTGCTTCTTCTTCTTCTTTTGCTTTGCTTCTTTTTCCTTTTCATCATCACTGAAATCCAGAGCCTATTAAAGACCATAATCATTTGGGTTATGACTAATTCTTACATTTCATGGCATCCTGTCACACTTAGAAACGCAGTAATCAACCACACATGGCTTTTCAATGAGACATCTGTGTTATCTAAAAACCCCTTAATCTCATTTTAATGACATTATTACTGCACTTGAACACTGAGCACAAGAACATTAGGCATATGGAGGATCGGTTACATAGACAAAATCCCTCAAAAGAAGTCTACTGTACGATGTTTCATAATTGTAGCTTAAATCTATTACACTACTCTCAAAACTGGAACTTAATCTAGTTTCTATCAACATGTACAGCTAAAAAAAAACGTACTGGCCTCAGCAGCAACAGTCAAAAGAGTTGAGGTGTAGATGAATACAAGTCTAGCTAGAAATTAAAATTCACAGTGAAATACATAAGGATAATTTGAATTTACATAAAATCTAAGTAGTTGGACAATCAGCCCCCAATTTGTCTTGCATATAAAATTATTATACGAAATTAGTCACACTTGATTCCAACCCAAATATTAGGTAAACCTTTATCATATTTCGTTAATTATAAGTTCATAGAGGACCACCTGCACATTGTGCAAGCAGTACGAATAAAACTGTTAGCTCCCTGTTGATTCACTGAGTTTACCTTGTAAGTAGCTTAGCAATGCAGAGCAGGAAGGTCCAAGGTTTGATCTCTAGTCTTGGCTGAGTTAGCAGTTCTCAGCCCAGGCAGCAGTAATGCCACTATATTTGACCTCAATGCCCCTGGATTATAGAAGGAAAATCAATCAAGGTTCTCATTCCTGATATCTATATAGGAGTCGCTGGTGGAAGTATATATTTATGGATTTATGGTGAAACAGAGTTTAGCCTTGGCTCTTACATCCCTACAACTGAATAACCTGTGGACAGTTACTGTCAAGGTTCAAGTAAGTATGGACCACTTGGGTGTATCCTGGAGGACTACCGGCACCCACCTCCCAGCAAGGATGAGACTGAAGAAAATTGCGAGAAAGGTCAATAATCAATTCTGGATAAACATCTATTACATTCCAAGCACAGAGTTCCAAAGTATCACTCACATCAACTCCTAATAAGCAGGAGTTTTAATCTGAGCACTCAATTTCTTTTCAAATTCTTTACCAGCATTTGACTGTCCAAAGCAAATTCAAATTAAGCTGATCGAAGGGTAGGAATCCTCAAAAAAGTTTGTCCCTACTAGTCACCGTCAGCAACTTCTGCATTCTAAAAACCCTATTATCGGCCCAGAAGTATAACATGGTTTCCCTCTTTAGTAGGCTGTTCCTGGATTCAGTGCAGTTCAAAGTCTCACAGACAAAGAGACCACTATCTCTCATACTGGAGACATGTGACTGGCTCTCAGCCTTTTACAGAATGGTGACTGCAGGGAGTTACTGGTGCTTAAAGGGAAACAAAAGTGCAGGGCAAGTATTTTTTTATAGAGTGAACGAAACACTCTATAAAGTGGGGAAGTCTTCCAATGTTGATCAGCATCCCGTATGAAACAGACATTTTGTGACCACGGCAGACCATTGCAGTTTGTTTCGTCATGCAGTACCAGTGGAACTGTGCAAGTGATGCATGATGCAGCTCCCTGACGGTGCTGTCACAAAGTGGCCCAGCAGGAAGGGAGATCTAACTTGGCATGTATCCCGAAGGCACATAATTTATGTTTTTTAAAGAATATTAAATCAGATTTTTGTCAGTACCTTTTTTAAAAAAAACATACAAAAATACTCCCAATTACCTTTAAACCAGACTTTTACTATTTATGTCAGGAACTCAATAGCTGCTGTAGTTCTACATTCTTTATCAATGTAGAAAGTCCACTTTAATTATCCATGATGTGGAGATGCTGGTGATGGACTGGGGTTGATAAATGTAAGGAATCTTACAATACCAGGTTATAGTCCAACTGTTTTATTTGAAAATCACAAGCTTTCGGAGGCTTTCTCCTTCGTCAGGTGACGAAGGAGAAAGCCTCCGAAAGCTTGTGAATTTAAAATAAAATTGCTGGACTATAACTTGGTGTTGTAAAATTGTTTACAAAATGCAGAAGCTAAGAAGAGTTAATCACGTCAAACCAGAATTGCTGGAGTATGCATTGGGCTATTGGAAATCTGCTGCTAATGTAATTAGCCCAAGTCATTCAGCGCTTTCAAGAATCATTCCAGTCATGAAACTGTTGCTTCGAGATTCCATTTTTAAAAATATTCGTTCATGGGTTGTGGGCATCGCTGGCGAGGCCAGCATTTATTGCCCATCCCTAATTGCCCTTGAGAAGGTGGTGGTGAGCCGCCTTCTTCAACCGCTGCAGTCCGTGTGGTGAAGGTTCACCCACAGTGCTGTTAGGAAGGGAGTTCCAGGATTTTGACCCAGCGACGATGAAGGAACGGCGATATATTTCCAAGCTGGGATGGTGATGGGGAACGTGCTGGTGGTGTTGTTCCCATGTGCCTGCTGCCATTGTCCTTCTAGGTGGTAGAGGTCGTGCGTTTGGGAGGTGCTGTCGAAGAAGCCTTGGTGAGTTGCTGCAGTGCATCCTGTGGATGGTACACACTGCAGCCACTGTGCGCCAGTGGTGAACGGAGTGAATGTTTAGGGTGGTGGATGGGGTGCCAATCAAGCGGGCTGCTTTGTCCTGGATGGTGTCAAGCTTCTTGAGTGTTGTTGGAGCTGCACTCATCCAGGCAAGTGGAGAGTATTCCATCACACTCCTGACTTATGCCTTGTAGATAGTGGAAAGGCTTTGGGGAGTCAGGAGGTGAGTCACTCGCCACAGAACACCCAGCCTCTGACCTGCTCTTGTAGCCACAGTATTTATATGGCTGGTCCAGTTAAGTTTCTGGTAAATGGTGACCCCCAGGATTTTGATGGTGGGGGATTCGGCGATGGTAATGCCACTGAATGTCAAGGGGAAGAGGTTGGACTCTCTCTTGTTGGAGATGGTCATTGCCTGGCAATTGTCTGGCGCGAATGTTACTTGCCACTTATCAGCCCAAGCCTGGATGTTGTCCAGGTCTTGCTGCATGCGGGCACGGACTGCTTCATTATCTGAGGGGTTACGAATGGAACTGAACATTGTGCAATCATCAGTGAACATCCCCATTTCTGACCTTATGATGGAGGGAAGGTCATTGATGAAGCAGCTGAAGATGGTTGGGCCTAGGACACTGCCCTGAGGAACTCCGGCAGCAATGTGCTGGAATGGCCTCCAACAACCACTACCATCTTCCTTTGTGCTAGGTATGACTCCAGCCACTGGAGAGTTTTCCCCCTGATTCCCATTGACTTCAATTTTACTAGGACTCCTTGGTGCCACACTCGGTCAAATGCTGCCTTGATGTCAAGGACAGTCACTCTCACCTCACCTCTGGAATTCAACTCTTTTGTCCATGTTTGGACCAAGGCTGTAATGAGGTCTGGAGCCAAGTGGTCCTGGCGGAACCCAAACTGAGCATCGGTGAGCAGGTTATTGATGAGTAAGTGCCGTTTGATAGCACTGTCGACGACACCTTCCATCACTTTGCTGATGATTGAGAGTAGACTGATGGGGCGGTAATTAGTCGGACTGGATTTGTCCTGCTTTATGTGGACAGGACATACCTGGGCAATTTTCCACATTGTCGGGTAGATGCCAATGTCGTAGCTTTACTGGAACAGCTTGGCTCGAGGCGCGGCTAGTTCTGGAGCACAAGTTTTCAGCACTACAGCTGGGATGTTGTCGGGGTCCACAGCCTTTGCTGTATCCAGTGCACTCAGCCGTTTATTGCTATCACGTGGAGTAAATCGAACTGGCCGAAGACTGGCTTCTGTGATGGTGGGGATATCGGGAGGAGGCCGAGATGGATCATCCACTTGGCACTTCTGGCTGAAGATGGTTGCAAACGCTTCAGCCTTGTCTTTTGCACTCACGTGCTGGAGTCCGCCATCATTGAGGATGGGGATGTTTACAGAGCCTCCTCCTCCCATTAGTTGTTTAATTGTCCACCACCACTCACGATTGGATGTGGCAGGACTGCAGAGCTTTGATCTGATCCGTTGTTTGTGGAATCGCTAAGCTCTGTCTATAGCATGTTCCTTCCGCTGTTTAGCATGCATGTAGTCGAGTTGTAGCATCACTAGGTTGGCACCTTATTTTTCGGTACTCTTGGTGCTGCTCCTGGCATGCTCTTCTACACTTCTCATTGAACCAGGGTTGATCCCCTGGCTTGTTGGTAATGGTAGAGTGAGGACTATGCCAGGCCATGAGGTTACAGATTGTGCTGGAATACAATTCTGCTGCTGCTGATAGCCCACAGTGCCTCATGGATGCCCAGTTATGAGCTGCTAGATCTGTTCTGAATCTATCCCATTTAGCACGGTGGGAATGCCACACAATACATTGGATGGTGTCCTCAGTGCTAAGACAGACAGGACTTTGTCTGCACGAGGACTGTGCGGTGGTCACTCCTACCAATACTGTCATGGACAGATGCATCTGCGACAGGTAGATTGGTGAGGACGAGGTCAAGTAGGTTTTTCCCTCGTGTTGGTTCGCTCACCACCTGTCGCAGGCCCAGTCTGGCAGTTATGTCCTTCAGGACTTGGCCAGCTTGGTCAGTAGTGGTGCTACCGAGCCACTCTTGGTGATGGACATTGAAGTCCCCCACTCAGAGTACACTCTGTGCCCTTGCTACCTTAACATGGAGGAGGGCTGATTCATCAGCTGAGGGAGGACAGTAGGTGGTAATCAGCAAGAGGTTTCCTTGCCCATGTTTGACCTGATGCCATGAGATGTCACGGTGTCCGGAGTCAATGTTGAGGACTCCCAGGGCCACTCCCTTCTGACTGTATATCCACCTCTGGTCGGTCTGTTCTGCCAGTGGGACAGGACATACTGAGGGATGGTGATGGAAGAGTCGGGCACATTGGCTGAAAGGTATGATTCTGTGAGTATGGCTATGTCAGGCTGTTGCTTGACTAGTCTGTGGGACAGTTCTCCCAATTTTGGCACAAGTCCCCAGATGTTAGTGAGGAGGACTGGGCTTGGTTTGTAGTTGTTACATGACTGTTCCATTGTTACACTATCCAATGTATAAAGGGCAACTGTACAACAACTCTTTGTACCATAACAGGACTGCAGTGTAGCAAATACACTGTCTGCAGTATTGAGGGGGTGCTGTATTGTCATCCTTCAGATGAGACAATAAACCAAGACTCCTCTGTCAAGGATTAGGTGGTTGTTAAAGATTACCAAGGAAGACGATGCTGCCAGAGTCTCAGTAAAGGAAGATATAGTTGAGATACTGGATGGGCTAAAAATTGATAAAGAAGAGGTACTTGAAAGGCTAGCTGTACTTAAAGTAGATAAGTCACCCGGGTCTGGATGGGCTGCCTCCTAGGTTGCTGAGGGAAGTAAGGGAGAAAATTGCCGAGGTACTGGCCATAATCTTCCAAACATCCGTAGATATGGGGGTGGTGCCAGAGGGCTGGAGAATAGCCAATGTTACACCCTTGTTCAAAAAAGGGTGTAAGGATAAACCCAGCAACTATAGGCCAGTCAGTTTAACCTCAGTGGTGGGGAAACTTTTAGAAACGATAATCCAGGACATTATTAACAGTCACTTGGACGAGTGTGGATTGATTAGGGAAAGACAGCACGGATTTGTTACAGGCAAATCGTGTTTAACTAACCTGATAAGAGTATTTTGATGAGGTAACAGAGAGGATAGGTGAGGGCAATGCAGTTGATGTGGTGTATATGGACTTTCAAAAGGCGCACGGTCGGCTTATCATCAAGATTGCGGCCCATGGAATAAAGGGGGAAGTAGCAACATGGATACAGAATTGGCTAAGGGACAGGAAACAGGGAGTAGTGGTGAACGGTTGTTTTTCGGACCAGAGGGAGGTGTACAGTGGTGTTCCCCAGGGGTCGCTGCTGGGACACTGCTTTTCTTGATACATATTAATGACTTGGACTTGAGTGTACAGGGGACAATTTCAAAATTTGCAAATGACACAAGACTTGGAAGGGTAGTAATCAGTGGGGAATATAGTGATAGACTTCAAGAGGATATAGACAGGCTGGTGGCACGGGCAGACACGTGGCAGATGAAATTTAACGCAGAAAAATGCATAGTGATACATTTCGGTAGGAAGAACGAGGAGAGGCAATATAAACGAGAGGGCACAACTCTAAAAGGGGTACAGGAACTGAGAGATCTGGTGTTGTATGTGGACAAATCGTTAAAGGTGGCAGGGCAGGTTGAGAAAGTGGTTAAAAAAGCATTCAGGATCCTGAGCTTTATAAATAGAGGCAAACAGTACAAAAGTATGGAAGTCACGATGAACCTTTATAAAACACTGGTTCGGCCACAACTGGAGTATCATGTCCAGTTCTGGGCATTGCACTTTAGGAAAGATCTGAAGGCCTTAGAGAGGGTGCAGAATAGATTTACTAGAATGATTCCAGGGATAAGGCACTTTGGTTATGTGGATAGACTGGAGAAGCTGGGGTTGTTCTCCTTGGAAGAGAAGGTTGAGAGGAGATTTGATAGAGGTATTCAAAATCATAAAGGGTCAAGTCAGAGTAGATGGAGAGAAACTGTTCCTCCATTGGCGGAAGGGTCAAAAACCAGAGGACATAGATTTACGGTGATTGGCAAAAGAACCAAAGGTGACATTTTTTTAAAAATTCATTCATGGATGTGGGCGTTGCTGGCAAGGCCAGCATTTATTGCCCATCCCTAATTGCCCTTGAGAAGGTGGTCGTGAGTCGCCTTCTTGAACCGCTGCAGTCCATGTGGTGAAGGTTCTCCCACAGTGCTGTTAGATAGGGAGTACCAGGATTTTGACCCAGCAACGATGAAGGAACGGTGATATATTTCCAAGTCAGGATGGTGTGTGACTTGGAGGGGAACGTGCAGGTGGTGTTGTTCCCATGTACCTGCTGCCCTTGGCCTTCTAGGTGGTAGAGGTTGCGGGTTTGGGAGGTGCTGTCGAAGAAGCCTTGGCGAGTTGCTGCAGTGCATCCTGTGGATGGTACACACTGCAGCCACGGTGCGCCAGTGGTGAGGGGAGTGAACGTTTAGGGTGGTGGATGGGTTGCCAATCAAGCGGGCTGCTTTGTCCTGGATGGTGTTAAGCTTCTTGAGTGTTGTTGGAGCTGCACTTATCCAGGCAAGTGGAGAGTATTCCATCACACTCCTGACTTGTGCCTTGTAGATGGTGGAAAGGCTTTGGGGAGTCAGGAGGTGAGTCACTCGCCGCAGAATACCCAGCCTCTGACCTGCTCTTGTAGCCACAGTATTTATATGGCTGGTCCAGTTAAGTTTCTGGTCAATGGTGACCCCCAGGACGTTGATGGTGGGGGATTCGGCAACGGTAATGCAGTTGAATGTCAAGGGGAGGAGGTTAGGCTCTCTCTTGTTGGAGATGGTCATTGCCTGGCATTTGCTTGTCTGGCGTGAATGTTACTTGCCACTTATCAGCCCAAGCCTGGATGTTGTCCAGGTCTTGCTGCATGCGGGCACGGACTGCTTCATTATCTGAGGGGTTACGAATAGAACTGAACATTGTGCAATCATCAGTGAACATCCCCATTTCTGACCTTATGATGGAGGGAAGGTCATTGATGAAGCAGCTGAAGATGGTTTGGCTTAGGACACTGCCCTGAAGAACTCCTGCGGCAATGTCCTGGGGTTGAGATGACTGGCCTCCAACAACCACTGCCATCTTCCTTTGTGTTAGGTATGACTCCAGCCACTGGAGAGTTTTCCCCCTGATTCCCATTGACTTCAATTTTACTAGGACTCCTTGGTGCCACACTTGGTCAAATGCTGCCTTGATGTCAAGGGCAGTCACTCTCAACTCACCTCTGGAATTTAGCTTTTTTGTCCATGTTTGGACCAAGGCTGTAACGAGGTCTGGAGCCAAGAGGTCCTGGCGGAACCCAAACTGAGCATCGGTGAGCAGGTTATTGGTAAGTAAGTGCCGCTTGATAGCACTGTCGACGGCACCTTCCATCACTTTGCTGATGATTGAGTAGGCTGATGGGGCGGTAATTGGCCGGATTGGATTTGTCCTGCTTTTTGTGGACAGGACATACCTGGGCAATTTTTCACATTGTCGGGTAGATGCCAGTGTTGTAGCTGTACTGGAACAACTTGGCTAGAGGCGCAGCTAGTTTTGGAGCACAAGTCTTCAGCACTGGAGCCGGGCAATTAGGGATGGGCAATAAATGTTGGCCTTGCCAGCGACGCCCACATCCCATGAACAAATTTTAAAAAGGTAGGCTCGTTGGACCTGGGGAAAGCACTCCTGCTCCTCCGGGCCCACAAGCTGTGCCAGAAAAGCACTTAACTGCTGTTTCGGGCCTTTTTACCTCCCCTCATGTGGCGTGAAGGAGAAGGTGCGGGAATCCCAGCCCCCAGGGGTTGCAATCGCAAAACCTGAAAAAAAATGGAGGCCCACAGCCTCCTCGAAATGTTTTAGTGACTAACCTGCCTCCTCGGAGCGGGATGTTCGCCCGACTCTCGTCCTGCCCCGGTGAAAACCGGGTCGGAGGCGGGTCTGAAAATGTTCCAATTTGCAATGCCCCCCCACCCCCAATTCAGTTAAAATCCTGCCCATAAAGCCAGAGATAGAAAGAAGCGGATAGCTTTTCTTTCCTCCTCCTAATTTGATTTGTTAAATTTTGAAACCGACAATGCCTCTGAGAGAGACTGATAGGCAAGGAGGGGAAAAAAAAACAACAGGTTGAGGGTGAAGCAACTGCTGGCCTCTTGCACTTGCCCTGGAGGCAGGGGAGTAGGATGAGTGGAAGGAAGGTTAAAGGTGAGGTGAATGACAGCGGAATGAGAGGGAAAGGAATATACCAGGGTTGAGTGGGTAGTTCAAATGGGAAGAGGCAGGGGTAGCAATGGGAGTGAAGAGAGCGATAGGAAGGGGAGGGGGTATTCAGGTGGTGAAGGTTTAGGAGATATAATGTGAGCAATGGGGTGAGGAGGAGTCGGCAGGTTGGGAAGGGGGCTGCTGACGGCAGCAGTTCACGCTTTCCTGGCACATCCCACCAGAAAATGCAACCTACAGTGCTTGGCAGCACCTTTCCCCGCCACACCACACACCATCTCCTACCCAACAGGAAAGAAAAAGACAGAAAGTACCAAAAGTGGACAGAGAAGCAAAAATAGATTCGGGAGAAAGAAGCAGAAAGATGAAAGAGAGCGACAGACAAAGGCAGACAGATAAGAGAGAGATCATTTTCTCCCACTTAGCATGTGTAATACTATAGGGATCGACTAGTAATTTTAAAATCAATCATAAGACAATTTTTTTTAAACAAACTTCCTGGATCATTTACACTACCATTGCGTGGATTACTGTTCAGTTTTCTTCAAAACAGGAGTAAAAGAATTGGAGGCAAATCCAAAAAAGAAACAGATGAGGACAAATGAGTAATTGCTTGCATAATTCAAAAGAACACTTCTTGTGCCACAAGCCTTTACAGCTGAGTTGCGTCAATTCTCAGTAGTGAATTTCTTTTGAGGATTTTATCAGAATGTTTTTGTGACTAATGAAAGGCTATGTGCATAAGTCACTAAGAAATAAATGTTGGGAACACTCAGTAAGTCAGGCAGCATCTGTGGAGAAAGAAACAGTTAACGTTTCAGGTCAAACATTTCAGATTTCCAGCATTTGCTGTATTTTGCTTTTGAGAAATAAATGTGCTTGACTTGTGGATAAACTCGGGACAAAGGCAGAAATACCCTGCACGCAAGATTCACTTGTTACTTAACTGACCTGTTCTGATTCATTCCAGGTATCAAACAACAATGTCCAAGCCAGGCAAAAATAAAGGAATCCGTGAAGAAGGTCAAACAAATCCCTAAATTTTCAGTGTAAGCAGCACCAGCTATTTGACTAATTCTCCATTTATTTCAAAACAGTTTGAGCGACATAATGCCAAGGGCCTGAATTTTCATTAAGCATTTTCAAAAATTTACAAACACGTCTAATAATTTTTGAAAATGTTGAAAATTTGATTGGGGACTTCAGGTTTTGTAAATTGCCCTTGGAAAAAACAAGATTTTTATGAAACCATATTTACTTCTTAAATTAGATCAAGAAAAAGGTCAATCAAAAATCAAATGGGTCAGACTGACTTATGTTTGAACCTCAAATGTGATGGGAAATGTCAGGTGTCGATAAGAGTGCTGCATAATCCCTCCCTCCCAAAAAGTACTAGTTGCCATAAATCACGCAATATTCCTTTGCAACAGGTAAATTAAGCAGAATTTAAATAGCAACATTTATGGGGAAATGGTTCATAACTGGCTAGTGTCATAATTCGATTTCTTAGTAAAAGCAGCTCTAGTTGGTGCCTTCCTCTTGCAAGTATTGATTCACTTAGGACAGAGGTTCCCAAACTTTTTTTTTGCAAGCTGCCGTTGGAGATTCATATCTCATGCGCCTCACGTTCTTTCTAAGAAACAGAGGTTTTGCAGTTTTATACCAACAGTAATTTCCAGACTATAATTAAAGATTTTAAATGTGTTTCAAAATCGTTAACCAATTTATCAACCTAAAAAGAATTTTATTTTGCTTGTGAGTGCACGTAACGCTTTCTGTTTCAGGCACACAGGCCCCAATATTAGCGGGGAGGCAGGATGGCAGGTGGGAGCAATTGGGTGCGTGGGTAACCCCTCCAATAAAATCCGTCCATTCCCCACGTGATCGACTGTAAATTGAAGCCACTTGAAGTGGTTTCCGGGTTTGGTGTCTGAAACCAGCACAGCGGGCGGACTGTGCACCTGCATCACAGGATGTCAACTGGAGAAGCTCGATTTAAAAGGGTAGTCCTCCAATGGCTGCTCCTGGAGGAAACACCCAAATAGCTCAATGGAGCAGCCCAGGGGAAAGGCTGCTCCTAGATTCAGTGAAGCCTCATTCCAGGTACATCTGGATGGGATGAGGAGGAGGAGGGATGTCTTCTACCCCGCAGATGGAAGGAAGTGGCCTGCCTCTGCCACCGCCACCAAGAAGGCCTGGCAGAGGAGGTCACCAGCAGCAGCAACATCTCCCGCACCTGGATTCATGCAGGAAGCACTTCAATGACCTAACTAGGTCAGCCAAAGTGAGGACACTTCTCCTACATTCTGTCTTCCACATCACCGCCCCCACCCCCCAACTCATTCTGCACTGCCAACACTATATCACATCACTCCTCACACCCACTCGAAGGTCATCCTCAACTTACCTGCACTTACTCACCACTTCCTCACCTCCCTAGTACTCACCCCATCGCTACCACTCAACCCAATCTTCGTACAATGTCATGGCTCTGTCTCATACTCACCCTGTGATGCATCTCTTTCACGGTCAGCCGCATCCAAACCAATGCATTCAGTGGTTGGCCACGTCACCATCACTCATTCATGTGTCGCTACTTTCTCCCCTTATAGGAGAAGAGAGCCCAGAATGCCCGGGAGAGGGCGAGGACCGAAGGGGGGCCGCAACAGGTACTCATGCTCACAGACGCAGAGCAGGAAGCGCTGGAGCTGAGCCGCACCCTCGAGTGCCTGTCTGTCGGGGACGCCGAGACTGGCACCTGACAAACGTCTGGTGACAGAACTTTAACATTCAGCACACAATATCAATTGATGTTAACATGCCTTGCCAACTTCAGCACCTCAACATCTGTCATCATGCTTAATATTGCCTTCTGTTCTCTTACAGGGCCTTCAGCGACCGCTGTGATGGCTGAGGGCGATTCCTCAGAGGACCTGCTGGCCTCTGAGGGTGCACCGTCACATCTGAGCGAGCCATCCACCAGCGCAGATACACACAACTCGGTCGATCCCCGTCCGCAGTTAGTTGGGGTCGCACATGGTGAGTTACCACACACGTAAGCACGAGCAGACACTCGTGGCAGGGGCAACTGTGGAGAGTCCACGTCGGTGGGAGCACTCTTCAGGCTCTGCTCAGCTGGACATAGATGCAGAACCCTGGGGGCTATCCTTTAAAAGGAGAATGACCGAGGGACAGCAGCACATTTGCGAGGTGCTGGAACAGGTGCCACGCGCACTCTCCACAATCGCGCAGAGGATGGAGGAGTCCATCTCCTGCATGAGTGGAATGGCGGCACAGGTAAGGGAGGACGTCTCAGAGATACTGTCACAGGGACGTGAGGGCATCTCTGAGATAGTGTCGCGGGTAAGTGCGGGAATGTCTGCGATGGAGGGAAGGCTAGCCTCCATGGAGCTTCAAGCACGGCTCACAAATAAGTCCACTCAGGCCCTGACAACGGACCTTCGGACTCAGGGCGAACAACATTCTGCCGCCTTAAACAGACAGGCAGATACTCTAGCACTGGCCTTACAAGGCTTCACACATGTCCTCCAAACTATTGTCCAGCAGAGTGGTAGGAGTGGTGTGGGCCTGGCCCGGGAAGAGATGATGGTGAAAGGGGACATGGAAGTGGGGACGCCACTCAAAGCGCCCCCACGTCTCACCCGTTGCCCCCCTCTCAATCAGTACCCGCAATGCTGCCTCCTCTCCAGGTGGCAGAGTCTGCACCAGGACAGTCGCAGGTGGAGAAGTCTTTGGAGGGGTCCTCACGGCCACCGAAACCCAGAGGGCGGAGGCCCAAAGCAGCTAATCGGTCAGGGCATGAACAAGAGCAACCTGCCCTAAATCTATTGCAGGCCCAGGGGGTGCATCACGTAGAAGTAGTCGGAAGCGAAAGGCGAAGGTTTTGTAAGCACAAAGGGGATGCACAAGGATGTTTGACGGTTGGTCATGTTTTTTATTTATATTTGCTTTTTGTTAAACGCACATTAAATATTATTATTGTCACCACTACTGTCACGTCTTTGCCATTCTTGACTGGCTTCTGTAATAAGGCTCTTTCATGAGTTTCACCATGAACGCCCACACTTGATGCCACCCATTGGGTAACTCTACAGTGGGCATATGTGTAATTGCAGGACGGTTTTGTGCGGGGGAGTGGGGGGGGCTGGTGTGGCCGCTGCTTGATCCAGGTGGTGAGGACTGGAGTCTTCGCACTGTCTGATGTTAGGAGAACCGTTCACATATCAGTGACTCCCTGGGCTCACGAGCAGTCAGGTGAGCCACTGTTCTGCCCATGGGTTGCTCCTGCTCCTTCTCCTCCTCCTCCTCCTCCTCCTCCTCCTCAATGTGGGTGGCAGATGTGGATGGGGCCTCCTCAAGCGGCACACCTCACTGTTGTGCAGGGCACAACACACGACTATAATGCGTCCCACTTTGTCTGGTGCGTATTGAAGCGCTCCCCCAGAACGAACCTGAAGCGTATCTTGAGCAGCCCTATAGCATGCTCAATTGTAGACCTGGCAGCAATGTGGCTGTCGTTATATCGACACTATTGCTCCGAGGTGGGGCTCCTCAGAGGTGTCATGATACCCCCACGTGTGCAGGGGGTATCTCTTGTCCCCGTGGAGCCAGCCCTTAAGGGTGTTTGGTGCGTGGAAGAGGGGCGGGATGTTGGACTCCTGGAGGATGAAGGCATTGTGGCAGCTGCCAGGGTATCTGGCGCAAACGTGAAGGAATATTTTGCAGTGGTCACAGATGAGCTGAGTGTTGATGGAGTGATAGCCCTTCCTGTTGATGAACAGTCCTGGCTCGTGTGGAGGTGCTCGTATTGCTATATGGGTGCAATCAATTACACCCGGCACCTGTGGGAAGCCAGCCACAGCGTGGAATCCCACTGCCCTCTCTATATGGCTGAGGTCGTCCATGGGGAAGTTGACGTAGTGCGAGGCCCTGCAAAACAAGCAGTCAGTGACCTGCCTTATGCACTTCTGTGCAGACGACTGAGAGACCCCGGCGATATCCCCGATGGCACCCTGGAATGATCCGGAGGCGAAGAAGTTGAGGGCAGTGGTGACTTTGACAGCAACAGGTAAGGAGATGCTGCTCGACCCAGCCGGGAGCGGCTCGGCATGAAGGAGGCTGCAGATGTCTGCGACTACTTGGCGACTGACTCTGAGCCTCCATATGCACTGCTCCTCAGAGAGGCCCAGGAAGCCGAGCCTCGGTCTGTAGACCCTGTTGCGAGGGTAGTGCCTCCTGAGATGTCGCTCTCTCTGTTGCTGCCCTCTGTGCTGTGGCGCAGCACCGTGTTGTGGAGCTCCACGTGGCGGAGGTGGACGCCGTGCCTGCCGAGGCTGGTGATGTTGCTCGTCCTCAGATGAAGTGATGAATGCAGCCATGGTGCCCCACATCCTGACGTATGAGTTTGAGGGGATCCGCAAAGTAGGTAAATATGTTTGCACATCAGAGTTTTGGGTGGAAAGTAAGAATTTTGAGTGGAAACACAAAGTTCTTGCAGCCAAAACTTTGTCTGAAGTGACAGAGTGCCCTGCTGCAATAGATGAGGTTTTCTCCCCACTTGTCAAATAATCCTTTGCATCTCCCACTGGCTGCTGGCTGAAACACGTCTATTGCAACAGGGAGTGTTTCCCACAGCACAAGAAATACGCTGAGGATCCTTCAAAATCGCACCCCTGCCAAAATGTCTACTCAATCATGTGTCTCAAGTACTTTAACTAAGTGTACAAGTATGTAAATCATCATCCCACCGGCTTTAATTGCCGGTGGGACTCCCGCATTCGGATTTCTATGATTTTATGAGCTCCCGCCGCCCCCAATGCACCTGCTCCGCCATCCGAAAATCGGCCCCACAGTGTCAGGATGAAGCCCTCCCAGTTTAAGTATTGCAAAGCCTCTCTGCATTCATTTTAATTGTAAACAATTTTACAACACCAAGTTATAGTCCAACAAATTTATTTTAAATTCCACAAGCTTTCGGAGGCTTCCTCCTTCCTCAGGTGAATGGTGTGGAAAATGTTCCTCACCTGAGGAAGGAGGAAGCCTCCGAAAGCTTGTGGAATTTAAAATAAATTTGTTGGACTATAACTTAGTGTTGTAAAATTGTTTACAATTGTCAACCCCAGTCCATCACCGGCATCTCCACTTCATTTTAATTGCAGAAGAGCATCCCCCACTGAACCTGTGTGAAATTTTGGCATTTCGCACTCCAACTGTCCTGTCGCATCTCCATAGGAAATTTCCAATTGAGTGCCAATTGTTTTATGTTGGGCCTATGCCTAACTAGGAACTGAATTGAGTCTGCTCAAATTCATTTATCGCCTAACACTCAGCCATCAGTTTTGGATGTGTACCCAGGCGCTTGAAGTGAGAGATCAGTGAGTAACCCACTGCACCATTCACTCTTCCTCCTCCCTCCCTCCCCGATCAATGAACCCGTTACTTTGCTACATATTCCTTGCATGCACGATATACAACTCATTAAATGTAGTCAGAAATAAAAACAGAAAATGCTGGTAACACTCAGTAGACTAGGCAGCATCTGTAGAGAAAGAAATAGAGTTAACGTTTCAGGTCGATGGGCTTTCATCAGAACTGGAAGAAGCTGGAGATTTAACAGTTTTTAAGCAAGTACACAGCCAAGGAAAGGGAAGGAAAGAATATAAGGGAAGGCCTGTGATAGGGAGGAGGGCAGGAGTGATTATATGACAAAAGGGGTGATGGTGCAAGGCAAGGGGGGTGATAAAAGGGCAAGCAAAGAAACAAAAGATAGGTCTAGAGGAGTTGTAAAGGGCAACATCAGAACCATTACCAGCACCTGCTGTCCTAAAAAAGGGTAAACAATTTTACAACACCAAGTTATAGTCCAACGATTTTATTTTTAATAAAAATAAAATCGTTGGACTATAACTTGGTGTTGTAAAATTGTTTACAATTGTTAACCCCAGTCCATCACCGGCATCTCCACATCATGCCTAAAAAAGGGAGCAGTGGTTATGAACTGAAGTTATTGAAATCATTGTTAAGTCCGAAAGGTTGCAAAGTGCCTAATCAAAAGATCGGGTGCTGTTCCTCGAGCTTCTGTTGAGCTTCATTAGAACAGTGTAAGAGGCCGAGGACAGAGAGGTCAGAGTAGGCGTGGGATGGGGATATAAATGGCAAGCAACCAGCAGGTCAGGGTCACGCTTGCAGACTGAGCGGAGGTGTTCAGCAAAGCGATCACCCAATCTGCGTTTGGTCTCCCCGGTGTAGAGGAGACCGCATTGTGAGCAATGAATACAATATATTAAATTGAAAGAAGTGCAAGTAAATTGCTGTTTCACCTGGAAGGAGTGTTTGGGGCCCTGGACGGTGGAAAGGGAGGAGGTGAAGGGGCAGATGTTGCATCTCCTGCAATTGACAAGGTCCTTGACCGTGTCCGTCCTATTTCCCGCACTTCTGCCCTCACCCATTCCCCTCCCTCCCAGAACCATGATATGGTCCCCCTTGTCCTCACCTTCCACCCCACTGGCCTCCTCATTCAACGTATCATCCTCCGTCATTTCCACCACCTCTAGCGTGATCCACCACCAAACACATCTTCCCCTCCCCTCCCCTTACAGCATTCTGAAGGGACTGTTCCCTCCGCGTAAATGGCAACAACAGAACCATTACCAGCACCGGCTGTCCGAAAAATGGGAGCAGTGGTTATGATCTGAAGTTATTGAAATCAATGTTGAGTCTGGAAGATTGTAAAGTGATTTCAATAATATAGTTAGATACTAATTATAAGCAAGGGTGTTAACAGTGTTATTATGATAAAACAAACAATGAAATCAGTTTTGATCTTTAGCTCATTTTTTTGGTCACAAAGTAATTTGGATGAGAATGAGCTGGCACTGGTACAGCACAAGCATTATATGTTATTGATAATGCCCTTAATCCTCATTTAACAAGGAAGCTGAACAGGCCAGGCATGGTCTAATCATGTGAATATTCAATAAATATTTTGAGCTGTTAGATCATCAAAATTAATTGCTAGGCACATTTAATTGCTCACTTTAATGAACTGATATGAGATACTGCAAATTTAAACCTTTGCCCCTCCCATTCATAGAATCATAGAAATTTACGGCACGGAAGAGTAATAGCCCCTAAAACTTTATTTTCTTTTGCAATAGCCTCATCCAGGTCTTTCTCCCACTCAGCAGCCTTGAGCACACAACCCTGCCTGGAGTTGCCCCTACCCAAGTGCATTTCATTATGTTTATCTATATTAAAAGACATCTGCCAAATGCAGGCCCATTTGCCCATCACATCTAGATCTTCCTGCAATTTATTTTTCTCAGCTTTATACCATCTGGGAACTTGTGGACAGTTCCCCCGACACCTTCATCTAGATCATTCCTAAAAATTATTAAGAGCAACAACCATGACACAAATCCCTACTCGACTCCACTGGTTCCCATGCAGAACCACTATCATTAATAACTACCTTCTGTTTAACAGAATGCAACCAATTCCTTATCCAACCCAAAATCTGCCTGCCGCAGGACTCAACCTTATTTAATCGCCTTTTGTGCGGCAGTTTGTTCAATGTTTTTTTTTTAAAAATCAATATACACAATGTTGGATAGGCTTCTGACCTCCACCAATTTAGAAACTTCCTCAAAATTTCAACCAGGTTGGTGAGACAGGACCTTCTTTTCCAGGAGCCTTGTTGAGATTCCTTAATAACTCCTTCTCTGTCATGGTGGTCATACACTACATCTCTGATAATTTCTTCTAGCAATTTACCTATAACTGAAATCAAACTAATGGGCCGGTAATTTTCCAGTTCTGACGTATTGCCCTTGTTAAATATAGGCACCACATGGGCCTCCGGTCCATGGGAACAATCCCAGACCCCAGTGAGCTATTAAATATGAGAACATGAGGCTCGCAGAACGCAGCCCCCATTTCTTCGAGCACTCTTGGATGAACGCTGTCAGGGCCAGCAGCCTGATCGGTTCTGAGATCATTTATTCTAGACAGGACAATATCCGCATTCACTTTGATGCTTTCAATTATAGTATTAACCATACGATGCACTATTGCTAACCCAGCATCATCATCTGTAGAGAAGACTGATGCAAAGTAGCCGTTTAACACATCTGCCATATCCTGGGAGTCCATCCGAATCTGTCCTAAAGAATCGTTCAGTGGCCCAAAACAGTCGCTAATCGCCCTCTGACTTCTAAGATAGCTCAAACAAAACCTTGCTAATACTATCACACCTTTCTGCAATCTTCTTTTCCATTGTCTTTTTAGCTGCTGACAGTAGCTTTTGTTGGCGTTAACTGAGTTTGATACCTATACTTGTTCTCCTGAGAGTTATTTTCCTTATGCCTAACTTTTTTACCATTAGGAAAATAAATGGCTTTCTTTTGCAAGGGTGACTTTAAAAGCATTCCATTTTTTTTCAGACAAGTTTATATTTGACACTAGGACATGTAGCTCACACGACAATGTTCTTGGAAGATGCCTGAATTTGTATGAGTCAAGGGCTATTGGATTAATGAGACAATAGATTATCCACACCTGTCTCATGAACCTAGAAATTACCAGGTGATCTCCAAATAAATTCCATTACACAAGTGCTTGAAAAATAGTGATGGCTGCTGTTTAATGTTGATGGAGCTGGGATTGCAGTATTTATACTTCTTTGTGCTTGGTTAGGATATAATGGCCAGGATTTGCTATAGCCGGTCAACGAACGGCACCTGCCATTAGTTAGACTTACCCTTACCTGATTAATTTCCATGAGATCTTGCACTGCAAGTTGTGTAAGATGGAAATGGGGATCTGAGAGCTGAGTGAACAAGGCAAGCAACTGTGTATCTCCATAACCAATCAGATTGAAGGATTGTTAAATAAACAGTGCAGAGTCTGAACAAGGAAGTGTAAGTTAGAAAAGTGAATTCAATGTCAAATCAGGTACAGAAAGAGAAATAAAGAGAGGGAAAGAAAGATTAGATTAAGAGAGAGAGAAAAGAGGCAAAGAAAAAGTTTTAAAAAATTAATGTACATTTTAAAAAAACATCTCCAACTAAAACCTGAAAGAATGAGACTCCACACATGTGATAGTTAATTTTCAGTGCCAGAGGGGTTGTTTGGCAGTAATTAACACTTAACATGCCATTAAAAAGGTACTTAGGACTGAAATGGACAAGCCCTAACTTTCTGTGGCAAGTTTAGTTCATATCTGTCATCGAAGTACCGGAACTTCAGTGTTCAATGCATTTGAACGGTGAGACAGACAGCGAGATATCGTTTTCGTAAGGCCATATGGGTTGAGGTAAGGAACAAAAAAGGGACAGTCACACTACTGGGAGTGTGCTATAGACCCCGAGAACAGTCAAAAGGAGATAGAAGAGCAAATATGTCGGCAAATTTCTGAGAAGTGCAAAAACAGTAAGGCAGTAATAGTAGGGGATTTCAACTACCGTAACATTAACTGGGACACAAACAGTGTGAAGGGTACAGAGGGCACAAAATTCTTGAATTGCATTCAGGAGATTTTTTTTAGCCAGTACGTAGCAAGCCCAAGAGAGGGGGCAGTTCTGGATTTCGTTTTAGGAAATGAGGCTGGGCAGGTGGAAGGAGAATCAGTGGGAGAGGATTTTAGTGGTAGCGATCATAATTTAGTTAGTTTTAGCATAGTTATGGAAAAGGACAAAGATAGAACAGGAGTTAAAGTTCTCAATTGGGGAAAGGCCAATTATATTAAGCTAAGAAATGATTCAGCAAAAGTGGACTAGAAACAGCTACTTGAAGGTAAATCAATGTCAGAGCAGTGGGAGGCATTCAAGGGGAAGATTCACGGGATGCAGAGTAAACATGTTCCCACAAAGAAAAAGGGTGGTGCTGCCAAATCTAGAGCCCCCTGGATGTCAAGGAGCATACAGGCTAAGATAAGGCAGAAAAGGAAAACTTATGTCAGACACCGAGAACTCAATACTACAGAAAGCCTAGAGGAGTATAAAAAGTGCAGGGTTGAAATTAAAAAGGAAATTAGGAAAGCAAAGAGAGGCCATGAAAAAATATTGGCAAGTACAATCAAGGACAACCCAAAGATGTTTTATAAATACATTAAGAGCAAGAGGATAACTAAGGGAAGAGTAGCGCCTATTAGAGACCAAAAAGGTAACCTACGCGTGGAGGCGGAAGATGTTGGTATGGTTCTTAATGAATGCTTTGCATCGGTCTTCACAAAAAAAGAGGGACGTTGCAGACACTGCAGTTAAGGAGGAGGAGTGTGAAATATTGGATGGGATAAACTTAGTGAGAGAGGAAGTATTAAGGGGATTAGCATCTTTGGAAGTAGATAAATCACCAGGCCCAGATGAAATGTATCCCAGGCTGTTAAAAGAAGCAAGGGAGGAAATAGCAGAGGCTCTGACCATCATTTTCCAATCCTCACTGGATACAGGCATGGTGCCGGAGGATTGGAGGACTGCTAACATTGTACCATTGTTTAAAAAGGGAGCGATGGGTAGACCAATGAATTACAGGCCAGTCAGTCTAACCTCGGCGGTGGGCAAATTACTGGAATCAATTCTGAGGGACAGGATAAACGGTCACTTAGAAAGACATGGAGTAATCAAGGACAGTCAGCATGGATTTGTTCAGAGAAGGTCATGTCTGACTGACTTGATTGAATTTTTTGAGGAGGTAACAAGGAGGGTCGATGAGGGTATCAGGTTAAAAGAAAAAGCATACAACATGGCAAAGATTACTGGTAAGCCCGAAGATTGGGAAAACTTTAAAAACCAGCAAAGGATGACTAAAAGAATAATAAAGAGGGAGATAATAAATTGAGAGAGTAAACTAGCAAGAAATATAAAAACTGACAGTAAAAGCTTCTACAAGTATATAAAAAGGAAGAGGGTAGCTAAAGTAAACATCGGTCCCTTAGAGGATGAGACTGGGGAAATAATAATGGAATACAAGGAAATGGCAGAGGAATTGAACAGATATTTTGTATCTGTCTTCACAGTAGAAGACACTAATAACATACCAATAATAGTAGAAAATCAAGGGGCAAAGGGGAGGGAGGAACTAAAAACAATCACTATCACTAGAGAAAAAGTACTAGGTAAACTAATGGGTCTAAAGGCTGATAAGTCCCTTGGACCTGATGGCTTGCATCCGAGGGTCTTTAAGGAAGTGGCTACAGAGATAGTGGATGCATTGGTTGTAATCTTCCAGAATTCACTAGATTCTGGAAAGGTCCCAGCGGATTGGAAAACCGCAAACGTAACACCCCTATTTCAAAAAGGGAGTGAGACAGGAAGCAGATAACTATAGACCAGTTAGCCTAACATCTCTCATTGTGAAAATGCTAGAATCCATTATTAAGGAAGGAGTAGCAGGACATTTGGAGACTCATAATACAATCAAGGAGAGTCAACATGGTTTTATGAAGGGGAAATCATGTCTGACAAATTTATTAGAGTTCTTTGAGGAAGTAACGGGCAGGGTGGATAAAGGGGAACCAATGGATGCGGTATATTTGGATTTCCAAAAGGCGTTCGATAAGGTGCCACATAAAAGATTACTGCACAAGATAAGAGCTCATGGTGTTGGGGGTAATATACTGGCATGGATAGAGGATTGGCTAACTAACAGAAAACAAAGAGTCGGGATAACAGGTTCATTTTCAAAACGGCAATCTGTAACTAGTGGGGTGTCACTAGGGTCAGTGCTGGGGCCTCAACTATTTACAATATATATCAATGACTTGGATGAAGGAACAGAGTGTCTTGTAGCCAAATTTGCTGATGATACAAAGATAGGTGGAAAAGCAAGTTGCGATGAGGACACAAAGGGCCCGATATTAGGAGGGCGGTGGGTTCGCAGTGGGGGGTCGACTGGGCGCATGGGTAATACGCCCAGTGAAATCGGGGTGCTCCGCACGCAATCGCAGGCTAATTGGAGCCACTTACCTGTGCTTCCGGGTTTCGCACTGGAAAGCTGCACAGCGGGCGGACTGTGCATGCGCAGCATAGGGTGTCAGTTGGATGAGCCCTATTTAAAGGGGCAGTCCTCCACTGACTGATGCTGCAAGAAATAGGAAAAATTACAGCATGGAGCAGCTCAGGGGGAAGGCTGCTCCCAGGTTTAATGATGCCTCACTCCAGGTATTATTGGATGGGGTGAGGAGGAGGGGGAGGACAGAGATCTTCCCTCTGGCGGGCAAGAGGAAGCGGCCTGCCTCTGCCACCAAGAAGGCCTGACTCGAGGTGGCAGAGGAGGTCACCTGCACCACCAACATATCGCGCACCTGCATACAGTGCAGGAGGCGCTTCAATGACCTAAGTAGGTCAGCCGAAGTGAGTATACTTACTCATTCCCCTACACTCCGTCTGCCACATGACCGCCCCCACCCCATATCTCCTTCTGCACCTCCAACACTACTCTATCACATCACTCCTCACACCCACTCAAAGTTCATCCTCATCTTACCTGCACTTACTCACCTCGCCAATACTCATCCCGCCACTACCACTCAATCCAATCCTCATACAAACTCATGGCTCTATCTCATACTCACCCTCTCATGCATCTCTTTCACAGTCAGCCTCACTCAACCTGCCACTACCTGTGCTGCAGCCACAGGGCATACATCACATATGTGCAGTAGGAAGCGTAAGGCAAACGGGTCGTGAGCATGAAGGGGATGCACAAGGGTGTTTGAGGGTTTGTCATGGATTTTACCTATATTTAATCTCTGATCAACTCACATTACATATTATATTGGCACCACTACTGCCACGTCTTTGCGAATCTTGTCTGGTTTGTGCAATAATGCCCTTTCCTGAGGATCACTATGAAGACCCACAACTGATGCCACCCATTGTGTCACTGCAGAGTGGGTGTAGGTGTATTTGCAGGGCTCTTTTGTGCAGACGACTGAGAGACGTCGGCAATGTCCCCGGTGGCACCCTGGAAGGATGTGGAGGAGAAGTTGTTGAGGGCAGTGGTGACTTTGACACAGTGTGAATGGAGAGTTTGGAAAGTGTGGGAGTTCGGTGAAGTGGGGGAAGGAGGTGCTGCTTTGCCTTGCTTTTCCTAACTTTTTCCCCAGAGCGGCAGTGGACCTGAGAGTAGAAGACTGAGATTGGGGAATAAAAGCAGCAGCAGACCTGCAACAAGAGGCAACTACTGTGCGACGTCACAGGTGAGGCAGGAGAGTCCGAGAGGTGAGCACAGTATAAAAGGAGACACCGAGAGCGGGAGAAGAGTCTGAGAGTCTAAGGCAAGTCATGGCAGCACAGCTCGCACCTGTGATATGCTCCTCCTGCACTACGTGGGAAGTCATGGACACTACCAGTGTCCCTGGCGGACATGTGTGCAGGAAGTGTATCCAGCTGCAGCTACTGGCTAACCGTCTTTCAGAGCTGGAGCTGCAGGTGGATTCACTGTGGAGCATCCACGATGCTGAGACTATCGTGGACAGCACATTCAGTGAGGTGGTCACACCGCAGGTAAAGATTACTCAGGCAGAAAGGAAATGGGTGACCGCCAGGCAGAGTAAAAGGACTAGGCAGGTAGAGCAGGAGTCCCCTGGGGCCTTCTCCCTCTCAAACAGATATTCTGCTTTGGATACTGTTGGGGGAGATGGATAATCAGGGGAAAGCAGCAAGAGCCAGGTTCGGGGCACCACGGGTGGCTCTGCTGCACAGGAGGGGAGGAAGAAGAGTGGCAGGGCTATAGTGATAGGGGATTCAATTGTAAGGGGAACAGATAGGCGTTTCTGCGGCCGCAAACGTGACTCCAGGATGGTATGTTGCCTCCCTGGTGCTAGGGTCAAGGATGTCACAGAGCGGCAGCAGGGCATTCTGGAGGGGGAGGGTGAACAGCCAGTAGTCGTGGTCCATATTGGTACCAACGACATCAGTAAAAAAAAAAGGGATGAGGTCCTGCAAGGTGAATTTAAGGAGTTAGGAGATAAATTAAAAAGCAGGACTTCAAAGGTAGTGATCTCAGGATTACTACCGGTGCCACGTGCTAGTGAGTATAGGAACAGGAGAATAGACAGGATGAATGCATGGCTGCAGGGATGGTGTAGGAGGGAGGGATTTAGATTCCTGGGACATTGGGACTGGTTCTGGGGAAGTTGGGACCTGTACAAGCGTGACGGGTTACACCCGAGCAGGACCGGGACCAATGTCCTCACGGGGGTGTTTGCTAGTGCTGATGGGGAAGGTTGAAACGAGAGTGGCAGGGGGATGGGAAACTAAGCGGGGAGTCAGAAGGGAATAAAGTTGAGAGCAGCAAGAGAGGGGAAGACCCAGGGGAAATCTACAATACAAATAGTACAAACAGTTGTTCAAGAACAAGTGAAAGGGAAAAGCGTAGAGCAGCGGAAAGAAAGTGTACTTTAGGCATGACAGATAAAATAAAAACTAGAAGGCGTAAGGCGATTAACCCAGCATCAAAGCTGTGGCAGGGGGTTGGAACCTGAGCAGGGAGACAGAGGAAAGCGTATCAGGAAGGCACAGAAGGTATAGAGTAAAAGGTAAAGTGTTAAAAAAGGAAAAAGCAGGAACTAAGTGTCACAAAACAGATTTGAAAGTTCTTTATCTGAATGCACGTAGCATTCGTAACAAAATGGACGAATTAACGGCACAAATAACTACGTATGGGTATGATCTTGTGGCCATTACAGAAACATGGCTGCAGGGTGACAACGACTGGGAATTAAATATGCCAGGGTATTTAACAATCAGGAAGGACAGGCAGGAAGGAAGGGGAGGTGGGGTGGCTATGTTAATAAAGGAAGGAATCACTGTAATACAGAGAAATGATATTGGGACAAAGGATCAGGATAATGAAACAGTTTGAGTAGAGATAAGGAATAATAAGGGGAAAAAAACACTAGTGGGCGTAGTATATAGGCCTCCTAAAAGTTAATACTTCTTCCAGCAGAGTTGCAATCAGGAAATAGTCGGGGCATGTAATAAGGGAACAGCTATAATTATGGGGAATTTTAACTATCATATTAACTGAACAAATCAAATTAGGCAGGGCAGCCTTGAGGAAGAGTTTATTGAGTGTATTAGGGATGGATTTCTTGAGCAGTATATAACTGATCCTACAAGGGGGCAAGCAACCTTGGACCTGGTCCTGTGTAATGAGCCAGGATTAATTAATAATGTCCTAGTTAAGGATCCCCTTGGAATGAGTGACCATAACATGGTTACATTCCATATCCAATTAGAGGGTGAGAAGGTTGGTTCTCAAACAAGCGTAATGAGCTTGAATAAAGGAGACTATGATGATATGAGAGCGGAATTGATTAAAGTGGACTGGGAAAATAGATTAAAGGGTAAGACGGTACATGAGCAGTGGTGTTCATTTAAGAAGTTATTTTACAACTTTCAAAAAGAATATATTCCACTGAGGAAAAAAGGGTGTAAAAGAAATGACAGCCATCCGTGGCTAAGTAAAGAAATTAAGGATAGTATCCGACTAAAACAAGGACATATAAGGTAGCCAAACTTAGTGGGAGGATAGAAGATCGGGAAGTCTTCAAAAGACAGCAAAAAGTAACTAAAGGATTGATTAAGAAAGGGAAGATAGATTATGAAAATAAATTAGCAAAAAATATAAAGACAGACAGCAAGAGTTTCTACAGTTATATAAAAAGAAAAAGGGTGGCTAAGGCAAACGTAGGTCCCTTAGAGGATGAGACCGGGAAGTTAATGGTGGGAAACATGGAGATGGCAAAAATGCTGAACAAATATTTTGTTTCAGTCTTTACGGTAGAGGACACTAAGAATATCCCAACACAGGACAAACAGGGGGCTCTGGGGGGGGAGGAGCTTAATACGATTAAAATCACTAAGGAATTGGTACTCAGTAAATTAATGGGACTCAAGGCGGATAAATCCCCTGGACCTGATGGCTTACATCCTGGGGTCTTGAGGGAAGTGGCAGTGGGGATTGTGGATGCTTTGGTAATAATTTTCCAAAATTCTCTGGACTCGGCAAAGGTCCCGGCAGATTGGAAAACTGCTAATGTAACACCATTATTTAAAAAGCGTAGTAGGCAGAAGGCTGGAAATTATAGACCAGTTAGCCCAACATCTGTGGTGGGTAACATTTTGGAGTCTATTATTAAGGAGACGGTAGCGGAACATTTGGATAAACATAATTTAATAGGACAAAGTCAGCATGGCTTTACGAAAGGGAAGTCATGTCTGACAAATTTGCTTGAGTTCTTTGAGGACATAACGTACAGGGTGGATAAAGGGGAACCAGTGGACGTAGTGTATTTAGACTTCCAGAAGGCATTCAACAAAGTGCCACATAAAAGATTACTGCTCAAGATAAAGAATCACTGGATTGGGGGTAATATTCTGGCATGGGTGGAGGATTGGTTATCTAACAGGAAGCAGAGAGTTGGGATAAATGGTTCATTCTCGGACTGGCAACCAGTAGCCAGTGGTGCTCCGCAGGGGTCGGTGCTGGGTCCCCAACTCTTTACAATCTATATTAACGATTTGGAGGAGGTGACCAAGTGTAACATATCAAAGTTTGCAGATGATACAAAGATGGGAGGGAAAGTAGAGAGTGAGGAGGACATAAAAAACCTACAAGGGGATATAGACAGGCTGGGCGAGTGGGCGGAGATTTAGCAGATGCAATACAATATTGGAATATGTGAGGTTATGCACTTTGGCAGGAAAAAATCAGAGAGCAAGTTATTATCTTAATGGCGAGAAACTGGAAAGTACTGCAGTACAAAGGGATCTGTGGGTCCTAGTGCAAGAAAATCAAAAACTTAGTATGCAGGTGCAGAAGGTGATCAAGAAAGCCAACGAAATGTTGGCTTTTATTGCGAGGGGGATAGAATATAAAAACAGGGAGGTATTGCTGCAGTTATATAAGGTATTGGTGAGACCGCACCTGGAATACTGCATTGGTGTCCATACTTAAGAAAAGACATACTTGCTCTCGAGGCAGTACAAAGAAGGTTCACTCGGTTAATCCCGGGGATGAGGGGGTGGACATATGAGGAGAGGTTGAGTGGATTGGGACTCTACTCATTGGAGTTCAGAAGAATGAGAGGCGATCTTATTGAAACATATAAGATTGTGAAGGGGCTTGATCGGGTGGATGCGGTAAGGATGTTCCCAAGGATGGGAGAAATTAGAACTCGGGGGCATAATCTTAGAATAAGGGGCTGCTCTTTCAAAACTGAGATGAGGAGAAACTTCTTCACTCAGAGGGTAGTAGGTCTGTGGAATTTGCTGCCCCAGGAAGCTACATCATTAAATAAATTTAAAACAGAAATAGACAGTTTCCTAGAAGTAAAGGGAATTAGGGGTTACGGGGAGCGGGCAGGAAATTGGACATGAATTTAGATTTGAGGTTAGGATCAGATCAGCCATGATCTTATTGAATGGGGGAGCAGGCTCGAGGGGCCAATTGGCCTACTCCTGCTCCTATTTCTTATGTTCTTATTGACAGCGACAGGTAAGAAGATGGTGCTCGGGCCAGCCGGGAGCAGCTCGGCATGAAGGAGGCTGCAGATGTCCACGGCTACATGTCGAGTGACTCTGAACCTCCATGTGCACTGCTGCTCAGAGAGGTCCAGCAAGCTGAGCCTCGGTCTGTGGACACTGTGGCGAGGGTAGTGCCCTCTGCGACGCACCTCTCTCTGCCGTTGCCCTCCCTCCTGCTGTGCAGGTGGATGTGTCACAGCACTGTGTTGCGGGGCTCCACGTGTCAGAGGTGGACGGCGTGGCCGGCAAGGCTGGTGATGCTGTTCGTCCTCCGAGGAGGTCATGACTGCAGCTACGGCGGCCCCCATCCGGAATATGTACGTTTGAGTCCGCAAGGTAGGTACATGTGTCTGGACACCGGGGTAAGCATGCAAGTTTGTGAATTTTATTGGTAGGAGGAGGGTGGTGGAGGCCAAACTTTGTCCAAAGTGACAGAGTGGCCTCCTGCAATGAGTGAGGGTCTCCCCCACCCCACCCCCACCACCTGTCAAATGGACCTTTGCAGCTGCCACAGGCTGATGGCTGCAACACGTCCATTTTAACTGGGAGTGTTTCCCCCAGTACAGGAAACAGTCCCAGTTGACTTGAAAATCCCACCCCTCCGAAAATATCAGGTCAATCAGGTCTGTAAACGACCTGAAGTACCGGGTTAATTACTTCAAGTGGCACCCGGAGTCCCACATGCGGGGGCTGCGTGGGCATGTCAGCGCGTCATTGGGGAACCCGGAAGTGGGCAGGTTGGAGCCGGGCTCCGGACCCGCCCCGGGAATCCCCGATTTTCGCAGCCCCCCCGCCACGAACGCACCCGCTTGGGGTTGCGAAAATCGAGCCCAAAGTGTCTGCAAAGGGATAATGACAGGTTAAGCGAATGGGCAAAAATTTGGCAGATGGAATATAATGTGGGAAAGTGTGAAGTCATCCACATTGGGAGGAAAAATTTAAAAAAGTATTCTTTGAATGGAAAAATATTACAAAATGCTGCGGTACAGAGAGATCTGGGTGTCCTCATACGTGAAACACAAAAAGTCAACATACAGGTGCAGCAGGTAATCCGGAAGGCAAATGGAATATTGGCCTTTATTTCTCGGGGGATGGAGTTTAAAAGCAGGGAAGTCATGCTACAACTGTACAGGGTGCCGGTGAGACCACACCTGGAGTACTTGTACAGTTCTGGTGCCCTTATTTAAGGAAGGACTTGCATTGGAGGCAGTTCAGAGAAGGTTCACTCGGTTGATTCTGGGTAAGGAAGGGTTGTCTTATGAGCAAAGATTGAACAGGTTGGGTCTATACTCTCATTGGAGTTTAGAAGAATGAGAGGAGATCTTAATGAAACATACAAGATTCTGAGGGGACTCGATCGGGTAGATGCTGAGAGGATGTTACCCCTCATGGAGGAATCTAAAACTAGGGGGCATAGTCTCAGAATAAGGGGTCACCCGTTTAAGACGGAAATGAGGAGGAATTTCTTCTCCCAGAGGGTCGTGATTCTTTGGAATTTCTTCTCCCAGAGGGTCATGAATATTTGGAATTCTTTATCTCAAAAAGCTGTGGAGGCTGAGTCATTGAATACATTCAAGGCTGAGTTATACAAATTTTTGATCAGCAAGGGAGTCAAAGGATATGGGGAAAGGGCAGGAAAGCGGAGTTGAAGTAAAAATCAGATCAGCCATGATCTGATTAAATGGCAGAGCAGGCTCGAGGGGCCAAATGGCCTACTCCTCCTCCTATCTCTTATGGTCTTATGAGGGTAGTGCATTTGATGTAGTCTACATGGAATTTAGCAAGGTTTTTGGCAAGGTCCCACATGGCAGACTGTTCAAAGAAGTACAAGACCATTGGATCCAAGGGAGAATGGCTAGTTGGGTCCAAAATTGGCTCAGTGGCAGGAAGCAAAGGGTAATGGTCGACGGGTGTTTGTGTGACTGGAAGCCTGTTTCCAGTGGGGTTCCGCAGGGCTCAGTACTAGGTCCCTTGCTTTTTGTGATATATATTAATGATTTGGACTTAAATGTAGAGGGCATGATTAAGAAGTTTGCAGATGATAAAATAATTGACTGTGTGTTTGATAGTGAGGAGAAAAGTTGTAGACTGCAGGAAGCTATCAATGGACTGGTCAGGTGGGCAGAAAAGTGGCAAATGGAATTCAATCCAGAAAAGTGTGAGGTAATGCATTTGGGGAGGGCAAACAAGGCAAGGGAGTACACAATAAATGGGAGGATACTGAAAGGTGTACAGGAAGTGAGGGACCTTTGAGTGCATGACCACAGATCCCTGAAGGTAGAAGGACAGGTTGATAAGGTGGTTGCGAAGGCATATGGAATACTTTCCTTTATTAGCCGAGGCATAGAATATAAGAGCAGGAAGGTTATGCTGGAACTGTATAAAACACTGGTTAGGCCACAGCTTGAATACTGTGTACAGTTCTGGTCACCACATTACAGGATGTAATTGCACTAGAGAGGGTACAGAGGAGATTTACGAGGACGTTGCCAGGACTGGAGAATTTTAGCTATGAGGAAAGATTGGATAGGCTGGGGTTGTTCTCTTTGGAACAGAGGAGGCTGAGGAGTGATTTAATTGATGAGTACAAAATTATGAGGGGCTTGATAGAGTGGATAGGAAGGACCTATTTCCCTTAGCAGAGAGGTCAATAACCAGGGGGCATAGATCTAAAGTGATTGGTAGAAGGATTAGACTGGAGCTGAGGAAAAACTTTTTCACCCAGAGGGTGGTAGAGGTCTGCAACTCACTGCCTGAAAGGGTGGTCGAGGCAGAAACCCTCAACTCATTTAAGAAGTACCTGGATGTGCACCTGAAGACCCGTGACCTATAAGGCTACGGACCAAGTGCTGGAAAGTGGGATTTGGCTGGATGGCTCATTTTCGGCCGGCGCGGAGACGATGGGCCAATGGCCTCCTTCGATGCCGTAAATTTTCTATGATTCTAACGGCATCTCAGACAGCAACGTCCTGATTTTCACGTTTAATTACGCATCTGCCCTCGCCTGTAGTTGCTGTGTGATTTGCGCATAAATAACGATGAGCGTCATTAGCCTCACTGTTATTTTGACAGCAAATTCTGGGCCAATCTCTCTGGAGCATCAAAAACCATAAAACAATAGTCAAAATTTGACTTGGCAGTCCCTGTGTTTCTAAATGCAAGTCTGTATTTTTTTAAACTTGTATTCAAGGTTATCCAGATAAAGGCCCTGTACTGACTCACTTTGTTGGATTCTGAATAAAATATTTGAGATTTTGCCAAACCAACTAGGCATGGATGTGGAAGAATGACAGTGGTTAGTTGACATAGATATACATAGAGGTTTATTATGGGAGAGAAAGGTGTTATTTGGAACTGAATGAAACGCAGAAACTTTGCAATACATCTGCCAATTAAGGCAAAGCATAAATATATGCATAAAGCACTGTTACAATTGTAATTAACAGCTGATAAGAAGTGCCATTTCAAGGTCATCTTTTCCTAGTAAAAACTTTGTGTAGTTTACAAATAATACTTATTTAATTAATTCATCATAAGAAGCATTTCGGGTTTCATATCAGGAAATCAATTAATTACAATCCAGCCCTAAAATTGTAAAAAATCAATATGCATGAAAAAATTATGCACACAAATGTCTGTTTTGACTTAATTAATTGTGATATGAATAAGATCAAAGAATAGAAAGTATTCTAATTTATGTTATGTGGCTATCCCTTTACTTCTTTAAATGTAATACATGAATATAAATCCCTCCATTATGTAGTGATATTAAAAGTACATGTTGCAGTTATATAAAATTTATTCCACTAAGCTTAAAGGAATACTCCAGAATACTGTTTTAAAAATGAGATGCAAAAACCTGTAATTATACTTAAATAAAAACTGCATAGTAGTACATCTGTATCTGCAAACGTTTGCAGTGTAATGATTCAGGCAGAATTGAATTCTGAAGCCCTGTGACGTGGTGAATCTTGACTTTCAAAAGGCTTTTGATAAAATTCCCCATAAAAGATTATTAATCAAACTCAGAGCTGTGGGGAATCAGAGTTAACCCTGGGAACGGATAAGAAACTGGCAGAAGGGTAGGAACCGAGTACTCGTTAAGAAGAATTATGTCAAGCGGGAGAGAGACAATGAGGGCATGCCTCAGGGCTAGAATGACTGCTGCTTCTAATTTACATAATTCAGAAACTCAATGCAAAGTGGTCAAATTTGAAGATGACAAAAAACTAGGACGGACAGTGGAATCGGAAGGGGCAGGCCAAAAATCGCAGATTGAGTTGGACAAAATATTTATGTGGGCAGAGTAATGGGAAATGAAATATAATGCAGACAAGTGGGAAGTGCTACCCATAGAAAGGAAAAATAGATCTGCATGCTGACTCCATGAATGGTGTTGAAAAGCTATGGATGAAGCTGAAAGAGACCTAGGAATCTGAGGAGATTTCAATGCTAAACATGTCCAACCAATGCAGAGCAGCAATCAATAAAGTCAACAGGATGTTGAACTACACAGCCAAACATTAGACCGTAAGTCAGAATAATCAAACTGTATAGTGCTCTGGTCAGACTGCATCTTGACTACTACATCCAGTTCTCAAGCACTGGAGGCACCACAGAGAAAAGCTACGCAGCTGAGTTATGGGTTGGAGTTATGTGAAAAGACTGGAGAAACGTGGGCTTATCAGTCTAGAAAAGAGGCATCTGAGAGAAGATTTTAGCGATATGTAAGATTGTTAAACATATAGAAACTCAGAATATTACTTAAATTAAGCTGTGGGAGTAGAACTAGGGGACACAGGTTCAAACTAGTAAAAGTTAATTTTAGGACTGATATCAGGAAATTCTTCTTCACAGAATGATCAACGTAAATTGGATGCTCCAATGGAGGTCCCTCTGGATGAATGAATTAAGATGGGCTGAATGGTCGTCTTCATCTGTAATTAACTAGTGATCTTGTGATCAAAGATTGCACCTGAAACATTAACTGTTCTTTTTTCTATAAGATAACAATTAATCTGTGGTGCATTTTCCAGTTTTTGTTTCAGATTTCTAGCATTTCTGGTTTTCTTTTGCCTGTAAATAAACATGTCCATGTTCTTTCTATTACTATTTCATCTCTGTTTGAAAAGTAATTGATATTCCATATGTAAATCAAGCCTACAGTAGTAACTGTCATTACTGCTCCTAGTAGGTCTGGAACAACATTTTCAATTCCTTCTTAATCCTGAAAACTTCAATTTGGTCACACAAGTCTGCTCTTTTCCAGAAATAAATAGCTAAATAAATACTTAAAGTGCTGATCCTGGATTCTTCTTCATTGCTCACTTCTGCCCTCTCAGGGGCAATAAAAGCAGTCTGATGATTAGGTCATCTGGTTGCCATGTCATCGTGCAACCACTTTTGAGTCCAGCCATGCTAGCAAGCTGCACAAATAACATTTCCCTTGGTAAACCTAAGATCATTTCAAACTGAGGTGCTGCTGGCACTTTATGTTTTGAAATAAAAGAGAGATAATTCAGGCAATATAGCTCTATCCTTTCAATGATTGCCAAGCCGTATGCGTACTTTGGGGGGAGGGGGGAAATCACCCTTTATAAAGTTACATTTGATTTAAAAAAGACATTTCAAAAAAAGGAGACAAGTGAATTAAGCCATTGTACCAAAATGATGCAAGGTTAAAGGTATACTGCAATCAAACCAGCAATTAAAATTCATGCCTCTGAAGGAAAGGATAATTTGGATGTTTTTCCTCAACTCAACATTATTTTGTCAAATATAATTGAGTTACAGCTTCAGGTACAACTTTGTGAAGAAAATCACAGAACTACTTTGAATTGACTACAACTAATTTAGTGATTGCTGTTAACCATAGCTTGCAACACTAAAATTGGCACAATCACGTAGACTGGGCTCTATTCTATGGTTCATACTAAATAACTGCATGCAAATGTTATCTTTCAAATAACAATGTTCATGCTTTGCATCGTACAGATGCAGCAATACAATAAGAATGTATAATAAGTTCATGGATTTATTCCGTTAGACATAAAATCTAAATTGAAGCAAAATGATTAAAACCTCAATTGGATGACGTTTGGTCGACAAAACTTTAAAAAGCAATAACAAGGAGAACAAAATACATTGATGCTTCATGTTGTTGTCTTATATTGTTTTAAAACACATACTTTAAGAGAACTACAACCATCAGGTGAAAGTGGCCTAATCTTTTCTAGATGTTGATCTGTTACTCTGAGTTCACCTATCTCTTAACAGATCTGCACAGCTCACAAATGATAGAATCAGGACAAATGGTATATGAAGTTTTATCAGTGGTATTTTTATTCCTTTATTTTGAGTCATGCAATTTATTCACCTAGCTGGAAAAACATCACTCTGCAACCAGAGAGGAAAACAATCGATTGTAATCAACTCACCTCATTTGGTGGCTCCTGGTCATTTCTCCATGACGCATCTGAACCTTTTTCTCTGTTTAAAAAAAAGTTTTCAATTTTTAAAAAAAGCATTGAATGTCACCGTTAAAAATACTGACTGTGTCTAAAATAAACTCTTTTCCTTATAACTCTTGACCAAATACCCATTATGTGGCCAAGAATTAAAGGTGAGGTTAGAAAAAAAACTTCTCTACAGAGGGTGGTTAGAATGTGAAATTCTCTGCTATAAAGGACTGCTGAAATATAAGTTCACAAATTATTTTAAAGGGAAATTACACAGTTGCTTGAAGAAGGGGAATGGGATTAGACTAGATTGTTCATGGAGTCAAACACAGGTACAGTCTTGATGGGCCAAAAGGCCTGTTTCTGTGCTGGAACAGTCAATGATTAAACTCCTTCAGGGTCATAATTTTTAAGCACATTAATTCCCAATTAGATACACAATAGATTAATATGTAACATATTCAACTGAAACCCTGTTGTCGTCTATACATATTTAGTGAACTATTGGTCTAAATTTGTGCAATGGAAAACAATACACAGAAGCACTACAATTACAAACAAGATTTACATAGGCAGTGAACACTTTTTCTACCAAGTATTATACCATTTAAAGAATCTGGGCCCAAATATTCCATTGCACCACAAACTGACTCACGAAACTATCTGTGGTGTAGCTTCACAAAGCTGAAGGGAAAAACACCTATCATTATATGCCATAAAGGTGGCAATCACCAACCTGACTGCTTTCTAATCCCCCGTTCCTTTAAATGATGAAAAGCTCTAAACAGTGGGGGTCCAAAAAGACTTAGGGTCCATGTACATGGATTATTAAAATGTCATGGATGAGAATCCCTACGTGGTCAGTTTTCAGTAAAATATTAAAATGTCTACGTGGCAAAGAAGCAGAATGCAAAATGGTTAGAAAGGGTTAATTAGTTAGTAACTGAGATTGATACAAGTGGCCTGGCCCTCCTGCTGGGCCATATGTTTGCTTAGTCAGCAGGCCTGCATTGTCTTATCAATGATAGGTCTTTGATGTGAGTCAAGGACTGGTCTGAATGTCTCCATGTTTATGGCAGATCAATATAGGTAACGAGCTTAGCCAAAGTTGAAAGACATTCCAGGTTGGGAGATAAGGAACAGAAGGAACAGGGAAGAACATTCTAAGTTGGAAAGTGAGGAAGTTATCCCCTTTGATGTCTAACAGCAGCATGATCAGCACATGGACGATTTATGATTGGCCGGAAATAATGTAACCTCGCATGGCAACCTATGCCCGGCTTATGATTGGTGTTGACCCTCGTTAAGTATGTTCCAACCCTATTGATTTGTATAAAAACGTGTGGATTTCTGTATGTTGTTGTTCTTGCTCTGCCAGCATAGAGGGACTCTATCAGGAGTCCAAATCAATGCTGCAGACTAAGAACCCTGCTATTAAAGATGTGTTGGACTTTAAAATGTATTCGACTTCAGTTATTACTGAACCAGACTGAGGGGAAAGAATCCGGATCGTCATGGACAGGTATAGAAAATAATCAAAAAGGCTAATGGAATGCTGGCCTTTACATTTAGAGGACTAGAATACAAGGAGGTAGAAGTTATGCTACAGCTACACAAAGCCCTGGTTAGACTACACCTGGAGTACTGCATTCAGTTCTGGACACCGCACCTTAGGAAAGATATATTGGCTTCGGAGGGAGTGCAGCGTAGATTTACTAGAACGATGCCTGGACTCCAAGGGTTAAATCATGAGGCGAAAATATACAAACTAGGTTTGCATTCGCTGGAATTTAGAAGATTATGGGGTGATTTGATCGAAGTTTTCAAGATATTAAGGGGAACTGATAGGGTGGATAGAGAGAAACTATTTCCGCTGGTTGGGGAGTATAAGACTAGGGGACATAGCCTAAAAATTAGAGCCAAGACTTTCAGGAGTGAAGTTAGGTAGGAATCACTTCTACACTTGAAAGGTGGGAGAAATCTGGAACTCTCTTCCACAAACAGCAGTTGATGCTAGCTCAATTGTTAATTTTAAGAACATAAGAACGTAAGGAATAGGAGCAGGAGTAGGCCATCCAGCCCCTCGTACCTGCTCCACCATTCAACAAGATCATGGCTGATCTTCTACCTCAATGCCATTTTCCTGCACCATCCCCATATTCCTTGATGCCTTTAATATCTAGAAATCTATCAATCTCTGTTTTGAATGTACTCAATGGCTGAGCCTCCACAGCCCTCTGGGGTAGAGAATTCCAAAGATTCACCACCCCCTGAGTGAAGAAATTTCTCCTCATCTCAGTCCTAAACGGCCTACTCCTTATTCTGAGACTGTGACTCCTGGTTCTAAACTCCCCAGCCAGGAGAAACATCCTCCTTGCATCTACCCTGTCGAGCCCTGTAAGAATTTTGTATGTTTCAATTAGATCACCTCTCATTCTTCTAAACTCTAGAGAATACAGGCCTAGTCTACTCAATCTCTCCTCATACGACAATCCCACCATCCCAGGAATCAGTCTGGTGAATCTTTGTTGCACTCCCTCTATGGCAGGCATATCCTCTCTTGGGTAAGGAGACCAAAATTGTACACAATACTCCAGGTGCGGTCTCATCAAGGCCCAATTGCAGCAAGACATCTTTACTCCTGTACTCAAATCCTCTTGTAATAAAGACCAACATACCATTTGCCTTCCTAATTGTTGCTGCACCTGCATGTTAGCTTTCAGTGACTCATGTACAAAGACACCCAGGTCTCTTTGAACATCAACATTTCCCAATCTCTCACCATTTAAAAAATACTCTGCATTTCTGTTTATCCTACCAAAGTGGATAACTTCACATTTTTCCACATTATATTCCATCTGCCATGTTCTTGCCCACTCACTTAGCCTGTCTATATCCCCTTGAAGCCTCTTTGCATCCTCCTCACAACTCACATTCCCACCTAGTTTTGTGTCATCAGCAAACTTGGAAATATTACATTTGGTCCCCTCATCCAAATCATTGATATTGATTGTGAATAGCTGGGACTGAAAGTCGATAAATCCCATAGACCTGATGATCTACATCCCAGGGTTTTGAAAGAGGTGGCTATAGAGGAAGTGGTTGCATTGTTTGTCATCTTCCAAAATTCTATAGATTCTGGAATGGTTCCTGCAGATTGGAGGGTAGCAATGTAACCCCACTATTTAAGAAAGGAGGTAGAGAGAAAACAGGAAACTACAGACCTATTAGCCTGACATCAGTAGTAGGGAAAATGCTAGAATCTATTATGAACAATGTGATAACAGGACACTTAGAAAATAATAATAGGATTTGGCAAAGTGCGGTACCCCACTAATCACAGTCTGCCAACCTGAAAAAGACCCGTTTATTCCTACTCCCTGTTTTCTGTCTGTTAACCAATTCTCAATCCATGCCAGTATATTACCCCCAATTCCATGTGCTCTTACTTTGTTCACCAACCTCCTGTGAGGGAACTTATCGAAAGCCTTCTGAAAATCCAAATACTCCACATCCACTGGTTCTCCCTTATCTATTCTACTAGTTACATTCTCAAAGAACTCAAATAGGTTTGTCAAACATGATATCCCTTTCATAAATCCATGCTGACTTTGCCAAATCCTATTATTATTTTCTAAGTGTCCTGTTATCACATTGTTCATAATAGATTCTAGCATTTTCCCTACTACTGATGTCAGGCTAATAGGTCTGTAGTTTCCTGTTTTCTCTCTACCTCCTTTCTCAAATAGTGGGGTTACATTGCTACCCTCCAATCTGCAGGAACCATTCCAGAATCTATAGAATTTTGGAAGATGACAAACAATGCAACCACTTCCTCTATAGCCACCTCTTTCAAAACCCTGGGATGTAGATCATCAGGTCTATGGGATTTATCGACTTTCAGTCCCATTAATTTTTCTAGTACTATTTCTTTTAATAATACTAATTTCTTTCAGTTCCTCATTCTCGCCAGACCCTTGGTTCTCTAGTATTTCTGGGAGGTTTTTTGTGTCTTCTTGCATGAAGTCAGACACAAAGGGAGTGATTTTAACCCCCAAGAACGGGCGGGTGGGAGTTGAAAATAGTTATTTTTTTGGGTCGTAACCGCAAAATTTTCAGACTTTGCATTCTCAGTGGGAAGCCTGTACTTTTACGTGCCAACGTTAAACCCGGAAATAAAGCCAGGTTGTGGTCGCGACCCAAAAAACAACTATTTTCAACTCCCACCCGCCCCCAACCCACCTGTTCTTGGGGGTTGAAATCACCTGCCATTTCCTTATTCCCCATTATAAATTCTCCCGTTTCTGCCTGTAAGGGACCCACATTTGCCTTCGCCAGTCTTTTCCTTCTTACATACCTATAGAAGTTTTTACTGTCTGTTTTTATGTTTCTCGCTAGTTTACTCTCATATGCTATTTTCCCTTTCTTGATTAATTTCTTGGTCCTCCTTTGCTGAATTCTAAAATGCTCCCAATCCTCAGGCTTACTGCTTTATCTGGCAACTTTATATGCCCCTTTCATTGATTTAATATTATCTTTAATTTCTCGTTAGCCACGGTTGGACCACTTTTCCTGTTGGGTTTTTGAGCCTTAAAAGGAATATATATTTGTTGCAAATTATGTATTAATTCTTTAAATGCTAGCCATTGCCTGTCTACCGTCATACCTTTTAATGTAGATCTGATCTGAGCTTGATAAATTTTTGTTAACCACAGGTATTAAGGGATATGGGGCTAAGGTGGGTATATGGAGTTAGGTCACAGGTCAGCCATGATCTCATTGAATGGCAGAACAGGCTCGAGGGGCTAAATGGCCTACTCCTGTTCCAATGTTCCTTCTCACTGTGGTTTTACCAGAAATTACCTTGCCACTGGCTCTGCTTCTTTCCATGTCAAAGTAGATGTAGAGAGTCCCGTTCCCCAAACTTGGAGATGCCCCAGCACTATGCGTATAGAATTTATATTTTACTTTACATTTTAATTTAAGTTTCAATTTACAGAAGAACATAGAAATGTTTAGGAGCAGGAAAAGCCCCAGGCCTTTCTGGTTGATTACAATCTCAACTTCACACCATCTCTCAATCCCTTCTTTCTCCAGAAACACATCTTAGTATCCCTTTATTATCTCAATCAGTTAACTTTCCCAAGTAAATTATTCCATGTCTATTACCCTTTATATGAAGTAGTTTTCCCTCAATTTACTTCTTTTGATCAGCTGGGTCTGGCATGCAGAAACCACCGTGTTTAATAGTCTCCAAATCACTTCAAACTCTGCTTTCCAAAGTGGACATTCCCCAATTTTGTTAACCATTCCTCATAACAATGGCACTCCTTTAGTTTGGATTGTGGGAGATTATCATCCCTGTGGCAGAATTGTAGAAACCAACAAAAAACTGGGTCGATGATTCTGCTGCTGGTATAAAGGTGCTAGATTTCGCAGTGTAAACACAGATTTAGATTGCCAAGACCTCCCCAATGCTATGCTCTTTCAAAGGCAAAAGTATTGTTTGATGCACGATGGTCATGGCTTTCCAAGTGCTGCTCCCCCAGGACTACTTTATACGTAATACAAAAGTAAAAGCAGCCTAGCCCCCCTTTGCCTGGGTGGCTGGCACAAAACAATTGGTGTCATAGTTAATAGTTTTGTAAATACCCCAGTGAAAAATGTGCGAGTTGAAGTACTGTTTGCTGTGCTAGACCATTAACATTTATGTATGCCTATTCCCAGAGGTTATTGGGGGGCAATCAACACATATTTTCCAGGTTAAATCCAAAGTACCCATGTGCCATTTCAAAAGTGTTTCTTACAAATTTAAAATGTTATACGCAGGATTATGCAGTATTAAAATGCTCAAATGTATAACTTTTCTAAACTATCTAGCTTGCTATCACTTTCCCCTTAAGGTTCTACGGTCTTGCAAACAAGCAGTAGAGTAGTTTTCTGGACGACTTCTCATCCGATCATACTACAGTGTATAGTTCACAAAAATAATATTGCAGTCTGTACATTTTTGCTATTTTAAAACTAATAGTTATTTAGCTTGGATGCCAGGAGGTGGGAGTCCATGAAGCTGCCCCCGCCCAGCGTTTGCACGACTAAATCTGTCTTCCTTACCTCAATAGCAGAATTATGGGCCCAGTTTTTTTATGGGTCTTCATTTCTCTTCCGAGGACAAGGGATCTGGACCTAGTTCTGTTATGCTAGGAGTTGGCTTACAGGTGCCACTATCCTCGAATTAAACCTAAACAAATGCCAATACATAAGTGGCATATGTTCTCTCCTTCCTCAGGTTTCTTAACAAGCACTTTTCCTGTATCAGGTGGCCTGTGAATGGCAGAGTTATTACTAGCCTATTTAATCTGGAGATTGTTAAATTAATGCTGTTATTAAATTTTACAAGGCTTTATATATCCAAATTCTACTACCAAACTGCGCAGAACATAAATTGAGTTTCACGCCAGGTTTTTGTTAGTGTGCGATGTCAGGGACCTCCCAGAGCAGAAATGCGTGATTCCCAGCTACAAAATGCCATCCATCACCATCAAATAAAACTTGTGGACTCCTATCATACAACTATGGACAAAACAGCATCGGGTCCATCCAGACATGGCGCATTGTTACACACTGTCAGCCTGTGCCCCCTGTAGTCACACAATCTTTTCGGGGAGATGAGAAAAAGTCACAGTCTATTTTAATACCATTTATCATCACTACACATTTTAGAGTGCTAAACTAAAGTGTGATACACTAAAGTAATGGTTAGCATTGTTTGAAAATGGCCAGCTTACACCCACAGCAAGGAACTAATCTTCAACGAGAAATTCCTTAGTATTTTTTTAAAATCAAATTCCAACGGCATCCTTCTACCTTCACTGAAATAAAAGGTGAAAAGGACCAATCAAACATAAAAATGACTGATCCATTTGCTTTTTGATCGACCTTCTCCATGGTCTAATTTAAGTTGAAGTAAAGATGATTTCATAACATCTTGGTTTTTCCAAATGCAATACAAAATCTGAAGTCCCCAATCAAATTTTCAACATTTTCAAAAATTATTAGACAGGGTTTGAAAATACTTGCTGGAAATTTTCACTCAAATACAGGCCCTTGCTGCAATTCCAATAAATGTACACTCAACCCCTTCCAGTATTAACCACCCATAACTTGATCCATATATTCCACCACTTCCCACCAAATGCAACTAGAATCCCCCCCATTTAGTTTTGAACTTGTACTTCCTCAAGATTCTACGCAGTGTATATGAAACTAAAGGAGGAATAGAAAAATGGAAGAAAATTAAAAGGCCAGAAATTAGTGGTGAAGTAAGAGATGCAAAACAAATTGGAAATAATTACAAAAATTAATGATACAAAATATATATTTATATCAAATTATTGTAATGAGAAAAAAAATAGGGAAACAAAGGAAATTTGAATGTTTGAGTCATGTTAAATTCACAAGTGGATACCACAGACTATCAAGATAACACCACCATGGACCAATATTTATCACAGATGTAAGACTTCAATCATTATGTTAGGTGTTCTGAAGCCATTTACAGCACGACTGATATAGTATTGTAACCGTTGTGTTTTGCTACTGATTTCACCCTGATCATTAATGTGGCAATATCCCGGTCATAGCGAGTTAATGCATTTTGAGAAGTAATTGAATGTTCAGCTGTTAGGACAGTCATGTTTTTGTAATGAAGGGAACAGACGTCCTTGAGACACTTTGAAGCAGCGACGTTCATATTAACATTCATGAAACTCACCACTTCTACAGAACGAAGGCTAATGAATTATTCACCTTCCTAAGAAGGCCTTTCCAGATTTAAAAAAATGAACACCCCATTAGTGCAAAAGATGTGAAGAGAGGATTTTAACTACTTTCTAAGCTCTCTCTCCAATTATTTTTAGATCCTCGACATCAATGCTGCTCGTCAAAACCACGCATGTGAGTTCTGGTTTAGCCCCTGATTAACGATATTATGAACCGAATGGTTGATAATTCCAGTGAAATCCAGTCCTCCATATACTGTACAATCCCTTTAAGTTTTCAAAAAAAGATATTTACAGAGGTTTCAAGCCATTTGCTTGGAAATTTTTAATTTTTTTCATCTGTCTGAATTGAGCATATTATTCCTAGTTGTTCATCTGCAGGTATGAACTGGTGGCAGCAGGAATGCTGCTGTGGGTGCGGTGCACCAAAGGAGTGTTGAATTTAAGGAAAACCACAGCAAGCAAGAAAAAAAATTCACTAGCTCAATGCACAAAAGCTGCACTGCAAACATACATGGGGAATATGGACTGTTTGCACACCATTACAAAAAAAAATAAAGAACACACATATACTAGCCCACTTTGGAGAATTTTACCTTAATCTAAAAAAGACAGCCTTTCTCTAACAACCAGGACAGAAGTTGCTTCTCCCTGCCACATTTCTGCTGCCTCGACTGACATCCAAGGGGAGAATTTTAACCCCCAAGGACAGGTGGGTTGGGGGGAGGGAGGGAAGGCAGAAATTGTAAAAATGTCAAACCTGACCCCAACTTGCCTCCAACCTGTCCACTTCAGGTTTTAACCCAGGGGGCGGGGGTCGGGCGACCAACCCACTCTCTCAGGAGGCGGGTCGGTCACTGAAATCTCTAAAGGAGACTGCGAGGCTCCATTTTAACATCACTTTTATTTTTAACTCATGGAGGCCAGGATTCCCAGGGCTCGTGATTCTCGCCTGGTAAAAGGAGACGAGAAGGCCCAGATCAGCAGGTGAGTGCCTTTATTGAACTGCTTGAGGGCCAGGAGGAGCAGGAGTGTTTCCTCCAGGCCCAACAGACTCACCTGCTGTGATCAGACGCCCCCCACCACCCCCCCACAAATGACCAACCTACACCCCTCCCGTTTATGTTGGCATTTGCTCCCCAGCTGCTTTCCCGCCCAACAGGCCAGCAGCCAGCCTGTCAATCTGGCTGGCCGTCGTGCAGGAAACCTTAGGAGAAAACTTAAAAGACGCCCTGCAATTAAATTCTGCAGAACATCCTGGAAGCCCATACTTCCAGGTTTCCAGTCCGGAAATCCTCCCCCCCACCCGCTCTCTTCATGGCTCCAAGTTAAAATCCAGTCCCTGGTGCCTGTGTGAATTTTAAAAAGCCTCTCTTCAAAGACTAGCAGAGATCAAAGAAATTTATCGACACCAAGATGCTAGATGTCTCCTGTATGACCAAACATTGGTAACAAATGGGCCAGTGTTTGAGAACTCCAAAACAACAGACAATCCTATATTTAAAACAACTCTTGGCTGCCAATTCAGCATCAGACTTTCTGGAGCAGCTAAGCACTTTTAGACAAGCTTTTGTTCAAAATGCATTTTAAGGCAGCTCACAGGTCCTATTCATGGCAAAAATGGCCAGTGATAGAGAAGTGCAGCAGTCAATCCTCATTTGATGGCTGATGGAGGCATTGTTGCATGAGATGGGCACAGGTGGTTGCCCTGTTTGCCACTCCTGCACACCTTCCCCAGAGGACAGCTGAGCAGCTCAATACTGTACGTATACCTGCAAGTAATGGAAATTGATACAGAAAGAAGATCTTAAGTAAGCTGACAAGGTGAGACTATACAACTGTTTCTTGATTCCATTGGAGGCGGCCACTCTGGGCAACCTTGCCTATAAGGGCATCAAGGGGATAAGAGAAGCCACAGCCACAGGACTCCTGCTCATACCATTCAGTTTTTATGTCTTGCCCCTCTTCTCCCACACATGCATACATACAACCCTACAAATAGCATATACAGCTAGTATCTTGTAATGTGAGCTATGTTGCGAGGTGTTTCTCGGAGGCAGCATGGTAACATTAATGACTTTTATGAGCCATTGTAGGTCTGGAACTACAGTCTGCTGGTAGGTCAGACAAGAAAGACAACACCTCATAGCACCTTGTGCCCCAGTCACCAAAGTTTGCAAGCACCAGCCAACCTGTTCCCATCCCAGAGAGTGCAGATGGTGAGCTGGAAGCAGCATCTTCGGCTACGTCACAAGACGCTGGTCAGCAGTGTGGTGACACGGAGTAGCCGTGACACACTCCTGTTGCTAGTATTACAAGTTATTTCTGTCTGTTTCAATTGGAACTTCAACCAGATTCCCTTCAACACATGATTAAAATGGGCATTAAAATATTGAAATGAAATGGGCTTGCTAAAGGCTTTCATCAGTATGCCTGCATGCTTAATAAGTCTCCCATTCAAAAGAAATGGAAGTAACTGATGTACAGCCACAATAGTAATATGCAAGCAGTGCATTTTCATCCAGGACTAGGCCGGATCAGTAACAACATCATTTCCATTGAACAGAATCTCACCAGCGGTAGTAATACGACCTATTGTGTCATACATTGTGCCTTGTACTGTCTTGGGAAGCCAATTCCTTCCAGCCAATTCTCAAGCATATTCTAAGTCTCTTCACGTATCTGAGCTATTTTTTTTCAAGTAACCTTTGGTAAGCTGATCCTGTCAAAGTACTGGGTTATATATGGTATAGTGCCATTTTTGTATTACTGTGTATTCTGACTGGGTTTTGCACTGTTGACACAAATAATTCCTTCTGAATTGGGAAAGACCAAAAGATAAGAGTTTTAAAATCAAGCAACTGGCAAGCACTGGAAGCAGCAGCTTCGGATATGTCACAAGACGCTGGTCAGCAGTGTGGTGACACGGAGTAGCCGTGACACACTCCTGTTGCTAGTATTACAAGTTATTTCTGTCTGTTTCAATTGGAACTTCAACCAGATTCCCTTCAACACATTTACCACTGGCAAATATAAAAAGTGGTAGGTTGAATAATATTCAGGCAAACTAATACTATTTCTGAACACATAGGGAAAGGGCCAGTAAAAACCATTAGAGTGTTTGAGTCGTAACTGGATATATTGTACATATTTTATTTCCATAGATCTGACCCTATCTGAGCTCTATAGCTGAAAGATAATATGGATGTTGTATATTAACTTCTAATGTAAACTTCCTTTTGTGAGGGGGGTTATACAGCTAATAAGCATCACTGGCATGAATTCAGTTTATTACCATATATGCACACTTTCAATAGGCAGTACCAATCAAAAAATTGAATTTTTTTTTATTCGTTCATGGGATGTGGGCGTCGCTGGCAAGGCCAGCATTGATTGCCCATTCCTAATTGCCCTTGAGAAGGTGGTGGTGAGCCATCTTCTTGAACCGTTGAAGTCTGTGTGGTGAAGGTTCTCCCAAAGTGCTGTTAGGTAGAGTTCCAGGATTTTGACCCAGTGACGATGAAGGAACGGTGATATATTTCCAAGTCGGGATGGTGTGTGACTTAGAGGGGAACGTGCAGGCGGTGTTGTTCCCATGTGCCTGCTGCCCCTGTCCTTCTAGGTGGTAGAGGTCGTGGGTTTAGGAGGTACTGTCGAAGAAGCCTTGGCAAGTTGCTGCAGTGCATCCTGTTGTCTGGTACACACTGCAGCCACGGTGCGCCGGTGGTGAAGGGAGTGAATGTTTAGGGTGGTGGATAGGGTGCCAATCAAGCGGGCTGCTTTGTACTGGATGGTATCAAGCTTCTTGAGTGTTGTTGGAGATGCACTCATCCAGGCAAGTGGAGAGTATTCCATCACACTCCTGACTTGTGCCTTGTAGATGGTGGAAAGGCTTTGGAGAGTCAGGTGTGTCACTTGCCACAGAATACCCAGCCTCTGACCTGCTCTTGTAGCCACAGTATTTATGTGGCTGGTCCAGTTAAGTTTCTAGTCAATGGTGACCCCCAGGATGTTGATGGTGGGGGATTCGGTGATGGTAATGGAATGTCAAGGGGGGGTGGTTAGATTCTCTCTTGTTGGAGATGGTCATTGCCTGGCACGAATGTTACTTGCCACTTATCAGCCCAAGCCTGGATGTTGTCCAGGTCTTGCTGCATGCAGGCACGGACTGCTTCATTATCTGAATGGTTGTGAATGGAACTGAACACCGTGCAATCATCAGCGAACATCCCCATTTCTGACCTTATGATGGAGGGAAGGTCACTGATTAAGCAGCTGAAGATGATTGGGCCTAGGACACTGCCCTGAGGAACTCATGCAGCAATGTCCTGGGGCTGAAGTGATTGGCCTCCAACAACCACTACCATCTTCCTTTGTGTTAGGCGTGACTCCCCGATTCCCATTGACTTCAATTTTACTAGGGCTCCTTGGTGCCACACTCGGTCAAATGCTGCCTTAATGTCAAGGGCAGTTACTCTCACCTCACCTCTGGAATTCAGCTCTTTTGTCCATGTTTGGACCAAGTCTGTAATGAGGTCTGGAGCCGAGTGGACCTGGCGGAACCCAAACTGAGCATCGGTGAGCAGGTTATTGGTGAGTAACTGCCGCTTGATAGCACTGTCGATGACACCTTCCATCACTTTGCTGATCAATTGCTGAGAGTAGACTGATGGGGCAGTAATTGGCCGGATTGGATTTGTCCTGCTTTTTGTGGACAGGGCATACCTGGGCAATTTTCCACATTGTCAGATAGATGCCAGTGTTGTAGTGTACTGGAACAATTACTTATGATTCTACCTGTGCGACTCTTGCTTTCTTCAAGTTATTTTTTAATACTGGAATTCTTTGAGGAGGTAACTAAGCTGCTGCACAAGGCTAATCCAGTAGATGTAGTTTATGTGTGTTTTTAAAAGGCATCCAATGGCGTTCCTGTGAAACTAGCAGGGAAGGTTAAGGCTCGGAATAAATGTCAAAGTGCCTAGATTGACTGAAAATTGGCTTCGCAACAGAAGACGGAGGCTGGTGATAAATGGAAAATGTGTGCCCAGGAAAAGTCATCACTGGCTTTCTGCAAAAAAACCATCCTGGGACACCTATGACTCACAATGTTAATTGTATGATTTATATAAATTAGCGTTACTTGTATTCAGGTGGCAGGTATCAATTGAGGATTCTCTTGTTTCCTTTGTATAGGGCGCGTGTGTGAGAGAGAGAGAGAGCTCTCTGAGTAAAGGTTTAGAAGCTACTAAAGATCAGGCTCTTGTATTCTATCCTTCATGACATGGTTATCCAATTTTAACACACAATACTTGTGATTTATATGGAGCTGAAGGTTTTTTTAATTATTCAATTCATTACATCTATAATATATTGGAAATCTTATTTCTATGCACCACGACTTCCTGTTCTCATGTTTTTGTCACACTTTCTGCATCAAATTTTAACATTAAATTCCTATGTTCACATTTATAATGGAAAACATCAAAGTCACAGAGAATGTTACGGCAATTTGGTCAGATGGTCTTGGTGCTGAGGGCAGAGAAGGCCACATTAAAGGAATTCAAAAAGGGAGAGTTGAGTAAAGACTTTGAAGAGGAAAGGGGCATGAGATATGAGGTGAGACCACTGCTTTTCTTGATATATATTAATGACTTGGATGTATAGGGCCCAATTTCAAAATCTGCAGATGACACAAAATTTGGAAGGGTAGTAAACAGTGAGGAGGATAGTGATAGACTTCTTCAAGAGGATATAGATAGGCTGGTAGCATGGGCGGACACGTGGCAGATAAAATTTAACGCAGAAAAATGCGAAGTGATACATTTCGATAGGAAGAATTGAGGAGAGGCAATATTACTAGAGGGCACAACTCTAAAAGGGTACAGGAACAAAGAGATCTGGGGGGATATGTGCACAAATCGTTGAAGATGGCAGGGCAGGTTGAGAAAGCGATTAAAAAAGCATACGGCATCCTGGGCTTTATAAATAGAGGCACAGAGTCCAAAAGTGTGGAAGTCATGATGAACCTTTATAAAACACTGGTTTGGCCACAACTGGAGTATTGTGTCTAGTTCTGGGCAGCAAACTTCAGGAAAGATGTGAAGGCCTTAGAAAGGGTGCAGAAGAGATTTACTAGAATGATTCCATGGATGAGGGATTTTAGTTATATGGATAGGCTGGAGAAGCTGGGGTTGTTCTCCTTGGAACAGAGACGGTTGCGAGGAGTTTTGACCGAGGTATTCAAAATCATGAAGGGGCTAGACAGAGTAGATAGAGAGAAACTGTTCCCATTGGTGGAAGGGTCAAGGACCAGAGGGCATAGATTTAAAGTGATTGGCAAAAGAACCAAAGGTGACATGAGGAAAAGCTTTTTTGCACAGCAAGTGATTAGGATCGGGAATGCACTGCCCGAGGGGGTGGTGGAGGCAGATTCAATCATGGCCTTCAAAAGGAAACTGGGTAAGTACTTGAAAGGAAAAAAATTGCCAGGCTACGGGGAAAGGGTGGGGCAGTGGACTAGCTGGACTACTCTTGCATAGAGCCAGCGCAGACTCGATGGGCTTCCTTGCAGTAACCTTTCTATGATTCTATGTGATAGTTGCAGAGGACGGAAAGGTTCAAGCGTAGGCAACTTGATGATAGGAGTTGAAGGGGAGGAGAGCAGTGCCTGTGATAAGAAAGCTATTTACATTGTTAGTGTAATAGGTATGTTACCAAACTACTAATGCAGAGGCCTGGACTAATAATCCAGAGAATCTGAATTCAAATCCCACCATGGCAGTTTGAGGATTTGAATTCAGTTTTAAAAATTTTTTAAAAGCTGTTGTTATCAGTAAAAGTGACCATGATGGATTGTCATAATAACCTAGCTGGTTCACTGATGTCCTTTAGGGAAGGAAACCTGACATCTTTACCTGGCCTATATGTGACTCCAGTCCCACACAAATGTGGTTGACTCTTAACTGCCCTCTGAAGTGACCTAGCAAGCCACTCAGTTGTATCAAACTGCAAGAAAGAATACTGCATGGACTGAAGTGGTTCAAGAATACGGCCCGACACCACCTTCTCAGGGCCACTAGGGATGGGCAATAAATGCCAGCCTTGCCAGCGATACCTACATGCCAAGAATTATTAAAAAGTGAACACTGAGCAAAAAGAGGTAGCTAAGCAATCAAGATTTGGATGTGGAAAGGATCTCAAAGAGGAGGTGGTGTCATAGAGGAGATAAGCCTGGTGGAGTCTGGGAGAGAGATGGGGCGTGGGTAAGAGATGTAGCTAACTGATCGGGCTGACAGGAAATACACTAGTGGAAGAAAACAGATTCAGCAGGGGAAGAAAGAAGAAAGACTTGGATTTATATAACACCTTCCACAACCTCACAATGTCCCAAACCTCTTTACAGCCAATGAAGTACTTTTTTATTTGCAGCGTAGTGACTGTTTTAATGTAGGAAACGCAATAGCCGATTTCTGAATGGCAAGCTCCCACAAACAGCAATGACCAGCTTATCTGTTTTAGGTGTTGGTTGTGGGATAAATGTTGGCCAAGACACTGGGAGAACTCCCCTGCTAGTGGAATTTTTTTTTTATTCGTTCATGGGATGTGGGCATCGCTGGTGAGGCCAGCATTTATTGCCCTTCCCTAATTGCCCTTGAGAAGGTGGTGGTGAGCCGCCTTCTTGAACCGCTGCAGTCCGTGTGGTGAAGGTTCTCCCACAGTGCTGTTAGGAGAGTGGCACAGATGATTTTCTTAGAAGAAAAAGAGTCATGACTGCTGCCTGGAAAGCAGGCATTGACTTATACGATCTGGTGTTCCTGATCACTGATCAGTAGAACCCCCTTCTGTTCATATAAGCTGTGAGATTGTATCTAGGGATCTGGATGGTGATGGCCATCATTGGCCCTCTCAGCTTTGGGGAATTCAGCAATACAATGAAATTGGGCAGTGCTCTTAAATGCTGCTGTTGCTGGTCAGTGGGAAAGGTAATGAATGAGTTTGTCCTGCTGAACAATGTATCAGTCACTTGTTTGATACATTAGTGTAATGTAAATTGGAATATAGTGCAGATATCTCCCATTGGAGACTGGAAGGAAAAGGGGACATGGTTCAGGGTGGTGTGACCTTTAATGTCACTGGCAATGTCATTTAGAAGGTCTAGGTTATCTGCAGATGTTTGCTGCAGATAACACAAGCCTAACTGTCTCTCTGATCAATCTGAGCCTGCGAAGGAAGTTTTCCTCTGACTCTGCCAGGTAGCTGTGCCTCGGTCTGTAGATATTGCTGTTTAGGTAATGTCAGGTGCAAGAGGTTCACCTCCAGCACAATCAGATGCCTTCTTCAGCCTTCCCCCTTTTCCATCAAACTTAAGGAAAGTGGACCACTGAATTCAATACCCATAACTTTCAACTTAATTATAGCAAGCACTAACGGAGCAGTCCAGTTTTAAGAAAACACTTCTGGAAAGGTCACACCACGACAGACCTTTAATGCTCATTATAAATGGGCTAGCTCAGTGCAGGCTAACTGCGTAAACAGGATTTCCAATGTGCAGCAAACTCTTCACTCAATTCTGTGCAATAGCAATGAACACCAATAGACAATCAAGCATGGAATTGTGCATGCTGCACTGACGAGCAGGGAGTTGGTGAGTTCAGAATCTGAAGTTGCCTGTATTTATTTTGTCACCCTTTTTGAATACTGGCAACATGTTAGACTGTTTTCAATCTACTGGTACTTCCCCAGTGTCCAGTGACTCCCTCATAATGATTGTCAATGCCTCACAAATCTCCTCCCTGGTCTCTTAGCCCTTTGGATACGTGGCTGGAGATTTACATGTTTTGAGCTGTTTTGGTCTGTCTAGGACTGCCATATCATCATTTATTTTGTCTATTTCTGTTCGTGGAAGCATATCTTCCTTTGCAAATACTTGGAGAAAGTAAGCATCCAGAATATTTACTATCTTGTGCTCAACCTCTTTAAACCTGTTTGCATCTTTTATAGTTTTCATCTCTTCGCTGACTGCCCTCTAACTGCTGAAGTGCTGAATGATTTCCTTACTGTTATGTTTTGCCTCTGCAGCTATTCTTTCTTCTAGGTAAACGAAACCAAGAACACTCAAAAGTGGAACTGTATCCCATCTTCCTTTCATCTGTCAGTATGTATGGAGCACCTGTTGAAATGCACTGACATCCACTGCTATAACCAATAAAATGCTCTCCTGCAATTTTATTTAGTACAGCTAAAATACATCTCAAAAACCAGTTTATTTCAGAAAACCTGACACTTCTCCATATGAACAAATCTGCTAATGCTCCCAATTCATGTTGCTTGCTCTCTATTTCTATTTTGAAGGTATAGTCAGCTTCAGAGCTCTCATCACAACTTTTCAGAAATATTTGTTTTGTTCCACCCATCAATTACAGTGTACCATGCAACAGTAAGTCTCTAGACATTAAATCTCTCAAGGACTAATATAATATATTCTTATACAAAAAATAATTAAAATATTAACATTTTCTGCATTGTCATTTCCGATTATTGTTTACAAGTGATGTGAATGTAAATGTGAACAATGACAAAACTTTATTAAGAAAATAGACTTCATAGTGCAATAGTAACAGCAGATAAAAGGTTCCTCAGTTAAATTATTAAAAATGAATTATGAGCCTGACTAATCCAATTCAATGGCTCTAGTTGCTTTCTTCAGTTAGTCAGAGCTGATAAATACACAAATACAAAGGTGAATCATGTAAGTTTGGTTATTTCAAACTTAGTAATGTTCCGTTATTTCAAACTTAGTAATGTTCATCGTCTACACCCACTTTTTAAAACTCTAATTGTGTTGCTTATAATGGGGCTTACTTCTTCTGGTGGAAATGTCAGTCACCACCTTCACGGCCCTCCTGTGCATGTACTTTTGCTTGCTAAAATACAGGTAAAACTGATGAATACAGAAATCATACCTCTTGATAGTAACAAAAATCTACAGTTTAAATACAAAATGTAGTTACCCGTTCAGGGAGATGGCACTATTTACTATGGGATTCTAGTCCCAGTAGATCGAAATTAACAATGTCTTTTTCAAACTAAGAAATCTAAATGAAGAGTCCAAGACCGATGGTGGAGGACACCACCAAGTTGAAAAGAGTACAAAATTTAGCCAGTTTTTCCAAGAGGTCGTGGTTAAGCTACACCAAGCAAATTGTAAGAGGAAAGGGAAGATGAAAAGAGGCAAAGAACTCCTCGGTTTTGATATCCTTGTAATGAATGGCTTATAGCAGGAAATGCATCTTGATTTCAACACATTGGCCTCGATATTAACACCCCCACGATGGGCGGGAGGGGGTCGGGGGGTTAAATACGGGGAATGCGTCCCCAACCCCCCTCACACGCACCCACCACCTTTTTTACATAGAGAGGCAGGACACTTAATTAACATTTTTAAATCGGGCCCTCACAATGCAATTGGGAGCCCAGTTTAAAATTCACTACTGCTGTGCGAGTTTCCCAGTGGTCGGGAAACCAGGCAGTGAAAGGAAGGTGGGAGCTGCCAGCTCCACAAGATAAGTATCTTTTTCAGCACTCCTCGTAGGCCAGAAGGAACAGGAGTGCTCTCCCTCAGCCCCTCAAGGAAGCCTTCGGCCTCCCCCCTCCCCCTCGCCTATCACAGCCTCTCTCTTTTCCACCCCTCCTCCCCCAGCAGATCGCAGCCTCTCTCTCCCTGGCTGCAGCCACCTGCTGCTGGTACCCGGGTAACTATAGGCTCATTAGTTTGATATCAGTAATAGGAAAGATGCTTGAAAGAATCATTAGGATGATTACTTAGATACAGAGGGACATACTGGGGACACCCAACATGGCTTCAAAAAAAGGTCACGTCTAAAAAAATTTGATTATATTTTTTGAAGTCACCAAGATGAGGGAAGCCCAGTAGACATTGTCTACTTAGACTTCCATAAAGCTTTCAACAAGGTACCGCACAAGAGGCTCCTCTACAAGATTGAAGCCTCCGGTATTAGTGATAACATATTGAGCTGGATTGAGAATGGGCTGGAAGGACGTAGGTAGAAAGTAGTTAGAGATGGATTTGAATCTGTTTGGAGACCAGTCACCAACAGTATCCCGCACGGATCGGTGTTGGGACCATTGCTGTTTACTATTTTTATTAATGATCTAGATGTAGGTGTTGGGGGTGCAATTTGCAAATTTGCAGATGATATCAAGATCTGTGCGAGTGTCAGGACTGTAGACGACGCTTGATTGCTTCACATGGATCTTGATGTGTTGGGGGACTGGGCTCGAGGCTGGCAAATGATGTTTAATTTGGAGAAGCACAGTGTTATGCACATGGATAGGACAAATGCTCAACATACATACACCCTTTCGGAGTAAAGCATTAAAGCAGGTGGAGAAAGAAAGAGATCTGGGTGTTCTAGTGCATAGATCTCGAAGGGTTCGTGCACAATGCCGTGAAGCAATAGCTAGAGCAAATAGGGTGTTGAGGTGCATTTATAGGACAATTGATTATAAGACAACGCATACTATTTTGTCCTTGGTCAGGCCTCATTTGCAACACTCTATCCAGTTTTGGTCTCCTCACATGGTGGGTGATATTGAGGCTTTGGAAAGGGTGCAGAGGAGGGCCACTAGACTAATTCCCAGCTTAAAGCATCATAGTGATCAAGATAGGCTAAAAGAGCTGGGCCTCTACACTTTAGAGAACCATTGACTTAGGGGTGATCTGATATAAATTTTATAAATCTTATAAATTTCAAAATAGCTCTTCTCTGGACTTGTGAGGGACATGAAGAAATTTAACGAAATAAGATTCCCTTTGCCCTGTAATGAATCATAGAGGAAAAAAAAGATTTGGGGTAATTTAGAAAAGATAGGCAAAATTGAAAAGGTGTGTGTGTGGGGGGGGGGGGGGGGGAGGGGCTGTAGCCCTGATAATAAAGGATGAGATAAAGACAGAACTGAGAAAGGATCTTAGCTCAGAAAATCAGGATGTAGAATCAGTATGGGTGGAGCTAAGAAAATACAAGGGACAGAAAACACTGGTGGGAGTAGTTTACAAGCCACCTAACAGTAGATATAGTGTTGGACAGAGGATAAATCAGGGAATTAGAGGGGCACACAGAACAAGGGTAATGCAATAATCATGGGGGACTTTAATCTTTATATAGATTGGGCAAGCCAAATTGGCAAAAGCAGTTTGGAGGGCAAGTTCATGGAATGCATCTGAGACAGTTTTCTAGGACAATATGTCAAGGAACCAACGAGGGTACAGGTTATTTTAAATCTAGTATTGTGTAATGAAACAAGATTAACTAGTAATCATATAATAAAGGATCCTCAGGGGAAGAGTGATCATAATATGATGGAATATCATATTGAGTTTGAGAGTGATATAGTTAAGTCCGAAAGTAGGGTCATAAATTTAAACAAGGCCAATTATATGGGACTGAGGGGCGAGTTGGTTAAGGTAGATTGGGAAATTAGATTTGAACATACGTTGGTAGATAAGCAATGGCAAAGATTTAAGGAAATAATTCAAAATTCCCAATGCATATACATACCCTGGAGGAATAAAACCTCCACAAGAAAAGTGATCCAACTGTGCCTAACTTTAGTATAGTATTAGCTAAAAGAGGCTTACAATGTTGCCAAGTTGAGCAAACTAGGCAGAAGGCAAGCGAGTCGCCGGACAGATTGTGGCCGGTATACGTGAAAGCGACTGGAGGAAATCTAGTATGTGCGCAGTTAATAAGGGCTCCCAGGAATCATTGGCTGAGGACCGTAGTGTCCAACAGTTTTCCACGGATCAGGGCAAAAGTCATGGTTTGATCCTGAGGAAGATGATAATAAAGAGGCAGGCGTGCTAAGAGTTTACTTTAGCTTTTAAGTCAGACAAAGGAGAAGAGAATAAACAAAAAGGGAAGGTGCATGGTCCCATTTAAATTGACAAGTTTTACAGGTAATAAACAGGCTTGGACGGTATCGATACCCTTGACTATAGAATTAGGACCTGTTCTCACCAAATGGGAATGTGTGCTTATGAAGTGGGAACAACCCAGCTCGGGAGTTCTTGGAGCCAATTACATGTTGGCCCACCACATGATTGTAGATATGAAAAATAATTGCCTATGGGAGGCAGTTAATTCGGACAAGCTCGAGGAGATTTTAGTCATTCCCAAAGATGAAAAGGTTAAAGGCAATGCCTGCACGATGAAACCGAAGGGGAGTTATGACTTGGAACAATTGGTCGATAGCATCCCGGTGAGGTACCGAACAAATGTACGGGATAACCTCACCGTGTTCGCTACTCACGGACATGATTGTGGAAGGGTGACAGGGGTAGAGGAGAGGGTAGATGGGGATCCAAATGTATACAAAATATTAAAGGAGGGTCTGTAAGACTACAAAAATGGAAAATACTGTAAAAACACTGTAAAACTGCAAGACATGAAACAGGCTGCAAGATATTAAACAGTTAAACCCAGGTGCCAGTCCAAGAGACTCCAGCCCATGAGCAATTTAAGAGACTCATTTACATCAAACAACAATCCCCTGGTGAAGGCACATTAACATCCAGACAATGTATAATCAAATTGAGCCTCTGAGCCATGCTCAGTCTCGGACAAGAACGGAAGGCCTTTCACACCAAAACAATGCTGTGGGCCAAGGGCCATCACAGTGAGGAATATTGCATTGTCCTGATGCTGTGCAGATAGCGGGGGAGGAGATAAGGAGCTGTCTCTGGGCCTCACAGCTCTGCACAACTAAGGAGTTTTGAATCACCGAGCTGCCCAGATGAAGAGGTGTGAACGTCAAGCAATCCAACAGATTTATAGCTGAAACCACAGATGAGGCCCAGGTGGGGGTTTGCATGACTGGAACACTTTAAGAAGGTACAACAGCAGCACGTGGAGGTTGCAGTCAGGTGAAGACAGATGGAGACCAGTCACCTCCAGATGCAGGCCTACAATCAACATCGGTAATGACCAGCCACATGGGTGATTGTAAGTTCCAGGTAAACCACTAAGGGGTTCGCACTGCAGAGGTTGCGGTCAAGGGAAGGACGGAAACCGGTCATTTTCAGGTCCAGGCCTACGATCAGCATCGGTAACAACTAGCCGCATGGATGATTGTAAGTTTCAGTCAAATTATGATGTGGAGATGCCGGTGATGGACTGTCAAATTATAGAAGGGTTTGTACTGGGACATGCATTTGGACAGTCTCAATTCATGCTATATTTTGGTAGAGAGGTTGCCTGTATGTTTGTTGTTTCACTATCTTGGTGATAAAGCTGCCTTCATTTATAATGTATAATATAATACACACTTCACCTGACGAAGGAAAAAGCCTCCGAAAGCTTGTGATTTTCAAATAAAACTGTTGGACTATAACCTGGTGTTGTAAGATTCCTTACATTCATTATTTGAGGGGTTGCGAATGGAACTGAACACTGTGCAATTATCAGCGAACATCCCCATTTCTGACCTTATGATGGAGGGAAGGTCATTGATGAAGCAGCTGAAGATGGTTGGGCCTAGGACACTGCCCTGAGGAACTCCTGCAGCAATGTCCTGGGGCTGAGATGATTGGCCTCCAACAACCACTACCATTTTCCTTTGTGCTAGGTATGACTCCAGCCACTGGAGAGTTTTCCCCGATTCCCATTGACTTCAATTTTACTCAGGCTCCTTGGTGCCACACTCGGTCAAATCTGCCTTGATGTCAAGGGCAGTCACTCTCACCTCACCTCTGGAATTCAGCTCTTTCGTCCATGTTTGGACCAAGGCATGAGGTCTGGAGCCGAGTGGTCCTGGCGGAACCCAAACTGAGCATCGGTGAGCAGGTTATTGGTGAGTAAGTGCCGTTTGATAGCACTGTCGACGACACCTTCCATCACTTTGCTGATTATTGAGAGTAGACTGATGGGGCGGTAGTTGGCCGGATTGGATTTGTCCTGCTTTTTGTGGACAGTACATACCTGGGCAATTTTCCACATTGTCGGGTAGATGCCAGTGTTGTAGCTGTACTGGAACAGCTTGGCTAGAGGTGCAGCTAGTTCTGGAGCAGAAGTCTTCAGCACTACAGCTGGGATGTAGTCAGGGCCCATAGCCTTTGCTGTATCCAGTGCACTCACCCGTTTCTTGATATCACGTGGAGTGAATAGAATTGGCTGAAGACTGGCTTCTGTGATGGTGGGGATATCGGGAGGAGGCCGAGATGGATCATCCACTCAGCACTTTTGGCTGAAGATGGTTGCAAACGCTTCAGCCTTGTCTTTTGCACTCACGTGCCGGACTCCGCCATCATTGAGGATGGGGATTTTCATGGAGCCTCCTCCTCCCGTTAGTTAATTGTCCACCACCATTCACGACTGGATGTGGCAGGACTGCAGAGCTTTGATCTCATCCGTTGGTTGTGGAATCGCTTAGCTCTGTCTATAACATGTTGCTTCCGCTGTTTAGCATGCATGTAGTCCTGAGTTGTAGCTTCACCAGATTGGCACCTCATTTTTTGGTACGCCTGGTGCTGCTCCTGGCATGCTCTTCTACACTCCTCATTGAACCAGGGTTGATCCCCTGGCTTGTTGGTAATGGTAGAGTGAGGAATATGCCAGGCCATGAGGTTACAGATTGTGCTGGAAGACAATTCTGCTGCTGCTGATGGCCCACAGTGCCTCATGGATGCCCAATTTTGAGCTGCTAGATCTGTTCTGAATCTATCCCATTTAGCACGGTGGTAGTGCCACACAACACGTTGGATGGTGTCCTCAGTGCGAAGGCGGGACTTTGTCTCCACAAGGACTGTGTGGTGGTCTCTCCTACCAATACTGTCATGGACAGATGCATTTGCGACAGGTAGATTGGTGAGGACGAGGTCAAGTAAGTTTTTCCCTCGTGTTGGTTTGCTCACCACCTGCCGCAGGCCCAGTCTGGCAGCTATGTCCTTCAGGACTCGGCCAGCTCGGGCAGTAATGGTACTACCGAGCCACTCTTGGTGATGGACATTTATGTTCCCCCACCCAGAGTACATTTTGTGCCCTTGCTACCCTCAGTGCTTCCTCCAAGTGGTGCTCAACATGGAGGAGGACTGATTCATCAGCTGAGGGAGGACGGTAGGTGGTAATCAGCAGGAGGTTCCCTTGCCCATGTTTGACCTGATGCCATGAGATTTCATGGGGTGCAGAGTCAATGTTGAGGACTCCCAGGGCCACTCCCTCCTGACTGGATATCACTGTACCGCCAGTCCTGCCGGTGGGACAGGACATACCCAGGGATGGTGATGGAAGTTAATGAGGAATAAGGAAATGACAGAGAAGTTAAACATATTTTATATCTGTCTTCACAGTTGAAGACACAAAAAAATACCAGAAATACCAGAATCAAGGGTCTAATAAGAGGGAGGAACTTAAAGTAATTAAGATTAGTAAAGAAAAAGTTTTAGAAAAATTAATGGGACTAAAAGCGACAAATCCCCTGGAGCTGATCGCCTACATCCTTGGGATTTAAAGAGAGGTGGCTGCAGAGTTAGTGGATGCATTGGTTTTAATCTTCCAAAATATCTTAGATTCTAGTACAGTCCCCATGGATTGAAAGGTAGCAAATGTAACCCCGCTATTCAAGAAAGAGAGAGAGAGATTAAAAAACAGGGAACTAGAGGCCAGTTAGCCATCAGTAGAAGGGAAAATGCTAGAATTTATTATTAAGGACATAGTATCAGGGCACTTCGAAAATCATAACATGATTAGGCAGAGTCAACATGGTTTTATGACAGGGAAATCATGTTTGACAAATTTATTAGAGTTTCTTGAGGGTGCAATTAGCAGGGCGATCCAGTGGATGTAGTATATTTGTATTTTCAAAAGGCATTCAATAAGGTGCCACGTAAGAGGTTGTTACACAAGATTAGGACTCATGGGATTGGGGGTAATGTATTAGCTTGGATTGACGATTGGTTAACGGACAAAAAGCAGAGAGTAGGAATAAACGGGACATTTTCGGGTTGACAGGTTGTAACTTGTGGGATGCCGCAGAGATCGGTACTTGGGCCTCAGCTATTTACAATCTATATTAATGACTTAGATGAGGGGACAGAGTATAACGTATCCAAGTTTGCTGATAATACAAAGCTAGGTGGAAAAGTAAGCTGTGAGGTCGTCGCAAAGAGGCTGCCAAGGGATATCGATACATTAAGTGAGTGGGTAAGAAGGTGGCAGATGGAGTATAAAGTGGGGAAATGTTAGGTCATTCACTTTGGTAGGAAAAATAGAAAAACGGAATATTTTTTAAATGGTGAGAAATTATTAAATGTTGGAGTTCAGAGGGATTTGGGTGTCCTTGTATACGAAGCACAGAAAATTAACATGCAGGTACAGCAAGCAATTAGGAAGGCAAATGGTATATTGGCCTTTGTTGCAAGGAGGTTGGAGTACAAGAGTAAGGAAGTCTTGCTACAATTGTACAGGGCTTTGGTGAGACCACACCTGGTGTGCAGTTTTGTTCTCCTTACCTAAGGAAGGATATACTTGCCTTAGAGGCAGTGCAACAAAGGTTGACTAGATTGATTCCTGGGATGAAAGGATTGTCCTATGAGGAAAGGTTGAGTAGAATGGGCCTATACTCTCTGGAATTTAGAAGAATGAGAGGTGATCTCATAAGATTCTAAGAGGGCTTGAGGTGGTAGATGCTGAGAGGATGTTTCCCCTGGCTGGAGAGCCTAGAACAAGGGGAACACAGTCTCAGGACAAGGTGTCAGCCATTTAGGACTAAGATGAGGAGAAATTCCTTCACTCAGAGGGTTGTGAATCTTTGGAATTCTCTACTCCAGAGGGCTGTGGATGCTCAGTCGTTGAGTATACTCAAGACGGAGATGGATAAATTTTTGAACTCTAAGGGAATCAAGGGATTTGGGGATCAGGCGGGAAAATGGGGTTGAGGGCGAAGATCAGCCATGATCTTATTGAATGGCGGAGCAGGCTTAAGAGCGTATGGCCTACTCCTGCTCCTATTTCTTATGTACTTTTGTTCTTAATTCAACCACTACAGTGGGAAAACGTGCAAAAGGAATGTGCTATCTGAAGATAGTTGATAAATATAGAGTAGATAAATTAGCAAAAGAATGAAAAGGTTTGGATGATGAGGGATGGAAGTTGTTGATAGCAAGAACAAAATGGGAGAGAGTGAGCAGAGCCCTGGGGAACCCCGAGTGGATGGAGAAAATCAGGACAAACCATCAACTACAACACAAATCGAACCCTTTGAGAGGAATCCTGGGAAATGTGCTTGAATGCTAGGAAATTGCTATGATACAAAGAACAAATCCATGGAACAGGAAACGGTCACTGGGGTTATTAACTGCACAATAAAACTGACAGCATTTCAGGCAGTAGGCTAAATTCAAATTAATACCTCATCTATTTTTCTATCAGCAAAAGAAAAGCAATAAATGATCACATTCTCCCCAAAGATTTAATGGATTTCTATCACAAGATAGACATTTCTATTGTGAAGGGAAATTGCTTTTAAGAAAGGCTTGGCCATCAAACTAAAATCTACTTAAAAGCCGCTATGTGCAATCTGATAAAGGCCAAGACTTAACAGCAGCTCTGAGAAAATTTACACTGGTCAAGCACACAATTCTAATTTTCCTCCATTGATGAAAGTATGATAATAGATAACAATATATTTATTCAACTGAGACCTATCTTTGAGGATTACACAAACTTTTAAAATATGCAAAAAGATTGTGCTTAATTTTTCCCATCTCTCAACCATTGATTTGCTAATTAAAAGTTTGATGTTAAAAGCATAAAAATGTATGGCACAAAAAGAAAAATTCTATTTAATCTGCAGGGGGTATTTTATCAGAAAGCGAGAAAGAAATAGATCGAAGTTGGAATATGACTGACAGCTCCATTCAATGCAAATCTGACAGCTCCACAGACAAGTTCAGTCCCAAATGTCCTTGGAACTAATACCTTGCCTGACAGATTATAATCAAACATTTATCACCTCTCATGTAAAGAAATTATTTCTAATATCTCTTTCAAACTTATTTTTCACTAACTTAAATTTATTTCCTTTAGTCCTACAACAATAACAATTTGCATTTATATAGCACCTTTAACATTGAAAAACATCCAAAGTGCTTCACAGGGGTGTAATCAGAAAAAAGTGGATGCCGAGTCAAAAACAGAGATATTACGAGGGCTTGGTCAAAGGTGCATTTTAAGGAGGACCTTAAAGGAAGAGATGGAGGTAGAGAGGCAGAGGGTTTAGGGACAGAATTCCAGTGTGGGGTCCAGATGTCTGAAGGGATGGCTGTCAGTAGCAGGAAAGGGAGATGGGATGCACAAAATGTCAGGGTCAGAGAAACGGAGAGTCCAGCAAGGGGGGTGGGGTGGGACGGTGGTGATCAGTGCAGGGATGATTACACAGATAGTGAGGGGTAAGACTGTGAAGAGATTTAAACATGAGGATGAACGTTTTAAATTGGAGGTATTGGGGGACGTGGAGCAAATGCAGGTCAGCAAGGACAGAAGTGATAGATGAATGGGACCTGGTGTGGGATAGGATACGGGCGATAAAGTTTTTGTTGAACTCAAATTTACAGAGACTGAAGGATGGGAGGCCAGCCAGGAGAGATTGGAATAATCGAGTCTGGAGGTGACAAAAGCATGGATGAACATTTCTGCAGCAGATGGGCTGAGGCAGGGGCAGAGACGTGTGATGTTAGTGGTGGAAAATATGCAGTCTTTGTGATGCAGAGGACATGGGGTCAAAAGCTCAGCTCAGGGTCAAAGAGGGCATTGAGATTGCAAACAGTCTTGAGTTTTAGGCTGAGTCAGTGGTCGGGGAGGAAGACAGAATCGATGGCAAGGGTACAAAGTTTGTGGTAGGAACCGAAGATGATGGTTTCAAGTCTTCCCAACGTTTAACTAGAGGAGATTGCGACTCATTCACACCTGGATCTCAGACAAGATGTCTGACAGCATCCAGGCAGTGAAGGGGTTGAGAGAGGAGGGTCTGGGTGTCGCCAGTGCACATGTGGAAGCTGATCCCATGTCTTATGATGTCAAGTGGCAGCATGCAGATGAGAAATAGAAGGGGGGCAAGGATAGTTCCTTGGGGACTGCAGAGGTAACAGTACAGAGGCAGGAAGAAAAGCCATTGCTGGAGATGCTCTGGCTATAATTGGATAGGTAAGAGTTTAATCAAATGACAGTAATCTCACTGAACTGGACAATGGAGGAGAGGTATTGGAAAAGGATAGTGTGGTTAACTATGTTAAAGGCTGCAGTGGTGTCAAAGAGGACAAGAAGGAAAAGTACACCACAGTCAAGAGGTTGTCATTTGTGACTTTGGTTAGGGCCACTTCAGTGCTGTGGTAGGGATGGAAACCTGATTGAAGAGATTCAAACATGGAGTTACGGGAAAGGTGGGCACAGATTTGGATGTGATAATATTACCAAGGACTTGAGAGGAAAGGAAGGTTGGAAATGGGACGGTAGTTTGCAAGGACGGAGTGGTCAAGGGTGGATTATTTTGAAGACAGGGTAATGACGGCAGTTTTGAAAGGGAGGGGACAGTACCCGAGGAGAGAGAACCATTTAAAATGTCAGCAAGTATTGAGGCCAAATCAGAAACTTGGATGATCAACAGTTTATTGGGAATGGTGTAATGGGAGTAGGAGATGTGTTTCATGAGCAAGTTGAGCTCAGCGAGGGCATTAACGGGAGTTAGGAGAGAAACTAGAGAAAGAAACAGGTTCAGGCCTAAGGACATAGGGCAACCTGCGAGTCAGCGGCTTGGTAAGCAAGGAGGAGGGGGGAATCTGCAGAAGAAGCTGAATGGATGGTCTCAATCTTAAGAGACAAAGAAGCCTATGAGCTCCTCACACTTGTTGTTGGAGGTGAGGACGTAAGGGACAGGGGAGAGGGTTTTTTTGCATGGTGGGTAAGGGGGAAATATGAAATGGCCAATGATAAGAAGCTGATAGCTCAGAGCTTATCAGAATTACATCAGTCTAATCAGTGGACAAAGCAAAATACAATCTTGTTTTTCAGATCTTAACAGATTTCATCTCAACTTTGCAACCATACAAGATTTATGGCGCTAATTCAGCTTAGAAAAACTGTAAAACAATAGACAATAAAGCAATGGACAATAAAGCCTAGATGGCACTTTACATATCTCAACCGTCTCATGTTTTGGGTACATTATATTCAATTTGCAAAGTACAGAACAGAAATCAACCATTCTCTTTCCACAAGCCTGTAAGACTGTACAACAAAGGCTGATTTTCTGAAATGGGTGTGGTTCAGTTCCAAACGGTTAGATGCAAGTTTCAGACAGATTCAAATGGAAGTGTGCTATTAACATAATTTTCCAAGATCAATTCAGTAGTGTAGCTCTAGCTGTAGATTACACAGAATTACATACATAGAATTTACAGCACAGAAACAGGCCATTCGGCCCATCTGGTCTGTACCAGTGTTTATGCTCCACATGAGCCTCCACCCAACCTACTTCATCTAACTCTATCAGCATATCCTTCTTTTCCTTTCTCCCTCATGTACTTATCTAGCTTCCCCTTAAATGCATCTATGCTATTCACCTCAACTACTCCTGGTTCCACCCTCTGGGTAAAGATGTTTGTCATGAATTCCTTATTGGATTTATTAATGACTATATTATATTTATGGCCCCCAGTTTTGGACTCCCTCACAAGTGGAAACATCTTCTCAATGTCTACCCTTATCAAACCCCTTCATAATTTTAAAGACCTCTTTTAGGTTACCCCTCAGCTTTCTGTTTTCTAGAGAAAAGAGCCCCAGCCTGTTCAGTCTTTCCTGATAGTTATAATCTCACAGTTCTGGTATTATTCTTGTAAATCTTTTTTGCACCTTTTCCAGTACCTCTATATCCTTTTTGTAATACAGAGGCCAGAAATGTGCACAGTGTTTACCCATCAATCAGCGATGATGGTGTTTGCGAGATGTCCCCATACTGCCTTACAGTTGACAGGCCCTCCTCCATATCTGTTAGTTGTAATGGTGCAATGTAATTGACAAACTGTTCTTGTTCACGCACAAACTAATTTCACACTCTTTCATCTGCATGGATCAGCAAGAGAAAACTTAACGTAACACGTAAGTTAAAAGGATGGAGACCAGCAGCTTCCTCGCAATTCTTGTGCACAGATTTGTATGGTTGGAGGGAGCACACTAACATGGGAATGGAAATGGTATGTAAATGATAATTAGAGATGGGGAAAAATAAAGGGACAAAATTCTGAAAACCTTTGGAAAAATTCAAAGGACATTTTAATGCATTTGCAGCCTTTGCCAAGGCTGAAGAGCAAATGGATTATAAAGTGAAAAAGGGTAAAAGAAATCCAAGGTGCACACAGGAGTCTGTAGGCAAGTTATCATTCGGTCAGCATCTAAGTTTCTGTTTGACGACAGCTGAAGTGGAGGTAGAGATGGTTGCAAGAAGGTTGGCCACTCCATCCCCATAGATCGGCACTGAGAAATGCCTGTAAAGAAATGGAGGCTGGTGCGAAGCGGAAGCTGACTAGTACTGACACTGGCTGCACCTGACTTATGTTACATGATAGCTGCAGGTATCTTAGAAGCAGGTGACATAGCTGTTCATTGCCAGGTAGATGCAGATATGGTTGTAGGTCTAAGGTCCCTGCATCCACCATCACATTATCCACCCCCTTTTCTTTTAATATATAAAAATACTTTGAGGACATAAACTGTTTAAAATAGTTTTGATTTGTCCACTGGAAACAAAATAAACATTTATCCTCGGCTGGAATGCAGCCAGCCACAGAAAACGGTGAAGGAACAACATTTGGATATGCTAAAACCTTGAATTTGCAGAGACGTTATGGAAGATACATCACAGGGAATTATATAGAACGTGCAGCACAGAAACAGGCCATTTAGCCCAACTAGTTCATGCTGGGAAGCTCTCCTGTGGGTCAAAACAGGCTATTTGCTTTATCTGAGAATAATCAATAAGAGTAAGGATAAAAGTAGAGTTAAAAGTACTTGGAACAATATGTGAATAGATTTATATCTATCGCCTGTCATGAGATCCAGGAAACCACCATCTTAATTTGATAGCTGTAATCATTTGTGGATCATATCCAAATTTCAAGCACTCTTTGGTCTTGACATCAAAGGGGCAGCAAAATTATAACCCCGAAGGGAAACCTTGTTTGTCAGTTCCTCCTGTTCTACTGTACTACAGCTTGAGTAGAAGGAGCTTGTGAAGGCTCCATGAGGTAGTCTCAATATTATTAGGACAGTTAGTAAAACATTGCACCTTTTATTATTTTGTGAACTGAGGGGCTGTAAATCAAGTGTTGCAACCAGGTGGAATCTGCTTTATTGATCTTTTTGCTACTGCTCAACTTTTACTGTTAATAAATCTAATTTGGAGATTATAGCCTAAGCAACATGGTCTGACAGAATAATTACTCTTCAGTTATCTGAAGATTAATAGGATATGAAAAGAAGCACGAGATTTCTAGAGAGCATATTACAGCATCACGAGGTCCGTTTTACCCTGTGTAATGTTACATTACCAGATGTTGTGAACGTAAGGTCCCACTTCAGTTGAAAGGGAATCATGGCTTGTTTACAGGGGTCATCTTTCGTCCTGAGCACAAGAGAAATACCTGGCACTGCCTGAAAAGTCCAGACAAAGTCTTCTGTGCTTCCTCAACCTCAGAATACAAGCTACATGACCAGGTGATCAAAATTAGGGAGACTGATGGTATTTAAAAAAAATCTTGACCAATTAAGCAGAGAGAGTAAGGACTAACAGATGATAAAAGTTAATGTACACAAACAGAAAATACACAACGAAGGTCACTGAGGCTTTGAAGAGTGTACAGAGAAGATAGAAACACAAATTATGGGGAGAGGTTAAGGAGCCAAACTAAACCAGGAGAAAATAATAGGCTAATTTCAGCAAGGCTATGCTTCTAACACAGACAGGAGTATGGGCTCAAATGACCAAAGTGTTTCCTCACCTGATTCTTTTAAGTTCTTAAAGAGCAACTCATACTGCACCATTTTAACATTTCTAGTTCCCAAACCACCCATCCACTTCGCAGCCTTCAGCGACACTTGTCAATTTGTATTAACTTATACCCATCTTTGTCCAAAGGGCTGGTGCCCACTAAAATCAGTTTATAATCCCTAACCACATTTCACATAGTTCCCTCATGACCGGCAGAGAGGATTCAGTCCTAGTCTAAGCTGTATTTAAACCCAGGTCCTAAAAATGAAAGGACAATGTTCCAACTAATTGTGCCACCTAGTTTCTCCTTGAAATCCATTTTTAATACCAATGACAAAGGAAGACATTTATTTTTAATCCAAGAGACTCATGGCTAGGCCATCTTTTTAACTTGTCTAGTTTTCATGATCTCAAAATTAGCTTCATAAGTACTTGGAAGATTCCAGTGAGTTAAAACTAGTAAAGAGCAATTAATCCCAGATAAACCAAACTACAGACCCCTGTTCCATGTCTCTGTTAACCATCTGATCATGTCTCATTTCATGCTTTATTCCCCTGACTGATCTTCTATCTATATGCATCTTTGGTAACATTTTAATGCTAAGTCTTTGACACAGACATGTTAGGAACCCTTCTTCTATCCATCCTTGCTTACACGTGATTTATGCAGGTGTACAAATGTTGGATGGTAATAACTAAAAACAAAACAGCTATTCCTAATCTAACAAGGTTCTGACATATTCACTGACACTGCTCAGGCCCCAACGGATTCCTTCAATCTCAAAACTCATCAACAACTTTGCATTTGCCCAGATACCTAAAATTCACATATGCTACATAAAATCTACCTTCCTACATATATTATTAATCTTGAAATCTGCCCAGAAAGATGGAATCCACTATTGAAAATATAATCTTTCTTGTGACAGATAATGCTGAATCAGGGGTCAAAGAACTTCAACATTTTGTAGAAGTCAGCTTTAAAATCATAGGAAACTTTCAGGATCGGAAAGGGAAAGCCTTCTGCAGGTTTCCTACTGAGCTTACACAAATCATGCATCGTAACACCATACCTTATTTTTTAAAGTGTTACAAAGAAAAATTTACAAAACTGGTTTTGGGTTAAAGCACTGGGCGATTACCTACTTGCATATGAATTAAATAGTCATGGATTTTTTTTAAATCTAAAAAACAAATTCATTTTTTTCAAAACACACTCAGTAGGTATTGAAGAGACAAACCAATAAGCCAAAGTCATTGAATATCCTGCCTCAGTCTTTAATCATTACTGCTGCACAAAGTCACCAAGCATCCACTGAAAATGAAAATAAAACATGAATTGAAAAATAGCCTTGTTTGGCTATGCTACAACATGAAGACACTGCTGGAATAATAAAAATTCTTTTCTTTTCTGAAGAATTTTTATATTGTGAAATGGAGTGCAAAATGTGTGAAAATTAACTTACTGCTTCAGTTGCTCTGTAAAGATGTACTGGGTGAAATCCTTCACTGCAGGGGCAAAGTATAACACCTCCTTCATCTCGATTCCCTTTGTGACAATATCTTCAACAGAATTGAAACGTATAACGTAGAATGGATGAGAAACTGGACCAAACACTTCAAATACCTGTTAATTAAAAGGAGGCAGCAATCAAAACAAGTTTGATAAATCCTTTACAAATATAATCATAGGAGAAAACCAAGTACAAAAAGGGTTTAGTTGAGTTCTGTGGAGTTTTTTTTTTGGAAAATTTTGTGGTGATTTTTTGGATATGTAGAAATATTTGGTGAAAATTCTCTCACATCTAAATATTTTCTCACCAAGAAAAACACTACTCTACATCACGTCAATTAACAAAAACATTAAAACATTCATGGCCTCTTTTCTGAGATACAATGTATTTTCTGGGCCTCAATGAATGTTCATTCATTGAAATTGAATTGAGACTTAAATCCTCTAAACAAACTACTGGAGGTACCAGCCTTTCCCACAAGGAAGGGTACTTACCTCCCTTCCTTCAGGAGACAATTATTTCTGGCAGACAATTGACAAACTAACAAAGGGTGGGGGGTGGCACTCAGGCAGAAATAATAATAAAAATGAAAATAGCCTAAAGATTAAAAAAAGGGATGAGTGCAAAGTCCAGATCATAAATAGTACTGAAGGTAATATAAGTACTTCAGGTTCAGAAAAAAAGTTATTTTATTATTATTTCCTGATAAAAATATGACAGAAGTGACGAAAATCAAGAAGGGTGACATATTAAAACAGCATCAGGGCAAAAGGGCAGGGTAGGGTCTGTTGCCCAAATAAGAGTTCTATACACAAACGCATGTAGCATAAGGAATAAAACAAGTGAATTAGAAGCACAAATCTAGCTGAAAGGGTATGATGTAGCAGCCAACACTAAACCTGGCTAAAAAGCTGGGCATGACTGGGAGATAAATATTCCAGGTTATAAGGACTTAGAAAGGACAGGGAGGAATAGCCATATTGATAAACTACTCTATTACATAATTAGAAAGAGGAGATATCAGTAAGGGTGAACAGGCAGTAGAAACTCTCTGAGGAGAACTGAAGAATAGAATGATGCAAGACTTTGGTGGGAGTTGTCTACAGATCTCCTGCTGGCAGTGATGAAGTATGGGGGACGCATAAATACAGAGATCAGAGAAGCTTTTTTCAAAATCAGTGTGGTTATAATGGGAAACTTTAATTTTCATATAGACTGGGAGAAGCAGAACAGCTCAAATGCGAAAGGCAGTAAATTTCTTGAGTGTGTACGAGACAGTTTTCTGGAAGAGCATGTTCAAGAGGACAAGTCGTACTAGATGTAGTGATGAACAATGAGCCAGAATTAGTCAATAATCTAATGGTAAGGGAACACCTAACAGTGACCATAACATGATTGAATTCAATATTAGGTTTGAGAGGGAGAAGGGTGAGTCACAAACCACGATTTTAAATTTAGGTAATGCTGACTTTGAAGGGATGAGGCAAAAGTTGATCATAGTAAACTGGGCGGATCCGTTGAAATATAAAACTACAGATGAACAGTGGAGGTCTTCAAAGAAGTATCTGCTACAATACAAGACCTGTACATACCCCTAGAGGGCAAGAGCTCTTTAACTAAACAATTTAATTAAACAACCTTGGTCAACAAAAGAGGTGAGAGATAGTATAAAACAAAAAGGGCTTATACAAATGCAAAGAATAGTGGAGATCCCACGGACTGGGGGAGATATAAAGAACAACAAAGGGATACAAAGAAAGTAGACAGCTGCAAAAAGGAATACGAGAAAAAACGTGTGAGGGATATCAAGGAAGCACAAAGTTCTTACAAGTATATTAAGAGAAAGAGGGTGGCTAACGGTAATGTGGGCCCCTTAAAGACAGACGCAGATGATACTAATTGAAAATAAGGGAAATGGCGACTTGCTAAATAATTACTTTATATCAGTCTTCACAGTAGAGGAAGAGGTTAAACTATCAGAGATATGAGGAAAACTAAAAATAAATCAAGGGAGGAATATACTAGATTTAATAAATTTTAAAAATGGTAATGGAGAAAACAATGAGACTGAAGATTGAAAAAGCTCCAGGACCCGATGGTTTCCAACCCAGGGTGTTAAAAGAAGTAGGTGAAGAAATTGTAGATGCTTTAGTCATGATCTTCCAAAACTCTTGATTCAGGATTGGATTGGAAAATTGGCAATGTCACTCCATTATTTAAGAAGGGTGGGAAAGATAAACTAAAAAATTATCGACCTATTAGTCTAACGTCTGTTTTGGGGAAGTTATTAGAATCTATCATTAGGGACAGAGTAAGTGAGCACTGAACTGATCATAGAAAGCCAACAAGGATTTGTAACGGGTAGGTCATGTCTAACTAACCAAGTTGACTTTTTTGAGGCGGTCACTAGCATGGTAGATAAGGGAGTCACTACGGATGTTACTAATATGGACTTCCAGAAGGTTCCACATAAGAGACTGTTAGCAAAATGAAAGCGCATGGAATTGGCGGCGACCTTTTGACATGATCAGGGAATTGGTTAGGAGGGTAGGATACCAAGAGTAGGAATAATGGGCATGTACTCCAATTGGCAGGATGTGATTAATCGTGTCCTCCAGGGATTTGTACTAGGGTCTCAGATTTTCACTATATTTATCAATGACTTAGAAGAAGGAATAGAGAGCCGAATATCCAAGTATGCTGACGACACTAGTTAGGTGACACAGTAAGTACTGCATATGGGAGCAGAAAGTTGCAAAGGACATTAAGTGAGTGAGCAAAACTGTGGCAGATGGAGTTCAATGTGGGGAAGTGTGAGGTCATCCACTTTGGTTCTAAGAAAAGATTGATCAGAGTATTTTCTAAATGTTGAGAAGCTAGAAACCGTGTAGGAGCAGAGAGATTTAGGGGTTCCTGTACAGAAATTACTAAAAACTGTAGACAGGTACAAAAAATAATTAAAAAGGCTAACGGAATGTTAGCTACAGCTGTGCAGAGCTCTGGTTAGGCCGCATCTGAAATACTGCGTTCAGTTCTGGGCACCGCACCTCAGGAAGGACATACTGGCCTTGGAGGGGGTGCAGCGCAGATTCTCTAAAATGATACCGGGGCTAAAAGAGTTAAATTATGACAACAGGTTGCATAGACTCGGCTTGTATTCTCTTGAATATAGAAGATTAAGGGGTGATCTAATTGAGGTGTTTAAGATGATTAAAGGATTTAATAGGGTAGATAGAGAGAAACGATTTCTTCTTCTTCACACAAAGGTAAGTGGAAATCTGGAACTCTCCCTCCCAAAAAGCTGTTGAAATAAGTCAATAAAAAATTTCAAAACTAAGATTAATTTTTGTTAGGTAAGGGAATTAAGGGATATAGAACCAAGGCGGGTAAATGGAGTTAAGCTGGAGGTCAGCCATGATCTAACTGAATGGCAGAACAGGCTCGAGGGGCTGAATGGCCTGCTCCTGTTCCTGTTCCTATGTATTCGATTATAAAAATAAATATTCTTCCTGTCTGCTGCATTTGATTTGAATGCTTCCTGGCCCATATTCTCCATCCCATCTTTTTGGAATTGGATCAGAAGATTGTATACTTCATATGGAGTGGTAGGTATTCCAATGATTAGAATAATGTAGCCCAATCCAAAATGCCTGTATTATTTTTGGGTTGTGCTAGCTTCTAGACTGGACATGTGTAACGGATACACACCTTCCTTGGGTGGAGATGCAATAGGTTGCCTCATCCCCTGTTCCTATTTCATATTTTCCATTTTTGAGCGACTTACCAGTCCCCAATATGGTTGATGCTTCGGAGAAGTCATGCAGATCTGGTGAGATATGCTACATTTTTATATTCCACAAGACTAAGATCAATAGATTTTTGGACTCTAAGGGAATCAAGGGATATGAAGATCGGGTGGGAAAGTGGATTTGAGGTTGAAGATCAGTCATGATCTTATTGAATGGCAGAGCAGGCTCGAGGGGCCGTATGGCCTACTCCTGCTCCTATTTCTTATGTTCTTATGTTATGTTCACTAGGATGGTCATTCTGCCTTTTCCCTCTTTTGGATCAATCTGCAAATCCTGCTCAATATTATAGCATTTCTGCAGATGGTATGATTTTGCAGCACCCCGACTTGCCACTAGCGAATTGATCCAATCCTGCCTTTTCCTAAACTACAAGTATTCTCTCAAAGATAGCCTGGACATTTTTTCTTTAAAAGTTATCTCCAGGTCCAGCATTTCCCTCCCACATCAAAAGCCATACTTTGGGTTCTATGCTGGTGTTCCAGCAGGAATCCTTTTTTAGTTGATTCGGTTGAGGAAGCTGATTTGATTTCACAGCTCTGTTCTATATTAATTTCTATGGATGTAACAAGCTTGTCTCACTTATGCAGTCTGGTGCAGTCAATCTTAATTATGCAATTTCAGATGACGAATGGGAGGCTATTTAGTCTGCAGTTCATAGAACATCAACCAACAAGCTCATGCAGAAGAGAGCACTGAAAATTCTTCATTGTACTTACCCCATGTTCCACTTTAATCATCATAGTGGATTCACTTCACACTGACACTAAAATAGTTATTTAGAGGGTTCCGAAAGGAGCCCTGCAAACAAATGTATACAAAAAAATTGCAACAGGACAGCACATTGTGCAATGGTTAAGTACCTCTCGGTGAACCTACTTTTAAGAAAATACTGAACAGTAGTTGATATATTTCACAGAAAAGCAGTGCGTTCAGCTTAAAAAATAGCTTTTAGTTTGTGCCAGGATGGTTCAAGCTGGAAGAAAATTCCCCTGGGCTTAGCATAGAGAACTATTCTGAATCAATTCATGCACGAAGAGGTATCAAATGACACACCTGACAAATACACTCACTTTTCATTTAAATGTAAAACAGCAGGAGATTCACAACAATATTTTTGCAGTAGTCTAATGTACATTTCCTGCCTTGCAGCCTCAAACTGCCATAGAAAGAGGTAACAAATTTCATGGTACTCAGCAAAGAAAAATGCTATTCACCCAACTCAGAATATTCATTAAAGAATAATGCCAACGTGTCATATTCCATAGTGTGTAATGCAGAACTCTCATATTAGGAAAAAGGTGGTCAAGAGCAATGTTGGTCCCTTAAAAATTGATAGTGGTAATATTGTAAATGAATATAACGAAATGGCGGACATGTTAAATAATTACTTTACATTGGTATTTAGAGTAGAGGAAGAGGATAGCATGTCGGATACCCCAAGGAAACTAATTTTGAATCACAGGCAGGGACTCACCCTAATTAACATAAGCAAATTAACAATAATGAAGAAAATGATGGCACTAAACAATGACAAATCCCCAGGACCAGATGGTTTCCATCCCAGGGTTTAAAGGAAGTAGGTGAGAATATTGCAGATGCCCTAACTATAACCTGCCAAAGTTCTCTCGATTCAGGAACCGTTCCTTTAGATTGGAAAATTACCCATCACTCCGCTATTTAAGAAAGATGAGAGGGGGAAACCAGGGAATTGTAGACCAGTTAGCCTAACATCTGTTGTCAGGAAATTACTAGAGTCTATAATTAAAGGTAGAGTGACTGAACACCTTGAAAATTTTCAGCTAATCAGAGAGAGCCAGCATGGATTTGTAAAGGGTAGGTCATGCCTGACGAACCTGATTGAATGTTTTTTTGAAGAGGTGACTAAAGTAGTGGACATGGGAATGTCTATGGATGTTGTTTATATGGACTCCCAGAAGGCATTCGATAAAGTCTCTCATAGGAGACTGTTAGCTAAAGTTGAAGCTCATGGAATTGAGGACAAATTATTGACCTGGTTAGGAAACTGGCTGAGGGGCAGGAGACAGAGAGTAGGAATGATGGGCAGGTACTCAAATTGCCAGGATGTGACTAGTGGTGTCCCACAGGGGTGTGGTTTGGGGCCTCAACTATTCAGTGTATTTATTAACGACTTAGATGACGGGATAGAGAGTCACATATCCAAGTTTACTGATGACCCAAAGATAGGCAGCATTGTAAGCAGTGTAGATGGAAGCATAAAATTACTGCGAGATATTAATAGATTCAAGGTGTTCATGGGCAATACTATGACAAATGGATTTCGACGTAGCTAAGTGTGAGGTCATACATGTCGGACCGAAAAAGGAATAGATCAGAGTACTTTCTAAATGGTGAAAAGTTCAAAACAGTGGAGGTCCAAAGAGACTTAGGGGTCCATGTACGTAGATCATTAAAATGTTACGGATAGGCACAGAAAATAAATCAAAAAGGCTAATGGAGTGAAATTAGGAAACACTTCTACACGCACAGGGAACTCTCTTCCACAAACAGCAGTTGATGCTAGCTTAATTGTTCATTTTAAAATCTGATATTGATAGATTTTTGTTAACCAAAGGTATTAAGGGATATGGGGATACGGAGGATATATGGAGTTAGGAAACAGATCAGCCATAATCTCATTGAATGGCGGAACAGGCTTGAGGGGCTAAATGGCCTGTTCCTATACAAATGTACAAAAACACAGACAGACAGGAAAAGACCAGTTTATCCAAACAGTCGAAATGCAACTAAGTGTCATGGCCCCAATGATCTCTCCCACCAGCAGTTATGTAATCTCCTGGGAGAGGCAAAAATAAAGATAAAAAACCCTAGGGGGACATAAATCTGGGAAATTCCTCTCTGACCCCACTAAGGCAATCAGAACAAGTTCCAGAGATCACAGTGACCATGAGATACATACCCAACATCCCACCTACTTTTTGTACCCAGTGATATTAGTCGCAGCAAGGAATTTGTTCAGCTCCTTACTGAACTGTTGGAGTGAATCTGCACTCACCACAAGAGCCTGCAACTTGTTGCAAGCATCGATAAGCCCCTGCATAAAGAAAAAACCCCTGACATCCAACACAGTACTATGCTTACATAGCTGATACGTATAACTGCTCATTTCCCCTAACCTATCTAGTTCAAATAGTCTGTCCACATTTTAAATACTTCAATTAAATCACCCCAAAGAATATGCTTTTCTAGAGTAAAAAGACCCAGTTCTTTAAGCCTATCATGCTAAGGGCTTTTAAATTAGGAATCACTCTAGTGGCCCTCCTTTAAGCTTTCCAGAGAATTTGCATGGCCCAAAATTGGACATAGTATTCCAGATGAGGCATAACTAGGATTTTGTACAAGAACACCACAGTTCTTTTCGTTTTATACAGCATTGTCCACACTACACACCTTAATATTCTACCCAAAGTTACCCATTGTATTCAATGAATGAGGCCTCTCCTCCACACACTGTACTTCGCACTGAATGATGGATCTCAGCTGCCCACGGCATTCAGCAGTAAACCATCTTCATCATCCACCTACTGTATTCAGCATGAAATAATTCCCATTATCCACTGTATTCAGCACTAAATCATCCTTCTCACCTACCTACTGTATTTAGCAATAAATCGCACTTCTCACCCACTAAATCATCCCCATTACCCACTATATTCCGCACTAAATCATCCCCACCACCTACCCACAGTATTCAGCATTAATCATCCCCATTACTCACTGTATTCAACACTAAATCATCCCCTCCACCTACCCACAGTATTCAGTATTAATCATCTCATCACACACTGTATTCAGCACTAAATCATCCCCATTACTTATTGTATTCAACACTAAATCATTCCCACCACCCACCTATCATATTAAGTGCTAAAACATCCTTTTTAACCACACTGTATTCACTGTATTTAGCACAATATCACCCCCATTACCCACTGTATTCTGCACTTAATCATCTCCATCACCCACCCACTAAATTCAGCACTAAATCATCCCCAATACCCATTGCGTTCAGCATTAAATTGTCCTTCTCGCCCATCCTCTGTATTCAGCACTAAATTACCTTTCTCACCCACTCACGGTATTCAGCAACAAATCATCCCCATCACCACCCACTGTATTCAGCCCCACATCATCCCCATCACCCACTGTATTCAACACTAAATTAGCCTTTTCACGCACCCACTGCATTGAGCACTAAATCACCCCCATTACCCACTGTATTTTTTTTTATTCGTTCATGGAATGTGGGCGTCGCTGGCAAGGCCAGCATTTATTGCCCATTCCTAATTGCCCTTGAGAAGGTGGTGGTGAGTCGCCTTCTTGAACCCCTGCAGTCCGTGTGGTGAAAGTTCTCCCACAGTGCTGTTAGGTAGGGAGTTCCAGGATTTTGACCCAGCAACGATGAAGGAACAGCGATATATTTCCAAGTCGGGATGGTGTGTGACTTGGAGGGGAACGTGCAGGTGGTGTTGTACCCATGTGCCTACTGCCCTTGTCCTTCTAGGTGGTAGAGGTCACGGGTTTGGGAGGTGCTGTCGAAGAAGCCTTGGCGAGTTGCTGCAGTGCATCCTGTGGATGATACACACTGCAGCAATGGTGCGCCGATGTTGGAGGAGTGAATGTTTAAGGTGGTGGATGGGGTGCCAATCAAGCAGGCTGCTTTGTCCTGGATGGTGTCGAGCTTCTTGAGTGTTGTTGGAGCTGCACTCATCCAGGCAAGTGGAGAGTATTCCATCACACTTCTGACTTGTGCCTTGTAGATGGTGGAAAGGCTTTAGGGAGTCAGGAGGTCAGTCACTCGCTGCAGAATACCCAGCCTCTGACCTGCTCTTGTAGCCACAGTATTTGTGTGGCTGGTCCAGTTAAGTTTCTGGTCAATGGTGACCCCCAGGATGTTGATGGTGGGGGATTCGGTGACGGCAATGCCGTTGAATGTCAAGGGGAGGTAGTTAGATTCTCTCTCGTTGGAGATGGTCATTGCCTGGCACTTGTCTGGTGCGAATGTTACTTGCCACTTTTCAGCCCAAGCCAGGTCTTGCTGCATGCAGGCACGGACTGCTTCATTATCTTATATTCAGCATTAAATCATCCCCATCACCCAATGTACTCAGCACTAAATCACCCCTCTCACTCACCCACTGTTATCAGCACGAACTCATCCCCATCAGCGACCCACTGTATTTAGCACTGGATCTTCCTTCGCACCTACCCACTGTATTTAGCACTAAATCAACCCTATTACCCACTGTATTCAGCACTAAATTACTCTTCTCACCCACCCCTCTGTACTCAGCAATAAATCACCCCATCACCAACCCGCTGGTATTCAGCACTAAATCATCCCCAACACCAACCCGATGTATTCAGCACTAAATCATCCTTCGCACCATCCCACTGTATTAAGCACATAATCATCCCCATCAACCACCCACTGTATTAAGCACTAAATCATCCCCATCACCAACCTGATGTATTCAGCACTAAATCATCCTCTCACCCACCCACTATATTCAGCACTAAATCATCCTTCGCACCGACCCACCGTATTAAGCACAATCAGCCCCATCAACCACCCACTATATGCAGCAATAAATCAGCCCTATTACCCACTGTATTCAGCACTAACTCTTCCTTCGCACCCACCTACTGTATTCAGCAATAAATCATCCTTCTCACCCACCCACTGTATTTATCAGTAAATCTCCTTCGCATCCATCAACTGTGTTCAGCACTAAATCATCCCCAATATCCACCCAGTGTATAGAGCACTAAACCATCCTTCCCACCTGTCATTGTATTTAGCACTAAATCACCTACTGTATTCAGCAATAAATCATCCCCATCAACCACCCACTGTATTCAGTACTAAATCACCCCATCACCCACCCCTGAATTCAGCACTACATCATCAGTTATATAAGGTATTGGTGAGACCGCACCTGGAATACTGCATACAGTTTTGGTCTCCATACTTAAGAAAAGACATACTTGCTCTTGAGGCAGTACAAAGAAGGTTCACTCGGTTAATCCCGGGGATGAGGGGGTGGACATATGAGGAGAGGTTGAGTAGATTGGGACTCTACTCATTGGAGTTCAGAAGAATGAGAGGCGATCTTATTGAAACATATAAGATTGTGAAGGGGCTTGATCGGGTGGATGCGGTGAGGATGTTCCCAAGGATGGGTGAAACTAGAACTAGGGGGCATAATCTTAGAATAAGGGGCTGCTCCTTCAAAACTGAGATGAGGGGAAACTTCTTCACTCAGAGGGTAGTAGGTCTGTGGAATTTGCTGCCCCAGGAAGCTGTGGAAGCTACATCATTGAATAAATTTAAAACATAAATAGACAGTTTCCTAGAAGTAAAGGGAATTAGGGGTTACGGGGAGCGGGCAGGAAATTGGACATGAATTTAGATTTGAGGTTAGGATCAGATCAGCCATGATCTTATTAAATGGCGGAGCAAACCCGAGGGGCCGATTGGCCTACTCCTGCTCCTATTTCTTATGTTCTTATCATCCCCATCAACCACCCACTGTATTCAGTACTAAATCACCCCTTCACCCACCCCTGAATTCAGCACTACATCATCCTCATTGCCCACCCACTGTATTCAGCACTAAATCATTCTTCTCACCCACTGTATTCAGCACTAAATTATCCTTCTCACCCACCTACTGTATTCAGCATTAAATCACCATTATTAAGGAAGTGGTAACAGGGCGCTTAAAAAAATCATAATATGATTAGGCAGAGTCAACATGGTTTTATGAAAGGAAAATTGTGTTGGACAATTTATTAGTTTTTAGAGGATGTAATTAGCAGGGTAGATAAAGGGGAACCAGTGGATGTAGTAAATTTGGATTTTCAAAAGGCATTCAATAAGGTGCCACATAAAAAGTTGTTACATAAGGTGAGGGTTTGTTGGGGTAATATATTAGCATGGATATAATATGGGATAAACGGGTCACTCTCAGGTTGGCAGGCTGTAACTAGTGGGGTGCCGCAAGGATCGGTGATTGTAAATAGCTGCGGCCCAATCTATATTAATGACTTAGATGAAGGGATCGAATGCAATGTATCCAAATTTGCTGACGATACAAAACTAAGCTGTGAGGAGGACACAAAGAGTCTGCAAAGGGATATAGACAGGTTAAGTGAGTGGGCAAGGTGGCAGATGGAGTATAATGTGGGGAAATGTGAGGTTATTCACTTTGGTAGGACGAATAGAAAAACAGAATATTTTTTAAATGGTGAGAAACTATTAAATGTTGGTGTTCAGAGAAACTTGGGTGTCCTCGTACAAGAAACACAAAAAGTTAGTATGCAGGTACAGCAATTAGGAAAGCAAATGGCATGTTGGCCTTTATTGCAAGGTGGTTGGAGCACAAGAGTAAGGAAGTCTTACTACAGGTGTACAGGGCATTGATGAGACCACACCTGGAGTACTGCGTATAGTTTTGGTCTCCTTATCTAAGGAAGGATATACTTGCCTTGGAGGCGGTACAATGAAGATTCACTAGATTAATTCCTGGGATGAGAGGATTGTCCTATGAGGAGAGGATTGTCCTATGAGGAGAGGATTGTCCTATGAGGAGAGGTTGAGTAGAATGGGCCTATTCTCTCTGGAGTTTAGAAGAATAAGAGGTGATCTCATTGAAACATATAAGATTATGAGGGGGCTTGACAGGGTAGATGCTGAGAGATTGTTTCCCCTGGATAAGGGAGTCAGCCATTCAAGACTGAGATGAGGAGGAGGAATTTCTTCACGCAGAGGGTTGTGAATCTTTGGAATTCTCTACCCCAGAGGGCTATGGATGCTGAGTCATTGAACATATTCAAGGCTGAGATGGATAGATTTTTGGACTCTAGGGGAAATCAAGGGGTATGGGGATCGGGCAAGAAAGTAGAGTTGAGGTCGAAGATCAGCCGTAATCTGATTGAATGGCGGAGTAGGCTCGAGGGGCTGTATGGTCTATTCCTGCTCCTATTTCTTATGTTCTCATACCCATCACCCAACAACTGCATGACACTGTATTCAGTATTCAATTCTCATTTATCCCTCTATATGTCACACTGTGTAATACGTGATTCTCATCTCTTATATTCGTTATTGGATAGCGCCTCTCACCCATCCTTTGCACTCAGGTTGGAGTGACACTTCCCACCCACCACTGTACTCCGCATTTAATGATGCCTCTCATCCACCTCATTACTTTCAGCACTGAACAATGCCTCTCATCTACCCATTGTATTCTGTAACTAATTATCCCTCTCACTGCATCTAGTACTTTATTTTGACAGCCTTTCAGGCACCCATTGTATTCTATGTTGACTAATGATTCTCACCCGCCATGATATATTCAGCATTGAACAATGTGTCTCACCCACCCATATTGAGCATGCAATATTGCCAGCCTCCCAATTATCCTGCTATATTCAGTACTGTACAATAGTATCTCTCACCCGTCTCACTATATTTATTCAGCACTGACTTATGTTTTTCCTTCATACACCTACTGTATTCCGTTTTGAATGATGCCCAATTCTCACCTACCTCACTGTATTGAACATTGAATGATACTGTCATCCATACTGCTATTCTCAGAGCTGAGTACCTAGAGGTGATCGTCACACAGTGCTCAATACAGTCCGTGGCCTAATCCTCACTGGATTCAACACTGAATGATTCCAACCTGGGACCGATCCCTTTTTAAAATTCCTGTTCAGCAAAACTGAGAAGCCATTCAAACCTTGGTTTTGGTAGAAAACTTAGTGCTACCTTACTGAAGATTAAAAAAAAGCTGACCTGGTGGCCAGCACCATCTTCAAATTTCAACTTAGCCACGTGTGGGCACAGCTTCCAATTCTGGGGATGAACTACCTTCTTGTTTAACTAAATTGCAATTTCAATGTTTGAGAACCCTTCCTCCAACAAAATATAAATAAATAGAAATTAGTGATTTACTATAGTATTCACAAAATTAATCCAGGAAGTGTTTCACACAATTTAAGTCTCATCAATTGTTAAGAATTGTTCTCATACAATTACCTTCCCAACGGAGTTGCTGTCCTTTCTGAAAAGGATAGTTTCCTCATTCACTGGTGGCATGTCCTTCAGTGATTCAACAATAACTGAAAACAAAGAGAAACAAACTCAGAAGAAGCAGTAAAACATTTACATGCAAAAGACAGAAATCAATCTTTCATTGCACTCTGAAACCAAAAGTATTTGGCAATTTCATATAGTCAGGCAGCATCCGTGGAGAAATAAACAGAGTTAACATTTCAGGTCGAAGACCTCTCGTCAGAACGACATCGACCTGAAACGTTAACTGTTTCTTTTTCCACAAATGCTGCCCGACTTGCTGAGCCTTTCCAGCATTTTGTTTTTAATTCAGGTTTCCAGCATACTTTGTGTCTGTCTTCACAGAAGAGGGGGACGATGCAGACATTGTAGTTAAGGAGGAGGAGTGTTAAATATTGGATGGGTTAAACATAGTGAGAGAGGAAGTATTAAGGGGATTAGCATCTTTGAAAGTAGATAAATCACCAGGCCCAGATGAAATGCATTCCAGGCTGTTAAAAGAAGCAAGGGAGGAAATAGCAAAGGCTCTGACCATCATTTTCCAATCCTCACTGGATACAGGCATGGTGCCAGAGGATTGGAGGACTGCTAACGTTGTTTAAAAAGGGAGAGGCGGATAGACCAAGTAATTACAGGCTAGTCAGTCTAACCTCAGTGGCGGGAAAATTATTGGAATCAATTCTGAGGGACAGGATAAATGGTCACTTAGAAAGGCACGGAGTAATCAAGGACAGTCAGCGTGGATTTGTTAAGGGAAGGTCATGTCCTAACTTGATTGAATTTTTTAAGGAGGTAACAAGGAGATTCGATGAGGGTAGTGCGTTTGATGTAGTCTACATGGATTTTAGCAAGGCTTTTGACAAGTTCCACAAGGCAGGCTGTTCAGAAAAGTACAAGACCATGGGATCTAAGGGAAAGTGGCAAGTTGGATCCAAAATTGGCTCAGTGGCAGAAAGCAAAGGGTTGACAGGTGTTTGAGAGACCGGAAGGCTGTTTCCAGTGGGGTTCTGGAGGGCTCAGTACTAAATCCCTTGCTTTCTGTGGCATATATTAATGATTTGGACTTAAACGTAGGGGTATGATTAAGAAGTTTGCAGTTGATATAAAAATTGGCCGTGTGGTTGATGGTGAGGTGGAAAGCTGTAGACTGCAGGAAGATATTAATGGACTGGTCAGGTGGGCAGAAAAGTGGCAAATGGAATTCAATCCAAAGAACTGTGAGGTAATGCGTTTGGGGAAGGCAAACAAGGCAAGGGAATACACAATAAATGAGAGGATAATGAGAGGTGTAGAGGAAGTGAGGGACCTTGGAGTGCATGTCCACAGATCCCTGAAGGTAGCGGGTGGTCAAGAAGGCATATGGAATACTTTCCTTTATTAGCCGAGGCACAGAGTATAAGAGCAGGGAGGTTATGCTAGAACTGTATAAAACACAAGTTGGGCCACAGCTTGAGTACAGCGTCCAGCGTCCAGTTCTGGTCACCACATTATAGGAACGATGTGATGGCACTAGAGAGGGTACAAAGGAGATGTTGTCAGGACTGGAGAATTTTAGCTATGAGGAAAGATTAGATAGGCTGGGGTTGTTTTCTTTGGAACAAGGGAGGCTGAGGAGCGATTTAATTGAGGTGTACAAAAGGGGCCTAAATAGAGTGGACAGGAAGAGCCTATTTCCCTTAGCAGAGAAGTCAATAACAAGGGGGCATAGATTTAAAGTGATTGGTAGAAGGATTAGGAGAGCTGAGGAAAAATCTTTTTCACCCAGAGGGTAGTGGGGGTCTGAAACTCACTGCCTAAAAGGGTGATAGAGGCAGAAACCCTCATCACATTTAAGAAGTACTTGGATGAGCACCTGAAGTGCCGTAATCTACAAGGCTGGACAGTGGGATTAGGCTGGGTGGCTCATTTTCAGCCGGCGCAGACACAATGGGCTGAATGGCCTCCTTCTGTGAATTTTCTATGATTCTATCTCTGCAGATTTTTGCTTTTGATTAAATTTCATATGGTTCTTTTTAAGAGATTAAAATGTTATTGTTTTGGAAGCCAATGTATTCATATATCAGTAAATGGCTCTGCCAGGAATCTTGTAAATTGGCACCCGAACCAATCTTTGCATCTTGCTCAAAGTGCAGAGTCAATTTTTACCTGACAATTCACCAGTGTCAATGTTGCAAGTAAGTTTTTGAGCAGTGGCAACAGTGGGATATAAGTTATATCCCATGGCACTTCATTGCACATTCTGTTTGTATCACACAAAAAAGTAAACCTGGCAAATAAAAATAATTAGATAAATGGGTAAGATAGTATTAATAGTGCATTATATTCCTCAGTGGTTTAGTTCCGGTGTAGTTGGAGGAACCATAAGTATTAATTGGTCTATGGATGTTTGGTTTGGGATTTTCATAGGAAAAATAGTTCTAATAATTAGATCACAATGTGAGACCCGCATCATCAGAACATTTCTGACAGTTCTCACAGTGTCTTATTCAGTAAATGCACTGTGTGGTGTGGTGTGGTGTGGTGCCAAGAGCTGTGAGCCAGAAATCTTAGCAAATTCTTAGCAATTGCCTAGGTTTCATCCTTTGACTCTGCTGAGGTATCTGAAGTATTACAATTAGCCTCAATGTCCCTGGAGTAGAGAGGGGGGAAAAATTAGCCAAGATTCCTTCTCGATACCAACCGGTGACCTGTGCTGGAAAGCACATGAATAAGATGAGGACAGTATAAGGCATGGCTACCTTGCTCTCCACTTTACATCGAGTTACATCAAAACTACAGCATAGAAACGGGCCATTCGGCCGAACTGGTCTACGCCGGCATTTATGCTCCACACGAGCCTCCTCTCTCCCTACTTCATCTAACCCTATCAGGATGCCCTTCCATTCCTTTCTCCTTCATGTGCTTATCTAGCTTCCCCTTAAATGCATCTATGCTATTTGCCTCAACTATTCCTTGTGATAGCTCATTCCACATTCTTAGCACTCTTTAGGTAAAGAAGTTTCTCCTGAATTCTCTATTGAATTTATTAGTGACTATTTTATATTTATGACCCCTAGTTTTGGACACCCCCACAAGTGGAAACATGTTCTCTATGTCTATGCTGTCATTATCTTAAAGACCTCTATCAGGTCACCCTTTAGCCTTCTCTTTTCTAGAGAAAAGAGCCTCAGCCTGTTCAGCCTTTCCTGATAAGGATCTCCTCTCAGTTCTGGCATCATCCTTGTGAATCTTTTTTGCACCTTCTCCAATGCCTCTACATCCTTTCTATAATATGGAGACCAGAACAACTGTGCACAATATTCCAAGTGTGGTCTAACCAAGGTTCTGTACAAGTTTATCATAACTTATTTGCTTTTCAATTCTATCCCTCTAGAAATGAACACACGTGCTTGATGTGCCTATGTTTATGGCCTTATTAACCTGCATCACTACTTTTAGTGATTTGTGTATCTGAACCCCTAGATCCCTCTGCTCCTCAATCCCATTCAGACTTATTATCCAAGCAGTATGTGGCCTCCTTATTCTTCCTACCAAAATGCACCACCTCACACTTATCCATCCATACTTTATATGCAACTGTATACCAACAGCTGTTTGAGATAATCAAATTGGAGGGACAAACATTTTGCAGAAATATTGAGTGTGGTATAAATCTCGAGCATACTGACTACATTAGTGCTTGATTCTTAACTGCCTTCTGAGGTGGCCTAGCAAGCCACTCAGTTGTATCAAATCGTTATTAAAAAAATCACCACATGGACTGCAGTGGTTCATCACCACCAGCTTAGGCAACTTGGGGATGGGCAATAAATGTCGGCCTTGCTACCGACACCCACATCCCGAGAATGAACAAAAGAAAAATGAGCATATTCAACCTCAATCTTAAGCAGTAATCCAAATAGCAATCTTTGTGAATATCTTGCTACATATATAAGTTAATTTAGCAAACAGCTCTTTATTTATCTTAATAACTATATGGAACAATTTAGCACTCAACTCTTTACCTTCCTCATTTAAGTATTTTTCCAGGAACACCACAAAATCCTGGTCTCTTTGCAACTTCTTAGTTTAAGAATAATTGCTTTAATTTTGATCTAAAATATTTTCACTCATCTTCTATCCCTACCTAATGCACTTTATTCAATATATTTTGTCTGCTCATTCTAGTTAATTTAATTTTTATTAATTGCCATGTAATTTCCTCTATTTTTAATTATCATATTTATTACTAGTGCATTATTGCTAAGCATGGTAATTTACAGGAAAAACAAATGCAAGCTGCATCTTATAGGAATAATAATATATATTTTGAAAGCTGTGTAAAGAAAAATTAGTGCAGGATTAATTGACCAAGCACCAGTAATGGACCTGGGACTAGCCTGTCACTCACTAAAATTGCACTAGAATGAAGAATCACTACTAATCACAAACAAGCCTAAGCAGAAGTCCACATTAGTTTGTATATCCTGGATCATTATGTTGATTAATATGTACAGGATGTGTAAGAATAAGAAAAATATTCAATTGTGTGTACTGTGCAGCAATGATTCCCTGTATTGAAAGGCATGCAGCATTAAATTCAGGATCAGTGAACCATTCTCTTAACAATCATTTCTGTAAGATGTATGAGTGTATTCACTGTTATTTAGCATCCTTTGCACCACAGCTCTTCATCCAAGAAGGCTGCTGAATGTCACTGTAACTGTGAAGAGTGACTATGAGCTTCAGCAAATTAAACCACAGTGGCATTGTGGGCTGAATTGATTTTTCTTTCCTACAGAAATTGATTATATGCTGTGATCGGAGAGTTCACATTGCACTTCACAAATAAAGGCAAACCTCAGAGCTTCTATTATGCAAGGACTAGGGCTCAAGGTGCCAGCACTCTTTCATCTTAAGCTTGGATTTGATATTTTATTAAGATGAAGAGTCTAGAACTAGAGGTCATTGACTCAAGACAAGGAGACGGCCATCTGGGATCGAGATGAGGAAAAATGTCTCACTCAGAGGGTTGTGAATCTTTGGAATTCTCTACCCCAGAGGGTTGTGGATGCTCAGTCGTTATGTATATTAAAGATTGAGATCGATGGATATTTGGACACTCAAGGAATCGAGGGATATGGGGATAGGGTGGGAAAGTGGAGTTGAGGTGGAAGATCAGTCACTTACTGAATGGTCGAGCAGGCTCGAGGGGGAGTATGGGCTACTCTTGCTCCTAGCTTTTATGTTCTTATGATCACACCAGAGATATAGGAATATATGACAGATCTGACAAGGCACTTAACCCCATGCAAATAACTCTGCTGTTTAGGTTCATGTACAATACCAGCTAGGGCTACTTTGACCGTGGCAACATCCCCATTCTATTCTTATTGAATCTGGAACCTATTGATTTATGGGTGTTTTCATAAGAGACACTCTAATAACAGAGTTCTTTGATATAGAATAACATAAATTCACTTCAGGAAAGTATATTTAATTTTTGTTAACAGAGTAGAGTTCTGAAAGTGTTTAAACAGACTCTAGAAAATGTTTGATCCACTTCTTAGGAACCTGACTCATTTTCAGGTACAAGGAATTCTGTCAAACCAATCTGTTGTAAGATCTATTCATTAAGGACAACTTCAGGATCAAAGATTTCAAGATACTGGATTCGCTTTCACTGATGATCCCATCTTTTAAAAGCAGTTTTGGTGAGTTTACAATGTGTGTTCAGATGAACAATGGGTGAGTATTAATCAGCCAACATAAAAACCTCCATCTGTTGAAATCTACTGCAATGAAAATGATCATCTTGAGGTTGCTAGTAGAATCTGTTGATTCTCCATCAATTCTGGACTTCTGCACATCCCCAATTTTCATCGCTCCGCCATTGGCGACCGTGCCTTCAACTGCATAGGCCCTAAGCTCTCCCTCCCTAAACCTCACTGCCTCTCTCCTCCTTTAAGATGTTCCTTACACCTACCTCTTTAACCAAGCTTTCGGTCACCTGCCCTAATATCTCCATATGTGGCTCATGTCAATTTTTGTCTGATTACGAGCCTGTGAAGCGCCTTGGGACATTTTACCAAGTTAAAGGCGCTATATAAATGCAAGTTGTTGTAATGCAAGATGTTTTACATTTTATGAATACATACTGGTTTTATTAATCTGAATATGCTCTATAGCTAATTATTTTGCTAATTTTGTACCAAAATATACAAACTGCTCCAACAAAGCCATAACTCAATCATCACCTTGAATTTTTGCTTTTGGAATACAAACTAAAACTCCACACTTTTCTGAACTGCATTAATACAAAACACTGCCTCCGTGTTGAAATCTATATCAGTCATCAACTCATTTTCATTTTACATCATTCTCACTAGGATGTAAAGCGTTAATACCACGTATCAGCATTGTATCTGAAAAATGTCACTTTAAAAAGGCCAGAGAAAATGAAAATCTTTTACCTGGGGGGAAAAAAACACACATCACCTCTGTAAATGTAACATCTACTGACAGCCACATTAGTGGTCATCAGAAATGCGCACGCTGCTGATGGCTATTCTGCTCAGATGTACTGACATGTGGCTAGATTTTTGGGAGTTGTTCACATTCACAGATGTTACCCTTGGTACCAATTTGTGCAATAGGTAAAAACCCAATACTATAAATGCATCTGGCCCACAGCAAGAATAAAACCCTAACCCTGCAGTAAGCATATTAGACAAAGGAATACCTGAAGGAAAAAGTCATCACAAGAGATGCTGACCATTATCATTTTGTCAGAAACAGCTTTCACAGTATGTATCTTCTTACATCCCTTAAGAATTAAACAAATTAATGTGAGGATCTCCAAAAGGTTTCCATTCTCTTCTTGCAGAGAGATAAAAAGCAACACATTTTTCTAATAACACATCTCGATAGACTAAATACACACATATAAATATATATTAGTTTATATATAAATTAAAAATTACAATGTCGCTGTAAACATTCACAGTGATTCAACAAAATTCATTTAAGTGATTGAAGATATCTCTGCTATGTATACTTTATGTTAAAAGCCAAGGGATTACGGTTGAGAACTATCGGCCTTATCCGAACTACATTTACATTGCTTCCTCAACTATTTCTTGGTGGCTTATTATCCACTGACCATCAGTTGCTCACCATGACAAATCCATTGGTGAGTTTAAATCCAAGACTTCTGAGAAAATGAAAAACAATTTTACTCTTACTGTCCCTCAAAATTCAGAAGAAAAACTGAAGTCTCAAACATATAAATGAACATATGAACAGCAAAATAGTTTCCAGACATGAGAATATTTAAATTTGATGTTACAAAACCCAGATAAGTCATAATAAGAATAAAACCGGACGGACCACCCGGCATCGGACCACTAGGCACCGGACACGACAACGGCAAAACACCAAGCCCAGTCGACCCTGCAAGGTCCTCCTTACTAACATCTGGGGACTTGTGCCAAAATTGGGAGAGCTGTCCCACAGACTAGTCAAGCAACAGCCTGACATAGCCATACTCACAGAATCATATCTTTCAGCCAACGTCCCAGACTCTTCCATCACCATCCCTGGGTATGTCCTGTCCCACCGGCAGGACAGACCCACCAGAGGTGGCGGTACAGTGATATACAGTCAGGAGGGAGTGGCCCTGGGAGTCCTCAACATTGACTCTGGACCCCATGAAATCTCATGGCATCAGGTCAAACATGGGCAAGGAAACCTCCTGCTGATTACCACCTACCATCCTCCCTCAGCTGATGAATCAGTCCTCCTCCATGTTGAACACCACTTGGAGGAAGCACTGAGGGTAGCAAGGGCACAAAATGTACTCTGGGTGGGGGACTTCAATGTCCATCACCAAGAGTGGCTCGGTAGCACCACTACTGACCGAGCTGGCCGAGTCCTGAAGGACATAGCTGCTAGACTGGGCCTGCGGCAGGTGGTGAGCGAACCAACACGAGGGAAAAACTTACTTGACCTCGTCCTCACCAATCTACCTGTCGCAAATGCATCTGTCCATGACAGCATTGGTAGGAGTGACCACCGCACAGTCCTCGTGGAGATGAAATCCCGTCTTCGCACTGAGGACACCATCCAACGTGTTGTGTGGCACTACCACCGTGCTAAATGGGATAGATTCACAACAGATCTAGCAGCTCAAAACTGGGCATCCATGAGGCGCTGTGGGCCATCAGCAGCAGCAGAATTGTATTCCAGCACAATCTGTAACCTCATGGCCCGGCATATTCCTCACTCTACCATTACCAACAAGCCAGGGGATCAACCCTGGTTCGATGAGGAGCGTAGAAGAGCATGCCAGGAGCAGCACCAGGCGTACCTAAAAATGAGGTGTTAACCTGGTGAAGCGACAACTCAGGACTACATGCATGCTAAACAGCGGAAGCAACATGCTATAGACAGAGCTAAGCGATTCCACAACCAACGGATCAGATCAAAGCTCTGCAGTCCTGCCACATCCAGTCGTGAATGGTGGTGGACAATTAAACAACTAACGGGAGGAGGAGGCTCTGCAAACATCCCCATTCTCAATGATGGTGGAGTCCAGCACGTGAGTGCAAAAGACAAGGCTGAAGCGTTTGCAACCATCTTCAGCCAGAAGTGCCGAGTGGATAATCCATCTCAGCCTCCTCCCGATATCCCCACCATCACGGAAGCCAGTCTTCGGCCAATTCGATTCACTGCACGTGATATCAAGAAACGGCTGAGTGCACTGGATACAGCAAAGGCTATGGGCCCCGACAACATCCCAGCTGTAGTGCTGAAGACTTGTGCTCCAGAACTAGCTGCGCCTCTAGCCAAGCTGTTCCAGTACAGCTACAACACTGGCATCCACCCGACAATGAGGAAAATTGCCCAGGTATGTCCTGTCCACAAAAAGCAGGACAAATCCAATCCGGCCGATTACCGCCCCATCAGTCTACTCTCAATCATCAGCAAAGTGATGGAAGGTGTCGTCGACAGTGCTATCAAGCGGCACTTACTCACCAATAACCTGCTCACCGATGCTCAGTTTGGGTTCCGCCAGGACCACTCGGCTCCAGACCTCATTACAGCCTTGGTCCAAACATGGACAAAAGAGCTGAATTCCAGAGGTGAGGTGAGAGTGACTGCCCTTGACATCAAGGCAGCATTTGACCGAGTGTGGCACCAAGGAGCCCTAGTAAAATTGAAGTCAATGGGAATCAGGGGGAAAACTCTCCAGTGGCTGGAGTCATACCTGGCACAAAGGAAGATGGTAGTGGTTGTTGGAGGCCAGTCATCTCAGCCCCAGGGCATTGCTGCAGGAGTTCCTCAGGGCAGTGTCCTAGGCCCAACCATCTTCAGCTGCTTCATCAATGACCTTCCCTCCATCATAAGGTCAGAAATGGGGATGTTCGCTGATGACTGCACAGTGTTCAGTTCCATTCGCAACCCCTCAGATAATGAAGCAGTCCGAGCCTGCGTGCAGCAAGACCTGGACAACATCCAGGCTTGGGCTCATAAGTGGCAAGTAACATTCGCGCCAGATAAGTGCCAGGCAATGACCATCTCCAACAAGAGAGAGTCTAACCACCTCCCCTTGACATTCAACGGCATTACCATCACCGAATCCCCCACCATCAACATCCTGGGGGTCACCATTGACCAGAAACTTAACTGGACCAGCCATACAAATACTGTGGCTACGAGAGCAGGTCAGAGGCTGGGTATTCTGCGGCGAGTGACTCACCTCCTGACTCCCCAAAGCCTTTCCACCATCTACAAGGCACAAGTCAGGAGTGTGATGGAATACTCTCCACTTGCCTGGATGAGTGCAGCTCCAACAACACTCAAGAAGCTCGACACCATCCAAGATAAAGCAGCCTGCTTGATTGGCACCCCATCCACCACCCTAAACATTCACTCCCTTCACCACCGGCGCACTGTGGCTGCAGTGTGCACCATCCACAGGATGCACTGCAGCAACTCACCAAGGCTTCTTCGACAGCACCTCCCAAACCCGCGACCTCTACCACCTAGAAGGACAAGGGCAGCAGGCGCATGGGAACAACACCACCTGCACGTTCCCCTCCAAGTCACACACCATCCCGACTTGGAAATATATCGCCGTTCCTTCATTGTCGCTGGGTCAAAATCCTGGAACTCCCTTCCTAACAGCATTGTGGGAGAACCGTCACCACACGGACTGCAGCGGTTCAAGAAGGCGGCTCACCACCACCTTCTCGAGGGCAATTAGGGATGGGCAATAAATGCCGGCCTTGCCAGCGACGCCCACATCCCGTGAATGAATTTAAAAAAATATGAAATTAGAAGCATGGAAAGATGTGATCAAGCATGTTATCTGAGAAGCACTGTTAGGAATACTAATACAATGGAAATACCTTCCTACTTAATGGTACTTCATATTTTTCTTCAAGAAAGCATGGCACAATTCTGGAAACCAGAGATTCACTGTCTTAACTTTAAATTTTACCATCACAGGATCTTCATAAGTGACTAGCGAAGAAGATAATAATAATATAGAGGCTGAAATAATGTGACAAATAAATGGTAAGAAAATAAAAAGCAAACAATGTTATTGCACAGATTATTTCCCGAGTGGAGTTATGGGGCTAGTGATTTGGCATGGCAATTAACAGTGAACCCACAGGGCTTACTCATCTTCATGAAGTATCTGAGAAGATACCCAGGACAGCTGAACTTGCAGACAACTTAAAATTGTGTGGGGAAATCAAAGAAGTTAAGAGACATTTTCAGGCTAATTTGGAGATGTTTGGCATTTTGGTAAAAAGGTACAACAGATTTGGAAGAGATCAATAGCAAAGCTATCTTACTTCCACAAGACTGTAGATAATGGCAATAACAAAAAAAGATAATCCATTATTACTGGAGGAAATACTTAATTTTACATTATTAAAAGCTCAGAAATGTAATATGGCAATGGTAAGATTGTGGGAATTGACAACATAATACTAAGAGAAGACAGCTAGGATGCATGCAATGGTCTAGAAATATAAGAAATAGGAGCAGGAGTAGCAGGAGAATGTCGAGCCTGCTTCAACATTCAATAAGATCATGGCTGATCTTCGACCTCAACTCCAAATTCCCGCCCGATCCCCATAACCCTTGATTCCCTTGGAGTCCAAAAATCTATCGATCTCAGTCTTGAATATATTCAACGACTGAGCATCAACAGCACTCTGGGGTAGAGAATGCCAAAGGTTTACAACCCTCAGTGAAGAAATTTCTCCTCATCTCAGACCTAAATGGCCGAACCCTTAGACTGAGACTATCGCCCCTAGTTCTAGATTCGCCAGCCAGGAGAAACAGCCTCTCAGCAACTACCCTGTCAAGCCCTCTAAGACTCTTATATGTTTCAATGAGATCATCGCTCACTCTTCTAACCTACTCAATCTCTCCTCATAGGAGAACACTCTCATCCCAGGAATCAATCTAGTGAACCTCTGTTGTACCACCTCCAAGGCAAGTATATCTTTCCTTTAGTAAGGAGACCTAAACTGTACACAGTACTCCAGGTGTGGTCTCACCAAAGCCCTGTACAATAGCAGCAAGACTTCCTTACTCTTGTACTCCAACCCCCTTGCAATAAAGACAACATAGAATTTGCCTTCCTAATTGCTTGCTGTACCTGCATGTTAACTTTCTGTGCTTCATGTACAAGGACACCAAATCTCTCTGAATGCCAACATTTAAAATAATATTCTGTTTTCTATTCGTTCTACCAAAGTGAATAACCTCACATTTCCCCACATTATACTCCATCTGCCACCTTCTTACCCACTCACGTAACCTGTCTATATCCCTTTACAGACTCTTTGGGGTGAATTTTAACAGGGAGTCGGGAAGAGGGCGGGGGGGGGGGGGGGGGGGTGAAATTGCAGACAGGAATCCTGGAATTATGGGTTTCGTGGCCATCCTTACGATTTTGACGTAAGAATGTCTTTCAGTTTTTTTTTAGGTTTCCTGCCCAGGGGGGAGGGGGGCCAGGAGGCTGGTTGGTCATGGGAGGGTCCGAGATCGTGAGGGGTGGGTTGGAGATCATGGGGGGGGGTGGTCGATCGCGTGTGGGAGATCGCAGCAGGTAAGCTCATTGGGCCTGGACGAAGCACTCCTGCTCCACCTGGCACACAAGTAGTGCAAAAAAGGAACTTAACTGCTGATCCAGGCCTTCTCACCTCCTGTCATGTGGCGTGGAGCAGAAGGCCCAGGGATCCCGGCCTTTCCCCACAGCTCTCCGAATTCCCCATAGCTCTGCGAATTTCTCCTTTTCAAGTATATCTAATTATCTTTTGAAAGTTATTATCGAATGTGCTTCCACCACCTGTTCAGATAATACATTCCAGATCATAACAACTCGCTGCATAAAAAAATTCTCATTTCCCACCCTGGATTTTTTTTGTCAATTATCTTAAATCTGTGTCCTCTTGTTACCGGCCCTCCTGCCAGTGGAAACAGTTTCTCCCCATCTATTCTATCAAAACCCTTCATAATTTTGAGCACATGTATTAAATCTCCCCTTAACCTTCTCTGCTCTGAGAACAATTTCAGCTTCTCTAGTCTCTCCACATAACTGAAGTCCCTCATCCCTGGTACCATTCTGATATACCTCTTCTGCACCCTCTCCAAAGCCTTGACATTCTTCCTAAAGTGTGGTACCCAGAATTGGACACAATACTTTAGCTGAGGCCTAACCAGTGATTTTTAAAGGTTTAGCACTATTACCAGAGGCTTTGATCTTGTAGAGAAGTCTCTTGTGCAGTACCTAGTCAAAAGATTTTTGGAAGTCTAAGCAGACAAGGTCTTCTGGGCTTCCCTCATCCAGCATCCTGGTGACTTCTTCAAAAAGTACAATCAAATTTGTTAGACATGACCTTTTTTTAAAGCCATGTTGGAGGTCCCTAATATATCCCTCAAGTAGTCATATAGTGCATCCCTAATGATACCCTCAAGTTTCTTTTCTATTACTGACTACCTAATGGGCCTATAGTTACTCGTGACCATCGTATCTCCTTTTTTAAAAATGGGGACTACATTAGCCTCCTTTTAGGCTAAGGGAACCGTCCCAGAATACAGAGAGCTATTAAAGATACGGGCAAGGGGCTTACACAACGTGTCCCATCTCCCCAAGGACCCTCGGGTAGATATCCTCCAGACTGGCTGCACTATTTTACGGTTCCTAATTCTATCCAAAACAATATATTCATCTATGTTAATATTAACAGTTTTATTAAATTCTGACAGTCGAGCATCATCTTCAAGAGTGGAGACCGATGCAAAGTACTCATTTAATATTGCCGCCATACCCCGTGAGTCCTTTGTAACCTATCCTCAAGCATCCATCAATGGCCCAATAAGTCTTTGACAATCCTCTGATTCTTCACATAACTGAAAAAGCTTTTCCCATTTCTTCCACAATTGTTTATGATCCTCTTTTCCATTATCCTTTTACCTGATTTAATAGCATCTTTAGTTTTCTTTAGCTGTTCTTGGTACCAAACTCTGTATAGTTGAGTATTAGATGCCTTTAGTTTGTTTACATCTTACTTGTCTTTGTACCATGGCCAATCAGCCACTGTGGCTTTTTCATACCACACTCCATTCTTTTAACTTCGGACACATGTTTGTCTTCCACAATTTTTTTTAGCTTGTTCTTAAAAACTTTCCATTTATATTCTACATTGGTTTGATCACCTCCAGTAAGGTTAACTAATTAACCTGTTCCAAATCTTCTACCATTTTAGTGAGGTATGCCCTTCTGAAATGTGGAATAAGTTGTACATTTTCAGTACTTTTGGCTCTACCAGCCAATTGAAACCTTATAATATTGAGGTCGATATTGTCCAGCTGCTCGCCGCATGGAGGCCTGATACGACGTCAGGCTCACTATTAAACACTAGATCTAATATTTGATTGTCCCTTGTTACCTCATGCAAACCATCCTGTTTGCAATATTCCTTTTGGCGTCAAAACCAACTGAACCATGGCAAGCTAAAGGCAAGATATCAAAAATTTCAGTACAATTCACTTCACAGGGTATTTTACTAGTGTGCGCAAAGTAGCTGACGGCTTTGATCCCCGTAAACATTGTTCACCTTTGCATTTGCTTGCCATATTGAGTCTCCTCTAAGACACTAGCCAACTTCTCTTCCCTACTCCTTCCACTCCACCATCAGCAGCCACTCCTTCAGTCACCATACCCTTCATCCACCTGAAGTCCCTCCCTCCTCATTACTTCCCTCCTCGCTTTCAATAGCCTCTTCAGATCCTTCTCTTCAAATATGCTTCATGCCCTCTTAACTGCTCTCTTCCTCTTCTGCTCATTTGGGATGTCTCTATGTAGGTGAGGAGTGCTGAGGATCTTTGCGATGATTAGTTTCTTGAAAAAATGTGGGGAAAGGAAAGAGAGTCATTTGTTGTTGATTCCCTGATAATATAGTATATTATACTTTTTAAACCAAATTTGTACCAATTCAGTAGGCAATACTTCGCAATTGCTGGAGTTACAGGATGCCCTTGTGTACCTCTATAAATTTGAGGCAATCAAATCATTTAAATTTTGCTTGGTAACAACACGATGGTATAAATAACTTAACATAATTTTGATTGCAGGAAGATGTGTGGTGTAGCAGTCTGCAAACTTCAGGGTAGCACAATGCAATCCATTGAAATGAATAATTAATCAGCCAACAAGATTTTTAAGCAGCTATTCTGTTAAACGGACTTCCTATTTTCCTATTGCTAGGGAGGTCACCAAGTGAGGAAGACTGTATTTGAAAAGTCCAGACCAGATGCAGCACAAGTAAGGACCTAAATTACCACACTGTGTTATCAACACCATGCCATTCCCAACAACCTGAATAGCTGACTGAAATGCAATAGGTGAGACAGTGTCCATTTTTTGGGCGTGTCCGTTTAATACAGGTTTCACTGCATGATCTAAAAATAAGGATAGAATATATGACCTTAAAACAGGGACTGAATTAATCTGCACACTTCCATTATCTTCTGCCCTCTAATCTCACATACTTGAAGACTACTCTTGATCTTGGCTTCCTGTATGCAATGCCATAAGGGATTAAGTGAAATTATATTTTTTTAAACTTTCAGGTATTTTGTTTAAGTGAGCTCACTATACATACATGACTGTCATTTTACTATATTGATGTTTGATAACTGGCACCAATTTAACTACAGTCAAAAGATAAAGGGATAAAAATATTACAATACCGTAATAATAATTAGAGTGGTTTATACATTATGCACATTTCAGTATATTCAAAATTATGCACATTTCAGGATATTAAAATGTACTGTTTAATGCAGAGCTCACCAAAGGAAATTATGTACCCCAAAGAATTATACTGAGCATCAGTAATGAAACAAACCTGAATAAGATGGATGCAGTAATAGCATCAATTAAATATGCAATTAAAATCAAGATTAACAGATTAAAAATTTTAATAGTGAAATTAATTGTGATTAATTATTTAAATCACTTGGCAGCCCTACAAGAAAAACAAAATAAATTGGAAATGGAACACTGTGTTTAACCATGATTCTGCCAGACTCAATCAATTTGATCATTCACAGTGTACTCATTAATTGTGACACATGGATCTGACCCACTACTCCAAAAGGTTGAACACCTCTGGTTCAAAGGTTTCTGGAGTGCTCTGTAATCTTTCTTCAGTTGTATGCTAAAATACTCAATGCTGTCATTTCCTATATAAATTGCAGATCTTGTAAAAGTTAGAATCATAGAATGATACAGCACAGAAGGAGACCATTCGGTCCATCATACTTGTGTCAGCTCTTTGAAACAGCTATCCAATCAGTCCCACACTCATGCAAATTTTTCCCCTTCAAGTATTTATCCAATTCCCTTTAGAAAGTTATTGCTAAATCTGCTTCCACCATCCTTTTCAGGCATTGAATTCCAAATCATAACAACTCACTGCGTAAAATAATTTCTCCTCATCTCACCTCTGGTTCTTTTAACAATTATCTTAAATCTGTGTTCTCTGGTTACTGACCCTTCTGCCAGTGGAAACAATTTCTCCTTATTTACTCTATCAAAACCCTTCAAGATTTTGAACACCGCTATCAAATCTCCCCTTAATCTTCTCTGCTTTAAGGAGAACAACCCCAGCTTCTCCAGTCTCTCCACGTAACTGAAGTCCCTCATCCCTGGTACCGTTCTATTAAACCTCCTCTGCACCCTCTCCAAGGCCTTGACATCTTTCCTAATGTGTAGTGCCCAAAATTGGACACAATACTCTAGCTGGAGCCCAACCAGAGATTTATAAAGGTTTAGCATAACTTCCTTGCTTTTGTACTCTTATGGCCTTGGTATTAATCTTCCCCCCCCCCTCCCCCAACAACCGGCAGGAGAGGTTCTGGGGGGGGGGGGTTAAAGACTTAAATATGGGGAATGTGTCCCCAACACACTGCACATACGCCCACCGCCTCTTTTATGGCAGTAAATATCACGGCGTCAGAGCGTCCCGCCATGGAGATGTGGGACACTTCATTAACATATTTAAATTGAACTCCCACAGTGCAATTGGGAGCCAGATTTAAAATTCAGTGCAGCTATGCGGGTTTCCTAGGCGTTGGGAAACCTGGCAGTGAAAGGGAGGTGGGATCTGTTGGCTCCACAAAGTAAGTACCTTTTCCAGCACTCCTTGTGGGCCAGGAGGAGCTGGAGTGCTCCCCCTGGCCCCTCAAGGAAGCCTTTGGCCTCCCCACTGCCGATCGCAGCCTCTCTCTTCCCCCCTGCCACATTTTTCAACCGCACCAAGCTCCGATGGCCTCTCCTTCACCCCTGCAGCGATCACTGACCTCCCATCTCAGCCCCGATCGCCGATCTTCCCCCCCCTCCCAATTGCCAACGACCATCTCCAAGAGTCCCCGGCCGCGGCCTCCTGCTACTGGTGTCCCCTCCTGGCTGCCACCCAGGCCATCATTTTGGCCAGCTGTTGGGCGGGAAATGGAACAAAAACATGATGATGAGGTCATGCCATTAAATTCAGCAGGACCTGCGCGCCCCAGGCTTTGCCAGGTTCTTCGGCCGTTTTCAACCTCCCCGCCTCCCTGTAAATATCAGGGCCTATGTTCTGTTTAAAAAGCCAAGGGTACCGTATGCTTTTCTAACAACTTTCTCAAATTATCCTGCCACCTTCAAAGACGTGTATGTACACCCCCAGGTCTCTCGGTTCCGGCACCCCCTTTAAAATTGTATCATTTAGTTTATATTGCATCTCCTCATTCTTCCTATCAAAATGCATCACTTCACACTTCTCTACGTTAACTTTCATCTGCCATGTGTTTGCCCGTTTCACCAGTCTGTCTATGTTCTCCTAAAGTCAGTTACTAACCTCCTCACTGATTACTATATTTCAGAGTTTCATGTCATCAGCAAACTTTTAAATTATGCCCTGTATACCCACATCCAGGTAGTTAATATATATCAAAAAGAGCAGTAGTCCCAACACCGACCCCTGGAGAACACGACTGTATACTTCCCTCCAGTCTGGAAAAACAACTGTTCATCACTACTCTGTTTTCTGTCCCTTAGTCAATGTTGAATCCCACTGGGATTGCCCCTTTAATCCCATAGGCTTCAAGATAAGTTTTTTTAAGCATTTAAAATATTTAACTGGTATGCAACAATAGCTTTTACTCAAGATAACTCCTGGGCTGGCAGCTCATAAATGAGTCCCTCTCTTTAACAACTCTATCCATGGCCCTTCCACCCACCATCAACCTTCACTGGATTGGGTTGGACTGGCACCTCAAGCTCCTACTGCTGCTCCTCACCTCCCTACATACAGTTGTTCTTTTATTCTGCACTGATCCTGTGGATTGACCTTTCACTGTTCCCTAATTAACTGGGCTCCACTGCTCTCGCTCCTCTGCTGGTATACGGCATCTGCTGGTGTGCATTACTAACACCAGTGCCATAACTCTCCTCCGCTGGACCCCTGGATCAATTCTGCTAGCTCAATTCTCCACTCCTCCTCGCTCTCTATTTTCCAATGGACAACGTCTAACAACATGCTCAATAACATTCTGCCCGAGCGTCTCCTCATTCTCAGTGATTACAATCTCCATTTCAACTCACCTTGTCATCTCTCCTCTGACTAAAGACACTATACAAATGCAAGTTGTTGTTGCAATATCCAGCAGCCTACATAAACTTCAAACTTCAATGACTGCTTGAGTGTGTGCGTGCACGTGAGGGAGAGATGGATATACATGTGCTTGGTGAGTACCGTGTTTCAGGATGTTAGCATATACATAATGACTCCTGGAAGCAAATTACAGCACCAATGTGTATTTCCAATTAAAAGCAGACACAATTTGAATTTTTAATATATATTTCTATTAAGATGCAGTATTGAAATACATTAACTGATGCGTTTATGCAGTGAGGATGAAATGCTGAATCATGGGAATGAATGCCATTAAACCAGTTTGAAGAAATTAGCTTAACAGAATAACATCATTTGAGGCAGGTACAGTCCCCACCACTTACACCGTCTGCACTTATCCCAGACAGCCACCAATATCAGGGAAATGGCACTAACCATTTATCATCGCCATAGGAGTCAGTTACAAAGGCGCCGCTTAAAAGGTATTAAATGCGTTAGGTATTTCGTGTAGTTCGGTACTTACTGATTTAAAAGCGCCACTAATTTCAGGCAAAGTCAGGTCTTCAAGCAGCTTCAATCAGCTGTTTACACGGTTAACAACTACGGGTGGCAGTCGGAAAATGGAGACTTCAGGCAGCTTCAATCAGTCTCCACTTCCCGACTGTCTCCTGTAGCTGTTAACAGTGTAAACTGCTGTATGCCAAGCAGTAAGACAGAAGCTAGAGGCAGTTGAGGGGTCGTGAAAGGTGGTGGAGAGGTGGAGCTGGGTGTTGCCAGCGGACATTGTGGAAGTTGACTCCATATCTTTGGATGATGTCACCAAGGGGCAGCATGTAGAGGAGGAAGCCAAGAATAGATATTAAAATTAACAGTCACTTGGACAAGTATGGATTAATTAAGGAAAGCCAGCACGGATTTGTTAAAGGCAAATCATGTTTAACCTGATTGAGTTTTTTGATGAGGTAACAGAAAGGGTTGATGTTGTGTATATGGACTTCCAAAAGGCGTTTGATAAAGTGCCACATAATGGGCTTGTCAGTCAAGTTGAAGCCCATGGAATAAAAGGGGCAGTGCCTGCATGGATACGAAATTGGCTAAGTGACAGGAATAAGAGAGTATCCTGAACGGTTGTTTTTCGGACTGGAGGTGAGAATGCCTATGTGGTGCCCCCTCTAATGAAAATGCCTACGTGGTAAGCTTTCAGTAGAATAGTGAAGCTTTCGGTAGAATAGTGAAATATTACCATAGCAAAGTAACAGGACAGTTAGTTAAGAAAGGGTTAATTAGAAGCCTGTTTGCTCATACAATTAACAAAGGGCCTTTCTTCAGGCCACCTGTCTGTGGGATGCTAAAGCCTGCTTTGTGTTTATCAAGGAGTAACTTTGATAAGGTATGGGAGTCCGGGGTAAGAATCTTTATATGAATAGTGACTTTATGCTAGACAAAGCTGAGAAACATACCAAGCTAAGATAAGATGCTGTATTGAAACATCGGAATACGCATGTACTTGTATCACCCGTGAGTGGTCGGTCATTCTGTCACTTGGCATGGTATGCCTAGGCTTTGCTTATGATTGGTTTTAACCCCTTGTTAATCATGTCCCTCCCTTCTCTGAAAGGGTATAACTGTCTGAACTCTTGTATGTAATTTGGCTTTGTTCTGAGTATTGATCAAACTCTGTGAAGAGTTGAAATCGATATTGCAGAATAAGTCCGCTGCAGCTAAATAAAACTGTGTTGAACTTTAAAGGTGTATTCGACTCAGTGTTTGCTGAACCAGACTGAGGGTAAAAGAATCCAGTTCATCAGAGGAAGGTATATAGTGGTGTTCCCAGGGGTCAGTACTAGGGCTGCTGCTTTTCGTGATATATATTAATGACTAGGACTTGGGTGTACAGGGCACAATTTCCAAATTTGCAGATGACACAAAACTTGGAAGTGTAGTGAGCAATGACGAGGATAGTGATAGACTTCAAGAAGACATAGACAGGCTTGTGGAATGGGCGGACACATGGCAGATGAAATTTAACGCAGAGAAGTGCGAGGAGAGGCAATATAAAATAAAGCGTACAATTCTAAATGGGTTGCAAGAACGGAGAAATCTGGGGGTAAATGTGCACAAATCATTGAAGTTGGCAGGGCAGGTTAAGCATATGGGATCCTCGGCTTTATAAATAGAGGCATAGAGTACAAAAGCAAGGAGGCTATGATGAACCTTTATGAAATACTGGTTCGGCCAAAACTAGAGTAGTGTGTCCAATTCTGGGCACTGCACATTAGGAAGGATGTGGAGGCCTTGGAGAAGGTGCAGAAAAGATTTACTGGAATGGTTCCAGGGATGAGGGACTTGAGTCATGTGGATATACTGCAGAAGCTGGGGTTGTTCTCCTTAGCCAGATAAGGTTGAGAGGAGATTTGATAGAGGTGTGCAAAATCATGAGGGGTCTAGACAAAGTAGATAGAGAGAAACTGTTCCCATTGGCGGAAGGGTCGAGAACCACTGGACACAGATTTAAGGTGATTGGCAAAAGAACCAAAGGCGATATGAGGAAAAACTTTTTTATGCAGCGAGTGGTTATGATCTGGAATGCACTGCCTGAAAGGGTGGTGGAGGCAGATTCAATCGTGGCTTTCAAAAGGGAATTGGATAAGTACTTAAAAGTACAAAATTTGCAGGGCTGTGGGGAAAGGGCGAGGGACTAGCTGGATTGCTCTTGCAAAGAGCTGGCACGGACTTGACAGGCTGAATGACCTCCTTCTGCGCTGTAACTATTCTATGATTCTATGGAAATTGAAATGAATGGGTGGTAATCCTCCAGATTATCACCCAGATGATGAAGACGAAAATTTACTACCATGAAGCTGTGGTAAAGATCGGCACAGATTTGGGAAGCAACAGCACGTTCAAAGACTTTGAAGAGGAAAAGGAGGTTGAAGATGGGGCAGTTTGCAAGGACAGGGGGACTGAGGGTTACTTTTTATGAGGAGAAGGCTGATGATGGCAGTTTTGAAAAGGATGGGGACGGTATCTTTTAGTCAGTTTCTTTTTGTCTCTCCCTCTGCCTGAAGCATGAGAATCCTATTAAAATGTCAAAGTGATTCTGCTGAGTCTTTTATGGGCTAGCAAGGAAAAAAATCAGTGTGGGTCACACTCCTTATCACTATCCAGTGATCCCGGTGGAAAGTGCACCAGAGCATCTCAGGTGTAGTCACCATGGTTGTGATGTTCCCCACAGTCAAACAGTACACCAACAATCACTGTTTAGGCTCATCGGTGAAGAATGGTTACTTGAGGTGAGATACCAGACAACAACCTGTGGAACATACCCAGCATGAGTCAGCACCAAGAGAAGGGGAAGTAACTGGGAGAAAAATCTATTAAATGTAGTAGAAAGCACAACAAATGCTCTTTAAGGGAAAATGTAAGGATCTGTAACCAAGCTACCACACACATGACCACAAGCACCACCTTAAGAAGTTTCCATTTCCTTTTATACCATACAAATTTTCCCTTTGATTTTCTCCTCTCATTCTTCTCGAGTACAATACCACACACAAAGCAATACCAATCCACTATCTTACCCAAGCGACTGTTGTTCATAGTCAAGCTTGAACAATGTGCATCATAACTGCCATCACCGCAGGCAATCCTGATGCTGTGCTCACTAATCACCCACACAGAAATAGTTCTGGAAGGAGTTACCATATAGCTGATTATCCGTCCTCCCCCAACCCAGGGAGACAGGCAAATATTAGGGTCCTACTGTTGCCCTGGCTGAAATTGGTCCAGGTTTTGAATCTAGGTCCATCATTGCCATGTTACAGTGAATCCTGTGGGGTTTATTTGGTGGGGGGGGGGGGGGGGCGCGGGGAAGGAGGGAAGGAAGGAAAACATTTTTTAAAAACACATTTTCAACACACACATCTGCCAGAAGACTAAAATCACCAGCTATTAGTCTTTCTAACCTTGAAGTCACATGCACTGTGGTATTAGATCCTACAAATGCCTGTTGGATTAAAGTATATTAATGTTGTAAGCAAGTTAAATCATTTAAGCGTGCAAGAAAAATACCTTAAGTACTGACTTTTCTTATAGCTACAAACTATATTAGCAACTACAGTGTCAGCTAGTGTAACATAGAACTGAATAAAGGTTGCATAACTGCTCAGAATCAGGGTTTGGTATGACCATTTGGACTGATACGGTGAAGTAAGCAACGGATAGTCTCATGATTTTACTGATTCTCAGCCTTCATCTATGATCCAAGCAGTTACAATACACTTTATCTTCAAAATTTACCCTGATGGTCCTGAACCATACCCATGAGCCAGTCACGTGAGCAGAACTACCATTTTTAGTCTTTTGACTTCACCAATGATGCAACTGGAAGATTTCCATGAGGATTGCTCCTTCAAAGCTACAGTAATTGCCTGCTCAAAACTGATCAGCAGCACTAGATTTAAGTGCTTTGCCACTACTTGAGACTATTTTCACACGAATAAGGATACTTGCAGCGCATGCTAAAATTTACTCCATTCTTCATCATGTGGCAAATCAAAAATCTGCCCTGTTTAGCATCATACGAATTTTTATACTATATATACTGCCTTGTTTTGTCACTAAGTCTTGAGTACCACATTAAATTGATTACCGCTGACTTGGTTTCTCTGTTTTGAAGAATCTAATCTCAAGTGTCTCACTCAACAAATGGGAAATCTGGCTGATTCCAACTATACAACAAAAAATGGCTCTGAAGGGGGCGGTGTTAGAATATGTAAATATTATTAGACGATATTAGTGGCATTTGGTGCTCACTCATGCCAAGAAATTAATGTTGTTTTGGAACCCGTTTACAAAAAACAACTAATTGCTGACCCACTTGGGGGTGTGAGTATGCTGTTCAGTATTTCAGCTAGCCAGATGCCAGCCAGCTAATTGATTGGCAATCCTAAATAACTGAGAAACCTAAAGTTAACCAAGCAGGTTCTGACAGAGGACAGTCAACAGAGTGTTTCTTGGGGAAGATTTGATTGACAACTCCATACCCAGAAAGAGGGATATGTTCGGTGGCTTTTTCTCAGTCCACCATTTTTCCTAATTCAACTTTGTCCAACCCTGAGGTATGGTGACAGAGTGCGGGGCTCTGCAGGAATATATTACAATGTATAAACTTCTGACGACAAGAGGTAAATCTGAGATAAGACTATTTTATTACAACAAATCCTTGGCACTGAAAAAGAGAAATAATTAAGTATTAAATCCTTTGTACCTAAGTTTAAACCAATTGCCATTGAATTCCTTCTGTAATTAATGGCTTTTGACGCTCATTATTTATTGACACCATTACGAAGATGAAAGAAGAAATACTCTGATGATTTGAGTTGTAAGTTGTATTGGGGGGGGGGGGGGGGGGGGAGGGGGAGAAGCGGTAAAAACACTTATAAAAAAGAAATGATTAGCAGTTAAGAGGTAGAGAGATATATATCTCCATTCTCAGATGTGGATGTCACTAGCAAGGCTGACATTTGTTGTCCATTCGCAGTTGCCCTGTGCAACTGAGTGGCTTGCTAGGCCACTTCAGAGGGCAGTTAAGAGTCAACCACATCAGTGCGGGACTGGTGTCACATATAGGCCAGGAAAGGATTCCCTAAAGCACATTAAGAAAGCCAGTTGGATTTTTATGACAATTCGACTGCTTTGTGGTCACATTTACTGATACCAGATTTTTATTTCCAGATTTTTTTTAAAATTTCAAATTCTCAAACTGCTCTGGATTATTAGTCCAGGCCTCTGGATTATCATATCAAAAATACAGCGGATGCTGGAAATAAAAACAGAAAATGCTAGAGACACTCAGGTCAGGCAGCATCTGTGGAGAGAGAAACAGAGTTAACATTTCAGGTCAATGACCTATCGTCAGAACTGGAAGAGGAAAAGATCAACAGTTTTTAAGCAAATGCAGAGCCAGGGAAAGGGGGGGGGGGGAAAGAGAAGAGGGGAGGAAAAAACAAAAGGGAAGGTCTGTGATGGGGTAGAGGGCAGGAGTGATTAAATGACAAAAGAGGTGATGGTGCAAGGCAAGGAGGGTGGTAATGGGACAAGTTAAGAAACAAAAGATGGGTCTAGAGGAGCTGTAAATGGCAACAGCAGAACCATTACCAGCACCTGCTGTCCGAAAAAAATGGGAATAGTGGTTATGATTTGAAGTTATTGAAATCAATGTTGAGTCCAGAGGTTTGTAAAGTGCCTAATCAAAAGATGAGGTGCTGTTCCTCGAGCTTTCGCTGAACTTCATTGGAACAATGTAAGAGGCCGAGGACAAAGAGGTTAGAGTGGAAGTGGGGAGGGGAATTAAAATGGCATGTGACCGGCAGGTCAGGGTCACGCTTGCGGACAGGGCAGAGGTGTTCAGGAAAGCGATCACCCAATCTGCGTTTGGTCTCCCCAAAGTAGCGGAGACCGCATCGTGAGCAGTGAATGCGGTATATTAAATTGAAAGAAGTGCGAGTAAATTGCTGTTTCACCTGGAAGGAGTGTTTGGGCTCCTGGACGGTGGGAAGGGAGGAGGTAAAGGGGCAAGTGTTGCATCTCCTGCACTTGCATGGGAAGGGGAGCGGGTGTTGGGGTTGATGGAAGAGTGGATCAGCATGCCGCGGGGGGAACGGTCCCTTCGGAATGCTGAAAGGGGGAGGGAGAGATGTGTTTGGTGGTGGGGTTGCACTGGAGGTGGTGGAAATGGCGGAGGATGATAAGTTGAATGTGGAGGCTGGTGGGGTGGAAGGTGAGGACAAGGGGGACCCTATCATGGTTATAGGAGGGAGGGGAAGGGATGAGGGCAGAAGTGCAGGAAATGGGACAGACACGGTCGAGGGCCCTGTCAACTACAGTGATGGGGAATCCTCGGTTGAGGAAAAAGGAAGACATGTCGGAAGTACTGGTATGGAAGGTGACATCGTTGGAACAGATGCGACGGAGATAGAGAAACTGGGAGAAGGGAATAGAGTCCTTACAGGAAGCGGAGCGACAGGAATCAAGGTAGCTGTGGGAGTCGGTGGGCTTATAGTAGATATTGGTTGACAGCCTATCCCCAGAAATGGAGATAGAGAAGTCGAGGAAGAGAAAGGCAGAGTCAGAGATGGACCATGTAAAGGCAAGGGAGGGGTGGAAATTGGAAGCAAAGTCGATTAAATTTTCCAGTTCGGGGTGAGAGCAGGAAGTGGCACCGATACAGCCATCAACGTACCGGAAAAAGAGGTGAGGGAGGGGATCTGAGTAGGGCTGGAACAAAGAATGTTCCACGTGTCCCATGAAAAGGCAGGCATAGCTGGGACCCATACAGGTTCCCATAGCGACACTTATTATTTGGAGAAAGTGAGTGGAGTGAACAGAGAAGTTATTCAATGCAAGAATAAGTGCAGCCAGGTGAAAGAGGGTGGTGGTGGATCGGGACTGAATGGGCCTCCGTTCAAGGAAGAAGCGGAGGGCCCGCAGGCCGTTCTAGTGGGGGATGGAGGTGTAGAGGGACTGAACGTCCAGGGTGAAAAGGAGACGGTTAGGGCCGGGAAACTGGAAACTGTTAAAAAGTGGTGGAGGGTGTTGGAAGAGTCGCCGATGTAGGTCAGAAGAGACTGGACAAGGGGAGAAGAGAGTAGAGATAAGAAGAAATAAGTTCCTAACGCCAGCAGCTCGCAATGAAAAGATCAACAGAGGGTAAGAGGCCAGAGAGGAGGGGTCCAGGTGAAACAAGGATTCTGCAGACTGGAGAAAGGGTCCGCTGTGTCGGGGAGGGGGAGACTCCCAGCTAAAGAAATGGGCACGCAGGTGAAGGAAGAAGAGCACAGCATCGTGTCGAGCTCGAAATTCATTGAGATGAGGGCATTAGGGGATGAAGCTGAGAACTGATCGTTCAGGGTCAGAGGGGATGGTGAAAGCACAACAAAGGGTAAGATTGGAAGGAGGGTAAGATTGGAAGGAGGGTACCTGAGTAGGACTGAAACAAAGAATGCTCCACGTATCCCACAAAAAGACAGGCATAGCTAGGATCCACATGGGTTATCATAGTTCCCTCTGGATTATTAGTCCAGCATATCTGTATATATTCTACCTCTCTAAAGTTTGTAAATTTTAGCCTAATGCCCAATATTTTTTTGTTATCCAAAGATTAGGAGGACATGATGGGAGCCATGTCATTTCCAGTGAGTAAATTACCACAAGAGTGCTCGGTTCAACCTTGGACAGTGCTACATTAAAAATTGGGCTGCGTTTAGTGACGCCACCCGGTGTAATTAACAAGAGTTGTACTGGCATCGCAGGAAGTGGGAGGACAAAAATCATCCAACACTTCATCTGTAATGTGTAATTTGATCCAGTCAGGCTGTAGACTCACAGCACTTCATTGAAGTTCTCTACATGGCTAAGTTCAATCGCTGTGACCACTGCCAGGGACTGGCGCATGCGCACTCAGGCCCGGGGCGTGTTGGGCCACACAGGCGCATTATGGGTCACAAATCTAGGTCATCAATTGCCCTCGCTGCCATTCACTGAAAACGCAGAGGCCAAGCACCAGGTGGTCATAAGGGGAGAAACGGGGATGGGGGAGCAGAAGCAGCCCGGGAAGCAGAGGAAGGGGGGAAAGGGAGAAGCAGCAGGGGGAAGCAGAAGCAAAGGAGAACGGGCAGCAGAAATAGAGGGGAAGGATGGGGAAGGGGGGAGATGCAAAAGCAGCGAAGCAGGGAAACTGCATACAGTTCTGGTCACATTACAGGAAAGATGTGATTGCACTAGAGAGGGTACAGAGGAGATTTACGAGGATGTTGCCAGGACTGGAAAATTTTTAGCTATGAGGAAAGATTGGATAGGCTGGGGTTTTTTCTTTGGAACAGAGGAGGCTGAGGGGAGATTTAATTGAGGTGTATAAAATTATGAGGGGCCTAGATAGAGTGGATAGGAAGGACCTATTTCCCTTAGCACAGAGGTCAATAGCCAGGGGGCATAGATTTAAAGTGATTAATCCTTCGACCAGAGGGGAGCTAAGGAGAATTTTTTTCACCGAGAGGGTGGTAGGGGTACTGAACTCACTGCCTGGAAGGGTGGTAGAGGCAGAAACCCTCATCACATTATAAAAGTACCTGGATGTGCACCTGAAGTGCCGTGACCTATAAGGCTACGGATCAAGTGCTGGAAAGTGGGATTAGGCTGGATAGTTCAATTTTGGCCGGCCCGGACACAATGGGCCAAATGGCCTCCTTCTATGCCGTAAATTTTCTATGATTTCTATGGGGTGAACCAGGGGACGGGGGGAGCAAGAGCAACACGGGAAGCAGAAACAGGGGGAAAGGGAGACGCAGCAGGGGGAAGCAGAAGAAGGGGCAAGTCCGGAGGGAGCAGAGCGGGGGGGGGGGGGGGGGGGGGGAGGGGCGATAATGTGATCCAGACCTAAGGCAGAGTAAGTGACGTCATTGGATGCAGTGTCACTATTCACTTTGTAACGTAAAAGGTGATCCTCCTCCCCTCCCCTGACTTTTTACCCAATAAACCTGAAAACAATCCATGATCCACACACAACGCCCCATTAGTCACCTCAGCTCTCTCCCAGAGTGTTTAGTTTGACAGGAATGATTCGTGACAGTGTAGGTCTTTCTGGTTTTCGATCGACCCGTGACGTCCTTCTGCGCATGCGCCGGGCCACCCGATGACATCACTCTCAGCATATGCGAAAAAACTACGGCTCTGCTGGCGATGTCACTTCCAATTACATCACCCTCACTGTTCTTGTTGAATGAAATGCGCCTCACAAAACCAACCTTGCAGCTCAAATTATGTAGAATAGTCAATGCTGTGGATTTCTCAAATTCAACCTCAGAGAGAAATGGCTACAGCCCCCCACCCCCCGCATGATCTTGCAGTGCCCGTTCAAAGGGCCACATATTTGAAGGGGCCCACAAGTCAACTGGCCTGGCGTGGAGTATTTTCAGAGTCAAAGGGAGGTGGGAGGCTGCTCATTGTGGAGGCCTCATTTCTCCAGCAGACAGAGGAGTTTGCTGGGAGTTTTTAAATCACATCATGCTGTTAGCATTTGACAAGGTTCCACATAAAAGAGACTGCTAACAAAAATGAGAGCACATGGAATTGGAGACAACCTATTGGCTTGCCCTCCACACCTGTCTCTGAACCTGGATGTCAGTTCATCAATGCTCCAAGTAGACTCCACCATATCTACATCAACCATAGCCCACCAGGGGACCTCTGACTTTAACTTTGGACTCCCTTCTGTGGTCTCCTCTCTAGTCCCTGTTTTTACCAGGACATATCAATCCTAATCTTGCTATGTAACCACGCCCACGTAACTTGAGATTCCCTGTGGCCATTCGTGTGCACGTTTTGGCTGCTGCTCTGGACCTGAGACCATTACTTCTATTTCACCTTTTTTCTTCTTTTCTCTTTGTCCCTCCTTTCATTTTTCCTCTCTCAAGTATCTGCCCCTCCAAATCCCTACCCCTACCTTCAGCATTCCTCGACCTTCCAACTCTCCTGCCGCCGTTCCAGGCTTGACTCCCTCTGCGCCTCTCTTAGCATCCTCCGAAGGGCCCATCGAGGCACTCGTCGCTGCCTCCTTACAAGCAGCGACCCCAAATGCCCCATCGTACTCCCTCACAGTCTTTCCCGCCCAGCGCACCTGCTGGGAGTCAATCTTGCCCATCGCCTTCCTGTCCCACTCACCACTGACCCTGTGGACTCTGCCTAAGGATCAGCCATCACCACCCCTCTCCGCATCACCCTCCAGAATGTCCGTTCACTTGTGAATGAGCCATGATCTTATTGTGGATAATTGCATCGACATCATGGCCTCGACGGAAACCTGGCTGACGGGTGATAACACCTTCCCCCCTTAATGAAGCCTCCCCGTCTGACCATATCTTCCACCCCTTGCCCCGGACCACCATGGTGGTGATGTGGTCCTTATTACCAAATCACACCTTAGTCTGTCCCCCTACTCCTCTGGCACCTTCTCCTCCTTTGAGCATCTCACCTTGTTTCACCTCTCCTTTAAAATCCTCGTTCTCTACCACCCGCCCAAGTTTCTGACCGAAATATCTTCACTACTTTCCTCCCTCAGCCTCTGCATCAAGTGACTTCTCATCATCGGTGACTTCAACCTCCATCACAACTCATGTTGCTCTCTCTCCTCCGAGTTCACTGTTCTTTTATCTTCCCTTAAACCCTCCCTCCATATAAAATCCCCTACCCATATTCACAACCACCCCCTCGATCCCTCCACTGTCTCTGATTTGTCACATTGCTCGTCTGACATCCAGTACTGGATGAGCAAAAATTTCCTCCAACTAAATGTTGTCTTCAGTCCATGCTGTCATTGTCCTCAGTCCCCACCACAACTCTGTTCCGTAGCCGCCGACTCCATCCCTTCCTCTGGCTACTGTGTGAGGCTGAACCAGACCATACACAACCTTGGTGTCCTATTCGACCCCGAGATGAGCTTCCGACCACATATCCGCTCCATCACCAAGACCACCTAATTCCACCTCCATAACATCACGTGTCTCCGCCCTGCCTCAGCTCATCTGCTACTGAAGCCCTCATCCATGCCTTTGTTACCTCTAGACTTGACTATTCCAATGCTCTCCTGGTTGGCCTCCCATCTTCTACTCTCAATATATTTGAGCTCATCCAAAATCCTACTGCAAATATCCTAACTTGCAGCAAGTCTTGTTCTCTCATCACCCCTGTGCTTGCTGACCTACATTGGCTCCCGTTCTACCAACATCTTGATTTTAAAATTCCTCTATGGCCTCACACCTTCCTCTCTGAACGGGGCGGCGTCCGCGCCGTGCGTTCTCTGAACGGGGCGGCGTCCGCGCCGTGCGTTCTCTGAACGGCATAGCCTGCCTGACAATGACTGGATCAAATTACACATTCCAGACAAAGGGTTGGGTGAGTATTGTCCTCCCACAGCCTGTCAGCGGCAAAATTAGAATGTGCTTTTGTACCAACCCGGCCAAGTTCAATGTGTAATTTGATGCAGTCATTGCCAGCACTAACACTACCAAGTTCAGACAACGCATAGCGTTAACACTCGCGAATTCAGATAATGCACAGCACTAATACTTGTCGGAACAGAGGAACAGGAGTACGCAATTCAGCCCCTTGAGCCTGTTCCACCATTCAATTAGATCATGGCTGATCTGCATCTCAACTCCATCTACCCACCTTGGTTCCATAATCCTTAATACACTTGCCTAACAAAAATTTATCAATCTCAGTTTTGACATTCTCAATAGCTTTTTGGGGGAGAAAGTTCCCGATTTCCACATCCCTCCGCGTGAAGAAGTGCTTCCTGACATCAATCCTGAACGGTCTTGCTCTAATTTTAAGATTATGCCCCCTTGTTCTGGAATCCCCCACCAGAGGAAATACTTTCTCTCTATCTACCCTATCAAATCCTTTAATCATCTTAAACATTTCAATTAGATTCACATGTGCGTTCAGATAACGGACAGCGTTAACAATCGTGAGTTCAGACAAGACACAGCTCTAACACTCGTGAGTTCAGATAACGACAGTGCTAACTTACATACGGTTATACTTTACTTTGAAGACAGCAAGGGCTCACCTAATGGGAATGATCCTTGTGAGAAAGTAATTCAGTATCATTATCCGGCATGCTTTGGGAAATAGGCTAACTGAGGGCGGCAAAGGCTTATGGGTGTGTTTATAACTTGAAAACTGCAAACAAAGCTTTTGGAAAATTGCAGACTAGTTGCTTTCATGGGAACAGGGATGTGTTATCAGCTTCAAGATCTGAAATGTCTTGAGATGAAATGGCTTTGTGGTTGTACGCATCCATTGTCAGGTGAATGAGTTAAGAATTAGGGATCCTGAGAGATTACCTGGATAGGTAATGCCATACTCATACCTGTCTCGACTCACAATGTTTCCAACGTTACTGTAGTGATAAGTCTACAAAAAGAGGCACTACAAGCCGTTCAGCAGTTTAGTCACCTCATACCTCCCCTATCCCTGAATCTCAAGCGTATTTTAGGACGTACTGCCACATCTGAGAAACATCTGGCACATATGCAACAGGACAATGAAAATGCCGAAGAGGGTAGATAAGTTTGGGAACGCAGAGTGGTGGGAAGTAGTATATAATACAGGGCAGCATCCTTGGGCAGGAATGTTCCTTATGTCTCTAGTAATTTTGCAAGCTATTCTGGCTGTAATAATGATTATAATGATGTGTTGCAATAAAAAAGACCCCTCAGTGCCTATAGACAGAAATTGATCATGTTGGAAACAACTATGGACATTAACCAGATTAAAATGAAACGCTTCTATAAGAAGGAATAAGAAAGTTGGATTAGGTGGGTTAGTGCTAAAGCACAGCACTAAGCTAAGGAGGGGGGGGGGAATATGAGAAAGTAATCCAGTATCATTATCCAACATGCTTTGGGAAATAGGCTAACCGAGGGCGGCAAAGGCTTATTATGGGTGTGTTCATAACTTAAAACTGCAAACAAAGCTTTTGGAAAATTACAGACTTGTTGCTTTCATGGGAACAGGGGTGTGTTATCAGCTTCAAGATCTGAAACATGTTGTAATGAAATGGCCTTGTGATTGAAAGCATCCACTGTCTGGTGGATGAGATAAGAATTAGAGACAACATCTCTATATTGAAAATGATGGTGTCGTGCAAGCGCACTAAATAGGATGAAAGAAGGGTGGGAAGGTGTACAAACCCAATATAAGAACAGCCAAAGACCTCAGTTAGTTAGAATTCTCAAAACTCCATGACATGGGTGCTGATAGAAGGAAGACTGATCACCTTCTTCTGGCACAGCTATTAAGGTTGTATGTTTAGGCAAACCTATGTATGTCTTATATCATTGCTTGTATTGTTTTAAACAGATGTATTGCTTTAAACAGATGTATGTCTTATATCATTGCGAGTAAATTGTAGTTGCATTTATGTTTAACTAAGTGAATAAAACTATCTCTTTCGAGTTCAGTGGCCCGGACTATTTATTTAAGTTATACCGAGTGGAGGAGTAAGATTTAAACAACTCTTACTGTTTAAGAACACACAAGAAATATCTGATGCAGCCCAAAAATCAGTGACAATGAACAGCAAAGGATATCTTTCAGCTGCAACAGACAAAATGCACCACCAACTGGGCACCTCTCACTTTATTACCGGGAGAACCACTATAATGTGAAACCTGAATATGCAGCACATCTGTCAATAAAGTTCAGTGAAAATGTTATGTTGTTTTGACATTGTTATGCAGTTAAAGTACTTCATTAACAGCCTCACTTATTTTTCACAAATGTTTTGCCTTCCAAATACAATTTAAACTCATTTATTTTAATCTTGGTAATTATGTGGAAACTGCACACTCAGTAAAAATGGTGTATCATTCCGCATAATGATTTACAGTCAATGCTGAAGTGCCTTTAGACTAGCAACACAATCCAAATAAATAAAAGCAAGTGGCATTGCAGGAGTTTGCAGTGGCATCAAATATAGCGAGATCTCTTTGATTATAAACTCTATGGGCAAAACATATTCACCTGTCACCGGATAACAAAATATAACTTTAATTGTTTTTGAAAAATGCAATAAATTCTGAAAGAGCCAAAATAGTATTAGATGGTCAAAGACCAATGAGTGATAATGACTCCCAACATATATCCCATCCCACTTGCAAACGTGCTCCTATAAGCAATAAGTATGGTAATTTTCAGATGCTTTTTGCAGGAATTTGCTGCCTACATTTTAAAAATGTAAATTCTTCCTCGTACGTAATATTCCTGACACAAAGTATGGTATGGGATTAATCAGCAGTAGTCACAGATTTCCTCCAACCTCAACACCATGACTATTTTTCTTTTGAGTTTAAGTTCCTGTTCTGCCATGCATCACTGTGCAACAGACATACTCCCAAGACTCAGATTCTTTAACTGGTTGGTAATATAATTTACAATGCAGAAGGCTACCAGTCATCTTATTATGCCCTTGCCAGCGCTCACTCTTCGACTAAAGCCATCTAACTCTAATCTCATTTTCCTCTGCCCTTTCTACATATCCTTTTGTATTCTTCCCCATGAAAAAGTTAACCAATTCCCTTAAATAATTTATAGGCTACCTCAACAGCCATTTCTGGTAAATCATTCCATGTTGTACCCACCCTGCGAGTAAAATTTCTTTTAACATCTCCCCTTGTTTATGCCCCCTTGTTACCAATTCAGCGATGAAAATAATCTTCACTGTTTACTCCCTTCCATAATTTTGAAAACTTGTATTGCACTGGATACAGCAAAGGCTATGGGCCCCGACAACACCCCGGCTGTAGTGCTGAAGACATGTGCTCCAGAACTAGCTGCGCCTCTAGCCAAACTGTTCCAGTACAGCTACAACACTGGCATCCACCCGACAATGTGGAAAATTGCCCAGGTATGTCCTGTCCACAAAAAGCAAGACAAATCCGATCCGGCCAATTACCGCCCCATCAGTCTACTCTCAATCATCAGCAAAGTGATGGAAGGTGTCGTCGACAGTGCTATCAAGCGGGCCACTCGGCTCCAAACCTCATTACAGCCTTGGTCCAAACATGGACAAAAGAGCTGAATTCCAGAGGTGAGGTGAGAGTGATTGCCCTTGATATCAAGGCAGCATTTGACCGAGTGTGGCTCCAAGGAGCCCTAGTAAAATTGAAGTCAATGGGAATCAGGGGGAAAATTTTCCAGTGGCTGAAGTCATACCTAGCACAAAGGGAGATGGTAGTGGTTGTTGGAGGCCAATCATCTCAGCCCCAGGACATTGCTGCAGGAGCTCCTCAGGGCAGTGTCCTTGGCCCAACCATCTTCAGCTGCTTCATCAATGACCTTTCCTCCATCATAAGGTCAGAAATGGGGATGTTCGCTGATGATTGCACAGTGTTCAGTTCCATTTGCAACCCCTCAGATAATGAAGCAGTCCATGCCCGCATGCAGCAAGACCTGGACAACATCCAGGCTTGGGCTGATAAGTGGCAAGTAACATTCACGCCAGACAAGTGCCAGGCAATGATTATCTCCAACAAGAGAGTGTCGAACCACCTCCCCTTGACATTCAACGGCATTACCATCGCCAAATCCCCCACCACCAACATCCTGGGCATCACCAATGATCAGAAACTTAACTGGACCAGCCATATTAATACTGTGGCTACAAGAGCAGGTCAGAGGCTGGGTATTCTGCGGCGAGTGATTCACCTCCGGACTCCCCAAAGCCTTTCCACCATCTACAAGGCACAAGTCAGGAGTGTGATGGAATACTCTCCACTTGCCTGGATGAGTGCAGCTCCAACAACACTCAAGAAGCTCGACACCATTCAGGACAAAGTAGCCCGCTTGATTGGCACCCCATCCACCACCCTAAACATTCACTCCCTTCACCACCGGCGCACTGTGGCTGCAGTGTGTACCATGCACTGCAGCAATTCGCTAAGGCTTCTTCGACAGCACCTCCCAAACCCGTGACCTCTACCACCTAGCAGGACAAGAGTAGCAGGCACATGGGAACAACACCACCTGCACGTTCCCCTCCAAGTTACACACCATCCCGACTTGGAAATATATCGTCGATCCTTCATTGTCACTGGGTCAAAATCCTGGATCTCCCTTCCTAACAGCACTGTGGGAGAACCTTCACCACATGGACTGCAGCGGTTCAAGAAGGCGGCTCACCACCACCTTCTCAAGGGCAATTAGGGATGGGCAATAAATGCTGGCTTTGCCAGCGACTCCCACATCCCATGAACGAAAAAAAAAACAAAATTAGATTCCACCTAATCTGTTCGTGAAAAAAGCCACAATTTTTCAAGCCATTCTTCATAACCGCAGCCTGTCATTCTTAGTAACAGTCTAGTGAATCTTCAATTACCATGGCTCCAATATCTTATAATAGGATGCCCAGAACTTCACGCAATACAAATTGAACATCACGTATTCAACACCCCATGTATAAAATCCAGAACCTCATTTACTTTTTCTACCCGCTGTTAAAAATCTATCCACATCTCTCTATCTCGCTGTTCCTCCACTCTGTTAAGAGTTTTACCATTTAGGGTGTAGTTGCTTTCACGATTCTATCTCCCAAAATGTACGACTTCACATTTCCGCATTGAACTGCATCTGCCGCCTATCTGTCCTCTCCACTAATCTGTCTATGTCCTCCTACTACCTCTTCCATGCTTGTCACATCTCCTAATTTGGTATCACGAACAAACTTTAATTTCATTCCGCTGTGCTTCTGTCCAAATTATTTATATAAATGGAAAGTAAAAGAGGCCCCAGGAGAGATTCCTGGTGCACACTACCCATATCCTGCCAGTCCGAAAAACATTCATTTATCCTCCTCATTGTTTTCAGTTCCCGACCCGTTCCCCTATCCATGCAGCTACATTGCCTCGAATACCGTGTGCACTAATTTTTCTAACAAGTCTGTTATGTGGCACCTTATGAAATGGCTTCAGAAAATCCATCTCATAGTAGGTACAGCACAGGAGGAGGCCATTCCGCCCATTGTGCCTGTGCCAGCTCTTTGAAGGTGCTATCTAATTAGTCCCATTCCCCTACTCTTTCCCCATACCCCTGTAAATTTTTTCCCTTCAACTATTTATTTAATTCCCTTTTGAAAGTTACTATTGAATCTGCTTCCAACACCCTTTCAGGCAGTGCATTCCAGGTCGCTGTGTAGAAAAATGTTTCCTCATGTCACCTCTGGCGCTTTTGCCTATCACCTTAAATCTGTGTTATCTGGTTACCGACCCTTCTGCCACTGGAAACAGTTTCTCCTTATTTACTCTATCAAAAGCGTTCATGATTTTGAATACCTCTATCAAATCTCCCCTTAACCTTGTCTATTCTAAGGAGAACAACCCCAGCTTCTCCAGTCTCTCCACATAACTGAAGTCCCTCATCCCCGGTACCATTCTAGTAAATCTCTTCTGCACCCTCTCTTAGGCCTTGACATTCTTCCCAAAGTGTGGTGCCCAGAATTGAACACAATACTCCAGCTGAGGCCTAATCAGTATTGTATAAAGGTTTAGCATAACTTCCTTGCTTTTGTACTCTATACCTCTAATAATAAAGCCCAGGATCCTATGTTTTTTTTAAAAAACAGCCTTCTTAACTTGTCCTGCCAACTTCAGAGATTGTATATGTGCACCCCCTTTAAAATTGTACCATTTAGTTTATATTGCCTCTCCTTATTCTTCCGACCAAAATACATCACTTTGCACTCCTCTGCATTAAATTTCATCTGTCATGTGTCTGCCCATTTCACCAGTCTATGTCCTCCTGATGTCTGTTGCTATCCTCCACATTGTTTACTACATTTCAGAGTTTCATGTCATCTGCAAACTTTGAAATTATACCCTCTATACCCAAGTCCAGGTCATTAATATATATCGAAAAGAGCAGGGGTCCTAATACTGACCCCATCGGAACACCACTGTATATTTCCCTCCAGTCTGAAAAACAACCGATCACTACTACTCTCTGCTTTCTGTCCCCAAACTAATTTTATATCCACGCTGCCACTGTCCCTTTAATCCCACGGGCTTTAATTTTGCCAACAAGGATATATACAACATCCATCCCCTTTATCTATACACTCTTGTGATTCGCTCAAAAAACTTAATTAAATTAGTCAAGTAAAACCTGCACTTTACAAGTCCATGTTGACTCTTCATGATTAGCCTGTAGTTTTGTAAGTGTTCACCAATTTCATCTTGTATTATCGATTCTAGAAGTATACCTACAATCAAAATCTATAATTTCCTGGCTTATCCTTTTTCCATTTCTTGAACAGCAGTGTAACATTTTCCATCTTCCAGTCCTTTCGTTCAATTATCATTTCAAAAGACTTCTAGAAAATCTCTCTGAAAACCTCTTGCCCAATCTCCTTCAGTATTCTGGGCCGCATACCATTTCAGCCTGGAGTCTTTTCTATTTTTAGTCGCATTAACTTTAATATTGAATACGAATTCCCAGTAGTTGCTCTTCCACATCCTCCAGTTACTCCTATAGGCCTACTTTCATCTTCCTGCATTAATTGGCACCACTCTCACCTCTGAGTGAGATGATTTTGGGTTAGAGCCATAAGCACATAAGGCTGATACTTCAGTGCAGTGCTGAGGGAACGCTGAATTATTGGAGGTGCAATCTTTCAGATGAGAAGTTAAACAGAGACTCAATTTGCTTGCTCAGGTGGATGTAAAAGATTCCATGTCACTATTTGAAGAACAGCAGAGAGCCCTCCTGATATTCTGGCCAAAACTTTTCCTTCAAACACCACCAAAACAGATTATCCAGTCAATCATTTATTCCTTATTCGTGGGATAATGCTGTGTGCAAATTGGCAGCCACATTTGTCTACATAGCAACCATGGCTGCATTTCAAAAGTAACCCATTAGCTGTAAAGTGCTTTTGGACATCCTGAGGATGTGATAAGATTTTTAATATAATATAGGTTGAGTATGCATTCTCTTCCTGTCCAAATTCCAGTTGTCATTAATTTTTTTCACTTTTATGTCAACATTTAATACTGAACCTGCTTATGTAAACATTTAGAATGGAAATTCTGATGTAAACAGTTGCCTTTAAACATGTAGTTGCGGGCTGTGACCAATGGGTGGCGATGTGCAGCTAGTTTCTGAAGTCTTTCTTGCAACTCCACTGCCATTGTGCATACATAGAAAAACTTATCAACAACTGACCATGGGCATCGCAATGGGCAATTTACTAGTGCTCTAGATAAACGCACGTTCTGTTTTTCTCTGTAAAAATGAATGCTAAATATTTACTAAGTATTTCGACCGTTCCCTCAATCCCAAGTTGAAGGAGGTCCCCTTCATCTCCAAGTGCTCACATCCCGTCTTCGACTATCCTTTTATTTCTAATGTTCTTATAAAAGCCTTTGCTATTTCCCTTAATGTTACTAAGTACAAGAGTAATGTTGATTAATCTGACTGTCAGTTTTTCTCCCATCTCTGTGGAGAAATGGCATGCTTTCTGCTGAAGTCAGGAACTCGACATATACAGTTATGTACCAGCACTCCATGACACAACAGCCTGGTACACCAAGTGGTTATATTATCAGACTTCCTCTATCTCGTTAAATGTTCCCCTATTCTTTTACCAGTGGTCAATTAAGAGAGTTTTTCAGAAGATCCTCCTTACTGTCACGTACAAGTATTATTTCACATTTTAATCAGCCTGCCCCTACATGAACAAATTTATACACAATCTTGATAAACGTGGCCACTGTCATGTTGGTGTGGCAGGTACAGTGGGTTAGACAATGGCCTTCCGCCTCTGGAATCTTGATTCAAACTTGCCCATCAGTATGGGAGGAAGTCTCCTCATTGTCTGATAATAATACATGGAATGAATTTGGGTAGTTTCAATTCAGGTCCTGATGGACATGGGTCCACCACATAAAATTGTTTCTAATTAAGCACTTATTGGCACAGGATGACTGGTGTGGAAAATGTTGCACTGGTGTAGGAAAGAAAGCTCTTGAGAGATTGGGACTGAAGCATGTTGTTGAGACAGTGGAGAAAGCTCAACTCTGCATCTAACCTCACTGCATCTCATCTTAGAATGTTTCACATTGAAATGGAAAGTGTTCCAAACCTGCAACACGGCCTTGCTATCATTCACACAATGTCACGGTACAATGTATTCATTTTCTAAGGAAAATGCCATACTCTCAAAAAACACCATTTTGGTTTCTAAAATAATATTTAAGGCTTATGAATTCCACCAAACAATCTGACATCCACAAGCCACCCCCCCAACTGCCACCCACCACCATCCCCCCCCCCCCAACCCCCCCAGGCCGTGGTTGATGAGGATACATTTTCTGTGGGAGAAGGGAGACCTTTTCAGGTACAAGTATTCAAATCAGTGCTCACAGATTTTGCTTCATGGGAAACAATAATCCTGTGACTTCCACAATCGAGACTTTGAGCTAAGAAAAAGATGAAATAGATGTTAAGGGATACCTTCCCCCCAGAATGCATCAAGAGGAGTTCTGTTAACATTCACAGATAATATTAACCCAAAATGTTTGTGATTTTTGTAATTTTATTTGTACATGTGAATTTAGCTCCTTCACACGGTTAAGCTCAGTGACTCTACCAAGATAGTTCTCCCTGACAATGACATTAACACCCACTTTGAAAACAAAATACTCATATTAGTTCAACAGAAGTGAGTTTAAAAACATGTTATTCACAGCTCCCATAACAGTCAGTTTTTTAAAAATACAATTGATGCTGAGGCTTCCTCCTTAAGAACTCCCCCGCTTTCCAATTTTCTACCTCTGCTGAAGGTACGGAATCGTGCTGGGGTATGGTTCCATAAGTCCCTCTTGTCCTCTTATACCTCGCCCAAATAGCCATTCTTCATGTTTAAGCATAAACAGTGAGTGCTGCCAGGCTACTTAACTGGAAGATGAAGGTGTCACAGTTCAGCCCGATTCTGTCCTCACCCAACATTACACATGTACACTTTCCAGCAGGGGTTGCTGGACAGTGAATAAGAGAAAGAACTATGGTTAAGGGAACTCTCCAAACATTTGCATTAAGATCAATTATTGCCCCCTTAGTGCTGTCTGGTCTAAAATCAGCCTACTCAGAAAACAACTGGGACCTTTAAAATAAATTAAAGAGAAGTAGAATAATGTAGAGAAATGTAGCTAGAACACGGTGGTGTGATAGTTATGGTACTGGACCAGCAACACAGGTCAAATCCTACTATGGCAAGTTGTGAAATTGAATTCAATCAGTCTGGTAATCTATAGGCTAATAGCAGAAAAGTTCCCAAGAAAGTTGTTGGATTGTCGTAAAAATCCAAATTTCATGAATATCCTGCCACCCCTGTCTGGTCTGGCCTACATGTGACGCTAGACAACACCACATGGTTGATTCTTGATGCTCTCTGAAATGGCCAAGCAAGTCATTCAATTATACAAGAGATGTGAAGATCCACCACCATCTCTTCAGAGCAATTAATGCAGTGCTTGTCAGGAAGCCCAAGCATAATTCTTTTTAAATTATTTTTCACTGCATTAAAAAAGCACTTTAAAATGATTCTGATTTTTTTAAAACTAAGACAGCTCCATTTTGGTCATGCACTAGTTTATCAAAGTAACCTTCAACATGAGATCAACACTATGCACTCAATATTTCTATTGCTATTTAGTGATCATTTAGGCCAATCTCTAATGGGTTTGGTAAAAGGATTGTTATATTATGTTCCATTCTCAGACAGCTCTCTGAACAGACAAGCACCATCGAGGAGTGATTAATGATCACAATTTCATAGAAACATGAACAGTACAAAAATAAAGGGTGCAAACGTTGTGTTAGACAATACAAATACAAAATATAAATAAGCTAGTGTAAATTGTATGCATGTTACTATTCAAAATAGTTTAACAATTAAAACTTCAAATAACACAACTCACTTTATCTAATTAAGGATTACAGCTTATTCAGACCAAGTGGTGTATGAAAAAGACCATAAAAATGGGTTATTGTAATTAAGTTAATATTTCTCACTTTAACAAACAAGATTTCTGGAATGTTCTTCCTACAAAGTGGACCACATATGTTCTAAATACATAATTCCTAATACAACTTCCTTAGAGATGCATACAGGTCCCTCTCAACAGAAACTGTTGCCAGGTTGCACATTATTAACACAAGTTAATCTCAAGTGCCATCAAACAGCGATCGAGAAAATGGCACACAGCTAAGATCAACACGACTCTGTACTTCGTAAATGTGCCACTGAATGGCCAAAGCCAAAGGGTTTAATAAGACTACTGTACTGTAGCACTAGTATTATTGATGTTGTACTTGGGTTACAAAAGTGCACTAATATTTACGGTGGGCACACACAAATTAAACTGAAAAAAAGTTAAAAGCAGTTGAACTTTTTATATTTTGTGCTGCCTGTGACGGAGATCTATTTAAAACAGTTCCCCTTTCACTTACATGACAAGTAGTACACAATGATTCTGTCATTAGTAGCAATGCTATGATGCTGGTGGTTATTTGCAACAGTTATTAAAGGAGAACGTACTTCCACAAGTAAGTACATCAAAGTCAGGAACTTATGCATAAAGTTCCCACATGCCATTAAGCAATTTTGGGGAGGTTTTTTTTCCAATTTGAATTTACAGAGCTCTTCTCTGGTGTGCTGGGGTGGCATCTTACCTGAGATTGCAGTGGGAATGGTGAGGAGAAAAGGGATGATTTGCAATTTTCTTTTTGCTAGTCTTGGCTTTCCCATTTAAAAAAGTCTCTGTGGAACATTTATTTACTGAACACAAGTCTGTCTGGTCTCTATCCTTGTTCTGTATTCTGGGCATGATAAAAGGAAACCTTGTTGGTGAAGATACCCCAGGGTATCTGCTCTGTAGAGACACTGAAATGGAGAAGCCCGGTAAACGAGATAAAATGCCAATATTACACACCACTGTAAAGAATTGTTTATTTGTTAGATCCATGGACACAAGTAATATTGCTTCTATGTGCCATGTCACCTAAACTTGTGGATAAGAATGGTGTTTTATTCCAGTGATATATACTTTACGTACCCAGTCGCTCAATAATACTGGAGACAATCCCAATGGGCTCCTTTTCTACCTCTTCAGGAAGAACAATATTTACTTCTTCGACTTTTGGCAGATCCTGATTTAAAAAAAAACATTACAATGTAAGTCCTTGATATATTAAGTTACCTGCAGCCACTGTTGACTGAAAACAGATAAACACACAATAATTAATTTTGCACTGCTCCCTCGAACAGCTTCATTGCATCTCATCACACCAGTAACTCATTTTGCCATAACATCTGCTAAACAAACTCAAGCTCCAAGTCATTTACTATGGCTGTGTTTAACACCTCAGAGTGTTGTTTGCAAGTTTCTCTGTACCTTTTCATTGTTTTTACAATTTTAAGAATGTCAAGACTTGTAAGGTCCAGAATGGCTGACCCCCAAACCTCCAGAACCAGACTCATGGACACGTATGATTCAATTTCCAGTAACTGACCCAAGGAAACTAATGAAAGCATTAAACTCGGTGTCCACCTCCTTTCTGCATAAACTCCCAGTCACAGGCCTCACACTGGTCATCAGAGAAGTATGCTGGCATCGGTGGATTTGCGCCTGGTTGGAACTGCTTCTTGTTGAGGCTCACTGTCAGTCAGAGCTGACCTACATTAATATCAGAGCTGAAACCAGAGCCAAGGCAAAAGCTTCAGATAGCATGAAAAGCTGCGTCGGTGAATGCAATAAAATCGTCTGGCTGACATTTGGGGGCTGGACATTCTTGCCACTTGTCTGAGGCTGGTGTTGGACAGCAACAGACCAGGAGCCAGACTATAGGGTTGAGCTGATTTGAGACCGATGTTAAGAGGAACACGAGGCCACATTATCTCCTCCCTTGTCATACAAACATATTCATATTTAGGGGGCACTCCTGAGAATGTTCTCTGCTAAACCAGAATTCCCTATCTGACAAGGAATGGAGATGGACTTTAGTGTCAACCACAAAGTCTCTGCACATGGATGAATCAAGTTTTAACAACTATATAGCTAGAATGGCCTTCAACGCAGTCACAATGAGCCTCTATATTGAGCTAAGAGCAGGTTTCACAATTTGAAAATAGCCAACAAAATATAATCAAATATTGCATGAATCAGTCACTGGGAAGGATTGAAGTTTTAAAACCAAGAACCGAAATCGGCCATGGCTAAGGGAGGATCAGCCAGAGTCGCACCAATCAGGCTGAAGTGGGCCAAGATCCAACATAGTGTCAGTAAGCTGGCACAGGGAACATTGTAAATTGAAAAGCAACAAAGAGCACTTGCTAAACTTGCAGAACCACTCTCTACATGGCCAAAGCAGCAGGAAGAGAGACTCTGAACTGTTGTTAACCAACAAAGAAACAATAAATATTGATTACAAACTTATTCTAGTGTGGGAGATAACAGAGAAATTTGTTGGAAACAACAGGAGAAAAAGAAATAAGGGCATAATCCTTATATTCAAGATGCTGAGATGCCGGTGATGGACTGGGGTGGACAAATGTAAGGAGTCGTACAACACCAGGTTATAGTCCAACAGCTTTATTTGAAATCACAAGCTTTCGGAGCTTTCTTCCTTCGTCAGGTGAGTCGAAGGACGAAGTCACCTGACGAAGGAGGAACGCTCCGAAAGCTTGTGATTTCAAATAAAGCTGTTGGACTATAACCTGGTGTTGTACGATTCCTTATATTCAAAAGAGTGAAGCAGCAACGTCCTCGGGTATTTTCCGCATTAGATAACTACAATATCCTATTCTGGATGATGAACAGAAGAGGAAGAATTAACCAATTTGTATGTTACTTAAAATTTTATTATTTTTTCTCCCCCAGACCACAATCAAATTTAAAAATGATAAAAACTACTTTTAAATAAGTTCGTATGAGAGTTATTTTAAACTTCACTGCCAGAAGGATATGAATGCTCAAACGTTTCAGAACTGAGCAAGAGTCATGTACCACGTTCATTTACAAGTTATGCACTCTGATATCTGCGCTCTCTGATCAACATTATACATGTAATTCTATCGTAATGTGTTGTCAAGTGAAATAGGGGCAAAAATTTACAACATCATAATCAAACATCCAACGAAACCTCCCTCAGAGATTCAGACTTCTGACACAGGGTAATAGGGAAATGACTGCATTCTCTTGAACCACAACTACTATAAATCTGTGTGGTATCGCAGTATCATATCTAACCTGGATCTCCACTACTCTTCCTCCTCAAGGAAAAATAATAAAACCACATCACTTTAGTCGACATCAGCATAAAAACTACTAACCTACTAGCAATTCTAAGCAATTAATGTCAAATTCAGTTTACAAGAGATGACCCTGTGCAAAAACTGCCACAAATGTTGATAGGTAAAATGTCGTAATGTTGCATCAGCCACACTTTCATCTTTATTTTAACAGCGTTCATTACTTCTATTTTAATTAAAAAGTTAGAGGACTTTTATTATGTTAAAGTAGCTGTTGTTGCAAAGCAAGTTAATAAACGATAAATTGTGCAAGTCCATTAGCAGCATTTACAACATAGAGACAGACCCAACAGAAAGAATATATTTATATTGCATTTTATCACATCCTTCAGAAATGTCTCAATGTTTCACACAAAATTAATTATTTTGAAGTGCTGTGCCTGTTATGCAACCATTTGAAACACAGGAGAATTACCCCTCTTCTTCAAATAATGCCATGGGATCTTTAATGTCCATCCAAACCACAGGAACAGGCAGACAGTACCTCAGGAATGTCAGTGCAGTACCTCTTCAGTATTGTCTGTCTAGATTAAGTGTCCAAGTCATAGGGTGGGTTCGAACCCACAAGCATCTGACACAGGGGCAAAACTACTATCAATCAAGGCAGGGAGCAACAAGTGTGATTACCTTTGATGGTTTGACCTTCATTGCAAATCCAGGGTAGTAACCCATGATGAAAATACTGTCCCTCTATACAATGAGCAATTTTCAACTGCAATTTCCTAAGTACCATTCACTGCTCAGAGAACTCAAAGCTAGATGATTATCTTTCTGATTATTTGCACCTGCTTCAATGCTATCACTAAGATTTCAGTAAAGCATAATAGTGGGTGGGTGAAAATTTCATACTGCATCGACTAGAAGTATTAATGGTTACAAGTCAGTCACTGGTGTCGGCATCAGTAGGTGCAAATTGAGGTAATGAATTAAGAGTATTAGACAACTTTAAAGGTTATTAGTTATAAAGTGTTATTTCCTACAGAATATCAGTATCACATACAAAGGTCTGGCTGATACTATGACAGGGCAATATTGAGCTTCTGCCACTAGAGGTCCCCAACGAACCACAGAAACAGAAGAGCTCCCTCTGAGTCAATAAACTAGAACTACAGCATTTCCACGTGCATACTTACAACACACACCTAACCGCTCTACCACTTGTCTCGCTCGACCCCTCACTTTCTATACTGCCTGTCCATCATCTAGTCTTGAATGAGCTGCAATTTCTTCATACTAAACTTTGGGAAGACAAAAGCCATGATCTTTGGGTCCCGCCACAAAACCGTAGCCTAGCCACTGATTTCATTCCCCTCCCTGGCCACCGTTTTAGGTTGAACCGAACAACCTCAGGGTTCCAGTTCAGCCCAAGCTGAGTTTCCAACACCATTTCCTCCCTATGACAAAGACCGCCTACTTTCACCCATGTAATATCACCTGCCTTAGCCCATCCTTGCCTTTGTTACCTCCAGACTCAACTACTCCAATGGTCTCTTGACTGGCCTCCCATCTTCCACTCTCCTTTCACTTCGGCTCATTCAAAACTCTGCTACTTGTATCCTGTACAACACCAAGTGGATCTATCATCGTTGTTCTTTCTGACCTCCGTTGATTTCCCCAACTCCTCCAAATTAAAATTATTATCCTTGTGTTTAAATCCCTTCATGAACTCACCCCTCCATATTTCTGTAATCTCCTCCAGCCCTACAACCTACCCTTTTTCCTCCACCCCCAGAACTCTGCATTCCTCCGACACTGGCCTCTGTGAATCAACCCTGCCTTCGCCCATCATTGGAGGCCGTGCCTTCAGCCATCTAGGCCCTACACTCAGGAATTCCCTACCTAAACCACTTTGTCTCTCTACCTTCCTCTCATCCTTTAAAATCCTCCTTAAAGCCACCGCTTTGACTAAGCTTTTGGTCACGTCTCCCAATATCTCCTTCTCTGGATCAGTATCCATTTTTGCCCAGTTACATAGGAACAGGAGTAGGCCAGCCATTCTATTTCACGTCGACCCTATTTATCTGCCTTTAATCCATTTCCCCTGATACACTTACCTAACAAAAATCATCGATCTCAGTCTTTTAATTTTTAATTGACCTAGCATGCACATCTTTTTGGAGGAGTGTTCCAGATTTCCACAACCTTTTGTGTGCATAAATGATTTTTGATTTGAACTCCTAAATGGCCCAGCTCTAATTTTATTATGCCCCCTTGTTCTGGATTCCCCCACCAGACAAAACAGTTTGTCGAATCCCTTTATCATTTTGAACACCTTGATTAGATCACCCCTCAACTCAAGAGAATACAACCCAAGTTTATGCAACCTGTCCTCATAAGTTAACTCTTACAGCCCGGGTATCACTCTGCTGAATCTGCGCTGTACCCTCTTCAAGGCCAATATATCGTTCCTGAGGTGCAGTGCTCAAAACTGAACATAGTTACACTTCTAAGAAGCACCCTAGGAGCATTTTTCTCCATACAAGGTGCTATATAAATGCACATTGTTGTTGTTGTTGTTGTTGTTGTTGGAATTAGCATTGATTTGTACAAGTCGGATTATGTTTAGCTTAGACTCCAGGCTAAACTGTAAAGTCTGCCTAGACTTTTCTACAAGGAGAAGATAGATGCAACAGATATCTTAACAGTAATTAACAGTATCTAGCTAATACATGCATATGAAATACTTAAACCCAGAATATGCGTCAGAAGTGCACATTTCAATTTTGGACGTTATAAATATTTTGACACTTGTTCACATACACACGCATACACACCAAGAAACAAATATTTCACTGAATCAGTCACAACTGAGCTGTTTAGTAAAAGTTTTTAAACATGCCTGATGTGCATCATTCCTATTCTTTCAGCCAAATTACCAGGGCAATCTGGACTGTGCTGGACACTGCTCCGCCAACTATTTAACCTTCAGATCACTCACCAATCAAGTAACTAATCCCCCTATAACAAAGACCCCTGACTTTGTATTTTTTTTTTATTATTAAGAAACTTAGATGAAGCCTTAAAGCTCACCGTTCAGGACACTACCAAAGTTTAGAACAAGAGAGAAAGCCAAGGCAAAACAAATAGTATTGAGTAGTGATGCCAAATTTGGGTGCTAAAAGCCTGTAGTTTGCAGAAGTAAGGAAAGACTAAGTGAAGTAAGGAGTTCTCAAAGTACAGTACAGTACAATGATTCACTGAACCCCACACCATATGGGGTTGTGTGCTCAAGGTTGCAGAGCGGGAAAAAGGCCTGAGGGTTACGTTGCTCATGTCATAGAAGGTCCATGACCAGTGCCATTATATAGAACGTACAGCACAGAAACAGGACATTCAATCCAACAGGTGTTTATGCTCCACATGAGCCTCCTCCCTCTCTCTCTACGTCTCGGCACTCTACACCAGTATCCCCCACGATGACGGCATCGCTGCGACAGCATCAATACTCAACACCAACAACAGCCAATCTCCGGACGCCATCCTACAACTCATCCGCTTCATCCTGGATCACAATGTCTTCACCTTCGATAATCAGTTCTTTACCCAAACACACGGAACAGCCATGGGGACCAAATTCGCACCCCAATACGCCAACATTTTCATGCACAAGTTCGAGCAGGACTTCTTCACTGCACAAGACCTCCAACCAACACTATACACCAGATACATCGACGACATTTTCTTTCTATGGACCCATGGCGAAGAATCACTGAAGAGACTACACGATAACATCAACAAGTTCCATCCCACCATCAAGCTCACCATGGACTACTCCTCAGAATCAGTTTCTTTCTTGGACACACGAATCTCCATCAAAGACGGGCACCTCAGCACCTCACTCTACCGCAAGCCCACGGACAACCTCACGATGCTCCACTTTTCCAGCTTCCACCCTAACCACGTCAAAGAGGCCATCCCCTATGGACAGGCCCTGCGAATACACAGGGTCTGCTCAGACGAGGAGGAACGCGATGGACACCTACAGACGCTGAAAGACGCCCTAGTAAGAACGGGATATGACGCTCGACTCATCGATCGACAGTTCTGACGGGCCACAGCAAAAAATCGCATAGACCTCCTCAGGAGACTAACACGGGACGCAACCAACAGAGTACCCTTTGTCATCCAGTACTTCCCCGGAGCGGAGAAACTACGCCATGTTCTCCGCAGCCTTCAACATGTCATCAATGACGACGAACACCTCGCTATGGCCATCCCCACACCTCCACTACTCGCCTTTAAACAGCCACCCAACCTCAAACAGACCATCGTTCGCAGCAAATTACCTAGCTTTCAAGAGAACAGCGTCCACGACACCACACAACCCTGCCGCGGTAACCTCTGCAAGACATGCCAGATCATCGACACAGATACCACCATCACACGAGAGGACACCACCCACCAGGTGCATGGTTCATACTCCTGTGACTCGGCCAACGTTGTCTACCTCATACGTTGCAGGAAAGGATGCCCCAGAGCATGGTACATTGGCGAGACCATGCAGACACTGCGACAACGGATGAACGGACACCGCGCAACAATCGCCAAACAGGAGGGTTCCCTCCCAGTCGGGGAACACTTCAGCAGTCAAGGACATTCAGCCACCGACCTTCGGGTAAGCGTACTCCAAGGCGGCCTTCGAGACACACAACGCAAAATCGTCGAGCAGAAATTGATAGCTAAGTTCCGCACCCATGAGGACGGCCTCAACCGGGATCTTGGGTTCATGTCACGCTACACGTTACCCCACCAGCGAACAAATGTTATCTGTTTTTAATATAACGGGTCAGTTGCTGTCTTTTCTATGTTTCTACCTCTCTATCTCTGTTTTTTTTTGTTGTTTTTTTTGGTGATTTGTATATTCTGAGACCTGGCAGGTAACACCTGTCTGTCTGCACACTGATTGCCTTGGCAGCAGGCAGTTGAAAAAACTGTCTGTTATCACCAAGCATTGTTCTGTGAATTATAAATGCGACTTCATTTCGAGGATTTCATTTCCACATCGTTCACCTGAGGAAGGAGGTAGCCTCCGAAAGCTTGTGAATTTAAAATAAAATTGCTGGACTATAACTTGGTGTTGTAAAATTGTTTACAATTGTCAACCCCAGTCCATCACCGGCATCTCCACATCATGACTACCATCGACACCACAAACTGCCGGCTCACAGTGGAAAGGATATCCAAGAAGATCGCGCATTTAGACACAGACATCAAGTTTTTACAGAGCTGCAAGAAAGCAGACAAGATCCCGAAAGGACTCCAGATCACGAACCCACTCAGGTCCACATACAACTCGGATTATGCTGAGAGACTCTGCCGCCGTACATCTCGCACACTCCGCAACCATCTCGTACACCAACTCTACAGCAGACGCCACAACCTCGAAACCAAGATAGAGTCCATACTCTCAACCTGTACTCAGGACACAGCAGACCAGCTACGATATACCGCCAAACAGACGAGGCAACGGAACTACGCTGCCTACATGAAAACCAAGAGCAGGAAGCTTGAGAAACTCGGCATCACCACCAGCATCGACCAAGCTTCCCCTGGTACCACGGTTGCAACCACAGGGAAGTCTATCGTCAATTTGTCCGACCACACCCTTCAACCAGACGAAATCGAAGTTCTCAGCCGAGGGCTCAATTTCTGCCCCACTACCAAAATGGACCCCACAAGTCTCGCCTTTATTTCTGGTTTCCCCCGCAAGTGGAAACATTTTCTCTACGTCTACCCTATCAAACCCTATCATAATCTTAAAGACCTCTATCAGGTCACCTAGAGAAAAGAGCCTCAGCCTGTTCAATCTTTTCTGATAGGTATAACCTCTCAGTTCTGGTATCATCCTAGTAAATCTTTTTTGCACCTTCTCCAGTGTCACTGTATCCTTTATATAATATGGTGACCAGAACTGCTCACAGTACTCCAAGCATGGTCTAACCAAGGGTCTATAAACTTTAACATAATTTCTCTGCTTTTCAATTCTATCCTTTTAGAAATGAACCCCAGTGCTTGGTTTGCTTTTTAAAAAAAAAATGGCCTTATTAACCTGTGTTGCTACTTTTAGTGATTTTCAAATCTGTACCCAGATCCCTCTGCTCCTCTACCCCATTTAGACTCTTATCCAAGCAGTATGTGGCCCCTTATTCTTCCTATCAAAATGTAATACCTCATGCTTATCTATATTGAAATTTATTTGCCAATTACACACCCATTCTGCAAGTTTATTAATGTCTTCCTGTATTTTGTCACAGTCCTCCTCGGTATTAACTATACCTCCAATTTGGTGTCGTCTGCAAATTTTGAAATTGCACTTCTGATTCCAGAGTCCAAATCATTTACGCAAATGGTGAACAACAGTGGTCCCAGCACCAATCCTTGTGGAACACCACTTCCCACCTTTTGTCAGTCTGAGTAACTACCTTTAATCCCTACTCTCCGTTTTCTGTTTTGTAGCCAGCTTGCTACCCATTCTGCTACTTGATTCCTGACTCCACATGCTCTGACCTTAATTAGAGTCTGCTATGTGGTATCTTATCAAAGGCTTTTTGAAAATCCAAATATATTACATCTACCGCATTCATCTTGTCTACCCTGTTACTTCTTCAAAAGAATTCAATACGGTTGGACAAGCATGACCTTCCCTTTTGAAATCCATGTTGACTATTCTTTATTATATTTTCAGTTTCTCGATGTTTTTCTATTACATCTTTGAGTAAGGATTCCATTATGGTTTCCTGTCACTGACGTTAAGCTAATTGGTCTACAGTTCTCTGAACTGGTTCTAATTCCCTTTTTAAATATAGGAATCACATTAGTCATCTGCCAGTCCTCTGGCACTATTCCCTTTTCTAATTAATTTTTATATGTAATAGTGCCTCTGCTATTTCTTCCCTAACTTCTTTTAATATGCCCAGATGCAATCCATCTGGACTAAGGGTTTTATCCTCTCTAAGTTTGATTAGTTTATCAATTATTTCCCCCTTTCTATCTTCAATGTCTTTATATCTTTTTTGATTTCTTCTTCCAATGTCATGCTTACCATGTTAGGCTCCCTGATAAATACTTAGCCAAAGTAATTATTTAATATTTCTGCCATTTTGCTATCATTACCCATGAGTTTATCGTGTGCATCCCTTAATGGCCCGATCCCTGTCCTGATTTTTCTTTTGTTATTTATGCATCTGTAGAATACTTCACTTTTCTTTTTATATTCCTTGATAATTTAATTTCGTAGTTTCTCTTTGCCTTTCTAATTGTTTTTTTAAATTCTTTCCTAACCTTTTCGTATTCCCTTTTGTCATCCTCTCCTTTGTTGTCTATGTACTTAGTGTATGCCTTTTTCTTTGTTTTGTCCTTATTTCTTTATCCATGGTGTATCATTACTGGCTAGTTTTTTCTTGCTTTTGAGTGGGATATATTTCTCCTGGACTCTATTGATCACCATTTTAAATGTTTCCCACTGCTGTACTATTTCTTTGTTTATCAGTAAATCTTTCCAGTTTATTTTCCCTAGTTCCAGTCATTCTCATCCCCTGAGAAACAGCTTTTTTCCAATTTATTACTTTGGTCTTTGTCTTACTTATGTCCTTCTCAATCTTTATTATGTTGTGATCGCTATTGCCTAGATGTTCCCCAATGCTTTCTTCTCTTATCTATTCTGATTCATTTCCCATTACTGGATCCAGCAGTGCCTCTTCCCTTATTGGGCTTTTTACATACTAAGAAAGGAATCCTGCACACATTGTAAAGACTCCATTCCCTGTACTCCTTTACTTACCTCTTCTTGCCAGTTTATTTGGGGATAGTTAAAATCTCCCATGATTATTATTCCATGTCCTTTACTCATTTCACATATTTGCTTACATATTTCTTCCCCCACCTCCTTTCCACTATTTGGTGAACTGTAGTATATCCCTATTGGTGTGATATATCTTCTATTTCAATCCATATGGATTCTGTTTCTATCCTTATGTCCCTTTTATCCACTGCTATTATGTTATCTCCACCCTCTCCTTCTTCCTTCCCTATCCTTTCTGATTATGTTATAACCTGCAATCTTTAGTTGCCAGTCCCAATCTTTATGTAGCCATGTTTCAGTTATTCCTACTACATCTGGTTCTTCGCTATAGATTATTGCCCCCAGTTCCCAGTTTTATTTTGGACGCTGTGTACATTGCTGAACAGGCAGTTCAATTCATCTTTACTAGTTGTTCCTTTCACTTTTTTAAAAAAACATTTCCTTCATACTTCTGTTTTACTACTGTATTTGTTGCTTGACCGTTTGTTATCTTTATTCCTTATCCTGGTCTGATCTTTAGACTCATCTCCTGTTTCGTTTATTGTTATGCTTTTGTTATTGCTACCAAATCCCTCCCCACATCTTGCTAATTTAAAGTCTTATGCACTGCCCTATTTATCCTTTCCGCTAGGATATAGGCGATTGTGAATGCAAATAGTGTGTTATGATGTACTGCTAGGACAATTAAATATAAAACAAGTACAATAATCCTTTCTATGTACAAGACCTTAGTCAAGCCACATCTAGAATACCGTGTCCAGTTTTGATCGATTCACATGGAATATCAAGGTCCTAAGATAAGATTCAGAGGAGGGCCACTAGGCCAATACTTATTTATGGGCCCTTAGTTATTGGCACAGGCTGAGAGAGCTGGGGCTTTTTGCTTTGAAAAAGCATTGACTTTGAGGAGACAAGTTTGAGGTCTTTAAAATAATGAAAGGATTACACTCAGTCCAAGTGGGTAGGATTTTGAGCTAGATAGATTAGGGAGGACCAGGGAACAGACATAAGTATAAATTATGAAACTAGATTATATGCCAGGACGTACTATTTTTCGCAGAAAGCCATCGACCTCTGGGATAAGTTGCCAAAGTGTGCAGTGAGTTCCGATTCACTGCAAGCATTCAAAATGGAGCTGGTCAAATTCCTGTGTGAAGCAAGCATCTCTACATACAAAAAGGGTAGGTGGGTCATAAAGCTCTGGTTAGACCCCATTTAGAGTACCGCATTCAGTTCTGGGCACTGCATCTCAGGAAGCATATACTGGCCTCGGAGGGGGTGCAGCGCTGCTTCACCAGAATGATACCTGGGCTAAAAGGGTTAAATTATGAGGACAGGTTGCATAGACTAGGGTTGTATTCCCTTGAGTATAGAAGATTATGGGGTGCTCTAATTGAGGGGGGTAGAGTTTCCGGTTTGGGCGCAAACGGGAAATTGCACTGGTTAGGTTACAGTTCAAGTTTCCGCCAAAATGGAGTTGCATAATTGCAAACATAAAAGTTTCCATGAACCAGCACAAACAACCAGCATTTTTTTTCTATTAAAAAATATTCATTGATGTATTTAAGAGAGGTAAGCTGCTGCAGTTTTATTAATACAGCTGAAAATGGATTTATCACAAAAAATACGCATTTTTAATAAGGGTGTCCAATCCTTCACCTGAGTGTAACCTGATTTAAAATCACTGTAAATAACTTTTTAAAAAAACTATACTGAACCATTTACTAGTTTCACTGGTGTACATTAGACAGTTTCTTAGTGAATTAAATATTATTTGATATGTAAAAACATTTAAAACGTGCCTACTAATGCCTGTGCACCTAAGAAAATGAGTGCAATTTGAGGAGCCTTCCCTAACCTGCGCAATCGGCGGAATCTCGCAATGATGACCCGGGTGCGTGGGCAGTTTTATGGGCAGGGCCTAATCCGACCGAATTGAATCTTAAACCAGCGCAAAATATCTCTCACAACGGGTAATGGAAATCTGGAACACAGGCTTGGTGGACCAGCTGGTCTTTTCTTGTCCTTTTTTGTATGCTCGTATATGAATTAGAAAAATAATTATCTAGAAATTATCAAGCTATGTATTTTTAAAGGATTCATCTTTAGGACTGAAAAGCCACAGATGCCAAATTAGAACTTCCTTACATTAAAAAATATCATTATGACTGAATAGTCACAAAATGAATTCTTAATATATTCAAACATTAAGTATAAAAAAAAATTCTATTGTTTTGCAAAAACTGCTCTCCTGCATTCACAAATGGCACAGCCTGTAGGCCTGTAGTTTTTTTTCAAATACATTCAGCACTTCAACAGCAGTTTGTTTCTTTGCAAAACATGTAACTCTGCCAACTACTGTTGATTTGTATCTGGTAACTAATTAAGCAACATTAATGAAACATCAGCCATGGTGCATGAAAATAAACAGCTTTATGCTGCTAGTTCATATCCACTCCCTCATATTATCATTTCCAGCTCTCTCATCAGTCAGATATGCTACATATCCTCAGATATGCCGTGGGCAAAATTGCTTACTATTTTTGAGATGTGCACAGTCGAACAGATGGACAGCATGTTAGCAGGGCTGGAGATTAAGCTGTAACCTCACCAGCAAAGTGTTCGAACACAATCAGTTCTATTTACTACTAGACTACGTATTCACTCTTTGTCACGCTCCGTATGCTACCAGTCTACATCTGTATCTTCAAATTATATTTTCTAGACAGGTGAGGAGGGTTGCATTTAAATAAATGAAACAAAATTGGTTCTCTGTTTTCAGCCAGCGGGCAAGAGACTACAGCTCAACTAATTCTATTTAATGTTCCATTCATATTACAATCATTTTAAACTGGTTAATTAGTTGCCCGTTCCTATATTACAACAGTGACTACATTTCAAAAAATTACTTAATTGGCTGTAATGCAGTTTTGGATATTTTTCTTTCTTTCTCTTCGTTATCAGAACATGGACATGTTTTGATACTCGGCATGTGAAGTTTTCCCATGGCAGTATTTGAAGAGGAGAGTTCTCCTGTGTGCTGACCAACATTTATCTCTCAACCACCACCAAAACAGATCAGTTGGTAATTTATTTAATTTGTAAGACCTTGTTATGTTTGTTTACAAAACAACAATGACAACATTTTAAAAGTGAATCAATGGCTATAATGTACTTTGGGACTTTGAGGACATGATAGGTGCTAAATAAATGCCAGTTTTTTTCTTCTTTCTTAAACAAAACAGAATTAATGAGCATATGATTTTTATAAAGATTTATCTTTAGTAAGTCCCAAAGGTGACATTTTGTACATGGTAATTCTGATTCAGTTCCTAGTGATAGGTTTGACTGTATTATTGTGAATAACTGCAACAACTATTAGCATTGTAACCCATAAGTTTTTGGTTCTACACAACTAAAGGAACACATTTTTTTTTTAAAGTTCTGTTAAAGGTCTGTTAAATGGTTCTGTTGAAACATTGGGCCGGAACTTTCTGGACTGGGCATTTCATGGCGTATGCCGTTAGTTAGACATTTTCCTGCACCCTTCAGCTCAAAAAATGTTTGTGCCCTAACTTGCTGGAAGTGTGAGCTGATAACGGCGTGGCGAGGGCAATAGGGCAATGGGACATCTGGGACCTTAGTGAACAACGGGACCAATGTATCCCCTTAACCAAAGAGATTTAAGGATTGAGAAATAAACAGCAGAACGACGGAGAAGGAGGGTAAATTAGAGTCAAATCAAGCACAGAAAGATAAATAAAGAGAAGGAAAGAAAGATTGGATTAAAAGGGAAAGAAGAAAAAAAAGGAAAAGTAAAAAATTATATTTAACATTTGACACTTAAAATTTCCAACAACAATTTAACTACCTGAAGCAATGAGATTCCACAGTTTAAATTGTTCATTTTCTGGGCCAAAGAGGTTGACTGGCAGTCATTAACAATCATCATGTCATTGAAAGGGCACTTACGCTATTAACTACTAGATTTAACTTTCTGTGGCTATTTTAATGGGCAATTAATGTGCAAATCTAGCAAGTTCTTAAAAATAACAGGGAGGCTAAGGGCGAGACACTGTGCGAAGCAAACGGCAGAGTGGCATAAATCGACCAGCAAGTTCTGGGGATTCCCAACTCACTGTGTATCTCTTAATCCTCTGAAGTTGCTGACCGATCTGCACATTAATAACGGCGTGCATCATTCACCAGCCATTATTTATTCAGCAAGTTCCGGCCTGTTAACTCTCTTTCTCTCTTCACAGATGCTGCCTGACCAGCTGAGTATTTTCCAGCATTTTCTGTTCTTATTTTTTTTAAATCTTAACTACTTACGATTAGGGCTGAATTGGTTCAACACTGTTTACAAGATAATGTGATATTAAAATGTAATGCAAATAATAATTCTATCACCATCAAGTCAATTGAAAAAAATTATACAATTTGAGGATCTCTAACATCAGTCCCTCAATACTGCTCCACTCATCCATACTACAGCTAGCTGCATCTAAGGGCCAGGAGATAATTAACAAATTTAAAATCGTCTCATGCCCTCCTAATTTCAGAACTGTAAAAACCCTATAATTTTTGGAATTTACGAGAAACATGATTCTGTCAGTTTAAACAAAATGCTCAGAGTTCATTATTTGTTACAATAAAGAGATAACCTTCTTTAAAAGAAATGAAAGCAGTTGAAGCAGTGAGGCAGTGAACATAGAAGCAACATAAGCACAGTAAGGTATTGGAGGGATTCCCCCCAATGGAGTAAGCACAACGCGATGCACAGGAACCTGGATTCTGACCACATGCAGATAACAAAGTGATGAGAAGGGTAGGTTCTATATATAATGTAGGTTGAATGCTTCAATAACTCAGACTTCACAATAGGGACTTCGGCTAACAGTAGAAACTTGGAAGACTTCTTAAAAAAGAAAATCGGAGCTGGTTTGATGCTGACCAAACTGAACCAAATATTTTAGTTCCTACTTCTAGCTGACTTTCAACTCTATACTGAATATACATGATCAAAACATCAAAAGAAATCAGAAAGAAAATAATGTATAAAAATTAGGGAAAATAGTAAATATAGCCCATCTCACACAGGAAGTCAAGACCAAGTGCAGTATTCAGATCAAACCCAGTTAGAGGGTAGACACAATATTAAGTTGTTATGATCATTCAGGTCATTCTGCACTTTGGTATGTTCGCCTGCCAGTTCCTGGGAGACTGGAACCAGGATTTTATTGTTTAAATTACCAACTAGTGAATTCTGAGGGTGCTTTCATGTAATATTAGATACTACTCCATTGTAATCAATTGGTCACATAACGTTATGCTGACAGCACTACCTACAGGTGCAGCACCTTGGGCCACTCATCTTTTTTAATATACAAGAGAAATGTCATCATTTACATCTATTGCATTAAAAGAAAACCAGGTCTTTATCACATATGGAAGGAAAATAATTTCACATGGAGAACCACTCATGAAAATAATTATGAGATTTGATGCATCCAAGTTTGAAACAAATTCAAGACTGTACCACGTGTAAATATCATTTCTTCAATGTGCCATTCACACTGATGTACCAAAAAAATTATGAAGCCTGCAGATTATCCAAACATAACTATTCCATTTGCAATTTTAAAATAATACCATAAAAAGTCACAAAATACTAGTCTGTTGATATCAGCAGCTCACTTTCTTCCTCTTGAACAAATAACACCATTGTGAAGGCATTAAAAGGTTAGTTATTTTATGTGTAAATACAGATTTCATGCTTGTGTTCAGAAGTAACATAAAACAGCAATATTCATCTGCTTAAGCCACAATGCTGCTTCCAAGAAATTAATTTGTCATCTCAATAATTTAAAAAGTGTTCAAGCAGAAAGTATTTTATAAATTCATGGCTGAATACTCCGGTAATTTCCAACTCACTTAGTTTGAAAGCATTACATAATAACGGGGTGACAATAACCAGTTTTTAAAAAATCAAATAATGCTTTTTAACTAGCTGAGACTCTGTTTATTGAAACATATCCATGGAACACACGAAGGTCCTGCTTGTAGCTCAAAAAACAGGAAGAGGGTGGATAGCACCCCTTCATTATTTACCATGAAAGTCAGCATTGGCACTATTCAAAAAAAGATTTGTAGTCTTACGACATTCTCTCAAACATCATAAGAGCACCTCATGTACAATGAATTATTTTGAAATAAAGTGACTATTGTGTGGGCAAAATCAACAGCCACTTTGCACACTAACAATAAAGATTAATGATCAGTGTTTCTGTTGCTGTTTGACGGAGGAATGTTTGCCAAGAGAAGGAAGAGCTTCCTGCTCGTCTTGAATAGTGCCATGATACATTTAACAGCCACATGAATTACTGAAACAGGCACTCTTGGTTTGATGTCTCATCTGTACAATAGCATTGTGACAGAACAAACTTATACCAAATTGTAATTTTTAAAAATCTTTTTACATTAATTTTATAGAGGCTCAGTATCGACTGTAACAGTTTGAAAATGGTCTCTGTTATTGGTTACTGAAACATTGTCAACGTTGAGTTTCCCCATGGCTATTCAAAGAGTATAACTTTTGAAAAGGCAACACATTTTTTTCCTCCAGTACCTCCAATTGCATTCGGGAAAAACATGACTTTGAACTGCATGCTAGATGGAAACTTTTTTTTGTCCTACTATTAAGCTGATCCCAGAGTCACGTTGTCTACTGGATGCAGGTCAGGTACTTTGCTCGACAGGTTAGCCCACTATCTCCTGGAATAATCTTATTATACCTCATTGAGGCATTAAATGGATCATAAAACCTGAACAATGTGTAGATCGGAATTCAATTCAACTAGTAGCATGGCATAAGGCTTCTTTGATGTAGGTACCCATACTCCTGATCTTGATTGGTCACTCAATAAACAAGGCCATCAAGATATCTCAAAGTTTTGATTAATTGTGAATGATGCATATCTATCTTCCTTTGTACAAGTTTGGATATCAAAAGAAGAGTTTTAACCAGAGTGGTGGCCCATGTACTTCAGTTTCTTATTTCACTCTACTGCTATACGACGGGGGCTTCAAGAGAGACAATGAGGTTCATTTCTCATGTATAGCTTTTCATCACAGACTCATGGTTAAAAGTTATTGAAAAGATTGTTGGACAATTATTGTTTTAGAACAGACCCATGTCAAATTAAGTACAGCATTTTGCCAATTTTTATCTGACAAAGGAATCTTGCTCATGTAATTTTTCTTGTTAAATAACACAAATTAATGATTTTCAGCCTGAACTTCACAATCTGCAAATGGTGCTTCTACTGGTTCAGAAAGATCTGGAGCACACGGCATGTAGGCGATATCATTTCTCGTGAATATCCCAATGATATCTGCTGTATTTAGATATTTAGTGCATAAGATTGAGTTTCTGTTCATAGGAGTTTGTGGTCTTGCCTATGGAGGCTAACTTTTGCATTGAGCTCAAGTAAAGAATATTGAGAAGTAACCCAAATTATTGCAGGCACCTCCAACAATGTCAATGGACTGTCAGCCTAGATTAAGTGCTCAAATCCCAGTGTGGGCTTGAACCGACAAATATTTGACTCAAAGGCAAGAGCACTACCATTGAGCCAAGCTGACTGTTTTGTAAATGTTCTCAGTATCCTTTAGAATTCTCTCCGCCTCTCAGCACTATAGATGGATGTATTTAATTCAAGACAACTGACTTTCTACAAACCAGGAAAGATTAGTGTTGTAATAATTAATTTTTAATATTGTACTATAAAATGAGATTAAGGGTAGACAGTTGAATGGTTATCCTTTTTATCTACCCTGAAAACAAAATGTATTACTGATGTGGTATTATAAAGAGTAAATTTAATCAACAACATCCAGACACTAAAATGTTATTTTTAGGCTACAGGCTACTCTGTTAACTCGCAGTTGCTTTTTGCTCAAACAAAATTCAAATTATCCAGCAGTTTTAATAAAGCAGCACAAGGTCAATTTGAATTAACAGATACTTTGAATTAAGGCACGACTGTTTTCATAACATAGCATTAGCAATTTGAGCAAAAAAAAATGGTTGGACTGTTTAATTATCAGAGAGCAAAACTGGTTAAGCACAGCAATACTACACAATTAAAACTGCACAACAACCTGGTGTATTTTATTGAGATCCATAATAATCACTAAAATTATTAACTTTAAAAAAAAACAATTTAAGTTCATTGCTCTTTTGATTACAGTAAAGTCAAAAGCTTGTCAAATTGAAGTTGAAAAGATGCCCGGATTAAAATGCTAATAAAACTCCAGTCTCAATTGCAGCACCATTACACAACATATAAGACAACCAAGACCAACATCCACTTGTTTGCAAAACAACACAGATGTCACACATTCCAGACTTCTTCCACAATCACTGCAAATGTCTTTGGGGAAGTTTTAGTTGTGGAGAAATAAATCACTGTTGAAAATGACCTTTTAAAATGCTAATCTCCTGTAGCCTTGTTCATTGGTAGTTGGGGATCTGCAACACAGTAGCGATGTTTATAGCATAGTCTCGTTCCAAGCCAAGGACTGGAGCACAGTGGTAGCAGCAGAAAAGTAGTGCAAGTGGGGGAAGGGGGAGTGGAGCGCAGCAAATGGAACAGCGAATGGAATACAGTGAAAGGCAAGAGGTGGAGAGCAGTGAACGGGAGCTGTACAAAGCAGGGAGATTGGAATCTGCACAGCAGTGTACTGGGGGTGGGGGGTAGGGAGGAGATTACAATAGGGAGAGGCAAAGGAGCAGAGTGCAATGGAAGGGTGGCTAGAAGTTTAAAATTAAAATCACTGCATCTTAAAAAAGAGAAGTAGGGGCCTACCTGTGTCATAGTGCCAGAGAAGCAGCAAACAGTGGTAGCTCACCTGAGAATATTGTTTTCCTCCTGAGTCTGATTTCCAACCAAAGAGCAGAATGTGGGACAAAAGTTCTTGTTTGTCCAATCACAAAAATGGAATGTGTTATTTAAAGCACCAGATTATTTTTTATGACTCAAGACCAAGTCTTGACATCTAAAGAGTCGTAGTCTATCACTGCAGCATGGATTGGGTGCAGAGGCTCAACCAAGCATGCAGGCTTGAGTTTGCTACTTGGTTGAGCATCAGCACGCAAGGACCTGGGGAATGCAACAAAACACAAAGGGCTCAATTTTCAAAGTAAAAAACGAGTGGGTTGGGGATGAGGGGCATTGAAAATTGCCACCATTTAAGAACCGCCCCCAACCTGCCCATTTCCGGTTTTCACCGGGGCGTGCAACCAACCCGCTCCCAGGAGGCGGATCAGGCTTCAGGCCTCCATTTTTCTTGAATTCCCGATTTCAACGCCGGGGGGCCAGGATTCCCAGGCCTTCTGTTTTACGCCTTGTGAAAGGAGGCGAGGAGGCCTGAGACTAACAAATAGGTGCCTAGAAAGGCACAGCTTGTGGGCCCGGAGGAGCAGGAATGCTTCCCCCAGGTCCAACAAGCCTACTGCATCGATTCCCCGCCTCTGATCCTAACCGCCCCCCACTCCGATCCTAAACTCACCCCCCCCCCTCCGATCCTAAACCTCCCCCCCAACTCCGATCCTACCCCTCAAAGATCACGAACCAGCGCGATGACCCCCAATCCCGACACCCCCCTATCCGTGACTGCCCCCGATCCCATCCCCCATGACTCACGACCCCCTTGCCAACCTATGCCCACCCAAACAAAGACTTACCTGAAGATGTCCTCTCCCTGGCTGGTCTCAGTCCGACTGAGACCAGCCTGTCAATCAGGCCAGTCAGTCGGACGGGAAACCGAAAAAAAAATAAAAGATGTCCTTACATCAAAATCGTACGGGTTTCCCAACCTCAATTTGACTACCCCCCCCCCCCCCCCCCCCCCGCCCCCAAACCCCAGCTTCCTTCCCGGCTCCGTTTTAAAATTGAACCCAAAGTTTCTGAGAATTGGACAAACCTGCAAATGGAAGGGTATATGGAGACATTTCAAACAGAAATGTCCTGTTAGTCTATACACACAAAACTACTTGTCCTAATTCAAAGTTGCTTAACTCAAATGACCTAATAATAATAAATTTTACCACTAAATTCCTACTTTGCTATATTAATTACATTGATTAATTAAAATTATTGGATAAGTTATGTTTTTAGTGCAAGTAGTTACTTAATTATCTGACTACTGATGTCCTCTTGTTCTTGATTTCCCCACTAGAGGAAATAGTTTCCCTGTTTCTAACCTACTGAATCCCTTTATCATTTAAACACCTCAATTAGATCACCCATCAACCTTCTAAACTCAGGGAAATAAAAGCTAGGCTTATGCAATCTGTAACCATAATTTAACCTTTTAAGCCCTGGTATAATTCTGGTGAATCTGAACTGTAATCCATCCAAGGCCAATATATCGTTCCTGAGACTCCAGTTTGCAGGAAGCCACTTTTACAAAGACCAATGATTTGCATACTTTAAATGCAGAGCTCGGTAGCAAGAGGTGGGCTTTCTCTGTAGCCTGCCAAAAAGACAATGTTCCATCATCGGGCAGATATAAGCTTTGTAGAACACCCAGGTTGCTGATGGTGACAAGGAAGACTGAGCTTTCTTAAGGAATCCCATTCTTATACCAACTTCTCCAGCTATCTTCACCACTTATTTTGGCAGCATAGATTATATTTCACCACTAAGCCAAGGAGCTGAAGGTTTGCAACTGCCTGGATCGTTAACTACTCTAGAGTGTAATGCCACAGAAGATTGGAAGAGTTTCTTTTATAGCTAGATCATCAGCTGTTAATAGTGTGCTTCCTTTACATCACACATTTTTTTTTTAAAATGTATATATTATGGAGAAATGTCAGTGCCAGAAAATAGAAACTTTTTCTTCTATGCAGTAGGGTGCCGACATGAAAGACTTGTACAGCATGAGTTACATAGAGTTTAGAGCTCCCTCTAGGCTGCCACATTAATGCAAATTAATCTCAATCTGCCAAATAGCTCTTCCTCTACTCATGTTCTATGACATTTCCATTTCACACACGAGCCAATTTTGACTGAGTTTATCCATTTAGTGCTAATTTACACCGTATCTGTACATTGGATCTGCATCTAAATTTTTCTTAAGACAGTGACATAAATTGGGCTGAAATTAAATTTTAGATTAGTAAATAGTGGCTTCTTGCTTCACAGTCCCTTTTTTATTTTAAATTGATAAAACTTTCAATATCAATGAGCTAGCTTCAGTACAAAGATCAGAGCAAACAGTAAAACATATTAAGACATCAAATGTTTTGGGTTGGTAAAGTGGACAGCAGATCAATGTCGGCTTAGAAGACTTCATGTTTACAGAAGCAAATTAAAGATAATTGTTCATTAAATTCAACAGCTGGTAAGCTAATGTCAATTCACTGTAGCAGAAGGTAGGTTTGTTTAGAGTGAGTAATGCTTACAAATCCCTGTCAAATAATGACATTATTTTGTTGTCTTTTTGACTTTAGGTGCAGCAAACATTTTTTATTTCATGGGAAATTTATATTGGACAAAACAACTGCGCCAATTATTTGGGAGGTGAGCAATCTACAAAAGCAAATCCATATTGCTAGTGGAAAGAATCACTATGGCTAACATCCCAGGACAGAACAAATAACATTAATCCATGCTTGAATCAAGATAGTTTTGATTTTCACAATGGTATGATGGTGGAATGGTCTTCACGTGATTGCTCCTTCCTGGTGCATAAAATATGGTAGTGGTTGTGTTACTGGACTTGTGATCTAGAAGCCTGGACTAATAATCCAGAGAACAAATCTCACCATGGCAGTTTGAGAATTTGAACTCAGTTTTAAAAAAAAATCTGGAAATGACATTTGGATTGTCGTAAAAACCCAACTGGTTCACTGATGTCCTTTAGGGAAGGAAACCTGACGTATTTACTCGGTCTAGCCTATTTGTGACCACACCAACGTGGTTGACTCTTAACTGCCCTGTAAAGTGGTCTAACAAACCACTCGTTGTGTCGATTCAAGGAGGAGGCCAACTACCTTCTCAGGGAAACTAGGGATGGGCAATAAATGCTGTCCTTACCAGCGACATCCACATTCAGGGAATGAATAAAAAACAAAACAATATAACTATTTACAGTGAAAGCCAGGAGTGAGGGTCAAGGACCTGGATGGCATGAATCTTGGACATGGAGATACTTCATTCAAAGAACGAAGACGACCTCACGCCTTTGTTACGTAATATAAATTTCTTCTTCGTTCAGCATTGTCCATGTATTGTGAGAATTTGACACAGTAGTACTAAAGAGCAATTGGGGAAACCCTCTTGATATGGTGGACTGAACACCTGCAGTTGGAAGAGATCTTCTAAATTGATGATCAACTTGAATTAATGTTTAGCCATAATGTTTGGAACAAGTAGGAGAAATGCTCACACCAGCAGCCCTATAAAGCAACTATCAAGATTAGCTTGACACAGCTGCACACCAAGTGGAATGATCTTTGACATTACTTGGAAGTATTCTACCATCAAGGGAATTGAAACAAAGCTCCATTTAACTTAACGTTTTGCAATCTTTCAAAAAAGCAGATCACAACATGCATGTCCCATGTGTCGCAGCAGCTGCATGGCTTTCCAAAAAGCTTAACTTTAGCAACACAAGACAATAAGATTCCTTTGTCAACCAGAAAGTAAGGAGTTCTACTACCAATTCAAGACAAAGTAGTCATTTCCCTGATGACTCCGTTGGTAATTCATCTCCTCATGTGGTACTGAACCATGCAGACCAGGAAGCTCCCAAGTTCTGATCTGGAGCCTGTGTTGAGTTAGCTCATCTAAGGCAAACTGGTGCCAAAGAAAATAGCCATGTATCCCACTCCTGATTAATACTCAATGGCACCAACTAGAAAGTACATATGTGTGGACATCATCAGATTCAGCTGTGATGCCTTCCATGTGAAACAGCCTGAAAAACTCTCAGTCTAGGCTCATATGTGAAGAATGAACAGGATACTAGAGGGTACTGGCATCTTTGGAAACATAACCCAGCACAATTCACTGTCTTCATGAAAGCAGGAGAGAAAAAATTAAAGGAGCAGTGGGACTCTAACATTTAATTTCATGAAAAGTTCCAGTTTAATATTTTAAAAATTGGAGGAAGTTCAAGAGGGTGTGTGTTGCTACTCTAACACACATTTCACTTAACTACCCTCAACTGCAGTCAGTAAGCATTGTCAAAACTCACAGTAATCTACTGGGTTGGCTGAATGTGAACTTTGAATTTATCAGTAGCTACAAATGCTGCTTGTAAACTCATATCCCCTGTTCTCATTTTCAATTTTCAGGCTTGAAGAAAAATCCCATAGTACACTAAGCAGCTAAGAACTTTCATCTATGCTACAAGCACAGGCATTAGAAATCCTATGAAAGCTGCTGTGGTTTGCTTAAGATATGGAGGAAGGGTTCTACTCCAGGATCAGAGAATGATGGACTGCCAGAAAGATTTTGTTAAAGTTCCATGTGAAAATCTTCCACGCACACTTAAAACAATGTGTTTCAGGGGTAAAACTTGGCATGGATAAGACACTGGCAGAAAGAGAGAAAGCAGTGGGTACTAGTTCAGGGAGTGATGTTTGGCTAGGAAGATGTACAGAATGGAACACCCCTAAGATCTTTGCTAGGGTCCCTACTACTTCAGATCTGTATAAATGACTGAATTCCAAAACGCAATGCAAGTTGGTCATATTAGTGGATTATACTAAACTTGGCATGGGGGGGGGGGGGTGGCAGGGAGAAGAGAGGGGGCAGTGCAGCCAATGAATTACAGAAGGATCTAGATAATATTCACAAGTAGGACAAAACCAGCCAGTAATGACAAACCATGGATGAATAAGGAAATAGGGCAAAATTGAAACTAAAGAAAAAGGCATACAATAAGTACATAGACAACAAAGGAGAGGATGACAAAAGGGAATACGAAAAGATTAAGTCAAAAAACCAATTAGGAAGGCAAAGAGAAACTACAAAATTAAATTATCAAGGAATATAAAAAGAAAGAGTTAAATTCTACAGACACATGAATAACAAAAGAAAAATCAGGATAGGGCCACTAAGGGATACACACGATAAACTCACAAATAATGACAGCAAGATGACAGAAATATTAAATAATTATTTTGCTTCAGTATTTACCAGGGAGGCTAACAGGGTAGGCATGACATTAGAAGAGAGCAAAAAAGATATAAAGACATTTAAGATAGAAAGGGGGGAGATAATCGATCAACTAATCAAATTTACAGAGGGCACATTAAAAGAAGTTAGGGAAGAGATAGCAGAGGCACTATTACATATAAAAATTAATTAGAAAAGGGAATAGTGCCAGAGGACTGGCGGATAGCTAATGTGAATCCTATATTTAAAAAGGGAGATAGAACAAGTCAAGGAAACTATAGACCAATTATCTTAACATCGGTGGTAGGAAAGATAATGGAATCCTTACTCAAAGATGTAATAGAAAAACGTCTAGGAACCGAAAATATTATAAAGAATAGGCAGCACGGATTTCAAAGGGGAAGGTCTTGTTTGACCAACCTTATTGAATTCTTTGAAGTAGTACAGAAAGGGTGGACGAGGGTAATGCAGTAGCTGTAATATGTTTGGATTTTCAAAAGGCCTTCGATAAGGTACCGCATAGTAGATTCATGACAAGTGTCAGAGCGTGTGGAGTCAGAGGACAGGCAGCAGAATGGATAGCAAGCTGGCTACAAAACAGAAAACAGAGTCACAGCAGTTAAAGGTAGTTATTCAGACTGGCAAAAGTTAGGAAATGGTGTTCCACAAGGATTGGTGGTAGGACCTCTGCTGTTCACCATTTACATAAATGATTTGGACTTGACAATCAGAAGTACAATTTCAAAATTTGCGGACGACACCAAATTGGGGGGTATAGTTAATACTGAGGAGGACTGCAACAAAATACAGGAACAGGCTAATAAACTTGCAGAATGGGTGTGTAATTGGCAAATGAATTTCAATATAGATGTGTGAGGTGGTACATTTTGGTAGGAAGAATAAGGAGGCAAGGTACTCCTTGGAAAATAAGAGTCTAACTAGGGTAGGAGAGCAGAGGGATCTGGGGCTACAGATACAAAAATCACTAAAAGTAGCAACGCAGGTTAATAAGGCCATTAAAAAAAAGCAAAGCACTGGGGCTCATTTCTAGAGGAGCAGAATTGAAAAGCAGGGAAGTTATGTTAAACCTGTATAGAAGCTTGGTTAGACCACACTTGAAGTACTGTGAGCAGTTCTGGTCTCCATATTATAAAAAAGGATATAGAGGCACTGGAGAAGGTGCAAAAAAGATTTACCAGGATGATACCAGAACTGAGAGATTATACCTATCAGCAAATATTGAACAGGCTGGGGCTCTTTTCTCTAGAAAAAAGACTGAGAGATGACCTGATAGATGCCTTTAAGATTATGAAAGGGTTAGGTAGGGTAGATGTAGAGAAGATGTTTCCACTTGTGGGGGAGACCAAAACTAGGGGCCATAAATATAAGATAGTCACTAATAAATCCAATAGGGAATTCAGGAGAAACTGCTTTACCCAGAGAGTGGTTAGAATGTGGAACTCACTACCACAAGGAGTAGCTGAAGCGACTGGCATTTATGGGGAAACTTGATAAACATGAGGGAGAAAGGAATAAAAGGATATGTTGATAGGGTTAGATGAAGGAGGTAGGAGGCTTGTGTGGAACATAAACACCGGCATGGACCTGTTGGGTCAAATGGCCTCATCTGTACTTATTGTTGTGACCTCAAATGTGCTTATCCAAGCAGTATGTGGCCCCTTATTCATCATACCAAAATGTAATACTTCACACTTATCTATATTGAAATTCATTTGCCAATTACACACACATCCTGCAAATTTGTTAATGTATTCCCGTATTTCGTCACAGTTCTCCTCATTATTAACTATACCCCCCAATTTGGAGTCGTCCACAAATTTTGAAATCTTTACCCAGAGGATGATTAATACCTGGAATGGTCTTCCACACAATACCGAAATCACTGAAGAGGCAATTATCATGAGTATATAGTAGATTTAAATGTAAGAATGAGCTGTATGGGTCAAATGGCCTCATCTGTACTTATCGTTGTGACCTCAAATGTGCATCAATTAATACACAGCTGCCAAACACAAAGTTTCTGTGTTTTATGTCTAATTGTTTTGAAGACTGTAAAGCAATAAAATCTTAACAATTTATCCTAGTAATACAGTCTATCATAGTAAACAATGAGACAATTGCTTGAGACCTTCGAGCACTCCACCTACAGTTTTCATGCATCCCAACTAGACTTGACACCACCATGCTTCAGACTGCCTGTTTGATATCAACTCATAATGAGTCAAAACTTTCTCTAATTGATAGGAAGGTTGTGGCCATCATTTTCATAAATTCCGCTGCATTTCCACTGACTCCATCCACCTCCACTGCCAGTCGTTCAGGCTAAACCAGAGCTCGAGAAACTTTGGCATTCTATTCAACCTAAAGCTGAGCTTCAAACCCTACATTCAATCTACCATCAAGACTGCTTATTTCCACCTCATCAACAGTGCCCACCTCTGCACTACTTCAAGTCCCTCCGCTGACAAAACCCTTATCCATGCTTTTGTCATTCTAGATTTGATTTATCCAATGACTTCCTTGCTGGCCTCCCACCTTCCATCCTTCATAAACTTCATCTTGTCCTAAAATTTGCCACCTATACTTGTTCCACACTAAATCCCACTCACCCACTTCCTCCATCCTAATAAGCACACTTTGTTAATATTTGTTCTGAAACTTAACCCACTGGAGTTTCCTAAGATGAAGCTGAAATAGAAGAAAACATCAACTGGCCAGTTTTGGAACAGAAAAAAAAAACATAAATTGCAAAAGCTACATGGACTATCTAATCAAATTTTTGCACTGATTCAGAATGCTGAACAATTGCAACAGCTCATGTATTCTGGCATTGAAAAAAAATGGACATATGGCTTAAGCACCAGCAACTATTCTGATGCTGCTCTATTCAGGATTACAGCAAGTGATTTGATAGGGCAAGTGATTTGTTATCACTTAAAAAAAAATCAGCATCTTAACTCCATCTGGAACTTACAAAATTAAGGAACTCAGGCAGCATGGAATAAGTGTAGAAATTTGCACAACTTAGAATCATAGAAAATACAGCTCAGAAGAGGCCATTCAGCACATCACATTTGTAGCAATGTTAGCGCTTCACCTGGAGCTATTTACTCTCATCCCATTACCCTCCCCTTTCTCCTTATCCTTCTATATTCCACATTCTTATCCAATTTTCTTTTAAATCATGTTGTAATCTCTGCTGTGACAGACGCTTATGGTAAAACATTCCATATTCTAGCTATATTGTGTGTGAAAAACTTTCTTTGAACTTCATCCTTCATAAGATATTCGTGAGTTTATGGGCCTTGTTGCCATGTTGCAGGATGTTGCACTGATGTTTATAGAGGGGTGGGTATTCAGTGCTACTGTTAGAAATCTTCAAGATCATCTGGCAACTGCTGGTGCCCAGTGGGGAATTAATCGCAAAAAGATTTTGTTTTCTGACATCTGCAGCATCACTAATGAAGGTGAGGAACAGCACGCTTTCATGAGGGACCCTGTGTGGGTGTTGCAACAACATGAACATCATTTGTCTTTTCTGATGTTTTATCCTCTGAAAAGGTCACATATTCAGTTCAACAGTCCACCAGATAAACCAAAAAAGGCTGGGTCTCAGAACTTTACTTCTAAAATGAGCTAGAGATACCTAAGGCATGATGTAATCGGGAAGCTGGGAAGAGGGCAGGGGTGTGGAATTTCTGACGGGAAACCCAGAAGTATGGGTTTCCTGTAAATCCTTATGATTTTGGCATAAGGACATCTTTTATTTTTTTTAATTGAAGGTTTAGCGCCCAACAGGCTAGCCTCAGTTGGAGGGGAGAAGAGGATGGGAGCAGGTAAATCTTGGGAGCGGGGCGGGGGCGGTGTATGTGGAAATCGGAGGCCGCCGGGGGAAGGGGGGTCAGAGATAGTCGGGGCGGGGAATCAGAGATTGTCGGGGGAGGGGGTGTCAATCACAGACCACCGTGGGGGGAGGGGGGTCAGTCGGAGACCGTCCGGGGGGGTGGAGGATCCAGTCAGAGACCGTCCGGGGGGGGGGTCCCGTCGGAGACCATCCGGTGGAGGGGGGGGGGTCAGTCGGAGACAGTCTGGGGAGGAGGGGTGGTCAGTCGGAGACCGTTCGGGGGGGGGGTCAGTCGGAGACCGTTCGGGGGGGGGGGGGGTCAGTCGGGGACCGTTCGGGGGGGGGGGGGTCAGTCGGAGACCGTCCGGAGGGGGGGGTCAGTCGGAGACCGTCCGGGGGTGGGTCAGTCGGAGACCGTCCGGGGGGGGGGGGGGGGTCAGTCGGAGACCGTCCGGGGGGGGGGGGGGGTCAGTCGGAGACCGTCCGGGGGGGGGGGTCAGTCGGAGACCGTCCGGGGGGGGGGGGTCAGTCGGAGACCATCGTGGGGCATGAGTGGATCACTAGGAGACTGCTGCTGGGGGTGGGGGGCTGGGTGGTCGGAGACCGACTGGTTGCAGTCGGGAGGTGGGCTGCGGTCCTGCAGGTTGTTGGGCCTGGGGGAAGCACTCATGCTCCTCCGAGCCCACAAGTAGTGCTACAAAGGCACTTATCTACTGTTTGCGGCTTCTCGCTTCCTCTTACGTGGCCTGATGTAGAAGGCCCTGGAATCCTGGCCCCCAGGGGTTAAAAACAAAAAAATCTGTTAAAATGGAGCTCCTTGTAAGCTTTCCGTTCCAACCAGTCTTCTGACAGCGGGTTGGGTTGGTCGCCTGCCCCTCATCCTGCCTTCATTAAAACCAGAAATGGAGGGGTTGGAGGCAGTTTTAGATTTTTTCAAATTTTTGCTGCCCCCACCCCCAAACCCACCTGTTTTTTCAAGTTAAAATCATGCCCCTAAAGTCAGAAAGTTATTGCAGGAAGAAACACTGATCAAATTCTACTTAGGATTAAAGAGAGCTCCAATGCACTGATAATTTATTTTTTCACTCAACTGTATTAAAACAACAACAGTTCACTGAACTTTACAACAAAGCTAGACAATCAGCTCTGTGAATAGCTCCCAACATGTTACCTTCTGCCACAAAATAACACAAAGTAGCAGTCTCAAAACATTAGGTTTTATTTGCAACTGTCTGCCACTATTCCAAGCAAAGTCTTTATGGCACAAGTTCTTCTCAGGATGGTGGTAGATCTTGCAAATATCAAATGGCCTGAGGAGATATTGCTGAATATGTAGCAAACCTGCCCCAGGAATTTGCATTGCTGTTGCAGTTTCTGTGTTAAATATAAAGCAAGATAGAGAACGGCTGCCTCAGTTTTGCAAGTACCTCAAGAAAATTTTGGCGTTCAAACAGTGTATAAAAAAAACTGAACAGGACTGTTGCATAAATTTCTAGTTCTTCCATATAATCAATGATTCTCGTTGCAAATAACATTGCAGTTATACTGTCACTGAACTGCTACAGTTCTACGTAATTGATCTGTCTTTAGTAGCAACAGCAATTCTTGCATTTATATAGCACCTTTAACGTAGAAAAATGCCCTCGGAGCTTCACAGAGGCGTAATCAAAAAGAATGAGATATCCTTAAGACTGCACACAGCACACTTCATATATGACTTCACTTCTACTTAAAGAGCAAAAAGGAATAGAAGATCCCTGCAGAGTATATTTACATGAGTAACCTTAACTTGGAGGTGCATCTTAAAGGAATTTATCTAAATTTAAAATAAACTTATGAATTCTAATTATTAATTTATCTAAATGATTCCACAGTAATGACTCATCCAAACAGAGTAAAAACTAGTCAGTCCTTTAATGGAGTTTTTCTGTCTGCCCTGTGTAGCTCTGAAAAAGGCTCTACAACCAAAAAATTACCTTGTCTTTTTTCTTTCAACGCTGCATAAATTTACAGCATTCAAGTTGTTGTTGATCATCATCTCTGGTATAAGAATGATGCTCTGAAGTGTAAATAGAATTAAGCGTCCCAGAATCATGTCTAAAATGAAGGGCCTGCTCTTCAAATGAATTCTTCTACAATATTGCTCCAAGAGACCACAAAACAGAAAAGGGAAAAATACCATGGGTATTTTAGTCTTAACAAAAGTCCAAGAATGGAATGCAGCTATCTTCATTCATCAAAGTTTTTTACTCTGGTCTTACAGAATTTCAAAAGTACTGAGGAGATGTGTGTTAACATATAGTATACAAGCGGTGTTTAGACACACTAGCTGTTGCCACAACTCTGAGGGAAGTCAGTTAGGTAGTTATGGCCATCGTTTTGAATTGTTCTAGTCTGCTGTCTTGATTAAAGACGGGGGCGTTAAATTGGGCCGTGTGGCGCCCGTTGTTTCGGCACTACGCGGCCTCCCGAAGTGCCAAGATGGCACCTTGGCTGCGCACGCACGTTTCCAACGTGTCGTGCGCCAGACGCTATCTTGGTATAGGAGTTAGCACGGGCATTGATGACGAACGCCGGATGCATGTAAAGAAAGGAGAAAATGGATACAATCAGTGTGCAATGCTGATTTAAAGTGATAAGTCCCAAAACGATGTCTAACGCTCAACTCAACGCACAGTCTTAACCCTGACCATCTGAACGTGTCTTAGAGTGCCTGGAGGACCCCCACCAGTGCTACTTAAAGGGACCATGCAGGATTTACAGATTAGTGGCTGGATTATTGCTTCTGGCTGCCGAGACATTTGTAACTGTTTTTAGAGGTCTCCTATACTTGAATACTAGGACTAGGGGACATAGCCTAACATTTAGAGCTAAGACTTGCAGGAGTGAAATTAGGAAATGCTTCTACACGCAAAGGGAGGGAGAAGTTTGGAAAGCTCTTCTGCAAACGGCAGTTGATGCTAGCTCGATTGTGAACTCTTAAATCTGAGATTGATAGATTCCTGTGAACCATGGGTATTAAGGGATATGGGGCGAAGGCGGGTATATGGAGTTAGGTCACAGGTCCTCCACGATCTCATTGAATGGCGGAACATGCTCGAGGGGCTGAATACCACTGCCATTTGCTACCTCGTGATATGCGCTACCTTCTCCTGCAAGAAAGTGGGACATGTGTCCGAGTGATGTGTCTGTCATGGTTGAACAGCTGCCAGTGTGTGTTGCCTGTGAGTTGTGGGTGAGTGGTGCTAATTTTTTTAATTTAATTCGTTCATGGGATGTGGGCGTCACTGGAAAGGCCAGCATTTATTGCCCATCCCTAATTGCCCTTGAGAAGGTGGTGGTGAGCTGCCTTCTTGAACCGCTGCAGTCCGTGTGGTGAAGGTTCTCCCACAGTGCTGTTAGGAAGGAAGTTCCAGGATTTTGACCCAGCGACGATGAAGGAACTGCAATATATTTCTAAGTCAGGATGGTGTGTGACTTGGAGGGAAACGTGCAGGTGGTGTTGTTCCCATGTGCCTGCTGCCCTTGTCCTTTTAGGTGGTAGAGGTTGCGGGTTTGGGAGGTGCTGTTGAAGAAGCCTTGGCGAGTTGCTACAGTGCATTCTGTGGATGGTACACACTGCAACCACTGTGCGCCGGTGGTGAAGGGAGTGAATGTTTACAGTGGTGGATGGGGGTGCCAATCAAGCGGGCTGCTTTGTCCTGGATGGTGTCGAGCTTCTTGAGTGTTGTTGGAGCTGCATTCATCCAGGCAAGTGGAGAGTATTCCATCACACTCCTGACTTGTGCCTTGTAGATGGTGGAAAGGCTTTGGGGAGTCAGGAGGTGAGTCATTCGCCGCAGAATACCCAGCCTCTGACATGCTCTTGTAGCCACAGTATTTATGTGGCTGGTCCAGTTAAGTTTATGGTCAATGGTGACCCCCAGGATGTTGATGGTAGAGGATTCAGCGATGGTAATGCCATTGAATGTCAAGGAGAGGTGGTTAGACTCTCTCTTGTTGGAGATGGTCATTGCCTGGCACTTGTCTGGTGCGAATGTTACTTGCCACTTATCAGCCCAAGCCTGGATGTTGTCCAGGTCTTGCTGCATGCGGGCACGGACTGCTTCATTATCTGAGGGGTTGCGAATGGAACTGAACACTGTGCAATCATCAGCGAACATCCCCATTTCTGACCTTATGATGGAGGGAAGGTCATTGATGAAGCAGCTGAAGATGGTTGGGCCTAGGCCACTGCCCAATGTAGTGAGAGTGTGTAATGTGTGAGAGTGAGAGGAAGTATCTGATTGGAAGACTTGAGTACTGATGGAAAGAGTTTGTTGGTAGGTGGGTGATAGGAGGTGTAGTGTGTGGAGCAGTGGATGCGGCTAATGGTGCAGTGGTAGGAAATGCCACTTGACAGTTGACCTCACTCACCTTGACCACTCATGTCAAAGCACTGAACTTCTTCCTGCACTTCATCCACGTTCATGATGCTGTACGCCTGGCATTGACTTCATCCCCTACTGCCTCCCACTACCTTTTGGGTAGATGTCTGGAGGGCCTCTTCTCCCCACCACCCCCCAATCCCTGCGGATATAGGATGTCCCTCCTTCTGTCCACCTCTTGCACCAAGGCCTCTGGTGCATCAGCAGAGAACCTTGGTGCACGCACTCTCGCAGGCCTGGTACCAACTCAGATCAGCAGATTGGTAAGGTCTAGCATGCAGATTGGAGGATGTGGGATTTACTGGTGCGCAACCTTTTATTCTATGTTTTAACATAACTCATCAGTGTGTAAACATAGGGATGGGATCTGCATCTGTGCTTTATGTATGCGATATCTGCTCTTCGTTCAGACTCTGTGCAGACAGCAGACTGTTATTTTCAGCAAATAATAGGTACCAGATACCTTTAAGAGATTTCTATCAGATAGCCTGCCTTTAAGAGATTGGAGCTCCCCCTGCTGGTGGAAAGTGTGAATTGCATGGAATTCTTGTTCAATGCTGATTTCCAACGCAGATTGCAGGTATGTCCTCAGGCCTGACGAATGTCTCGTCCTGCCTGCAAAGGGGCCACTGGGCGTGGGGTAATAGCGGATCGTGCTATCCCCGCCCAAATACAGGCCCTATCCAATTTTTCCCCCAGGAACTCTTTATTTTCTTTAACTGGTCTAATGGGAAAGACAAGGTCAATGAATACCTTGATAATATAGCACCTGGTAGGTTCCATCATTCCTTTATTCAACTGCTGGTATTGTTTATTCAGAAGTTGATTTTATCCCAATTTCAAAGCCTATGGTTCCAATGTTACTGGGTGTGTGCCTTGGCGTAATATAAATTTTAGATCATGTCTCAATTATTTTGACCTTGTCCTTGATCGCTACCAAAATTATTCCAGGCTTAGAGACAGAATGAATTGCTATACAAGATCAACTTTAATCTGTAAAAATCTGAAAACTGGCAGTTAATTATACCAAATTTGAAGGTAATATGTCCTCAATCAGATAGTGATTTGGGACTCAGGCAAGACAGCAGAACGAGAGGAATAAAAAATCACTTCCTATGCATGTCATGAAGTCGAAGTTACTCATAAAATGGTGCAGAATTTTAAAATTAAGATTGCACATATGAATCTAAGCCAGTGTTACTAAATTTTGTTGATGGTCACAATCCCAAGCACCTACCTGTTGAAGCATTTGTGAAAATGGCCTTTTAACACGTTGTACTATAAAGTACTGAATTTCTGACCACATTTCCTCTCACCTTGGGGAACTGATTGAATTGGCTGTTTGCTATTCATCAAAGAAGGAAGCTTATTTTGCCATAACCTAGGCCATTAACGCATAACTCCAAGAGATGGCTATAAAGTGGATTGGGGAACAATATGTAAGGAATCTTATCATGGGGAACAATAGTCATTTATATACAAGAAAATTTACATAGCCCCTTTGGCATAGAAAAATGCTTCCTGCTGCTTCCCAGAGGCGTAATCAGACAAAAATGAGTGCCAAGCCAAAGTAGGAGATATTAGATGGGGTGATTAAAGGTTGCTCAAAGATGTGGGTTTTAAGGAAGATCTTAAAAGAGAGGGCGGTGGCAAGGCTTAAGGAGGAAGTTCCAGAGCAAAGGGCCTAGAATGCTGAAGGCAAGACTGCCAATGGTGGGGTGAATGAAGTGGGGGATGCATAAGAGGTCACAGTTGGAGGAATGCAGAGTTCGGGGGAGGGGGGGGGGTAAAGGGCTCACTGAGATTGCAGAGATAGGGAACGACATGAAAGGATTCCAACACAAGGATGAGAATTTTAAATTTGAGGTGTTGAAGAACTGGAAGCCAATACAGGTCGGCAAGGAATGGGTGATGGGTGAGAGGGACCTGGTGTGGGATAGACAGTGAAGTATTGGATGAGCTGAAGTTTATGAAAATGTGACAGTGGTGTGGCCAAAAAGGTGCAAGTGGTTACCCTTGGAGGAAACAGTACAGGTAGTAAGAATAAGCAAGTGATGAATGTGGGGAATTCTATAGTCAGAGGGGTAGATAGTTTCTTTTGTAGTCGTGACCCAGAGTCCCGATAGGTATGTTGCTTCCCAGATGTCAGGGGTCGGGACATCACGGTGCAAATACAAAAGATTCTGGAATGGGAGGGCGAACAACCAGAGGTCGTGATTCACGTGGGAACCAATGACATAGATAGAAGTAGGTTTGAGGTTCTGCAAAGGACTTCCATGGAGTTATCATTCTAGATTAAGAAGCAGAATCTCCAGGGTACTAATCTCTAGATTACTCCCATTGCCATGTGCTGAACCAGACTAGAAAAGAAAGGTTAGGATTGTAAACACATAGCTAGATGTATAGTGTAGAAGGGAGGGTTTCAGATTCCTGGGAAGACATTTGGGGCCAGGGAAGGCTGTGCAGATGGGATGGCCATCACCTAACCCGAAGAGGCACCCGCATCCTTGTGGAAAGGATAAATAGGGCAATGGGGAAAGATTTAAACTAGTTAGGAAGATGGGAGCAGAAAATCTACATTAAGTCAAAAAGTGAGAGAAAAAGACCACCAGGACATATGGGCACGGTAGGAGTAGTTACCCAAATAAGGGTTCTGTACATGAATGCACATAGCATAAGAAATAAAGCAACAGAGTTAGAAGCCCAAATTCATCTTGAAACATATGATGTAGTACCCATTACAGAGACCTGAGCACAAGTGGGAGCTAAATATCCCAGGCTACAGGGTCGTTAGAAAGCACAGGAAAATTAGGAAAGGAGGGGGAGTAGCAATATTGATAGAAGACACAATTACCGCAATAGAAAGAAGGAATTTCACTAAGTGTGATCAGTGGAAACAGTATGGGTAGTGTTAAGTAACAGCAAAGGATACAAGACTCTGGTAAGAGTTGTCTACAGGCCTCCTGATAGTAATCATACCCCAGAGTATTAAAACAAATAGGGAAATTAAAAGAAATTGAGGAAATTGCAGATGTATTAGTCATAATTTTCCACAGCTCTCTAAATTCAGGAGTCGTGCCATTGGATTGGAAAATTGCAAATGTCACCCCATTATTGAAGAAGAGAGGGAGAGAGAAACTACAGACCTATGAGTTTAAAATCAACTGTGGGGAATTTACTGGAATTTATCAGAGACCGAGTGACAGCACTTGGGCAAGTATCAAAGAGAGTCAGCATGGATTTGTAAAGGGTAGGTCATGTCTGACTAATCTAGTTGAATTTTTTTTTGAAGAGGTCAGTAGCTTGATAGATAGGGGAGTGTCTATGGATGTTGTCTATATGAACTTCGGAAAGCATTTTACAAGAGAGATACTTGACGAAAGTAAGAGTGTACGGAATTACAGGTAACCTTATGGCATGGATCGGTAATTGGTTGGGAGGTAGGAGACAGAGTAAGTTTAAAGGGTTTGTTCTCTGATTGGCAGGATGTGACAAGTATCATTTCCCAAGGATTTGCACTAGGGCCTCAGATTTTCACCATAAATATTGAAGATATGGTTAAGAGTTGTAAATCCGAGTTTTCAGATGGCATTGAATTAGGAGGTACAGCAAGTTGTGTAGATGGGAGCAGGAAGTTACAAACAGACAGACAGACTAAGTGATTGGGCAAAACTATGGCAGATGAAGTTCAATGTGGGGACATGTGAGGTCACCATTTTGGATCTGAGAAAGACTAATCTGAACATTTTCTTAACTATGGAGGAACAAAAGGATTGAGGCGCCCAAATACATAAATTACTAAAAGCTAGTGCACAGGTACAAAAAAGTGTCAAAAAGGCATATGAATGTTGGCCTTTATCTCAAGGGGTTGTAATTCAAAAGTGAGGAAATGATGCTTCAATTGTGCAGAGCCTTGGTCAGACCCCATTTGGACACAGAGCCTCAGGAATGGTATATTGGCCTTGGAAGGAGTACAGCGCAGATACACCAAAATTAATCCAGGGCTTAAAGGATTAAATTGTGAGGACAGGTTGCAGAAACTTGGCTTGTATTCCCTTGAGTTTAGCAGGATGAGGGGGGATCTAATCAAGGTGTTTCAATGATAAAGGGATTCGATAGGGAAGCAACTCATTCTACAGAGTGATTAACTACCTGTCTAAAAGATGCAGTGATTCAATTAATGTATCCAGGTATAGACAGAATTGGAAAGTTGGCAGACAAATGATGTATTATCTTCAGTGCTAAGGCGGCCAAATGAATAACAGTTGAGAAAGATTCACCATGAGATTTCCCACACACCTGTCTGTTACAACCTCTCTACAGTTGCAAACCTTCAGCTCCTTGGCTTAGTGGTGAAATCTGACCTCTGCTGACAAAGTAAGTAGTGAAGATTGCTGGAGAAATTTGTTTAAGAATGGGAACCCTTAAGAAAGCTCAGTCATCCTTGTCACCATGAGCAACCTTGGTGTTCTACAAAGTCTATATCTGTCTAATGATGGAACATTGCCTTTTTAGCAGGCAATAGAGAAAGCCCAGTTCTTGCCTGTGAGCTCTGTGCATTTGAAGTATGCAGAACAGTGGTCTTTATGAAAGTAGTTTCCTTTAAACTGGAGTTTAGGAACGCTATATTGTCCTTGGAAGAAGCACAGCAGAGATTCACCAGAATGATACCGGGGTTTAAAGGATTAAATTATGAGAACAGGTTGCAGAAACTTAGCTTGTATTCCCTTGAGTTTAAAAGGCTGAGGGGTGATCTGATTGAGGTGTTTAAAATGATTAAGGGATTCGATAGGGTAGATACAGAGAAACTATTTCCTTTGGTGAGAGAATCCAGAACAACAGGGCATAATCTTCAAACTAGAATTAGGCCATTTAGGAATGAAATCAGGAAGAACTTTTTCGGAAAAAGTGCTGTGGATGCTGGGTTCACAGATATTTTCAAGACTGAGATCAATAGATTTTTGTTAGGTAAGGGTATCAAAGGACATGAAAGAAAGGCAGATAAATGGAGTGGAGTTACAGGTCACAGATCAGCCATGATTTAATTGAATGGCAGAACAGGCTCAAGGGGCCTAATGACCGACTCCTATTCCTATGTATCCGTAATCCACTGGGTCAGGAAGCAGCCATGCATTATATTCACTAGCTCAAATTTTAGATCACTTGCCATTCCCAGTTTATACTAGGTTGGTTAAAGTCTCCATTAGTACAACCTCTGTTTATACATGTCATCCTTATGTCTTCATACAGTAACTAGTCTTCCCTTCTGTTTCGGTCACGTGGTCCATAACAAACCCCTAGAATTATCTTTGCCGCCTTTACACAACACACCACCCAGGCCATCTCAATGTAAAACTTGTCTTGTACCAATAGGTTTACTCCCAGGATCCCTAACATGTAGAGATAAATCTCTTTTCATGTCTCATCTGTCTTTCCTATGCACACTTTTATGTTGTATTCATCCACACATTCATGGTTAACCATGTTTCCAAGATCCCTATTACATCTTATTACCTAACTGTCACAATAGCATTAAGTTCAGTCACCTTGTTGTGCACACTTATAGCACCCATATATATGAATCAAATAGGTTAAATCTATTCTTCATAATATTGCTTTTCTTATTTGATTTTTCTGTTCACTGGTTTTCTTTTTTGTCTGTTTTCATGGATTACGACTCTCTTTTCTCCATGGATAGCCCCTTGCTCCAAAGTTCCATAGCATTGCTTATATCGGACAAATGCAGATCCACAGCGTTTTTCTGTACTGGTTCCTCCTAAAAACAGTCACCCTCTTCCTCTCCTCTGCTTCACTATTCTTCTCTGTCTGAGGTGACAACTTTCTGGAATAAATCTTCCAGAAACCTTCCTCCCTGCATACAACAACAACATTTATATTGCATTTATAGTACACCTTTAATGCAGAAAAACATCCTGAGGTGCTTCACAGAGGTGTGATCAGGCAAAAATACACACTGAGGCAAAGAAGGAGATATTAGGAGGGGTGACCAAAAGCTTGGTCAGAGGTGGGTTTTAAGGAGGAGAGAGCGATAGAGAGGCACAGTAGTTTAGTGAGGGAATTCCAGAACAAAGGGCATAAGATGGCAAGATTTTGTGATGCACAAGTGGCCAGTTAGAGGCATGCAGATTTCTTGGAGGCTTGTCAGTCTGGAGAAGGGTGTGGAGATAGGGAAGGGATTTAAACACAAGGAAGAGAATTTTAATTTGGAAGCATCGGAGACCAAGAGCCAATGTCAGTCAGCAAGAACAGGGGTGATGGATGAGCGGGATATAATACGGGTAGCAGAGATTTGGATGAGCAGACATTTACAGAGAATGAAGGATGGGAGACCGATCAGGAGAGCATTGAAATAGTCAGGTCTAGTGGTGACAGAAGAGCGGATGAGGGTTTCGGCAGCAGATGGACTGAGGCAGGGATGGAGAAGGGCGAGTTACAGAGGTGGAAGTAGGCGGTCTTTGCGATGGAGAGGATATGCTCAGCTCAGGGTCAAATAGGACACCGAGGTTGCAAACAGTCAGCTTCAGCTGGAAACAGTGGCCAGGCAGGGGTGTGAAAACAGTGACAAGGGCATGGAGTTTGCTGGGGGGGTGGGGGCTGAAGACGATGTCTTCACTTGTCCCAATATTTAACTGGAGGAAACTGCAGCTCATACAAGACTGGAGATCTGAAAGCAGGCTGACAACATAGAGGAACTGGAAGGGTTGAGACAGGTGAGGGCGAGAGTTCCTCTGGGGAGTACAGCCAGAGCCAAGTCCACGGCACCATGGGTGGCTCAGCTGTACGACTGGTTGGGGGGGGGGGGGGGAGGGGAGGTACAGGGAGAGAGAAATATCAGGTGAGCAATATTGATAAAGGGATTCAATAGTTATGGGAACAGACAGGCGTTTCTGCAGCTGATATCATAGCTATTACTGAAACATGGCTTAAAGAGGGGCAGGAATGGCAGCTCAACATTTTACAGGATTTTTAGACGAGATAGAGAGGGGGATAAAAAAGGAGGGGGGGGCAATACTAGTTAAAGAAACAATTACAGCTGAGAGGAGGGATGATATGTTAGAAGGATCATCAAATGAGGCCATATGGGTTGAGCTAAAGAAAAAAAAAGGGGCAATCACACTGCTGGGAGTGTACTATAGACCCCCAAGCAGTCAGAGGGAGATAAAACAGCAAATATGTAGACAAATATTGCAGGATGGAAAGTTGCCTCCCTGGTGCCAGGTTCAAGGATGTCACTGAGCGCCTGCAGAATATTCTGAGGGGGGAGGGTAAACAGCCAGAGGTCGTGGTCCATATTGGCACCAATGACATAGGTAGAAAGAGGGATGAGGTCCTGCTGACAGATTTTAAGGAGCTAGGAAAGAGATTAATAAGCAGGGCCTCAAAGTAAGTAATCTCCGGATTACTCCCAGTGCCACACGCTAATGAGTATAGAAATAGGAGGATAGTGCAGATGAATACATGGCTGGAGAGATGGCGCGGGGGGAGGGCTTTAAATTCCTGAGGCATTGGGACCAGTTCTGGGGGAGGTGGGACCTGTACAAGCCGGACGGGTTGCATCCCAACAGGGCCGGGACCAATATCATCATGGGGTGGTTTGCTAGTGCTGTTGGGGAGGGTTTAAACTAGCTTGGCAGGGGGGTGGGAACCTGAGCGTAGATTCAGATGGGAGAGAAGCAGAGCTGGAAATGGAAGTCAGAAAATTAGTAAGCGAATTTGGAAAGCAGAGGAAACAAATGTTAGAAAACAGACAACAAAGGAGTTTTGCAGTGCTAAATGGTATATACTTCAATGCAAGGAATCTAGTGAATAAGGCAGGTGAGCTGAGGGCACAGATAGACACGTGGAGGTACGATATCATAGCTGAAACATGGCTTAAAGAGGGGCAGGAATGGCAGCTCAACATTCCTGGTTACAGGGCGTTCAGACGAGATAGAGAGGGGGATAAAAAAGGAGGGGGGTGGCAATATTGGTTAAAGAAACGATTACAGCTGTGAGGAGGGATGATATGTTAGAAGGATCATCAAATGAGGCCATATGGGGGCAGTAGTCATAGGGGATTTCAACTACCCTGATATTTACTGGGATAGAATCAGTGTAAAAGATATAGAGGGTGCAGAATTCTTAAAATGCATTCAGGAAAACTTTTATAACCAGTATGTAGAAAGCCCAAGAGAGAGGGCAGTTCTGGACTCAGTTTTAGGGAATGAAGCTGGGCTGGTGGAAGGAGTATCAGTGGGAGAACATTTTAGTGGTAGTGATCATAATTCAGTTAGATTTATCATAGTTATGGAAAAGGACAAAGATAGAACAGGAGTAAAAGTACAAGTTCTCAATTGGGGAAAGGCAAATTTTACTAAGCTGGAAGTGATTTAACAAAAGTGGACTGGAAACAGCTACTTGAAGGTAAATCAATGTCAGAGCATTTGTTTCCTCTGCCTTCCAAACTCGCTTACTAATTTTCTGCCTTCCAATCAATGTCATTCAAGGGGGAGATAGTGAGGGTTCAGAGCAAATATGTTCCCTCAAAGAAAAAAAGGGTAGGACTCCCAAATCTAGAGCTCCCTGGATGTCAAATAGCATACAGATTACGATAAGGCAAAAAAGGGAAGCGTATGTCAGACACCGAAAGCTCAGTACTGCAGAAAGCCTAAAGGAGTATAGAAAATGCAGGGGTGAAATTAAAAAGATTAGGAAAGCAAAGAGAGGGCATGAAAAAATATTGGCAAGTAAAATCAAGGAAAACCCAAAAATGTTTTATAAATACGTAAAGAGCAAGAAGAAAACTAAGGAAAGAGTAGGGCCTATTAGACACCAAAAAGGTAACCTACGTGTGGAGGCGGAAGATGTGGGTATGGTTCTTAATGAATACTTTGCGTCTGTCTTCACAAAAGAGGGGGACGATGCAGAGATTGTAGTTAAGGGGGAGGGGTGTGAAATATTGGACGGGATAAACATAGTGAAGGAAGAAATATTAAGGGGATTAGCATCTTTGAAAGTAGATAAATCGCCAGGCCCGGATGAAATGTATCCCAGGCTGTTAAGAGAAGCAAGGGAGGAAATAGCGGAGGCTCTGATCATCATTTTCCAATCTTCTCTGGCTACACATGTGGTGCCGGAGTATTGGAGGACTGCTAATGTTGTACCGTTGTTTAAAAAGGGAGAAAAAGGATAGACCAAGTAATTACAGGCCAGTCAGCCTAACTTCGGTGGTGGGCAAGTTACTGGAAACAATTCTGAGGGGCAGTATTAATCATCATTTAGAAAGGCATGAATTAATCAAGGACATTCAGTATGGATTTGTTAAGGGAAGGTTGTGTCTGACTAACTTGATTGGATTTATTGATGTAACAAGGAGGGTCGATGGGGGTAGTGCGTTTGATGTAGTCTACATGGATTTTAGCAAGGCTTTTGACAAGGAACACATGGCAGACTGGTCAGAGAAGTAAAAGCACATGGAATCCAAGGCAAAGTGGCAAGTTGGATCCAAAATAGGCTCAGTGGCAGGAAGCAAAGGGTAACAGTCGAAGCGTGTTTTTGTGATTGGAAGACTGTTTCCAGGGGGGTTCTGCGGGGCTCAGTACTAGGTCCCTTGCTTTTTGTGGTATATAATCAATGATTTAGACTTAAATGTAGGGGGCATGATTAAGAAGTTTGCAGATGATAAAAAAAATTGGCCGTGTGGTTGATAGTGAGGAGGAAAGCTGTAGACTGCAGGAAGATATCAATGGACTGGTCAGGTGGGCAGAAAAGTGGCAAATGGAATTCAATCCAGAGAAGTGTGAGGTAAAGCATTTGGGGAGGGCAACCAAGGCAACGAATACACAATAAATGGGAGGATACTGAGATGTGTACAGGAACAGAGGGACCTTGGAGTGCATGTCCGCAGATCCCTGAAGGTAGCAGGACAGGTAGATGAGGTGGTTGAAAAGTCACATGGAATACTTTCCTTTATTAGCCGAGAATATAAGAGCAGGGAGGTTATGCTAGAATTGTATAAAACACTGGTTAGGCCATAGCTTGAGTACTGCATACAGTTTTGGTCACATTACAGGAAAGATGTGATTGCACTAGAGAGGGTACAGAGGAGATTTACGAGGATGTTGCCAAGACTGGAGAATTTTAGCTATGAAGAAAGATTGGATTGGCTAGGGTGGTTTTCATTGAAACAGAGGAGGCTGAGGAGTGATTTAATTGAGGTGTATAAAATTATGAGGGGTCTCGATAGAGTGGATGGGAGGACCTATTTCCCTTAGCAAAGGGGTCAGTAACCAGGGGGCATAGATTTAAAGTAATCGATAGAAGGATTAGAGAGGAGCTGAGAAGAATTTTTTTCACCCAGAGGGTGGTAGGTGTCTGGAACTCACTGCCTGAAAGGGTGGTAGAGGCAGAAACCCTCAACGCATTTAAAAAGTACTTAGGCGTGCACTTGAAATGCCGTATCCTACAAGGCTACAGACCAAGAGCTCGAAAGTGGAATTAGGCTGGACAGCTCTTTTTCGGCCGGCACAGACACGATGGGCCAAATTGCCTCCTTCTGTGCCATAACTTTCTATGATTCTATAAGGTGGTGGCGAGGCACAGCCATTTGTCGTCAACGTAAATGTAGCAGTTGACCACAAGTCTATCGATGATTTTGCCAAAGGTCAACATGTAGTTGAGGAAGAGAAGGGGGCCAAGGATATACTCTTGGGGAATTCCAGAGGTAACATCATGGGGACGGGAAGAGAAACCATTGCTAGCGATGCTCTGGCTGCAATCGGATAGGCAAGAGTGGAACCAAGCGAGGGCAATCCCACTCTACAGAGCAGGGGCTTTGGAGTAAGATGGCGTGGTCGACCACGTCAAAGGCTGCAGAGAGGTCAAGGAGAACGAGGAAGAATACTGAAAAAAATTAGGTCCAAAAATTAAAAGGAAACTAAATATAATAGGTCGACATGCCAAGTCATACAGCAAGCATTTTAGAATGATTAGATAATAAATTAAAAATTAATAATATGTTTGATATTGTTAAGAGTAAATAGATACTAACAATAAATTTGCCAAGCTACTCTCAAATGTTTACACCTCCCATAGTGGAACAGATGTGTTGACAACTACATATCAGATTCTTCCACCCTTTGTGTCAAGAAAGCACCCAGACTTTTAAAGTTTGTCAATGAAGTTAATTAATGGAGCAACCTCAATTTTTGTTATATGCATTTACAAAAATTGAGATACAGTATTACACCCGTAATTCTCATAATCACACTTCGTGACATCCCGCCATGTACTATTTTTTGCTTTTCGTGGAGATGACCTCACAACAGGGAGCAAATAGCACTATGAAGAAAAAAAACTCCTCAGTCTGTACCCTCCTTCCTTAACCACACCACCTATACAGGCCCATGGTAATTTCCCATAACCCAGCCTCAGCTTAAGCCACAGTACTGGTCAGAAACCACCTTCTCGCTGTCATACCAAGTTGCACCAGACCTCAACTCGAGACCCAGCCTCAGCCTGCACTCTCTGCTCTGAAACATTGACCTGAGGAATTTTTTCCCAAAGCCTAGATCTTGCTTTTAGCCTGATTTTTTTTAAAATTCCTTTCTCCCACCATGCTAGTTTCCTGACTAGAGTCTTTTTCCCCCTCACTCATTATATGTGAAAATACATTTCTAAAATAAAGATTATTAAAAAATTGAATAACTTTGTAAAAAAAATCACTAGGCCTGCCATTAACTTAGCAATTTCATCTTCTGCTTGTTGCAACAATTCCATTACACACATTTGTCGAGGTTCGTTAACAACGAAACCTCAGATCCTGGCTTCATCCACCCCTGGGCGCATCCAAAATATTCTTTATGAAGTCATCGCGGACCCCTGGAATTATGATGAACAACCAGACTACAATTCAAAGAAGCATTTTTATTCATCCCACCAACCCGATTCCCATGCCAGAAAGAGGTTGTGTCCTCGGACTTTTCAGTGCCACGAGCCACTTCTCCCCTCCCAACCTGACCCAAGTCTGAAATGTGTAGCTGATCAGGATGCTTTCCGGTAACTTTCAAAATTCTAAGAATTACAGCCAAACCAGTGTGCCTGAATAGAGTCTGCAGCTAGCCTCAGGTATAAAGCATCAAAACTAAAGACATTTACAAGAGTTTCACTTGTATATTATATAAAATAAACAAATGCAGCAAGAAAGAGAATAGCCTTCACTAAATCATGTTGTAAGCCATTGCGATTGCTATACTTGGTTTCTAAACAGCACAATTTCTGATATAAAATCTACACCAACTTTCATGAAAATTTAGTCAATCAATTTTTTCCCTCATTTCATGTTTTGTTACTGCATGAAAACTAGATGCAAATATGTATGTGCATTTGCAGAATTAATATGTAACAGTATGATTGAGCATCTCAACACATTGTCAACATAATAAAATCAAACATCTCTTCAAAAAACATGTTTTATATATAAAAATGCTGGACACAAACACTATTTTGCAGAGATTGCATGGTTACAAGTGCAATTAAAATGCAAATGAAGGGATTTCAGGAACATAAATACAAAGAGCAGGTTTTGGGGAATGTAAAATACTGAATGACTGTCCATTCACCATGAATCCATGATTCTTACCCTAAGTGTTGGTGTCTTATGGGGAAATCAGACACACAGATTTAACTAAAAAGACAAAAAGTAAGCCTTTAAAAAAGAGACGACAGGGAGATAAAATGGAGAAATGGGCACAATTTCTATTGTAGTAAACAGACAAATTAGACAAGAAATATCAGCAGAACACTAAAGGGACACAATAAGTGATAGACAACATAAAAGAAGAGAGACAAAAATACTGAGATACTCGCAAACCATGAAGTACATACAAAACAGTCAGATGCACTTGGATAAAGGCAGAATCAGACAAATAGAGACACAAATACAGAGTGTATGACAGAATTAACAGACAGTGACACACAGTAATATGTACTGGCCGATATACAGTGTGTGAGCGAGACATACAGACAGTGACACAGATACATTGAAGCAGACAGTGTGAGAAAGAGAGAGATGGTGATTCCTTTGAAGGCAGAGTGAGACAGATGCAAACACAAGAACACAGTAAAACAGACATACCTACACAGAGGCAGAGTGAGAGATGTATATACATAACTCTGGCACATAATGGACCCGATATTTACGGGAAGGGAGCAGGGGGGGTTTAGCGGCCGGGAAGCCCGCAAATACTGGTTTCATAAGAACATAAGAAATAGGGGGAGTAGGCCATACGGCCCCTCGAGCCTGCTCTGCCATTCCATACGATCATGGCTGATCTTCTACCTCAAATTCACTTTCCCACCTGATTCCCATATCCCTTGATTCTCTTAGTATCCAAAAATCTATCGATCTCAGTTTTGAAAATACTAACGGCTGAGCATCCACAGTCCTCTAGGGTAGAGAATTCCAGAAGATTCACAACCCTCTGAGTGAAGAAATTTTCCCTCATATCAGTCCTAAATGGCCGAACTCTTATCCGGAGACTGTGATCTGTAGCTCTAGACTGTCTAGCCAGGGGAAACAGGCTCTCAGCATCTACCCTGTCAAGCCCTCTTAAGAATTTTATATGCTTCAATGAGGAGAACACCTCTCATTCTTCTAAACCCCAAAGAATTTAGACCCATTCTACCCAATCTCTCCCTATAGGGCAACCCTCTCATCCCAGGAATCAATCGAGTGAACCTTTGTTGCAGCCCCTCTAAGGCAAGTATATCCTTCCTTAGGAGAGGAGAACAAAACTTGCTGCACCTGTATGTTAACTTTCTGTGATTTGTATATGAGGACAGCCAAATCCCTCTGAATACCAACATACTCACAACTTTGAAAAAATATTCTGCTTTTCTATTCTTCCTACCAAAGTGGATAATTTCACATTTCCCCACATTACACTCCATCTGCCACCTTCTTGCCCAATCACTTAACCTGTCTATATCCCTTTGCAGCCTCTTCACGTCCTCCTCACAGCTTATTTTCCCACCTAGCTTTGTATCATTGTAGAATGGTTACAGCACAGAAGGCGGCCATTCGGCCTATCGAGCCCGTGCCAACTCTTTGTAAGGGCAATCCAGTTAGTCCCATTCGCCCACAAATGTTTTCCCCTTCAAGTATTTATCCAATTCCTTTTTCAATGCCACGATTGAATCTGCTTCCACCACCCTTCCAGGCAGCGCATTCCAGATCATAATTAATCGCTGCGTAAAAAAGTTTTTTCTCATGTCGCCTTTGGTTATTTTGCGAATCACCTTAAATCTGTGTCCTCTGGTTATCGACCCTTCCACCAATGAAAACAGTTTCTCTATTTACTTTATCTAAACCCTTCATGATTTTGAACACTTCTATCAAATCTCCTCTCAACCTTCTCTGCTCTAAGGAGAACAACCTCAGCTTTTGTCCATGTTTGGACCAAGGCTGTAATGAGGTCTGGAACTGAGTGGTCCTGGCGGAACCCAAACTGAGCGTCGGTGAGCAGGTTATTGGTGAGTAAGTGCCGCTTGATAGCACTGTCGATGACACCTTCCATCACTTTGCTGATGATTGAGAGTAGACTGATGGGGCGGTAATTGGCCGGACTAAGTACAGCCAGCCTTTCGAGTACCTCCTCTTCATCAATTTTTAGCCCATCCTGTATCTCAACTACCTCCTCTTTTACTGTGACTTTGGCAGCATCTTCTTCCTTAGTAAAGTCAGATGCAAAGTACTCCTTTAATACCTTAGCCATGCCCTCTGCCTTCATGCGTAGATCTCCTTTTTGGTCCCTAATCGGCCCCACCCCTCCTCTTACGACCCATTTACTATTTATATGCCTATAGAAGACTTTTGGATTCTCTTTTATGTTAGCCGTCAGTCTTCTCTCAGTCTGATCCCAGCTAATACTGTACTATTTCTTACTCTAGTGCTAACTATCGCTCCCATCCTTTGTGCACCTTGTTTCTCCTTTCTAATGCTACATCCTGGTGCCCATCCCCCTGTCAAATTAGTTTAAACCCTCCCCTACAGCACTAGTGAACACCCCACAAGGACATTGGTCCCAGCTGTGTTGAGATGCAACCTGCCGTCTTGCACACGTCCATCCTGCCCCAGAACTGGTCCCAAAGCCCCAAGAATCTGAAGCCCTCCCTCTTGCACTATGTCTCTAGCCACGTATTAACCTGTCTTATCTTCCTATTTCTGTACTCACTAGCGTGTGGCACTGGGAGTAATACACAGATTGCTACCTTTGAGATCCTTCTTTTTCACTTCCTCCCTAGCTCCTGAAACTCTGGCCGCAGGACCTCATCCTTTTTTTTTCCTATGTCGTTGGTACCCAGGTGGACCACGACTTCTGGCTGTTCCCCTTCTGCCCGCGGAATATTCTGCACCCTCTCCGCGATGTCCTTTACCCTGGCACTAGGGAGGCAACACACCACGCGGGACTCACGTTGACCGTCACAAAAACGCCTGTCTGTCCCCCGACTATCGAATCCCCTAAGACTACTACATTTCTACACTTCACTGTGCCCCCCATGCAGTCCTTTGCTCCATGGTGCCAGGCTCAGGACTGCACTCCTTCGAGGTGTCGTCACCCTCATTGGTATTCAATGCTGAATACTGGTTTGAGAATGCCACACACCCAACAGATTCCTGGATAGCCTGCCTCTTCCTACCCTTTTGGATGGCCACCCACTTGCTATCTGAACTCTGAGGCTATGGGGTGACCACCTCCTGGAACGTGCAATACAGGAAACCTTCAGCCTCCCTTATGCTCTTCAATGACTCCAGCTGCCCCTCAAACTCAGAAACCCTCAGCTTAAGCTCAAGCAGCTGGAGGTATTTCCTACACATGTGGCCCTCCAGGACATATGAAACGTCCTGAAGTTTCCACATGGCACAGGAATTGCAGGCAATGGGTCTCAGCTGCCCGTCCATTATATTTAGAAATCTTTTTTTTCCTAAGCTCCCTTTACATACTCAATTATTATTAATTTACTTACTGTTTACGTATCCCAATTAACCCACCCTTTTATTCTGGGTCTCTCAGAGCTCTTCCTCTCTGTTCATTATCCTTCCTCCTCATCAGCAAACTTGGATATGTTACACTCGATCCCCTCATCTAAGTCATTGACATAGATTCTAAACAGCAGAGACCCAAGCACCGATCCTTGCAGCATCCCACCAGTTACAACCTGCCAACCCGAAAATGACCATTTTATTCCTACTCTCCATTTTCTGTCTGTTAATCAATCCTTAATCCATGCTAATATATCACCCCCCAATCCCATGAGCCCTAATCTTGTGTAACCACCTCTTGCGTGGCACCTTATCAAATGCCTTTTGAAAATCCAAATATACTACATCCAGTTTCCCCCTTATCTACCCTGCTACCCTCAAAAAAACAATTTGTCAAACACGATTTCCCTTTCATAAAACCATGCTGACTCTGCATAATCATATGAATTTCTGAATGCCCTGTTACCACGTCCCTAATAATAGATTTTAGCATTTTCCCTACTATTGATGTCAGGCTAACTGGCCTGTAAGTTCCCTGTTTTCTCTCTCCCTCCTTTCTTGAATAACAGGGTTACATTTGCTACCTTCCAATCCACGGGGACCATTCTCGAATCTCGGGAATTCTAGAACATCAAAACCAATGCATCCGCTACGTTTACAACCACCTCTTTTAGAACCCTCGGATGTAGGCCATCAGGTCCAGGGATTTCCCGAAGGACCTGCCAAATTTAACAGCAGGACTAGATTTAAATGTTTTGAATCTGTTTCCCGGCCGCAGCCAGCCAGATTGCGAGGCTGGCTGGCTGTTGGGCGGGCAGGCCTGCGGCACCAGGCCGCAGCCGGGGAGCAGAGCGGAGGGAGAGAGAGAGATCATGAGTCGGACATCGGGGTGGGGGTCGCAGATTGCAGGTCAGACATGGAGGGTGGCAGGGGAAAGGTCCAAATCGAGAATATCTTCAGAAAACATGATGCCTACATAGTAACAATCCTATTTTTCTGCAAGCGTTGACCATCTTCATTCATAATGATTGCATCGTAACCTCCTTCCTGTTGCTAGATTAAGATTCTAATTTACTATTAGGTAAGCTTGGTGGGTGGGGAAGCACTCCTGCTCCTCCTGGCCCACAAGCAGTGATGGGTTCAATCCAGCTGTTCCCGCCTCCCTTCAGCTGCTGGGTTTCCCAAAGCCTGGGAAACCCGGCTAGCCAGTGTTAAATCTTAAAACACAGCTAAATGTGAAGCACGCAGCCTCATTAAAATATTGAAATTCGGGACCCGCCTCAATAGTCGCAAGTTAGTCGCCCACCCCCAACCCACCTCCGTTAAAGTTGGAGGCGGGTTGGGGTCGAGTTTCCCCCTTTTTTAAAAAAATGTTTTAACCCCCATTCCCCCCCCCAACACCACCCACCCCTCCTGGGGGGTTAAATTTACCCCCAATGTGTACTTCTCACAAAAAGCTGCATTCTGTGTGGGACTGGAGTGGATTACAGAGACATAAAGCAGCAGATCTGAGGCAGGTTCAGAGTACTGGATATTTCTTTCCTCTCCATGTTTCCACTCCCAGCAAAATGTGCGACAGCCAATAATGTAGGTACAGAGCTAGGGACTAATTTGTCAAATCCCGGATGGCACATAGATTCATGGACACTGACTCATGGGGCCTAGTACAAGTATTATGTGCTTGCTTTCCTCCATTATCATTTTCTTTACACTTCTCGTACTTCTCTCAAATGCTTCCTCCTCCCACAGGCACAGAACACACCAACTTCTTTCTTGCACATGCTTCTCATACAACTCCAGCCGTGCGCAATTCCACACACTACCGTGGTGCAAGATACACCACCCTATCCATATTCAGAGACACAGACCCTCTAAAGGAAATCTTGAAAGATTAACACATTAATAACTTTCTGGCTCTAAACATGCACACTGCATACTTTGTGCTTGTGTGGACTGAAATGAGTTTGGAAGAGACAAAATAACTATCAGATTTTTTTTAAAATAGAAGGCAAATTTCCTCAGATGATGACGGTGACAATGTTCTTGATAGAGGACTGGCAAGCAACTGAATGGCAGCAAGTTATTGTGAGTGCATGCTGAGAAGTCGGTTGAACATTGTATTTTGGTAGTTTGTGACAACTTTTTTTCCTCTAAAGAAACGAACAACTGTTTTTAGTGGGAGAGTGAATACAACAACTTTAACATAGAAAAATGTCCCATGGTGCTTCACAGAGGCATATTCAGACAAAAATGGATGCCGAGTCAAAGAAGGATTTATTAAGAGGGGTGACCAAAGACTTGGTCAGAGGATGGCCTTAAAGTAGGCCCCATGCAATCTGGTAAATGGCTCCCTCTCCTCAGGTACCGTCCTCCTCCCTTTCAAAACCGGCATCATTAATTTCACTTCAAAAAACCCATCCTCGACCCCTGTCCTTGCAAACTATCGCTCCATCTCCAACCTTCCTCTTCACTCCAAGACCTTGCTTCCCAAATCTGTGCTTGTCATTCCCACATGTTTGAATCTCTCCAACCCGGTTTACACCTTTGCCACAGCATTGAAACGGCCCTAATCAATGTCACAAATGACACTGACTCCTCTGTGACCGTAGCCATGCTGCACTATCCCTCCTCAACCATCTGTACCTCTTAGCAGCCTTTAACAGTCGACCACACCATCATCCACCAATGCCTGTCCTCCACTGCCCAGCTCAGTGGGACTATAGTCGACTGGTTCCACTCTTACCTATCCAACCATAGCTAGAGCATCTCCAAGGCTTCTCTTTTCACCCCAGCACCATTACCTTCAGAGTTGCCCAAGGATAAAAGCTGACCCCCTACTTTTCCTCATCTACATGCTGCACCTTGGTTATATTATTTGAAGACATGGGGTCGTATGCTGGAAACATCCGGATCTACTTCTCCGTTACCTCTCTCGGTCCCTCCACTACCTCTATATGGTCAGACTGCTTGTCCGACATCCAGTCCTCCAGTTAAACACCAGGAAGACCGAAGCTCTCACCACAAACTCCGTTGCCTTGCCACCGACTCCGATCCCCCTCCCTGGCCACTAACTCAGGTTGAAACAGACTGATCGCAACCATGGCATTCTATTTAACCATGACCTCAGCTTCCGACCCCATATCCACTCCATCACATTGCCTATCTCCACCCGCCTCAGCCCATCTGCTGCCAAAACCTTCATCCATGCTTTTGTCACCTCCAAACTTGACTATTCGAATGCTCTCCTAGCCAGCCTCCCATCCTCCAAAAACTTCAGCTCATCCAAAATTCTGCTACATGTATCCCATACTGCACCAAATCCCTCTCATCCATCACCCATGTGCCCCTTGACCTACATTGGCTCCTGGTCCCCTAATGCCTCAAATTTAAAATCCTCAGAGCGCCCAGCGTCTACAAAAGACAAAATCGCTCTAATAGCTGCCACATTACCCACAATCACTTGTGGTTCAGAAACCGCTCTCTGTGTCATGGGGTTTGCCAGTTGGAACGCGCATGCGCTGGGACGTTGAGATTCAGGAGAGTGAAACGGGAGAAACCGGGAACCGGCAGATAGTGGATAATGTTCACTGTTTTATATTCAGGCTGGGGCCACACTCTATGTTTGTAAAGCCTGCAGCTCCCCAGGGTTTATTAACCCACTCGCTGCTGAGGGGTGACTTGACAGGTCTTTAAGATAATGAAACGGTTTGATGAGGTAGACGTAGAGAAAATGTTTCCACTTGTGGGAGAGTCCAAAACTAGAGGTCATAAATATAAGATAGTCACTAATAAATCTAATAGGGAATTCAGGAGAAACTCCTTTACCCAAAGACAGGCAAAAACGTGGAACTCGCTACCACAAGGAGTAGTTGAGGCAAATAGCATAGATGCATTCAAGAGGAAGCTAGATAAATACACAAGGGAGAAAGGAATAGAAGGGGTATACTGATGGGTTTAGATGAAGTAGGGAAGGAGGAGGCTTGTGCGGAGCATTAAAGCCAGCACGGACCAGTTCGGTCGAATGGCCTGTTACTACGTTGTAGACTCGATGTAACTCATCCTTGTGATCATACCCCTTTCTATCTCTGTAACATTGAAACATACAAGATTCTAAGGGGACTTGACAGGGTAGATGCTGAGAGGTTGTTTCCCCTGAACTAGGGGATTATAGTCTCAGGATAAGGGGTCGGCCATTTAAGGCTAAAATAACGAGGAATTTCTTCACTCAGAGGGTTGTGAATCTTTGGAATTTTCTACCCGAGGGCTGTGGATGTTCAGTTGTTGAGTATATTCAAGGTTGAGATCAATAGATTTTTGAACACCAAGGGATATGGGGATCAGACGGGAAAGTGGAGTTGAGGTCGAAGATCAGCCATGATCTTATTGAATGGCGGAGCAGGCTCGAGGGGCCGTATGGCCGACCCCTGCTCCTATTTCATATGTTATGTTCTTATGAACTGTGCACTAACCGTAACCATGCATCCGTAAGGAAAGAATACCAGCAAAACCAACATTCTAATATGTTTTCAATATTTTATTTGAGGTAAATAACGAGAAACTCCTTTACCTAAAAACAGGCAAAAACGTGGAACTCGCTACCACAAGGAGTAGTTGAGGCAAATAGCATAGATGCATTTAAGAGGAAGCTAGATAAATACACGAGGGAGAAAGGAATAGAAGGGGTATACTGATGGGTTTAGATGAAGTAGGGAAGGAGGAGGAAATAGAATGAATTGTAGCAGATAAAGCTGCAGAGACTTTAACCTAATAAATAGCCATGATCATAACCTGTCTAGTTAATGCTCATTTAGCACTTTAAGATTACAGGATCTGAAAGGTGTTCATAGGGCTGACAACTCTGAGCTGAAATTTACGAAGCACAATCATGCAGCATAACTCAACTGACAGCAACTTTTGCCAGTTTCATCCCCTTTTTAAATGGTAACAACTTAGACTTAAAGATAATGGCACAGGTGAATGTATTTAAATTCATAGGTAAAATAAAATCTCTGCTCTTTCTTGATATTTTTAATTCTTAGATAAAACTCATCAAAACACTTCTTTGTCATTGTCACTGAAGTGCCTTCACATGTCATTGAGGAAAGTGAGAGTGGGGAGAAATTCGCTTATGTCAGTTTTCCAGCTGCAAATTGTTGGAACGCTTGAGTGTGCATCAAAAGCTGGAGGCCCGAAGCTTGTTTGAAATTGGGTGTTGGGCGCCATCAGAACAATTCAGGTGAGCTGCAGGCGCCTGTCGGGCCTCCTGTGGCAGCTCACCTGTTTCCTCTGGACTAATTTGGGCCAGCTGAGACACCAACAGCAGCCCTCAGTTAAGTCCTTGGAGGGGGTGAGACAAAGGGGAGGGGGCGAGCACGAGCCGGCCATGAATAGCATATTCAAGACCTGTTTAAGGGGGGCCACTAGGGACGCTTGAATATTGCCCGAGTCAATAGGGAGCCCAGACATATTACTTGAGCCCTTGGGTTGCGTAACATAGCCCACAAAATTGGATCTGTTTGCCCCTGTTTCATGCCTGAAAAACAGACAAACAAGGTCCAACTGCACCCCGTCATTTGTTCAATCAGAGACATTTTAGGTTAAATTACTTTATCTCAAGGAGACTGGAATATAAAGAGGAGGAAGTTATGTTTCAGTTGTACAGAGAACTGGTCAGACCCCGTCTGTAGTACTGTGTTCAGTTCTGGGCACCGCACCTCAGGAAGGATATATTGGCCTTGAAGGGGGTGCAGCGATGATTCACCAGAATGATACCAGGGCTAAAAGGGTTAACTTATGAGGGCAGGTTGCATAAACTTGGTTTGTATTCCCTTGAGTTTAGAAGGTCCAGGGTGATCTAATCAAGGTGTTTAAAATGATAAAGCGATTCAATAGGGTAGAGAGAAATGATTTCCACTGGTGGGAATCCAAATTAAGGGGACAGAATCAAAATTAGAACTAGGCCAATTAGGAGTGAAATCAGGAAGCATGTTTCACATAAAGCGTAGTGGAAATCGAACACTCTCCCCCAAAAGGCTGTGGATGCTGGGTTAATTGAAACTTTCAAGACAGAGATCGATAGATTTTTGTTTGGTAAAGGTATCAATGGGTATGGCACAAAGACGGATCAATGGAGTTGCGGTACATAAGAACATAAGAAATAGGAGCAGCTGTAGGCCATACGGCCCCTCGAGAATTCCAAAGATTCACAACCCTCAGTGAAGAAATGCCTCCTCATCTTGGTCCTAAATGGCCGATCTCTTATCTTGAGACTAGCCCCCCCCAGTTCTAGACTCTCCAGCCTGGGGAAACAGCCTCTCAGCATCTACCCTGTCAAGCCCTCTCAGAATCTTACATGTTTCAATACGATCACCTCATATTCTTCTATATTCCAGAGAATATAGGCCCATTCTACTCAATCTCTCCTCATAGGACAACCCTCCCATCCCAGGAATCAATCTAGTGAACCTTCACTGCATCTCCTCGAAGGCAAGCATATCCACCCCTAGGTAAGGAGACCAAAACTGTACATAGGACTCCGGGTGTGGCCTCATCAGAGCCCTATATAATTGCAGCAAAATCTCCTTACTCTTATATCTCCTTACTCCAACCCCCAAATAGATTAGCCATGATCTAACTGAATAGCGGAACAGGCTCAAGGAGCTAAATGCTCTACTAATGTTTTTATGTACTAATGTTATCTTCTAAATAAATGGCTAAACAAAACCTGTAACTTAGAATATTTTCAAATAAATCTCTCTCGCATATACACACTTTCCAGTCTATAAGACAGTGATATAATCACTGATTCAAAACAAACACTAGTTGATTTCACTGATGAACCAAAAAAAAATCTCTCTTGCTATAACTATCTCTGTCCATCTCCCACTCTCTAATTCTTATCTCTTCTCAGCCTTTCTCTCCCTTTCTGTTTTGCTCTCATGTACGTGCTATCAATGTCAAAACCCTCTATTTGCAATTCTTTTTCGGACTCTTTTTCACTCCCTTTCTCTCCATTGCACTTCTCTGTAGCTTGTGTTCCACTCTTCCTGTATGGCACTCACATCTTTTGTTCTGTATCATAGATGCAATCTTGAAAAGGCTTTTAATTGCTAAGAAAACAGCATTTAAAGCTGGTTTTCATCTAATGAAAGACCAATTTTTTTGGAATTTGCTCCCCATCTCCAAACCTGATAGTGGGAGCCAGAATAAAGAAGATAAACAGTAAATAAAAGATTTAAGTTTTAAAAAGGGTTAGAATTGAGTTTACACCCGATAGGAAAAAAAGTAAAATTACATTTGAAATAATAACAGGTCAGAGAAAACAAGAAGGGAATAGGTGAAAAAGGACACTAGTACGAGCAAATTTAGAGTGAATTTAAACTTATTTTTTAAAAAATTGTCTTCAGTTTAGATTTTCTAGTTTAGGATTAATATTGTAGTATTAAAACTACTCCTGATATTTTAGTAACTTTATTACTTGGATATTAGTATTTAAATGTTACAGTGCAAGAACTAAATACCTTACAATACCTTGCAGAGACAGTCATTTGCATGCAGCTATCAGCAATCTAAATATTATGTTTATTGACCTCTTCCTCAAAGATTCATCATTTCACCGATCCAGACTCATTTGTGGACCACTCAGCTGACATCAGCAAATTTCTGGTTCAGCAGAGGCCACGTATTGCTGTTTACCTGTATGGTATTAAAGCTTCTCAAAAATCCCTCTGAAGATAGGGAAATAAATACACATTTTAAGTATCTCCTAAAATACATAAGTTTGTTCTCAATTTTTTTCTTCTAAAGCCTTCTATGTGGCTCCATGTTAAGGATACTTCTACCCAGACCTCCCTTTTAACCTGTTTGTACAAAGGATTTGAAAACTTTGCACCCATTAAAAATGTACTATCAGCAGAATAAAGATCTCAAAGTACAGTACCTCCCTTATTTATATAATGTTGGGGCTGAAGACACACAATTAAGCATGTCATAAAAATGATATAAATGGAAACATCCATATCAATAAATGTATTAATGATAAGCTCTCACCTGTGTTAGATCATGCTATAAATTAGTGTTTTCAATGAATGGTCTGATTAGAATGTTCATCAAAGAATCATAGAAGAGTATAGAGATTGCCGGAGTAGAGTTAAGAGAGAAATCAGGAGGGCAAAAAGGGGATATGAGATTGCTTTGGCAGATCAGGCAAAGGTGAATCCAAAGAGCTTCTACAAATACATAAAGGGCAAAAGGGTAACTAGGGAGAGAGTAGGGCCTCTTAAGGATCAACAAGGTCATCTATGTGCGGAAACACAAGAGATGGGTGAGATCCTGAATGAATATTTCACATCGGTATTTACGGTTGAGAAAGGCATGGATGTTAGGGAACTTGGGGAAATAAATAGTGATGTCTTGAGGAGTGTACATATTACAGAGAGGGAGGTGCTGGAAGTCTTAACGCGCATCAAGGTAGATAAATCTCCGGGACCTGATGAAATGTATCCCAGGACGTTATGGGAGGTTAGGGAGGAAATTGCGGGTCCCCTAGCAGAGATATTTGAATCATCCACCGCTACAGGTGAGGTGCCTGAAGATTGGAGGGTAGCAAATGTTGTGCCTTTGTTTAAGAAGGGCGGCAGGGAAAAGCCTGGGAACTACAGACCAGTGAGCCTGACATCTGTAGTGGGTAAGTTGTTAGAGGGTATTCTGAGGGACAGGATCTACAGGCATTTGGAGAGGCAGGGACTAATTAGGAACAGTCAGCATGGTTTTGTGAGAGGAAAATCATGTCTCACGAATTTGATTGAGTTTTTTGAAGGGGTAACCAAGAAGATAGATGAGGGCTGTGCAGTAGACGTGGTCTACATGGACTTCAGCAAAGCATTTGACAAGGTACCGCATGGTAGGTTGTTACATAAGGTTAAATCTCACGGGATCCAAGGTGAGGTAGCCAATTGGATACAAAATTGGCTTGACGACAGAAGACAGAGGGTGGTTGTAGAGGGTTGTTTTTCAAACTGGATGCCTGTGTCCAGCGGTGTGCCTCAGGGATCGGTGCTGGGTCCGCTGTTATTTGTTATTTATATTAATGATTTGGATGAGAATTTAGGAGGCATGGTTAGTAAGTTTGCAGATGACACCAAGATTGGTGGCATTGTGGACAGTGAAGAAGGTTATCTAGGATTGCAACGGGATCTTGATAAATTGGGCCAGTGGGCCGATGAATGGCAGATGGAGTTTAATTTAGATAAATGTGAGGTGATGCATTTTGGTAGATCGAATCGGGCCAGGACCTACTCCGTTAATGGTAGGGCGTTGGGGAGAGTTATAGAACAAAGAGATCTGGGAGTACAGATTCATAGCTCCTTGAAAGTGGAGTCACAGGTGGATAGGGTAGTGAAGAAGGCATTCAGCATGCTTGGTTTCATTGGTCAGAACATTGAATACAGGAGTTGGGATGTCTTGTTGAAGTTGTACAGGGCATTGGTGAGGCCACACTTGGAGTACTGTGTACAGTTCTGGTCACCCTATTATAGAAAGGATATTATTAAACTAGAAAGAGTGCAGAAAAGATTTACTAGGATGCTACCGGGACTTGATGGTTTGACTTACAGGGAGAGGTTAGACAGACTGGGACTTTTTTCCCTGGAGAGCAGGAGGTTAAGGGGTGATCTTATCGAAGTCTATAAAATAATGAGGGGCATAGATAAGGTCGATAGTCAAAATCTTTTCCCAAAGGTAGGGGAGTCTATAACGAGGGGGCATAGATTTAAGGTGAGAGGGGAGAGATACAAAAGGGTCCAGAGGGGCAATTTTTTCACTCAAAGGGTGGTGAGTGTCTGGAACGAGCTGCCAGAGGCAGTAGTAGAGGCAGGTACAATTTTGTCTTTTAAAAAGTATTTGGACAGTTACATGGGTAAGATGGGTATAGAGGGATATGGGCCAAGTGCAGGCAATTGGGACTAGCTTAGTGGTATAAACTGGGCGACATGGACATGTTGGGCCGAAGGGCCTGTTTCCATGTTGTAACTTCTATGATTCTATGATTCTATAGATGTTCGAAGAGGATAGCCTTACAATAGAAGAAAAACAACTGGCACACACACCACTAATGTTGGATCACTTAATGTTACCAGAACATTTCTAAATCATATTTATGAAGCTTGTCAAACACATCAAAAGTCAAAGTACAATTGCACTCAATTTTTGTCCACTTTGACCCCCCTGCCCTTGAATCAGATTTTGGACCTCCACAAATTACTACGTGGGAATCTAAAAGGACCACTTGATTCCGAATCTCAGATCTATCAGTGGCGATCACAAATATTGTAAATTAACTACAGCATACAAATCTGTAGTTAAGCGGTGTGTTAATGTACTCTGCTTTGGGGTAGAAGGATGGGGATTGGGCAAGTAAAATCTAGTGAGCTCCTAATCTCTGATGGATTGTTCATGGGGGGGAAAGCTTCTTCCACTCAGAGAAAAAAGTCAAGGCAGGTGTCAACACAGGGTTACTTTGTAGAGTGACATTTGTTTCGGCCTGCCTTCCCAGACAGGTAACAGTGAAAGCTTAGTGACAAACAATTTATACCTCTAGTAGTGGAACAATAACAATACTCATAACAGCAGTGAGAGAGGTGTACATTTGACATATCAGGTAGGATGTTACCCAAGAACACGGGCCAAAGATAGCTCACCGTACATAGGTTGAAAGCTCAAATTAATCGACTATTCCAACTCTTCCAACTCCCACTGCCTCGAATTCTTTAGGATCTAAGCCAGCAAAATATTAGGGAACCATTTGAAATCCCCATTTTTTCTGACCACTATATTTGGCATTTATTGTGTTCTTGATCGAAAGAACAAAACATAAAGCTTGTACCTACCTCCAACGACAGTTCATCTTTCGTTTTTACTGGTTGGGGTATTCTCTTTTCTCCTGGTTCCTGGTCATCATCTTCACCTTCTGACATTATAACCACTGATAGAGCGGAAGACGAAGATGATGTGGAATCTGAATCACTGTGAAACACAATGCAAATTAATCACACAGCAAAAAAACACTAACATACACATCAGAGCAAATACACTATTATGTGGAACTTTCAGTAATCGAATCATAGAATGATTACAGCATAGAAGGAGGCCATTTGGGCCAGAGCCCATGCCAGCTCTTTGTAAGAGCAATTCAGTTAGTCCCATTCCCCCACTCTTTCCCCGCAGCCCTCCAGATTTTGTCCCTTCAAGTTTTTATCCAATTCCTTTTTGAAAGCCACAAATGAATCTGCTTCCACCACCCTTTGAGGCAGCACATTCCAGGTCATAACTACTCGCAGTGTAAAAAAGTTTTTCCTCATGTCGCCTTTGGTTCTTTTGACAATCACCTTAAATCTGTGTCCTCTGGTTACCGACCCTTCCACCAATGGCAACAGTTTCTATTTATTCACTTTATCTAAACCCTTCATGATTTTGAACACATCTATGAAATCTCCTCTCAACCTTCTCTGCTCTAAGCAAAACCCCAGCTTCTCCAGTCTATCCACATAACTGAAGTCCCTCATCCCTGGTACCATTCTAGTAAATCTTTTCTGCATCCTCTCTAAGGCTTTCACATTCTTCCTGAAGGACGATGCCCAGAATTGGACATAATATTCCAGCTGTGGCCGAACCATGGTTTTATCAAGGTTCCTTGTTTTTGTACTCTATGTCTCTATTTATAAAGCCCAGGATCCCATAGGCTTTTTTAACCACTTTCTCAACTTGTCCTGCCACCTTCAAAGATTTGTGCACATATACCCCCAAGTCTCTCTGTTCCTGCACCCCCTTTAGAATTGTACCATTTAGTTTATATTGCCTCTCCTCATTCTTCCTGCCAAAATGTATCACTTCACACTTCTCTGCATTAAATTTCATCTGGCATGTTTCCGTCCATTCCACCAGCCTGTTTACATCCTCTTGAAGTCTATTATTATCCTCTTCACTGTTTACTACACTTCCAAGTTTTTGTCTCATCTGCAAATTTTGAAATTGTGCCCTGTACACCCAAGTCCAAGTCATCAATATATAATCAAAAAAAGCAGTGGTCCTAGTACCAATTCCAAGGGAACACCACTGTGTACCTTCCTCTAGACTGAAAAACAACCGTTCACAACTACTTTCTGTTTCCTGTCACTTAACCAATTTCGTAACCATGCTGCCACTGCCCCTTTTACTCCATGGGCACTAATTTTGCTGACAAGCCGATTGTGTGGCACTTTATCAAACACCTTTTGAAAGCCCATATACACATCAACCACATTGCCCTCATCAAAACACTCAATCAAGTTAGTTAAACACGATTTGCCTTTAACAAATCCGTGCTGGCATTCCTTTATTAATCCACACTTGTCCAAGTGACTATTAATTTTGTCCCAGATTATCGTTTCTAAAAACTTCCTCACCACCGAGGTTAAAGAGACTGGCCTATAGTTGCAGGGTTTATCCTTACACCCTTTTTTGAACAAGGGTGTAAACATTTGCAATTCTCCAGTCCTCTGGCACCACACCCATGTCTAAGGAGGATTGGAAGATTATGGTCAGCACCTCTAGGTCAGGACCCTAGGCAAGACAGAGGGTCAGAGGGATCTTGGTGTGCAAGTTCACAGATCCCTGAAGGCGGCGGAACAGGTAGATAAGGTGGTAAAGAAGGCATATGGGATACTTGCCTTTATTAGCCGAGGCATAGAATATAAGAGCAAGGAGGTTATGATGGAGCTGTATAAAATACTGGTTAGGCCACAGCTGGAGTACTGTGTGCAGTTCTGGTCGCCACACTACAGGAAGGATGTGATCGCTTTGGAGAGGGTGCAGAGGAGATTCACCAGGATGTTACCAGGGCTGGAGCGCTTCAGCTATGAAGAGAGACTGGGAAGATTGGGTTTGTTTTCCTTGGAGCAGAGGAGGCTGAGGGGGGACATGATTGAGGTGTACAAAATTATGAGGGGCACAGATAGGATGGATACTAAGGAGCTTTTTCCCTTCGTTGAGGGTTCTATAACAAGGGGACATAGATTCAAGGTAAAAGGCGGGAGGTTTAGAGGGGATTTGAGAAAGAACTTTTTCACCCAGAGGGTGGTTGGAGTCTGGAACTCACTGCCTGAAAGGGTTGTGGAGGCAGGAACCCTCACAACATTCAAGAAGCATTTGGATGAGCACTTGAAATGCCATAGCATACAAGGCTACGGACCAAATGCTGGAATATGGGATTAGAGTAGACAGGGCTGATGGCTGGCGCGGACACGATGGGCCGAAGGGCCTCTATCCGTGCTGTATAACTCTATGACTCTATGACCTCTGCAATTTCCACCCTTACTTTCCTCAGCAACCTAGGATGCATCCCATCCGGATGGAGTGACTTATCGACTTTGAGTACAGCCAGCCTTTCTAGTACCTCCTCTTTATCAATTTTTAGCCCATCCAGTATCTCAACTACCTCCTCTTTAACTGACTTTGGTAGCATCTTCTTCCTTGATAAAGGCAGATGCAAAGTACACATTTAGTATTCCCTCTGCCTCTATGCATAGATCTCCTTTTTGGTCCCTAATTGGCCCCACCCCTCCTCTTACTACCCGTTTACTATTTATATGCCTGTGGAAGACTTTTGGATTCCCTTTTATGTTAGCCACCAGTCTATTCTCATACTCTCTCTTTTCCCCTCATTTCCTTTTTCATTTCTCCTCTGTACTTTCTATATTCAGCCTGGTTCTCACTTGTATTATCAACCTGACATCTGTCATACACCCCCTTTTTCTGCTTCATCTCACTCTCTATCTCTTTTGTCATCCAGGAAGGTCTGGCTTTGGTTGCCCTACCTTTCCCCCTCGTGGGAATGTACCTAGGCTATACCCGAACCATCTCCTCTTTAAAGGCCGCCCACTGTTCGATTACAGTTTTGCCTGCCAATCTTTGATTCCAATTTACCCGGGCCAGATCCGTTCAAAACCCGCTGAAATTGGCCCGATTTGACTGTTATAAAATACAATGTAAACAGGAACAGGCGTGATCAATACAGTACCAACTTTGAAGTAGTACATTATTCTGCTTTTAGTGGCAAACAGAAGGCAAATCAATGAAAAAAAGTCAGATAATTCAGCTCCAATTTGGCACTAAGAACAAGAATTTCACACTTTGCAGAATAGATAAAATCAGCCTTTTCCAAAATATAAAGTTAGATTTCCTACCACAATAAAAAAAGGTTCCTTTATTGTACAAGCAGTCTATCCTCAAGCTGCCTTTGTCTAAAAGAACTGAAGACTGTAAAGTTCAAGATACCAGAATGTACATTTGAAGTGTATACCTTAGAAGTCAAAGACACATTGTTACAAGTTACAGGTTAGCCTTATTCTCTCAGGTACAGCGATGCTGGTCACTCCTTTAAGCGGTCTGAGCATCTTACATTCAGGAGTGTGCCTGTACTGCCCAATATCTAATATGATAGTGTACATTATGGCGTAACAGGATCCCTTGTGATCAGAACTGGGTATCCTGTCTTTCACAATTGCCCTCACGTGCACTTCTCCAATCCATCCAAAGGTGGACTGAAATTTGGTGAGATTAAGTTCAATATGAATCATTAAGCTACTTTATTTCAGACAACAAATGAACAAAGCAAATTACACTTACCTAACTGAATATCACGTCTCCCCATGAAAAATAATAAACCGCTAACTTACTTGTTTTTGGCATTTATAAGTTTTAAATTTAAAATCTAACCCCATGCATTTTATTTTCCAGCTCCAGGGCCAGGGCCTACAGTCTCTCACTTTAAATCCTAACTATCCCTTTCCTCGATGGGTTCCCAGCCAAGGAGAGGACTGTGACACTGACCTCCTTCCTGTTAATGATTTGCCAGTAGGCCTCTCAATAAAAAAACAAAGCTACTCTCTTCCCTCCTTGAGGTGTGGGTTTTTAAGCAAACCTGTTCTGCTGAACGGGAGTCATCCTCGCTAATAGGTCTAGGATGTAACAATTGACAATCACTGTATTAATTCAGATATTGCACAAACAGGCCCATCTGGCTTAAAGACATAACCTCAATGCCTGCACTCTGTTCCTTTTTTAAACTTTACAAATTCGATTTATTTTGAAATACAACACTTAAAGATAACCCAAAGATGCTACTGATATAAATGTTGATCAGTTAAATTTACATGATGTGGAGATGCCGGTGATGGACTGGGGTGGACAAATGCAAGGAATCTTACAACACCAGGTTATAGTCCAACAATTTTATTTTAAAATCACAAGCTTTCGGAGATTATCCCCTTCGTCAGGTGAATGAGTGAAAGATTCTCAAATCGCATATCTTATATTAGGCTGGGACACCGTCACACCAATCAAAAGGTGTCGTTGTTGTTCAAACGGGCCACCCACGGAGAACAGTACGTCCCAGTACACTGAATATACATTGTGTCAGATTACACAGACAGAGAGAAAGAGACCCAAATGGCAGAGAGAGAGAGAGAGAGAGAGAGAGAGAGAATATTAAAAACAGATAATTTTTTTTCCTGCTGGTGGGGTTACGTGTAGCGTGACATGAACCCAAGATCCCGGTTGAGGCCGTCCTCATGGGTGCGGAACTTGGCTATCAACTTCTGCTCGACGATTTTGCGTTGTCTTGTGTCTCGAAGGCCGCCTTGGAGAACGCTTACCCGAAGATCGGTGGCTGAATGTCCTTGACTGCTAAAGTGTTCCCCGACTGGGAGGGAACCCTCCTGTCTGGCGATTGTTGCGCGGTGTCTGTTCATCCGTTGTCGCAGTGTCTGCATGGTCTCGCCAATGTACCATGCTCCGGGGCATCCTTTCCTGCAACGTATGAGGTAGACAACGTTGGCCGAGTCACAGGAGTATGAACCATGTACCTGGTGGGTGATGTCCTCTCGTGTGATGGTGGTATCCGTGTCGATGATCTGGCATGTCTTGCAGAGGTTGCCGTGGCAAGGTTGTGTGGTGTCGTGGACGCTGTTCCCCTGAAAGCTGGATCATTTGCTGCGAACGATGGTCTGTTTGAGGTTGGGTGGCTGTTTGAAGGCGAGTAGTGGAGGCGTGGGGATGGCCTTAGCTAGGTGTTCGTCGTCATCGATGACATGTTGAAGGCTGCGGAGAACATGGCGTAGTTTCTCCGCTCCGGGGAAGTACTGGACGACGAAGGGTACTCTGTTGGTTGCGTCCCGCGTTTGTCTTCTGAGGAGGTCCATGCGATTCTTCGCTGTGGCCTGTCGGAACTGTCGATCGACAAGTCGAGCGTCATATCCCGTTCTTACGAGGGCGTCTTTCAGCGTCTGTAGGTGTCCACTGCGTTCCTCCTCGTCTGAGCAGATCCTGTGTATTCGCAGGGCCTGTCCATAGGGGATGGCCTCTTTGACGTGGTTGGGGTGGAAGCTGGAAAAGTGGAGCATCGTGAGGTTGTCCGTGGGCTTGCGGTAGAGTGAGGTGCTGAGGTGCCCGTCTTTGATGGAGATTTGTGTGTCCAAGAAAGAAACCGATTCTGAAGAGTAGTCCATGGTGAGTTTGATGGTGGGATGGAACTTGTTGATGTTATCGTGTAGTCTCTTCAGTGATTCTTCGCCGTGGGTCCATAGGAAGAAAATGTCGTCGATGTATCTGGTGTATAGCGTTGGTTGGAGGTCCTGTGCAGTGAAGAAGTCGTGCGATCGAACTTGTGCATGAAAATGTTGGCGTATTGGGGTGCGAATTTGGTCCCCATGGCGGCCTTCGAGACACACGACAACGCAAAATCGTCGAGCAGAAGTTGATAGCCAAGTTCCGCACCTATGAGGACGGCCTCAACTGGGATCTTGGGTTCATGTCACGCTACACGTAACCCCACCAGCAGGAAAAAAAATTATCTGTTTTTAATATTCTCTCTCTCTCTCTGCCATTTGGGTCTCTTTCTCTCTGTCTGTGTAATCTGACACAATGTATATTCAGTGTACTGGGACGTACTGTTCTCCGTGGGTGGCCCGTTTGAACAACAATGACACCTTTTGATTGGTGTGATGGTGTCCCAGCCTAATATAAGATATGCGATTTGAGAATCTTTCACTCATTCACCTGACGAAGGGGATAATCTCTGAAAGCTTGTGATTTTAAAATAAAATTGTTGGACTATAACCTGGTGTTGTAAGATTCCTTGCAGTTAAATTTACAAGTATAGCAGGGGCTCTGGCCACATTCTTTCTTGGACATGGAACTGGTGCCAGAAGACTGGAGGGTTGCAAATGTTTACACCCCTGCTCAAAAAAGGAGGGATAAACAATAGGCCAGTAAGCCTAACATCAGTGGTGGAGAAACTTCTAGAGACCATAATCTGGGACAAAATTGTCACTTGGAAGAACATGGGTTAATAAATGATAGCCAACAGGGATTTGGTAAAGGTAAATCACGTGTGACAAACTTGATTTGAGTTCTGTGGTGAAATATCGGAGAGGGTTGATGAAGGTAGTGCAGTTGGTGTTATGTATATAGGCTTTCAAAAGGCATTTGATAAAGTGCCACATAATAAACTTGTTAACAAAATTAAAGCTCATAGAATTGACGAGGCAGTGGCAGTGTGGATACTAAATTGGCTAACAGACAGACAGCAGACACTAGTGGTGAACGGTTGTTTATCGGACTGGAGGGAAGTATACAGTGGTGTCCCCCGGGAGTCAGTGTTAGGACCACAGCACTTGTTGTTATATTAATGACCTGGACATGGGTGTAGGAGGCATAATTTCAAAGTTTGCAGATGACACAAAACTTGGAAATGTAGTAAACAGTGAGGAGGATAGTAACAGGCTTCAGGAGGACAAAGCCAGACTGGTGAAATGGGTAGACACATGACAGATAAAATTTAATGCAGAGAAGTGTGCAGTGATGCATTTTGGAAGGAAGAATAAGAGGCAATATAAACTAAATCATAGAACCATAGAAAGGTTACAGGATGGAAGGAGGCCATTCGGCCCAACGAGTCCGCGCCAGCTCTATGCAAGAGCAATCCAGCTCGTCCCACTCCCCCGCCCTATCCCCATAGTCCTGCAAATTTCTTCCTTTCAAGTACTTATCTAGTTCCCTTTTGAAGGCCATGATTGAATCTGCCTCCACCACCCCCTCGGGCAGTGCATTCCAGATCCTAACCACTCGCTGTGTAAAAAAAGTTTTTCCTCATGTCACCTTTGGTTCTTTTGCCAATCACCTTAAATCTATGTCCTCTGGTTCTTGACCCTTCCGCCAATGGGAACAGATTCTCTCTATCTACTCTGTCTAGACCCTTCATGATTTTGAATACCTCTATCAAATCTCCTCGCAACCATCTCTGTTCCAAGGAGAACAACCCCAACCTCTCCAGTCTATCCACGTAACTAAAGTCCCACATCCCTGGAATCATTCTAATAAATCTTTTCTGCACAAACCTGTGTTTTATAAAGATTCATCATGACTTCCATACTTTTATACCCTATGCCTCTATTGATAAAGCCCAGGATCCCGTATGCTTTTTTAACCGCTTTCTCAACCTGCCCTGCCACCTTCAACGATTTGTGCACATATACTCCCAGATTTCTCTGTTCCTGTACCCTTTTAGAGTTGTGCCCTCGTTTATATTGCCTCTCCTCATTCTTCCTACCGAAATGTATCACTATGCATTTTTCTGCGTTAATTTTCATCTGCCACGTGTCTGCCCATGCTACCAGCCTGTCTATATCCTCTTGAAGTCTATCAATATCCTCCTCACTGTTTACTACACTTCCAAGTTTTGTGTCATCTGCAAATTTTGAAATTGTGCCCTGTACACCAAAGTCCAAGTCATCAATATATATCAAGAAAAGCAGTGGTCCCAGCACCGACCGCTGGGGAACACCACTGTACACCTCCCGCCAGTCCGAAAAACAACCGTTCACCACTACTCTCTGTTTCCTGTCCCTTAGTCAATTCTGTTTCTATGTTGCTACTGCCCCCTTTATTCCATGGGCCGCAATCAGTGATGACAAGCCTACCAAGCAGCACTTTATCAAACACCTTTTGAAAGTCCATAGACACCACATCAACTGCATTGCCCTCATCCACCCTGTTACCTCATCAAAAAGCTCTATCAGGTTAGTTAAACACGATTTGCCTTTAACAAATCTGTGCTGCCTTTCCATAATCAATCCACACTCATCCAAGTGACTGTTAATTCTGTCCCAGATCATCATTTCTAAAAGTTTCCCCACCACTGAGGTTAAACTGACTGGCCTATAGTTGCTGGGTTTATCCTTACACCCTTTCTTGAACAAAGGTGTAACATTTGCAATTCTCCAGTCCTCTGGCATCACTCCCCCCGTATCTAAGCATGTTTGGAAGATTATGGCCAGTACCCCCGCAATTTCCACCCTTATTTCCCTCAGCAACCTAGGATGCATCCCATCCGGACAGGGTGACTTATCTACTTTAAGTACAGCTAGCCTTTCAAGCACCTTTTCTTCATCAATTTTTAGCCCATCCAGTATCTCAACTATATCTTTCTTTTCTGAGACTCTGGCAGCATCTTCTTCCTTGGTAAAGACAGATGCAAAGTACTCATTTCGTACCTCAGCCATCCCCTTTGCCTCCATGAGTAGATCTCCTTTAGGGTCCCTAATCAGCCCCATCCCTCTTCTTACTACCCGTTTACTGTTTACATGCCTGTAGAAGACTTTTGGATTCCCTTTTATGTTGGCCGCCAGTCTATTCTCATACTCTCTCTTTGCCCCTCTTATTTCCTTTTTCACTTCCCCTCTGAAATTTCTATATTCTGCCTGGTTCTTATTTGTGTTATCAATCTGAGATCTGTCATACGCCCCTTTTTTCCGTTTCATCTTACTCACTATCTCTTTTGTCATCCAGGGAGCTCTGGCTTTAGTTGCCCTACCTTTCTCCCTTGTGGGAATGTACCTGGACTGTACCCAAACCATCTCCTCATTAAAGACCGTCCACTGTTCAATTACAGGTTTGCCTGCCAATCTTAAATTCCAATTTACCCAGACCAGATCTGTTCCCATCCCATTGAAATTGGCCTTCTTCCAACTGAATATATTTACTTTGGAGTGGTCTTTGTCCTTTTCCATAGCTACACTAAACCTTATGATACTATGATTGCTGCTCCCTAAATGCTCCCCCACTGACACTTGCTCCACTTGGCCCGCCTCATTCTCTAGAACTAAATCCAGCAATGCCTCCTTCCACATTGGGCCAGAAATGTACTGGTCAAGAAAGTTATCCTGAACGCATTTCAAAAATTCCTCCCCCTCTGTGCCCCATATATTATTGTTGTTATCCCAATCTATATTAAGATAGTTGAAGTCCCAAGCTATCACTACTCTATAGCTTTTACACCTCTCTGTAATTTCTCTGCAAATGTGCTCCTCTATATCCTTCCCACTAGTTGGTGGCCTATAGAATACACCCAGTAGTGTAATGGCATTTCTTTTATTTCTTAACTCTAACCAAATAGATTCTGTCCTTGACCCCTCCAGGACATCCTCTCTCTCCAGTATACTGCCAAATTCTCCTTAATCAATACTGCCACCCCACTCCTTTCTTTCCTTCCCCCTATCTTTCCTGAACATCTTGTATTCAGGAATATTTAGTACCCAATCCTGCCCTTTTTTGACCCAGGTCTCAGTTATCGCCACAACATCGTATTCCCATGTGGCTATTTGCGTCTGCAGCTCACCAACTTTGTTTACCACGTTTCATGCATTTACACACATGCACTGCAAACCAGCCCTGGACTTTCTTGTTCTTTCTCTTAGTCAGATCCCACCTAATTTTGTACTATTACTTGCTCTAGTGCTATATTTCTCTCCCAATCCTTTGTGCCCCTTGTTTCTCCTTTCCAATGCTACATCCTGGTGCCCATCCCCCTGCCAAATTAGTTTAAACCTCCCCCCCCCCACTAGCAAAACTCCCCACGAGAACATTGGTCCCAGCTTCGTTGAGGTGCAACCTGTCCAGCCTGTACTGGTCCCACCTTCCCCAGAACCGGTCCCAATGCCCCAGGAATCTAAAGTCCTCTCTCCTGCACCATCTCTCCAGCCACACATTCATCTGCTCTATCCTCCTATTTCTATACATGCTAGCACGTGGCACCAGGAGTAATCCGGAGATTACTACCGTTGAGGTCCTGCTTCTTAATCTCTTAGTACAATTTTGAAGGGGGCGCAGGATCAGAGAGTCCTGGGGGTTCACATATGTGGCAGAACAAGTTGATATGGCTGTTTAAAAAGTATACTATGGCTTTATAAATAGAGGCATAGAGTACAAAAGCAAGCAAGTTATGCGAAACCTTTATAAATCACTAGTTACCCCTCAGCTGGAGTAATGTGTCCAATTCTGGGCACCACACTTTCGGAAGGATGTCGAGGCCTTGGAGAAGGTGCAGAGGAGATTGGCTAGAATGATACCAGGAATGAGGAACTTCAGTTATGTGGGGAGACTAGAGAAGCTGGGATTGTTCTCCTTAGAGCAGAGAAGGTTAAGGGGGATTTAATAGAAGTGTTCAAAATTAAGAAGGGTTTTGACAAGAGTAGATAGGGAGAAACTGTTTCCATTGGCAGGAGGGTCAATAACCAGAGGCCACAGATTTAAAATAATTGTCAAAAGAACCAGGGGAGAGATGACGAGAAATGTTTTTAAGCAACAAGTTATGATGATCTGCAATGCATTGGAAAAGGTGGTGAAAGCAATTCAACAGTAACTTTCAAAAGTGAATTGGATATAATACTTGAAAAGGAAAAACATTGCAGGACTATGGGGAAAGAGCAGGGGAATGGGACGAATTGGATAGCTCTTTCAAAGAACCAACACAGGCACAATAGGCCGATCATCATCTCTGGGTATATCCTGTCCCACCGGCAGGACAGACCCAATAGAGGTGGGGCACAGTGGCATACAGTTGGATGGGAGTGGCCCTGGTAGTCTTATGGCTTCAGGTCAAACATGGGCAAGAATACCTGCTGCTGATTATCACCTACCATCCTCCCTCACCTACCATCAGTACTCCTCCATGTTGAACACCACTTGGAGGAAGCACCGAATGTAGCACGGGCACAATTAAATGTTGGCGTTCAGAGGGATTTGGGTGTCCTTGTACCCAAAACACAAAAAGTTAACATGCAGGTACACCAAGCAATTAGGAAGACAAATGGTATGTTGGCCTTTATTGCAAGGGGGTTAGAGTATAAGGGTAAGGATGTCTTGCTGCAATTGTATAGGGCTTTGGTGAGACCACACCTGAGTACTGTGTACAGTTTTGCTCTCCTTACCTAAGGAAGGATATACTTGTCCATGTTCTTACAGCACACACTCTGGGTGGGGACTTCATTGTCCATCACCAAGTGGCTCAGTGATACCACCACTGACCGAGCTGGCCGAGTCCAGAAGGACATAACGGCCAGACTGGGCATGTGGCAGACGGTGAGAGAACCAACACGAGAGTGTAACCTACTTGACCTCATCTTCACCAATCTACCTGTCCCAGATGCATCTGTCCATGCCAGTATTGGTAGGAATAACCACCACACAATCTTTGTGGAGACCAAGTCCAGTGTTCACACCGAGGACCTCCTCCATCATGTTGTATGGCACAACCACCGTGCTAAGTAGGATAGATTAAGAACAGATCTAGCAACTCAAAACTGGGCGTCCATGAGACGCTGTGGGCCATCAGCAGCAACAGAATTGTATCCCACCACAATCTGTAATCTCATGGCCCGACATAACACTCACACCTCCATCACCATAAAGCCAAACTACCAACCCTGGTTCAATGACACGAGCCTGCCAGGAGCATCACCAGGTGTACGTGAAAGTGAGGTGCCAACCTGGTAAAGTCACAACTCAGGACTACATGCATGCTAAACAGCATGCTGTTGACAGAGCAGGGCAGCATCCTAGGCCGCTTCATCAATTACTTTCCTTCCATCATAAGGTCAGAAGTGATGACTGATGACTGCACAGTGTTCAGTTCCACTTGCAATTCCTCAGATAATGAAGCAGTCCAGGTCCACATACAGCAAGACCTGGGTAACATCCAGGCTTGGGATGATAAGTGGCAAGTAACACAAGTGCCAGGTAACGATCATCTCCAACAAGAGAGTCTAACCACCTCCCCTTGACATTCAATGGCATTACCTTGCTAAGTCCCCCCACATCAACATCCTGGGGGTTATCACTGACCAGAAACTCAACTGGACCAGCCACATAAATGCCGTGGCTACTAGAGCAGGTCAGAGGCTGGGTATTCTGTTGTGTGGCTCACCTCCTGACTCTCCAAAGCCTCTCCATCAAATACAAGGCACAAGTCAAGAGTATGATGAAATACTCTCCACTTGCTTGGATGGGTGCAGCTGCAACAACACTCAAGAAGCTTCACCATCCAGGACAAACCAGTCCAATTGATTGGCAGTCCATCCACTACCTTAAACATCCACCAGCGCACCGTGGCTGCAGTGTTTACTATCTACATGATGCACTGCAGCAACTCACCAAGACTTCTTCAACAGCACCTCCCAAACCTCTACCACCTAGAAAGCCAGGCGCTCGGGAACACCACCACCTCCAAGTTCCCCTCCAATCATCCTGACTTGGACATTTATCGCCGTTCCTTCATAGTCACTGGGTCAAAATCCTGGAACTACCTACATAACAGCACTGTGGGAGTGAGTACCTTCACCAGATGGAGTGCAGCGGCTCAAGAGAGCGGCTCACCACCACTTTCTCAAGAGCAATTAGGGATGGGCAATAAATGCTGGCCTTGTTAGCAATGCACAAATCCCCAGATTTAATTTTTTTTAAATTGCCTCCTTCTGTGCAGTAAGATTCTACGATAATGTCAATTGTAATAACAGCATGCACTTCCATTAAAACAACGGAATTTAATAAAAATGCATTCAGCATTCATATGCCAATATCGCACAGCAATTTCATCCTATAAATATAGAAAACTAAAAAGCATTTTTTCCAAGAAGACCAACCAGCACCTTTTCAGGGCAACCAGAGATGGGCAGTAAGTGTGGCCTTGTCTTCGTTGTCCACATCGGTGAATAAATAGTTTAAAAAAGGCCAGTTTTGCCCTGAGCCCTCGTACATAGGAACATATGACTTGCAAGATGAAAAAAGACCGAGTTCGCCTTCTACCATCCTGGTAGTCGCATAATACAATAATGGAGTTCTTGATTAATCTTGGCAATCAATCTCTCTCAATTAGTCTACAACAGACCCAGACATGAGGTGCGAAAATGCCCAGTGGACATAAGGCAAGGTGCCTTGTGAAATCAACAGATGGAAAAATCCCTGGCAGCTTCCCATTGCTACAGTCTCAAGCAATAAGTGTTCAGTACCATTAGTGATAACAGTAATCACAGATTGAAGCAGAGTGAATGAAGAAACATTATCAAATCAAATGTTCAAGTATCTGCGTACTGCTCACACAATACTTCCGCAGTAGTTAACATCCTAAAATGAACCGTAAACACAGAATGCGCAATATTTTTCCATCAGCTCAGTCCACTATCAAGAATGAGTACAGCGGTTTTGTCACTCTCCACCCTCTCATAAACCATAATAGATTCTACTCTTAAAAATTTATCTGCCAAATATGGAATTGAAAGAAGATGGCTTTCCTTTGCATCAACCAAACTGAAAATATCACCTTTTGTGGCCTTTCGTTTCCTTGCAAGAAACTGATCAAGAGCCACATAATCTTTTTCCCTCTCCTTCCAGAAACCCGAAACCCGCCAATGAACCGATAAACTATACCTAGAATGCTGCCTCTAGTACATTCATCCTCCAGGCACAACTCAGTTACATCCCCAGTGTTGCTGGAAACCTCAATAATTCTCAAGGTCACACAAGAGCAAAGTACTTTGGGTATGTTACACAACAGATGAGCAATCAGAAATATTAAAAAGGTAAGTGTAATTATATATTACTCAGTTTAAGCAGGTAGCACAGAATTTCCCCAAGTTAAAAAAAATCAGAAGTATGGATTTCAACAATTTAGCTTATAAATCGGAACTTCAATCTGATAGGCAGGCTTTGCACACCAACTGCCAGATTAAGCACATGGAAATACCTTCTTGAAAATTTTTATTTGTTTTTTTTAAACTAATAGCAAGAATGGAGCAGGAAGAGTTCATTACACGCCACTACCACCAGGCCTTGCATTTTCTCATAGGAACAATTCTACATAACCATCTTAGGGCCTATCCATAGAATGTACAGCACAGAAACAGGCCATTCGGCCCAACAGGTCTACGCCAATGTTTATGCTCCACATGAACCTCCTCCCTCCCTACTTCATCTAACCCTATCAGCATATCCTTCTATTCCTTTCTCCCTCATGTGTTTATCGAGCTTCCCCTTAAATGCATCTATGCTAGTCAACAGAGCTATTAACATGCACAGTATTGTACTGCAACAAGACAGTATAATTATAACCCTTTAACAATACAGTCATCATAATCTTTCAGCTGATTTATCCAATTTCTAACCCAAACCATCAAAATGATTCTTATTTTATATGACTGGCATTGTTTTCAGTAATGCATAGTGACTCTTTAGAATTCACCCAATAAAACTGAACCATAAATTTTAAGCCTGCACCAAAATCAACTACTGCCACTGATTGATTATACAGGGTCTGTAAAAGCATATGTGTGCCTTGGATAATAGTCAAAAAAAAATCAATATTTAATTATTGCATCTGACAAAAACGACTGATAGAAGCAATGCATGACTAGCATACTGTAAACAGGTTCTGTATTCACAGAGGCAATCATACATTTTTTTACCCAACAACAAGATTGCAGAACGTTTCGTGAGGTCTTAAAGGGACTTATGCTATGGCAGTTCTAGACAATTTTAGACATAACATTGTAGTCTCTTCCTGTAACTACGTCTCTGCTTTTCCACACTTCAATTCATTGTGTCACTCTCACTACCTTTTCACTTGTCTTCCAGTCTTATTGTCTTTCTCCATGCATTTTTCTCATTGTGATCTCTGTATCTATTTGTGTCCCAGGCTTTTTCTCAGTCCCCACTGTCTACTTTCTCTTTTGTATGTTTGCCAATCTCTCTGCATGACTCTCACACATGTTCCTTTACTGATGTAATCAAGAACAGGTCAGAGGCTGGGTATTCTGCAGCAAGTGACTCACCTCCTGACTCCCCAAAGCCTTTCCACCATCTACAAGGCACAAGTCAGGAGTGCAATGGAATACTCTCCACTTGTCTGCATGAGTGCAGCTCCAACAACACTCAAGAAGCTCGACACCATCCAGGACAAAACAGCCCGCTTGATTGGCACCCCATCCACCACCCTAAACATTCAGTCCCTCCACTACTGGCTGCAGTGTGTACCATCTACAAGATGCACTGCAGCAACTCGCCAGGGCTTCTTTGATAGCTCCTAAACCTGCGACCTCTACCACCTAGAACGACAAGGGCAGCAGGTACATGGAAACAACACCACCTGCATGTTCCCCTCCAAGTCACACACCATCCCAACTTGGAAATATATCGCCATTCCTTCAGCGTCGCTGGGTCAAAATCCTGGAACTCCCTACTAACAGTACTGTGGGAGAACTTTCACCACACGGACTGCAGTGGTTCAAGAAGGCGGCTCACCACCACCTTCTCAAGGGCAATTAGGGATGGGCAATAAATGCTGGCCTTGCCAACGACACCCACATCCCATGAATGAATTTTTTAAAAAGTTCCATCTCTTGCACTTTTTTTTAAAAGCTAAGGGTGCACAGCAAGATGGCACCTACTATTGATGATGTTATCAGAAGTGATAATCCATGAGCTGCTGCAACACTCGGTGAGAGAAGCTGGGGGTTGAGATTCAGAGGACAGTTGGCTCCGGCCAGGAAAGGAGTTTTGGTGGGGGGAGGGGGGAGGAAACACCCGGGGCTGTCTTTCCATGTAATTTTTAAAAATTGTTTTGATGTCTACCATATTTCTTTCACTCCTAGTGATTAATGATCCAGGTCAAAGTTTGGCATCTGTACCAGCAATCTTTACAGTTCGTAAAGCTTTTTCACAAAGATCTCAGCTGGTGGGTGAAATAATGAACCCGAACCAATTACTCCCAGTTACTGTGTAAAAGATAATTCAACCTCAAATTTCCTGTGCCACTGCACCAGGAAATCAACATAATCTGACTGGCCTGGGGTGCAAAATGAGGCAGAAAGTCATTAGCCAGGACCCCATCCCTTTCTTCATCTGGCAAAAATTCCACCAGAATTGGAGGCGCACACATAATATGCCTTCCCACAACATGCAAATGAGGGAAATACAAGATGTACTTCCCATCATTTGCATACTGGCAACATTGGGCGCAAGGGACACCTGTGCATCATTGTTGCCTAGGACCCTGAAGGTAGGTTTTACATCTTAAATGCCAAGTTTCCCGAATGTAATTGAAGGCAGAGCAATCAACTGTTTTTGGGAAACCAGGACTTAAAAAGAAACTTTCAATGTCCCTCAGGACCATTAGGCCCTACTTACACTATGCAAGATGCCACAATGGTTGCCTGCCTTCGTATAGAGGCAAGAATGCCAATAGCGCCATAAATGGTTCCAGCGCTTGCCCAAAGTATTTAAAAGTTCCTGACCCCAGGGAAGGGGTCAGGGTCAATGGCACAATCAAGGGGCTAACAGAAGTACCGACCCACTGAAGATGCACTTCCATTGCAGCAGACAGGAAATTCAGGGTCTTCATCTTTAATTCTGTTTTCAAAGTCTTTAAGAAAGGGTGGTGGCTTGTAAGGAAATATGAAGCCTGGAGGTGTGGCTTGGGAGTTTAAGGGATTCAAATTACTTAGAACTTGGGTGTGTGAGAACTCAGCGACATTAGGCCTAAAAGTTCCTAGGCAAAGGGATGGTCGAGTGTGGAACCTGAGAGCATTCAGGGATGTGGCTGAGGCTGGAGCCATGGCTGTCCCTGGCAGTGGAGGAAAGACCTAGATGGAGCATGATTGATTATGATGACATGTGTTTCAGGCCTGTGGCTCGGTCACTCTCCAAAACAGCCTGTCAGGTTCAGAGCCTTTCCCATCTGTTGTATGTCCCAAGGCCCCCACTATATCCTAGCATGAATTGGCAGTCTAGAAAAATCAAAAGTAAAATATTGTGGTCCTGCTGATGGCTCAGTAAATTTGTCCAATGAGTAGCTGAGGTAGCAGAGCAGGAAAGCCTTATGTTTAGCCTGTAGTCTATGCCAAATTAGCTGATCTCATTTGTGCCAGCAGTAGGGGTGTCACAATGGTCTCAGCATCCTCGGGTTAAAGCGGGATAAAGTGGTAATGGTTTCTGCTCCTGATTACTATGCAGTGATCCCTGCTGCAAGTGTGGAGAGGATCAGACTCCACTGTGATGGCCTTGCAGTCAAATAGCCTGCCATCAGTTTTGAAGCTCACATGAATAACAGCTATTTTGTACCAGGAGAAGCCAGCATTCATGAAGCAATACCCTAGTAAGGAGTCAGTGCCTTCAGAAGTAAGAGGATAAGGGACTGCAGAGACTTAGTAAAAGGAAAAAAAAAGAGAAAATTAAAAGCATCTGTTGTTAACCTTTGCACTGGATTGTTTTTGGTGAGCATTCAAACTTCTGTTGTGCTTTGTAGCAGAAATCCCATTTGCTTGCCTGATCGATCACTCCTCCTTGATATTATTTAGTTCCAGTCTCTCTGCTTGAATGCTTATTCAAGTCTTTGCTCAGAACTTCTTGAGTGTACTGATACACCTATAGGAGCTGAGCACAAGCTAATTCATTGAGGTGGAACAGCAGCAGATGGAAGACTAGAATCAAGTTCAGTTGATTCACATGTTAGAAGAAAGGTTTTCATTTTGCTGATTTGCTGGAATAATGCATTCCTGGACAGATTATGAACTGTTGTATGCCCTTTATTTGTGAGATATTTGTCGCATCAGACAGAGCGACGTGCAAAAAAAGAGTTTGGCACGACTGACTGATGAAGCATTGCTTTTTGTTTGATTTGCTGCCATTGCTCTCTGGTTACAGTAAGTTGCCATATTATACTGATAGTATACAAGGAACTGTATACTTTACACAAGAGTGATAATGATTATGTGGTGTGGCTTACATGTGATCCTGGAAACTGACTCTGGGTACCAGGGCAGTATGAGAGCATACTTCTGCACTTACCCCAGAGACACTGTCCAGTGAGTTTTAGTTGTACCACTGCAGCTTTATGAGTTACTATATTCAGATAGGATGAGGTGTATAACTCCTGCATGGTACCTAAATTATATAGCAGATGTTGCTGATATGCCAGCCAGTCAATGAAAGATAGCCAAGTCAGGGAGTAGATATTGGTAAATTTTTGCTGTCCCAGCCTCAGTGAGCAAGTGATCTTCTCAGACTGGACTATTTTCCATAGTTGCTTCAACCCACATTGGTTGGGTGGCATGGTTCTCCTAGCCCTTTTAACTGGCTATGGTTCGGATGTTACTCAAGTTCAGGTGCAGATGGAACTAATGGGTAGCACAGGAGATAGCGTGCTGGGTCCAGTTCAATTATGTGCGCTTGATGACCATTTTGATGTCATGCAGCGTCTTTTACCAGTAGGGCTGGATCTTTGGGCATGCAAGATTATGACTTCTCAACCACAGCCTCCCCAGCATTCTGCCATGACCATGGGGCTTCACTTGTGTAGATAGGCCGAGATGTGATATGCATGTATATAAAACTTAATTTCCTCGTTAAATTTTTTTTAGTCAGCCAAGTGACTGGCATGCGTTGAAACCCAACACTATGCTTAAAAGTCTCCAAACAAAACTACTGAGAAATCCTCACAGTAGGAATTCATCCAATATGGGGTGCACATTATATACCCATGGGGAGGGGAACAATGAATACTCATGTTGTTGGGGACCAAAATATTTTGGTGCCAATGCTGCATTTTCTACCCCTTCTAGATGAATCTATAGATCTGCTTATTAAGTCAGTAAAGACAGTTTGAGGAATCCTGATCTGGAACATTTGAGCAATCTGGATAAGAAGTTCATACTGATTCTGCCAAGCAGGGTGATTTGAAGGGGTCCTATTTTAAGTCGGCAAGTGGCATTGTGGAATTGAGCTAGTTCAACTCCAATGAGATAACATGAAAAGGGTCAGTGGAAATTATGGACTAGGCAAGCTTGATCACACTGGGATCCATACAAATGCTTCCCCTAAAAGAGGCGGACATGACTAAAATTAAAGGCACACACAGATTATTTTATATCCTGACAGGACTGCACATCATTGAATGGAGTTTGTGATTTTTAGGATTAAGATAAGCAAGTCAGAGTTGAAGAGGAGGACAGTGTCTGCATCCAATAAAATCCTGTGTCAGAGCCTGCTGTTGCGACTCCACAAATATTTGGGCTGTCACGGGGTTCTCTGAGAACAAAAAGGAGGGGGAACATTGGTAGGTGCCTCTGGCGAGATTGAAATTTGGGGCGGTTAAGTAATCTGTTGTTAAATTAGAAATAAGGCTCAAAAGAAGGGTGATTCATTTGATTATGTTCCCTTCAGGTAGCATCTTCAGCTTAAGGCCATTCCAGTGTCAAACACGAAGGTTGATAGGAACAGCAGTGGTGCATGATTTAAGATGGCAATGGACATCTTCTGTCTGCAGGAGGCAGTTAACAATATCTGTATCATCTCTTTGCACACCAGGTTGGTAATCAAGCTGGCGTAGTCCAAAATATTTTTTCATCAAAGTTCAAAGAAAATGAATCTGTAGAAAGTACCTTTTAGTGAGCCCTTGGACATCATATGTTTAGGTGAGATGTTGGCATTTTCTTACATGTTTGGATATGTGCCAATTGCATAATTGAACATTACATGTAGTTTGGTAGGTTTTTGTTGGGGGGGGGGGGGGGGGGGGGGGGAGGGGTAGAATCTGTTCAGGATGATTTTTTTTTTAAAAACGAACTACTGGGAACTAGTCAGGCCTGAAGCTTTGACACTTTGTACAACCTGTATTGAATGAGTCATCTAGTGGGGTGGGTGAGTCTACTTTGCCCGATCCACTTAATTCTGTTGGGGCGGGGGGAGTGGTAGTTTGGTTGTATGCTCATAACTCCTCAGATTTGTATAGATTTATGTAAAGTTTCATTCATTCCTAGTTTACTGTCTTGGGCTCAGAGGTTATGGCACTGTTGCTCTGCTGCTTGGTTTTGGGGCATTAGCAAAGAGTCAGTATCCTTCCTGGCTTGTGCTAGGGCTTTACCAGTTTGTTGGCAGCAGTCAGATTTGAATTTTTTTCCCCCATTTATTCATAGGATGTGGGCAACATTAGAAAGGTGATATTTATTGTTCATCCCTAGTTGCCCTGAGGCAACAGTAGGCCTCCTTCTTGACCTGCTGCAATTCTTGTACTAATAGTGCCAACATAATATCAGGCAGGGAATTCCAGGATTTTGACCTAGCAGCAGTGAAGGAACGGTAATATATGTCCAAGTCCAAGGCCCTATCAGGGTCAATCAAAATATTCATCACTGAGATCGATAGATGCTTGTTGGGTAATGGGATCAAGGAATATGGAATAATGATGAGTAAATGGAGTTAAGGTACAGGTCAGCCATGATCTAACTTATTGGCGGAAAAGGCTCGAGGGGAACTTGGAGGGGATGGTGTTCCCATGATATTGCTGCTCTTGTACTTATCAATGACAGAAGTCAGGGAGGTGGGGAGATGTTGTCAAAGTAAGCTTGGTGAGTTGCTGCAGTGCATCCTTTGGATAGTACATACTGCAACCACAGTGCACCAGTGATGAAGGAGGTGGATATTAAGTCAAGTGGCAGCAGCACTGATCAAGCAGACTGCTTTGTCCTGGATGGTGTCAAGCTTCTTGTGTGTTGTTGCAGTTGAGCCCCTCCAGGAGATGCAGGGTATTCCAACACAGTCCTGACTTGAACCTTGTAGACGATAGAAAGACTTTGAGAGACCAGGTGAGCCACTCGTCGCACAATGCCCAGTCTAAGTCCTGCCTCATACAAGTTATTCAGGGTGGCAGCACTTTCACACTTCCAAAGCAGAGTTGGGGTAATCTCTGGAACCAATTGCTGTTTGAAAAATCTATTAGTTTCTTGCAGAGTTAAAGGAGAAAGTTGGGGTGTCCAAGGAGGGAAGGGCTAAGGCTCCAGTGACAGGATATGTGCGAATATTGTAATGAATATCAGGGAAGAGTCAGATAGGAATAGGGATCCCATGTTACATGTCTGCACCGGAGCAACTGTGATTATGGGGTGAAGAAGCAATCGATTCTAAAATATACAATCTTCTCTCCTTGCTATTTTTGGCACTTTTGTTTTTCTAGGTCTCACCAAATTTCTAGAGTTGATATATGGGCTGGAGTAAAACCCATCCTCAATCCCTCTGACCTTGAAAACTGCAACCCCATCTCCATTTTGCCTTTCCTGTCCAAAGTCCTTGAACACATTGTTGTCTCCCAAATCTGTGCCCAGCTCTCCCGCAACTCTCTGCCTGAATCATTCCAATCAGGCTTTGGTCTTTTACCAAACATTTGGTCACCCTTCTTATTAACTCATTCTTTGGCTCAGAGTCCATTTGTGAATTACACCTCTAAAGTGTTTTGGAACATTTTGTATACATTAAAAAGGAGCTATATAAATGCAATGTTGTTGTTGATGGAGTGGTCCTGTCATTCACAAACAGTAATTCCTCTCCTTTCCCCATCCTCTCATCCTTATCTTGACAATATCGTTGGAAATTTCAACTTTGCCGAGAGGCGTAAAACAGTTTAGAGCGGATCGGCCGCCCATTATGCAACCCACCCGATTTTCCTTTTCTGTCCTGGTCAACATTCATCATTCAACCAACATCACTAAAACAGATTATCTGGTTATTTATCTCTTTGCTGTTTGTGGAATCTTGCTGTGCACAAATTGCCTGCCACGTTTCGCTACAAAATATCACAATAACTACACTGCAAAAGTAACGAATTGACTGTAAAGTAATTTGGGACGTCCTGAGCTTGTGAAAGGTGCTACATAAATACAACTTCTTTAAATGTTTCTCTAATTAACTGGGGAAGTACTTTTGTCTGAATATGAAAGGAAAATCAATGTAGGTCCTCATTCTGGAGTATTCTTTGAATTGGTTTTTTGTACAAATAGATACCTAATTAGTAAAAAAAAGTTATAATCTATCTTTGGCTATTACAGATCTGTTAGTCAACTTCTTCACAAATTACCTGAATATTCTAGTTACCCTCTGGCAACCAATTATCAAATTTCAGTTATAACACTTTCACTGATTGCTCACCTGTCCGTTGAAGAGTCTTCAGATGAAGAACTTTCTTCATCGTCACTGTCTTCCTCCTCAGCTGCACCAGCTTGTAATGAAACATCAACCGGTGAAAAGTCACTGCTCTGGCCTAACTGTTGGCCTTCTGCACTTTCTGGGTTCTGGCACATCAATTGTGATCTTGCAAAAGATAAAGTCTCCAGCTGAGCAGATACCGACACCTCCATCTCCTGATTATCAGTGACCTGGCCCTTCAAAGGAACACTGACTAATGGAATATCACACTTCTCAGAGGTGTTGACTTCGCCTGATTTAGCGGCATCCAAATCACCTTTTGCGACAGGTGTTGCCTGAGTTACACAAGCCATCACATTACCATTAATTTCACTTGCGGTGTACTGTGGAGAATGAACACCCAGTTCATGCTGCACTTGAGAATCTGTCTGCTTTGTCACACCAACTTCAGACGCTGCCATCAGGGATTCACTTTTACATGCTTGAGTGCAAGATTCTGCTGCTGGCAGCTCGTGTTGTTTAGCAGCCAAGTTATTATTGCCTTCCATCAGTAAACTGCTCTCTGAGTCTATTCCCTTCTCAGCGGTGTCCGTCTGTAGACAGAGTTGAATATCTCTATCTCCTCTTTGGTCTGTCATATTTCCTCAGAATCAAACCTTGAAAGACAAAGAAAAGGATTAAAAATGAAAACAGGTGTGACACAGCATTATTTATGAGAAGTTTTAAATGAAGTGGTATAAAGTCATATCTTTAGAACTTCGTGTGCCACACGTATAGATTTCTGCTTGAACATAATTTCCATTAGCCATTTTGTTACAATTTTTACTATCTCATTTTCTTCACAAAAAAGTGAAATGCAGTCTTCCAAACTGTGCTATAAATATTCCAAAGCTTAATCATACAAAGATAGAATAGGAGATCTGTATACAACCAGCATCTCGATTATTTGCATGTGTATGTTTAAAAGCATTATGGGAATAAAAATTGATGCAATACTAAATTATGTATCAAAATATTCAGTGAATAAGTGCTTCAATAAATGATTCAACTTCACCAAAAATAGAAACAAACTACACCTCAAAAGAAAGTTCTGATTGACAGTGCCTTCTGACATTGAAGGCAATATATTTCATTAAAGATACCTATCAAATAGCACAATTGATAAATATTTCACAAGAAAATCTGGAACTTAAGACATGTTTTAGTTTGTCATGTGCCATAATACTGAATCTCATTATGTTTAATCAAAAGCAGAAGACTTAATTTTCCACTTAAAATCTTCGATCAGAACAGTTTCCTGTCTTGACTACAAGTTGTAGTTATGGCTTTTGAAAGTGACATTAGTGATGCAATTCAATTTAGATTGATAACAGCAATCAAAATGAAATATTTTTTCTCAGAATCTCATATTAGCGAACACACTGTCTACAGAAAGAACTTACACTTCTATTGTTTATCATGTTCTAAGGGAGCTTTTTCCCTTCGTTGAGGGTTCTATAACAAGGGGACATAGATTCAAGGTAAAAGGCGGGAGGTTTAGAGGGGATTTGAGAAAGAACTTTTTCACCCAGAGGGTGGTTGGAGTCTGGAACTCACTGCCTGAAAGGGTTGTGGAGGCAGGAACCCTCACAACATTCAAGAAGCATTTGGATGAGCACTTGAAATGCCATAGCATACAAGGCTACGGACCAAATGCTGGAATATGGGATTAGAGTAGACAGGGCTTGATGGCCGGCGCGGACACGATGGGCCGAAGGGCCTCTATCCGTGCTGTATAACTCTATGACTCTATGACTCTCAAAGCACTTTACAGCTAAGACACCATTGTTACGTAGACAATCAGTGCAGCCAATCAGAACACAGCAAATGAATGAAAGACCAAATAATCTGTTCCTCGTATTATTGGTTGAGGGGGGAAATTTGGTCAGGACACCTGAAAAACTTCCTCTTCTTCTTCAAATAGTGCCGTGGGATCTTTTACACTACCTGAATGGGCAGATGGGGCCTCAATTTAACATCTAAGAGGAGAAAGGTTCTAAAAATTGCCTTAAATGTGTCCTCAAAATGGATTCACTAGTCAGACTGAATGCTGGGAAAGGAAAGGCTTAATGCTAATTAAACCATGAAAGCTTATACAAACAAAACATTCATTATCTGGGATAGAAGACAAGCCATCAAGACTATAGGCCTGGAGATAGCTTGTTAGGGGGGATATAAAGATGTCCTGCCTTATCTGGATCTGTGTGAGACCCTTTGTGAGCAAAGACCTGAGAAGCTAGAGAGTAAACGAGTAACCTGGCATGTCTAGATGCTGGTGCGACATTGATTTGAAAGTCATCAGGGTTACCAACATGGTTCTGTAAGGTGACTGACATCAAAAGGATGTATTCATATAACATGTCATTCAGATTGTTCAATAGATTTGAGGTTCATTGGAAATTAAGAATATACAAGATGGTGTTTTTGACACTAAAGTCCTTAGTTCTAGTCCTTTTAGTAATTCTTGTAGAAGTAGGAGTTCTCCGTCTAGTACATGTAGAAGGGTGTCTCAGTAAAATTGGAAAGTGCATCAGCGACAGACAGAAAGGTTACAAAAGTTATGATTGTACATCTATACCACCAGATACAGGCAGATGCGTCACTTAGACGTACAATTTTCCTTGAGATCAAGGAAGGCCAGATTTAAGCCAGCTAGTCCAGATACAGCTACCAGACTGGAAGGTGAATTTACCCAGGAGCAGAGAATCCAAGAGGAACAGATAAGACCTCTACAGACAGAAGATCATCACTGACTTCTCAAAAGGCAAACACCATCCTCCGAGAGGAAAGCAAGGCAACTAGTTCGTCCAAACCAGCTCATAAGGATGAGGTTGGATAAGTTCTAGAAACATTGCTAACTACAAGCAGAGAGACTTTTATCTGTTCAATAGGCTAGATATCTAATGCCATTAACATGTTAAGCATCGAAGAAGTCTAATCCTAAATGGATCTTACCAATTTGCATCAATCTCAAGACACTGATCGCAACTGTAAGCTTATAATCAACAAGCAGTTAATGCTGAATTAGTGACATAACTGAACTGTCTTTGTAACCTGTTATTTAATTTGTCAATTAACCCTATTTAATTATTTGCATACTCAGGTCTGGAGTTTGCACTTGGAGCGCAATTGACAAATTGCACCCGACACCGCGCTAATTTTGCCACGGTGAAGTTATGCCCGCGTTTCCGTGCAAACTCATTGGCATAAGCCCGAATGTAAAATCTCCCATAAATCAGTGCAATTAAGTAGCGTAAAGAGTAGTTGAATAATAGGAGGAATGGGGTAGCCAGGCAATGAGCCATTCTTCAACTTTTTAAACTAACTGATTTCTGCAGAAGCCTGTGGCTTCAATTGACTGCTGGTTACTGGTCAATTAACTAACTGATATTCATGTAGCAGAAGGGCAAATCAATTGACTGATTTAATGTTCTTGGTCTTACTTTTTAAACTAATTGCTGTAACAGTAGGGCAGACCTAGTCAGCTGCCAGCTCTTCAGTTGACTGCTGGTCAGGTGATTAATGCTGGATTCACGTGATCACGGGTGCCAGTGCACCTGAGGATCTAGGCACAATGTAATGAACCTCCCCGTACGACCGCAATCAGCAGAAGCTCGCCCTTCCGACTTGGGGGCATGCCCAATTTTGTGGGCAGGAACTGCTTCAGGCAAAGGGACTGTTGAACCAGCGTAGAACTCGAGCGGATACACGCAACTCACGCTTAAAATTCCACAAACTTTTGTGCTATTTGATTTGATTCCGCCCAGATTAAGCAGTTATCTAGGAGGAAATCATGCGGAAACTCCATGCCTCAAAGTTTAAGTGCTATCAACTATGATTCTATATTTAATAAACAATTGTTATTTCATGACTTTGTTTGATAACTAGCAAGAAAGGGCTAATTAATTCACTTTTGCGGATCCTGGTGGGAGGTTGATAGTGTAAACGTTAATATAATCTGAACTGGTGGATTGGAAACAAAGATTAGCAGGTAAAACAGTAAATGATAAAGGGAGGCTTTCAAAGAGGAGATGGTTTGGGTACAGACTAGACACATTCGTATAATGAGGGGGAAGGAAGGATATCCAAAGCTAGAGCTCTCTGGATGACTAAAGATATAGAGATTAAAATGAAACAGAAAAGGGAGGCGTATGAAAAACATCAGATTCATTATACAGTAGAGAACCAAGCAGAATACAGAAAATGTAGAGGAGAATTGAAAAGGGAAATAAGAGGGGCAAAGAGGGTGCATGAGAAAAGATTAGCGGTTAAAACAAAAGGGAACCCAAAAATCTTTTATACACATATAAATAGTGAAAGGACAGTCAAAGGAAGGGTGCGGCTGATTAGGGACCAAAATGGTGATGATCTTGTGGAGACAGAGGGCATAGCTGAGCTACTAAATGAGTACTTTGCATCTGTCTTCACAAAACAAGATGATACTGCCAATGTCACAGTAAAGGAGGAGGTAATAGAGAAATTGGATAGGGTAAAAATAGAGAAAGGTAGTACTTAAAAGGTTGGCAGTGCTCAAAGTAAAAAAGTTACCTGGTCCAGGTGTGATGCATCCTAGATTGCTGAGGTAATAAAGGGTGGAAATAGCAGAGGCTCTAGACCCAATTTTTCAATCCTTCTTGGATAGAGGAGTGGTGCCAGTGGGCTGGAGGGTTGAAAACGTTACACCCGTTCCAAAAAGAGGAGAGGGATAAACCCGGTAACTACAGGTCAGACATCCTAACAATAGTGGTGGGGAAACTTTTAGAGACAATATTCCGGGACAAAATTAATTGTCACTTAGAAAAACAAGGGTTAATAAATGACAGCCAGCATGGATTTGTTAAAGGCAAATAGTTTCAGAATCAAATTGATTCAGTTCGTTAATGAAGTAACGGAGAGGGCTGATATGGGTAGCAGGGTTGATGTCATGTATCTGGACTTTCAAAAGGCGGTTGATAAAATACCACATAATAGACTTGTTAGCAAAATTGAAGTCCATGGGGTTAAAGGGGCAGTGACTCTGTAGATACGAAAATGGCTAAGGGACAGAAAGCAGAGTAATGGTTGTTTATCAGACTGGAGGGAAGTACACAGTGGTGTCCCCCAGGGATCGGTATTAAGACTACTGCTCTTTTTGATTTATATTAATGACCTCAACTTGGGATACAGGACATAATTTCAAAGTTTGCAGATGACACAAAACTTCGAAATGTAGTAAACAGTGAGGAGGATAGTAGCAGACTTCAGGAGGACATAGACTGGTGAAATGGGTAAACACACACAGATGATTAAATTTAATGCAGAGAAGTATGAAGTGATGCATTTTGGAAGGAAGAATGAAGAGAGGCAATATAAATGAAATGATACAATTTTAAAGGGGGTCCAGGAAGAGAGACACATGGGGGTTTATGTGCACAAATATTTGAAGGTGGCAGGACAAGTTGAGAAGGCTGTTAAAAAAGCATATGGGACCCCAGGCTTTATAAATAGAGGCATAGAATACAAAAGCAATGAAGTTAAGCTAAACCTTTATAAGTCACTGGTTAGGTCTCAGCTGGAGTAGTGTGTCCAGTTCTGGGCACCCCACTTTAAGTAGGTTGTCAAGACCTTGGAGAGGGTGCAGAGGAGATTTACTAGAATGGTACCAGGGTGAGGGACTTCAGTTACGTGGAGAGACTAGAAAAGCTAGGATTGTTCTCTTTAGAACAGAGCAGGTCAAGGGGAGATCTAATAGAGGTATTCAAAATTATGAGACTTTTTATAGAGTACAAAAGGAGAAACTGTTTCCAGTGGCAAATGGGTCGATAACCAGAGAACACAGATTTACAGTAATTGGCAAAAGAACCAGAGGAGAGATGGAGACATTTTTTAACGCAGTGAATTGTTATGATCTGGAATACACTGCCTGAAAGGGTGGTAGAAGCAGATTTTATCGTAAGTTTTGAAAGGGAATTGGATAAGTAATCGAAAAGGAAAAATTTGTAAGGCTGTAGGGAAAGAGCAGGGGAGTGGACTAATTGGATAGCTCTTTCAAAGAGCCGGCATGGGCCGAATATCCTACTTTTGTGCTGTACGATTCTATGAACTGGTTGATGCAAGACAATGTGGCGAGCAGAATTTCGGCATTATTAACTCCTTGGCATAGGCTGGGTGGTAAACTCCAGCTGGTTCCTTGACAAGGAATTACGGTAAAGAGGTTAAGGACTCGTCTGGTGCCCTTGATGAATATTCTTATTGAATGGCGGAGTAGGCTCGAGGGGCGGTATGGACTCTTCCTGCTCCCATTTCTTATGTTATCAGGGTATCAATCTCAGAGTTCTATCTCATTGAAAAGACGATAGCTCGAACAATGCAGCACTCCTCAGTACTGCACTGAAGTGATCATGTCCACAGTGGGACTTGAACCGACAAGCTTCTAACTTAGAGGCAAGAATGCTACCACTGAACCAAACTGATACTAAATCCAAACTGGTACATCTGAAGCTAAATACATACCATTTAAATATAAGGATCATGTGTTTGGATTTCTATACTAGATATTTTGATGGGTTCAGTATCATTGCACACTCCCATAGATCTCGTGATCGAGGGTGTATCTTTTTCTGCCCAATATGTAGGTAAATGATAATAAGACCCAGGGATCATAGCAGACAACCCTTACCCTGTACTTTGACTACTGGAATGCACCATGTGAGTCTCTTTGAGAAATGCACTGATAGTACACTCTTACCAGACTAAGATTTAGCTTCTGAAGCAACAAGTGGTTTTATTTACTATTCTTTTAATTGTCTTATGTAAACAGTATAAAACAGGGAATCATACATTTCTCTAAACATTACATAAAATAACAATGAGGAAACTTGCTTCCTCACAATCATAAGCTTTATCAGAACTTTACTTGGTATAGCTTCAATCTGCCCTGGCCTCCTGCGAAACCAGCATAAAACCAACATAAAAATTCTAGCTGGTGGCTGCAAAACTCAAACATTGACTGAACTGCTCACATGAAGCCCAAAACAATGCCATAACAGGTGACCCCCTAGCCACTGAGTTGCCCATCGATAGGACCATAACCAATGACTGTGTGCACTTCTCAATGATCTCAGGCACATCTGCTCATCACATGGTTCCGATGACAATATAAACAAAAGATTTTATGACTCTCATCTTAATCTGAAGAGTACTCCATTGCCTTATAATCACTCTATGGCATCTATTACTTTTATTGCAGGGAGAGGGAAGCACATGACATATTAATCAAGGTAAGGCATATCAGTGTTGGAGATTACAAATAGTTGTGTGTTCTGAATCCATGCCCAACAGAAACAACGTTGAAACCAATAAAGAACTTGCATTTACAAAGCGGCTTTCGTGACTCAGGACACCCCAAAGCACTTTATAGCCAATGAAGCATTTTGAAGTGTAGTCAGTTTTGTAATTGTAGGGAAATGTGGCAGCCAATTTGTGCACAGCAAGATCCCATAAACAGCAATGAGATAAATTACCATATAATCTGTTTTAGTGATGTTGGTTGAAGGATAAATACTGGCAATAACAGCAGACGAACTCCCCTGCTCTTCTTCGAATAGAGCCATGGGATTTTTTTTACATCTACCCGAGGGGGCAAATGGGGCCCCCAATTTAACATCTCATCCAAAAGACGACATCTCCAACGGTGCAGCACTCCCTCAATACTGCACTAAAGTGTCGGCTTAGATTATAGGCTCAAGTCTTGAGTGGGCCTTGAACCCAAACCTACTGGCTCAGTGGCGAGATTGCCACCACTAAGCCAAGGCTACCTCAACTACTAAATATCATTCATGTAGTGTGACTAAGAGTAATGTCGGCCCCTTAAAGACAGATGCAATTGATATTGTAATTAAAAATCAGGAAATGGCAGGCTTGCTAAATACTTCAGGTCTCTGACCTGAAACGTTAACTCTGTTTCTTTCTCCACAGATGCTGCCTGACTTGCTGAGCTTCTCCAGCATTTTCTGTTTTTATTGATAAATACTTACTTTGTATCAGTCTTCATTGTAGAGGATGAGAATAAAGTTCCAGAGATACAAGGAAAAAATAAAAATAAGTCAAGGGGAGAAACTAACTAGATTTAATATAGGTTAAAAAAAAATGGTAATGGAGAAAAAAATGAAAGCGAAGACAGACAAATCTCCAGGATCGGATGGTTTCCACCCCAGGGTATTAAAAGAAGTAGGTGAGGAAATTGACGATGCTTTAGTCATGATCTTCCAAAACTCTCGATTAAGGAATTGTCCCCTTGGATTGGAAAATTGCCGAAGTCACTCCATTATTTAATGTGGAAAGGAGAGATTAAATAGGAAATTCTAGGCCTATTAGACTAATGTCTGTTGTTGGCAAGTTACTAGAATCCGTTATTAGGGTCAGAGTGACCCCAGGGATCTGTACTGGGACCTCAGCTTTTCATTATATTTATAAATTACTTATATGAAGGAATATAGAGAGCCATATATCCAAGTTTGCTGATGACACCAAGTTAGGTGGCACAGTAAATAGTGTAGATGGGAGCAGAAAGTTGCAAAGGAACATTGCTAGATTAAGCGAGCAGGCAAAACTGTGGCAGATAGAGTTCAATGTGGGGAAAGTGTGAGGTCATCCACTTAGGACCCAAGAAAGATAGATCAGCGTATTTTCTAAATGATGAGAAGCTAGGAACTGTGAAGGAGCAGAGAGATTTAGGAGTCCAAGTACAGAAATAACTAAAAGCTGCTGGACAGGTAGAAAAAATAATTAAAAAGGCTTGTAGAACGTTGGCCTTTATCTCAACAGGGCTGGAATACAAAAGGGTGGGAAGTTATGTTACAGTTATATAAAGCTCTGGTTAGACCCCATCTGGAATACTACGTTCCTCAGGAAGGAAATTGGCTTTGGAGGGGATGCAGCACAGATTACTCAGAATTATACCAGGGTTAAAAGGGTTAAACTATGAGGACAGGTTGCGTAGACTAGGCTTGTATTCCCTTGAGTATAGAAGACTAAAGGGTGATCTAACTGAAATGTTTAAGATGATCAAAAGATTTGATAGGGTAGATTGACAGAAACTATTTCCTCTGGTGGGAGAGTCCAGAATAAGGAGGCATAAGCTTAAAATTAGAGCTAGGCCGTTCAGGGGTGATGTCATAAAGCACTTCCTCACACAAAAGATAGTGGAAATCTGGAACTCTCTTCCCCCAAGAAGCTGTTGAGGCTGGGTCGATTGAAAATTTCAAAACTGAGATTGATAGATTTTTGTTAGGCAAGGGTATCAAGGGTTATGGAACCAAGGCGAGTAAATGGAGTTTGGGTTCAGATCAGCCATGATCTAATTGAACGACGGAACAGGTTCAAGGGGCTGAATGGCCTACTCGTGTTTCTATGTTCCCAGTCCACGGGGTCTCTACTGTTCTTTGCATTTGTGTAAGCCCTTTCTTTTAGTTTTATACTATCTCTCACTTCTCTTGTTGACCAAGGTTATTTAATTACACAAGTAGAACTATTGCCCAGGTCGGCACAGGTCTTGCATTCTACCAAATACTTTGGAATTCTCTACCCCAGAGGGCTGTGGATGCTCAGTCATTGAGTATATTCAAGATCGAGATCGATAGATTTTTGGATACTAAGGGAATCAAGGGATATGGGGATAGGGCGGGAAAGTGGAGTGGAGGTAGAAGGTCAGCCATGATCTTACTGAATGGTGCAGCAGGTTCAAGGGGCAGGCTTGTATGGCCTACTCCCGCTCCTTTTTCTTATGGACTTCTTTGAACACCTTCATCTGTAGTTTTATCCATTAATAGTTCTGCCCAGTCTAATGTGGTTAATTGCAACCTCATCCCTCTAAAGTCTGCCTTACCTAAATTTAAAACCTTTGTTCGTGACTCATCCTTCTTCTTCTCAAACCTAATATCGAATTCAATCATATTATGGTTACTGTGAGCTAGCTGTTCCCTTACCATCAGATTTTTGAAAACTTCACGCTCTACTCATCACTAAATCTAATATGTCCTTTTCGCTTGTTGGTTCAAGAACATATCATTCCAGAAAACTGTCTCGAAATGTGTCCATATCCAACCCTCGGGCTACTCACCCACCTGCTTCCATTTGCTAGCCCGTCTACTAGTTTTACCAACCCTCCAGGAATTAAAGATTAATCTCCAGGGCATTGCTACAGGCAACCTGGGAGAAAAATCATAACAAAAAAAAGTGTAATTTTTTTCATTTTCTTTGAATATTTTTGTTCATTAGTTATAAAAATATTGGAGACAGGATATAAAGGCTGATGGACTGACAGTCAAGCATCGTCCAATCAGGTAACTAAGAGCCTGTTCGCTTTCCAATTGGCATAGGAAGGCGGTGAGCTATGAGGATTACATAGAATTTACAGCACAGAAACAGGCTATTTGGAAATGGAATAGTGCCAGAGGACTTTCGGACAGCTAATGTTATTTCTATATTTAAAAAGGGAGATAGAACAATTCCAGGGAACTATAGACTAGATAGCTTAACATTGGTGATCGGAAAGATAATGGAATCTTTACTCAAAGATGTAATAGAAAAATATCTATAAAACAAAAATATAATAAAGAGTAGTCAGCACGGATTTCAGAAGAAAAAGTCATGCTTGACCAACCTTATTGAATTCTTTGAAGTAACAGAAAGAGTAGACAAGGGTAATGTAGTAGATGTAATATATTTGGATTTTCAAAAGGCCTTCGATAAGGTACCGCACTGTAGACTCACGACTAAAGTCAGAGCATGTGGAGTCAGAGGACAGATAGCAAGCTGGCTACAAAACAGTAAACAGAGAGTAGGGGTTAATGGTAGCTACTCAGACTGGCAAAAGGTGGGAAGTGGTGTTCCACGGGGATCGGTGCTGGGACTACTATTGCTCACAATTTACATTAACGATTTGGACTTGTGAATCGGAAGTATAATTTCAAAATTTGCAGATGACACTAAATTGGGGAGTGTAGTTAATACAAAGGAAGATCACATCAAAATGCAAGAAGACATTAATAAACTTGCAGAATGGGCACGTAATTGACAAATGAATTTCAATATAGATAAATGTGAGGAGGTGCATTTTGGAAGGAAGAATAAGGAGGCCACATACTGTTTGGATAATAAGAGTCTAAATGGAGTAGAGGAGCAAAGGGATCTTGAAGTACAGATACACAAATCACTAAAAGTAGTGACACTGGATAATAGGGCCATAAAAAAGGCAAACCAAGCACTGAGATTCATTTCTAGAGAGGAAGAATTGAAAAGCACAACCTTGGTTAGACCACACTTGGAGTACTGTGAATAGTTCTGGTCTCCATATTATAAAAAGGATAGAGAGACATTAGAGAAGGTGCAAAAAAGATTCTCAAGGATGATACCAGAACTGAGAGGTTACATTTATCAAGAAAGGCTGAACCGGCTGGGGCTCTTTTCGCTAGAAAAAAGAAAGTTGAGGGATGACCTGATAGAGATCTTTAAGATAATGAATGGGTTTGTTAGGGTAGAGGTGGGGGGAGTCCAAAACTAGATATCATAAATATAAGAGAGTCACTAAGAAATCCAATAGAGAATTCTGGAGGAACATCTTTACCCAGAGTGGTAAGAATGTGGAACACGCTACCACACGGAGTAGTTGAGGCAAATAGCACAGATGTATTTAAAGGGAAGCTAGATGAGCACACGAGGGAGAAAGGAATAGAAGGGTATGCTGATAGGGTTAGATGAAGTTGGGCCAAATGGCCTGTTTCTGAGTGCAGACTCAATGATACACTCAAGAAATTCACTGCCTTTGGGACTCTAGCTGTTTTGCTTCTCCCAGTCTATGTGAAAATTAAAGTCTCCTATTATAACCACTCTGCTTTTGCAACAAGCTTTTCTGATCTCCACGTTTATGCATCTAGTATGAACAACAGCAATTATTTGACACCGGAGCCAGAATGTGTGTAACGTCAGTGATCTTACAAATCATAGGTAAAAGAAAACCTGGGTTATGTACTGCATCCTGATGGGCAATTAAAGTCTGAGCTCACCCAATTAAGCTTTACAGCTGTAAATGGACACAACTTCAAGTGAGCCACAAAATAATACTAAGTTATAGTCCAGCAATTTTATTTGAAATTCACAAGCTTTTGGAGGCTTCCTCCTTCCTCAGGTGAATGCTGTGGAAATGCATTTTCCACAGCATTCACCTGAGGAAGGAGGAAGCCTCCGAAAGCTTGTGAATTTCAAATAAAATTGCTGGACTATAACTTGGTGTTGTAAAATTGTTTACAATTAATTGTCAACCCCAGTCCATCACCGGCATCTCCATATCACAAAATAATACATTCTGTATTAAGTGGCCCTTACAAACTAGCATATCATCTAACCTATTGTGAGCAATACTGTATAGTAAATATATGTTCTGCTATATATCCCATTGTTTTTCTCTATCTCAGACATTGACCTAGTCAAATTAACTTACTACTGAAAAAAAGCTTATATTGGCACTGCTGCTTTAAACAGCAACTTTGCTACTAGGAGTAGGGACGAGAGTGCCTCACTAATTGGGTTGGAGGAAAGAGATGCCTCATTAGTACTTGGTTCAACATGAAGGGAATCATTCAAAAGAAGTCAATGGAAATGAAAGTTTGTGTCACGCTACTAATTATTGTGCGTTTATTACATAACAGCCAGAGCACCATGTGGTCTAACCCATTACCTAGTCTGCGTACAAGTAAACCGACGATGACAGTAATATCGTTACAACTTAAAAACAGCAGGGAAGTCTTACTCTTGCTGTTCACTATATAAATAAAACATGCGGTACACGAGGTGGCAGAGACGATGGCCGAGAAGCTCGACTGGTTGTTATAAAGCCGCACAGTTACAGTCAGTTAATGCGACTTACCCGCCGTCCATTCCCCACCTGTGGGCACGCGTGCGCTGTCGCAGATCGTGACGTCACGCCCTCGGCGCGGAACAAAGGACGTCAGAGCTGAAGTGAACCAGTGGTGGGTGTGGGTCCTGTCCCGATCAGAGGAGGTTCAATCACCGCCGGACCGCCGACTGCAGCGGGACTCATTTTTTTTGGAACTGTGAGCCGTGCAGAATGTTTCTTCCCAAAAATGGCGTATGTCGTTGAAAAAACAAGGGGAGGGAAGAGAGAGATGATGTAATACATGCGAAGACGTTAAAATTAAAAGTTATAAATCACCATTGCAATACTATGAAGTTAACCCTGTGCACGCATATCAGCTATTGCTATCTGCCCAGTTTTGGGCAGCACTGTCTGATAGCCCATTTTTCGGGTGGGTTGTATGAAAAAAAATTGTAAAATCTAAATCGGACACCAAGTGTCTTTTTTAAATTGCCTACGAATTTTCTTCCACTTAGAATCATAGAAAGGTTACAGCAAGGAAGGAGACCATTCGGCTCATTGAGTCTATGCAAGAGCAATCCAGCTAGTCCCACTCCCCCGCCCTATCCCTGTAGCCCTGCACATTTTTTACTTTCAAGTATCTATCCAGTTCCCTTTTAAAGGCCATGATTGAATCTGCCTCCACCAGCCCCTCAGGCAGTGCATTCCAGATCCAAACCACTTGCTGTGTAGAAAAGTTTTTCCTCATGTCTCCTTTGATTCTTTTGCCAAACACCTTAAATCTATGCCCTCTGCTTCTTGACCCTTCTGCCAATAGGAACAGTTTCTATCCTGTCTAGATCCGTCATGATTTTGAATACCTCTATTAAATCTCCTCGCAACCCTTTCTGTTCCAAGGAGAACAACCCCAGCTTCTCCAATCTATCCATGTAACTAAAGTCCTTCACCCCTGGAATTATTCTAGTAAATCTATTCTGTACCCTCTCTAAGCCTTCACATCTTTCCTAAAGTGTGGTGCCCAGAACTGGACACAATGCTCCAATTGTGGCCAAACCAGTGTTTTATAAAAGTTCATCATGACTTCCTTACTTTTGTACTCTATGCTTCTATTTATAAAGCCCAGGGATCCTGTATGCTTTTTTAACCACTTTCCCAACCTGCCCTGCCGCCTTCAACAATTTGTGCACATATACCCCCCCAGATCTCTGTTCCTGTACCCCTTTTAGAATTGTGCTCTCTAGTTTATATTGCCTCTCCTTGTTCTTTCAAAAATTCTGCATTGTGATGTTGATGCAGTTAGTTTTTAATATGGGCCCTGAAATGAATTACCAGCAGTGAGATTTAATGAGAGCAAGGTTGGCGATGAATTCTGAATAGGGTTGCCGACAGTGTAGCTGATAAGATTGTAAAGTGGCTTGAAATGTGTCTCCAGTAATTTTGGGTGATCTCCAGAAAAAGAGCTGAGATCAGAATCTCAACATTGTGGAGTTTATAAAATCCACATTGCAGTGCCATGCATTGGTGTTATAATGTGCAACACTATCGTTGCCGTCTTTTTTGTTATTCGTTCATGGGATGTGGGCGTCGCTGGCAAGGCCACCATTTATTACCAATCCCTAATTGCCCTTGAGAAGGTGGTGGTGAGCTGCCGCCTTGAACCGCTGCAGTCCGTGTGGTGAAGGTTCTCTCACTGTGCTTTTAAGTAGGGAGTTCTAGGATTTTGACCCAGCGACGTTGAAGGAACGGTGATATAGTTCCAAGTCAGGATGGTGTGTGACTTGGAGGGGAACGTGCAGATGGTGGTGTTCCCATGTGCCTGCTGCCCTTGTCCTTCTAAGTGGTAGAGGTCGCGCGTTTAGGAGATGCTGTCGAAGAAGCCTCGGCGAGTTGCTGCAGTGCATCCTGTGGATGGTACACACTGCAGCCACGGTGCACCAGTGGTGAAGGGAGTGAATGTTTAGGGTGGTAGATGGGGTACCAATCAAGCGGGCTGCTTTGTCCTGGATGGTGTCGAGCTTCTTGAATGTAATTGGAGCTGCACGCATCCAGGCAAGTGGAGAGTATTCCATCACACTCTTGACTTGTGCCTTGTAGGTGGTGGAAAGGCTTTGGGGAGTCAGAAGGTGAATCACTCACTGCAGAATACCCAGCCTCTGACCTGCTCTTGTAGCCACAGTATTTATGTGGCTGGTCCAGTTAAGTTTCTGGTCAATGGTGACCCCCAGGATGTTGATGGTGGGGGATTCGGCGATGGTAATGCCATTGAATGTCAAGGGGAGGTGGTTAGACTCTCTCTTGTTGGAGATGGTCATTGCCTGGCACTTGTCTAGCGTATATAGAACTGCATATTTTTTTTGAAAGTAAATGGTCTTACACCAACTTTGCAGAATAACCTGTGATTATGGAAAAGTTACTTGGGGAAGTATTAGCTTTGAAAAGTGGTCATTCTAGTTTATCATTTAAAGTCTTGTTGCCAAATCTTTCAGAACACATAAACTCTATGGGTGTTATTGTAACACGCAGTGAGACCATTGCAAATTCCAAATGATATAGGCTGCCTCTCCATTTAATATATATTACTTCATTAGCTATTTGAATGCTAGTCAGCTTGAGAACAACTGGCACTTTTACAATTCAATTTACTGAGTATTACAACTCATCTACAGATTAACTAAATACATTGAACATAAATAGTCTTATTGCAAATTCAAGAACAAGAGTTTGTAAAATTGATAGTGTTGAGCTTTGTGTGCTTGAGACACAAATGTAACAACTATAATATTAGCATACCTTATTCTACAAGAAAATCATTAATCCAGCCAGCAGATTTGAACAAAGACAAAGGATGCCTGGAATTCAGATTACTGATCAGTGCACTATATAGTGATGTGTTTATTTTCAAAAGTGCAATATAGCAATAGGTTTAGATTCCTCACCCAGACAACTTGTATTTATATTGCACGTTTAATGTAAAATAACATCCAAAGGCCCTTCACAGAGATGTAAGATGAAAATGGGCACCCTGCCAAATAAGATACTAGAAGCTTGACCAAAGAAGGGGTTTTATGAAGGGCCTTAAAGGAGGAAAGGAAAGTGAAGAGGCATCAGGATTTAGAGAGGGAATTCCAGAGTATGGTGCCTAAGCGGCTGAAGGCACGGTTCCAATGGTGAGATTCAGTGGGACAGAGTACAAAAGAGGCTGGAGTTAAAGGAAGAGAGAGTTTGGAAGGTGCAGGAATTGAAACACTGGAGGAGCTTACAGAGATAGGATGGAGGGGCCATGAAGCGATTTAAACACAAGGATAAGAATTTTAAATTTGAGGTGTGGGGAACCAGGAGCCAATATAGGTCAGCAAGGATAGAGGTGACAGGCAAGTGGGATATGGTGCAGGAAAGGATGTGGGGCAGCAGAGTTTTGGATGAGCTTAAGTTTATGAAAAGTGAAGGATGGGAAGTCACCAGCAGAGCAATGCAGTAGTTGAGTCAGGATGTGACAAAGGCATGGATGAGGATTTCAGTGGCAGATGGCCTAAGGAAGGGCAGAATCAGGCAATATTGTTGAGGTGGAAGTAAGAAAGAACTTACATTTATATAGTGCCTTTCATGACCTCAAGATGTCCCAAAACTAATGAAGTACTTCTAAAGTGTAGTCACTGTTGTAATGTAGGGAAATACGGCAGCCCATTTCTACACAGCAAAATCCCACAAAAAACAATGAGGTAAATGACCAGATAATCTGTTTTAATGATATTGATTGAGGTCCAGGAGAACACCCCTGTTCTTTTTCAAATAGTGTCATGGGATCTTGTACATCTACCTGAGAGAGCCTTGGCTTAACAGCTCATCCAAAACGGCACCTCTGATAGTGCAGCACTCCCTCAGTACTGCACTGAAGTGCCAGCCGAGATTACATGCTCGTGTTTCTGGAGTGGGGCATGAACCCATGACCTCTGAAGCAGATGCAAGAGTGCGGCCACCGAGTCACGGCTGACACTTTGTAGATTTTTGTGATGGAGAAGATATGGGGCCAGATGCTCAGCTCAGGGTTGAATATTACAGTTTAGCCTAGACAGTGTCGCAGGGGAGGATGACGTCAGTGTCAAGAGTACAGAGCCAAAGTCTTCCCAGTGTTTAGGTGGAGGAAATTGCAGTTAATCCAAGGCTAATAAGCTGGTTGACAGTGGAGCGGTTGACAGATGTAGTGAAGAGATAGAGCTGCGTGTCATCAGCCTATATGTGGAATGTAACCCTATGCTTACAGATGATGTCAATAACAGACAGCATGTAGATGAGGAAGAGGGGCAGGCCAAGGATGGATCCTTGGGGGACTCCTAAGGTGATGGTGTGTGGTGGGAAGAGAAGCCATTAGTAGAGTTGCTTAAACATTCCGATCCAGTCCAATGGAACAATAGTGAATACACTTTAGAAGTAATTTTTTGTCTGTGAGACGCCTTGAGACAACCTGAGGATGTGAAAGGCCTATAGATGTAAGTTATTTTTCTTTTCTATACGCATGTTTATGGGTTTTTTCCCTATCCCTTTCCCTAAAGATTGAACTGATGCCTGAGTAAGGTATCACAATTAAGTTATTTGCGGAGATACACATGCACAATAGCACCCCCTGAAATTCAAAAGGGAGACAATTCCATACATTTGAAATTTGATTCTCCAACAGATTTACTTGTCATCAAAGGCAAAAACATTATGAACAGGTCAGAATACTGAAGTTTCTTCCCATTATCCCAATGCTCCCCAGTATTCACCAAATTTAGAAAACGGTTTTGAACTAATTACAGTAGAGAAGCAACTATCACAGTTTAGCATCAGAGCAAGCAGGAAATTAGTTTCATGATCCTTGTAAGTAACAAACTTTTTGCCAGTGCAGAAATGCTGGGTGGATATTTTAGAGCTAGCATGGAGAAATCATCTAGAAAGTTGCATTTCATTGACATAGTGATAAATTTGATGTATCAGAGGCCAGGGACACAATGACAGCAAGAAAGCAAACCTGGGATAAGATCAATACCATATCCACCATTCATGCCAAGAGTCAGGAAAAGGTTCCATGACCTCAAAAAGAAAAAAATCTATCTTTCAAATGTAGGAGTACAAGTGTTGAGAAACAGAAGATCAAGATATTGGCACTACCTGGAGAAGTTGTTTGGCCTGAAAAGTCTGGAGATGACAAACCATATGTCCCTGTGACAATGATAAGTGTTTTTATTTTCCATTTTATGCTTTGCTATGGATCTTACTGTATAAGAAGTGTATTCTGCAATAAAAATTGGCCTTAATTTTTATGTAATCTGGTGTGCAGTAGATACAAATGAATAATACTTTGGACTGTCATGCTCAATATATACACTAACCAACAACGAAAACTTGTATTTATATAAAGCCTTTAATGTATAAAATCTCCCAATGCACTTCACAAATAGAAATGATTAGGAGATAGACTATGGAGTGATTTAAAAAGGATGAAGATTTTGAATTTAATATGTTGAGGGACAGGGAGCCAATGTAGGTCAGGACAGACGGGGGTGATGAGCAGGATACAGGCAGCTCAGTTTTGGACAAGTTGTCACAGAGTCCTACCGTCTTATAACCTTCTTCATGCGATAAACGATAGTCCTTGACCAATTCGTACTTCAAGCACCTTTAATTCACTCTACACAAAGTCACACGACAGAACCTCTCGCAATGCCTAGTACACTTTCCCAGCCCCAGGCGCTTTCAGCTGTCCACAGCTGCCTTGCAACTGATATGTATACGGACTTTCAAAAGGTATTTGATTAAGTACCACATAATAGACTTGTTAGCAAAATTAAAGCCCATGGGATTAAAGGGACAGTGGCAATGGCAGCTTGGATACAAAATTGGCTAAGGGACAAAAAGTAGAGAGTAGGGGTGAAGGGTTGTTTTTCAGACTGGAGAGAAGTATACAGTCGTGTTCCCCAAGGTTCAGTTATAGGACCACTGCTCTTCTTGATATATATTAATGACCTGGACTTGGGTACAGATGGTATAATTTCAATGTTTGCAAATGGCACAAAACTCGGAAATGTAGTAAACAATGTGGCGGAGAGTAACAGACTTCAGGAGGGCATAGACTTAGCAGCGGGAAACCCGGAAGCAAAGGTAAGTGGATCCAATTAGCCTGCAATTGCATCCCGGAGCAGACTGATTTCACCGGGCGCGTTACCCACGCGCCCAATCGACCCCCCCGCCGCGAACCCGCCGCCATGGTAATATCGGGCCCATGGAGTTGGGGTTAATATATTAGTGTGGTTAACGGACAGAAAACAGAGAGTAGGAATAAACGGGTCATTTTCGGGCTGGGAGGTTCTAACTAGTGGGGTGCTGCGAGGATCAGTGCTTGGGCCTCAGGTATTTACAATCTATATTAACAACTTAGATGAAGGGACCGAGTGTAATGTATCCAAGTTTGCTGATGATACAAAGCTAGGTGGGAAAGTAAGCTGTGAGGAGGATACAAAGAGTCTGCAAAGGGTTATCGACAGGGTAAGTGAGTGGGCGAGAAGGTGGTAGATGGAGTATAATGTGGGGAAATGTGAGTTTATTCACTTTGGTAGGAAGAATAGAAAAACAGAGTATTTTTAAATGATGGTAAAGTATTAAATGTTGGTGTTGAGGGATTTGGATGTCCTTGTACGTGAAGCACAGAAAGTTAACATGCAGGTACAGCAAGCAATTAGGAAGGCAAATGGTATGTTGGCCTTTAGTGCAAGGGGGTTGGAGTACAAGGGTAAGGAAGTCTTGCTGCAATTGCACAGGGCTTTGGTGAGACCACACCTGGAGTACTGGGTACAGTTTTGGCCTCCTTACCTAAGCAAGGATATACTTGCCTTAGAGATGGTGCAATGAAGGTTCACTAGATTGATTCCTAGGATGAGGGGTAGTCCTATGAGGAGAGATTGAGTAGAATGGGCCTATATTCTCTGGAGTTTAGAAGAATGAGAGATGATCTCATTGTATCATATAAGATTCTGAGAGGGCTTGACAGGGTAGATGCTGAGAGGTTGTTTCCCCTGGCTGTAGAGTCTAGAACTAGGGGGCATAATCTAAGGATAAGTGGTCGGCCATTTAGGACTGAGATGAGGAGAAATTTCTTCGCTCAAAGGGTTGTGAATCTATGGAATTCTATACCCCAGACAGCTGTGGATGCTCAGTCGTTGAGTATATTCAAGGCTGAGATCGATAGATTTTTGGACTCTAACAGAATCAAGGGATATGGGGATCGGGCGGGAAAGTGGAATTGAGGCCGAAGATCAGCTGCGATCTTATTAAATGGCGGACCAGGCTCGAGGGGCCATATGGCCTACTTCTGCTCCCATTTCTTATGTTCACAGTGCTGTTACCGCTGATTCTTAGAGCCTATTGCAACCTTCCACTTGGTAGCCCTGTGTAATGGTGGTAAGTGGGGTGGACATGAGAAGACTTTGTCAGCCCGAATTTTCCATCATTCTTTGCTGCGATCTGGCAGAATTGTGAAAGAGAATCCAGCTCTTAGAGTCATAAGGTTTGTTTGCTCAGGACTCCATGGTGTTAATTAGTTCTTACATAGTAACAAATGGAGAGTCCACAAAGGCTCACAAAAAATGGAAAACAAGAATGATTTCCACCTGATACCTGACAAATCCGATATTCTTGTTTTAGTCAATTTAGGACATACTGTGTTGTAACAGTGCAGCTAAAAGTGCATAATCCCAGGCAAGGCGACAACTGTTGAACTAAAAATGAGAAGGCAGAGGAATTTTATAAGGATTCCAGTATTGTTAGCAAAGAAACATTTGCTATTAGAACAGAAGAAATGAATGATGACTGTGCCACATGAATGGAAGAACATCAGATATTGCAATAATCTGTATTTTAAGCCTATTTTGAATACAGCATCAGAAACATATTTTGTAATTCTATTGGTAAAATGAAAAATGCAGATAATGCAATTTTGATAATGTATAAAGTTGGGTTTTAGGACCTTAGTTAATGATGGTACTGTCACTGTTTCATTTTACAATGATAAAATATCTCTCTTGAATCTAATGTTGTTCCCTCACACTATTTAATGTTAGTTTCTCTCCTCTTTTAGGTCTACTCATCTTTTGCATCATTTTAGACATTCCAGAGAGCTACTTCATTGATGAACAAGAGAAACAATGAATAGGAGACCCATTGGTTAAACAGTGCACTCCTTCAAGATAAGTGATTTAAAAGTGTATGGCTTAGGTATACTGTATGAATGCTTAGGTTCCATGCTAGTGCTGGCCAGAAACACATGATCCTTATTTCCATCTTAAAACTTATTCATTTATACATTGTGGAGTATAGCAGATGGTTCAATTGGATGTGCATATTAATGGCAGTTACTACTATTGTGCAGCTTTACATTTACCAGCTGGTTAAGGAGAATCATATTATCGAGAAGTCGGGGTAGACCATATGTAGAAGGGAGCAGGAAAGGAAGCAGAGTCAGCTTGACTCAGTTGGTAGCCGCTGAGTCAAAAGGTTGTGGGTACACATCCCACGACAGACTTGAGCACATAATCTAGGCTGACACTTCAGTATTGAGGGAGTTCTGTATTGTTGGAGGTGCCATCTTTCAGATGAGATGTTAAACTGAGGCTTCATCTGCCTGTTTAAAGTGGATGCAAAAAATTCCATGGCACTACATGAAGAAGAGGAACAAGTTGTAAAGAAATAGGAGCAGGAGTAGTCCACATGGCCTCTTGAGCCTGCTCCGCCATTCAATCAGATCATGGCTGATCTTCGACCTAAACTCCACTTTCCTGCCTAAACCCCATATCCCTTGATTCCCCTAGAGTCCAGAAATCTGTCTATCTCAGCCTTGAATATATTCAATGCCTCAGCATCTACAGAGCTCTGGGATAGAGAATTCCAAAGATTCACAACCCTCTGAGTGAAGAAATTCCTCCTCATCTCAGTCTTAAATGACTGACCTCTTATCCTGCGACTATGCCCCCTAGTTCTAGACTCTGCAACCATGGAAAACAACGTCTCAGCATCTACTCTGTCAAGCCCACTCATAATCTTATATGTTTCAATTAGATCACTTCTCATTCTTCTAAACTCCAGAGACTATAGGCCCATTCTACTCATCCTCGCCTCATAGGACAACCCTCTTACCCCAGGAGTTAATCTAATGAACCTTCGCTGCACCGCCTCTAAGGCAAGTGTATCCTTCCTTAGATAAAGATACCAAAACTGTACATGGTATTCCAGGTGTGGGCTCACCAAAGCCCTGTTCAATTGTAGTAAGACTTCCTTACTTTTCTACTCCAACCCCCTTGAAATAAAGGCCAACATTCCATTTGCTTTCCTAATTGCTTGCTGCACCTGCCCGTTAACTTTTGGTGTTTCTTGTACAAGAACACCCAAATCTCTCTGAACACCAACATTTAATAGTTTTTCACCATTTAAAAAATATTCTGTTTTTCTATTCTTCCTACCAAAGTGAATAAACTCACATTTCCCCATATTATACTCTATCTGCATTCTTCTTGCCCGCTCACTTAATCTGTCTATATCCCTTTGCAGACTCTTTGTGTCCTCCTCACAGCTTACTTTCCCACCTAGCTTTGTATTGTCAGCAAACTTGGATACATTACACTCAATCCCTTCATCTAAATCATTAATGTAGATTGTAGATAGCTGAGGCCCAAGCACCGATCCTTGCGGCACCCCACTAGTTACAGCTTGCCAGCCTGGAAATGATCCGTTTATCCCTACTCTCTGTTTGCTGTCCATTAACCAATCCTTTATCCATGCTAATATGTTACTTCCAACCCCATGAGCCCTTATCTTGTGTAACAACATTTTATGTGGCACCTTATCGAATGCCTTTTGAAAATCCAAATATACGACATCCACTGGTTCCCCTTTATCTACCCTGCTAATTACATCCTTTAAAAACTCTAATAGGTTTGTCAAACACGATTTCCTTTTCATAAAACCATTTTGACTCTGCCTAATCATATTATAATTTTCTAAGTGCCCTGTTACCAATTCCTTAATAATGGATTCCAGCATTTTCCCGACGACTGATGTCAGGCTAACTGGACTGTAGTTCCCTGTTTTCTCTCTCCCTCCTTTCTTGGATAGCGGAGTCACATTTGCTACTTTCCGATCCGCTGGGACCGTTCTAGAGTCTAGGGAATTTTGGAAAATCATAACCAATGCATCCACTATCTCTGCAGCCACCTCTTTTTGAACCCTAGGGTGTAGGCCATCAGGTCCAAGGGATTAATTAGGTTTTAGTCCCATTAGTTTCTCAAGTACTTTTTCTCTACTGATATTAATTACTTTAAGTTCCTCACTCTCATTAGACCCTTGGTTCCCCACTATTTCTGGTATATTTTTCGTGTCTTCTACTGTGAAGACAGATGTAAATATTTGTTTAACGCATCTGCCATTTCCTGATTCTACATTATAATTTCTCCTGTCTCAGCCTCTAAGGGACCAACGTTTAATTTTGCTACTCTCTTCCTTTTTACATACTTGTAGAAGCTCTTACAATCCGTTTTTATATTTCTTGCTAGTTTGCTTTCATATTCTATTTTCTCTCTTTTTATCAATGTTTTGGTCGCCCTTTGCTGGTTTCTAAAACTCTCCCAATCCTCAGGCTTACTACTCTTCTTGGCAACATTATAGGCATCTTGTTTTAATCTAATACTATCCTTAATTTAAAAGCAAAATACTGCGAATGCTGGAAATCTGAAATAAAAACAGAACATGCTGGAGAAGCTCAGCAAGTCAGGCAGCATCTGTGGAGAAAGAAACAGAGCTAACGTTTCAGATCGAAGACCTTTCGTCAGAACTGACGACACTGACCAGTTCTGACTTAAGGTCTTCGACTTGAAAGGTTAACTTTGATTCTTCCTCCACTATCCTTAACTTCTTTAGTTAGCTACGGGTGGATCACTTTTCCTGTGGCGTTTTTATTTCTCAATGGAATGTATATTTGTTGAGAATATTGAAATATTTCTTTAAATGATTGCCATTGCTTTTCAACCGTCATTCCCTTTAATTTGCTTTCCCAATCTACCTTAGCCAACTCGCCCCTCTCCTTCAACCATCATCACCAAAAGCAGATGATCTGATCATTCATTCATTCATTGAGCACAAATTGACTGCACTTCAAAAGCAATCTATTGGTTGTAAAGTGATTTGGGATATCCTGAAGATTTGAAAAGTGTTATATAAATGCAAATTCTTTCTTCATTGCCCTTATTTGCATAATATGGGAGGCAGGAAATCTGAAGATCAAAGATGAAAGTTTGTTGCAATTTAAAAATGTAATTTAAAACCTTTACATAGTCCAATGGCTGTAGTCTTTTCATAGGACTCCTGGATCCTAACATTTTCATTCTCAAGAGTTCTTTTCTTTGCAGTCCTTAGAGGGCTTGAGCACCAGGTATCCCAGATCAAACACACTCATTGCATCTGACCCAACGTACAAAGTTCAACTTATTTACATGAACTGACCTTACAAACACAAGTCAGATTTCTCTGCTACTTGCGCACCATATGCATGATGCTTTCTGGTTCTGCAACAGGACCCGATAATCAGTCCCATGGTTAAAAGCAGCAAGCTGTATCCATCACACTGTCTGAAAGGGAACGGCTATTATTGCTAATGCAGTTGCTCTAAGCCACTGACATTCATCAGGTTTCATCAAAGCAACCAGGTCATGCATCTTGGTAGCTTCAGGAAGAAGTACTTTTGGTCAATTATCGATCAGAATTTACTTGTATGAGGCACTGTCAGAATGGACTTCAACTGCAGTACAACAGCAGTTGATGTAAAGCCCCATTTCCCCATTCATTTTGGATCTGCAATGAGGTGATTCCTTTTGCCTCGTTCAGGTCGAGCCCATTGCTAAACTCGCCAGCTGGTGGTCTACTTGACTGCACAGCGCACCCAAGCCCTGCACCCCCTGATATTTTTTGTGCAAGTTTGTGCTTTCTTAGAGGAATTGCACTGGAATCCTCTAGTTCTCAGTGCCATCACTGTAAAATCCTTATTACTTGCACAGATACAGACAAAAAGAACTTCATTCATTTCGTATGTGACATATGAAGTTCTTAAGTTCAAATAGTTCATCTTTATTGTACATAAACATCACATCAATAACAAATCTTTAAATACAAACGCTAAATATCACAAATATATTTTTACAAAACATTTGGACATTTGATGGGGTTTTCGTTACCATTCTTGGCGTTTATAAGTTTTTCTTTTCTTACATTGCACATTTTCAAAACATGAGTTCCAGAAAAAGACTAATGGTGTTAAAAGATATATATGATATTGCAATTCACAAAATAAGTTAGCTGTAAGACATATGGCAGAAAGGCATAATGTTTTGTATATGCTGCAAAAAAATCTCAATGTACAACTTTTAAAATCCGAAATAAAATCATAAAACATTTGGAAAATGTATGACCGGAGAAATAAAAGTCATTCCTGACCCATTATTTATTTTAAAAAGATGTTTGAATTCTATGATTTTATTTGGACATGACCCTTTAGTTGTTTCTGAAAAAAATAATAATGTACAATCTAAAAGGCATTTTAGGATTCATTTGTCATTAAAGGATAACTAGAATCCATCACTTCCTGTCTACAATATAAATCACCATCAGCATTGGTAACAGATTACTTTTTGAATATTTGAATTTCATTCAATTTTGTTCATATAGATTATATAAATAATTATTAATCTGACTTATGGTTGCAATATGATTCCTTGTCCACTACAGAAAGTGATGCAACAAGACTTTCTAACCAGAACTGCGTCATCATCTCCGCAAAAACAAACGTTAGAAGTTGTATTATTCCCATTTTGAAAAAAACTGGTTGAGTTACTTACTGGTCTGTAGTTAGGATAGGGCCATAAAGAAAAAAACAATTACAGATACAGTTGTGGTGCTGACTTGCCATTTTAATTGTGAACAGAAGGCTATTACTTATGTTAGGTGATTAAATTCCATTACCCTTTGAAAATGTTAACAGCTCCCTAAACTGCAAATGGTATAATGTTGTTTTAGCAAGAAAAAAATTCAAAATGTTAAGTCTTTTAATCTGTACAGATCTGTTAGACTGATAAACATTCATCTACTCATTCTCTTACCATTATTATATTGCTTTGCTCTATTTACACTCAGTAGTTCAGAAGTCACTGTAGCACAATCTGATGTATTTTGTGATTTAAAAAAAATCCCTTGCATATGATTTTGTACATTGTGAACATGATTTGAAATAAATTGCAAAAGGAGACCACACGAAAATTTTTTGCAAATGTTTGCAGAACGAAAAGAGCAATTTATGCTTTTATGTCAGTATTTTACCTGGACTTTCATTTATGAACCGTATTAATGGTTATCATTATACAAAAGACACAATGTCATGTCGATATCTGTAGATGGTGACCCTCAGTGAGGCAGACCAGAATTTTACTGTCAGCCGCACCTTCCTGTGGGATGCACGGAGGTCAGTGACCAAGGAGGATTGAAAATGTGTTTGGACACATGAAGAGAGCTCAGCTCTCCATTCACTTATTTTTTAAGCTAGGAAAGAATTGCACAGTTAAAATTCAGCTTTGCACTAAGATGAAGTTAAACTGCTCCCAATTTAGTCACGCTGGCTTCAGTGCACTCAGGAGTCAGATCACTGATCTGCATCCAAACCCACATTGCATTGATGCAAAGTGGCAATGCAACTGCATTCAAACATTGATGATGAACAGGACTACAGCACAGTCTAGAAGTTGCATGAAAACACAGAGAAAGTAGTGAATGATGAGAGAAACTGATCAGGGTTCAATGGCATTTACTTAAACAAAATCACTGTCAGACAGATATGTTTCTTAAAAAAAAATTGAACAGTGGAATCCTATTATCTGAGCTCCAATTATCTACCTTCCCAATTATCTGCTAGAAATTTGTCTGCTAGAACAAAGCCTTGTATCAAACATCGCTTCATTGCACAGCTCACTAACACCGACTCTCTTCTACCTAATCTAAATCAACCTTACAACCCAAGAAATATGAAACTTAATCTATGTTATTTGTATTGTACTTGTCTTTATTCTGATGTCTAAAATACTGTTGGATGATGTCTGTGTAAAATTTGGGGCTCTTGATTATCTGCCAATTTATATTCCCCTTCAATATGATGGATAACAAAGTTTCCACTATACTATGGTTCCTAAACTCGATGCACCTGAAACTATTGAAAAATAACTGACACTTAAGGCAATGGAATTCATGTTAATTAAACATATTTCAGAGACCCTCAAACTAGATAAATTTGCAATGTATTCACAACATACAATTATTTGTTTCTTTTATATATTGTCACTTAAAGAAAGGATTTACATTTATTTAGTGCTTGATCATCTGTCAGAATCATCCCAAAGCACTTCACATACAATGAAGTACAGTCCTTATTGTTATTCAGACAAGCATGGCAGCCATTTTGCACACAGCGAGGTCCCACTCACAGCAAATCTGTTTTTGGTGGTGTTGGCTGAGGGACGATTGTTGATCATGACACCAGGAGGACTCTTTCACCTTCTTCATTAGTGTCGTGGGATCTTTACTGGTGACTGATCTGGTAGACTGGGCCTTTGTTTAATGTCTCGTTCAAAGAACAACTCTGAAAATACGGCACTCCCTCAGTACTGCACTGAAGTGCCAGCCTAGGTTTTATCCTTACATCCTGGAGTGGGGTTGAGCCTACAACCTTCTGCCTCAGAGGCAAGGGCACTACCAACTGAGCAAAGTTGACACTCAAACATCAACATTTTATATTTTGTGCTGGTAAACGTACTGACATCCATTTTTATTTCATTACACTGAGGAAATAGCAACGCCAATAGCCTTTTTGGATTTAACATATTACAGGTATTATATTTAGTTCTATTTGAAATGACAAGTTACTCACTCCCCCCCCCCCCCCCCCCCACTCAATTTTGCTCTCCTCCTCTCCTGACTTTGTTAGGGTACAGTTCCACAGTTTTTCAGGGTTCAGTGATCCACACAAACAGACTCATTGCACATAGCATCACTACAGGAATCGCTTAACTTTATTTACAAGGAAAACTAATCAATTACAGAGACAGGTAACACAGACCACAGAGACACAGATTCATATAGATTGATCCATTGGAGTGGTCACCCTCTGGTACCTTAGCTAAGTGGTCAGTATTCACCATTGAGATGATGGTGAGTTTCAATAAGCTACCCCACTGTGGATGTCACAGATGAACCTGATCCTGTCCTCACCGAGGAACCAGACACAGACTTCCAGCAGATTGGAAAGGGGAACCCTGGATGATTATTCTCATCACGAACCCAGGGGTTCTTTTACTGCTGCTTTGACTGAGATCAGTTAACTCAACACAGGCAGAGGATCAAACCTGGAACCTTCCTGGCCTGTACGGGTTCAGAGGCAGAGACTTTAATTCTGCCATTGAAATAGGAGAATCACCTGTTCTTGAAGATAACTGTACATTACCTGAACAGTATATGGAATACTCTGTTTCTTACCTGGCTCCTAGAATTGTACTTATAGAACCAGAAAATTTTGATTCCTGTATAGCTTTTATCTATCAATATATTTGCATCAAGCATGCAGAGACTTGGGTACACAGAGTACTTTCCACTAAGATGACATTTTAAATTAACCATGCAAGAGTCATGTAATCATACATAAATTTAACAAAATAAACTTCATTTTTGTGCATTATGATTTGGCACCATTTCACTGTCAGAATTAGGTATTAGTAAGTTGTTTTTTCTTTTGGCTCAGTGTATGTGTTTATAAGTCTGATTTGTTCTGGCAGTGGTAGATTTATCTTATTAAGTAGCTCTTTTTGAAAAATGTGTTTGTTATTGGCTGATACAGCATTTCTTTCCAAACATTGTCATGCATCACATATACACCAACAGAACAATACTGTTATTATAATTATATAATTTACTGGTATAATCCAAAGTGAATATGGTTCTCTCACAAAATTTGTAAAACTTATTGGAACAAAATATTGCTGCTGCAAATTCTGCTTTGTATATAATGGTAGTGAACCTGTAAAATTAAACTTGTAAAAGCAAAGACACATTATTTGTAAAATGAAGGCTTTCTTAAAAACGAATGTTCTCCCTTTTTAGATTTCTCTCTAACATGAACTATTGTCTGTTCAAGAAGAAACAACACTACCCTTCTAGCTCTCTGCTACTGGGAAGCACATGAGAGCAGAATTAGATAGCTTGTCCTTTGATTTTCCTTCCCTCTCTATAGGAAAAGTTAATAGTCTCCACTTCATTCCTTCCCCTGACAATTTGGCTGAAATTGACATCACTGTAGTCAACTTTTTTTACATATCCAAACACTTTGAAAATAAAACACATGCAACATAAATATAATTTAACTAATGTTATTGGAGGGCATCTAAGGATGAGCAATAAAATGTGGCCTTGCCCACATTGCCCAAGAAGAAATAAAAAAGTTAGAAGTTGCATGTAGTGAAGTTTCTGAACTCTAGGTATTTTTATAAAGTCTTCTCCAGAGTAAAGGTCAATTTTACTCACAATGGAGTGTAGACCAAGAAACAAGTTAGAAGGAATCTCCTGTGTGTTAGCCATACTAAAATCACATGGTCCTTAAATATATATAATTTGTAGATGAGACATTTCACCAGTGGATTATGGAATGATCCTTATTGGCATTTGGTAGCATAGGCCAAGTGGACCAATTGCTGTTTATTCCGCTAAAGCAAGATTCCGAAATCAATATTATATCTTAAGCAATTTGTGTTGCCTGTTTCAGAGAGCTCTTGGAAATCTCTGTCTGCATGGTTGACATGGCAATAGCTTCATAGTCCTCCTCTCTGGAGCTACATTTGCAGTAATGGAGAAATGAACACAAGTCCCTCTGAAAGTTTTTATTGAGGAATCCATAAAAGATGGGGTTTGTACAGGTTGACAGCATCGCTGTCAGATGACATATGGAAAAAACCAGATTGTGATGGCAATTATTGATGACCTCGTAGTTCCAATCAAAAACAGCATTGAAGATGTTGAGGGGTAACCAGCAGACTGCAAATGCCACCACAATGGAGATTAGCATAATGTTGATTCTTCTGTTCTCATCTGCCCTGTATTTATTCTCTCTTATCTTGTCCATCATGTTGTTTCTCCTCCTTAGGCGTATATATATCTTTTGAAGACAAAACATGAATAATTTTTTTCAGCCAACATTTAGACATTCAAACTTGAGCTCATTTATATTACAATTGTAGGCAATATTCTTTTCTAGAGATCAGCTATTATTTTGTGCTAAACTTACAGCAATCACATGGCTCCCTGATCATTCAGCTGGTTAAAGGACTTTAAACTAAGCCATACAGACTAGGAAAGTCCCAGCTTCAATCCCCAGTCTCTGCTGAGTTGGCTGACCCCTGCCAGGGTGGCAGTTGGAGTGGTACAAATGGCTTCAGTGCCCTGGCTTATGGAGGGAAAAATCAGCCACAGTTCCTGCTCCTGGTTGCTATCCAGCAACCTTTACTGAAAGTCCTTGTGTTGGGAGAAGACAGGATCAGGCTCAGCTGTGATGGCCTTGTGTTTGAACAGCCTGAGTAGGGTCATTGTCTAGGCCCACTCACGAAGAATGGTCACATAGGCGAGGTGTCAAAGAATACCTGGTACCACTGGAACCATACCCACCAAGGAGTCAAGCCCTGCAGGAGGGACATAGAGGAGATGAGATAACTGGCAGTAAAAAAAAACAGACAAGAACTTACAATATTCACAATTGCTACTCTTTCAGGGAATGAAATTACACAATGGGATGTTAACCATCAAATGCTTAACACATTTCTCTAAAATGCATCTCTAATTTTAGCAGAGTTGTTAGCATTAACTTATTTTAAAAGAAATGGGCTCAAATAATGGAGATGAATTTCAGCCTTTCGTCTGCCATTGCACAATTTCAGTGTGAACATCAACATCCATCAATGACACACAGCATAGAAATTATCAGCAAAATAGAAATCCAGCACTGAGTAAAACCATCGCAGGACTGAGTAAAACCATCCCAGGATTGAGTAAAACAAACCCAGGATTGAGTAAAACAAACCCAGGATTGAGTAAAACAAACCCAGGACTGAGTAAAACAAACCCAGGGCTGAGTAAAACAAACCCAGGACTGAGTAAAACAAACCCAGGACTGAGTAAAACCATCCCAGGACTGAGTAAAACAAACAGGATTGAGTAAAACAAACCTAGGACTGATTAAAACCATCCCAGGACTGAGTAAAACCATCCCAGGACTGAGTAAAACAAACCCAGGACTGAGTAAAACAAACCCAGGACTGATTAAAACCATCCCAGGACTGAGTAAAACCATCCTAGGACTGAGTAAAACAAACCCAGGACTGAGTAAAACCATCCCAGGACTGAGTAAAACCATCCCAGGACTGAGTAAAACAAACCCAGGACTGAGTAAAACAAACCCAGGATTGAGTAAAACAAACACAGGACTGAGTAAAACAAACCCAGGACTGAGGAAAACAAACCCAGGATTGAGTAAAACAAACCTAGGACTGATTAAAACCATCCCAGGACTGAGTAAAACCATCCCAGGACTGAGTAAAACCATCCCAGGACTGAGTAAAACAAACCCAGGACTGAGTAAAACAAACCCAGGACTGATTAAAATCATCCCAGGACTGAGTAAAACCATCCTAGGACTGAGTAAAACAAACCCAGGACTGAGTAAAACCATCCCAGGACTGAGTAAAACCATCCCAGGACTGAGTAAAACCATCCCAGGACTGAGTAAAACAAACCCAGGACTGAGTAAAACAAACACAGGACTGAGTAAAACCATAACAGGATTGAGTAAAACCATTCCAGGACTGAGTAAAATCATCCCAGGACTGAGTAAAACAAACCCAGGACTGAGTAAAACCATCCCAGGACTGAGGAAAACAAACCCAAGACTGAGGAAAACAAACCCAGGACTGACTAAAACCATCCCAGGACTGAGGAAAACAAACCCAGGACTGAGGAAAACAAACCCAGGACTGAGGAAAAACATCCCAGGACTGAGGAAAAACATCCCAGGACTGAGGAAAAACATCCCAGGACTGAGGAAAACAAACCCAGGACTGAGGAAAACCATCCCAGGACTGAGTAAAACAAACCCAGGACTGAGGAAAACAAACCCAGGACTGAGTAAAACCATCCCAGGACTGAGGAAAACAAACCCAGGACTGAGGAAAACAAACCCAGGACTGAGTAAAACCATCCCAGGACTGAGTAAAACCATCCCAGGACTGAGTAAAACCATCCCTGGACTGAGTAAAACAAACCCAGGACTGAGGAAAACAAACCCAGGACTGAGTAAAACAAACCCAGGACTGAGTAAAACCATCCCAGGACTGAGTAAAACAAACCCAGGACTGAGAAAAATCATCCCAGGACTGAGAAAAACCATCCCAGGATTGACTAAAACCATCCCAGGACTGAGTAAAACAAACCCAGGACAGAGTAAAACAAACCCAGGACTGAGTAAAACCATCCCAGGACTGAGTAAAACCATCCCAGGACTGAGTAAAACCATCCCAGGACTGAGTAAAACAAACCCAGGACTGATTAAAACCATCCCAGGACTGACTAAAACAAACCCAGGACTGAGTAAAACCATCCCAGGACTGAGTAAAACAAACCCAGGACTGAGTAAAACCATCCCGGGACTGAGTAAAACAAACCCAGGACTGAGTAAAACCGTCCCAGGACTGAGTAAAACAAACCCAGGACTGAGTAAAACCACCCCGGGACTGAGTAAAACAAACCCAGGACTGAGTAAAACAAACCCAGGACTGAGTATAACCATCCCAGGACTGAGTAAAACCATCCCAGGACTGAGTAAAACCATCCCAGGACTGAGTAAAACAAACCCAGGACTGAGTAAAACCATCCCAGGACTGAGTAAAACAAACCCAGAACTGAGTAAAACCATCCCAGGACTAAGTAAAACCATTCCAGGACTGAGTAAAACAAACCCAGGATTGAGTAAAACCATCGCAGGACTGAGTAAAACCATCCCAGGACTGAGGAAAACAAACCCAGGACTGATTAAAACCATCCCAGGACTGAGTAAAAGAAACCCAGGACTGAGTAAAACAAACCCAGGATTGAGTAAAACCATCCCAGGACTGAGTAAAACAAACCCAGGACTGAGTAAAACAAACCCAGGATTGTGTAAAACAAACCCAGGACTGAGTAAAACAAACCCAGGATTGTGTGAAACCATCCCAGGCAGTTCATCGTATCTAAGTTATTAAGTCATGTCTGGCAATTCAACCAATCAGACTGCATTACCAGAGACTGCTGTCTCTTGAACCAAATCGTGTCCCAGAACTTTGACCAATCAGTTCCCAGTTAAGCAGCACCATCGGGTTCAGGCTCATTTCAATCCATGAGCAACACTACAGGAGATCAACCAGTAGATTCTATTTTTTTTAAAACAAATACCTTGGAGTGATTTCAAGGCTGCAATCTCAGATTCAGGTGACAGTTAAAACAATTTAAATTCTCACTGTTTACCTTATTATTTAAATCACTTGATCAGATTTCTGCCTTAGATCAGATTTCTGCCTTAGAAACACCCCCACGTATCCTATTATTCTATATATTTTAAAGAGTAAATTATATAAAAAGATACAATGTATAAATCAATTGACATTAGTAACCAGTAATTAAATTGGTAGAAAGACTTGAACCCTTCTCCCTCCTGTGTATGTCTCCACCTATTTTTTTATTACTTAAAATTAGATTTTTCTCTTCTCCCTTTCTATGTCCTTTCTCTAAGGGATATGAATTCCTCTGATCTCTATATGTAGCAACATTATAATTGTATTCATCAAGTTTATCTCTTCAGTGTTTCTAATGAAACCATAAATATGACCTTTTAGGGTGTGTTTATGATTTCACTAGAAATGAAGAACAGAAGAAACCTTCACAAGCACATTTATGAATTTGCTAACGATGAGCAGTGGAATTCTTATCTCATTCTTTCTTCCCCATGTCTGCACGTTCGGTTGTTTTCTCTTTCTTTATCTTGCTATATCTGACTTACTTCTTTCTCTCTCTTCTACCTTTACTTGCTGAAGGATGTTAGTACTGGGTAACGGAACACTTGTCATATTGCAGGCAATTAGTGTCAGCATCAAGCAGTCAGGGACAGCGGGAGCTGGGCACAAAATAAAACCCAAATTCATTTTGCATAAGATCTCTGGAGACTGTCATAACCTCTGACTGGATTGAATTTGAAACTGGTTTTAGGACAGTGTGCTATCCCACTGCAACACCCAGTTCCCCCGATCTCCCTTTTCATGGCTGTCATTTCTCTTTCAGTTTCCTTCTGTTCCCTTTTTCTTCTCATGCTTGCTCTCCTCCTCCCTCTTCAATGCAGCCAGACTTGAGAACACTAATCAATTGTCAAGGGATCCGGTGATTTGGCAACATTCTATTTCTCAACAGCCAATTTTCAACTGCCCTTCTCTACCCTCCACACCACTTACATAAGTCACAGTCTCAAATTTAAATGTACTTAAAGATGCTACTTATACATTGAGATTTAGATAATGATTTCTTTTAACTCAGTGGATTATAATAGCATATTTTGGAAACATTACAAAAAATATCAATATTTTTCTTATTCACTTTACTCAAAATATCTTGTTCACTTAACATTACTTAATTCCTGCTACAAGTTCCCATGAGGCATAGTTTTGTCATCGCTAAGCAATCTGAAATAGTACATGCTGATCTTAATTGTTGAAACCCATGCTACAGCTAGACTAAAAAAAACAAAGTGCAGTCTCCACATTAGCTTTCATTTTCAGTCAGTGCAACAGATGAAGACAGACAGAGAGTTTAACTGCAGCCAGGAATAAATCGTTTATTTAACAATTTATTGGAGAATTGAGAGTCACCTCACCTCCACCACCAAGGACATTGATATTGTTACCGATTATACTTTGAATTGTGCTACTTTCCTTTATTTAAATGCATTCCAATAAACAATGACAAATAGGGATGTAATTATTTCTGAAATGTTCATCTTCACTGAGAACTTTGTGGCTCTGGTTGAATAACAACGAGGAGATGAAAATGAAAGTGAAAAATTATCACAACAATTACCATTAAAATGCGTGAGAATACTAATGAAATGTATAATTGAAAGCTGATGGTATTTGATGTGCTCCATATTATCTATTTTGCGCAGTGCTGCTCCTAGTCCAAACTAGGGGTAAGTTGACCAGTTGCTAAAAGTGAAAACACTTCAAAACTTGTTTCACCTGTTCGTTGGGTGAAAAAATTGAGGTTACAGGAATGAATTCCAGGTCGTAAACTCTTGGGCGCGATCTCCCCCGGAAATGTGCCAGCTGCCAAATTGGAAGCAGGTAACTTCCAGGTGTGCCGGGGGCCTGCTTGAAACAGACATTAGGTGCAAATTGGGGTCCTAGTGCTGGTTGTAGGACCCCAATTGCGCCATGCTTGCTCCACCCAGTTGTTTCGGATCTTCAGCGGTCTGAACAGTAGTCCTTAAAAAGACCACTGGAGGCCGCCCACAAAAGGCAGGACATTTTTTTTATTGTTTAATTTTTGTGGAGCCAGGAGCAGCAGGCGTTCTCCTCCTGGCTGCACAGAAATACTGCCGGCCGCTGCCGGCCTGAGCTCCCCACCCTATAGAACCTATTTGGTTAGAATTAAGGAAAAATAGAGGAGCTAATACGTTACTAGGTGTATACTATAGGCCACCAAATAGTGGGAAGGAGATAAAGGAGAACATTTGCAGGCAATTACAGAAAGATGCAGGAACTATGGAGTAGTGATAATTGGGGACTTCAATTATCCCAATATAGATTGGGACAGGAACAGTGTAAAGGGCAAGGAGGGAGGAATTCCTGAAATGTGTCCAAGAGAAATTTCTGGAAGTGTGTTTTCAGCCCAAACATGAAGGAAACAATGCTGGATCTAGTTCTGGGGAATGAAGTGGGGCAGGTGGAGCATGTTTCAGTGGGGGGAGCATTTGGGGAACAGTGATCATAATATCATTAGGTTTAGAATAGTTTTGGAAAAGGAAAAGGAACAATCAAATGTGAAAATGCTTAACTGGAGGAGGGCAAATTTCAGTGAGTTAAAAAGGGATTTGCACAGGTGGATTGGAATCAAAAATTGGTAGGCAAAACAGTAATTGAACAATGGAAGGTCTTCAAGGAGGAGTTGGTTTGGGTTACACGTCCCTACAAAGGGGAAAGAAATGGCATCCAAAGCTGGGGCTCGCTGGATGACTGAAGATATAGGGATTAAAATGGAACAGAAAAAGGAGGCTTATGATAAATGTAAGGTTCATAATACAGTAGAGAACCAAGCTGAATACAGAAAGTACAGAGGAGATCTAATAAAGGGAATAAGAGGGGCAAAGGGAGAGTATGAGAATAGATTAGCGGCTAACATAAAAGGGAACACAAAAGACTTTTTTTTATTCGTTCATGGGTCATGAACGTCACTGGCAAGACCAGCATTTATTGCCCATCCCTTGAGAAGGTGGTGGTGAGCCGCATTCTTGAATCGCTGCAGTCCATGTGGTGAAGGTTCTCCCACAGTGCTGTTAGGTAGGGAGTTCCAGGATTTTAACCCAGCAACGATGAAGGAACGGCTATATATTTCCAAGTTGGGATGGTGTGTGACTTGGAAGGGAACGTGCGGGTGGTGTTGTTCCCATGTGCCTGCTGCCCTTGTCCTTCTAGGTGGTAGAGGTCGCGGGTTTGGGAGGTGCTGTTGAAGAAGCCTTGGCAAGTTGCTGCAATGCGCCGGTGGTGAAGGGAGTGAATGTTTAGGGTGGTGGATGGGGTACCAATCAAGTGGGCTGCTTTGTCCTGGATGGTGTCGAGCTTCTTGACTGTTGTTGGAGCTGCATTCATCCAGGCAAGTGGAGGATATTCCATCACACTCCCGACTTGTGCCCTATAGATGGTGGAAAGGCTTTGGGGAGTCAGGAGGTGCGTCACTCGCCACAGAATACCCAGCCTCTGACCTGCTCTTGTAGCCACAGTATTTATGTAGCTAGTCCAGTTAAGCTTCTTTTCAATGGTGACCCCCAGGATGTTGATGGTGGGGGATTCGGCGATGGTAATGCCGTTGAATGTCAAGGGGAGGTGGTTAGACTCTTTCTTGGAGATGGTCATTGCCTGGCACTTGTCTGGCGCGAATGTTACTTACCACTTATCAGCCCAAGCATGGATGTTGTCCAGGTCTTGCTGCATGTGGGCGTGGACTGCTTCATTATCTGAGGGGCTGCGAATGGAATTGAACACTGTGCAATCATCAGCGAACATCCCCATTTCTGACCTCATGATGGAGGGAAGATCATTGATGAAACAGCTGAAGATGTTTGGGCCTAGGACACTGCCCTGAGGAACTCCTGCAACAATGTCCTGGGGCTGAGATGATTGGCCTCCAAGAACCACTACCATCTTCCTTTGTGCTAGGTATGACTCTAGCCACTGGAGAGTTTTCTCCCTAATTCCCAATGACTTCAATTTTACTAGGGCTCCTTATAAACATATAAATGGTAAAAGTGTAGTCAAAGGAAGGGTGGGACCGATTAGGGACAAAATAGATCTTCTTGTGGAGGCAGAGGACATGGCTGAGGTACTAAATGAATACTTCGCATCCGTCTTCACTAAAGAGTGACATTAGATAGAGTAAAAATAAAGGAGGTACTTAAAAGATTGGCGATACTCAAAGTAGAAAAATCACCCAATCCAGATGGGAAGAAAGGGTGGAAATTGCAGAGGCTCTGGCCACAATCTTCCAATCCTCCGTAGATATGGGGATGGTGCCGGAGGACTGGAGGATTGCAAACATTACACCCCTGTTCAAAAAAGGGGAGAGGGTTAAACCTGGCAATTGCAGGCCTGTCAGCCTAACGTTGGTGGTGGGGAAACTTGAAGAGACAATAATCCAGGACAAAATAAATTGCCACTTGGAAATGTATGGGCTAATAAATGAAAGTCAGCATTGGATTTGTTAAAGGAAAATCATGTTTAACAAAAGGGTAACTAGGGAGAGAGTAGGGCCTCTTAAGGATCAACAAGGTCATCTATGTGCGGAACCACAAGAGATGGGTGAGATCCTGAATGAATATTTCACATCGGTATTTACGGTTGAGAAAGGCATGGATGTTAGGGAACTTGGGGAAATAAATAGTGATGTCTTGAGGAGTGTACATATTACAGAGAGGGAGGTGCTGGAAGTCTTAACGCGCATCAAGGTAGATAAATCTCCGGGACCTGATGAAATGTATCCCAGGACGTTATGGGAGGTTAGGGAGGAAATTGCGGGTCCCCTAGCAGAGATATTTGAATCATCCACCGCTACAGGTGAGGTGCCTGAAGATTGGAGGGTAGCAAATGTTGTGCCTTTGTTTAAGAAGGGCGGCAAGGAAAAGCCTGGGAATTACAGACCAGTGAGCCTGACATCTGTAGTGGGTAAGTTGTTAGAGGGTATTCTGAGGGACAGGATCTACAGGCATTTGGAGAGGCAGGGACTAATTAGGAACAGTCAGCATGGTTTTGTGAGAGGAAAATCATGTCTCACGAATTTGATTGAGTTTTTTGAAGGGGTAACCAAGAAGATAGATGAGGGCTGTGCAGTAGACGTGGTCTACATGGACTTCAGCAAAGCATTTGACAAGGTACCGCATGGTAGGTTGTTACATAAGGTTAAATCTCATGGGATCCAAGGTGAGGTAGCCAATTGGATACAAAATTGGCTTGACGACAGAAGACAGAGGGTGGTTGTAGAGGGTTGTTTTTCAAACTGGATGCCTGTGTCCAGCGGTGTGCCTCAGGGATCGGTGCTGGGTCCGCTGTTATTTGTTATTTATATCAATGATTTGGATGAGAATTTAGGAGGCATGGTTAGTAAGTTTGCAGATGACACCAAGATTGGTGGCATTGTGGACAGTGAAGAAGGTTATCTGGGATTGCAACGGGATCTTGATAAATTGGGCCAGTGGGCCGATGAATGGCAGATGGAGTTTAATTTAGATAAATGTGAGGTGATGCATTTTGGTAGATCGAATCGGGCCAGGACCTACTCCGTTAATGGTAGGGCGTTGGGGAGAGTTATAGAACAAAGAGATCTGGGAGTACAGATTCATAGCTCCTTGAAAGTGGAGTCACAGGTGGATAGGGTGGTGAAGAAGGCATTCGGCATGCTTGGTTTCATTGGTCAGAACATTGAATGCAGGAGTTGGGATGTCTTGTTGAAGTTGTACAGGGCATTGGTGAGGCCACACTTGGAGTACTGTGTACAGTTCTGGTCACCCTATTATAGAAAGGATATTATTAAACTAGAAAGAGTGCAGAAAAGATTTACTAGGATGCTACCGGGACTTGATGGTTTGACTTACAGGGAGAGGTTAGACAGACTGGGACTTTTTTCCCTGGAGAGCAGGAGGTTAAGGGGTGATCTTATCGAAGTCTATAAAATAATGAGGGGCATAGATAAGGTCGATAGTCAAAATCTTTTCCCAAAGGTAGGGGAGTCTATAACGAGGGGGCATAGATTTAAGGTGAGAGGGGAGAGATACAAAAGGGTCCAGAGGGGCAATTTTTTCACTCAAAGGGTGGTGAGTGTCTGGAACGAGCTGCCAGAGGCAGTAGTAGAGGCGGGTACAATTTTGTCTTTTAAAAAGCATTTGGACAGTTACATGGGTAAGATGGGTATGGAGGGATATGGGCCAAGTGCAGGCAATTGGGACTAGCTTAGTGGTATAAACTGGGCGACATGGACATGTTGGGCCGAAGGGCCTGTTTCCATGTTGTAACTTCTATGATTCTATGATTCTATGATTGAGTTCTTTGATGAAGTAACGGAGAGGATTGATGATGGTAGTGCGGTTGATGTTGTGTATGTGGACTTTCAAAAGGCACTTGATAAAGTACCACATAATAGACTTGTTCACAAAATTAAAGCCCATGGGATTAAAGGGACAGTGGCAGCATGGATACAAAGTTGGCTAGGGGACAGAAAGCAGAGATTAGTGTGAACGGTTGTTTTTCAGACTGGAGGGAAGTATACAGTGGTGTTCCTCAGGGGTCAGTATTAGGACTACTGCTCTTTTTGATATATATTAATGACCTGGATTTGGGTACAGAGGGTAGAATTTCAAAGTTTGCAGATGACATGAAACTTGGAAATGTAGTAAACAATGTGAAGATAGTAACAGACTTCAGGAGGACATAGACAGATTGGGAAATGGGCAGACACATGGCAGATGGAATTTAACGCAGAGAAGTTTAAAGTGATACATTTTGGTAGGAAGAATATAAACTAAATGGTGCAATTTTAAAGGGGGTGCAGGAACAGAGAGACCTGGGGGTGCACATACAAAAATCTTTGAAGGTGGCAGGCCAAGTTGAGAAGGCTTTTTAAAAAAAGCATATGGGATCCTGGCCCTCTCCAGTCTCTTCACATAGTTGAAGTCCCTCATCCCTGGTACTAAAGTGTGGTGCCCAAAATTGAACACAATACTCCAGCTGAAGCCTAACCAAAGGCTTATAAAGGTTTAGCAAAACTTTCTTGCTTTTGTACTCCATGCCTCTATTAACAAAGCCCAGGATCCAAAAGAGCAGTGGTCCTAATACTGACCCCTGGGGAATACCGCTGTATACTTCCCTCCAATCTGATAAACTATTGTTCACCACTACTGTCTGCTTTCTGTCCCTTAGCCAATGTTGTAGCAATGCTGCCACTGTCCCTTTAATCCCATGGGCTATAATTTTGCAAACAAATGGTACTTTATCAAATGAAAAGTTTATGTACATATTAACTGCACCATCCTCATCAACCCTCTCTGTTATTTCATCATTGAACTCAATCAAGTTAGTCAAACACGATTTTTCTTTAACAAATCCGTGTTGACTTGGATTTAATAGCCCATACTTTTCCAAGTGCCGATTAATTTTGGCCCGGATTATTATCTCTAAAAGTCTCCCCACCACCGATGTTAGGCTGAGTGGCCTGTAATTGCTGGGTTTATCCCTCTCCCCTTTTTTGAACAGGGGTGTAATATTTCCAATCCTCCAGTCCTCCAACACCGTTCCCATATCTAAGGAGGATTGGAAGGTTGTGGCCAGAGCCTCTGCAATTTCCACCCTTACTTCCCTCAGTAAACTAAGATGTATCCCATCTGGATCGGGTGATTTTTCTACTTTGAGTACTGCCAATCTTTTAAGTACCTCCTCTTTATTTTTACCCTATCCAATATCACTCTTTAGTGAAGACGGATGCAAACTATTAATTTAGTACCTCAGCCATGTCCTCTGCAATTTCCACTCTTACTTCCCTCCGTAACCTAGGATGCATTCCATCTGGACCGGATGACTTTTCTACATTGAGTGCTGCCAATCTTTTAAGTACCTCCTCTTTATCTATTTTTATCCTATCCAATATTGTTGCCTCCTCCTTTACTGCTAGAATGGCAGCATCCTCTTCTCCAGTGAAGACAGATGTGAAGTATTCATTTAGTACCTCAGCCAGACCCACTGCCTCCACAAGAAGATCTTTTTTGTCCCTAATTGGCCCCACCCTTCCTTTGACTACCCTTTTACTATTTATATGTTTATAAAAGATTTTTGGTTCCCTTTTATGTTAGCTGCTAATCTATTCTCATATTCTCCCTTTGCCCCTCTTATTCCCTTTTTTAGATCTCCTCTGTACTTTCTTTATTCAGCCTTACTCTCTACTGTATTATGATCCTCACATTCATCATAACCCTCTTTTTTTTCTGTTTCATTTTAATCTTATGACGGTTTTTTGGAAATCATGTGAAGCCAATGAAGGTGAATTAGCATGAACATGTATACCAGATGTTCTCAATGTAAACCGTGCAATCGCCAGTATCCAGTAATGTCAAGTTTGCATGTCCACTATAATTATTTTAGTAATGGTTAAATAATGAAATCTTCAGTTTAAAAAAATCCATCAAAGCTCAGCCTATTTAAAATTCTTGATTAGATACTGCCAACTCTTGGTAACGGCTTACTCTGTTCTGGTCGCACTCATAATACCCGCCACTCTCTTCAAAGATTAATGATGCTCCTTTAAAATTTGACCATTATTTTCAAACTGCATTGGGGTTCCACGGTACTGGAATACATTGATCGGTCCGAGAATCAAGAGTTTGAAATGCAAACACACAAAATCCAAAACCAAACCGACTTTGATCACATGCAAACTAACCAGATCATCACAGAATGTAAAGACTTCTTCCCACTTACTTTAAAGTAGCAGACGAATATAAAGCAGAGGGGCGCGAAGTACTGCATTACCAGGAGACATGTGGTATAGGCCAGCCTTTGGTTTTCCGATGGCCATTGATCGAAACACAAGTACTTTCCAGCAAATTCCTTTGAGTATTTAGGGTCGTATTGGAAGTGCTCATCGGTCAGAACATGGAAAAGTGGGAAAGGCAGAGATGTGAGCAGTGCTAGTGCCCACATGATGGCAATGCTTAGGTAGGCATGCTTGTTATTGGGTCTCCAGCCTCGGGGGTTGATTATCAACTGGTGGCGCTCGATGGCAATCAACACCAAAGAGAAGATGGAGACCGTGATGGAGATACACTGGATCATGGAGTTTAGTTTACACATGGCCTCACCAAAGATCCAATGATCCATAAAAGTGTAGACAAATGTGAAGGGCAGGCACATGACACTGATGAGTAGATCGGACACTGACAGGTTGACAATCAGAATGTTCGTAACGTTGTGCATTTCTTTCTGTTTCATGATGATAGTGATCAATAACAGATTACCAGAGACTCCGAGGATGACGACGGCACTGTAAACCAGTGCTAGTGTAAAAATCACGACAGTCGGAGAATGACACTTGTCATCATTGTCCACGGTAAAATTTCTCTCAGAAGAGTTAAAGGGAATGGAAAGATTTCCAGCATAAACGAAAGCAATCCCATCCATTCTGTCTCCAGACAGTTTTTTCACAGTGCCAGTTGTTGCAGGATCAGCGATAATTAGTTCACTCCCCTTTGCAGGATAAAATGTTTTGACTAAATAGTCTTCTGGAAAAAGAGTGTTTTCACATTTCACCTTACATCTGGTCAGACTATAGATTCAGTATTAATCACCGCTCCATGTTTTTTTATATAGGAATCTTCCTATAATTGAAAAGAAATGTTACCACGATTACAATGAGTAAAAAATTCACAAATAATACAAGCTGTGCATAAAAACTATTGCAATCTAACCACCTGAGATTACACTGAGAAAATCCAGTCATTGGGTCATTTAATTGCTTATCAGAATCTAATAGTAACCAAATAGATGGGACTAAAATCTATGCAGCACATTTTTGGTTCTGAACAAAACTGGTCTGATATTTCAATCAGATAACCTGATTTTCATACTCCTGGTACCTGGGTTTAGAGGTTAATTGATAACAAAAGTTTTGTAAACTGGGATTCTGGGAAAATGTTGACAAAAGATACTTGTGAATATGTCTCTTGAAATTGCTAGCTATTATATGCATCTGTGGGCTTGGTTTATACAGAGGATATGCAAGAGTATCTCCCTACCGCCTGTGACATGATTGATCACACCATCCTCTTTCAATGCCTCTCCTCCACTGGGACTGCCCTTCTTGATTCCACTTTTACCTATCCAATCAGAGCCAAAGTATCTCCAGCAATGGCTTCTCTTCATGACCCCACACCATTACCTCTGGAGTCCCCCGAGGATCTATCCATGGCCCCTTTCTCTTCCTCATTTAAACGGTGACCTTTGGCGACATCTTCCAAAGACATAGGGCCCGATATTACCATGGCGGTGGGTTCGCGGCGGGGGGTAGATTGGGCGCGTGGGTAACGTGCCCGGTGAAATCAGTCTGCCCCGCATGCAATCGCAGGCTAATTGGAGCCACTTACCTGTTCTTCGGGTTCCCCGCTGCTAAGCTGCGCGGTGGGCGGACTGCGCATGCGCAGTAAGATCTGTCAGCGGGAGGAGCTCTATTTAAAGGGGCAGTCCTCCACTGACTGATGCTGCAAGAAATAGGAAAAATTACAGCATGGAGCAGCCCAGGGGGAAGGCTGCTCCCAGGTTAATGATGCCTCACTCCAGCTCTTATTGGATGGGGTGAGGAGGAGGGGGAGGACAGAGATCTTCTCCCCGGCGGGCGGGAGGAAGCGGCCTGCCTCTGCCACCAAGAAGGCCTGGCTTGAGGTGGCAGAGGAGGTCACCTGCACCACCAACATATCGCCCACCTGCATACAGTGCAGGAGGCGCTGCAATGACCTAAGTAGGTCAGCCAAAGTGAGTACACTTACTCATTCCCCTACACTCCGTCTGCCACATCACCGCCCCCACCCCACATCTTCTTCTGCACAGCCAACACTACTCTATCACATCGCTCCTCACACCCACCCAAAGCTCATCCTCATCTTACCTGCACTTACTCACCTCGCCAGTACTCATCCCGCCACTACCACTCAACCCAATCCTCATACAATCTCATGGATCTATCTCATACTCAACCTCTCATGCATCTCTTTCACAGTCAGCCTCACTCAACCTGCCACTACCTGTGCTGCAGCCAAAGGGCATGCATCACATATGTGCAGTAGGCAGCGGAAGGCAAACGTGTCGTGAGCATGAAGGGGATGCACAAGGGTGTTTGAGGGTTTGTCATGGGTTTTACTTATATTTAATTTCTGATCAACTCATATTACATATATTGGCACCACTACTGCCACGTCTTTGCGAATCTTGTCTGATTTGTGCAATAATGCCCTTTCCTGAGGATCACTATGAAGACCCACAACTGATGCCACACATTGTGTCACTGCAGAGTGGGTGTAGGTGTATTTGCAAGGCTCTTTTGTGCAGACGACTGAGAGACGTCAGCGATGTCCCCGGTGGCACCCTGGAAGGATGCGGAGGAGAAGTTGTTGAGGGTAGTGGTGACTTTGACAGTGACAGGTAAGAAGATGGTGCTCGGGCCAACCGGGAGCAGCTCGGCATGAAGGAGGCTGCAGATGTCCACGACTACATGTCGAGTGACTCTGAGCCTCCGTGTGCACTGCTGGTCAGAGAGGTCCAGGAAGCTGAGCCTCGGTCTGTGGACTCTGTGGCGAGGGTAGTGCCTTCTGCGACGTATCTCTCTCTGCGGTTGCCCTCCCTCCTGCTGTGCAGGTGGATGTGTCACAGCACTGTGTTGTGGAGCTTTACGTGTTAGAGGTGGACGGCGTGGCCGGCGAGGCTGGTGATGCTGTTTGTCCTCCAAGGAGGTCATGACTGCAGCTACGGAGGCCCCCATCCGGTAGATGTACATCTGAGGGGGTCCGCAAGGTAGGTAAATGTGTCTGGACACCGGGTAAGTGTGCAAGTTGGTGCATTTTGTTGTTAGGAGGAGGGTGGTGGAGGCCAAACTTTGTCCAAATTGACAGGGTGGCCTCCTGCATTGAGTGAGGGTCTCCCCCCCACCACCTGTCAAATGGACCTTTGCAGCTGCCACAGGCAGTACGGGAAACAGTCTCAGTCAGTTGCAAAATCCCATCCCTGCTAAAATATCAGGTCAAATCAGGTCTGTAAACAACCTGAAGTACCTGTTCAAGTACTTTAAGTGGCACCCCGCCGGCTTTAATTGCCGGCGGGAGTCCCACATGTGGGGGCTGCCTCGCCGGCCACGCATGTGAGCGCATCAGTGGGAAACCCAGAAGTGGGCGGGTTGGAGCCAGGCTCCCGACCCGCCCCTGGAATCCCCAATTTTCGCAGCCCCCCCGCCACGAACACACTTGATCGCGGGTGCGAAAATCGAGCCCATAGAGTCAGCTTCCACGTGTATGCTAACGGCACCCAATTCTACCTCCCCACAACCTCCCTCGGCCCCTCCATTGCCTCTGTGCTGTCAGACTGCTTGTCTTGGATGAGGCATCATCTTTGGCCCCCACAACAAACTCTGTACCCTCGCCACCGATTCCATCCCCCTTCACTACTGCCGTCTTAGGTTGAATCAGATTGTTTGCAACCTCAGATGCTATTCGACCCTGAGCTGAACTTACAACTCCATATCTTATCCATCACAAAAACTGCCTACTTCCAGCTCCATAACATCATCTGCCTCCACCCCTGTCTCAGCCCATCTTCTGCTTGAACCTTCATCCATACGTTTGTCACCTCCAGACTCAACTATTCCAATGCTGTCCTATTGGCCTCCCATCCTCCACGGTCTGTAAACTTCAACTCATCCAAATCTTGGCTGCCCCTAAACTTCCCACACAAAGTCCCACACCCATCACTCCTGTCCCTGCTGAGCTACATTGGCTCCTGGTCCCCCAACACCTTCAATTTACAATTCTCATCCTTGTGTTTAAATCCTTTCATGGCCTTGCACTTCCCCATCTCTGTAACTTCCTCACCCTACAATTCCCCCAGAACCCTCGGTTCCTCCGACTCTGGCCTCTTGTGCATCCCCCTCCCTTCACCCCACAATTTGCCGTGCCATGCTCTGGAATTCTCTTCCTAAACCCCTCTCTCTCCACCTCCCTCTCCTCCTTTATGACTCTACTTAAAACCCACCTCTTTGACCAAGCTTTGGTCACACCTTTATATCTCTTTCTCTGGCTCAGCATCCATTTTTGTTTAATTACGCCTCTGTGAAGCAACTTGGGACATTTTTCTGTGTTAAAGGTGGTAAATAAATGAAAATTGTTATTGCTGTTGTCATGGACTAGTGAAACAAAACTACAAAGTGACATTAGGCACATGATCTACTAGTCAAAGCAAGAGTAAGTTATGCAAGCCTAGCTCACTAGTGCTTTTTTTCAGTAAATTATGTATTTTGTATGTTAAACATATTTTGATATCTTAAATACAAAATTAAAAGTCTGAATGCACCTCTTTCCAGGGGCGGGTCGGGAGCCTGGCTCCAACCCGCCCACTTCCGGGTTTCCCACTGATGCGCTCACATGCTATGCCATTTCATGCTTCTTTCTGTGGGTTATAGACAGACATTTATAAAGTGCTGTAACATTATAGCCTTTCAGTCTAACAAACCAAACTAGTATAGCTTCCCACAATGTCTTCTGCCATCTTTCCTGATTCCTTGTAACTTTCTATAACCATATTCTCATTAAAAATGTAAATCATACCATATTTCAACATGTTTTAATCATAATTTGTATATATGCATTAATTTACCAAAGGTGTAATGGCTAAATCAGATAGAATACATACAGCGTATGGATTGGTTATTATGAATCATTCCAATAGATTGGATCTCGTTTACTACCACAAGCTGTGCATGCCTTCAACAACTGCTGCTAACAATTCTGGAAGGAGCTGGAGTATCCCAGTCTATGTAGTCAGTATAAGGGCCACAGCACCAGTCAGACTATTTATTAATCAATACAAGTTGCTGGTGAGGGTATTATGATGAGGTCATGAGCTCCTTGTAAAGGTGTAATGGCTGGTATAAACATTATGGCAAATATTGGATAAGGTTTTCATGGATCATTTCTTGTTCTCACTATTATAAGATATACTTTAAAATGAGAGGATTTTTGCGTTTTCCCTCTTGATGAAATTGTGTCCTTTAGCTAAGATAACAAGTGCTAATATCAAATAGTATCAAATAGTATGATTTCAACCCAAAGATTTCAACTGTTGTAACCGTTGTTTTCTTTTTAAACAAAGGCATTAACCCTTTATTTTAACATTTTTGTTACTCAAATCCTTAAAGAATTTTTTTTTAATAAAAAAGTTACAATATTTAGATAATGCTTCTTAGAAGAAAGATAAAACCGCTCCTGAATTCAGGTTAAAAAAGTCTGGTCAAATCACATTTCTTTTCTGGTCAAAAAATAAAACAAATTATTCCTAATCAGAAAATCTCAGATTTGATTGAGTTTAGTCAGCAACACAATTTCAGAATAAAATACTTTTGAATAGATTTTTCATCTATTAATTTTAGTAAACAGAAAATTCAGTGGAGCTGATCTCCCCTTCTGAATTCTTGAAAAGTTCTCCTAGCACTTGAAGCTTCATGTTTGAGCTTGACTTTTTAAAATGTATCCAGTACTTAGTAAATGCTTACAATTACCTTCACAAAGTATAACGCTAAAATCACATGCATCGTTAGTTCCATCTTCCTCCAACATCAACTTCCTTCAGCTATCAGTACACAATAGAAGCAATTGAAGATAGGTCTACATTGATGCATTTGGGTTTTATCAGGTTTCATTCTAATTTTGGAATTCATCCATGAGAACTAACCAAAACTGGATCTGTTTACACAATTCTTCAGCATGCTTTTTTTTACTATACCTATGTATAAAATATATTACTGAACACTAGAGTGTGAAGAGGCAGGTAAGTATCTACGGTATAGTAAGTGTTTAGGAGTCTAAATCTGAATATTTAAAAAAAATAGTAAAGTACATATTCTAATAGAAGAATAAGGAAAGGGGAAAAAGAAGGGATTGTTAAAATGAGAGGAAAGTGAGGTGTAAAAATAAAATAAGTTTTTGAGTAAGTTTTTGAGCCTACAAGAATAAGAAACATCAAGGAAGGGAAAGAACAGGGGAGAAAAAGATGTATGAGCTGCACAATGACAACAAAGAGTCTACAGTACTTGGAAGTGGGCATCTCATCCTCAAGATCCTGATTAAATATTAAAGTAAATCTACAAAGAATTATGTTCTAAATTCATCCTTCAGGATTTTAAAAAAAGTACTTACGTTATATTTAATATAAATGGAGTTCTTGTATAATTGGGAGTTTCTGATCCCCAACAGTGTGGAGGAGCTGAATATTTTAAACATTTTATCAACAGAAAAATGTATACATAAAAAGGGCCAAACTAATCATTTTAAACCTGGTGATCATGACCCCTTTAAATAGTCGGTATTGTCTTGCTGATCATTCACATCTCAGGCTTCTGTTTCATGGGTTTAGTTTAGTTTTGTTTTGACCTTTATTAAGTCTCAAGCTCTGCTGATGAGCACGTAAAACTGAAGCAACATATAAATCCAAGCCATTAATAATATATCTGCAGAAATGAAACGCGGTCGTTAGCAGACTCGCTGACTGACAACTTAAAATGTGGCTTTTCGGCAGCTGCGGCGTTATTCGCTTATCATGTCAGGGTGACTGTGATAAAACTCAAATCTTATTAAGTTTCCCCACCCGCACAATTGACCTGATCTTATTGCTGCTCATCGATGATCTCTCTCTCAGACACACATACGCGCACAGTTTACCGGTTTGACTCCGCTTTCTTCCTCTCTGGCTCATCCACCTCTCGTCTGGCTCAACACCCTCTCCCTTTGGCTCAGCTCTCTTCCTCCTTAACTGTGGCTCGTCTCTCTTCCTCTCTGGTTCATTCACCTTTCTCACTCTGGCTCATTTCTCTCCCTCTCTCGGCTCAATCTCCACGCTCTCTCCTTTCTGCTTTAACTCTCGTTTAACTCTCAACCTCTATCTTTTTATCATATGTTGATCTTTTCCCTAACGTACTGATATCAATTTGATTAGAACACTGTAGAACAGTAGAGACGTTGGTGCAGCATTACTACAGGAATAATCAGACACAAACACGACAGCTTTGTACCAACAGTCGTGTGACTGTCCGGATAGTAACACACGAATGCGCCTGGTCGGTCACGGGATGGGCGCTGGAGGCTACATTTTTGAGGGAAAATCGATTCTCTTTTGCATTAAAGTTTCTGTAATAATGCAAAAATCATGAAACCAAACAAAATGCATAAAAGTTGCGTCAACATAACAATTAGAAACAACTTTAAGACATGACAATCGTTTAATAAGTAATCTATATCGGGTTTTAAATAAGCCGATTGCTATCATTTTACATCATTTTAAACAATGTACCAAAATGAAATATAAAATAACTTAATAGAGGAGTTACGGGGACAGACACGGCTGCAGAGATCATGACGTGCATTTTACTTGAAAGATATATTCCTGTTACTCTTGAAACGCAAAAAGTAACAATCCAGATGTTCGATATTTAAAACTTCGTGCGACGTGCTATAGAATTTAAGGCTTTGCACACAGTGATTATGTTGCATTTTCTCTCTATTCAGAAGTAGCCGATTCTCAAACACAATACGTCTCGTCAGATCGGTAAGTTACTGACTCTTGACAGGTCACGGCTCTCACACTAGCTCGGCTGGCAGGTCAGAGACTGACATTGGGTTGTTTTCTCTGCTAGAAAACGAACCGTTGCTTTCGAAAGCTTTCTGACAACGTACACGGGATCAACACTTAAATAAGACCGTTTTCCAAATCTAGCTGCAGTTTTTAATAGCGAAGCAACACCAACAAACCCGGTTTTGAAGAAAAACAAACTAAACCCACCTAGACACAGAGTGCTGAACGTGCCTTTTGCGGTTGCACCCTGTTCTTTAGTGAATAATTCATCATTGCGAGTTGCTCCCCTATTTCTTACAGTGGAGGCGGAGCTTAGAGCCCAGCTTCTGTCAAATCACAAGGTGAGTCCGAGCTGTTCAGTGTCAATCACTGGAGGGTGGGCGGCACAGACTGATCGAGGGGGTGGCCTACATTACAAAAGCAAAGAATCTCTGTTAAACTGAGGAAAGATACACACTCCCGAGTACAAAAGAATTCCCCCAGTACCACACCACCCCTTAACTGCCCAGCTTTTATTTACTGCTGTCAGGCGAGTCTGTTTTCTCTTCTGGTTTGTTGCTGCCGCCTGCAGGAGAGGACGCTGATATCACTGGCTGGCTCCGGGACTGTTGAAAAGGAGCTGCAAAGATGCTATAATCTTGCGGCGGTCATTAAAACCAGAGTGAAAGGATGTTATTCATCCTCTGACATATTTTCAGTACGTGCGCCTCTTTATATATATATATATATATCCGCCATATACATCATTGTCTCGTTAAATGAAGTTAAACGGTCAGGGTGTTTTGACAGAATAACAAAGAAGCTTCTCCTACTGCAGTTCTAAAATAACAAATAAGAGAGGCAAATCATCCGAGTACGATTTGTCTCCAGCCTTTTACTACTTAAATGTGTGTAGTTCCAGGGCCAGCAAGGCAGAAAGGTTTAAAAGTAGAGTTGCGTCTGCACAGCTTCTGGAGAGGAAATTACAAAGCAGGACGTAGGCGGGAGTCCCAGTGGAAGGCGAGTGGAGGGAGATGAGAAGAGATGGGATGTATGAGCGAATTAAATCGAGGAAGGGGACAGCGAAAAAAGAAATGAAAGCAGCATTACTGCGCCAGTAGCTCAAGCTGACAGCAATTACATCTATCACGGAGCAGCAGTACATCTAAATGTCCATTTCAACATTCTGAAACTGAGCCACGTGAGAACATCTAGTAAATTTGTGAGCCCCTCGATATAATCAATGGGCTCGGATCAGGAGCGAGGAAATGCAGATTAACACACGAAGCAATTGACCGTTCCGCTCCGGATCACAGGTATCTGATCTCTTATCTTTGGGACTTCCAAACAATGCATGCAGTCTTTAAACTCTGCGTGTTTGGGTAGAGAAATCACTTTATCAATGCTGCATGGTTAAGTTTTCAGTTCCTAGTTTGATTTCATTCATTTGGGAATGCATTGATATTTCCCCCACTTTGTAATTTTATATCTTTATTGTGTTCTAAAAGGTATCGTTTTTACATTTATCCCTGTCCCATATAAAGACATGATGTGGAGATGCCGGTGATGGACTGGGGTTGACAAATGTAAGGAATCTTACAACACCAGGTTATAGTCCAACTGTCACTCACTCACCTGACGAAGGAGAAAGCCTCCGAAAGCTTGTGATTTTCAAATAAAACAGTTGGATTATAACCTGGTGTTGTAAGATTCCATATAAAGACGACAGTAAAAACTAATAAATTGCACAGCAGGAAAGCATTGTTTCTGTTCGGATAATTTGTACTTTATTTTTCGCAACATTTAAACAAGTGTTTACATTATTTCTAGACCAGAGCAGGCTTACAATAAATAACTCGTGCACTTGCCGGTTTTTCCCCCGTAGTTAATTATCAGAAAAGTACGAAAGAAAATTGCAAAACACATTTCAGTAGTGACGAATACAAGCGTTCACTCGTCTGTTTCTGGCCAGACAAAGATGGACAGATAAAAAGGATTCGAGTGGAAAGTGACGGGAGCCGGACTGCCCGATATTGATCACAGACAATATTTTTTCGAGGGAAATAACATGGCCTTATAGAATCGATCGCCTGCACTCTTTGACTGCAACCCTTGAACATCAACAGGGAAACAGAAAGAAAGGCATTGTTTCCACCTTTGTCTTTGTCTAAGTTCTACATCTTTTAAAAAAGTGTTTAAATTATTTGTCCAATATGATTTAGCTAAAATCATAAGTTTATATTGAGGTTCTGACAACGGGATCAGGTGCGTGATTAATAATGTGTCCAAAAAGAGAGGTTAACCCAGTGACAAAATATTACATACGTAATATCAGTGTACAAGAGAATAAATAATATAAATGGCCAAATTAAACGACAATAAATCTGTCTTAACCAACATGTTCCAACTGTAGGTGATCATATGATTTGTTTAAATATTGATAAGGACAGGGATTTGTTTGCTTTAAATGGTCAAGTGACAAAATAATTGGTGTTTGACCCTGATAAACAACCAAAAACGATCTGAAATGTACAGCTCGCCCCCTTTAAAGAAGCAAAATAAATACATTCCCTTGAAAATATTCTGGCAGTGTTCCCTTTAGGAAATGTCTGGATCCTATGATTTCTCATATGTGGGTTCCCAATGCCAGCTGAGCTGTCAGGGAGAAAATGCCCAGTATTAATGAACAGCTTCTAGTCAGTGCTGGAAGGGCAGAAAATTGACAAGAGAGTCACGTAAAGCTAATCTCATTCACATCCTAATGGACAGCTCCAGAGATATACTGGCATTGGTTGTGGGTGTATGCTTTCAGGCAGAAAATAGTATGAGGGGAGCAAAAAATACAGGAGACACACTGAAAAAAATTGAGCAAAAGAATTGATAAAATACCTGGATCTTTATTTCACCTTTGAAAAAATACACTAACTTTTTCTTACAAGAGCTAATTAAATATGCAAAATTGTACACTTACTTTAATTGAGAAACAAAATTTAGAGCAGGATCGTTCCTTCCTTGATTCTAAAATGCACCAAAGACTTATTTTGTCATTAATGACTTATTGGCAGGATAAGTTAATTGTTCAAGGAAGCAGTGATCCTGCTCTAAATTTTGTTTCTCAAATAAAGTAAGTGTACAATTTTGATCTAGGTCCTTATTGAGGATCAAGTGTTTATATTTGGTCCTCCTTCATATTACTTCACCCAGCCTTTTAGCCATTAAATCTAATTATAACAAACATGCTGCAGGGAGAAAGAGGTGCAGAGAGACCTGAGGCAAGTTTTGGGGCAAGAGACAGATGAAGCGATAACACCTGAGCTAGGAGAATGTGAGTTCGATAAGGTGCCATGATCTTATTGAATGGTGGAGCAGGCTCGAGGGACCGTATGGCTTACTGCTGCTTCTATTTCTGTTCTTATGAGAGGGACAGTGAGAGAGAAAGAGAACTGACCTGGAGGAGAACAAAAGTGAGATAGGGACATCTGCCATAAATGGTAGTTTAAATATTATTTCTAAGTTTTCATCTGATGGCTCAAGGCTACTTATTCCTGATTATTAACAGCAACAACATTATGTGACAAGTCGCCACCAATATACATAATTCTTTTTGGCACATAGATTCACTGGAGTTGCCCACTGGCTTTGAAAGTTTATCCAGTGAATAGCTGAGCCATGCAGAACAGGGAGTTTACAAGTTTGATCCCCAATTAGCTAATCTCAGATGGGAAGTAGTAGGGATGGTACAATTGGCTTCAATGCCATGGGGTAGGGAGGAAAAATCAACATTTCTTCTCTCAATTGTTTTCCAGTGACTCCTGGAAGTGTATTTGTGTAAATTTTGAATAAGGACTGACAAAACTCACAGTGAAGGCTCACAAATGAAGAATGGCCAGTTGGGTGAAGTCCAGAACGTGCCTGGTGCCCATGGGACCATGCTCCAGCAAGGAGTTAATGCTTTCACAAGAGGATGAATGAAAGAGAGAAAATTGATAAAGAAACAAATCAGGAAACATAAAGCAAATGCAACCTCAATATAACAAGAGCTGGTTGATTGAAGTTTAGTAATAGTAACAGCCAATTGAACTTGATATGACTGCATTACTGGCATAGATTTAAAGATAACATTGCACTTGTGCCCGCTTCACATTTTGAATTTGACTTGAAACTAATTTCATACTTGCTCAAAAAGGACTGTGATCTTCAGATTGTTTGGAATTACTAAAGGAGGTTAATTTGTTCTGTGCATTGAGGTGCAATATTTTTCTGCATTAGCATTGAAGGAGTGGGAGTAACCTTTGCCTATTCTCCTAGAATCATTGAATCATAGAATGGTTACAGCATGGAAGGAATCCATTCAGCCTGTCAAGTTCGTGCCGGCTCTCTGCAAGAGCAATCCAGCTAGTCCCACTTCCCCGCCCTATCCCCATAGCCCTGCAAATTTTTTCCCTTCAAGTACTTATCCAATTCCCTTTTGAAAGACTTAAATTGCTTCTGGGAGATTATGCTAGTGCACTGATCCTGCACGTAAGGCCATTTTTGCTTGTTAAAGACTTGCTATTACTTGCTAAAGTAATTAAAGGGTTTCTCCCTAAATTCTTAATGTTTGAGTTTTAATGGAAAAGGCAATATTGATGCTTGTTCAGAGCTGGGATTACAGCAGTGGAAGAAATGGAAAGTTAAGTAGAGTAACCTGAAACAGACAAAACTAACATGTAGGGAAAGAGAAGAACCAGACACAAATGCATAAAATGGCAAGAAGAGTGCAGAAAACGTCAGGCTATCCTAATGGGAAAGTGCTCTACAGGCCTGAAGTACCTTCATGTGGTGTTGGAGGCATATGTTATCACAGATATCAAAGTCACCAGTTATGTTCAGTAATACAGAATATCTGCACTTAAGAAGGCAAAATTGCAAAATCTTCACTCAGAGGGTGGTGAACCTGTGGAATTCTCTACCACAGAAGGCAGTGGAGGCCAAGTCATTAAATATATTCAAGAAGGAGATAGATATATTTCTTAATGCTAAAGGGATCAAGGGATATGGGGTAAAAGCGGGAATAGGGTACTGAGTTAGATGATCAGCCATGATCATTTTGAATGGCGGAGCAGGCCCGGAGGGCTGAATGGCCTACTCTTGCTCCTATTTTCTATGATTCTATGATTCTATGAAGAGTGGTAACAATATTCTAGTTAAAATGTGAACTTTGCATTGTGAGTGATTGTGTACTCAGGACTACTGAAATTTATTGCACCAGTTGACATTCAACCTGTTGTTAACATTGCTTGATTGAATTTAAGTCTTCCATGCAAGTGGTGATAAGTCGTATTAAAAGACAGCAAGGAATACATAAATCAACACAGGTTTTTAATTTTCTTGAATAATAATTAGAAAGTTGCCATTAAAACTATGAACGACTGCAGCTCCTCTACACTGGGTTTCTCACACTTCACCTGAGCCAATCAGAACAAAAAGCACCAGAGGCATGTACACAACACACAGGGGAACCGGCCAACCGTTGCAAATTTAACCTCATTAAGACATGCTTAGCAGCTTAATAAGTGACTCAGCTGCATTATTCCAGCTGTTTATTTGTTGTAATGCATCCAACTGTACAGAAAATGTATTGAGCAAAGTTACACCAGTGCAGTAAAAAAAGGGAGTAAAAGTAACACTAGTGCTCCATCAGGAAATGAACTTCCAAAAAGTGCAATGAAAAGAATCATTCAATCTGTAGACAGATCAGTGCTTTGTGACAGAAGGCATCAGTTTCTGTTGATGTATCATAACAGAGTGGCTGACTGTATTTTACATTAAGGGTAGGTAGTAACATAGTAACATAGTAATATAGTAACAGTTTCAGACAGGAAAAGACCTTTAGCTCTTCTAACCCACCTATCCATGATATTCCCTTAGTGCATTTCTAATAATCCTGAAACTGATTTGTTGACACAAACCTGTATAGTTCCTTCTTGAAACCCATTAAGGTTTCTTGTTCCACCATTCATGCCAGTAATCTGTGCCACATATTTACTACCCTTTTATTAAAAAAAAGTTCCTCCTGCAGTTCCTATTTTATTATCCTTAATTTGTAATTATGATCCCTTGTGCTTAAATTCTGTACATGGCGGAAAAGCCTTACTTGGATTCAATTTGTCCAAACCTTTCATAATTTTCAACACCTCTATCAGATCCCCTCCCAGTCATCCCTTTCCAGGAGAAAAAAACCCAAGGTAATCAATCTTTCTTCATACATCATTCCCTTAAGTTCTGGGATCAACTGTGTAGCCCTTCTCTGTACCCCTCCAATAACCGAATATCCTTTTTGAAATAGGGAGACTAAAACTGAATCTAGTACTCCAGATGTGGTCTCAACAGGGCCAAATACAGTTTTAAGATTACTTCTCTGGATTTATATATTATACCCCTTGCTAAACATTGTAACATTCTGTTTGCTTTTTTAACTGCCTTTTTAGTGACCTGTCCGCTAAAACCCCAAGATCTCTCTCCTGCTCCGATACTTCAAGTACATTCCCATTTAGCACATAATCCACATCAACCTTCCATCTGCCAAATCTCATAACCCTACATTTCCGTGTATTAAATTGCATCTGCTATTTCTCCACCCACTGATTGAGCTTGTCAAGATCCTTTTGAATTTGTGTGCATTGATATTCATCATTTGCCACTGCTCCTAAAGGTAACTTGTACCTGATAGGTAGGATTATAATAGTGAAACATGAGCCCCAGTGCTACATGAATACAAAAAATTAATCAGATTTTCATAAAATGAATATCATTTCATACAGCTACATGTTAATGAATTATGACTGTACACATTTCTCACTATGAGCAAAATCCATTATGTTTAAATTCATTATATGTGTATTCCACAAATAATATTTATTGCTTTATAATATGCGCTGGCCATACATTTGTGCTTTAATCTCCAATAAACTTGCATCAATTATGTCACATTATTACTCTTACACTGTGAAACTTAACATATATCAATAAGAATGAGCACATTGGGCAGTCCACATCTGGACTACAGCAAAAATACTGGACCTAATACTAATCACAAATCAAATGAAAACAGTGTATATCTTATGAACGATAACAGATACTATAGATTGATTTCAAGACCATACTTAATCCCAGATATCCCTTTTCTATAATGTATGCTGTGCCCTAGCTTCAGAAACCATAATTCTTCTGCATTTTTTAACATAGGATTTCAAACTAGGAGCAGTGAGGAGGGATGATTAATGCACAGGCCTACATTACCAGGGCCCTGGGGCCCCGGCCAGATATAGGGCCCTGCTAGAGACCCCATGCAAATATGGGGCCCCTGGTAAAATTAAGCACTTTCATTTAAGAATAGTACATTGTGAGATGATTTGTTTTATTTTGCATCACTAAAATTCTGAATATTAATTACAAATTTCCATATTTAATCTTTAGCCAGCCATTAGAAGCAGTTACAACCGGTTTTCCAGAAGGAGGCATGGATTAGATGAGCCAAAGTTGCTGAGTAAATAAGGAGAAACTGTTTCCACTTGTGGGAGGGTCGGAAACCAGAGGATGCAGATTTATGATAATTGGCAAAAGAACCAGAGGAGAGATGAGGAGAATTTTTTTTTTTATGTAGCGAGTTGTAATCTGGAATGCACTGCCTGAAAAGGTGATGGAAGCAGATTAATAGTAACTTTCAAAAGGGAATTGAACATATACTTGAAAAGGAAAAAGTTGCAGGGCTATAGGGAAAAAGCGGAAGAGTGGGACTAATTGGATGGCTCTTTTAAAGAGCCAGCACAGGCACGATTCTTATGAAACTTCTGTGATCCATGCAGCACTGGCCACTGGAGCACCAACATCTGGAATATAGCCTTGAGCCTGAAATCCCTTACACAATCGAATTACTAATCCCACCAATGTAGCTGTGGGAAAGTGAAGCATGAAGGCCTTCTTCATAACAGAAAAGTCAGAGGTAGAGCAAACTCCAGTCTTGTACATGTACTAGTGCCATCTATAAGGGTAGAGACATGTGGCCACCCTCTCAGTCACAAACACTGCATGGCATAGAGAGATCAGGGGAGCAAATAACTTGTGAATATTATATTGTGTATCCACAAGCTCAATAGTTGTTATTTAACAGCAACGGAAGTACCATTATGTGTTCTGTTAATAAATTATCAGGGACTCGGCCACCAAGCAATGAAAAACTTCAATGAGACAGTCTGTTAAAACTGTTTTATCTCTTTATGATTCGCCACCATCACTTTTTATATTAACATTTCACTTATTTTTGAAACTTGTAAAACAGAGCCATAGAATAAGAGAAATTACTGCAGAGAAAGAAACTATTTGGCCCATCGTACCTGTGCCAGTGCCTACTCTTTAACAAGAGCTATCTACTCTAAGCCTATTTCCCTGCCCTTCCTATGTATCCTTTTATATTCTTCTCTTACATATATTATCCATTTCCTTGTTAAATAATGTTGTAGTCTCTGCCTCAATAACCACTTGTTGTAAAGCATGTTCTATACGAAAAATTTCTCTTCTAACTTCTCACTTTGTTCTTTTAGTGATAATCCTAAATCTATGCTGAGGCTTTGATCAATTTTATTTATGAGCTGGGTTAAAATATAGCTTTATTGATAACCTTTCATGTGAATGGACAGATAACGTTTCCAAAGCCTGACTAATAATCCTTTCCTGTACTGCAAAAACCTTCCCCGATAATTGAGGTCAAATGCAAATCTTCCAATACAGATGTTATTTGTACAGCCTTGTAAGGATCCTGGATTTTCCAAAATGACTGTCTGAAAAGGATTATTTAAGGGGAATATAATCTGCTTGACTCTTTTAACAGATGCTAGAATATATAAACATAATTACATTCATAATATTTAATTTAAATTGCACTGAGCAAAGAATAAGTCAATCCTGTAATAGCATGTTACTGTTATGGTGTTAAAATGTAAAAAAAGAATTAGCAAAAATTGCTTTTGAAATACATACTGGTCACCAGTGCAGTAAATACACTACTACAACTATTTTTAAAATCCTATATACTGTACAATGCCTAATATCCCTCTATGTTTACCATTTGTGATTGCTCTTTAAGTACTCAACAATGCCCATAACTTTGCAGTATCACATCTCTTTGTTTATGTGTCATTTACACACTGATCCTGCCTGTGCAATTGCTTGTCATGCTCACCCTAACTTTTCCCACTCACACTGACAAGAGACTCTGTTCACTCTTGAGAAACATTAATGTTTGATTTTCGTATGATATTTTTATATAAGTTCCCCATAAGACCAATCGCAAATGTTACAGGACAAAAAAATTATGTAGAGGTACCCTGAAATTCTGATTGTTCTGTATGCCCCACAACCTTGCTTGTTAACAGCCTTTTCTATTATAGTTTAATCCTTACTTGAAAAGTGTCCACGCAGAGCCTAGAAATGTCTGTCAATCTGAAGTAGATGCTTATGTGATGAGATTCTCATAGTGTCCAGTTTCTGACCACTAACAGTTTCATTTATTTTCTTTCTAATATACTCTTGGCAGAATTTTGCAAGGATTATGTTAAAATTCTACAGAAACTACATTCAAAAGAAAGAGGAAAAAAACCTACTACAAATTGGTCTGCTAAAAATTAGCTGTGCCAACAGACGTGACTAGAGGAGACAATCTGTGAGGATCATCCTCCATGATATTAATACATGTCCACTTCAGATTGAAAGAAGCTGCTAACAAATAATGACTAGGGCACATAATGGGGTAAATTGCTCTGTCTGTACTACAGCTGATGGCTCATCCTTGCCCTTTTTTCACTAACTCAGGTGTTCCCCACCTATTCATTCTTCCAATCAGTGACCTGCTCCACTCATTATTCCAGCCCTAACCATTCTTTTGCTAATGGTCCCACACTACATTCATCAATTTCTTTCAGATCTCAGTGTTTATAAACTCCAGTCCTCTTGCAATATAATGGTTGAATCACTACATTAAGATCTCCTCCAGGCCTTTCAATGCGGCACTGAAAATCTTCAAAGACAGTTTCTTCATGTCTTTCAAAAGTCCAGCTCGATGCTTAGTTTTTTTCATCTGAATAAGTTCTCGGCCTTACTAAGTCCTCCATTCTATTACTTCCATTGATAAAGCTAGTTTTCCTCTTATGCACTAAATGCTTCTTTTTTCCCTCAACAACTTTTAACTCACTACCTAAATCCCATGCCCATCCAAGAATTGATAAGTGCTTCCATATCTGGAAAGGCTCTTCTGGCACCTTATTCACGCACCTGTACAATAAAAAGCTGGACAATCCTTTTATCTCTGGCCTCTAATATCTTGTTCCATTATAATTTTTCTTATCTTTATTTTTAGCAATGCTAGAATGGTCAATGCTTCTTTCTTGTTTCAGCCGTGGCTCAGTGGGTACCGCTGTCGCCTCTGAGTCAGAAGATCATTGGTTCAAACTTGAGCACAAAATCTAGGCTGAGACTCCAGTGCAGTACTGAGGGAGTGCTGCACTGTCAGAGGTGCCGTCTTTCGAATGAGACGCTAGGCTGCCTGAGAGACGGTGGATGTAAAAGATCCCACGGCACTATTTTGAAGAAGAGCAGGGGAGTTCTCCCCAGTGTGCTGGCCAATATTTATCTTTCAACCAACATCACAAAAACAGATTATTTGTTCATTGTCTCATTGCTGTTTATAGGAGCTTGCTATGCGCAAATTGGCTGCTCTGTTTCCTACATTACAACAGTGACTACATTTCAAAAGTACTTCATTGACTGTAAAACGCTTTGGGACATCCTGAAGTCGTGAAAGGTGCTTTTTAAATGCAAGTCTTTCTTTTCTTTCTTAAAATACAAATATGCCTCCTGCATGCCCTTCCTCCTCACGGCATTCCCATTCTAATGAAATCAACTCATTACACCATCTCCTGCACTAACTCATCCTTTATTAGGAACTCAAAACTGTGGAATTCCTTAACCTCCCTTTTGTCTTTTCTTTCTCTTGCAATCGTCAGGCTTTTAACACTTTTAATATTCATGTCTTCTAATTAATACTTCCTTATTTATCTTGCTTTCTCTTTTACTGTTTTAACCTTATTCGCGTCAGTTTCTCAATCTAAAAGAGGCACTTTACACTCAAAGCATTTGACTTTACAGTTACTTTCTCCTTGAAAGAAGCTCGCATGGTAACATGTATGATAGTGAGTTCCACAGTAGATGTGCCATAGTTTGATGGTCTAGATGCTACAAGCTGACTTGATCCACAATTTGCAGAATCCCTATTCCGTAGCAACCTGTATTGCTTACTTTGAGGAATTGACTTACTTAGTTCTAATTTACCATAGTCCATAATCGTTTTGTAATTCTAACAGAGATAATGCATATGTTAGTAATAGGTTATTATACAGCATACACTTTCTGTACAAAAGTTTAAATCAGGGACTCAAGTCATCATCCAAGGAAAAAAATTGTACTGTGGAACATTAACTGTATTAATCTTTTCATAACAGATCATCAATGTTATTTTTAACACTCACAAACCACAAGATCCTGATTTGACAAATCTTTCACATGTATGGACGTGCATACACACGGAGCGTCAAGACCAAGTGTAACCATCATGTGATGGAAAGGTAATGAGGTGAGGCACAAGAAGTAAGGGCGAAGGTATATAAGATGTAAAGAGCCAATAACAAAAATATATTTAAAAAAGACATATATAAAAATATATAAAGTACCTATAACAAAAGTTCTAAATTATTCTCCCCACACCGAGATATAGAGGAGTAGAATTATTGCAGGGGTTCTCCCAATCTCCCAATGTTACTCCATTGCAAAATCGCCAGAAGCCCAGAGAAACCACATCAATGGCCATTTATGTTATTTCTCCAGGGTTTCCACCAAAGTTATAGTGGGAGATTCAGAGAACCCCAAGGAAATTCTACTCTGCAACAAAAATATTAAATTATCACCCCACAAGAAGATATAAAGGGTCATTAACAAAAAAATAAAATTATCATCCCCACGGAAACATATTAAGAACTTCTAACAAAATTTTAAAATTATTTCCTCCTGCACCAAGATATACAAAGCCAATATAAAAAAAGAATATTACCCCCTTGAATATATAACATCAACAACTTGCATTTATATAGCGCCTTTAACATAGTAAAACATCCAAAGGCGCTTCACAGGACCGTTCTCAAACAAAATTTGACACCGAGCCACATAAGGAGATATTAGGGCAGGTGACCAATAGCTTGGTCAATGAGGTAGGTTTTAAGGAGCATCTTAAAGAAAGAGAGAGCGGTAGAGAGGCAGAGAAGTTTAGGGAGTGTATTCCAGAGCTTAGGGCCTAGGCAGCTGAAGACACGGCCGCCAATGGTGGAGTGATGAAAATCGGGGATGTGCAAGAGGCCAGAAATTTAAGAGCACAGAGATCTCAGTTGACTGTAGGGCTGGAGGAGGTTACAGAGACAGGGAGGGGCGAGGCCATGGAGAGATTTGAAAACAAGGATGAGAATTTTAAAACTATATAAACTATATACTTTATATAGTATTATAGAACTATATAACAAGTCAATAACACAAATATTACTCCCAGCAAATAAAACAGTGTGTGAAGGGATATTGCTGCATCCACATTTTTTGTTAATGGCAGATTTAATGGGCTCGATTTTACCGTCGGGTTTCCTGTGGGTTTCCAGCGGGGGGCCCCCGAAAATCCCGATATCCAGTCACGTGACCGGATCGCGCCACGATCCCGACCACTTCCGGGTTCCCCGATGACGTGCGGGGCTGCGTGCGCGGCCCCCGCTGGTGGGAATCCCGCAGGCAATTAAAGCCAGCGGGATGCCACTTGAGTGTATTTATTTTGCTTGTTCAGGTCATTAACTGACCTGATTAAGGGACTGTGTGTGATTTTGGGGAAACATGGGACTGTTTCACACACTGGGGGAAACAGTCCTGGTTGAACTGGACGTGTTGCAGCCGTCAGCCTGTGGCAGCTGCAAAGGTCCATTTGACAGGTGGGGGGAGGAGACCCTCACCCATTGCAGGAGGCCGCTCTGTCACTTGGGACAAAGTGTGGCCTCCACCACCCGCCTCCGGACGGTCAAAGTCACCAACCTGCACACTCACCCCGGGGTCCAGAGACATGTGCCTACCTTGCGGACCCCCTCAGATGTACATATTGCGGATGGGGGCCGCCGTAGCTGCAGTCATGACCCCCTCGGAGGGCGAACAGCATCACCAGCCTCGCCATCCACGCCGTCCACTTCCGACATGTGGAGCTCCACAACAGAGTGCTGTGACACATCCACCTGTACAGCAGGAGGGGGGGCTACCGCAGAGAGAGACGCGTCGCAGAGGGCACTACCCTCGCCACAGGGTCCACAGACCGAGGCGCAGCTCCCCGGACCTCTCCGAGCAGCAGGGCACATGGAGGCGCAGATTCACTCAACATGTAGTCGTGGAGATCTGCAGGATCTTTCATGCTGAGCTGCTCCTGGCTGGCCCCAGCACCATCTGCTTACCTGTCGCTGCCAAAGTCACCACTGCCCTCCACAACTTCTCCTCCGCATCCTTCCAGGGTGCAGCCGGGTACACCGCCGATGTCTCTCAGTCGTCCGCGCGGAAGAGCCCTACAAATACACCTGCACCTACTCTGCAGTAACACAATGGGTGGCATCAGTGGTGGGTCCTCATAGTGATACCCAGAAGCGGGCATTATTGGACACAACAGACAGGATTCGCGGAGACATGGCAGTGGTGGTGCCAATATAATGTGTGATGTTTATTGCTCTGAAATTCAATATAGGTAACACCCATGGCAAACCCTCAGACACCCTTGTGCATCCCCTTCATGCTCACGACACGTTTGCCTTACGCTGCCTACTGCACATATGTGATGCATGCCCTGTGGCTGCAGCGCAGGTGGTGGCAGGTTGAGTGAGGCTGGCCGTGAGGGAGATGCACGAGAGGGTGAGTATGGGATAGGGCCATGAGATTGTATGAGGGTAGGGTTGCGTGTTAGTGGCGGGGTGAGTACTGGCGAGGTGAGTAGGTGCAGGTAAGATGAGGATGGGGTTTGAGTGGGTATGAGGGGTGATGTGACAGAGTAGTGTTGGCGGTGCCGAAGGAGATGTGGGGTGGGGGCAGTGTTGTGGCAGACGGAGTGTAAGGGAAAGACTACGTGTTCTCACTGTGGCTGACCTACTGTGGTCATTGGAGCGCCTCCTGCACTGTATACAGGTGGGCGATATGTTGGTGGCGCAGGTGACCCCCTCTGCCACCTCGAGCCAGGCCTTCTTGGTGGCAGAGGCAGGCCGCTTCCTCCCGCCCGCCAGGTGGAAGCTCTCTGTCCCCCCACTCCTCCTCACCCCATCTGATGATACCTGGGGTGAGGCATCATTAAACTGGGAGCAGCCTTCCCCCTCGGCTGCTCCATGCTGTAATTTGTTCCATTGGTTGCAGCATCTGTCAGTGGAGGACTGCCCCTTTAACTAGAGAGCCTCCAGCTGACAGATCGTACTGCGCATGCGCAGCCCGCCCGACGCGAAGACCAGCAGCGCGGAGCCCGGAGGAGCAGGTAAGTGATTCCAATTAGTGGATTGCCTGCTACGATCGCGCGGGCAACCCACTAATTTCACCGAGCGTGTTGACCACGCTCCCGAAACCCAACCCGCCGGAAACCGGCAGGCCTGGTAAAATCAGGCCCAATATCTGAGTATGGGCTGCATGGGATTGAGGACTACAAATGTTAAATGGCAGAACCATCCCTAAAGCAGCTGACCAGCAGGCTGTGGGAACGGCTCAGAATGGGCCTAGAGAACAGCCCCCAAATTGAATGAGTGGGTGGCAGTATGGAGTAGGACCAGTTCACGACCAGTGTTGTGAGGCTGCAGTAAAAGCAAGTAGTGTATTAGGATGTATAGTAACGTTGATCCAATAGGAAACAAAAAGTATATAGCATCATTGTACAAGACCTTGGTTAGGCCTCATTTAGAATACTGTGTCCAGTTTTGGTCCCTTCACGTGGTAGGTGATAGAGAAACTATTCAGAGGAGGGCCATTAGATTGTTACCTAGTTTAAAAGCCCTTCGTTATCACGATAAACTTAGAGAGCTGTTTCTTTTTACTCTACCCAGCTCACACCTCAATCATTCCCTTCTGAATCTAGATTACTGTGCATCCTCCTTCCTTTTGCTGCACTATTAGTGGCAGAGCCTTCACTCATCATGATCTTGAGTACTGAAATTCTCTTTATGAACCACTTTACCTTGCTTAATTCTCCTCAGCTTCAGAATGCTACTGCTGAGATAAGTGGTCCAGTGGTAGCACTATCGTGTTTGAGTCAGAAGGTTGTGGGTTGAAACCCCATCACAGACTTGAGCATGTAATATAGGCTGACATTTCAATGCAGTACTGTGGGAGTGCTGCATTATCAGAGTTGCGGCCTTTCAGATGAGATGTTAAACTGAGATCCTGTTTGTCTGTGTAGGTGGATATAGAAGATCCCGTGTCACTACCCATGTCCCAGCCAACATTTTTCCCTGAACCAACACCACCAAAAACAGATTAGTCAGTCATTTATCTCATTGCTATGCACAAATTGGCTGCCTTGTTTGCCTGCATAACAACATTAACTACACTTCAGTGGATGTGAAACACTTCGGGATGTCCTGAGAACATAAAAGGTGCTATAAATATATCTGCCCTCAACTCTTTTCCCAGTCCCTGCTCAATTTTCCTTTTCTCCTGTGAAGCATCTTACAATGTTTTGCTGTATAACAGGTGATATCTAAGTGTAAGTTATTGCTCTTGTGTACAATTTCTGAGGTTCTGATTTTTTTTTTGCTTGAGCCATGTAAGGTCAGAGCATAACATTTTTTGTTAAATCATTAAAGTGGAAAGAAAGTCTGGGGAGAATACTTTCTGTCCAGAATACTCCCTCAGTATCTATCTATGTTTTTTTTTAAAATGGAACATGCATGTATATATGTTACATTTAACATTTTTTCTTACATTTGCTGCCATTCAGAGACCTGTCATTTTGGGTCTCCTTCCCAACAAAGCTGCTCCAGTGATGTCACTGACCAGGAGGAGCCACTTGAGTTCCAGAGTGGCTCCATTCATTTTAATGGGCTCTGCAACGTTAGACTACACTGGAAGGTAATAATATTGTGCTGGAAGGTAATAACAACAACCATTTAAGAGTTTCTCTCAAATTTCCTTTCCCAAATATCAATCAATTGAGTATAGCTGGACTGGAATAATAACTCATTAGCAGTAATGCAGGATAAGTATAACAAGTATCAAAACAGTTTCATATATATTTAATAAAATCAACCAGGGGAGAAAGGTTTTGTGTTTGCTTGACTTGTTAACAACATACACAGATTATACATCTCTCACCATTCATGAGGGAATTTATTCAGTCAACCTATAATTGATTTAAATTTATCCAAATGATGTTTGTTCATTGAACTCAAACAATGAAAAAAAGTTTCACATCTAAATTATTAATATACAAAATATGCAAACTATATTTATGGTGCTAATTACATAAAACACATTAAACACTGAGTAAATTAGATAAGTAACTGTAATGTAATCTTTAATTGCTGTAAAACTGGTGCTGCCACAGCTGTGTAACTAGGAATTAAAAATTAAATTTTAATACTACCATAATCATCTTTTTCTCTCTACTGTTGGTGAATATGCCTTGCAGCATCAATGAAGGGTTTCACCAGCAGCAGAAAGAAATTCTGAACAATCAGACATGGTTTCCAGTTCAACTCCATAACATAAAGTCCACTGGAGCCCAATATTAAAGAAAGGCTCAAATTTATATACCGCCTTATCAAGTCACTTAGAAATGTCTCTACAAGCTTCATATAAAATGAATGACTTTATAGCACATTGACTATTGTTATGTAGGCAAATGCAGCATCTATTCTGCATACAGCAAGGTCCTATAAAAAATGCAATTTGGTGCACGATCAATTAATCCATTCTTGGTGATGTTGTTTGAGGGAGTAATATTGACACTGTGAGAACTCCTTGCTCTTTTTTTGAAAATAATACCATGAAGTAGTGCAATGTTCTAGTGCAGCAGCTACCGGTCTTCCAAAAATAAGGTTGTTTGTTCCCAAATTATTAAATATTGTTAGCTGTTGCTATGCAATGGATATTTGCCTTTCTATAAAAAGATGTGATTTACCTAAAACAAATATTAAAATGATAGGATGGGTTATTTATAGGGAATAGAAAAAAGTTCAATTCCCCAGTTTACCATAGAAAGTCAAACTTATCAAACATCATGCGTCTCACCCTGCAATAGATTAGAATGGTGGAATTTGGGTCAATGCTCAGGACAGGAGCATGGGTTTTCTGTAGAATTAGTTGATTTTTCCAGCTTAGGAGTCCTGCTTGCATGTTGTTGCTTTTCTCAGCACAGCTATTTTAATGTTGGGATGTCCTGATTTCAAGAGGCAATTTAAAAAATCTATATTTTTGTATTGCAGTCTAACAATTTTTATTATGATAATTCTTTCATTGTGTTGTTAAATTATTTGATTTATTTTCTTATAGTCTGTGTTAAGAATGCTATAAAAGGCACTAAGGCTGGAATGGTTCATAGAATATTGTGCTTGAAGACCTACAGATTGACAACAGTTCTTGCAGCAGCATTTCTTGCCGCTCCAGCAGACTCACCAGTATGGGGCAAGAAGTCATTCCATAATTTCATCTCACCTGTCTGCTTGGGAGATCATAAAACACTGCAAGAATAAGGAGACTTTCCTCATTACAGCACCAGTGCAAAATTACAACTACAAACAAGTTGCTTAACCTTTCAAATTAACTTTTTAACACTTTGAAATTAAATTACTTGGTTGTAGCAAATGTGTTGTAACTGACTCGTGTTACTTATAACTTGTGACATGTGCACATTCACCGGACACCTGTAGTATTTATCCTTGTAATGGCCACTATGTAAGTTTTCCGCGGATTGTGAATGCATAGTGTTATACGGGAATGTTACACCACATGCATTGGGGTGTTATTTAATACTTTTGGTGTTGTTGGCCATTGACAGTATGTTACAGGAGCAATGACAATCTAAAGCTTGCAGGCTTTCCATTTTCTCAGTTGGTACATTATTCTCCTCTGTATCTCACATTTTAACTGATTCTTCTTAATTATGCATCACATGCATTTTAACAAACACTAGATTTTTTCTGAATATATATTAGCTCAGCAGCTCAAAATGGATCTTGAAGATAAAAATAAAAGTAATATCACTGTTATTTTGGATAATGGTAATAATACTACCCTGTATGGACTAGGTCTCCCTTCTTGGGATGACTATAATGGAAGTATACATGATATAAGATATTTACTGGTTGGAATTTATACATTTATTACTGTTCTGGGGCTTCTTGGTAACTTTTTTGTTGTAATTGCATTGTGTAAAAACTTAAAACAGAAATCAATGATTAACTTTTTGATTGGAAATTTAGCCCTATCTGACATTTTAATCCTGTTATTTTGTTCACCATTTACACTGACTTATGTTCTTCTGGACCAATGGATCTTTGGGGAGATCATGTGCTATATAGTACCATTTGTTCAATGTGTGTCTGTCATGGTTTCTATACTAATGCTGATGTCAATTGCCATGGTTAGGTATCATATGATAAACAATCCACTATCCAACCATTTTACCATAAATACGGGATATCTGTTAATGGGAACTGTGTGGATTATTGGATTTACTATTTGCTCACCTTTACCCATCTTTCATAAAATCATAGACCTAAGTGAAACTGTTCACTTAGAGTCTTTAAAAAATAAATACTTGTGCATCGAGTCATGGCCATCTGATTCTTACAGAATCGCCTACACATTGTCCTTGTTATTCATCCAGTATATTTTGCCAATAGTTTGCCTAACAATCAGCCATGCTAGTGTTTGCAGGAAGATAAGTGCCACCGTGCCCAGTAGACAGAGCGGATCTGAGGAGAATGAAATGATAAATTTAACTATACAACAGCCAGCTAACAAACATCTGAAAGTACAACGCTCAAAGATGCAAGATTCCTTTCTGAGAAAACATAAGAAGAGATACAGCAAGAAGTGTGCCAGCATCATGCCTGCCATGGCCAAAGTCCACAAGAATGACCAGACTCACAATGATCTCTTAGAAACCCATGGTTCAGAGAGTACACAGCCTGTACCCACTTCCTTTCTGCCAGGTGTACCTGTATGTTTTGAAGTGAAAGCTGTGGAACCTGAAGAGGCCACTGATTCACACTATGTTCCTGTGACACCAAAATCTATCACCAGGTTGAGGAAACGATCACGCAGTGTTTTCTACAAACTGACCATAGTGATTGTTGCCTTTACTGTCAGCTGGATGCCTCTGCACATTTTTCACCTTTTAACTGATTTTAATGCCAATCTGATTTCTAACAGGCACTTCAAGCTGGTGTATTGCATCTGTCACCTGCTGGGGTTGCTGTCCTGTTGCCTGAATCCTATACTGTATGGATTCTTGAACAATGGTATCAAATCCAGTTTACAATCCTTGGTCAAATGCTTTTGGGTAGAATAATACCTACAGAGGGCAATATCGGGGTTTGGCACCTCAGACACATTTGAAACGAGCTTGTCAGTCATTAGTACAGCTTTTATCAGGTCACTGAATTCTATGTTACAGTAGGACTATGATCAATATCTGCTCGTGAGTCATTCTAACTCATTCCCTGAAGTTCCATCCTAAAGATGTTGTTAAAAAACTTACTACCTTATCTCCTGCTCACTGAAATCTCAATAGGAAATTAAATAAAGATTTCTACTCTGTTGTATAATGAACATAAACAGAAAATAACAATTGTGTTTGTTTATATTATTTTGTGCTGTTATTAAGTTAAAATCAACAAAACATTTGCTGGTCCTAGCTATGTTCTGAAAATACTTTGATGTAGGAAAGGGGAATTTTTATCCTCTGATTCAATCTCATGGATGTTTATTGACAATAAAAATGATCCTGATCTACACAATATATTGTATTTTGTGGACTATATCAAATAGCTTAATGACCCAATTTTATTCAAGGCTTCTGACGTCACCAAAACATTTTTTAAAGCAGATTTTTGATTTCACACTGTCTGAACCAAAGAGGAATCACTAATGCAGACAGTCAATGTATATTCCACTTCCCATGCCTTGGTACACTGTCTTAACATGAAGAGAAGTCACAAATTCAGACAGTAGTTAATATATATTCCCTGTCCCTAATTTGCCGAAAAATCGGTTTCACTGCAAATACAATGGCCTCATCCATGCTCTTAGAATGGATTTTTGCAAATTAAAGCCCCCATTAGAATGAATTACTGGAAAAATATCTTGTATATAAACAGGCTAAATAATGTTTTATATGCTGTTGAAATGTTCTGTATATTACTTGTGATATATTCATATTAAATAATATCTTTTAAAAGGAGCACTGTATCAAAATTCATTCAGGAAAACATTTTTTTTGGTTTATACAGAAACACAATGTACCATCACATCACTTGCATGTGATAGAATTGTGATAAAAATGATACATTGCTCTTTACTTTTTTCTCTTTCAAGCAGAATAAAAATCAGAAAACCATTTTTTGTGGATACAGTGCCTCTTTAATGTTTCATCTCACCTTGTAACAAAATGTCATGTAATCCTTGATGACCAAATCTCTCCTGTTAAATATCTGTAAATGGAAAAAAAATAGTTTCAGTCAAAAGTATAATTTATTTTGAATAACTATTTGTAACTGATTTTTAAAAATTATATCTGTAGCTTTCTGGAATGTCAGCCATTCAGAAGCGATATTTTTATTAAAACCAGTCACAATGGGATATAGCACCTCAGCAGCCTGTCCAAAGGAGTCTTAAGACACTTTCAAAGCTTTCTGTTATATAGCTCTAATAGTGAAATACTGTACTGAGCAAAATAATGAATTGAATTGGAGCAAGCCACAACAAACAAAAAAAAAATCAAAAACTGAAAATATTTAACAAAATGAGAACAGAATAATGCATTCAAAATATTATATCCTTTTATGTTTCTATAGAAAGCACAGATGCAACTAACACTTGCATGTATTGGTTTAATAAATGTGGAATTCATTATTTAATTCAGTCTTATTTAGCTTTCATGACTTTGGATGTATGGTGGATTTGTCAAGGGCTAATTCCACCTTGTTGTTTGCTGATGACAATGGCTTGCAGCAATGAAATTACTGGCTGTTTTCTGTTTGGGGGCAATAATAAGGACACATAAGCCTCAATTTTAAAACTGAATTGGAAACACATTAGTACGGGTTTCCCAGAAGTCCTTACGATTTTGACATAAGGACATCTTATTTTTTTTGTCTGTTTCCAGTCCGACTGACTGGCTGATTGACAGACTGGTCTCAGTCAGACGGGAGACCAGCCAGGGAGAGGACATCTTCAGGTAGCGGGTTGGTTGCCCGCCCCTCATCCTGTCCCCGTGAAAACTGGAAATGGGCGGGTTGGAGGCAGGTTGGGGACGGGTCTGAAATGGTGGGAATTTTTAATGCATCCCTGACCCCAACCCACCCGTTTCTTACTTTGAAAATCGAGCCCATAATGCCTGAAATGTTCAAGCATTCTTGTGTCTTATTATTTGAACATTTGAGGCATTATTTGTCCTTATTATGTTCCAGTGCATTGTGCTCAAATGTGTGGTGGTCCGGTGTGTTCTGCTAAGCAGAAGAAAAGAAAAGCAGTTTCAAAGTGAACAATTCACAAATAAGAACTAGTTTTGTTACTGAAGTGAATCAAATGTCAAGTGGATGTAGACTTGGAAAAACAGTGCTTTCACATTTGAGTATTGAATTTCCTTGGATCTGTGCACATTATTTCTGTCATATAATGAAGGATGATGTAAATCTTTAAACTGTGCATTTCTTCATCATGGTATTCTGTGAATAAACTGAAAAACTGATAACTATTCTGTTTCTGAATTTTAATACATTATATACTTTATGTATGGGCAATATTTCATCAGCAATGTAAGTGGTGCACTGGGGAGAGGTAGAGCTATCTTTGGGTGCACTCAAGTATGCACATAAAACTACTCAGTAGTCTTCATTCTGGTACCTTTCTTCCAAGTGAGAACAGCTCTTGTAAGTTAAAGATCAGCCTTTGTATTGGTGTCAGTTTTATTGGCAGTAACGTGAGGGAAGATGATTCAAAACCACTTTTTGGCAGTGCTCTCACCTCCTCCTATGCCAGACTGCATTGACAGGTTTATAATGAACTTTGGAAACTGGCACACTGAAAGTGTATGTGTAGCCCTGTGTGAAAGGCACCGGGCATTGTCGGTATAATACTGCAATAGTCTTCAGTAAGTACATGCCTCATTCATTTGGGAAATGGTATGGCCATATTATGGACTGCCTTGATCGACTCTTTCATTCCACTCTCCAAACCAATAGATTTTTGTTTCCTATCACTTTTTTTGTCAGAAGTTTTGCTTCATCATCTATATAAATTTTGGTTTGTTTTTGCCTGTTCTTTTGTCAGCACAATCTTCTGTTCCTCGTTCATAATTTTCCAATTTATTTCAATGTAGCTCTTTGTTGGAAATTTTCTTTAAATTTACTATGTACTGTCTCCATTTTCTATGTCATAACTTTTCTCTCTTATTGACTGAATTTGCTTTATAATTTAAAATTTTATCTTACATTTTACAATTATAAATTCTGTGCCTGTGTTAGCAAAGGGTTAATCAAATAGGACTGCTATTGATTTCCCTTTATATTAATTTAACTGTGTTCAGTAACTTTTCAATTGGAACTGATCTCACTAGCAGTTTGATTATTTCTTTGATATGGACAGACCCTGGTATCAAGATCTTGAGTGGTTGTAGGTGCGAGTGGGTATGTAGATGGAACGGCATCTTATAAATTATTCGTCTTTCAACTTCACAGCGACACAAGAGGGCTGTGACAATTTCGTGGTGGTTCGGTGTCTATAAAGTTGAAAGTATTGGTATATAAATGGCTGTTTGCAAAGGCCACCCTGAAGGGCGACATCGGGCAAAGGAATGCGGCCTAGGTTGATGGAAAAGTAACACGTGTACAGGAACATAGGAACATAGGAACAGGAGAAGGCCATTCAGCCCCTCGTGCCTGCTCCACCATTTGATAAGATCATGGCTGATCTGTGATCTAACTCCATATACCTGCTTTTGGCCCATATCCCTTAATACCTTTGGTTGCCAAAAAGCTATCTATCTCAGATTTAAAATTAGCAATTGAGCTAGTATCAATTGTCGTTTGCGGAAGAGAGTTCCAAACTTCTACCACTCTTTGTGTGTAGAAATGTTTTCTAATCTCACTCCTGAAAGGTCTGGCTCTAATTTTTAGACTGTGCCCCCTACTCCTAGAATCCCCAACCAGTGGAAATAGTTTCTCTCCATCCACCCTATCTGTTCCCCTTAATATCTTATAAACTTCGATCAGATCACCCCTTAACCTTTTAAACTCTAGAGAATACAAACCCAATTTGTGTAATCTCTCCTCATAACTTAACCCTTGAAGTCCAGGTATCATTCTAGTAAACCTACGCTGCACTCCCTCCAAGGCCAATATGTCCTTCCGAAGGTGCGGTGCCCAGAACTGCTCACAGTATTCCATGTGCAGTCTAACCAGTGTTTTGTATAGCTGCAGCATAACTTCTGCCCCCTTGTACTCTTGTCCTCTAGATATAAAGACCAGCATTCCATTAGCCTTATTGATTATTTTCTGCACCTGTTCATGACACTTCAATGATCTATGTACCTGAACCCCTAAGTCCCTTTGGACATCCACTGTTTTTAACTTTTTACCATTTAGAAAGTACCCTGTTCTATCCTTTTTTGATCCAAAGTGGATGACCTCACATTTGCCTACATTGACTTTCATTTGCCACAGTTTTGCCCATTCACCTAATCTATCAATATCCCTTTGTAATTTTATGTTTTCATCTACACTGCTTACAATGCCACCTTGTAACAGGAGTGTTAGAATGCCCTTAATGATTCTGTAACTGACTTCATCCTAAAGATTTGATTGACAGATCAATCAGGATGTGTAAGTCATTGACAGGGGACATGAAAAACATGAAAGGAATATTAGGTAATATTAAAACATAACAGGATTGGGAGAAAAATGATATAAAAGAGTCACAGTGGAAGAGAGACCTCAGAATTTGATGAGGCCTGACCAGTCGACCACTTCGCTGTTAACATGTGGATTCTGGCGAAACAAAGTGCCTCCTTCACCGAGTTGATGGTCTTCCAGCTGCAGTTGATATCTGTCTCGGTGTGCATCCCAGGGAATAGCCCGTAGAGCACAGCGTCCTGTGTTACCGAGCTGTTGGGGTGAACTGGACCAGATACCTACGCATCTCTCTCCACACTTTCTGTGCGAAGGGGCAGTCCATCAGGAGGTAGACGATGGTCTCGTCCCCACTGCAGCCTCGAGGGCAGCTCTGAGATTCCGTGCGTGTAGGAAGGACCGTGCTGGGAGGGCCCTTCTCACCACCATCCAAGCTACGTCCTGATGCCTGTCGGTCAGTTCCAGCAACGAGACGTTCTGCCAAATGGCTTCAACTGTCTGGTCGGGGAACTGCCCGATTAGATCCACCCTCTCCCTTCCCCACAGGACCCTCACAACATTCTGTGCCGACCACTGTCGGATGGCCTTATGGTCAAAAGGGCTCCACGTGGGACAGGTGGTGGGGTACGGTCCAGCTGGACGGGATGTCCTGCGTCTGCTGGGCCTGCTTGGCTAGACCCAACCTTCTCAGTGTGGTGAACACGTAGAAACTCAGCATGTGGTGACACTTGGTGTTTGCGTACCGGGGGCTTTACACACATCCTGAGGCAGCCACACACAAAGGTGGCCAACAGGATCAGGGCAACAGTGGGGATGCCGTTCCCCCCTTTGTCCGGGGGCTAGCACACGGTGTCCCTGCGGACGCGGTCCATCTTGGACCTCCAGACAAAGTGGAAGATGGCTCAGGTGACTGTGATGGTGGACAAATGTAAGGAATCTTACAACACCAGGTTATAGTCCAACAAATTTATTTTAAAATCACAAGCTTTCGGAGATTATCCCCTTTGTCAGGTGAATGGTGGGGCGGCGGGGAATGGGCCAGAACTGGGCCACACAGAGCAACACAGCGAGCACCTCACACCTTATCACCAGATTTCTGCTGGCCATGGAGGGGGATCACCCCCTCACATATCAAGCTTCTGTTTGGCCTTGGCAACCCGTTCCTCCCAGTTCTTCGTGCAGGCCAGGGGCCCCCCAAACCAGATCCCTAGCACCTTCAGGTAGTCGAACCTGATGGTGAGGGGACAAAGGATCGGGTCTCCCACCTGCCAAAGAACATGGCCTCGTTTTTATTTCGGTTCACTTTGGCCCCTGAGGCCAGCTCGAACTGGTGATCAGTCTGTCAGTTCTATGGACCGACTGCTGATCAGAGCAAAAGACGGTGACGTCATCCATGTACAGGGAGGCCTTAACCTGAGAGTCTCCGCTGACTGGGATCGTCACTCCCCTGATACCTGCATCCTTCCTGAAGGACGTGGCAACTGGCTCGATACAACACACAAACAAGACCACAGAGAGAGAACAACCCTGCCTGACTCCAGATCTGATCGGAAAGCTCTCTGGCTCCCAGTTGATTAGGACTGTGCTACGGATGCCCACGTAGAGCGGTCGGATCCATTCGCGGATTTCTTCCCCAAACCCCATTTTGGAGAGCACGTTCATCGTGAAAGTGTGGGATATTCTGTCGAAGGCCTTCTCTTGGTCCAAGCTGATGAAGCAGGTGTTCATCGCCCTGACCTGCGCGTAGATGATCGTATCCCTGAGCAGCACAAGGCTACTAGAGATCTTCCTGCCAGGTACAGTACAGGTCTGATCCGGGTGGGTCACTTGCTCCAGAGCAGACTTGCGCCTGTTGGCGATGACCTTAGTCAGAATCTTGTAGTCGATATTTAGCAAGGAAATGGGTCGCCAATTTCTGATTTCTTCCCTTTTCCCCTTCAGCTTGTAGATGAGGGTGATGATGCCTTTCCTCATGGACTCTGACTTGCTGCCTGCCAGAAGCATACAGTCCCACAGAGCCGAATACAATTCAACTGGTAAGCCACCGCTTCCTGGAGTTCTACTCTTCTCAAAAGACTGGACGGCCTTTGTCAGCTCGTACAAAGCCAGAGGCCGATCCATGCTCTCCCACTCCCTGTCCTCTAAGACTTCCGTGATAGAGGATAGGAAGGACTGGAAGGCTGTGCTGTCAGTGGGCTTCGCGTCATACAGCCCGGCATAAAAGGATTTGCTGATCCTCAGTATGTCGGCCTGCAAGGACAAAACCAAGTTGTCTTCCTCCTTCAGGCTGCTGATCACAGAGGTCTTTCTGTGCAGCTTCTGGAAGAAGAAGTACGAGCACTTCTCGTCCTGCTCCACTGAGCGGACTCTGGATCTCTAGATGATCTTTGAGGCCTCGGAGGCGAAGAGCAAGGCTTGCTGGCCCTTCACCTCTTGGAGTTCTTCCCCAAAATCGGCCCCCATCGACTGCAGATGGAGCACGTCCTGCATGCTTTTCCCGAGCTGTGACACTTCCCTATGTCTCTCTTTTTCCTTCTGAACACCTTTGAGGATGAAGAACCTCTTGATTTTGGCCTTGATCGCTTCCCACCAGTGCACTGTGGAGACAAAGAGGAATTTCATGGTCCTCCAACCTGTGTAATCCCTCTTTAGTTCCTCGAGGTTCTCCGGGGTCAACAGTCTCACGGTCAGCTTCCATATCCCCCTGCCCGCCTTCTGCTCCTCATGCAGTTGACAGTCGGCCAGAAGGAAGCAGTGGTCAGAGAAGAACACCGGCTGGACATCGGTGGATCTGACCTTGAGCGTTAGGGGCACAAATAGGAAGTCTATCCTGGAACGGACAGGACCCATCTGGTCTGGACCACGTGTATCTCTGCGGCGCTCCGTCTGCAAGGTTGCTGAAGACATCGCAAAGCTTTGTGTTTTTTACCACTTCTATCAGGAGTTTGGACGTGTTGTCCAGTATTCCATCGGGCCTGCTGGATCGTCCAGCCGCATCGATGATGCAGTTGAAGTCTCCGGCGAGAACGACCGGCCTGGAGGATGCCAGCAGCATCAGGAGATGCTGGAAGACCTCCAGCCTCTCGCTGCTGAGGGTCAGGGAGTACACATTGATCAGTTGGAGCCGGGCATTCTTATACAGTACGTCTGCTATGGGCAGCCTCCTTGACATCGGTGATGGTGAATTGGCCTCTCTGCAGCAGAATCCCCAGGCTCGAGGAATGACTATCGCTGCCTCCCGACCGGATCGACTGTTCCTAGGTCCACATGCATGACCACAGCCGGTAGTTGCTGAGGTGCGGGATCCCGCAGTCCAGCAAGAACAGTAGGTCGCTCTTGACCCTGGACAGGTAGTTCAGGGTCGCAGTACATCGTGTAGTTGATTTTAACACTATGCACTTTGATTGATGCAATTTTTAAAGCCATTTTAAAAATATAAAAAGGACAAATATTAAGGTCCTACAATTACAGTCCGGGTTCTACATTACCCTCCATTTCCATCCCTTGGTCCAGGTTCTGCATTTGCGTGGTGTACACAAACTGCTGGACGGACCTTAGGCTGAGGAACAAGGTCTGGGGGAATGTCCATGCTCGCGGGTCGTCGGCGGGGAGTCGTGGGGTGATGTGTCCATGAGATCCTCGACCGGATCCGGCTCCTCGGCCTTTGCTGGTGGTTCGCTCTCCGCGCCCGTCGTGCTGCTCTCAGATGCCCGGAGTTGGGGGACCTCGCTCTCCGTGTCGTTTCTCCCAGTATCCTGGAGTTGGGGTACACTGGGCGCGTCACTGTTCCAGGTGCCCCGAAGCTGAGTGTTACTGTTCCTGGGTTCCTGGAGCTGGAGCGTGCTGTCTGTGTCACTGGTCACTGTCACATTTTGCCGCTTCCTTTGATGAAGGCGGGGTCTCTCCCCTTTTTCCTGTTCATCAGCCGAGGAGTGGCCGCTGTTGTCTGTTGGGGCCTCTAAGCACCTCTTGCTGCTGGTCCCACCTTTGGCGTTAGTTCCTCTGATCCTACAGGATTTCCTCTTTTTCTTTCCCTGCGTTGTTCATCCTTCCTTCGAATCTGCATGATCGAGGAGAGTTTCAAGGTTGAGTGTTGGGGTTTGGCTGGTTTCCTCAACGCTCCCTTCCTGTTCTTTGTCCTCCTCCTGGTCGTTGGCTCTTTCACGGAGTTCCACGATGGGGGGGAGGGGTCTGGCCTCTTTTGGACTGCTGCTCTCTTCTCTTGCGTCACCTCACCTCTTGCTGCCTGTGTGTAGCTGTGTCTGCGGTTTGGGCAATGGCGCTTCCTTTCCCTTCCAATTGAAGGCCTGGAGCATCTTTAGGCATCCTGTGACATCCCTGGAGGGCACGATGAAGTATACGCTCCTCAGGACGTCTTGCAGGTAGAAGATGTCTGCGGCCTTGAAACACTGGTCTTACAGCTGAAGGAGCTGTTCATGACCTGGCACACTCCAAGTTCCAAAGTACGTGCTGCAGGATGCACGGAAGCAAGGTGCAGCCTACGCAAAGACGCTATGGGGAAAAGTCACCGTGTAAGGCCATTCCACTTTGTATTGTACAGCATGTATCGGAAGATATGTATTGTGTTTTGAATTGTAATGATGGGATTGGAGTGTGTACGATCTGTATTGTGTTGTTTTGAATTGTAATTGTGTATTTACATTGAACTGTGTGTATCCTTAAATTTTATGAAATAAAGTATATTTTGAAATTTTAAAAAAGTTAACATGTGGATTCACCAGGTTAAAAACTCATAAGTGCTGTTGTTAAGTGTATGTTTAATTATTGTCAATAATTGTTATTATCATAGGCTTAATAAATCTGTGAATATCTACCCATAATGCTGTGTACCCTATTATTTTTTTTATTCGTTCATAGGATGTGGGCATCACTGGCAAGGCTAGCATTTATTGCCCATCCCTAATTGCCCTTAAGAAGGTGATGGTGAGCCGCCTTCTTGAACCACTGCAGTCTGTGTGGTGAAGGTGTAACTTATAAGTAAGGACATCCACTCTCTAACATCTGCACTAGATATTTCTTTCCTGTTCAGCATTTGGGACATTTCAAAGGTAAGCTATTTTAAGTACCTAATGAACCTTAGGTAGATCCCGAACCAACCTTCTCTTGCGAATGAGTCAGGAAAAGATTCATCTGATACCCTTTAGCTAATGCACATTACCCTGAGTTATACTGGTCTGATTAGCTCACTGCACAACTCCCTCTGTCTCTGCTCCGAGCTGTACTTGTGCAGTTTACCCGGCTGTCCCGGATTGCGACATCTGCAGTAAATATCTCTGACTTGCGACACTCTGGCTCAGAGTCTTTGAGCTGGAGTGCGAGTCAGAGACACTCCGACACATAAGGGAGGGGGAGGAATATCTGGATCGTTTTCTTCAGAGTACAGTCACACCTCAGAGAAAAGCACAGGTGCAGGAAGGGGAGTGTGTGACTGTTAGTCAGCAGGGTAGTGGAAACCAAGGGGAGGTAGAGAAGGACACTGGTCCTATCCAACAGGTACGAGGTACTTGATAAGGATGAAGGCTGCAAGGAATATGCCCAGAATGGTACCTAGGAACCTGAGGCAGTCCGGGGTGGGGGGAGGATCAGAATAGAAAGGTTGTAGTCATAGGGGATTCTATACTCATGGGGAGAGATAGAGTCCTCTGCAGTCGTTGTCCAAGAGGGTGTGTTGTCTACCTGAAGCAAGGGTAAAGGACATCTTGGAGCAATGGGAGAGGAACTTGGAAAGGGAGGGGGAACATCCAGTTGTCATGGTCCATGTCGGCACCAATGATATAAGGGAGAACAAGGAGGATTCTGCTAAGGGAGTATGAGAAGCTAGAAACTAAATTAAAAAGCAGGACCTCATGGGTGGTGACCTCAGGATTACCATCTGAGCCACTTGCTAATTGGCATAGGGTTAGGCAGATCAGAAAGGTGAATGCGTGGCTGAAAGACTGGAGTGGGAACAAGGGGGACACTGGCATCAGTGTTGGGACAGGAAAGAGCTATAGAATCATAGAATGGTTACAGCATGGAAGGAGGCCATTCGGCCCATCAAGCCTGTGCCGGCTCTCTGCAAGAGCAATCCAGCTAGTCCCACTCCCCTGCCCATTCCCCATAGCCCTGCAAACGTTTTCCCTTCAAGTACTTATCCAATTCCCTTTTGAAAGCCACGATTGAATCTGCCTTCACCACCACCTCAGGCAGTGCATTCCAGATCATAACCACTCACTGGGTAAAAAAGTTTTTGGTTCTCTTGCCAAACACTTTAAATCTATATCCTCTTGTTCTTGACCCTTCGGCCAATGGGAACAGTTTCTCTCTATCTACTTTGTATAGACCCTTCATGATTTTGAATACCTCCATCAAATCTCCTCTCAACCTTCTCTGCTGTAAGGAGAACAACCCCAGCTTCTCCAGTCTATCCACATAACTGAAGTCCTTCATCCCTGGAACCATTCTAGTAAATCTTTTCTGCACCCTCTCTAAGGCCTTCGCATCCTTGCTAAGGTGTGGTGCCCATAATTGGACTCAATACTCCAGTTGTGGCCGAACTAGTGTTTTATAAAGGTTTAATATAACTTCCTTGTTTCCTTCCTTCCTGTACCACTGGGATGGGTTCCACCTGAACCGGAATGGGACCAGAGTCCTAGTGGAAAGGATAAATAGGGTGGTCGATAAGGCTTTAAACTAGCAAGGTGGGGGAGGGATCTGGTAGCAACAACAAAAAGCCTAAGGATAAAAGAAACAGGAGATGAGTGTAAAGATCAAACCAGGGTAAGGAAAAGAAAACATAAAATGTCAAGGAACAAATACAGTTAGAAAACAGAAGCATAAAAAGACTGTTAAAAATAAAGCAAAAGGAACAACTATTAAAGATGAATTAAACTGCCTGTACAGCAATGCACACAGCATCCAAAATAAAATGGAAATGGAGGCAATAATCCGTAGCGATGAACCAGATGTAGCAGCAACTACTGAAACATGGCTACATAAAGAACAGGACTGGCAACTAAATATTGCAGGTTATAACATAATCAGAAAGAATAGGAAAGAAAGAAGGGGGGGTGGAGTAGCTGTACTAATTAAAGATAACATAATGGCAGTAGAAAAAAGGGACATAACTAATAGAAGGATAGAAACAGAATCCATATGGAATGAAATAAAAGATAAGGGATCGATGAAGCTAATAGGAGTATACTACAGACCACCTAATAGTGGAAAAAGGTGGGGGAAGAAATAGGTTAGCAAATATATGAAATGAGTGAAGGACATAGAATAATAATCATGGGAGATTTTAACTACCCCCAAATAAACTGGCAAGAAGAGGTAAAGGGGTACAGGGAATAGAGTTTTTACAATGTATGCAGGACTCCTTTTTTACCGGGTATGTAAAAAGCCCAACAAGAGAGGAAGCACTGCTGGATCTAGTAATGAGAAATGAACCAGAACAGATAAGAGACATAAGCGTAGGGGAACATCTAGTCAATAGCCATCATAACATAATCGGAATGGAATGGTACTAGGGAAAACAAACTGGAAAAATTTATTGACAAACAAAGAAATAGAACAGCAGCGGGAAACATTTAAAACGGTGATCATAGGAACATAGGAACAGGAGTAGGCCATTCAGCCCCTCGTGCCTGCTCCGCCATTTGATAAGATCATGGCTGATCTGTGATCTAACTCCATATACCTACCTTTGGCCCATATCCCTTAATACCTTTGGTTGCCAAAAAGCTATCGATCTCAGATTTAAATTTAGCAATTGAGCTAGTATCAATTGCCGTTTGCGGAAGAGAGTTCCAAACTTCTACCACTCTTTGTGTGTAGAAATGTTTTCTAATCTCACTCCTGAAAGGTCTGGCTCTAATTTTTAGACTGTGCCCCCTACTCCTAGAATCCCCAACCAGTGGAAATAGTTTCTCTCTATCCACCCTATCTATTCCCCTTAATATCTGATAAACTTCGATCAGATCACCCCTTAAGCTTCGAAACTCCAGAGAATACAACCCCAATTTGTGTAATCTCTCCTCATAACTTAACCCTTGAAGTCCGGGTATCATTCTAGTAAACCTACGCTGCACTCCCTCCAAGGCCAATATGTCCTTCCGAAGGTGCGGTGCCCAGAACTGCTCACAGTACTCCAGGTGCAGTCTAACCAGGGTTTTGTATAGCTGCAGCATAAATTCTGCCCTCTTGTACTCTGGTCCTCTAGATATAAAGGCCAACATTCCATTAGCCTTATTGATTATTTTCTGCACCTGTTCATGACACTTCAATGATCTATGTACCTGAACCCCTAAGTCCCTTTGGACATCCACTGTTTTTAACTTTTTACCATTTAGAAAGTACCCTGTTCTATCCTTTTTTGATCCAAAGTGGATGACCTCACATTTGCCTACATTGACTTCCATTTGCCACAGTTTTGCCCATTCACCTAACCTATCAATATCCCTTTGTAATTTTATGTTTTCATCGACACTGCTTACAATGCCACCAATCTTTGTGTCATCGGCAAACTTAGATACGAGACTTTCTATGCCTTCATCTAAGTCGTTAATAAATATTTTGAATAATTGAGGCCCCAAGACAGATCCCTGCGGGACTCCACTAGTCACATCCTGCCAATGTGAGTACCTACCCATTAACCCTACTCTCTGTCACCTTTTGCTCAGCCAACTTCCTAACCAAGTCTGTACTTTTCCCTCAATTCTTAGCTAACAGTCTCTTATGTGGGACTTTATCAAATGCTTTCTGGAAGTCCACATTCCCCTGTCCATTACTTTAGTTGCCTCTTCAAAAAATTCAATCAGGTTTGTCAGGCACGACCTACCTTTCACAATTCCATGCTGGCTCTCTCTGATTAACTGGAAAATTCTCAAGGTGTTCAGTCACCCTGTCCTTAATTATAGACTCCAGCATTTTCCCCACAACAGATGTTAGGCTAACTGGTCTATAATTCCCTAGTTTCCCTCTCTCTCCTTTCTTAAAAAGTGGAGTGACTTGCAATTTTCCAATCTAGAGGGACAGTTCCTGAATCTAGAGAACTTTGAAAGATTATAGTTAGGGCATCTGCAATGTGCTCACCTACTTCCTTTAAAACCATGGGATGGAAACCATCTGGTCCTGGGGATTTGTCACTCTTTAGTGCTATTGTTTTCTTTATTACTGTTGTTTTGCTTATGTTAATTTTATCGAGTCCCTGTCCCCGATTCAATCTTAGTTTTCTTGGGATTTCCGGCATGCTATCCTCTTTTTCTACTGTAAATACTGACGCAAAGTAATTGTTCAACATGTCCGCCATTTCCCCATTGTCAATGACAATATCCCCACTTTCAGTTTTTAAGGGGCCAATACTGCTCCTGACCACCCTCTTTTTCCTAATATAACTATAAAAGATCTTCGTATTGGTTTTGATATCCCTTGCAAGTTTCTTTTCATACTCTCTTCTTGTAGCTCTTACTATCTGTTTTGTGACCCTTTGTTGATCTTTGTATCTTTCCCATTCGCCAGGATCTGTGCCATTTTTTGCCTTTTTGTATGCCCTGTCCTTATGTCTTAAACTGTCCCTTACCTCTTTAGTTGTCCATGGCTGTTTTTTTTGGCAAGTAGAGTTCTTGCTCCTCAGGGGTATAACCGATTCTATATCACGTTAAATGTTTCTTTAAACATTTCCCACTGATCATCAGTCATTTTACCCATTAACAGATTTTCCCAGTTTACTGTGGACAGTCTCTGTCTCATCCCATTGAAGTCGGCCTTACCCAAGTCTGAAATCTTAGCAGCTAATTCACTTTTTTCCCTTTCAAACACTACATTGAACTCGATCATGTTATGATCGCTATTGGATAGATGTTCATGCACAGTTAAGCTGTTCACTAAATCTGGTTCATTACTCATTACTAAATCTAGTATGGCTTGCTCCCTTGTTGCCTCTAGGACATTCAGCTGCAGAAAACTATCCCAGACACACTCAAGAAATTCACTACCTTTCTGACAGTTGCTGGTCTGCTTTTCCCAATCTATGTGAAGGTTAAAGGCCCCCATTAAGACCACTATGCCTTTCTTACACGATAGAGTCCAGGAGAAATGTATCCCACTAAAAAGCAAAAACAAACTAACCAGTAACGACACACCATGGATGAAATAAGGGCAAAATTGAAACTAAAGAAAAAGGCATACACTAAGTACATAGACAATAAAGGAGAGGATGACAAAAGGGAATACGAAAAGGTTAGGAAAGAAGTAAAAAAAAAATCAGGAAGGCATAGAGAAATGACGAAATTAAATTATCAAGGAATATAAAAAGAAATAGTAAAGTTTTCGACAGATACATAAATAACAAAAGAAAAATCAGGCAAGGGATAGGGCCACTAAGGGATACACACGGTAAACAGATCTAGCAGCTCAAAACTGGGCATCCATGAGGCGCTGTGGGCCATCAGCAGAAGCAGAATTGTATTCTATCACAATCTGTAACCTCATGGCCCGGCATATTCTTCACTCTACCATTACCAACAAGCCAGGGGATCAACCCTGGTTCAATGAGGAGCAATGATGCCAGGAGCATCACCAGGCATACCTAAAAATGAGGTGCCAACCTGGTGAAGCTATAACACAGGACTACATGTGTGCTAAACAGCAGAAGCAACATGCTATAGACAGAGCTGAGTGATTCCACAACCAACGGATCAGATCAAAGCTCTGCAGTCCTGCCACATCCAGTCGTGAATGGTGGTGGGCAATTAAACAACTAACGGGAGGAGGCGGCTCTGTGAGATCCCCATCATCAATGATGGCAGAGTCCAGCAAGTGGGTGCAAAAGACAAGACTGAAGCGTTTGCAACCATCTTCAACCAGAAGTGCCGAGTGGATGATCCATCTCGGCCTCCTCCCGATATCCCCACCATCACAGATGCCAGTCTTCAGTCAATTCGATTCACTCCACATGATATCAAGAAATGGCTGAGTGCATTGGACACAACAAAGGCTATGGGCCCCAACAACATCCCGGCTGTAGTGCTGAAGACTTGTGCTCCAGAACTAGCTGCGCCTCTAGCCAAGCTGTTCCAGTACAGCTACAACACTGGCATCTACCCGACAATGTGGAAAATTGCCCAGGTATGTCCTATCCACAAAAAGCAGGACAAATCCGATCCGGCCAATTACCGCCCCATCAGTCTACTCTCAATCATTGGCAAAGTGATGGAAGGGGTCGTCGACAGTGCTATCATGCGGCACTTAATCACCAATAACCTGCTCACCGATGCTCAGTTTGGGTTCCGCCAGGATCACTCGGCTCCAGACCTCATTACAGCCTTGGTCCAAACATGGATAAAAGAGCTGAATTCCAGAGGTGAGGTGCGAGTGACTGCCCTTGACATCAAGGCAGCATTTGACTGAGTGTGACACCAAGGAGTCCGAGTAAAATTGAAGTCAATGGGAATCAGGGGGAAAACTCTCCAGTGGCTGGAATCATACCTAGCACAAGGGAAGATGGTACTGGTTGTTGGAGGCTAATCATCTCAGCTCCAGGACATTGCTGCAGGGGTTCCTCAGGGCAGTGTCCTTGGCCCAACCATCTTCAGCTGCTTTATCAATGACCTTCCCTCCATCATAAAGTCAGAAATGGGGATGTTCGCAGATGATTGCACAGTGTTCAGTTCCATCCGCAACCCCTCAGATAATGAAGCAGTCCGAGCCCACATGCAGCAAGACCTGGACAACATCTAGGCTTGGGCTCATAAGTGGCAAGTAACATTTGAGCCAAACAATTGCCAGGCAATGACCATCTCCAACAAGAGAGAGTCTAACCACCTCCCCTTGACATTCAATGGCATCACCATCATCAAATCCCTCACCATCAACATCCTGGGGGGGTCACCATTGACCAGAAACTTAACTGGACCAGCCATATAAATACTGTGGCTATAAGACCAGGTCAGAGGTTGGGTATTCTGTGGCGAGTGACTCACCTCCTGACTCCCCAAAACCTTTCCACTATCTACAAGGCACAAGTCAGGAGTGTGATGGAATAATCTCCACTTGCCTGGATGAGTGCAGCTCCAACAACACTCAAGAAGCTCGACATCATCCAGGACAAAGCAACCCGCTTGATTGGCACCCCATCCACCACCCTAAACATTCACTCCCTTCACCATTGGCGCACCATGACTGCTGTGTGTACCATCTACAGGATGCACTGCAGCAACTTGCCAAGGCTTCTTTGACAGCACCTCCCAAACCCACGACCTCTACCACCTAGAAGGACAAGGGCAGCAGGCACATGGGAACAACACCACCCACACGTTCCCTTCCAAGTCACACACCATCCCAACTTGGAAATATATCGCCGTTCCTTCATTGTTGCTGGGTTGAAATCCTGGAACTCCCTCCCTAACAGCACTGTGGGAGTACCTTCACCACACGGACTGCAGCGGTTCAAGAAGGCAGCTCACCACCACCTTCTCAAGGCAATTAGGGATGGGCAATAAATGCTGGCCTTGCCAGCGATGCCCACATCCCATGAACGAATAAAAAAAAGAATTGATTTGCAATTAAATAGAAATGTTAAATATTCACATGCAATCTACCATATAAAATCTAAATACAAAAAGAAAAGTCTGCAATGGATTAATTATCCTTGAAAGAAACACCTCTGGATAGAAAAAGAATGTCTGATGAAAAAGGTTGTGTCTCTGATTTGCAAAATCTGATTGTTTGGGGGTAATTTTCAACTTCACCACTTGGGTGGTAAAGTGATGGAATGGATCATCTGTCCAATGTAGGCCCGCCCGATTTTCATTCCATTTCAATCAATGGATCAAAAATCGGGTGGATTCTACAACAGGCAAGCAACCCACTTTGTCAGATTACCACCCAAGCAGTGAAATTGAAAATTATTCCCAATGTATCTTACTGTACCTTTCAACTAGGATTACTGTGAGTTCCTATCAGAATCAGTCACCAGAATTTTAGGAGAACTCTGGTACTGTTTCAGAGTCCTATTTTTAATCAAGCAATTCTTTTAAAGTCAGCTTATCAGATGAAAATAATGGTATTTTGTTAATAAATTTAATTTAAGAATGCTATTTATGCAAATATATGAATATATTTGGAAGCTAGATTATACTTATACAATTCCAACAGACGAATCCATTTCCATCTGCAAAGATTTACTTAATCTTTATTTACATGTGTCCAGGCAATTTGTTTTAACAAGAAATTTGTTTTAACAGTGGAAAATTAATCAGCTCATCTGGATACAGGAAATCCTATTATCTATATAAAGGCAGCCAAAAGCAATTTAAGTCAGTGAGCCAATCTGTCCGAGGATTAGACAACTCTTTTGCTCTCTTCAGCCACTATTTGAACTCTAATTGGCATAAAACAAAATCCACACATTTGTGAAGCTCTGAATATTGATTGTGTATAAGATGTGTTACTAAACATTGCCTGTTCCAAATTAAAACCTGTTCATTAAAAGTTTAGTTAAGTCATTGGAAATCTATGGCTACTCATAAATTAAAAGCTACTTCTTTGAAATATTATTCCAGTATTTCTACAGCAATGTTTTACACTTGTGTGTGTGTTGAAATTAAATTTCTTGATATTCTGTATATAGTAGAATAATATTGTCACTTTATTTTGATCTTTGGTGTTTCTAATGGTGTAGAGGGCGAGAACTAATTATCTTGGACAATGCTGCAAAGTCAAACCGCTGCTCTTCATTGGTAAGTCGTACATGGTTGGTTAAAATCAATGATTTTGGTTGGCTGGCCAACGGTGATAAATGAAGGCACCAAACTAACAAATAAAAATTAGTAAATATTTCCCTCCAAAACATTAGAACTAACACATTATAATGAGAATGTAAATGTAATTACATTATTGCATACAAACCTAGTAACTTGTTGAGTATTTAAATTTGTTTAATTTGCACTATTCCTTCTTTTTCTCATTGTATTCAAATATATAATAAATATTTAATTGCACACGTCAATAAAGTTGAAATGCTTCTTTCCTGAGTTGTAGATTCCTTAGTAAGTTCCATGCCCTATTAGATTTGGTGTACAAATGCGTAATACTTGACAAAATCAATCCATTCGCTTGTCACAAGAATAGTCAACTGTCCCATAGGTGGTGTTATAACCAAGGAGTAGTATTGATTAAGTTTGTGGATTTCAATTAGCTACGACACTAATATAAAATCTTGCCACTGGTAAAACAACCACTGAGTTGGAAACAGTCACAATATGTGCATGACTTCTATTTATTACAATAGAACAATTTGTTAAAATCACCAAAATAATTGACATAGATGGTACTAAGTAGGTAGTTGTTAACAGTAAGAGTTGTCATTTTGCAGCTGGAGTATTAACATGTAACCAACACTTCTTACACAGTTGGTTATGTGTTATACTTCAGCTTCAAAATGGTAACTCATAATGTTAACAATTGCCTATTTAATATCAACAACGTCAGTTATAAAGGATACTGAATAGGTGCACTAGAAGTACATTTAATAATTTCATTAAAGTTCTTTGTTAATTAAAATTGAAACTAACTATATGCTAATACTATTTGCTTTTCATTATAACATGAAGGTAAGTATCCCACTGCTGCTGCTGGTTAATACACTCATCTACTGTATCAGGGTGAGGAAACAGATTGTTCCATAATTCCCAATATAGTAGATTTCGAGTCCTAGTTGGACCATCTGGGAGCCATTGAGCAGAAGCAATGGCTCCCAGATGGTCTAACTAGGGTTGGAAGAAAAAGCAGAAGCGATGGATCCCTCCGTGCTCTCATGCACATCCCAGCAGCCGGCTTGAGTGCCAATGACAGAGACTTGGAAGTAGGTTACATCCCTTTTTTTGCAGTCAGGGAATGGGGAGTGTAGGGTGAAATAAATAACATCGAAACAAACAGAAAGTATATTTGCTCTTAATAAGTAGAGGAATAATGTGAAATGAATGTACAGTAGATGCTTCTCATTCAATGACAGCCATGAATCGGCCCAAAAACAGCTGAAGTACCAAACGGTGCAAAGGGCAAGAACTAATTATCTTGGATGATGCTGCAAAGTCAAACTGCTGATCTTTATTTGTAAGTCTTACATGGTTGGTTACAATCAATGATTTTGTTTGGCTGGCCTACAGTGATAAATGAAGGCATTTAGACTGAAGAATAAATTTGAAATGTCTAACAAAAACATCACAGAGAAAAACACTGATGTAATAATCTATTTATAAGTATCAACAGAGGCATCAAGCCATATTTGGCTGATACGATTATTTAGTAAGTACATGCATGATAATCATACACAGTTAATAATGTAGGATTTAGTGCATCTAGTAATGTGAATTTATAATTTACATTAAGCTAACTCAACAAAATATTTTCAGCAATTGTTTAAAAAAAAGTTTAAAAAACTAGCTAAAAGCTATCTACAAAACTAGCTAAAAGTTAGTCTCTTGACCCAAGGGTGCTGTTAGGGCTTTGCAACCCATGCAGGAGTTCCTCAGGGCAGTATCTTAGGCCCAACTATCTTCAGCTGCTTCATCAATGACCTTCCCTCCAACATAAGGCCAGAAGTAGGGCTGTTCGCTGATGATTGCAATTCCACACTTAATTCCTCAGATAATGAAGCAGTCTATGCCCAAATGCAGCAAGACCTGGACAATGTCCAGGCCTCGGCTAATAACTGGCAAGTTACACAAGTACCAGGCAATGATCATCTCCAACAACAGACAGTCTAACCGCATCCTTACCGCATCCACCTGATCAAGCCCCTTCACAATCTTATATGTTTCAATAAGATCGCCTCTCATTCTTCTGAACTCCAATGAGTAGAGTCCCAATCTACTCAACCTCTCCTCATACGTCCGCCCCCTCATCCCCGGGATTAACCGGGTGAACCTTCTTTGTACTGCCTCGAGAGCAAGTATGTCTTTTCTTAAATATGGACACTAAAACTGTATGCAGTATTCCAGGTGCGGTCTCACCAATACCCTATATAACTGCAGCAATACCTCCCTGTTTTTATATTCTATCCCCCTAGCAATAAAAGCCAACATTCCATTGGCCTTCTTGATCACCTGCTGCACCTGCATACTAACTTTTTGATTTTCTTGCACTAGGACCCCCAGATCCCTTTGTACTGCAGTACTTTCCAGTTTCTCGCCATTAAGATAATAACTTGCTCTCTGATTTTTCCTGCCAAAGTGCATAACCTCACATTTTTCAATATTGTATTGCATCTGCCAAATCTCCGCCCACTCACCCAGCCTGTCTATATCCCCTTGTAGGTTTTTTATGTCCTCCTCACTCTCTGCTTTCCCTCCCATCTTTGTATCATCTGCAAACTTTGATATGTTACACTCGGTCCCCTCCTCCAAATCGTTAATATAGATTGTAAAGAGTTGGGGACCCAGCACCGACCCCTGCGGAACACCACTGGCTACTGGTTGCCAGTCCGAGAATGAACCATTTATCCCAACTCTCTGCTTCCTGTTAGATAACCAATCCTCCACCCATGCCAGAATATTACCCCCAATCCAGTGATTCTTTATCTTGAGCAATAATCTTTTATGTGGCACCTTGTCGAATGCCTTCTGGAAGTCTAAATACACTACGTCCACTGGTTCCCCTTTATCCACCCTGTACGTTATGTCCTCAAAGAACTCAAGCAAATTTGTCAGACATGACTTCCCCTTCATAAAGCCATGCTGACTTTGTCCAATTAAATTATGCTTATCCAAATGTTCCGCTACTGTCTCCTTAATAATAGACTCCAAAATTTTACCCACCACAGATGTTGGGCTAACTGGTCTATAATTTCCAGCCTTCTGCCTACTACCCTTTTTAAATAATGGTGTTACATTAGCAGTTTTCCAATCTGCCGGGACCTTTGCCGAGTCCAGAGAATTTTGGAAAATTATTACCAAAGCATCCACAATCCCCACTGCCACTTCCCTCAAGACCCCAGGATGTAAGCCATCAGGTCCAGGGGATTTATCCGCCTTGAGTCCCATTAATTTACTGAGTACCAATTCCTTAGTGATTTTAATCGTATTAAGCTCCTCCCCCCCAGAGCCCCCTGTTTGTCCAGTGTTGGGATATTCTTAGTGTCCTCTACTGTAAAGACTGAAACAAAATATTTGTTCAGCATTTTTGCCATTTCCATGTTTCCCACCATTAATTTCCCGGTCTCATCCTCTAAGGGACCTACACTTGCCTTTGCCACCCTTTTTCTTTTTATATAACTATAGAAACTCTTGCTGTTTTAACAGCACGGTAAGTTTTAATGACTGCAAACAGCTAAGAATTAACTTTTAAAAACGTGGAGTCTCATTATTCCTTATTTTAATAATTTTTGGTCATTAAAACATTTTAAAAAAAAATTAACAAACAAAAACTTTTATTTAACTTTTCCCTTCTGTTTCTTTTATTTAATTCATTAATTTCTTACCCTCTCTTTCGCTGTCTATTACTATTTTTATAAATGATTTTAATGTTGTACTTTTCACTTCCTGGATTTTAGTTCCAGTTTGAAGAAAACGTTTGCAGCGTGTTAAAAATGCTGCAATCCCATGGGTCCTAGCTTCGCTGGAACGAACGCTGGGCTCTTTTCCGCTTCCTATTAGAGGACGTGCACCCGGTAAAGACGGCAGTAAGTTAGTGGCTTAGTATAAATCAATGGAGAGGCGAGCACTATTGGTTCGCCGCTCTGAGCAATTTCTGGGCCGATATGATTTGGCTCTAAATTCTGACCATTATTTTGTCATTTTAATGATCAGCTGAAAATATTCCTGAAAATATCCCCCCATCAGTATCAATTTTTAAAATCCATTTGATTTTAGCTCTGTAAGTGTATGCTAGATTTTATAGGATAAAGAAATGCATATGTGGATGGCAATAATTAAACTGTTCCAACACTTCAGCTATTTCAGTGTAGTACAGGAGTCTGAGTATAGAAGTATTTTGAAAAGAATCAAAGCATCTTCTTCAGATACAAGTCAATCCACCCGTCAGGATGAAATGCATATTGTTGGCTAAACTCATAATATTTAGATCCTTTGTAACAACCCGTGTCATAGAATGTGTTTCCCCTCATAACTCCCCAGTGCAAAACAAAACTGATCAGCCTCGACGGTTATGTTATTGGTAGGCATCTGGTATCATTGTCTAACAAAAAGTAGGGCCCCAAACCTAACCTTTGCATGTGACTTTGGCAAGGCAAATGAAGCCCCTAATATTGACCCATACAAATTATTGTGAGATAATACTGCTGACATGACACTGCACCACCTTAGAGAGACAGGAAACCAACATTTATAGAACAGGAGGTTGAACTCACCAAGCTAAGGAGGAGGATGACCATCTTGGAAATGATCAAACCACAGGGCTGCCTGATGAGAGGTGGCAGCATGTGCTGCATGTGGGGTGAGGGAACAATTGGGGGCTCATTCAAACTAGCCTCAGCCAGATAAATGGCCACGTGGATTATCTTTAAACTACAATAGAGAAAAGCTTGGAACATTTTTGGAATATTAGAAACTATGGGACAATTGATACTAGCTCAATTGCTAAATTTAAATCTGAGATAGATAGCTTTTTGGCAACCAAAGGTATTAAGGGATATGGGCCAAAGGAGTTAGATCACAGATCAGCCATGATCTTATCAAATGGCGGAGCAGGCACGAGGGGCTGAATGGTCTACTCCTGTTCCTATGTTCCTATGTTCCTAATGTGCTTTGGCCTACTGACCTCACTTATTCCCACAAACTATGCACAATTTACAATTTCATGGACTCTTCTATTTAATCTTCTAAGAAAGATGAATAACCACAGACAAATCCTCTCTGTAACCCCTGAGGTAATTGAGCAAAAGACCAGGATGCCAACCTAACATCTATTTATATATATATTTAAAAGTCTTCGGTCTGTGTGAATGTGTGAGTGTAGAACTATAGTTTTGTGGAGTCCCTTGAATGAATCAGATACCAGAACACGGAACCAATACGCACCAGGGGCTCGAATTTAGCAGGCCTGCGGGTTCCCAGCGGGTGGTCCTCCGGGAGCGTGGAAAACGCGGACGGCTAATCGTGTGCGTCCCCACGCGTTCGCGGGATAATTGGACCCATTAAGCCCAGCTTCCGGGTTCTGCGCTCCCCAGCTGCGTGCCGGCCGGCTGCGCATGCGCAGTACCGTCGACGCGATGTAGGAGCTCCAGTTAAAGGGGCAGTCTCCCAAAGCCCCTCCTGCTGCAAGCAAGAGGTTTGAGAGAATGGCTCAACAAAGGGGAAAGGCTGCGCCCCGTTTTTCAGATCTGGCACTGCAGCTGATGCTGGAGGGCGTGAGGAGGAGGAGGGAAACACTCTTCCCAGAAGATGGGCGCAAGTTCCCTGCCGCCGCAACCAGGAAGGCATGGGCAGAGGTGGCGGCGGAGGTGAGCAGCAGGGGCAACACCCCAAGGACTTGGGAGCAGTGCCGCAAGCGCTTCAATGACCTGACTAGGTCTGGCAAGGTGAGTACACCAACGCACCCTCCCACATCCCGTCCCCACCATCACGCCAAGCAGATCACAACCCCCTCCTGCACAGCCACCACTGCGCTCCATCAGCAATCCTCACAGCCACTCATTCACCATCCTCGCCGTGCACGCAAGTACCCACCGTCCCTGACCCCACCCGAACACGACCACACACCCCAATCCCCATGCAATGGGATGGGCACGTGGCCCACGCTTCCCCCCATCCGTTCCGCGCCACGCTCAACCCAACCACACCGATGCTCGATGCGTCTCATGATGCAATACGCACCCACTCACACATCTGTGTTTTGCCTTCACAGGAGAAGAGAAGCAAGAACAATAGGGAAAGGGCACGCACCGGAGGTGGGCCGCCGCAAGTGGTGGAGCTCACCGACGCAGAGGTGGAGGCGCTCGACCTCGCCCGCACGCGACATTGCCTGTCGGTGGCCGATGGCGAGTGTGTCGCTGCCGAAACGGCCGGTAAGGGAAAGCTGACACTCAACACCCATGATCGCGAGTTACCGTCTCATCACCTGCCATCAGGCGCACTGTCAAGTTGGTCCACATGCCTCAAAGTGCCCTCTGTTCTCTTGCAGGTCCGTCTTTGGGTCAAGCGAGCGTGGAGGGCGATTCCTCAGAGGACATGGCGGTCTCTGAGGGTGCATCGTCACATCAGAGCCAACCATCCACCAGCGCAGAGACACGCACCTCGGTGGGTCCCCCTCGCCAACTAGTTGGGGTAGCACTTGGTGAGTCACTGCGCACGAGTGAGCATGAGCAGACCCTGGTGGCAGGGGCAGCCGCGGAGGGTCCGCGACGGAGGGAGCACTCATCTCCAGGCTCTGCTCAGCCGGACCCAGATGCTGAACCCAGGGGGCCACCAGTGAAAAGGAGAGTCGTCGAGGGCCACCAGCTAATTGCTGAGGTACTGGCAGAGGTGCCGCGCGCATTGTCCACAATAGCGCAGGCGATGGAGGAGTCCAACTCCTGCATGTGGGCATTGGTGGCGCAGGCACAGGAGGGTACCGGCGACACAGTGTCGCAGGTAGGTGCGGGACTGTCTGCGGTGGAGGACAGGCTGGCCTCCCTCGAGCGTCACGCACAGCTCCAGATCGAGTCCATGCAGGCCCTGACAACGTCTGTACGGATTCAGGGTGAGCAACATTCCGACGCCACCAACAGGCTGAGGGATACACTAGGGGTGGCCTTGCAAGGCCTCACACATGCCATCCAAACTGCCGTCCAGCAGGGTGGAAGGGGTGATGTGGGCCGAGGCCAAGAGAGGGATGATGGTGACCGGGGACATGGAAGCGGGGACGCCTCTCAAGGCGCCCCCACGTCCCACCCGTCGCCCACCTCTCAACCAGTACCCGCAATGGTGCCTCCTCTCCAGGTGGCCGAGTCTGCCCCTGCCCCGGTGCAGGAGGAGCAGTCTGTGGAGGTGCCGTCACGGGCACCGAAACCCAGGGGCCGTCCGCCAAAAGCATCTACCCGGTCAAGGCAAGAAGACGAGCAACCTGCCACTACCTCTGCTGGAGCCACAGGGGTAGCACCACGTAGGGGTTCCCGGAAAAGAATTGCAAAGGCCTTATAATCACAAAGGGAATACACCAGGGTGTTTATTATTTTGTACTTTTTTTCTTATATAATGTCACATTCGAGATATTAAATTGTCTATTCTCACCACTCCTGCCACCTCTCGTCCATTCTTCCGCGGCTTGTGCAATAGTTGCGTTCCGTGGAGGCCATCATGACGGCGAACACCTGCTGCCACCCATTGGGCACACTGCTGTGGGTGCAGGCTTACTGGCAACACTCTTCAGTGGAGGGGGCTGGTATGGCCGCTCGCATGTGCAGGTGAGGAGATGCGAGCGCCTCGCAGTGTCTGACTCTAGGAGAACCGTTGACGTATGAGTGCCTCCCTGGCCCGGCGACCATCCCGGTGAGTCGCGGCTCGGCGCATGGGTCGTCCAACATCCTCTGGCGGGTCCTCCTCCTCCGCCTCCGCCTCCTCCTCCTCCTCCTCCTCCTCCTCGCCCTCGCCGTCCTCAATGTGGGTGGCGGGTGTTGATGGGGCCTCCTCCAGCGGCACCCCTCTCTGTTGGGCCATGTTGTGCAGGGCACAGCAGACAACTATGATTCGTCCCACTCTGAATGGTGTGTATTGGAGCGCTCCCCCAGAACGATCAAGGCACCTGAAGCGCATCTTGAGAAGCCCTATGGTCTGCTCAATTGTAGACCTGGTAGCAGTGTGGCTGTCATTCTACCGACGCTCCGGCTCGGTGATGGGGTTCCTCAGAGGTGTCATGAGCCACGTGTGGAGGGGATACCCCTTGTCGCCGAGGAGCCAGCCGTTGCCGGCGTTGGGTGCCTGCAGGATGGGCGGGACGGCGGACTCCCTGAGGACGAAGGCATCGTGGCAGCTGCCGGGGTATCTGGCGCACACATGTAGGAATCTCTGGCGGTGGTCACAGATGAGCTGGGCGTTCATGGAGTGATACCCCTTCCTGTTGATGAACAGCCCTGGCTCATGCGGAGGTGCCCGTATTGCGATGTGTGTGCAGTCGATTACACCCTGCACCCGTGGGAAGCCGGCCATGGCATGGAATCCAACCGCCCTCTCCATCTGGCTGCGCTCGTCCATGGCGAAGTTGATGTAGTGCGAGGCCCTGCGGAACAACCCATCGGTGACCTGCCTTATGCACTTGTGTGCAGAGGACTGACAGACCCCGGTGATGTCCCCGGTGGCACCCTGGAAGGATCCGGATGCGAAGAAGTTGAGGGCAGTGGTGACTTTGACGGCGACAGGTAAGAAGATGCTGCTTGGTCCATCAGGGAGCAGCTCGTCGTGAAGGAGGCTGCAGATGTCGGCGACTACCTGGCGATTGACTCTGAGCCTCCGTATGCACTGCTCCTCGGAGAGGTCCATGAAGCTGAGCCTCGCTCTGTACACCCTGTGCGGAGGGTAGTGCCTCCTGCGACGCATCTCTCTCTGCGGTTGCCCTCCCTCCTGCTGTGCAGGTGGGTGTGCCGCAGCACCGTGTTGGGGGGCTCCACGTCTCCGAGGCGGACGACGTGGACTGCGAGGCTGCTGGGGCTGGTCATCCTGTTCGTCCTCCGACGATGTCAACGCACCACCCATCTGGCAGGTGTTGGTCTGAGGGGTTGTGCAGGGTAGGTGGGTGGGTCCTCGGACTGGGGCTGCGGTTTCGTGTCGGTCTGTCCTCTGGCTTGGCGGGGGGTGGTGGAGGGCAGGGGTTGCCCTATGTGATGCGGTGGCCTCCTACGTGGGTGAGGGCTCTCCCCCGTGGAGCGCACCTTGGCACCTGCCACAGGCTGCTGGCTGCAACACGCCTGGTTGGAAAGGTACTGTTTCCCCCAGTGTGTGAAACTCACTGCCTTGAACCTAAAATCCCACACTTCCTCTTTTGACAGCTGCTTCAGCTCATTAACTGACCACAATGAGCAAGTTAAGTACTCTCAAGTGGAACCCCGCTGGCTTTAATTGCCTGCGGGATTCCCACCAGCGGGGCTCGCGCGCGCAGCCCCGCACGTCAGCGCGGTACCCGGAAGTGGCCGGGATTTCGTCGCGATCCGGTCACGTGACTGGATATCGAGATTTTCGGGGCCCGCCCGCTGGAAACCCACAGGAAACCCGACGGTAAAATCGAGCCCCAAGAATCAGATAATCAGGGGCAATTAAATTGCAGAACAATCTCTGTAATGTCATTACTGATTGGTTCACTCACAAAAAAGACCTTCCTACTTCTACAAAAGTAGCATACAGCTGCGGTTACCGTTCCTCACCCAAACTGCACAAGGCAGACATATTAGTTTTTGCACCTATTTTGGGTTATTTGCTGAAGTATAATTAAATAAAATTGCTCACTGCAGATCCAGCTGAATTCTCAACTTTATCTTTTTAAAATCATTTGGTGGGGAAAACAAAAGCAAAACCAGAGCAGGAAACCAACAAGGCCAGAAGAAATACAAGAGTGCAATAAATCATAACATTGCCATAGAGTAGAGAGGAAGAATTATGAACCACAATAATAAAATCGGAGAGAGCGGCAGGAAATATGCTCACAGAGAGAAAAAATGCTTGTGGGTTGAGGAATCAAACTGGGAGACAGCAAGGACTCCGTATCCAGTCACAAATTCCTGACACACCCAACAGCAGCAACAGGTGAGATAAGATAAGACCTCAGACCTTTGACAAAAGGGATCAATCTTGATAAGCAAATCTTTTAACAATACCACAGGCAATCAACTAGCTATATTTTAACATTATTCAATCTAGATAACATTTACATGGTTCTGGCAGCAGATAAGCCATTGCATCCCATAGAGCATTTGATCTTTTGTTTTGGACTTTATTCCTTTCAATCTCATCTAACTAAATATTCGTGGGATTAAAAATAAAATCGTTGGACTATAACTTGGTGTTGTAAAATTGTTTACAATTGTTAACCCCAGTCCATCACCGGCATCTCCACATCATAACTAAATATTCATTGAGGCTTTTCTCCTTAAAGGAGTTAATCAACATCGCATCAAAAGGGTAAATTCACCAATATTGTGATCCAACGGGAAACTGTGCTAAAAGGGAGGATAGATTGGAGATAGAACTATTGCATTGTAGTCTTGATTGTCCGATTTGTGCTTCTTTCGAGTGTGGTTCTCCAGAGGGAGACGAGTTCACCCTTAACAATCAATTTCACAAATGATTTACCACTAGTGTGGAAATATGTTTTCTAATCTCTCGTCTCAGTTCAGGTTTGTTAATGTTGCACTCGCTTCTTGTAGTTTCGCAAACATTTAAAGTTGAATGATTAGATTGTTCATTTAAAATATTTGAAGCATGTCCCCTTTCAATCTGCTTTTTGCCATTAAAAAGAAGTTAACTTTTTTATAAGTTAGAGATTTTGGTTCGGAAGTTTAGTAGACCTGATGCTTAGCACATTCACCCAATGCAGAGCAGCAATGAATCCAATAGAATATTGAACTTCTTAGCCAGAACAGAAGAATAAAAGTCAGAGGAAGTTGTAACTGAACTGTATAGTGCTCTGATCAGATAGACCACACTTTGACAATGGTGCCCAGTTCTGATCGCCAAGACACAAGAGAGGCATTCAAGTGCTGGAGGCAGTATGGAGTAGAGCCACAAGACAAATACCTAGTATCAAAGGTCTGAGTTATGAGGAAGGACTGGAGAAATTTGGGGAAGTTCAGGAATGCCCAACTTTGGGCACATGGAGGGCGCAGGGTATGATCCCTGTGCTTGAATGGTTGAGGCCTTAGGAGATCCAGGTATTTGGCCTCAGGCCTCATTTCAATGGAGCTGGTGAACTGTGCAGAGCTTTTGGAGAATCATCACTGGAGGTTGAGCCGCTGCTGGCATCGCAGCAGCCTCCAGGTAAGTAGGAAGGGTGGGCAATCGGGCCTCGGGCTAGTGGAGGGAGATGATCGTTGGCCAGGAGGAGGTAGTGTTGATTGTGGAGGGGGGTAGGGGTGGAGATCAGGCCTCAGGCCAAGAGGATTGGTAGCCGGGGGGGTGGGGAGTGGAGGGAGTGGCCTGTGTTCTTTTAATGTGGGGTCGGGAGAAGCACTCCTGCTCCTCCTGGCACCACATTCAGGTAAGTATGGGAGCCTTCCTTCCAGTTGATGTCACATTGTGCTGTGCAAGTTCAGCACATGGCAAGTGAGATGCTGGGGTGATCAAAAATCCAAAGCGGGTCCTGCAAGAAGCACAAGACCGTAATTCACACAAATTATTATTCACTTTCAATGTCTGCCACCAATGCAGCCTCCTTTCCCAATATGGCGGGTGATGCACATCTGGCTGGAAATGTGGCTTAGTATGCCGGTTAGTGCCCGAAAAACGGGTGCTATGAGGCCAGATCTAAAGGTTTTGGCCTAGGAAGGAGGCATCAGAGGGGTGATCTTATAAAGGGATATAAAATAGTTGAGAGAATGAAGAAGGTAAATCTGGAATATTCCTTTAAGTTAAATTGCAAAAGTAGGACAAGGGGACATAGCTTTGAATTAGTAAAAGGTAAGTTTAGGACTGATGTCAGAAAATTCTTTACACAAAGAGCTGTCATATAGAATAGGCTTCCAGGAAGAGCAGTGGAGTGAAGTCATAGAATCTTTTAGGAAACAATTGGATGATGAAAAGGGGGACTTCAGGATTATCTTGGATGGAGGAAATCAGATAGGCCAAAAGGCCTTCCTCACCTGTAACTAATTTGTAAAGTTCTGCATCAGTACTCCTGGTGCATGCTGGGATGTACAATGGAAAATTCAGCACCCCTTGTCCATGATTTTCTGATCTTAAAAGGAATGGTCAGAAAATCTCGGTCAGAGAATGTTAAAATTCCCAATAAATGCTTACGGTATTGAAATTCCCAATAAGTGCGATTATTCCAATGCTGTCCTGGCTGGCCTCACCCTCCATAAACTTGAGCTCATCCAAAACTCTGCTGCCCATATCCTAACTCGCATTAAGTCTCATTCACTCATCACCCTTGTGCTCGCTGACCTACATTGGCTCCCAGTCCGGCAACACCTCGATTTTAAAATTCTCGCCCCTCCCTATCTCCATAACCTCCTCCAGCCCTACAACCCTCCGAGATCTCTGCACTCCTCTAATTCTGGCTTCTTGTGCATCCCCGATTTTCATTGCTCCGCCATTGGCAGCCGTGCCTTCAGCTGCCTAGGCCCTATGCTCTGGAATTCCCTCCCTAAACCTCTCTGCCTCTCTATCCCTCTCTCCTCCTTTAAGATACTCCTTAAAACCTACCTCTTTGACCTAGCTTTTGGTCACCTGTCCTAATATCTCCTTGTGCGGCTGGATGTCAAATTTTGTTTGATAACACTCCAGTGAAGAGCTTTGGGACATTTTATTACGTTAAAGGCACTATATAAATGCAATTTGTTGTTGTTGTTGTAGTAGTAGTAGTAGTAGTAGTAGTAGTAGATACAAAGTGAAGCCATACTATGTGACCAAATTGGACAGAAGACAGTGGGTAGATTCTCATCTTCACCACCAGAATGATAATCTGGTGGGGTGGATTGCCCATCCTTTATAAAGCCCGTTATTTATAGAACCTGCCTCATTTTTATTCCATTGATTTCAATCGGGCTGGTTCTATAAAAGGGCGGGCGATTTGTCCTGCTATATTACCGCCCAGGCGGTGAAGATGAAAATCTAATCCAGTGTGTCACAAGAATATTTCAGACCTTCTTGGTGTTTTCGTGGCAGGTTGATGAAGTAATGAACAAAAACATCAAAACATAATTTGCTCATTACTTGACTGAGATGATCTATTACACCATTCCATTCATTCTTCTTGGGGTTTGTCGTTTTTTATTTATGTATATTTTCCCCTCCCCTTTTTCTGATTTTATCAATGCATTTGTCTGCCTCTTATTTTCTGTTTTGAAGAAGGGTCGTGCCCTAAATGTTAACTTGTCTTTTCTTTCTCCACTGACGCTGCCTGACCGACTGAGTGCCTCCAGCATTTTCTGTTTCTGTTTCAGATTTCCAGCATCTGCATTTTTTTGCATTTTTGCTTTTGATGAACCTGCTTTTGTCATTGTTTTGGAAACTGATAGCCTTTGTCACAATGAATGACTGATTCAATGCATGATATGGAGATGCCGGTGATGGACTGGGGTTGACAATTGTAAACAATTTTACAACACCAAGTTATAGTCCAGCAATTTTATTTTAAATTCACAAGCTTTCGGAGGCTTCCTCCTTCGTCAGGTGAACGATGTGAAAATGAAATCCTCGAAATGAAATCGCATTTATAATTCACAGAACAATGCTTGGTGAGTACAGACAGTTTTTTCAACTGCCCGTTGCCAAGGCAATCAGTGTGCAGACAGACAGGTGTTACCTGCCAGGTCTCACAGAATATACAAATCACCAAAAAAAAACAACAAACAAAAAAAAACAGAGATAGAGAGGTAGAAACATAGAAAAGATAGCAACTGACCCGTTATATTAAAAACAGATAACATTTGTTCGCTGGTGGGGTAACGTGTAGCGTGACATGAACCCAAGATCCCGGTTGAGGCCGTCCTCATGGGTGCGGAACTTGGCTATCAATTTCTGCTCGACGATTTTGCGTTGTCGTGTGTCTCGAAGGCCGCCTTGGAGTACGCTTACCCGAAGGTCGGTGGATGAATGTCCATGACTGCTGAAGTGTTCCCCGACTGGGAGGGAACCCTCCTGTTTGGCGATTGTTGCGCGGTGTCCATTCATCCGTTGTCGCAGCGTCTGCATGGTCTCGCCAATGTACCATGCTCTGGGGCATCCTTTCCTGCAACGTATGAGGTAGACAACGTTGGCCGAGTCACAGGAGTATGAACCATGCACGTGGTGGGTGGTGTCCTCTCGTGTGATGGTGGTATCTGTGTCGATGATCTGGCATGTCTTGCATGTCCACTCGTGTGATGGTGGTATCTGTGTCGATGATCTGGCATGTCTTGCATGTCCACGACACCACACAACCCTGCCACGGTAACCTCTGCAAGACATGCCAGATCATCGACACAGATACCACCATCACACGAGAGGACACCACCCACCAGGTGCATGGTTCATACTCCTGTGACTCGGCCAACGTTGTCTACCTCATACGTTGCAGGAAAGGATGCCCCAGAGCATGGTACATTGGCGAGACCATGCAGACGCTGCGACAACGGATGAACGGACAACGCGCAACAATCGCCAAACAGGAGGGTTCCCTCCCAGTCGGGGAACACTTCAGCAGTCATGGACATTCATCCACCGACCTTCGGGTAAGCGTACTCCAAGGCAGCCTTCGAGACACACGACAACGCAAAATCGTCGAGCAGAAATTGATAGCCAAGTTCCGCACCCATGAGGACGGCCTCAACCGGGATCTTGGGTTCATGTCATGCTACACGTTACCCCACCAGCGAACAAATGTTATCTGTTTTTAATATAACGGGTCAGTTGCTATCTTTTCTATGTTTCTACCTCTCTATCTCTGTTTTTTTTTGTTTGTTGTTTTTTTTTGGTGATTTGTATATTCTGTGAGACCTGGCAGGTAACACCTGTCTGTCTGCACACTGATTGCCTTGGCAACGGGCAGTTGAAAAAACTGTCTGTACTCACCAAGCATTGTTCTGTGAATTATAAATGCGATTTCATTTCGAGGATTTCATTTTCACATCGTTCACCTGACGAAGGAGGAAGCCTCCGAAAGCTTGTGAATTTAAAATAAAATTGCTGGACTATAACTTGGTGTTGTAAAATTGTTTACAATGATTCAATGCACACTGCAGTTTCTCTGTGTTATTAAAGGGCGTCAAGTGATTAAAAAATTTAATCGCAATTAATTTCACGATTAAAAATTTTAATGTTAAATTGGTTTTAACCATATATTTAAATGATACAATTACTGTATCCATATCTTTCAAGTTTGTTGTATTACTGATGATATCATCCAAAAAACAAGCCAACAAAAAACCCTGTTTTCCTATTTCTGGGTTCATACAAATCTTCTGTATTTCTAACATTTCTACGTGTATTGTGCATAGATGCTGGGTGCCCCATATATGCTCATGAGTCAGAGCCACCTGATCACGTGACTGCAATTGCACTGAAGATTAGTATATGAACAGCGAGCTCTACAGTGTTCTAGGGGCAGCGGGGGAACCTCAGGACAGTGCAGAAAGTTTAAATCCTGTGCTGGTTTTTGTCAGCAAATATGACAAGCGGACACCAAGTGGAGAATGGTGACTGTCAGCATGAAACACCGATGGTTAGAATCATAGAATCATACAGCACAGAAGGAGGCCATTTGGCCCATCGTGCCTGTGCCAGCTCTTTGAAAGAGATGTCCAATTAGTCCCACTCCTCTGCTCTTTGCCCATGGTCCTGCAAACTTTTCCCCTCCAAGTATCCAATTCCCTTTTGAAAGTTACTATTGAATCTGCTTCCATCATTGCTGGACTATAACTTGGTGTTGTAAAATTGTTTACAATTATCACCCTTTCAGGCAGTGCATTCCAGGTCATAACTCACTGCATGAAAAAAAACTCCTCATCTCCCCTCTGGTTCTTTTGCCAATTACCTTAAATCTGTGTCCTCTGGTTACCGACCCTCCTGCCAGTGGAAATAGTTTCTCCTTATTTTGTTTATTAAAACCCTTTCATGGCTGGTACATGTCAATTGATACCTCTCTTTGACAACACAGTAGAGCCTGGGAATTCACCACTTTTGGTATCAGAGGCATGTAATCCACATCCTACCATTCACCAGTGAAGGGCATTAGTTCTCAGCACCGTAACGAGTTAAAAGTTAATTGCACCGAGGCCTTGAAAGTACTGTGTGCAAATGTTATTGTGCAAATCTTATGGCCTGGGTTTTTAAAAAGTCTTTCTTGTCAAATGGCTTGCTGCCACATTAAGTGGCGAGGTGCGCCATTGCACACTACCATGGAGTGCTGAGGAATAGGTTCAGGTGACTCCCTTCCCTAAACTACTGGCTTCCCAATCTCAATTATGAAGTTATGGAAGTGGCAAGCCAAGGCCAAGTGTCTCCCTACAGAGAGTGAGGGAAAATGCAATAGAATGTCATCAATAAGCTGTTCTCGCACATCTCACAGGGATCCGCTCAGAATGATATAGTCTGAAGCCTGACAGCAGATCACCTGCCTGCCCGCTTGGTTGATTTTAGTGCAGGGCCCACATGACAGTTGGAAAGGAATATTAAAATAACTTCAGAGAGCAGAGCTTGCACTTTTGCATAAAAAAGTGTACTGTGATTAATTAACAGCCCTAGTTATTAAACAACCAGAAGCATTACTAGTGCCTGCAAAATTGACCCTTGGTGGTACAGCATCTTACATATTGACATCTCAAACTACATCAAGCCTTGCATAACAATTATGTTACCATTGGCTTCCCTAATGCAATATCAGTTAATGTCAAGATAATATTAAATGGTTTACATTTAACTTATCTTATACCTCCACTTAAAAGGGGATGTAAAATGCCACAACACAATACAAAATTATATTTTTATAGAATTCATGCAGAGTAAATGCTGGTAGGTTAAAGGGAGTTATGATAAGAGGTGATTCTTTCTATTTAAATCAGTAATCAAATCAGCTGAAATACCACGGTGAATAATGAGCTGGAAGTGATGGATTGTTTCTCAGTCAGGGTAACTCAAATCCCTTATGGTCTGTGACAGACTGGAGCCGTGGAGGAATGTAATGAATTGGTTCAAATCACAGGAACCTCTTCTTTTAAATTTCAAAATATACTTTATTTCATAAAACTTAAAGATACACACAGTTTACACACAGTTCAAGTAAAAAGACAGAAATTCCAGCAAGGCGGTTCAAAGCAATACAGTACAGATCGTATACACCATGATCTCATTATTACAATTTTTAAAACACAGTGCATATCTTCTAATACCTTCTGTACACTACAAGGTGAGATGGCCTTGCAAGGTGGCCTTTCCCCATACGGCCTTTGCGCAGGTGCATCCCGTAACACGTACTCCTGGACCTTGGAGTGTGCCCGTAGGCAACACTTGGTCGTGGACAGCTGCTTCAGCTGGAAGACCAGCAGGTTTCAGGCGGACCAAAGGGCCTCCTTCACAGAGTTGATTGTCTTCCAGCTGCAGGTGATATCTGTCTCGGTGTGCGTCCCGGGGAGCAGCCCGTAGAGCACAGTGTCCTGTGTTACCGAACTGTTGGGGACGAACTGGGACAGATACCAACGCATCTCTCTCCACACCCCTTGCACAAAGGGGCAGTCCATCAGGAGGTGGACGACGGTCTCCTCTCTGCCACAGCCTCGAGGGCAGCTCGCAGTGACACTGAGATTCCGTGCATGTTGGAAGGACCGCACTGGGAGGGCCTTTCTCACCACCATCCAGGCTACACCCTGGTGCCTGTTGGTCAGTTTTGGGGATGCTCAGCCAGTGTGGCCAGACCCAGCCTTCTTAGTGTGATGGACAGGTAGAAACTTACAAATCACAGGAACCTCAACATACAGTAAGATTTTAATCATCAAAATGTCAACATACTGTGCCAAAATTACAGATGGCTTTGGCATTTAGGAAAAGCACCCATGAGTGATGGTAACACTTCATTACTTACGTATTGATCAACTACAGAGCCAATCATAGTGTGAAAACAAATTTTCAAACAGCTGCCTAAGGCTTGCAGATGATCAGCAAGCTTTTCAGCCAGGCACTAACATCAATACAACAATCCTCTTTCAAAAGGCAGTGAGAACACACTTTGCAGAGAAAGGGATGTGTTAATGTCAAAGACAATACACACTACCACTGGTCCTTAACTGTACAGAAAGAAACCACCCAATCCAAAAATAGGACGGGGTGGAATCGCATTTGGAGTTGTTGTTTTTGTATCTTCTCACTCTTCCCTTGGAGAATAGTGTGTAGTAGTGGATTGATTCACAGGCTGATTAACAGTCTGACAGACCACAACCATTTTAACACTAGCCGATAGGGTGGCTAGTCCTATACGATAGGAGGGTTTTATGGGCTCCCACAGCCCTTACAATGAGTTGGGGGGTGGGGGGGCGGTGGGTGGAGAGGAGACTCACCCACACCCAACAAAGGCAAGTATCCCAATGAATGTCATCCCAGAATTCAGAGCTGGAGCTTCAGTCGCCACTTGCTGTGACTGTGTGGAGAGGGATTCGAACCCTGCACCTTCTGTGCGGAGGTGCAAAGGCTGGCTGCAGCTCCTGGAGTGGTGGGCTGTGATGCTGTCACTCTGTGCTTGCCTTGAATCTGAAGCATGTCAAATTACTGTAATAATATGCATAATGAGGCTGTCAGTGTAGCTCTCTTTAAATGTCATGTTGAGAACATAGGCTACTACAATATTAAGCGTGAAAATCAATGTACATCTTTTCTCTTTTGTAAAAAAAACTTATGAAAAACCATTACACTTGGACAGTTAATTGTTTGCCAGTTTTCCTGTTCCAGCTATGTTTATGCCACACAGGAGAACCTTCTAAAAATTACAGATCAAGAGAGGGATCTGAGGTTCATGGTTGATAAATTATTAGAGGTGCGGAAACACTATGAAGCGGCCACTGGGAGGGCAAATAGGGGTGGAAATTGGTATGTGCTGCGCCTATTTTTTGGATCTAAAGCAGGAACAAAGCATACCAATTTAGCAGAGGGACAACCTGCACCCAATTTGGCTGGCGTTGGTCCCACTGCTAAATTTATGGGGCCCATTATTTAAGCGTCCCTGGCAGATGCCTAAATCAAGCATTAGAAAGACTGACTTGCATTTATGTAGCACCTTTTATGACCCCAGGACGTGCCAAAGCGCTTTGCAGCCAATTGAGTACTTTTCTTCACTGGCTTCACAGTGGCCTGAAATTGATGTCCTGTTCGCTGGCGAGCTGCGTGGGGCCTCGTGGCAGGCATCCGCAGCTCAGCGGTCTAATTTATGAGGCCCTACTTCGATCAGGCATAGGCAGGCGATGGCCATTTTCCATCCCATAGTGTTTTAGGTTGTATTGCTAGAACACTTAAGCTGTATAAGCATTTGGTACAGCTGTATTGTGTTTCGTTTTGGTCCCCACACAAGGTAGGGGATATCAAAGCGGGGGGAAACCAAAATTATATCCAGTCATAAGGTCCTTAGTTTTCAGGATAGGCTTCAGGAAAATGGGTTATTTTCTTTAGAGAAACACAAGCTAAGAAGGGATATAAATGAACTTTATAAAAATAATTCTGTTTCTTTGAGATGAATAAGAATGGTAGGACCGAGACCATGGGGGTGATTTTAGGAGGCAAATGCGGGTGCGTTGGGGGCAGGGGGGCTCCGAAAATTGCACAAATTCTGTTTGGGTTCGGAAGCCGGCTCCAACCCGCCGGCTTCTGAGTTTCCCAGGGACCCACCTGTGCGCGCGCGCGGGCGACCCGAAAACAGAAGTCCTGCCGGCAATTAAAGCCGGCGGGATGACAGTCAAAGAGCCAAATGTACGAGGTACTTAAGGCACTTTACCTGTGACAGATGAAGGGATTAGAAAGATTTTTTTTAAACTTACCTGGGCAGCTTGCTCACTGCTTCTGATTCACGCCTGATGAAACCAGGTGTGAAGGGCCAGATCAGGGAACAAGAAACAAAATAAATTAAATAAAAAAACATGCAATGAAGTGAAAACACTAAATGCATCTAACTTTGAAACATGCTCTCATGTTTGATGTCTCCTGCTCCGATGTCCCTCCGATCTCACCCTCCCGATCTTCCTCCAATGTCCCCCCGATCTTCCCCTCTCCATCCCCCTCCCCCCAGTCTTCCAGTCCAGCGCTGGATGACATCTGGCTCTCTCTCTTTCCGATTAAAGTTCAAATGGACTGGCAATACAATGAGATGAGACATGTGTTTCAAAATTATCACCATTTCAGTCAATAGTTTCTGATTTACAGGTTTCTGATTTACAGGTCTGAAACATAAAATTCAATGTTGATTCATTACATACGTGTCAATATTTGCCCAACACTTAGTCATTACAGCACCTTTCTTCAGTGGGTGTTTTTTTAAAACTACATTAAGCCTATTTTATCTAATAAGAATCCTTTAACTTTCAACACAATGAAAGTTGCAGCAATGTACTTAAGATTTATCTGACTCTGTTTATGACAATTTTCTTGTGATTTGACATTAACTCAATGAGAATGTAATGTAATTGCTAAAAAAAAAATCACAAATATCTTCTGTAAATACAGATGACGGTAACAGAATGTGCCAACAAAAATAGCAAAGTACTGTTAGGAGGAAGTGAGTCTTAACCAATCTGAACTGTTAACAAAAACGTCAGCTAAACTAATATAGGATTTCCATCAGAAGCAAAACACTGCGGATGCTGGAAATCTGAAATAAAAACAGAAAATGCTGGAAATACTCAGCAAGTCAGGCAGCATCTGTGGGGAAAGAAACAGAGTTAACGTTTCAGGTCGATGGCCTTTCGTTAGAACTGGAAGACGTTAAAGAATTAACAGTTTTTATGCAAGTACAGAGCCAGAGAAAGGGGGGGAGGGGAGGAAAGAACAAAAGGAAAGGTCTGTGATAGGGTGGAGGCAGGAGTGATTAAATGGCAAAAGGGATGATGGTGCAAGGCAAGGAGGGTGGTAATGGGACAAGTAAAGAAACAAAAGATGGGTCTAGAGGAGCTGTAAATGGCAGCATCAGAACCATTACCAGCAGTTGCTGTCCGAAAAAATGGGAGCAGTGGTTATGATCCGAAGTTATTGAAATCAATGTTGAGTCTGGAAGGTTGTAAAGTGGCTAATCGAAAGATGAGGTGCTGTTCCTCGAGCTTCCATTGAACTTCATTGGAACAGTGTAGGAGACCGAGGACAGAGAGGTGTAAAGTGCCTAATCAAAAGATGAAGATATTGGGGTTAGGGTTATCTTTCAAAAGATAGGATTACCATATTATGTGATTCAACAGTGCTGAAGTGACCAAGCAAAATTCAAAACATCTTACCCATCATACATGTTAATCTATCAAAACAGATCAGCAGTATTTCATCTTTCAAAGAAAAATACAAGATATTTCTTGAGTGATATTTTAAAACCAGCAAATAAGATTTGTCCTCTTCAAATTGAAACCTCATTCACTCCATTACTATGCTCCTTTATTAGTTACACCATCTTACTTTGTTCTATGCTGTCATTTTGATTATGCAAATTTATCAACAAGAAATATCATACATATTGATGCTTTGTCAAAATAAATGTTAATATTCACAAGACTTCAATGGAGTAACATTATTTTAAAGTGCTAACGTATTATTTATGTAAGTGCAACGTCATAGTTGAAAATATGAAATTCAGTATGTAATTACATAACAAGATCTGTGAGGTAAATGAATATTATTTTTCCACATAATATTATCTAAGAGCTGTGGGAGAAATCTTTAGTGAAGTTACTTTCTACAGGATCACTCCCCGGATGAAGTAGCCTATTGGCCACAGTGCCACCAAATGAATCTCCAAAACTGTCAACAAGGCCTTCAGCTGACTCTATGGAAGCCTATGAAATAACATCTTGATGTGGTAAGGAAGAGGAGTAATGAAGTATCAGCACTATGTGCATCACAGTGACCAGAGAAATGACATTTTATCACATCTTGGCCCCATGATATTGCAAAACATTTTTCAGTGTGTTTAAGACCCTATATGTATGGTTGAACCCATGCTGCACAATGTTCACAAGTGGTTATTGATATATGGGGCTTTGTGAGCCTGTGGTGGGTGAGAAAAGGAGAGCACCTGTGCATTCTGGCTAATGTGTTCTTGTTTGAGTGGTTACTTTAGAGGAGGTTTCCATTTCAGAAAGTGGCTCCTTTAGCCTAAATGTACATCTATGGATTTCTTTCCCACACAGCTTTCATTATAATTCTTGTTTCCCTGCATCACCTAATTCCTCATGCCCTCCTCTCAGAATACAATGGCTTGCTTTTTTTTGATCTGAAGGGAAGAGATGTGGATGTATCATCCATACAGACATAAGAAGGATTCATCTTTGATCACATATAAACCAAACAGAACAATGAAAATTGCAAAAAATTTGAACTTATAGAATAATAGAATTTTACAGCAAAGCAGAGACCAGTTGGCCCATCGCACCCATGCTGGCTCTCTGAAAGAGTTATCCACATAGTTTCATTACCCGACCCTTTCCTCATATCCTTTTACATTTTTCATTTTCAAACATTTATCCACTTCCCTTTTAAAGCTAGTAGGGATTCTGTTTCCTCCCTCCAGTTATCAACTCACCAACCACTGGTAATCATTTTTCCCAATTTACCTTATTGAATCCTCGATCCGATCTTCTCTAACCTTCTTTATACAATGAACCCCAGTTTCTCTACACAGAATTACAAAGAATGTACAGCACAGAAACAGGCCATTTGGCTCAACAGATCCATGCCAGTATTTAGGCTCCACATAAGCATAAACACTTTTAAAGAGATACCCACATCTCTTCCCTTCAGAAAAGCAAGCCATTGTATTCTGAGAGGAGGGGTAGGTGGTCCCTGTGCAGCACAAGGAATTAGATGATGCAGGGAAACAAGAATTATATGTATCTCTGCTCCTCTACTTTTAAAGTTATATGGCCTCTCCTTATTCTTTCACTTAAAATGTATCACCTCACACTTATCTGCATTAAATTCCATCTGACTGTTGGACTGATACCATGGCCCCCAGGGATAACCCGCCCAGTAAAATCGGTGGGTTCCTCAAGTGATCGTGGGTAAATTGAAGCCACCTGGATTTCCAGTTGGAAACCTGCGCAGCAGGCGGACTGCGCACCCACATCACAGCTGTCAGCTGGAGGAGCTCTATGTAAAGGGGCAGTCCTCCAATGACTGATCCTGCAGCAAACAGCCAAAATTACAGCATGGAGCATCCCAGGAAAAGGCTGCTCCCAGGTTTAATGATGCCTCACTCCAGGTCTTACTGGATGGGGTGAGGAGGAGGAGAAAGATCTTCTACTCAGCGGACGGGAGGAAGTGGCCTGCCTCTGCCACCAAGGCCTGGCTCAAGGTGGCAGAGGAGGTCAGCAACACCAGCAACATATCCCGCACCTGGATACAGTGCAAGAAGCACTTCAATGACCTAACTAGGTCAGCCAAAGTGAGTACACTTACTCATTCTCCTACACTCAGTCTTCCACATCACCGCCCCCAACCCACAATTCCTTCTGCAGTGCCAACACTACTCTATCACATCACTCCTCACACGCACTCCAACCTCATCCTCAACTTACCTGCACTTACGCACCTCCCCAGTACTCATCCCACCACTGCCACTCAACCCAATCCTCATACAATCTCATGGCTGTCTCATACTCACCCTCTGATGCATCTCTTTCATGGTCACCCTCATCCAACCTGCCACTACCTCTGCTGCATCCACAGGGGATGCATCAAGTATGAGTAGTAAGAAGCGTAAGGCAAAGGTTTTGGGAGCACAAAGGGGATGCTCAAGGGTGTTTGACGGTTTGTCAAGTTTTTTATTTATATTTGATTTTGGTTCAACTCACCTTAAATATTATATTGTCACCACTACTGCCACATCTTGGCCATTCTTGACTGGCTTGTGCAATAAGTCCCTTTCATGAGGTTCTCCATGAACACCCACAGTTGATGCCACCCATTGGGTCACCTTACAGTGTATGTATGTGTAGTTGCACAACTATTTTGTGCAGGTGCCTGCGGCGCAGCACTGTGTTGTGGAGCTCCACGTGGCGGAGGTGGACAGCGTGCCTGGTGATGTTGCTCGTCCCCGGGTGAAGTGATGAATGCAGCCATGGCGCCCCCCCCCCATCCTGATGGCGTGAGTTTGAGGAGGTCCGCAAAGTAGATAAATGTGTTTGCACAGCAGAGTTTAGGGTATAAATTAATAATTTTGAGTGGAAAGACAAAGGTGTTGCAGCCAAAACTTTGCCTGAAGTGACAGAGTGACCTGCTGCAATAAGTGAGGTATTCCCCCCAACTGTCAAATAATCCTTTGCATCTCCCACTGGCTGCTGACTGAAACACGTCTGCTCCAACAGGGAGTGTTTCCCACAGCACGGGAAACACGCTGAGAATCCATGAAAATTGCACCCCTGCCAAAATATCCAGTCAATGAGGTCTGTCAAGTTCCTCAACTAGGTAAGTAAGTATTTAAATTGTCATCCCGCCGACTTTAATTGCCGGCGGGAGTCCCGCATATGGGAGCTGCGCGCGCACCCGAATGCGTCATTGCGGAACCCGGAAGTGGGCGGGTTGGAGCCAGGCTCCAGACCCGCTCCGGGATTCCCCCAGTTTAGGAGCCCCCCCACCTCAAACGCACCCGCTCGGCCATCCTAAAATCGGCCCCCATGTAGGACTTCCACTCCAGTCCTAAGAAAGATTTAAACTCTAGAGACAAGTTCACTTTCAAAATTTATTGAACATATACATGATCACAAGCAAACAAATATGCCTATCATATTTACAAGTAGGATATCCATCAGGGATCAACAGCATCACCAGTCCAGGCCAATTCTTGATCAGAAGTACCCCCTGAAGATACATTGCATTCTACATTTATACTTTTACCATAACACACCTACTTTTGATCATAAGATATATAAGATATGATCTAATTCTAACACCATGTGCTATCCCTTTGTCTGAAAACTGATTCAAACCAGATTTGTCCAGCTCTGCAATATATCACTTAACTCGTTTCAGCATGAAACTATTAGACATGAGGCCCTTCTTCTAAAGTTTGTTGCCTCTTGCTTTTTTTAGTGTTCTGCTTGAGCTTCTCCCAGTACTTTTCCACTATACTTAGATTTGTCTGTTCCATGGTAGCACTCTAATTGTCTGCCCAAGACAGTACTTTTAACCCTTTCACTATCAAAGTCATGTGATCTATAAGTTCCATTTAAATTAAGCACCCTACTTATCTATCACTAACTTTAGTCAATACTGCAGTTAGTTACATCTATGTCAGTTGCTTTTGGTTCTGCTTTCATACTGTTTCTTGCTCAAGCTGTCTATTTTGCAAAGAGATGCCTTGGATTGGCCTCAATGTCCCTGTCAGCATACATGCTGCACATTCTCTCTCTCTCTCACTGTAGCTCCCAATACTAATTAACCCAATATGTTCTTTACTTATACCAAGCTGTTAACCTATTATATCACACACTATCCTACATTTTCCTCCCTGGAACACTGGAAAATACTTTTCCCAGGGTTCCACACTCAACTATCCCTCTCATGGTTCCAGGGCAAGTGTCTCCTTGATGGGTCCACTCCATAGGTGCTACCTATTCCCATTCATAAGAGCAATCACTTCCATTGTGTTCTTCCTTAGCTTACCTTTGTAAAGGTTTTCCTAACTACACAAATAAGGATAATCAAGATAAGAAACAGGATTCCTGCACATTGACATAATACACACGCATGGATTCAGTCCGATGTTGTATACTGCTTCTCACCATTCATGATTTCCTAACACTCTTATACCTTTCTCTATCCTGGCATTTTGTTGCTGAATGTGTAACCAAATGTTTGAGAGATGCACTGGATTTTTGCAAAATAGACCATAAATGTCTTGGGTTTCAGAGAATCGCAGAATGGTTACAGCATGGAAAGAGGCCATTTGGTCCATCGAGTCCGTGCCGGCTCTCTGCAAGAGCAATCTAGCTAGTCCCACTCCCCCGCGGTCCTGCAAATTTTTTCAAGTACTTATCCAATTCCCTTTTGAAAGCTACAATTGATGCTGCCTCCACCATCCCCACAGGCAGTGCATTCCAGATCATAACCACTCGCTGTGTAAAAAGGTTTTTCCTCATATCGCCTTTGGTTCTTTTGCCAATCACCTTAAAACTACGTCCTCTCTTACTTGACCCTTCTGCCAATGGGAACAGTTTCTCTCTATCTACTGTGTCTAGACCTTTCATGATTTTGAATACCTCTATCAAATCTCCTCTCAACCTTCTCTGTTCCAAGGAGAACAACTCCAGCTTCTCCAGTCTATCCATGTAACTGAAGTCCCTCCTCCCTGGAGCCATTTTAGTAAATCTCTTCTACACCCTCTCCAAGGCCTTCACATCCTTGATTGATAGGGTGGACGAAGAGAAAACATTTCCACTTGTGGGGGAGTCCAAAACGACAGGTCATAAATATAAAACAGTCGCTAATAAATCCAACAGGGAATTCAGGAGAAACTTCTTTACCCATAGGGTGGTACAAATGTGGAACGTGCTACCACAGTGTGCTGAGAGTTCGGTACGTGTGGGAGTTAGGTGAAGTGGGGGAAGGAGGTGCTGCTTTGCCTTGCTTTTCCTGCAGAGCGGTAGTGGACCTGAGAGCGGTGAGCGGCGGGAGAGAGCGAGACCAGAGCTTACTCTGAGAGCGAGACTCTGAGACCAGCGGCAGTTCGGGGTGACGTCACCAGTCAGAAAGTGACGCGGCACAGGGGAGGCAGCTGATTGGTGAGTAGGTTCAGGTGAGTATTTCTACCATTTTACTGTAAGTAAAGTAATAAGAAAGGGAAGATCTGCAGGTTTTATAGCAGATAGTGTTTTTTTTTTAGTGAACCTAGGTCCCTAGTATAGTTAACATTTTCTAATTTCAACGTAATTTAAAAGGGGTAACTCAGCTAAGGCAAGTCATGGCAGCAGACCTCGCACCCGTGATATGCTCCTCCTGCAAGATGTGGGAAGTCATGGACACTACCAGTGTCCCTGCCGACCATGTGTGCGGGAAGTGTGTCCACCTGCAGCTACTGACCGATCGTATCTCGGAGCTGGAGCTGCGGGTGGACTCACTGTGGAGCATCCGCGATGCAGAGAAACTCGTGGATAGCACGTTTAGCGAGTTGGTCACACCGCAGGTAAAGGGTATACAGGCAGGAAGTGAATGGGTGACCACCAGGAAGAGTAAGAGATGCAGGCAGGTAGTGCAGGGGTCCCCTGTGTCCATCCCCCTCTCAAACAGATATGCCACTTTGGATGCTGTTGGGGGGGATGACTTATCAGGGGAAGGCAGCAGCAGCCAACTTCCTGGCACCACGGGTAGCTCTGCTGCACAGGCTGGGAGGAAAAAGAGTGGCAGAGCTATAGTGATAGGGGACTCAATTGTAAGGGGAATAGACAGGCGTTTCTGCGGCCGCAACCGAGACTCCAGGATGGTGTGTTGCCTCCCTGGTGCAAGGATCAAGGATGTCTCGGAGCGGCTACAGAACATTTTGGAGGGGGAGGGCGAACAGCCAGCTGTCGTGGTGCACATAGGCACCAACGATATAGGTAAAAAAGGGGATGAGGTCCTAAAAGCAGAATATAGGGAGTTAGGAGGTAAATTAAAAAATAGGACCTCAAAGGTAGTAATCTCAGGATTGCTGCCAGTGCCACGTGCCAGTCAGAGTAGAAATAGGAGGATATTTCAAATGAATACGTGGCTAGAGGAATGGTGCAAGGGGGAGGGATTCAAATTCCTGGGACATTGGAAACGGTTCTGGGGGAGGTGGGACCAGTACAAACCGGACGGTCTGCACCTGGGCAGGGCCGGGACCGCTGTCCTAGGAGGAGTGTTTGCTAGTGCTGTTGGGGAGGGTTTAAACTAAAGTGGCAGGGGGTTGGGAACCTGAGCAGGGAGAGAGAGGAAAGCGTTACAGGAAGGGACAGAAGGTATGGAGTAATAGGTAAAGTGTTAAAAAAGGAAAAAGCAGGAACTAAGCGTCACAAAACAGATTTGAAAGTTCTTTATCTGAATGCACGTAGCATTCGTAATAAAATGGACGAGTTAACGGCACAAATAACTACGTATGGGTATGATCTTGTGGCCATTACAGAAACATGGCTGCAGGGTGACAACGACTGGGAATTAAATATGCCAGGGTATTTAACAATCAGGAAGGACAGGCAGGAAGGAAGGGGAGGTGGGGTGGCTATGTTAATAAAGGAAGGAATCACTGTAATACAGAGAAATGATATTGGGACAAAGCATCAAGATAATGAAACAGTTTGGGTGGAGATAAGGAATAATAAGGGAAAAAAAACATTAGTGGGCGTAGTATATAGGCCTCCTAATAGTTGCAACTCTGCTGGAAGAAGTATTAATCAGGAGATAGTCGGAGCATGTAATAAGGGAACAGCCATAATTATGGGGGATTTTAATTATCATATTAACTGGACAAATCAAATTGGGCAGAGCAGCCTTGAGGACGAGTTCATTGAGTGCATCAGGGATGGATTTCTTGAGCAGTATGTAACTGATCCTACAAGGGGGCAGGCAACCTTGGACCTGGTCCTGTGTAATGAGTCAGGATTAATTAATAATGTCCTAGTTAAGGATCCCCTTGGAACGAGCGACCACAACATGGTTGAATTCCATATCCAATTAGAGGGTGAGAAGGTTGATTCTCAAACAAGCGTACTGAGCTTGAATAAAGGAGACTATGATGGTATGAGAGCGGAATTGATTAAAGTGGACTGGGAAAATAGATTAAAGGGTAAGACGGTACATGGGCAGTGGTGTTCATTTAGGGAGTTATTTTACAACTTTCAAAATAAATATATTCCACTGAGGAAAAAAGGGTGTAAAAGAAATGACAGCCACCCGTGGCTAAGTAAAGAAATCAAGGATAGTATCCGACTAAAAACAAGGACATATAAGGTAGCCAAACTTAGTGGGAGGATAGAAGATTGGGAATTCTTCAAAAGACAGCAAAAAGTAACTAAAGGATTGATTAAGAAAGGGAAGTTAGATTATGAAAAGAAATTAACAAAAAATATAAAAACAGATAGCAAGAGTTTCTATAGTTATATAAAAAGAAAAAGGGTGGCTAAGGCAAACATAGGTCCCTTAGAGGATGAGACCGGGAAATTAATGGTGGGAAACATGGAGATGGCAAAAATGCTGAACAAATATTTTGTTTCAGTCTTTACAGTAGAGGACACTAAGAATATCCCAACACTGGACAAACAGGGGACTCTCGGGGGGGAGGAGCTAAATACGATTAAAATCACTCAAGAGATGGTACTCAGTAAAATAATGGGACTCAAGGCGGATAAATCCCCTGGACCTGATGGCTTCCATCCTAGGGTCTTGAGGGAAGTGGCAGTAGGGATTGTGGATGCTTTGGTGATAGTTTTCCAAAATTCCCTGGACTCAGGAGAGGTCCCGGCAGATTGGAAAACTGCTAATGTAACACCGTTATTTAAAAAGGGTAGTAGGCAGAAGGCTGGAAATTATAGGCCAGTTAGCTTAACATCTGTGGTGGGTAAAATTTTGGAGTCTATTATTAAGGAGACAGTAACGGAACATTTAGATAAGCATAATTTAATAGGACAAAGTCAGCATGGCTTTATGAAGGGGAAGTCATGTCTGACAAATTTGCTTGAGTTCTTCGAGGATATAACGTATAGGGTGAATAAAGGGGAACCAGTGGACGTAGTGTATTTAGACTTCCAGAAGGCATTCGACAAGGTGCCACATAAAAGATTATTACTTAAGATAAAAAATCACGGGATTGGGGGTAATATTCTGGCATGGGTGGAGGATTGGTTATCAAACAGGAAGCAGAGAGTTGGGATAAATGGTTCATTTTCGGACTGGCAACCAGTAACCAGTGGTGTTCCACAGGGGTCGGTGCTGGGTCCCCAACTCTTTACAATCTATATTAACGATTTGGAGGAGGGGACCGAGTGCAACATATCAAAATTTGCAGATGATACAAAGATGGGAGGGAAAGTAGAGAGTGAGGAGGACATAAAAAACCTGCAAGGGGATATAGACAGGCTGGGTGAGTGGGCGGAGATTTGGCAGATGCAATATAATATTGGAAAATGTGAGGTTATGCACTTTGGCAGGAAAAATCAGAGAGCAAGTTATTTTCTTAATGGCGAGAGACTGGAAAGTACTGCAGTACAAAGGGATCTGGGGGTCCTCGTGCAAGAAAATCAAAAAGTTGGTATGCAGGTGCAGCAGGTGATCAAGAAAGCCAACGGAATGTTGGCTTTTATTGCTAGGGGGATAGAATATAAAAACAAGGAGGTATTGCTGCAGTTATATAAGGTATTGGTGAGACCGCACCTGGAATACTGCATACAGTTTTGGTCTCCATACTTAAGAAAAGACATACTTGCTCTCGAGGCAGTACAAAGAAGGTTCACTCGGTTAATCCCGGGGATGAGGGGGCGGACATATGAGGAGAGGTTGAGTAGATTGGGACTCTACTCATTGGAGTTCAGAAGAATGAGAGGCGATCTTATTGAAACATATAAGATTGTGAAGGGGCTTGATCAGGTGGATGCAGTAAGGATGTTCCCAAAGATGGGTGAAACTAGAACTAGGGGGCATAATCTTAGAATAAGGGGCTGCTCTTTCAAAACTGAGATGAGGAGAAACTTTTTCACTCAGAGGGTGGTAGGTCTGTGGAATTTGCTGCCCCAGGAAGCTGTGGAAGCTACATCATTAGATAAATTTAAAACAGAAATAGACAGTTTCCTAGAAGTAAAGGGAATTAGGGGTTATGGGGAGCGGGCAGGAAATTGGACATGAAGCTGAGTTCGGATCGGTCAATGCCCTGTGGGTGGCGGAGAGGGCCCAGGGGCTATGTGGCCGGGTCCTGCTCCGACTTCTTGTGTTCTTTAGATTTGTGGTTGGGATCAGATCAGCCATGATCTTATTGAATGGCGGAGCAGGCTCGAGGGGCCGATTGGCCTACTCCTGCTCCAATTTCTTATGTTCTTATGTACAAGGAGTAGTTGGGGCAAATAGCATAAAGGGCAAAAGATAAGCACATGAGGGAAAAGGGAATAGAAGGGTATGCTGATAAGGTTAGCTCGTGTGGAGCATAAATGCCAGCATAGACCAGTTGGGCCGACTGGCCTGTTTCTGTGCTGTAGTTTCAATGTAACAAAACCTCACGTGAGCCATCAATTAGAGCTACTTGACAGTCTACTCACTGTGTCAAAGATTTTCCTACTTAACTGCCGCTCCCCCAGCCTGCTACTGCAATCCTCAGCCATTCTTGTCTTTCAAAAGGTTGTACTCCTAAATTCTAAGCCCCCCCATCCCCCAAGTTTACCACACAGGAGTTGGGTTAATGAAATGCCACAGGATATGCGAATGAGCTGACCCCACAATTTATGTTATGGTCAGCGCTGGAGAGGGTCATCGGGCAGAAGTCCCGTTTCGAGGGCACAACACAGGCATAAGTAAGCCCATGAATTATCGGGGCCAATATTCCTTCTATGAATATTAACAAAACCCTCAATGAAGGACTAAAAGAAACTATAACTGGCAAAAGAAAATAGGAGAGAAGCAACTTAGCTATGTTTCTATGTTTTAACACCAACATGCCGTGCCATGGAGTGGTGAGATATGAATTCATACTTTTGACTCATTCCCACTCCCTTCAAACTGCTAAGCTCTCATTTTGAGCTGCATCACTGGAGGGGCACTCCAAGATGAAATCAGTCATTTCTGCATAGGATAGCAAAATACATCCCAAGCCACTATGACATGCTTTCTAGTGGCCAGTTTTAGAACTGGATTGATGAAGCAAGGCTTCCCAAAAGAAGGCTCATGGTGTGGGGCGATCAAATTTGGTAAGAGGAAAAAAGATGAATTTAATAGTGAGGGAATGGCCTGCCAATTATACTATCCAGTTCCTGCTTGAATAACTAACTTTGATGCTAATCAACTTGCACCTCTTTTTATTTTGATTACATTAATTTAGTTGAAGGCATTAGTGATTTGGGTATCTAAAATCAACTCTCTTATTAAAGTGGCCTGGCCTGTTTCTGTGCTGTAGTTTCGATGTAACTCAATGTAATGTTAAGACAGTGGTGGGATTGGATGTCTAAATCTCACCACTAACTGTAATGCCTCTGCCTGGAGGGTTATATTCACCTGAACTTCAGTGGTGTACACCAAAACCAGTTTTAAAATGTTGTCTCCAAATTGTGTCATTTCTCTTGGGGTTAGGCATACCATAAGGTCTGGAAGATGGCAAGTGGCAGTGCCATGCTTGTACTCTGATTCTGTAGATGTCACACAGGACTTCCTTCATTCCAGATTTTGCAAAGTTTGTCCTTGCTTTAGGCCAGCTGGTCAATTGATTAGTGCAATTGGGAAATTCTTTACCAGCTTGTAGCTTCAACCTGGATGATGTGTTTTGCAATACATCACAGTGGTATAGCCAGGCTCCACCTTTCCTGGAACAATATGAGGTATCTGGGGCTTTCCAGACTCCCTTTTCTTCCCTTACTAGAGTTATTGGATAATTCACATATTACTTTAAAATATTCGATTGGTAACCAGACTCAAATCACTTCTATTGACTCGATATTGAAAACTTCCATTGGTTTATGTTGCTCCAACTGTGGGAACCATCCCCACAAACTCAAAGTTTCAACCCTTTCTTAACTTTTATTTTTTCTCAAAAATTTTATTTTCTGGTTTTTGAGATTATCTGTTCTATTGATATGAATCACACACATTAACACTACATAGCAACATATGCTCAGTTTGGGTTCCGCCAGGACCACTCGGCTCCAGACCTCATTACAGCCTTGGTCCAAACATGGACAAAAGAGCTGAATTCCAGAGGTGAGGTGAGAGTGACTGCCCTTGACATCAAGGCAGCATTTGACCGAGTGTGGCACCAAGGAGCCCTAGTAAAATTAAATCAGGGGGAAAAACTCTCCAGTGGCTGGAGTCATACCTAGCACAAAGGAGGCCAATCATCTCAGCCCCAGGACATTGCTGCAGGAGTTCCTCAGGGCAGTGTCCTAGGCCCAACCATCTTCAGCTGCTTCATCAATGACCTACCCTCCATCATAAGGTCAGAAATGGGGATGTTCACTGATGATTGCACAGTGTTCAGTTCCATTCGCAACCCCTCAAATAATGAAGCAGTCCGAGCCCGCATGAAGCAAGACCTGGACAACATCCAGGCTTGGGCTGATAAGTGGCAAGTAACTTTCGCACCAGACAAGTGCCAGGCAATGACCATCTCCAACAAGAGAGAGTCTAACCACCTCCCCTTGACATTCAATGACATTACCATCGCCAAATCCTGCACCATCAACATCCTGGGGGGTCAATGCTGGCCATAAACTTAACTAGACCAGCCATATAAATACTGCAGCTACAAGAGCAGGTCAGAGGCTGGGTATTCTGCGGCGAGTGACTCACCTCTTGACTCCCCAAAGCCTTTCCACCATCTACAAGGCACAAGTCAGGAGTGTGATCGAATACTCTCCACTTGCCTGGATGAGTGCAGCTCCAACAACATCAAGAAGCTCGACATCATCCAGGACAAAGCAGCCCACTTGATTGGCACCCCATCCACCACCTTAAACATTCACTCCCTTCACCACCGGCGCACTGAGGCTGCAGTGTGTACCATCCACAGGATGCACTGCAGCAACTCGCCAAGGATTCTTCGACAGCACCTCCCAAACCCATGACCTCTACCACCTAGAAGGACAATGGCAGCAGGCACATGGGAATAACACCACCAGCACGTTCCCCTCCACCATCCCAGCTTGGAAATATATCGCCGTTCCTTCATCGTCGCTGGGTCAAAATCCTGGAACTCCCTTCCTAACAGCAGTGTGGGAGAACCCTCACCACACAGACTGCAGCGGTTCAAGAAGGCGGCTCACCACCACCTTCTCAAGGGCAATTAGGGATGGGCAATAAATGATGGCCTCGCCAGCGACGCCCACATCCCATGAATAAATAAAAAAACCACTACATAGCAACATAGGAACAGGAGTAGGCCATTTAGCCCCTTAAGCCTGTTCTGCCATTCAATGAGATCATGGCTGATCTGAGACCTAACTCCATATATCCGCCATAGCCCCATATCCCTTAATATCTTTGGTTAACAAAAATCTGTCAACCTCAGATTTAAAATTAACAATTAAAAAATATCAACTGCTGAGAGTTCCAAACTTCTACCACCCTTTGCACGTAGAAGTGTTTCCTAACTTCACTCCAGAAATTCCTGGCTTTAATTTTTAGGCTATGTCCCCTCATCCTAGACTCCCCAACCTTCTCAAGGGCAATTAGGGATGGGCAATAAATGATGGCCTCACCAGCGATGCCCACATCCCATGAACAAATAAAAAAAACACTACATAGCAACATAGGAAAAGGAGTAGGCCATTTAGCCCCTTAAGCCTGTTCCGCAGAAATAGTTTCTCTCTATCTACCCTATATTTCCCTTAATATCTTGAAAACTTCAATCAAATCAAACCTTAATCTTCTAAATTCCAGAGATTGCAATCCTAATTTGTGTAATCTCGCCTTATAATTTAACCCTTGGAATCCAGGTATCATTTTAGTAAATCTACACTGCATTCCTTCCAAGACCAATATATCCTTCCTAAGGTGTGGTGCCCAGAACCGAACACAGTACTCCAAGTGTGGGCTAACCAGAGCTTTGTATAGCTGTAGCATAACTTCTATCCCCTTGTATTCTCATCCTCCAGATATAAAGGCCAGCATTCCATTAGCCTTTTTGATTATTTTTTGTACCTGTCCATGATATTTTAATGGTCTATGTACATGGACCCCTAAGTCTCTTTGGAGCTCCACTGTTTCAAGCTTTTCACCATTTAGAAAGTATTCTGATCTATCCTTTTTAGGTCCAAAGTGGATGACCTCACACTTGCTTACAGTGAAATCCATTTGCCACAGTTTGGCACATTTGCTTAATCTATTAATGTCTCTCTGTAATTTTACGCATCCATCTACATTGCTTACAATGCTGGCTATCTTTGTATCATTGGCAAACTTGGTTATGTGGCTCTCTATTTCGTCATCTAAGTCGTTAATAAATACAGTGAATAGTTGAGGCCCCAACACACATCCCTGTGGGACGCCACTAGTCACATCCTGCCAATTTGAGTACCTACCCATTATCCCTAATCTCTGTCTCCTGCCTTTCAGCCAATTTCCTAACCAGGTCAATAATTTGCCCTCAATTCCATGAGCTTCAACTTTAGCTAACAATCTCTTGAGGGACTTTCTCGAATGCCTTCTGGATGTCCATACAAACAACATCCATAGACATTTCCCTATCCATTGCTTTAGTCACCTCCTCGAAAAATTCAATCAGGTTCGTCAGGCATTACCTAACCTTTACAAATCCATGCTGGCTCTCTCTAATCAGCTGAAAATTTTCAAGTTGTTCAGTCAATCTATCCTTAATTATAGACTCTAGTAATTTCCCGACAACAGGTGTTAGGCTAACTGGTCTATAATTCCCTGGTTTCCCTCTCTCACCTTTCTTAAATAGCAGACCAACATGTACAATATTCCAATCTAAAGGAAGGGTTCCTGAATCGAGAGAACTTTGAAAGATTATAGTTAGGGCTTCTGCAATGTTCTCACCTACTTCCTTTAAAGCCCTGGGATGGAAACCATCTGGTCCTGGGGATTTGTCACATTTTAGTGCCATTACTTTCTTCATTACAGTTAATTTGTTTATGTTAATTAGGGTGAGTCCCTGTCCCTGATTCAAAATTAATTTCCTTGGGGTGTCCAGCATGCTATCCTCTTCCTCCACTGTAAATACTGATGCAAAGTAATTATTTAATATGACTGCCATTTCCTTATTTTCATTTACAGTATCACCATTATCAGTTTTTAAGGGGCCCAAATTGCTCTTGACCACCCACTTTTTCCTAATATAATTGCAAATGTTTTTTGTGTTGATTTTGATATCCCTTGCAATTTTCTTTTCATGCTCCCTCTTTGTATCTCTTACTATCTGTTTTGTCAACCTTTGCTGTTCTTTGTACCTTTCCCAGTCACCAGGATCTGTGCTACTTTTTGCATTTTTGCACATTTTTTTCTTTTAGTTTTATGTTGTCCCTTACCTCTTTTGTTGTCCAGGGCTGTTCTTTTTGGCAAGTAGAGCTCTTGCTCCTTAGGGGTATAAACTGGTTTTGTATCGCTAAATTATTTTTTGAACACCTCCCACTGATCTTGTGTCATTTTACCCATTAACAGATTTGACCAGTTTACTGTGAACAGTCTCTGTTTCATCCCTTTGAAGTTGGCCCTTACCTAAATTTAGAATCTTGGCAGCTGTTACAGGTTTCTCCCTTTCAAACACAACATTGAACTCGATATTATGATCGCTATTAGGCTGTTAACTAAATCTGGCTCATTACTCATTATTAAATCTAATATGGCCGGCCCCCTTGATGGTTCTATGGCATATTGTTGCAGAAAGCTGTCCTGAACACACAAGAAATTCGCTACCTTTCTGACATGAGCTCGTCTGCTTATCCCAGTCTATATGAAAGTTAAAATCCCCCATTAAAACCACTCTGCCTTTGCTACATGCTTGTCTAATCAATGCATTTATACATTCTGCCACTTCACAGCTGCTACCAGGAGCCCGATACACAACTCCCACTACAGTCTTAAATCCTTTTCTATTTCTTAATTCTACCCATATAGTCTACACTGCTTGCTTACCTCTCATTATATCCTCTCTTATCATTGAAGTGTTCTGGTGAATCGTATAACAAGGGCGGTAGAGAAGGCTTTAAACTAAACAATGGGGACGAGGGATCAAGTAAGGGAAGATGTGATAAATTAAAGAAAGAAAACAAGGCAAGAGAGCAAGGTAGCAATTTGGGAAATGATAATCAGAAAGTGGCAGGAAGGGACAGAGCATGCAAACTTAAGAATGCACCAGCAGATAAGACTAGAGATTGCAAAAGTAGTAAAAAGACAGCACTAAAGGTTTTGTATCTGATTGCACGTAGCATTTGTAACAAAATTGATTAATTGACAGCTCAAATAGAAATAAATATGTACGATCTGATAGCCATTACAGAGACATGGCTGCAAGATGACAAAGGCTGGAACCTGAATATTCAAGGGCACTTGACATTTCGGAAGGACAGGAAGCTAGGAAAAGGTGGAGGGGCAGCTCTGTTAATTAAGGATGACATGAGTATAATAGAGAAATGACCTTAGTTCTAAAGACTAAGATGTAGAATCAGTTTGGGTAGAGATAAGAAATAGTAAAGGCAAGAAGTCATTTGTGGGAGTAATTTATAGGCCCCCTAACAGTAACCAGACTGTAGGACAGAGTGTACAGCAAGAAATAATGGGGGCTTGTGAGAAAGGAACAGCGATAATCATGGGTGATTTTAATTTACATATAGATTGGAAGAATCTGATTGGCAAAGGTAGCATGGAAGATGAGTTCATAGAGTGCTTTCGGGACAGTTTCTTACAGCAGCACGTTCTAGAGCCAACCAGAGAGCAGGCTATTCTAGATCTGGTGATGTGTAATGAGACAGGATTAATTAATGACCTCATTGTAAAGGAGCCTCCAGGTAGCAGTGATCACAATATGATTCAATTTCTCATTCTGTTTGAGGGAGAGAAGAGTAAGTCTAAGACTAGTGTTTTAAACTTAAATAAGGGCATTTATGAGGGCATGAAGACAGAGCTGGTTAAAGTGAACTGGGAACTTGGGTTAAGAGATATGTCAGTAGAGATGTAGTGGCAGACATTTAATGAGATATTTCATAACACTCAGCACAGATACATTCCAGTGAGAAAGAAAGACTCTAGGGGAAGGACATACCATCCATGGCTAACTAAGGAAGTTAAAGATAGTATCAAATCGAAAGAGAAAGCATACAATTCTGCGAAGATTAGTGGCAGGTCAGAAGATTGGTCAGAATATAAAAAACAGTAAAGAATGACCAAAAGAATAATAAGGAGAGAGAAAGCTAGCTAGAAATATAAAAACAGATAGTAAGAGTTTCTACAGATATTTAAAAAGGAAAAGAGTAAGCAAAGTGAGCATTGGTCCTCTAGAGAGTGAGTCAGGGGAATTAATAATGAAGAATAAGGAAATGGATGAATTGAACAGATATTTTGCATCTGTCTTCACTGTAGAGGATACAAATAACATGCCAGAAATAATTGTAAATCAAGAGGTGAAAGGGAGGGAGGAAGTTAAAACATTTACAATCACCAGGGAAAGGGTTTTGAAAAAATGATTAGAACTAAAAGCTGACAAGTCCCCAGGTCCTGACGGACGTCATCCTAGGGTCTTAAAAGAAGTGGCTGCAGAGATACTAGATGCATTGGTATTAATTTTCCAAAATTCCCTAGATTGTGGAAGGGTCCCATCAGATTGGAAAATAGCGAATATAACTCTTCTATTCAAGAAAAGAGGGAGACAGAAAGCAGGAAACTACAGGCCAGTTAGCTTAACATCTGTCATAGGGAAAATGCTAGAATCTATTATTAAGGAGGTTATAGCAGGGCACTTAGAAAATCTCAATGCAATCAGGCAGAGTCAACATGGCTTTGTGAAAGGGAAATAGTGTTTGACTGATTTATTAGAGTTCTTTGAAGAAGTAACTAGCAATGTGGATAAATGGGATCCTGTGGATGTGGTGTACTTGGATTTCCAGAAGGCTTTTGACAAGGTGCCACATCAAAGGCTACTACACAAAATAAAAGCTCATGGTGTAGGGGGTAACATATTAGCATGGATAAAGGATTGGTTAGCTAACAGGAAACAGAGACTAGGCATAAATGGGTCATTTTCAGGTTGGCAAGATGTAACGAATGGAATGCCACAGGGATTAGTGCTTGGGCCTCAGCTATTTACAATCTATATCAATGACTTGGATGAAGGGACCGAATGTATGGTTGCTAAATTTGCTGATGACACAAAGGTAGGTAGGAAAGTAAGTTGTGAAGAGGACATCAGGAGTCTGCAAAGGGATATAGATAGGTTAAGTGAGTGGGCAAAAATTTGGCAGGTGGAGTATAATGTGGGAAAATGTGAACTTGTCCACTTTGGCAGGAGGAATACAAAAACAGTATATTATTTAAATGGAGAGAGATTGCAGAACTCTGAGGTACAGAGGGATCTGGGTGTCCTAGTACATGAATCATAAAAAGTTAGTATGCAGGTGCAGCAAGTGATTAGGAAGGTAAATGGAATGTTGTCATTTATTGCAAGGGGAATGGAATATAAAAGTAGAGATGTTTTGCTACAGTTGTACAGGGTATTGGTGAGACCACATCTAGAATACTGTGTTGGTCTCCTTATTTAAGAAAGGACATAATTGCTTTGGAGGCAGTTCAGAGAAGGTTCACTCGACTGATTCCTGGGATGAGGGGGTTTATCTTATGAGGAAAGGTTGGACAAGTTGGGCCTGTATACACTGGAGTTTAGAAGAATGAGAGGAGATCTTATTGAAACATATAAGATCCTGAGGGGACTAGAAGGGGTCGATGCAGAGGGGACGTTTCCCCTTGCGGGAGAGACTAGAACTAGGGGCCACAGTTTAAAAATAAGGGGTCTCCCATTTAAGATGGAGATGAGAAGAAATTTTTTCTCTCAGAGGGTCGTGAGTCTGTGGAACTCCCTTCCCCACAGAGCGGCGGAGGCAGGGTCGTTGAATATTTTTAAGACTGAGTTAGATAGATTCCTGATTAACAAGGGAGTCAAAGGTTATAGTAGGTAGACAGGGAAGTAGGGTTGATCTTATCCATTTGATAAGATCAGCCATGATCTTATCAAATGGCAAAGCAGGCTCGAGGGGCCGAATGGCCTACTCCTGCTCTTAATTTGTATGTTCGTATGTTACATCATTTTATGAAAGGGAAATCGTTTATAATAAACCTATTAAGAGTTTTTTTGAGTATATAACTATCAGGGTAGATAAAGGAGAGCCAGTGGATATAGTATATTTGGATTTTCAAAAAGCATTCAATAAGGTGCCACATGAAAGGTTGTTACACAAAATAAGGGCTCATGGGATTGGGGGTAATATTTTAGTAAGGATAGAGGATTGGTTAAAGGACAGAAAACAGAGAGTAGGAATAAACGGGTCATTTTCAGGTTGGCAGATTGTAACTAATGGGGTGCCGCAAGGATCGGTGCTGGGGGCTCAGTTATTTACAATCTATATTAATGATTTAGATAAGGGACAGAGTATAATGTATCCAAGTTTGCTGACAATACAAAGTTAGGTGGGAAAGTAAGCTGTGAGGAGGACACAAAGGGCTCAATTTTAAAATCAAATTGCGGGTGCAGCGGGGGCTGCGAAAATTCCGAGCCGGTTCGGAAGCCGGCCCCAATCAGCCGACTTCCGGGGTTGCCACAGATGTGCCTGTGTGCACGTGCGCTTCACGAATGCGGAAGTCCCGCCGGCAATTAAAGCCGGTGGGATGATAGTTAAAGAACCAAATGTACTTCATTGAGGTACTTAAGACACTTTGGGCCCGATTTTACCAGGGGTGTGGGTTCTCGGCGGATTGGCAAGCGGGCGCGGTGAAATTAGTGGGTTTCCCGCGCGATCGTAGCAGGTAACCCACTAATTGGATTCAGTTACCTGCTCCTCCGGGTTCCCCGCTGCTGATCTGCGCGTCGGGCGGGCTGCGCATGCGCAGTAAGATCTGTCAGCTGGAGGCACTCTATTTAAAGGGGCAGTCCTCCACTGACAGATGCTGCAACCAATAGCAAAGATGACTGCATGGAGCAGCCCAGGGAGAAGGCTGCTCCCAGTTTAATGATGCCTCACCCCAGGTATCAATACATGGGGTGAGGAGGAGGCGGAGGACAGAGATCTTCCACCCGGCGGGCGGGAGGAAGCGGCCCGCCTCCGCCACCAGGAAGGCCTGGCTCGAGGTGGCAGAGGGCGTCACCTGCGCCACCACCATATCGCCCACCTGCACACGGTGCAAGAGGCGGTCCAATGACCTCAGTAGGTCAGCCAAAGTGAGTACACGTAGTCTTTCCCCTTCACTCCGTCTGCCACATCACTGCCCCCACCCCACATCTCCTTCGGCACTGCCAACACTACTCTGTCACATCACCCCTCATACCCACTCAAACCCCATCCTCATCTTACCTGCACCTACTCACCTCGCCAGTACTCACCCCGCCACTACCACGCAACCCAATTCTCATACAATCTCATAGCTCTATCCCATACTCACCCTCTCGTGCATCTCTCTCACGGCCAGCCTCACTCAACCTGCCACCACCTGTGCTGCAGCCACAGGGCATGCATCACATATGTGCAGTAGGCAGCGTAAGGCAAACGTGTCGTGAGCATGAAGGGGATGCACAAGGGTGTTTGAGGGTTTGTCATGGTTGTTACTTATATTGAAGTTCAGAACAACTCACATCACACATTATATTGGCACCACTACTGCCATGTCTTCGCGAATCCTGTCCGGTTTGTGCAATAATGCCCGCTCCTGGGTATCACTATGAGGACCCACCACTGATGCCACCCATTGTGTCACTGCAGAGTGGGTGTAGGTGTATTTGCAGGGCTCTTCTGCGCAGACAACTGAGAGACATCAGCGATGTCCCCAGTTACACCCTGGAAGGCTGTGGAGGAGAAGTTCGGGAGGGCAGTGGTGACTTTGACAGCGACAGGTAGGAAGATGGTGCACGGGCCAGCCAGGAGCAGCTCGGCATGAAAGAGGCTGCAGATGTCCACGGCTACATGTCGAGTGACTCTGAGCTTCTGTGTGCACTGCTGCTCAGAGAGGTCCAGGAGGCTGAGCCTCGGTCTGTGGAACCTGTGGCGAGGGTAGTGCCATCTGCGACGCATCTCTCTCTGCGGTAGCCCTCCCTCGTGCTGTACAGGTGGATGTGTCACAGCACTCTGTTGTGGAGCTCCACGTGTCAGAGGTGGACGGCGTGGATGGCGAGGCTGGTGATACTGTTCGCCCTCCGAGGAGGTCATGACTGCAGCTACGGCGGCCCCCATCCGCAAGATGTACATCTGAGGGGGTCCGCAAGGTCGGTACATATCTCCGGACCCCGGGGTAAGTGTGCAGGTTGGTGACTTTGACCGTCAAGAGGAGGGTGGTGGAGGCCAAACTTTGTCCCAAGTGACAGAGTGGCCTCCTGCAATGAGTGAGGGTCTCCCCCCCTGCCACCTGTCAAATGGACCTTTGCAGCTGCCACAGGCTGACAGCTGCAACACGTCCATTAGAGCTGGGAGTGTTTCCCCCAGTGTGGGAAACAGTCCCATGTTGATCAAAAATCACACACAGTCCCTTAATCAGGTCAGTTAATGACCTGAAATACCAAACTAAATATTGTCAAGTGGCATCCCGCTGGCTTTAATTGCCTGCGGGATTCCCACCAGCGGGGGCTGCGCGCGCACGCCGGCGCGTCAGCGGGGCACCCGGAAGTGGGCGGGATCGAGGCGCGATCCGGTCCCACTCCTGGATTTCGCGATTTTCGGGGCCCCCCCGCCGAGAACGCACCCGATAGCGGGTGCTATAATCGGGCCCTTTATTTCTGACGTAGTAGTAGTCAAAACGATTTTAAGCTTACCTGGCCAGCTTTTCCACGGCTTCTGATTCACGCCTGGTGAAACCCACCGATCTTCAGTGCCCTCCACTGTCAATCAGGTGAAACCAGGCATGAAGGGCCGGATCAAGCAAAAATAAACAAAATAAATTAAATAAAAAACCATTGCACAAAGTTAAAAAAACAAAATAAACCTACCTTTCCATCCTGCTCCGACGTCTCCCTCTCAGCCCCCAATGTCCCTCTTCCCACTGTCCATGCAACGATCTTTTGCCCCCCTCCCCCCCACCAATCTTTCGCCACCCCTCCCCCCTACCAATCTTCAGTGCCCTCCACTGTCAATCAGACTGGCTTCCGGGCGCGAAACCCGAAAACAACTTTAATCACCATCAATTACATCACGATCACATTGGAAAAGGTACGTTTTTTTTAAATTCGGGTTTGCCACACGCTCCTTCACCACCGCCGCCGCCACCCCCCACCCCCCCCGCCCTGCTGCCTACCCGCCATCATTTCAAAATTGAGCCCAAAGTGTCTGTGAGGGGATATAGACAGTTTAAGTGAGTGGGCTAGAAGGTGACAGATGGAGTATAATGTGGGGAAATGTGAGGTTATTCACTTTGGTAGGAAGAATAGAAAAACAGAATATTTCTTAAATGGTGAGAAACTATTAAATGTTGGAGCAGCAAGCAATTAGGAAGGCAAATAGTATGTTGGCCTTTATTGCAAGGGGGTTGGAGTCTATGAGTAAGGAAGTCTTGCTGCAATTGTACAGGCTTTGGTGAGACCAAACCTGGAGTACTGTGTACAGCTTTGGTCTCCTTACCTAAGGAAGGATATACTTGCCTTAGAGGTGGTGCAACAAAGGTTCACTAGATTGATTCCTGCGATGAGAGGGTTGTCCTATGAGGAGAGATTGAGTAGAATGGGCCTATACTCTCTGGAGTTTAGAAAAATGAGAGGTGATCTCATTGTAAAATATAAGATTCTGAGAGGGCTTGACAGGGTAGATGCCGAGAGATTGTTTCCCCTGGCTGGAGAGTCTAAAACTATGGGGTATAGTCTCAGGATAAAGGGTCGGCCATTTAGGACTGAGATGAGAAATTTTTTCACTCAGAGGGCTGTGAATCTTTGGAATTCTTTACCCCAGAGGGCCGTGGATGCTCACGAGTATATTCAAGATTGAGATCGATAGATTTTTGGACTCTAAGGGAATTAAGGGATATGGGATCAGGCAAGAAAGTGGAGTTGAAATCAAAGATCAGCCATGATCTTATTGAATGGTAGAGCAGGCTCGAGGGGCCGTATGGCCTACTCCAGCTCCCATTTCTTACATTCTTATGAAAGTTTCTTCAGGCTGTAGGCTCCAAAGTAAAGCACTTCAGCCAGTATTAGCTAATATTGACTACAGGTATGCCTCATTCATTTTGTTCTAAGTTACCTTTGGTTCAATGGAACTGTAAATCATGGAATTTGGGGAATCTAGTGCCGATCCTCCTCATTGTAATTTATGGTAATGAGCTCTCAGCATCATCAACAAACGCACCCACAGAAGGTCCCTGATTATGCCGCAAACTACAGTGTAGGCATTACAGAGTGGAAACGAGTCCCACCCCAGAATCCATCTGCAAAAATCCCAGTATGCTCATTTTAAGATAGAAATTCACCAAGACTTGAGTTCATGAAACCCTTAATGACAGTGGTAAATTAGAGACCAATCTCCAAAATGATCCAATCAACATATGGCTTTTCACATCCTTCAACACTTATTACTGTCTCTGTCCAGACAACTTATCTGCCCCATTTAAAGCTTATGCTGTTCCTAAATCTTCTATGTGATCCTATGATTCGGAAATTCAGAAATGCTGAATTTTGATTTCTTATCATCTATCTTAATTATTCATCGGGGCACAATGCATATATCTGAAGAGACCTGAATTGAGCTAGTTTGGGGGAACTTTACTGAATAAGCAATTTTTATCCAATTTGTATACTTTGCAATCTGATGCAACAGTTCTTTTATCTGTCTCTTGAATTTTCTCCACTCCCTTCCTATCCCAATTCAGCCTTGATGCAAATCCTTTTTTTAAAAAATGCAAACGCATGCACTGAGAAACGAAGTGTCCATTTATACGTTCACAACAACATTTTCCAGTCTTTCCATGATCATTTCCACTGTATGATAAATGAGGTAGATGAACAGTGGCTTGTTACTAAAACTCAAGCAACAATTTTAAAACTCTGCTGCCCATATCCTAACTTGCACCAAGTCTCGTTCACCCATCACCCCTGTGCTCGCTGACCTACAATGGCTCCCCGTCCAGCAACGCCTCGATTTTAAAATTCTCATCTTTGTTTTCAAATCCCTCCATGGCCTCGCCCCTCCCTGTCTCTGTAATGTTCTTCAGCCTTTCAACCCTCCGAGATCTCTGCACTCCTCCAATTCTGACCTTTTGCGCATCCTCAATTTTAATCGTTCCACCATTGGCAGCCGTGCCTTCAACTGCCTAAGCCCTAAGCTCTGGAATTCCCTCCCTAAACCTCTCCGCCTCTCTACATCTCTTCTTGTCCTTTAAGACGATCCTTATAACCTACCTCTTTGACCAAGCTTTTGGTCACCTGTCCTAATATCTCCTGTGGCTCGGTACCAAATTTTGTTTGATAACATTCCTGTGAAGCGCCTTGGGACGTTTTACTACGTTAAAGGCGCTATATAAATGCAAGTTGTTATAGTTGTAGTTGTATGCATGGAGTATACATTTGATACATTTAAAAAAAAAATTATGTCTTAAATTTGATTCCTGATAGAATTAAATACAGTGCACTCTGGATACATTTGAGTTTACATTCCCTAGAGGGCGTCTGTGTGTAACTGGGGTGATCTTACTATCCAAGGTAGGCTTTAGAACCATAGCCATCCCTTGTGCTCACTTTCACCCTTTCCTCCTTCGTTACCAAGTTTGAATGGAGTACCAAACACAGCTGTGATACAAACTAAATCAGCTTCTTGAAATACAAAAAAAGCTGTTTAATTTGCATTGGAGCTCTGGACCAAATGATACTGCCAATCCAATCAGGTAAGCCATGTTAGACACCATCTTAATAATACATGGTTAGGCTGTTTATTTATGGCAACATTTGGTTTAATTTTATATTCATTCACCTTAACAGTATTGGCTTAAAATTAAGTAAAACAAGTACACATAGTGCAAGATAACTACAGTAGGAACATAATTACTGTACCATATTATGCAGTACATAACTAAAGCATCTTATTTATATATTTTATACAAATCCTAGGATTACAGGTCCCCATTTTCTCTGGCCTGAGGCGAGATCACTGATCTTAGTTAGCTGGAATAGGCCACTTCCTTCTAGCACCAATCAAAAAGATAGACTTCTGTGGCAGTGCTGCCTTCGGAGACAGTGAAACCGACTTCAGAAGGTTGTGAGGGGCTCTAGGTGCAAACACAAGTGGCTGCCCCCAGCAAAGCTGGATGTTGCCGACCATCAGTTTTTGTAATGACTGCAGTTTTTATGTTGCTACTTGTACAGACCTTTCCTGACAGAAAAATCTGAATTCCAGTTTCTCACCATAAAAGTTCAAGATGGAACATTCTTGGAAGTATTATGATACCCGCTTTTCATTAATATTTTCCCTTCGTGAAACTAACCAATTCACGGGGCTAGAGATAATAGTAGTCAGAAACTTCACCAAGATGATGTGAGCCTTGTTATTGTCATTGTTTTCTCTCCATGAGTAGTTGGTGAGTTGATACTGTAGCCTAAAACTCTTTACAATGTAACAGATAGACTAGGGTGCCAGACAACCCTGACCTGAAATCGTAGGCTTATAAACAAAATAAGGTATGACGGTGGATAAGCAGTGGCAGACATTTAAAAAGATATTTTATGACTCTCAACAAAAATATATCCCAGTAAGGAGGAAAGACTCCACGAGAAGGATGTACCAACCATGGCTAACTAAGGAAGTTAAGAATGGTATCAAGGTAAAAGAAAAGGCATACAACGTGGCAAAGATTAGTGGTAAGTCCGAAGATTGGGAAAACTTTAGAAACCAGCAAAGGAGGACTAAAAAATAATGAAGGAGAGAGAAAATAGATTAGGAGAGAGAAAATAGATTATGAGAGTAAATTAGAAAGAAATATAAAAACTGACAGTAAGAGCTTTTACAAGTATATAAAAAGGAAGTGAGTAGGTAAAGTTAGTACAGGAACCTTAGAGGATGAGACTGGGGAAATAATAATGAAAAACAAGGAAATATCAGAGGCATTGAACAGATATCTTGTATCTGTCTTCACAGTAGAAGACACTAAAAACATACCAATAATAGTACATAATCAAGGGGCAAAGGGGAGGGAGGATCTAAAAACAATCACTATCACTAGTGAAAAAGTACTAGGCAAACTAATGCGTCTGCAGGCTGACAAGTCCCCTGGACCCGATGCCTTGCATCTGAGGGTCTTAAAAGAGATAATGGATGCATTGGTTGTAATCTTCCAGGATTCATTAGATTCTGGAAAGGTCCCAGCGGATTGGAAAACAGCAAATGTAACGCCCCTATTCAAGAAAGGAGGGAGACAGAAAGCAGGTAACTATAGGCCAATTAGCCTAACATTTGTCATTGGAGAACCGCTAGAATCGATTATTAAGGAAGTAGTAGCAGGACATTTAGAGTCTCAAAATAAAATTGAGAGTCAACATGGTTTTATGAAAGGGAAATTGTGTTTGACAAATTTATTAGAGTTCTTTAAGGAAGTAACGAGCAGGGTAGATAAAGGGGAACCAGTAGGTGTAGTGCATTTGGATTTCCAAAAGGCATTCAAAAAGGTTCCCCATAAAAGATTATTGCACAAGGTAAGAGCTCATGGAGTTGGGGGTAATATATTAGCATTGATAGAGAATTGGCTAACTAACAGAAAACAGAGAGTCGGGATAAAAGGGACATTTTCAGGATGGCAATCTGTAACTAGTGGGGTGCTGCAGGGATCAGTGCTGGGGCCTCAACTATTTACAATCTAAAATAATGACTTGGATGAAGGAACAGAGTGTACTGTGGCCAAATCTGTTGTTGATACAAAGATAGGTGGAAAAGTAAGTTGTGAGGAGGATACAAAGTGTCTGCATAGGGATATAGATAGGTTAAGCGAATGGGCACAAATTTGGCAGATGGAGTATAATGTGGGAAAACGTGAAGTCATCCATTTTGGTAGGAAGAACACAAAAGCAAAATATTATATAAATGAAGAAAGACTACAGAATGCTGTGGTAGAGGGATTTGGGTGTCCTCGTATATGAAACACAAGAAATTAGCATACAGGTGCTGCAGGAAATTGGGAAGGCAAATGGAATATTGGCCTTTATTTCAAGGGGGATGGAGTATAAAAGCAAGGAAGTCTTGCTACAATTGTACAGGGTGCTGGTGAGACCACACCTAGAGTACAGAGTACAGTTTTGGTCCCCTTATTTAAGGAAGGATATACTTGCTTTGGGGAGGCAGTTCAGAGAAGTTTCACTAGGTTGATTCCGGATATGGAAGGGTTTTCTTATGAGGAAAGATTGAGCAGGTTGGGCCTATACTCACTGGAGTTTAGAAGAATGAGAGGAGATCTTATTGAAACATATAAGATTCTAAGGGGGCTTGACAGGGTAAATGCTGAGAGGATGTTTCCCCTCATAGGGGAATCTAGAACTAGTGGACATAGTCTCAGAATAAGGGGTCCATTTAAGACGGAGATGAGGAAAAATTTTTCTCTCAGAGGGTTGTGAACCTTTGGAATTCTTTGCCCAAAGAGCGACGGAGGCTGAGTAATTGAATATATTCAAGGCTGAGTTAGACAAATTTTGATCAGCAAGGGAGTCAAAGGATATGGGGAACAGGCGGGAAAGTGGAGTTGAGGCCAGAATCAGATCAGCCATGATCTCATTGAATGCCGGAGCAGACTCAAAGGGCCAAATGGCCTACTCCTGCTCCTGCTCCTATCTCTTATGTTCTTATGTAAAATACGGAAGGAGAAAAGGCCACTTGGATCATCAAGCCAATTCCTTCTTTGGATCAAAAAACATCTGCTTGCTCAAGGGTCCTACCTTATCCATTTAATCTCCTGAGAAAAGGTTCTGAAATGTTTCTTCCTGACACCACGCCGCCCTCCCCCACACAAGAGTAAATCAAGCAAAATTCCAGAGTATCTATCTAACATATACTATTCACCTTATCTTTAACCAGTTGCTTTCGCTGACATGGCAACAGATTCTGAACCATGTTACATAGGCAAACTCAACTATGATACTATAGAGAAACTACAAATTATGGAGTATGAAAGATGATAAAATTGAGCCAATGAAGAAAAGACCACAATGAGCATGCTGATACCATTCTATGGCGAAAAAGTTTCACCCAGTGGGCCTAATGGCAAACCTTCACCATCTAAACAAAAATCTCTGTAAACTCAATGCAATTCAGAATTACAGAAACTGAATTCGTGGTTGTGAGAGAAATGCAGATGGAGTTCTCAGCAATAAACAATGATGACCAAGTATTTAAATAAATATAGTTGAGTGTGGTCTCAATTCAGTTACAATTTAATCAGTTGCACATTAACACCTACTGACAGGGTCCAAGTGTGACAGACTATCTTTCATATGAAACACATGTGGGTCTCAGGCATAGATGGCAACAATAGTCCCAGGAGAGCAACACTTTGGGAGCATTCCTCCCATACCATTGCATCAGACCTATTGGGATTAGATTAATAACAAAGTGATAAGTGGGCTGTTTGAGTCACTGTCACAACCTACAGATGTGAGAATAAAGAAGTAGCAAATGGATGTTGAACAAAACAAATACAGAACGTGCCTGTAGGTGATGGCTAATCAGCAGTAAGAGCAACTGATCTGGATAAAACCAATGAGAACTAAGGTCTGGCAGTACATGAAAGTCTTTCAACAGTACAATGGCTAAAAACAAAATTGGGAGAGGGAGAAGGAAGGACTGTAGTTAAAATATATTCTTCTGTAATAACTTTTGTAAACGATAATGCTAAAAATTATACAAAAGGTTATTATAGAATTTAATCATGTGCTATAATCTTACAGTCTAACAGTAAAAGAAATTGCTGGTCTTTCCAGACAAAGCCAGGATTGTTTTGCTTTTTGGGGATGGGGAAGTGATAATTCTTGTTTAGCAATACATTAATGGTACACTGAATATGTTATAAACCTATGAAGACATCAAAGCAGTTATCCTATTTGATCTAGATATTGTCTATTGGAAACTATATTTCTTTGATGTCAGTTAACTACATTTTACTCAATTTTGTTCAAGAAAAAATACAAATTAATAAATTGTTTCAATAATAGATAATAGCCCAGAATTTACTGGGAAAATAATGGCGAGTTTATTCCGCATGCCGTTATTAGTGTGAAAACAACACAGCAATTTGTGACGAGGATGAGATACGGCATGAGTTGCGAATTGCCACAAATTGCTGGATAATTTGCGCTGCTCCGTCCTTAGCCTCACAAAAACAGGAGCTCACCATCAACTTACCCACGTGTTTCAAGAAATTGCTGCATTTGCGCTGTTAAAACGAATTAAACTCGCCGTAGAAAGTTAGGGCTGGTATCTAACAACGTAAGGATCCTTTCAATGATGAGATTTATGTTCCTGCAATGCTACTAAACGTCTCCGGCCCAGAAAGGGAACAATTGAAACTGTGGAGTCTCATTCCTGCAGGCAGTAAATTGTTCCTAGAGATTTTTAAAATTTAAAATGTTTTAATTTCTTACTTTTCCTTTCTCTCTTTCCCCCCTTCTTAATCCAATATTTCTTTCCCTCTCTTTATTTCTCCCTGTATCCAATTTGACTCTAATTCACCCGATTTCCTTCTCTGTTGTTCCTCTGTTTCTTTCTCCATCCTTAAATCTCAGTGGTTAAGGAGATAGACTGTTGGTCCCGTTGTTCACCAAGGTCCCAGACCTTGCTGCATCGTTATCAGCTCGCACTACCAGCAATTTGTGTGCAAAAGATTTTTGAGCTGAAGTGTGAGGAAATAAATCTAACAAACGGGGCACACTCCAGCAAACTCTGAGCCAATGCCCACTGGGTGGGCATGTTGTAGTTTTACCATTCGTTTTTTTTTGCCAATTTGCTCCTCTCCTGAAGAGGTTGACTTCTTGTTGAGGGACAGTTTGATGGATGCTAAAGGCTCCCTGGTACCTCACCAATTGAGTATTATTCACGTGTGAACTTAAGACATTGAATGTTGATAAGCTAATCCACTGTGGGGAAGATCACAGATTAACATAGAAACATAGAAAATAGGAGCAGGAGTAGGCCATTTGGCCCTTTGAGCCTGCTCCGCCATTCAATATGATCATGGCTGATCCTCTATCTCAATACCATATTCCCGCTCTCTCCCCATACCCCTTGATGTCTTTTGTGTCTAGAAATCTGTCTAGCTCCTTCTTAAATATATTCAGTGACTTGGCCTCCACAGCCTTCTATGGTAGAGAATTCCAAAGGTTCACCACCCTCTGAGTGAAGAAATTTCTCCTCATCTCAATCCTAAATGTCCTACCCCATATCCTGGGACTGTGACCCCTCGTTCTGGAACCCCCCAGCCAGGGGAAACTTCCTCCTTGCATCCAGTCTGTCTAGCCCTGTCAGAATTTTATATGTTTCAATGAGATCCCCTCTCATTCTTCTAAACTCGAGTGAATACAGGCCGAGTCGACCCAATCTCTCCTCATACGACAGTCCTGCCATCCCAGGAATCAGTCTGGCGAACCTTCGCTGCACTCCCTCTATGGCAAGTATATCCTTTCTTAGGTAAGGAGACCAAAACTGCACACAATACTCCAGGTGTGGTCTCACCAAGGCCCTGTATAACTGCAGTAAGACATCCTTGCTCCTGTACTCAAATCCTCTTGCAAATGGTATGTTGGCCTTCATTGCCTTCCTAACTGCTTGCTGCACCTGCATGTTTGCTTTTAGTGACTGGTGTACAAGGACACCCAGGTCCCTTTGTACATCAACATTCCCCAATCTATCACCATTTAAATAATACTCTGCCTTTCTGTTTTTCCTTCCGAAGTGGATAACTTCACATTTATCCACATTATACTGCATCTGCCATGTATTTGCCCACTCACTCAACTTGTCTAAATCGCCTTGAAGCCTCTATGCATCCTCCTCACAACTCACGATCCCACCTAGTTTTGTGTCGTCAGCAAAGTTGGAAATATTACATTTGCTTCCCTCATCCAAATCATTGATATATATTGTGAATTGCTGGAGCCCAAGCACTGATCCCTGCGGTACCCCACTAGTCACCACCTGCCACCCCGAAAAAGACCCATTTATTCCTACTCTCTGTTTCCTGTCTGTTAACCAATTTTCAATCCATGCCAGTATATTACCCCCAATTCCATGTGCTTTAATTTTGCACACTAACCTCTTATGTGGGACTTTATCAAAGGCCTGATCCTGTCCTCATGCAATGTCCATATATGTTCAATTGCACTGGGTGCCAACGAGGAACGATAACCCTGAACCTCCTCCTAACGCAACAGCATTAAGACCTCTTGTTGTGTGCCCACTGCCACGCTGCTGAGATGAGCTAATTTGAGTACAAACTGGACATTGGACCTGGGAGCTACCTGGTCTGTATGGCATGGCTACTCACCTGCCTTAACCAACCAGGTATTGGATTGTTGTTGCTAAAAAGAAAAAATATAAATGCTTGAAATCTGAAATAAAAGCAGAAAATGTTAGAAACAGTTCTGATTAAGGGTTCCATCTGAAGCATTACCAACTTTCTCTTTCAGATGCTGACTGAGCTTCTGTACGTTTCCAGCATTTGCAGTTTTTATTTAATTACTGATTGTTATTATTCATTTACTAAACAATTTTCTGAGTTGAAATTTAAAAATGGGTCATTAAAAGTTTGCAAAGTAACTTAGCACTATAATCACACAAATCATCAAAGCAAAGACTGAAGCAAGTAGGCTCATTGGAGTCAGTGAAACCTGTAATACAAGAGCACCACTGGTATTGACCTGGACAGTTCACTTAATAAGTGGTTAACCTGGGTACAATAAATCCAAATTGTTAAAACTGGGACAGTTCTGAATAAGTAAAATATGACTCATTATAATAGATGACTGCTTGAAGTCGACCAGAAAGTCTGTAAAAATAAGAAAAACCACAAACTTTACATCTGTTTTCCAAATCCTTCCCAAAGGTACTTTATCTGGTCAATCACTTTATTCAAGAATAGAATATTTCTTATTTTTCTGAATGTATCAGGTCAGTAACAGATATAAAAAGCCACAACCTTGACCATCTTACCCTTTTGGTGCTCATGACATAGATTAGCAACAGGCTTATCCTGAGAATGGCTTTTTAGACCAGCATAGAACATTTTACTAAGAACAGCTGGCCCTATACAGGGTTTTAGGATGAAGGGGAATGACAAATGAAAAAATAATTTCCAGAAACAATCAGAGGTCATTAACAGAACGTAAGTGGTAATGATCGGTCTTTATCGATACTAAATCCAGACATGTTTGGTTCCTTGATAAAGGTCAGTGTAGGAAGTGTAAAGTTTATTTTCTGAATGAAAATTTAAAAAAGCCATGTCTCCAAAATTATTTAACAGTCTGCAATTGTCAGCTGTGGCTCAGTTGGTAGCACTCTCGCCGCTGAGTCAGAAGATTGTGGGTTCAAGTCCCTGAGGGAGTGCTGCACTGTCAGAGGTGCCATCTTTCAGATGAGACGTTAAACTGAGACCCTGTCTGCCCTCTCAGGTAGACGTAAACCATCCCATGGCACTATTTCAAAGAACAGCAGGGGAGTTCTCCCCTGTACAGTCCAATATATATCCATCAACCGATACCAAAGAAAAGATTATATGATCATTATTACATTGCTGTTTGTGGGACCTTGCAGTGCGCAAATTGGCTACCGCATTTCCTACATTACAACAGTAACTACACTTCAAAAAGTACTTCATTGGCTGTAAAGTGCTTTTTTTTTATTCGTTCATGGGATGTGGGCGTCGCTGGCAAGGCCGGCATTTATTGCCCATCCCTAATTGCCCTTGAGAAGGTGGTGGTGAGCCGCCTTCTTGAACCGCTACAGTCTGTGTGGTGAAGGTTCTCCCACAGTGCTGTTAGGAAGGGAGTTCCAGGATTTAGACCCAGCGACGATGAAGGAACAGCGATATATTTCCAAGTCGGGATGGTGTGTGACTTGGAGGAGAACGTGCAGGTGTTGTTGTTCCCATGTACCTGCTGCTCTTGTCCTTCTAGGTGGTAGAGGTTGCGGGTTTGGGAGGTGCTGTCGAAGAAGCCTTGGCGAGTTGCTGCAGTGCATCCTGTGGATGGTACACACTGCAGCCACTGTGCGCCGGTGGTGAAGGGAGTGAATGTTTAGGGTGGTGGATGGGGTGCCAATCAAGCAGGCTGCTTTGTCCTGGATGGTGTCGAGCTTCTTGAGTGTTGTTGGAGCTGCAATCATCCAGGCAAGTGGAGAGTATTCCATCACACTCCTGACTTGTGTCTTGTAGATGGTGGAAAGGCTTTGGGGAGTCAGGAGGTGAGTCACTCGCCGCAGAATACCCAGCCTCTGACCTGCTCTAGTAGCCACAGTATTTATATGGCTGGTCCAGTTAAGTTTCTGGTCAATGGTGACTCCCCGGATGTTGCTGGTGGGGGATTCGGCGATGGTAATGCCGTTGAATGTCAAGGGGAGGTGGTTAGACTCTCTCTTGTTGGAGATGGTCATTGCCTGGCACTTGTCTGGCGCGAATGTTACTTGCCACTTATGAGCCCAAGCCTGGATGTTGTCCAGGACTTGCTGCATGCAGGCTCGGACTGCTTCATTATCTGAGGGGTTGCGAATGGAACTGAACACTGTGCAATCATCAGCGAACATCCCCATTTCTGACCTTATGATGGAGGGAAGGTCATTGATGAAGCAGCTGAAGATGGTTAGGCCTAGGACCCTGCCTTGAGGAATTCCTGCAGCAATGTCCTGGGGCTGAGATGATTGGCCTCCAACAACCACTACCATCTTTCTTTGTGCTAGGTATGACTCCAGCCACTTGGGATGTCCTGAAAGGATCTATATAAATGCAAGTCTTTCTTTCTTGCATATTTTAGGTATTTCATTTGAATGTGGCTTCAGATTGACTAAAAACTATCTTATCAGAAGAGAAAAATAATAAAATGGCTGATCAATTACTTTATCCTGTGCATTACTATAAAATAAATGATTATTAAACATGTAGCTAGAGCTGACTAGTTTTAAAATAATAGCTTTTCAGTATTAATTCTGAAATTGCATAAATAATGAAATTGCAACAGTGGCCATTCTACTGTCATTGACTATATATGAGTGGACCTCCAATGGAGTCATGTCCAGATGGTCTAAGGTCTGCAGCACGCTTGAGATGCTTACCTGCTCACCTGCCTTGTCACTTAAAGGCCACTGCTCAAGTATTCTCTGTGGGTGTTCAGGTAGCTGCTTGTAAATCATCGGGTCAAGTCGAAATCATCAATTTGTTTGTAAATTTCATTTTTCCAATCAGACAAACCCCAGATGAAATGTCTGCTTTTCTTTTTTTGTGAAGATTGTTCTACATCTGTAACATAGTGTAGCAAATCAGGCAAACTCCAGATATCACTCTCCAGATGTAAATCAACCTTTTAAAAAAAAAAGTCCAGCATTTAATCTTGGGTTCTTCTAAACTGGAGTTTAAAACTTACAATGAATCCAATGACCTCTAATTAATGTGAGCAATTTTCAGGTGTTGGCATTTTATCTTGCTCAAGAAGTTATGTTGAGTTGAGCCCTCAACCCATGAGATGTAGGGGCCGATTTTCGGATGGCCGAGCAGGTGCGTTGGGGGCGGGAAGGCTCCGAAAATGGCGGAATCCTGGAGCAGGTTCGGAGCCCGGCTCCAACCCACTCACTTCCGGGTTCCCCAATGATGCATCCGGGGGTGCACAGCTCCCGTATGCGGGACTCCCACCGGCAATTAAAGCCGGAGGGATAATAATTTAGATACTTGACAGACCTCATTGACTGGAGATTTTGGCAGGGGTGCAACTTTGAAGGATCCTCAGTGTGTTTCCTGTGCTGTGGGAAACACTCCCTGTTGGAGCAGACGTGTTTCAGCCAGCAGCCAGTGGGAGATGTAAAGGATTTTTTGACAGTTGGGGGGAATTTATTGCAGCAGGGCACTCTGTCACTTCAGACAAAGTTTTGGGTGCAACACCTTTGTCTTTCCACTCAAAATTATTAATTTATATCCTAAACTCTGCTGTGCAAACACAGTTACCTACTTTGCGGACACCCTCAAACTCACACCGTCAGGATGGGGGGGCGCCATGGCTGCATTCATCACTTCATTCGAGAACGAGCAACATCACCAGCCTCGCCAGGCACGCCGTCCGCCTCCGCCACGTGGAGCTCCACAACACAGTTCTGCGCTACAGGCACCTGCACAAAATAGTCATGCAACTACACTTACACCCACTGTAGGGTGACCCAATGAGTGGCATCAAGTGTGGGTGTTCATGGCGAACCTCATGAAAGGGACTTATTACACAAGCCAGTCAAGAATAGCCAAGACGTGGCAGTAGTGGTGATAATATTTAATGTGCCATTAACAAAAATCAAAGATAAATAAAAAAACATGACAAACCGTCAAACACCCTTGTGCATCCCCTTTGTGCTCACAAAATCTTTGCCTCACGCTTCTGACTACTCCTACGTGGTGCTTCCCGTGTGGCTGGAGCAGAGGTAGTGGCAGGTTGCTCTTGGTCATGCCCTGACTGATTAGATGCTTTGCGCCGACGCCCTCTGGGTTTCGGTGCCCGTGAGGGCCCCTCCAAAGACTGCTCCACCTGCACCTGTGCAGGGGCAGACTCGGTCACCTGGACAGGAGGCAGCATTGCAGGTACTGGTTGAGAGGGGGGCAACGGGTGAGATGTGGGAGCACTTTGAGTGGCGTCCCCACTTCCATATCCCCTTTCGCCATCATCCCTCTCCTGGGCCAGGCCCACTTCACTCCTACCACTCTGCTGGATGACAGTTTGGAGGACATGTGTGAAGCCTTGTAAGGCCAGTGCTAGTGTATCTGCCTGCCTGTTCAAGGTGGCAGAAAGTTGCTCACCTGAAGGGCCGTTGTCAGTGCCTCAATGGACTCATTGGTGAGCTGCTCTTGAAGCTCGATGGAGGCTAGCCTTACCTCCATCGCAGACATTCCCGCACTTACCCGCGACACTACCTCAGATGTCCTCATGTCCCTGTGACAGTATCTCATAGATTCTCTCCTGTACCTGTGCCACCATTCCACTCATGCAGGAGTTGGACTCCTCTATCCTCTGCGCGCTTGTGGAGAGTGCACATGGCACCTGTACCAGCACCTCGCAAATGTGCTGCTGCCCCTCGATCATTCTCGTTTTAATGGATGGCCTCCAGGGTTCAGCATCTGTGTTCAGCTGAGCATAGCCTGGAGAAGAGTGCTCCCACCGACACGGACTCTCCACAGCTGCCCCTGCCACCAGTGTCTGCTTGTGCTTACTTGTGTGTGGTGACTCACCATGTGCGACCCCAACTAAGTGAGGACGGGGACCCACCAAGGTGTGTGTATCTGTGACGGTAGGTCCTCTGAGGAATCGTCCTCCGCCGTCAATATTGGCCAGACCAAAACTGTCCCGTTTGCCTCTGCCAGAAACGCTGTGCTTTCCCCATGAGTCCATCCTCCCTCCTGATATCCATTCATTCTCAATCTGATGGTGCACATGCTTGGTGTTCTACATGACCTTGAGCTGAGTTTCAAACCCCACATCCACTCTGGCACCAAAACAACCAACCTACTTCCATCTTTGAAATACTGCCTGTCTCTATCTCTACCTCACCCCATTGCTGGTAAAATGCCCCATGCCTTGGTCACCTTCAGAGTCAACTTTTCCAATGGTCTCCTCTCCGGCCACACAAACCCCACCCTTTATAAACTCCAAATCGTCCAGAACTCCACCACCTGTATCCAATCCTACACAAAACCCAGCTTTCCTATTACCTCTGTCCTCACTGCTCGCAATTACTCAGCGCATTGACAACAACAACTTGCATTTATATAGCGCCTTTAACATAGTAAAATGTCCCAAGGCACTTCACAGGAGTGATTATCAAACAAAATTTGACACCGAGCCACATAAGGAGATATTAGGACAGGTGACCAAAAGCTCGGTCAAAGATGTAGGTTTAAAGGAACATCTTAAAAGGAGAGGTAGAGTGTTTAGGGAGGGAATTCCAGGGCCTAAGCAGCTGAAGGCATAGCCGCCAATGGTGGCGCAATTAAAATCAAGGATGTGCAAGAGGTAAGAGTTGGAGGAGTACAGAGATCTCGGGGGGTTGTAGGGCCGGAGGAGGTTACAGAGATAGGGAGGGGCAAGGCCATGGATCGATTTGAAAACAAGGATGAGAATTTTTAAAATCGAGGCATTCCCAGACCGGGAGCCAATGTAGGTCAACGAGCACAGGGGTGATGGGTGAACGGGACTTAGTGAGAGTTAGGATACGGGCAGCAGAGTTTTGGATAAGCTCAAGTTTAAATTCCTTGTCATTAACTACAAATGCTTTCACAGCCTCACTCCACCCGAGCTCCATCAGCCTGACATTGCTGCTTAGGCCCTTTTATCAGTTTAGGATTCAGTGTCCATTTTTACCCAATAAATAGGACCCAGATATGAAAGGTCTTTAATTGCATTTTGAGCAGAAGCTTGCGTAAAAGTGGTTAGCTGTTCCATGCTGAATTATCCATTCAGTAGCAATCAAGAAATGTTTTAAATGCAGGATAGACCATTATTTTGAAGAGTTTCCAAAGAGTGGCCCATTCGTTAGCAATGTCTGGTCATTCATGAGACATCTAACAACTCAGTGTCGACACATTTCTTTGATCTCTGCTAGCCTTTGAAGAGAAGTCTTTAAATATCAACAGACACACCAGGGGGGGAATTTTTAAACCCCCCAGGATGGGCGGGACAATGGCAGGTGGTTAAATTGTTAAATATGGGAAACCCAAACCCCAACTGGCCGTGAACGTGCCTACATCCGGTTTAACTGCAGCAGGTTGGGGGTCGGCCGAGTAACCTGCTCCGGAAAGGCAGGTGCATAATTATATTTAAATGAGGCTGCGTTCCTCAGATTTTGTCAGCAATTTGAAATTAACCCACCAGACCACTTAAGGGGGCAGCTGGTGCCGCTGAACACGAGTAGATACCAGCAGCAAACCTAATTATTCCTAACACCACCGTTCTTCCAACCCTGGCTTACTGTGCAATACTCCCTCCTCTATTCTACCATCAACATTTTTAAAAATTTCAAAATATACTTTATTTCCTAAAATTTAAGGATATACACAGTTCAAAGTAAATACACAATTACAATTCAAAACAATAGATTGCTCTACCATCGATCATTGGACCTCGCATTTGCTCCATAAATCTCCCCACATCCCTCCCCACCTTCTGAAGTCTCTTTATAGCTGCTCTCTTTCACTGCACAACCCCTACTCTCCCCTAATTCTCCCGTCCACTCTCGCTCGGGTCTGACACCTAATTGCGAAGTTCCTCAGAACTTCTGCCTTGGGTTAGAAAGACTAGATGAATTTAAACTGCTGTTACAGATTCAGAGTGACTATTGACAACGTGGCCGGCCAATGCCATTATTGATGATGTCACAACTGTTGACACCGCAGCCGGCCCTGCATCATCAGTGATGTCATAATCATAGTATAGAATCTTACAGGACAGGAGGCGGCCATTCGGCCCATCGTGTCTGTGCCAGCTCTTTGAAAGAACTTTCCAATTAGTCCCAGTACCCACTTTTTCCCCATCGTCCTGCAATTTTTTCCTTTTCAAGTATATATCCAATTTCCTTTTGAACGTTAATATAGAATCTACTTCCTCCACCTTTTCAGATCATTACAACTCGAAAAAAAATTCCTCTCCTCTCCCCTCTGGCTTTTTTTGCCAATTATCTTAAATCTGTATCCTCTGGTTGTCCACCTGCCTACCAGTGGAAAAAAAAATCCCTATTTATTCTACCACAACCCCTCGTGATTGTGAACACTTCTATTAAATCTCTTTTTAACCTCCTCTGCTCTAAGGGGGAAAATTGTAAACAATTTTACAACACCAAGTTATAGTCTTGGTGTTGTAAAATTGTTTACAATTGTCAACCCCAGTCCATCACCGGCATCTCCACACTAAGGGGGAAAAGCTCACCTTCTCTAGTCTCTCCACATAACTGAACTGTCTCATCCCTGGTACCATTCCAGTAAATCTCCTCTGTACTCTCTTTAAGGCCTTGACACCCATCCTAAAGTGATGAATATTGGCACTGCACGATTTAGAGTTTAGGTTTAAGGTTAGGATGTTTGTTGGGTATTAGGGTGTTAATAATGGTTGGGGATACAAACACCTATTGGCAACGTCGGTAAGTTACAATATTTCCAGTGAAATAACTAAACTGAGCACCTAGCGCCGGCACCGTTCACCACCGTCACGGTTTCAATAGTCATTAACAATCCTGAGGAGAGGAAAATGAGCAACTGACAGCAAACCAGAAAGTGCCTCCTTCCTTCACGCCCGACCGCTGTTGCAGGGGGACTGGAAACGAGTGACGCTCATCACTTCCGGTGGATCGCGAGCGCGCGGCTTCAGAATGGTGAGATTTAAATGTCGGAAAAGGATTCCGGGGACGGTTAAAACCGCGTGTCTTTGCCCCGTCGATGCTCTCGGTGATTGCGGTTTAACCCCTGACCCTAGTCCAGTGGTGGTCACGTTCATGTGTTCATCACTTTTTGATCATAAATCTAAGTCCTAACTGACAGTCAGGACACTGGTAGGGGTCAGAGTCTGGGTCAAAGGGAGCGAGACCGAGACCGAGCACAAACCCCAGGGAACTGTGTTTATCATCAAGAGACACATGAAAGTAGGTGACCCATTTTAAAACCGAACTGAGTTGAGACTTTAGCAGCTGTGTGAACGTTTCTCTGCCCAGTCGGAGTGTTGACACCGCAGCTTCCACTTTGCAATGGCGCTGAGGTTATAGTATAAATCCAGTGTGAGAGTCTGACCTGACGAGAGAGAGCCCGGAGCGGGTAATCTCAAACCGCTTGGGTTTGGCATCATATGGAGTGTGACTCTAGGGTGGCGTCAAACCACGTCTAAAAAGTGCGAGGGGGCATTGGTTGGTTGGAGCCACCAGCAAAACCCTTTGTTCCAGGAAGATTTCACTTCTAAAGATAAAAGTGAATGATTATCCCACAGAATGCTCTTGTCTTCCGGGCTAACCATGCAATATAACGTTGCTTCCAAGTTACCTCTTGCATTTGGTTCCCAGTTCACTGTTGGGAGACTGCACCGTGTGTTGCCACCTCTGGATGGACGTATTCCTAGAGGTTTGATCATGTGATAGTTAGCAGCTGGACCCTGATAGTTATGGGTGCATTGGGATTCGCACTCTGCTGCAACCGTGGAGGGGCTCGAAGGAATTTCGGTCCCATGGGCCAGATTTTGTTGTTAGACTTACAATTGCACATTTAGATTTTAATTTTTTTTTTGCCCGCTGGAAGCGTGAGTTGATGCGAGGGCATCTGGAACCTTGGTGAACAACGGGACATCACCAATGAGATTAAAGGATTGAGAAATAAACAGAGGAAGGACTGAGAAAGGGGGTGAATTAAAGTGGGTTAATTCAATGTCAGATTAGGTACAGAAAGAGAAATAAAGAGAGGGAAAGATAGATTGGATTAAGAGAGAAAAAAAACTGAAAGGAAAAGTAAGAAAAAAAAATTAAAATTTGATATTTTAAAAATCTCCTGCAGCAATTCACAACCTGAGGGAATGAGACGCCACACTTACAATTGTTTACTTTCTGGGCATTAGAGATTGATTGGCAATCATTAACAATTATCATGTTGCTAAAAGGGTACTCATGCTGATAATTATTAGACTTAACTTTTTGAGGCAAGTTTAACGGGCAATTAATGTGCAAATACAGCAACTTCATGAAAACCACAAGGAGGTTAAGCGCGACATGCAGTTTTCTTGAAGTTAGCGGCAGAGCGACACAAATCGATCAGCAACTTGTGGCGATTTGCAATTCTCGGGGTATCTCTTCCTCACTAGAAGTTGCTGGCCTATTTGCGCATTAATAATGCTGTGCGTCGTTTAGACATTATTTTTTCAGCAGAATCTGGCCCATTAAGTCTTATTTTTATCATGGAAACATAGAAAATCGGAGCAAGAGTAGGCCATTCAGCCCTTTGGGCCTGCTCCACCGTTCAAAATGATCATGGCTGATCGTCTAACTCAGTACACTGTTCCTGCTTTTTCCCCATATCCCTTGATCCCTTTAGCATTAAGAAATATATTTCTCTCCTTGAATACATCTAATGACTTGGCCTCCACTGCCTTCTGTGGTAGAGAATTCCACAGGTTCACCACCCTCTGAGTGAAGAAATTTCTCCTCATCTCGGTTCTAAATGGCATACCCCGTATCCTGAGACTGTGACCCCTGGTTCTGGACTCCCCAGCCATCGGGAACATCCTCCCTGCATCTAGTCTGTCCAGTCCTGTTAGAATTTTATATGTTTCGATAAGATCACCTCTCATTCTTCTACACTCTAGTGAATATAGGCCTACTTGATCCAATCTCTCCTCATACGTCAGTCCTGCCATCCCAGGAATCAGCCTGGTAAACTTTCATTGCACTCCCTCCATGGCAAGGATATCCTTCCTCAGATAAGGAGACCAAAACTGCACACAATACTCCAGATGTGGTCTCACCAAGGCCCTGTATAACTGCAGTAAGATATCCCTGCTCCTTTACCGAAGTCCTCTTGCAATGAAGGCCAATGTACTATACGCCTTCCTAACTGCTTGCTGCACCTGAATGCTCGCTTTAAGCGACTGGTGTACAAAAACCCCTTTTCCCAATCTGTCACCATTCAGATAATAATCTGCCTTTCTGTTTTTACAACCTCACATTTATCCATGTTATACTGCATCTGCCATGTTCTTGCCCACTCACCCAACTTGTCTAAATCACGTTGGAGCCTCTTTGCATCCTCCTCACAGCTCACATTCCACCCCGGCTTTGTGTCATTTGCAAACTTGGAAATGTTACATTTAGTTCCCTCATCCAAATCATTGATATATATTGTGAATAGCTGGGGCCCAAGCACTGATCCCTCCGGTACCCCACTAGTCACTGCCTGCCACCCGGAAAAAGACCCGTTTATTCCTACTCTCTGTTTCCTGTCAACCAATTCTCAATCCATGCCAGTATATTCCCCCCAATCCCATGTGCTTTAATTTTGCACACTAACCTCTTGTGTGGGACCTTATCAAAAGCCTTCTGAAACTCCAAATACACCACATTCACTGGTTCTCCCCTATCTATTCTACTAGTTACATCCTCAAAAACCTCCAGTAGATTTGTTGAGCATGATTACCCTTTCATAAACCCATGCTGACTTTGTCTAATCCCGTTAATGCCCTCCAAGTGTTCTGTTATCATGGGCCCGATTTTAGCACCCGCTATAGGGTGCGTTCTCGGCGGGGGGGCCTCGAAAATCGGGAAATCCAGGATCCCGAACGGATCCCGCCTCGATCCCGCCCACTTCCGGGTTCCCCGCTGACGTGCCGGCGTGCGCGCGCAGCCCCCGCTGGTGGGAATCCCGCAGGCAATTAAAGCCAGCGGGATGCCACTTGAGAGTATTTACTTAGGTATTTCAGGTCATTAACTGACCTGATTAAGGGACTGTGTGTGATTTTGGATCAACATGGGACTGTTTCCCACACTGGGGGAAACACTCCCAGATCGAATGGACGTGTTGCAGCTGTCAGCCTGTGGCAGCTGCAAAGGTCCATTTGACAGGTGGGGGGGGAGGGGAGACCCTCACCCATTGCAGGAGGCCACTCTGTCACTTGGGACAAAGTTTGGCCTCCACCACCCTCCTCCTGACGGTCAAAGTCACCAACCTGCACACTTACCCCGGGGTCCGGAGACATGTACCTACCTTGCGGACCCCCTCAGATGTACATCTTGCGGATGGGGGCCGCCGTAGCTGCAGTCATGATCTCCTCGGAGGGCGAACAGCCTCACCAGCCTCGCCATCCACGCCGTCCACCTCTGACACGTGGAGCTCCACAACGGAGTGCTGTGACACATCCACCTGTACAGCACGAGGGAGGGCTACCGCAGAGAGAGATGCGTCGCAGAGGGCACTACCCTCGCCACAGGTTCCACAGACCGAGGCTCAGCCTTCTGGACCTCTCTGAGCAGCAGTGCACACGGAGGCTCAGAGTCACTCGACATGTAGCCGTGGACATCTGCAGCCTCTTTCATGCCGAGCTGCTCCTGGCTGGCCCATGCACCATCTTCCTACCTGTCGCTGTCAAAGTCACCACTGCCCTCCCGAACTTCTCCTCCACAGCCTTCCAGGGTGCAACCGGGGACATCGCTGATGTCTCTCAGTCGTCTGCGCAGAAGAGCCCTGCAAATACACCTACACCCACTCTGCAGTGACACAATGGGTGGCATCAGTGGTGGGTCCTCATAGTGATACCCAGGAGCGGGCATTATTGCACAAACCGGACAGGATTCACGAAGACATGGCAGTAGTGGTGCCAATATAATGTGTGATGTGAGTTGTTCTGAAATTCAATATAAGTAACAACCATGACAAACCCTCAAACACCCTTGTGCATCCCCTTCATGCTCACGACACGTTTGCCTTACGCTGTCTACTGCACATATGTGATGCATGCCCTGTGGCTGCAGCACAGGTGGTGGCAGGTTGAGTGAGGCTGGCCATGAGAGAGATGCACGAGAGGGTGAGTATGGGATAGAGCCATGAGATTGTATGAGGATTGGGTTGCGTGGTAGTGGCGGGATGAGTACTGGCGAGGTGAGTAGGTGCAGGTAAGATGAGGATGGGGTTTGAGTGGGTATGAGGGGTGATGTGACAGAGTAGTGTTGGCAGTGCCGAAGGAGATGTGGGGTGGGGCCAGTGATGTGGCAGACTGAGTGTAGGGGAAAGACTACGTGTACTCACTTTGGCTGACCTACTGAAGTCATTGGACCGCCTCCTGCACTGTGTGCAGGTGGGCGATATGTTGGTGGTGCAGATGACCCCCTCTGCCACCTCGAGCCAGGCCTTCCTGGTGGCGGAGGCGGGCCGCTTCCTCCCGCCCGCCGGGTGGAAGATCTCTGACCTCCCCCTCCTCCTCACCCCATCCAATGATACCTGGAGTGAGGCATCATTAAACTGGGAGCAGCCTTCCCCCTGGGCTGCTCCATGCAGTCATCTTTGCTATTGGTTGCAGCATCTGTCAGTGGAGGACTGCCCCTTTAAATAGAGTGCCTCCAGCTGACAGATCTTACTGCGCATGCGCAGCCCGCCCGATGCGCAGATCAGCAGCGGGGAACCCGGAGGAGCAGGTAAGTGAATCCAATTAGTGGGTTGCCTGCTATGATCGCGCGGGAAACCCACTAATTTCACCGGGTGCGTTACCCACGCGCCCGCTTGCCCACCCGCCGAGAACCCGCACCCCTTCTAAAATCGGGCCCCATATCTTTTCTAATAGACTCTAGCATTTTCTCCACTACTGATGTTAGGCTAACTGGTCTGTAATTCCCTGTTTTTTCTCCCTCCTTTTTTAAATAGTGGGGTTACATTTGCCACCCTCCAATCTGTCGGAACTGTTCCAGAGTCTATAGAATTTTGGAAGATGATGACCAATGCATCCACTGTTTCCAGGGCCCCTTCCTTTAGTACTCTGGGATGTAGATTATCAGGCCCTGGGGATTTGTCAGCCTTTAGCCCCATTAATTTCCCTAGTACTATTCTTTTACTAATACTGGTTTCCTTCAGTTCCTCCCTCTCACTAGACCCTTGGTTCCCTAACATTTCTGGGAGGTTATTTGTGTCCTCCTTTGTGAAGACAGAACCAAAGTATGTGTTTAATTGTTCTGCCATTTCTTTGTTCCCCATTATAATTTCCCCCATTTCTGACTGTAAGGGACCTACGTTTGTCTTCACTAATCTTTTTCTCTCAACATATTTATAGAAGCTTTTGCAGTCAGTTTTTATGTTCCCTGCTAGTTTACTCTCATACTCTATTTTTCCCCTCTTAATCAATCTCTTTGTCCTCCTTTGCTGAATTCTGAACTGCTCCCAATCCCCAGGCTTCCCGCTTTTTCTGGCAATTTTATATGTCTCCTCTTTGGATCTAATACTATCCCTAATTTCTTTTGTAAGCCACGGTCCAGGATGTGTAAGACAGCTGGGCAGAATTCCTCTGAGTGCTTGTTTTGAGCCCGGGTGACCCTTGAGTCAGTGTATACTGACTCACTGGATGTCTTCTGTGACTGGTGAGCACTACATAGAATATTTAAATTTTCCATGATTTCATCATTTGAATTTGATCTTGTTATTTGCTGTTAGCTTGTTTTGTTTAAACATCTCTTTCGGTGCATCACCCCTTCCTGAAATTCTACTGTCCCTCCTGCACTATGGCCTGTGGCTGCTCTCCCTCCTTCAGTCACTGGAGACCCGGTCATATTTAAAGGACACATCATCCGCGTGCCCTCACCCCACTGTTACCAATTCAAATGCCGATCCCGAATCTCGCAGGCTGGTTACTTGGGGAACAGAGTTGAAATTCTCAGAATTGAAAGAAGGCAGGGAATTCCCTGTGGTAGGTCCCACTCCACATTGTAACTTAACTGGAAGTATCATGGTGATGGGGTCAGGTGCAAAGTTCTGTGAACGTGAAGTACATTTCTCCCGCAATCCGGATGGGTTGGCAACTCTAATTGCACTTTGTTTGTCAGTGTGATATGAAAATGTCATTTCATTGTAAGATGTGCAGAGTAACTGCTCCATGAAATATTTATTGCAATATTATCCAACCCAAGCAGTATTTTGCTCTTGTACCACTCTCAGTAATACTGTGTCACTGAGTGAGAGAGTCCAGGTCTGAACCTATGACTTACCCTACATCGTGAAATCCTGATCTGAGACTCATGCTTGACAATTTGAGTCATTGATTTATGTAATCTTGAATACATTTAGGCGAGTTAAAAAGACTGATGTGTTTTTATATAATACAACAATGTTATTCACTAGTTTTTTGGCAACAATCACAATCCCAAGCAGTATTTTGCTCTTGTACCACTCTCAGTAATACTGTGTCACTGAGTGAGAGAGTCCAGGTCTGAACCTATGACTTACCCTACATCGTGAAATCCTGATTTCAGTTATGCCATGGTAGACATTGCAGGCCTTGTTCCTCTCAGGGAAAGAAGGGATGATGGAAAGGGTATCAATGGGAAACTATCAAATCCGAAATTTCGCTAGAACGCTTCCACTTTTTCTATTCGTGCTGGGATGGCCTTACTTCCTTATAGCATTCCCTTAATATACTTTGTTGATGAATTCCAACTTTATCAGCACCCCATACTGGGCAAACTGTAAATGGAGGCCCAGAAGGAATTGGAACAACTTATCTGTCGAAGACTACAGGTAAAGTGGAGGCAGGCCTCAAGTAATCCTCAGGCCATATATATACTGCTGTTATAAACAGCACTGTTATGAGGATCATAATATAGGGTTTGGGTAACTGGCATAACTTATTTTTTTCCCTCTATCCGGAAGTGATATGGCTTCACGGGCACTGGCTGTTCTCTGGCACCTCACCAATGTGTCTATTCTTCAAGGCTGGGCCTGGATAGAGAGCTTTACCAGATTATTTGGCACTGCATCTTGTCATTGCCCAACGTTCAGCCAATGGATATCAATATGGATGAGTGGGAATCCTGGATGATTTTTGTTTTCTTTCCCTCCGTCTCCCTAGCCCGGTTGTAGCAAGCCTACTATCACCTGGCTGAAATTAACCAACTTAACATAGAATGGGATCAAACCTGGGAACTTTCTGATCTACATAGCTCAGTTCCATACTAGAAAGTGTGCTTACCAATTGAGTCATTATCGGAGCAACTGTATATTACCACACAGACAGCAGCAGTTCAAGAAGGCAGCTCACCACCTCTCAAGGGCAATTAGGGATGGGCAATAAATGCTGGCCTTGCCAGTGACGCCCAAATCCCATGAATGAATAAAAAATAATTCTCACTTGATAACCCAGAATCAAATAATATTTGGAAGTTTCTTTAGAATAAGTGAGACTTTTCAGTTATACACTTACATGGCCAAAACTGTGGATTATTAACTAATTTATGTGCCCTTAGTGTTGTTTGATGGATACTTACCTCTTGTTATTCTGATAGAACATGGGTGGGAAATAATTGTTGCTGATGAAAGAACATACAGCTATTTTCCATCAGCCAAATATTGCATTTGTTAAAAGGTCAATTAATTGGAATTTTATTAGCATTTTGCTAAACTACTTAGTGGCGGGACCAGTAACCTGTTTGTACTAGGCCTTTGGCTAATCTTGCTACTCTTTTTGTTGCTGCCAACTAAACAATGAGAAAGACAGATCTGTTTTAGGTATAGTGAATCTTTTGCAGCCAATTTGATTGTATTTTGCATTTGGTGGTATTTGTTCTTGCATTTGTTTTTCATGGTAGATGGCGCTAGCCAGCATGTGCAGTATCGTTAATACATTGTCTATACTGCTGTAATAATAAGAGCTCTCTTTCCATCTCTATTCTGTGAATGACACACTATAAAGCAATAGTGCAAAATCAGTAATTGTCAAGGTATTGTGAGTGCTTTCTTAAGAGTACAGATAGTCTGAGCTGCTGACGAGCAGCTTAGCAGACCATACATCTCATGGGCTGAGGACTCTAAACGTAAAGTTCTTGAGCAATACTAAATGTCAGTGCCTGTTTAAAAACTTGTTTTAATTTTTTTTTAATAGCCTAAAGCACCAAAAGCTAAAAAAGGACCGGAGCACAAGATTATCCATCCATACAGCAGAAAGGCTGCTCAGATGGTGCGGGAAGCACATAAACAGGAAAAGAAGGACAAGTATGTGATTGTGTGCTGTTTGAAGAAGTCATTAAGACAGATGTGTATGCAACTCAAGTGTGCATTTCTTCTATTGAAAGTGTTTTCTCTTAGTTTTTCCCTATACGGGGGACTGTTCACCAACAGCCATTGTTTTCCTGTTGGGACTGGATTCCTTGCCTTCTCAGCTTTTCCAGAGCTGCTGTTGGTGCTGGGAATGTCAGATTTTGTTCGTGTGAAATATTATACTGAGTTCTCGATGGAAAATATCTTGTATTTATTTCCATCTGATAAATGTTGGTTAAAAGGTCAGTTCTTTGCAATTTCATTAGCCTTTTGCTAAACTCGTTCGTGGCGGGATCAATTACTTGTTTGCATTAGGTTTTGTGCTAATCTTGCTGCTATTTTTGTTCTTTGCAAATAAACTAGGACAGATGGATCTGTCTTTGTGACTGTCAGCTCAGCTCAGTTGGTAATATTCTCACTCCTATGTCAGAAGATTGTGGGTTCCAGCCCTGCTATGGACTTTGAGCACATAATGTAAGGATACACTCAGGGCAGTACTGAGGAAGTACTGGATTTTCAGAGATGCCGTCTTTTGAATGCAACATTAAACTAAGGCCCAGTCTGGCTGTTCAGGGACGAAAAAGATCAGGTCACTTTTTTCATTTGCTGTTTGTAGAACCTTGCTGTCTGCAAATTGGTTGCCGCACTACCTATCTGATTAGGTACTATATAAATGCAAGTTTCTTCTTCATTCTTATGTAGAATGGTTCTTATGGAACTAATTTTATTTTGTTAATGTTCCTTCTTCCTTGCTCTCTGGATACTTAGCTTTCACATAGCACTTCATTGAGCCGCCTTGATGGAGAACTACCAATGTAAAGGGAATAAACCCTTGATCTGAGACTCATGCTTGACAATTTGAGTCATTGATTTATGTAATCTTGAATACATTTAGGCGAGTTAAAAAGACTGATGTGTTTTTATATAATACAACAATGTTATTCACTAGTTTTTTGGCAACAATCACAATCCCAAGCAGTATTTTGCTCTTGTACCACTCTCAGTAATACTGTGTCACTGAGTGAGAGAGTCCAGGTCTGAACCTATGACTTACCCTACATCGTGAAATCCTGATTTCAGTTATGCCATGGTAGACATTGCAGGCCTTGTTCCTCTCAGGGAAAGAAGGGATGATGGAAAGGGTATCAATGGGAAACTATCAAATCCGAAATTTCGCTAGAACGCTTCCACTTTTTCTATTCGTGCTGGGATGGCCTTACTTCCTTATAGCATTCCCTTAATATACTTTGTTGATGAATTCCAACTTTATCAGCACCCCATACTGGGCAAACTGTAAATGGAGGCCCAGAAGGAATTGGAACAACTTATCTGTCGAAGACTACAGGTAAAGTGGAGGCAGGCCTCAAGTAATCCTCAGGCCATATATATACTGCTGTTATAAACAGCACTGTTATGAGGATCATAATATAGGGTTTGGGTAACTGGCATAACTTATTTTTTTCCCTCTATCCGGAAGTGATATGGCTTCACGGGCACTGGCTGTTCTCTGGCACCTCACCAATGTGTCTATTCTTCAAGGCTGGGCCTGGATAGAGAGCTTTACCAGATTATTTGGCACTGCATCTTGTCATTGCCCAACGTTCAGCCAATGGATATCAATATGGATGAGTGGGAATCCTGGATGATTTTTGTTTTCTTTCCCTCCGTCTCCCTAGCCCGGTTGTAGCAAGCCTACTATCACCTGGCTGAAATTAACCAACTTAACATAGAATGGGATCAAACCTGGGAACTTTCTGATCTACATAGCTCAGTTCCATACTAGAAAGTGTGCTTACCAATTGAGTCATTATCGGAGCAACTGTATATTACCACACAGACAGCAGCAGTTCAAGAAGGCAGCTCACCACCTCTCAAGGGCAATTAGGGATGGGCAATAAATGCTGGCCTTGCCAGTGACGCCCAAATCCCATGAATGAATAAAAAATAATTCTCACTTGATAACCCAGAATCAAATAATATTTGGAAGTTTCTTTAGAATAAGTGAGACTTTTCAGTTATACACTTACATGGCCAAAACTGTGGATTATTAACCATGCTTTAAAAAATTGTAAATGTTGCTCGAGGTAACTGGCAGCTATGCTTTTTCATTATGTTTGATGAATTTTATGGTCACAAATTTGATGGATTCTACTGCTAGGGAATAGAGCACTGCCTTCCCCCAGCCCGGCAAGCTTTTGGCATCAAGCATTTGAAATTGGGGATAGTGCAGCCTAGATGCAAAATTAACATAGTTTTTACTATGCTGAACAATGTGCCTTAGCCCCAGTGGATTAGTTTGCATCAAAGATTTGTAATGCTGCCCATTATGTCGTCACAAAATGTCTTAAGAAACCAGTCATTTTTCAATGTAATATCTTGTTTTTTTTCATCTTCTACCCAGGATAAAGAGTGGAAAGGCTGCACGTCTAAACACGATTGGTGAGTTATGAAATTGTAGTTACTACTTAGGGTTGAAAATAGGAGATAATTGTAATATCTGAAGTTGAGGGGCCTGCAGAAAATACCACAGTGAGACCTTTGGGAGTTCATCTTTATTGTTGCAGTATATGTTTTGTTTGCCTCTTTAGAGAGATCTATGTTATATAATGGCAATGCTCCTCATGTTGGCAGAAATCAGAATTTGCACAGTACAGTACTCAGCAGACCTGTACATTTTTCTTTGCAGTGTGAATGTTTTTACATTATTGGGTCCTGTTCAATAAGGCCTCTCTTTTTGCCCACCTCTCCCTTCCCAAAACAAAATTAATTTTTAACGCTAACAAAGTTGACGATAACTGTTTGCTTCAGCTTTAAAATATTAGAGCTGGATTAATGAATTGAGCCAGCTGATATATAGTCGTTCCACATACTATACAGACATTTTTCTAATCCTGTTGTCTAGCATTGTGGTGATAACATAAGTTTTACTTTCACTATTGTGGCCTGTAGTGCTGAGTTTATATTCCAATAGCTGATCCTTCTGAAAAAACGAATGCATTAACTTAATAACTTATACAGATGTCCCACATGTTTTTCATAATTGATTTACCCATTTTTCAAAGATACAGTGCTAAATTAATTAACTCTTTTAGAAAGGAGTTCGATGATTATCCAGTTAGGAATAAGATTGAGGTAATGGCTATAATTAGGCATATAGATAATTAAGTAGTTTATGGATCATTGAGAGGCATTTTGTTGAGGGCATGGGACTGTTTTGCTAGTGAGTATGAATACTTTGACACTGTTGGGACTGAACAAGTATTGCCCTCTCGTCCCCTCTCCCTCCTGTGTTTGATCACCTCCCTTGGGAAATTTTAAATAAGTTGAGAAGCAGCCATGATGACAATGCAAATTATTCATGATCCAGTGGAAGGAATGTTTTTTACAGGCCAAATAGTCATTTCCCTTTTCAGTCTTTCTTGTGTTCTCAAAACTCGTATGCTGGAATTATCACACATGTTTCCTTATTCTGTGAATAGGTTCCTTGCATAAGTCAAGAGCTACCCATATTGCCTAGCTTTCAAACCACATGATGCTGGATTTTACTACTGTTAACAATCGGTACTTGTTCCTGCTAAAATGCTAGTAGATTCTACAGTATTCATTATCAACTGAGTCAACTTTTTTTGTTTGTTGTATTTTTTTTAATTAGATTTTAGATGGAGAGGATGATTTACATTCAAATTAGTGTACAAAAGTGCTGACTAAAATTATTGCGCAAGTTGGTATGCCTTCATAATAGGAAAAGTTAAAACTTTTTTTCGTATAGGTGAAAAGCTGCTGTGGTTTCAAAGCCATCTTGAGCCTAACAAGACTGAGTACAGTAAGCAGGAAGCCTGTGAGATTATAGAAAGGTAAGAAAGAATTTGGAAAAGTTTCAAAATAATACTTCTTCTAGGTAAAATTCATTTTCTGGACTTGGCAGAAGTGGTTCATTTTTGTACAGCTTGCAGCTTTAATTTTCATTTTTATAGAACTGTCACCTATGTCTGTTGTTAATCAGTTTTCACTTGTGTGGAGTTTTGGAGTTAGGATACTGGATATTACTATAGTCGTCACATTGCTTAAGCGAAGATTTCATAAAGAGCTTTCATTTCTTAGCATTTACAATCATCATGCAGGTGCTTCACTGTTTTCCTCCAACCCTGTTCAACAAACCTGTTGGTAACTTTCTAAAATCAGACAACTGAAGCCATTTAAAATTACACTAAACTGAAGCTAGACATCAAAAGCCAGGCAGCATCTGAGGAAAAAAAAAGCCTTGTCAAAATTTTTAGCTGTGTTAGAATCAGAAAGCGGGACTAAATTTCTAATCTCCTTAACGCCTCACAAGCTATCATATCAAATGTTTTAATGAAATAATTTTATACTGTAGAATATGTGAAAGCTAAATCCCACAAAAGATGTAAGAAATGTTGTATTGGAAATTCTAATATGCAACCTATATTAATGGAAGGGTATCAGATAAATTTTGCCCCTCCTAACATGAACACATAAACATTTGAAAATTGAATTGGGATTTACCATTCATGTTTACGGTTTTAACATTAGTTGTAGGTGCTGTTGTACAGCACTTTCTCTCTGTTTAGAAGCTTAAGCTATTAAATTAGCTGCCGTCATACACTTCACAATCTCTATTTTTGCTTGGGCTAAACATTTAACCTTTGTTAAACCATCCAACTTTTCACTCTTAAAACAGCCTCTCAGCTTTCAAAGGCCCGTTCAAAAGATCTCCACAACTTCCCAAACCTTCTAAGACCTTCACCTTTTTGGCAAATGATGCCGCAAAATAATTGAAACTGCCAGAAAGGGTGCCTCACTTCCCAACCAAAGTCCCTTTTGGTTGTGGAGATGCCTTTCCAAGATGCCACTTGAATATGCACACACATCTTAGAAAATTGTAGAATGTCAGCCTGTGGGAACTTCAGCAAGAAACTATAATATGCTGATAACTGAGTCGAGATAACTTAGTACACAATACCCACACTCATAAGATTCTTTGGTCAATACCACCTGTTTCTATTTGTCACGAACTACCATTTTGTGTGAATGCTGAAATCACATAGGTGAATTACAGTCTAATCTTAACTCGAAGTGACTTAATTCGAATTAACTGATCGATTTTTTTTTTCAAGCACTAAATTCCCACTTTCCTGTGTTATTTACAATGCTTAATTGGAATTACAAAATAATTTAATTTTTGTTTTGTGCAAAAAACAACTTTATTATCAGGAGTAGACTGTGACCCCTTTGGTAGTACAGCCCGCTGGAAATACAGGTTTCAATTTTACCAATTATTTAATATCAGCAGGCAGTGATAAATTATGATTCGGCATCAAGTCTGACTGTCTGAGCAGACGCATAATTAAGACTGGAGTATTTAAGTGGGAAAGGGTAATTCATTTGCAATACAATGTCAAGAAGCATAATTCACATGATTGTGAGGAAGTCCAGAGATTTGAAAAGGATATTGGCCCCGATATTACCAGGGAGGCGAGTTGGCAGCGGGGGTTCGACTGGCGCGTGGGTAACCCGCCCAGTAAAATCGGTCCGTTCCCCATGTGATCGCGGGTAAATTGAGGCCACTTTACCTTGGCTACCGGGTTTCCCGTTGGAAACCTGCGCAGCGGGTGGACTGCGCACCCGCATCACTGGCATCCAGCTGGAGGAGCCCTATTTAAAGGGGCAGTCCTCCACTGCTGCTCCTGCAGCAAACAGCCAGAATTACAGCATGGAGCAGCCCAGGGGAAAGACTGCTCCCAGGTTTAATGATGCCTCACTCCGGGTGTTACTGGATGGGGTGAGGAGGAGGAGGAAGTGGCCTGCCTCTGCCACCAAGAAGGCCAGGCTTGAGGTGGCAGAGGAGGTCAGCAGCACCAGCAACGCATCCCGCACCTGGATTCAGTGACCTAACTAGGTCAGCCAAAGTGAGTACACTTACTCATTCTCCTACACTCCGTCTTCCACATCACTGCCCCCACCCCACAATTCCTTCTGCACTGCCAACACTACTCTATCACATCACTCCTCACACCCACTCACACCTCATCCTCAACTTACCTGCACTTACTCGCCTCCCCAGTACTCATCCCACCACTGCCACTCAACCCAATCCTCATACAATCTCATGGCTCTGTCTCATACTCACCCTCTGATGCAGCACAAAGGGGACGCACAAGGGTGTTTGACGGTTTGTCATGTTTTTTATTTATATTTGATTTTGGTTCAACTCACATTAAATATTTTATTGTCACCACTACTGCCACGTCTTGGCCATTCTTGACTGGCTTGTGCAATAAGTTCCTTTCATGAGGTTCTCCGTGAACAACCACACTTGATGCCACCCATTGGGTCACCTTACAGTGGGTGTATGTGTAGTTGCACGACTATTTTGTGCAGGTGCCTGTGGCGCTGCACTGTGTTGTGGAGCTCCAAGTGGTGGAGGTGGACAGCGTGCCTGGTGAGACTGGTGATGTTGCTCGTCCTCAGATGAAGTGAAGAATGCAGCCATGGCGTCCCCCCATCCTGACGGTGTGAGTTTGAGGAGGTCCGCAAAGTAGGTAAATATGTTTGCACAGCAGAGTTTAGGGTATAAATTAATAATTTTGAGTGGAAAGACAAAGGTGTTGCAGCCAAAACTTTCGTCTGAAGTGACAGAGTGCCCTGCTGCAATAAATGAGGTTTTCCCCCCAACTGTCAAAAAATCCTTTGCATCTCCCACTAGCTGCTGGCTGAAACACATCTGCTCCAACAGGGAGTGTTTCCCACAGCATGGGAAACACGTTGAGGGTCCATGAAAATTGCACCCCTGCCAAAATATCCAGTCAGTGAGGTTTGTCAAGTTCCTGAACTAGGTAAATAGTATTTAAGTTGTCATCCCGCCGGCTTTAATTGCCGGTAGGAGTCCTGCATGCGGGAGCTGTGCGCGCACCCGAACGCGTCATTGTGGAACCCGGAAGTGTGCGGGTTGGAGCCGGACTCCGGACGCGCTCAGGGATTCCCCCATTTCAGGAGCCCTTTTGCCCCGAATACACCCGGTCAGCCATCCTAAAATCGGCCCCATTGTGTCCAGAGCGGTTCTGTATGTTGTAGTTTTCACAAACAGCTGCATGGTGTAAACTGCTGGAATAGCTGCTAAAAAAAAATCGGCACCATTAACCTGACTCTTCCCAGTTCTTGTAGTGCAGTGTATGTACTTACATACATAAGGTAAATTTGGGAGTGGAGATTGTTTTTTTTTAAATGCAAGCCACTATGCATGCTACGTGAGTAATGCCTTTTTAAACTTCTGCCATATCCCCTCTTCTCCCCCCAACCCCCCATACACCTATTCCAGACTGTACTGGTAAGGTCTATATCAAGTTTGCTGAATTACTAATACAGGAACCGGGGGTGGGGGAGGAGAGGAAAATCAAGAGGCCTTTGGACAGTTAGTTTGGTAGTAGGGATATGCTCCTTGTCACTAACTTTTTATTGTACTTACCATTCACAAGCATATTTCTTTTGGTGTCACTAGAGGAGTTTGTTTAAGGTAAAATCATGACTTGCAACTTTTATTGTGGTTTATGTATTCATCACCCAAGGAAATCTGATTTCTGCCCCACTCCAGGTATTTGCACAGATTCGATATTGAATTAGAACAAATTGAATTGACGAACAGCATCAAAGACAGACAAGGAAGACAGCATGAGGCTCGAGAAGCCATTCTCAAACAGAGCATTGAACGTGAGAGGCTTCTGTACGAAGAAAATGGAATAGGTACGAGTGTTAAATTCATTGCATCCCCTCCTAGAAATATTTTAACGTATTGCTACTTGATAAGTGTTGTTAAGGTATATAATTGAAAGTGGATATTACTACCCAGGGCTGAGCCCCAAAGTTCTTTTATAACCTGGACTGACCCCAATTAACCAACTTCAAATGTATTGATCGATTCTTGAAGTCAATTTGTTGGAGTGTGGGGACGTAATGGAGCTTGGAAAGGAGAGAGTGATTTTAATTTTGTTTATCTCTAATTAAAATGAAATATAATGTGCCCTAGTTTAACAAAGGCAACATAGGAACAGGGGTAGGCCACTCAGCCCCTCAAGCCTGTTCCACCATTCTGTTAGGTCATGGCTGATCTGTACCTCAATTCCATTTACCTGCCTTTTCACCATATCCCTTGATACCCTCCTGACAAGAATCTGTCGATCTCAATCTTGCAAATGTTAGGGGGGGTAGCTTGTCCTGATGTGCATGCATAGCGTCTTCAGCACTATAGACAGTATGTTATCAGGGCCTATAGCCTTTGCTGTATCCAATGTACTGAGCTGCTTCTTAATGTCACGAGGAGTGGACCAAAATCTCTGGACAATGGCATCTACGACGATGGGGACCTTGGAATGAGGCCAAGTAGGATCGTCCATTTGGCACTTTCGGCTGCAGACGTTTACGAACACTTCGGCCTTGTCTCTTGCACTCACATGCTAGGCTCCCCTATGGTTGAGGATTGAAATGTTCAAGGTGCCTCTTCCTCCTATTAGTTGCCTTTTTGTGCATCCCCATTCTCAACTGGATGTGATTGGGCTACTGAGTTCGAGTCTGATCCATTGGTTCTGGGAATGCTTAGCTCTTTCTATAGTTTGCTGCTTTTGTACTTTGCATGCAAGGTAGCCCTGTCTTGTAGCTTCACTAGGATCCTGCTTCATTCTAAGGCAAGCCTGGTGCTGCTACTAATATGCCCTTCTACACTCTCCTATAAATTAGAGTTGATCTGGCTTGATAGATCTTCTAGAGCGAGGGATGTGCTGAGCCATAGGTTACATATCGTGGTGGTACACAATTTTGTGTCGTCTGTGTCTGCCCACAGTATCTCACAAATGCCTAGTTTTGGGTTGCTAGATCTGTCCTTAGTTTTTTCCACTTAGCGCTGAGAGAGTTTCACATTGGACAATGTCCTCATGGTGAAAACTTTGACTTCACAGTGACATTACAGCGGTTACTTCTACAAATAGTACCATTGACAGCTGTGTCTGCGACAGGTAGGTTGGCATGGACGAGGTCAATCAAGTTATTCTCTCATATTTGTTCATTTACTACCTGCCCCATTCGGGCAGCTGTTCCTCAGGACTTGACCAGCTCAGTCAGTGGTGATACTACCAAGCCCCTCTTGATTGTAGACATTGAAGTTCCCCTATGGTAGATATTGAAGTCCCTAATCCAGAGTAATTTTGTGCCCTTACTTCCCTTGGTACTTTCTCTAGGTGGTGGTCAACATGAAGGAGTATTGATTTGTCAGTTGAGCAGTGTGGTAGGTAGCAATCAGCAGAAGGTTTCCTGAGCCTAGATTGACCTGAAGCTATGAGACTTCAAAAGACAGTACCAGAAGCTAAAAATGTGTTAGCTACAGTTTCTGATGCATCCTGGAAAATTAGGCACACTGCACATGCTCAGACGTTACAATCCAAATTCATCTCACAGTCACAGCTGAGCAGTATTTGTTACATTTTTGTTTTAGCTGTATAGCAGTGCTATAAAAGAACTAACAGTAATTACAACTGTGTTAGCAATCTAAACATTTGAATACTTGAACAAAATGTCACGGTTTCTAGGTGAGTGTTTGTCTTTTGTTTTTCGAAACCACTGTCAAATGGCCTAAAGTAGAAATTTTAAAAATGCAGACTTGTTGTAATTTTAGAGCAATTGATTTTAATACCACGAGCATTCAGCAAAATCCCATTTAAAATGGCAACTTCAATTTATATATCCTCTTGAAATAAATTGTTTGTTATCTAGCCCACAATAATTACACAATCAGGATAGGGATAGGGCCACTAAGGGATGCACAAGATAAACTCACAGGTAATGTCAGCGAACTAGCAGAAATACTGAATAGTTACTTTGGGCTCGATATTAGCAGGGTGGCGGGTTCTCAGCGGGGGGTCGACTGGGCACGTGGGTAACGCGCCTGGTGAAATCAGTGTACTCCGCACGGAATTACAGGCTAATTGGAGCCACTTACCTGTGCTTCTGGGTTCCCCACTGCTGAGCTGCGCGGCGGGCGGACTGCGCATGCGCAGCAAGGTCTGTCAGCTAGAGGAGCCCTATTTAAAGGGGTGGTCCTCCACTGACTGATGCTGCAAAAAATAGGAAAAATTACAGCATGGAGCAACCCAGGGGGGAGGCTGCTCCCAGGTTTAATGATGCCTCACTCCAGGTATCATTGGATGGGGTGAGGAGGAGGGAGAGGACAGAGATCATCCTCCCGGCGGGCGGGAGGAAGTGCCCTGCCTCTGCCACCAAGAAGGCCTGGCTCGAAGTGGCAGAGGAGGTCACCTGCACCACCAACATATCGTGTACCTGCATACAGTGCAGGAGGCGCTTCATTGACCTAAGTAGGTCAGCCGAAGTGAGTACACTTACTCATTCTCCTACACTCTGTCTGCCACATCACCGCCCCCACCCCACATCTCCTTCTGCACTGCCAACACTACTCTATCACATCACCCCTCACACCCACTCAAAGCTCATCCTCATCTTACCTGCACTTACTCACCTCGCCAGGACTCATCCCACCACTACCACTCAACCCAATCCTCATACAATCTCATGGCTCTATCTCATACCCTCTGATGCATCTCTTTCATGGTCAGCCTCACTCAACCTGCCACTACCTGTGCTGCAGCCACAGGGCATGCATCACATATGTGCAGTAGGCAGCGTAAGGCAAACGTGTCGTGAGCATGAAGGGTGATTGAGGGTTTGTCATGGTGTTTACCTATATTTAATTTCTGATCAACTCACATAACATATTATATTGTCACCACTACTGCCACGTCTTTGCGAATCTTTTCTGGTTTGTGCAATAATGCCCTTTCCTCAGGATCACTATGAAGACCCACAACTGATGCCACCCATTGTGTCACTGCAGAGTGGTGTAGGTGTATTTGTAGTGCTCTTTTGTGCAGACGACTGAGAGACATCGGCGATGTCCTTGGTGGCACCCTGGAAGGATGCGGAGGAGAAGTTGTTGAGGGCAGTGGTGACTTTGACAGCGACAGGTAAGAAGATAGTGCTCGGGCAAGCCGGAAGCAGCTCGGCATGAAGGAGGCTGCAGATGTCCACGACTACATGTCGAGTGACTCTGAGCCTCTGTGTGCACTGCTGTTCAGAGAGGTCCAGGAAGCTGAGCCTCGGTCTGTGGACCCTGTGGCGAGGGTAGTGCCCTCTGCAAAGCATCTCTCTCTGTGGTTGCCCTCCCTCCTGTTATGCCGGTGGATGTGTCACAGCACTGTGTTGTGGAGCTCCACGTGTCAGAGGTGGACGGCGAGGCTGGTGAAGCTGATCGCCCTCCGAGGAGGTCATGACTGCAGCTACGGCGGCCCCCAGATGTACATTTGAGGGGGTCCGCAAGGTTAGGTAAATGTGACTGGACACCGGGGTAAGTGTGCAAGTTGGTGAATTTTATTGTTAGGAGGAGGGTGGTGGAGGCCAAACTTCGTCCATAGTGACAGAATGGCCTCCTGCAATGAGTGAGGGTCTCCCCCACCCCACCCCCACCACCTGTCAAATGGACCTTTGCAGCTGCCACAGGCTGATGACTGCAACACTTCCATTTGAACTGGGAGTGTTTCCCCCAGTACGGGAAACAGTCTCAGTTCATTTCAAAATCCCATCCCTCCTAAAATATCAGGTCAATCAGGTCTGTAAACAACCTGAAGTACCTGTTTAAGTACTTTAAGTGGCACCCTGCCAGCTTTAATTGCCGGCGGGAGTCCCACATGCGGGGGCTCGCGCGCATGTCAGCGCGTCACTGGGGAACCTGGAATTGGGGCGGGTTGGAGCCTGGCTCCAGACCCGCCCCGGGAATCCCGGATTTTCGCAGCCCCCCCCGCCACGGACGCCCCCGATCGCGGGTGCGAAAATGGAGCCCTTTGACTCAGTATCTACCAGGGAGACTAGCAAGGTGAGCAGGATATTAAAAGAAGAGAGACAAAAAAAAATAAAGACATTTAAGATAGAAAGGGGGGAGATAATTGGTAAACTAATGAAACTTAGGAGGATAAAACCCCTGGTCCGGATGGATTGCATCTGCGCATATTAAAAGAAGTTAGGGAAGAGATAGCAGAGGCACTATTACATATATATAAAAATTCATCAGAACAGGGAATAGTGCCAGAGGACTGGTGGACAGCTAATGTTATTCCTATATTTAAAAAGGGAGACGGAACAAGTCCAGGGAACTATAGACCAGCTAGCTTAATGTCAGTGGTAGGAAAGATAACGGAATCTTTGCTCAAAGATATAATAGAAAAGTTCTAGAAACCGAGAGTGTAATAAAGAGTAGTCAATGTGGATTTCAAAAGGGAAGGTCATGCTTGACCAACCTTATTGACTTCTTTGAAGAAGTAACAAAGAGTAGATAAGGGTAATATAATAGATGTAATATATTTGGATTTTCAAAAGGCCTTCGATAAGGTACCACATAAGACTCATGACTAATGTCAGAGCATGTAGAGTCAGGGAACAAGTAGCAGAATGGAAAGCAAGTTGGTTACAGAACAGAAAACAGAGAGTAGGGGTTAAGGGTAGTTACTCAGACTGGCAAAAGGTGGGAAGTGGTGTTCCACAAGGATCGGTGCTGGGACCACTGTTCACAATTTACATAAACGATTTGGACTTAAGAATCGGAAGTACAATTTCAAAATTTGCAGATGATACCAAACTGGGGGTATAGTAAATACTGACAAAGACTGCGACAAAATACAAAATTACAATAAACTTGCAGAATGGCATCTAATTGGCTAATGAATTTCAACGTAGGTAAGTGTGATGTGTTACATTTTGGTAGGAAGAATAAGGAGGCCACATACTGCTTGGATAATAGCACTATTATGAGGTGTATGGAATTTAATAGAAGTTTGCACCTCTTTGTAACACAAAATGGCTTGGGCCTTGAGAACCACTTAATAATGATTGAATGCCCTTGCATTCTGACAAAGTATATTTAAAATGCGACGGAAATATTCTGTACCTTGATGAATCACGATTTATTCTGCACTAAAAGCTGCACAGAATTTTACCTATCAAATACTAATGGCAAATCTGCATTTCTGGGATACTGAATGTATTCTGTCATTTATTTGAACTACTGGAAAGGGGTGCCGATGAGCAATCATCCTTTGAAATGTTACCTGCCTAATGCACTTATATTTTCGATTCGTAGCATAGGGGTTTCTAATTCCTTTGTTTTTACCATAATAGAAAGCTTGAGTTAACTCTACTGCTCTTTTTCAATGTGCATCTCTTAGCTCAGGAGTCAAATGGCTTTCCAGAATTAGACTTCTGCCCTAACTGGTAAAAGCCAAAAGGAGCAGCTGTACAGCACTAAATCCTACTTTTTCTGGATATTTATCTTTATATTTGCACTTTCTGTGCCAAAAGAGTGGGATGGTGATTTAATCCCATACTTCTCTAAATGTTGCTCTCTAGTTGGCTTCTACAAAGTAGTCAAAGTTGATTTTTTTTTCACTTTCTTTCCTTCCCTGGAGAAGTAGTTCACCACCATTCAATGGGGAACCCACTTTCTGACACTTCCATTACACAACGTATAATTATCTTAGTCTGCTCACAAAATGAGATTTCTTTAACACTCAGGAATATGAAAAAAATAAACTGTAGGACCGAAGAAGACTGCAGTATCTTTGGCCAGTCCCAAAAACCAAATACCTCTCAATCACCCATTCTCTCAAATCATTTTCATTACCTCCTTGGGCAGTCAATTGCACATGTTCACCGCCCGCTGCATAATGTGATTAAATCTATCTGTGCACCATCTTTCTTCGAAGCTTGACCTTGGTCCCCTGGTTCTAGAGTTTATGGCAATATTGAACATCTTGTTGTCTTCAATTTATCTATTCCCTAAGAATCTTCAATACTTGAATAATATCTCTCCTGAACCTTCTGTTCTCCAAAGTTATCAATCCCAGGCTCTTATCCTCTCCTCATAGCCCAGATGCCTTAAAGTAGGTATCAGTTTGGTTTCCCTTTTCAGCAATACCTCAAATGCCTGGATATCCTTGCTGCAGAATGATGACCAGAATTGTACACAGTACATCAGGTGTGGAGTTTAGAAAGGCAAATGTAAGATTTGGTGGTGAGTGGGTAAATTTATTAGTGGTTATGATTAGAAGAAAATAAACGACTTCTTGTCATTGCAGAAAGTCTTTTTTTCACGTATTCAACTTATTACTTTCCTTCTGCAGAGATTCCAGATATTATCAATGCAAAGCATCTGAAAGTCTTCAGGTAAGTTTGTGCTGTCTTTGGTTTTGTTTCCCCAAATTCCATCGAAAAAATTTAGTAGCCCACAAGCATTGAGCAACAGAACAATGAACTTGTGTATGGCTTCTCTAAGTAGTTCTATGTACAGTCTGGCAGCTTTGACAAATTTAGACATGGGTTAAAATTTACTGAACTAATAGTCATCATCATACTGTATTTGATGTATCTTTTCAGATCATAGTAGGTCAAACAGATGACATAGATTTGATCTTCTGAATTAGCCATTTTCTAATTAGGCTGAATGTCCAGTCTTTGTAATGAGAATAGATATGGAAAGAGTGAGTGGTTAAGGGGTTTATTGGGCCTGTAATTGGATCCACCTCATTAAAAATTCAGTCAAGTGCTTGCATGCTTTGCACTCACTTGTCCAATTTTAATTTCTAGAATGTATGCTGCCCACACAGCCAAGAGAATTAAATAAATGTCAATTTTTTTCTTTCCATAAGTGAAAAATTGGACAGATGGCTGAATTGGTTATTGAATTGTCATTGTATGGTAGTGAAAAGAAAAGCTTGTGTTGATACAGAACCTTATCATGCTACTCAGAAACTTCCCAAAGCACTACACACACAATTAACTGCTTTGATGTGCAGTCACTGTTGTTATGTCGGCAAACATAGCAGCCATTTTGAGCACAGCAAAATCCCCAAACAGCAATGCAATGAATGTTAAGTTAACTTTTTAATGATATTTGAAGGAGAAATATTGACCAAGACACCAGGAGAAGTCATTACTGTTTGAAATATTGCTGTTGGATCTTTAATATACACCTGTACAGATGAATAGGACCTTTTTGGTTCACTGTCTCATCTGAAGAATAAACTTTCCTCAGTGCTTTGCTGAAGTATCAAACTGAGATTGCATGCTCAGGTCCTGGAGTAGAACTTGAGCACACAACTTTAGGATTTTGAGGCAAGCATATTACCAACTGAGCCAAACTGGTGCTTAATGAATAGAGTGTACTGCAGAAAACCTGGTGTCCAGTTTGTTTGTATTCAGTATTTATGAATGTGGAAAATTGCCCAGGTATGTCCTGTCCACAAAAAGCAGGACAAATCCAATCCGGCCAATTACTGCCCCATCAGTCTACTCTCAATCATCAGCAAAGTGATGGAAAGTGTCGTCGACAGTACTATCAAGCGGCACTTACTCACCAATAACCTGCTCACCACTGCTCAGTTTGGGTTCCGCCAGGACCACTCGGCTCCAGACCTCATTACAGCCTTGGTCCAAACATGGACAAAAGAGCTGAATTCTAGAGGTGAGGTGAGAGTAATTGCCCTTGACATCAAGGCAGGATTTGACCAAGTGTGGCACCAAGGGGCCCTAATAAAATTGAAGTCAATGGGAATCAGGGGGAAAACTCTCCAGTGGCTGGAGTCATACCTAGCACAAAGGAAGATGGTAGTAGTTGTTAGAGGCCAATCATCTCAGCCCCAGGACATTGCTGCAGGAGTTCCTCAGGGCAGTGTCCTAGGCCCAACCATCTTCAGCTGCTTCATCAATGACCTTCCCTCCATCATAAGGTCAGAAATGGGGATGTTCGCTGATGATTGCACAATGTTCAGTTCCATTCGCAACCCCTCAGATAGTGAAGCAGTCCCTGCCCGCATGCAGGAAGACCTGGACAACATCCAGGCTTGGGCAAGTAACATTCGTGCCAGACAAGTGCCAGGCAATGACCATCTCCAACAAGAGAGAATGTAACCACCTCCCCTTGACATTCAGCGGCATTACCATCGCCGAATCCCCCACCATAAACATCCTGGGGGTCACCATTGACCAGAAATTTAACTGGACCAGCCACATAAATACTGTGGCTACAAGAGCAGGTCGGAGGCTGGGTATTCTGGGTGAGTGACTCACCTCCTGATTCCCCAAAGCCTTTCTACCATCTACAAGGCACAAGTCAGGAGTGTGATGGAATACTCTCCACTTGCCTGGATGAATGCAGCTCCAACAACACTCAAGAAGCTCGACACCATCCAGAACAAGGCAGCCCGCTTGATTGGCACTCCATCCACCACCCTAAACATTCACTCCCTCCACCACCAGCGCACAGTGGCTGCAGTGTGTACCATCCACAGGATGCACTGCAGCAACTTGCCAAGGCTTCTTCGACAGCACCTCCCAAACCCACGACCTCTACCACCTAGAAGGACAAGGGCAGCAGACTCATGGGAACAACACCATCTGCACGTTCCCCTCCAAGTCACACACCATTCCGACTTGGAAATAAATCGCCATTCCTTCATTGTCGCTGGGTCAAAATCCTGGAACTCCCTACCTAACAGCACTGTGGGAGAACCTTCACCACACGGACTGCAGCGGTTCAAGAAGGCAGCTCACCACCACCTTCTCAAGGGCAATTAGGGATGGGCAATAAATGCTGGCCTTGCCAGCGACGCCCGCATCCCATGAACGAATAAAAAAAAATGTATTTGTATTGTGTTTTGGTTTTTCTGATTCATCTTCTTTTTACCCTCAGAGAATGGGATGGAGATCTAAAAAAGCTTCCAAATATGAAAATGAAAAAACTCTCAGTAAAAGATTCAATTTCTATTCAGAAAGAAAGCAAAGATGGAAATGGAGCAGACTTGCAGAACAAGGAGGATCAAGGGCATATATCAGAACATTAAGGAAAGAGAAATAAAACAAGAAAATATGCCAAATTTTCATTGGGAGAAAGCCACTTGATCAGCTGTTGAGCAACGTGATCCATGTATTAGCTGCTTGAGATGACACATGGTGAAGATATTCCTACTTTGGACATGTACTCTCAAGGAAATGCCCAACAAGCCTGAATATTGTATTCTTTGCATATAAAGCGATTTCCTTCAGAATCTGGGACTAATAGACTAATCTTTTTTGAATTAGCAATTATCAAAAACAGTTTACATGTTTACAAAAGAAAGCTAGTCTATTATAATATTTATTAAAACATGAAAGTGCTAGTAAAACAAAGCTTTAAAATGCCATATGATTTAGTTTTTGTTTCTGTCAGTTGTCCTCCACCAATCTCCTATTATTGAGAATAATTTTCCTAGCATGTTTTTCCCAACATATGATGTATTCTGAAGAAATTACTTTGCAGGATTGCAACTTTTAAACTTGAAGGTGAAACTGTTACTATATATTCTCATCTCTACCACAGATTCATAAAATAGAGGAATTTGTTTACGATTTTATACATGGCTTGTTGTTATTTCGATGAAGCAGAGATGAGATTCTTAGTTTGCTTAGTAGGAAGTAGAGAAAACCTGAGAGAATTAGTTAACCTACACAATAGCCTGGTTTTTCCGATTGGCAACCCATTTATTAACACCAGCATTCAAATAATACTGATGGGGGGGAAAAATAGGGTTATTAATCCAAATCTCCTAGTGGCTAGCTAGAAGGAATCCTAGCAGCATTTCACCAGCCCTCCTTGAGCTAAAGAAGAATGGGGAAGGATTTTCAGATGAGTAAGAAATTGTCTTACTAGAACATCATTTTCTGCAATATCAAGTCTGAGCCACTTAGGTGGTATCCTGTATTTGAACAGCTGTCTCGGTTTTGGCAAAAATATTTCAACTGATTTTGGATAATGTATCTCTGTTGGACCGCACTGAGTTTAAATAAGATGAGAAAAATAAAGCTGAGTTCTTCCTTTTAAAGAAAGAAACCTGTAAGTTGCTTGTTTGGACAGAAAGTTAAGTCATTTCAAGTCTAAGTACCATTTTGACAATGTGGTAAGTGTTAATTACTGCCAATCAACCTATCTGGCACTGAACATTAACTATTACAAGCGTGGAGTCTTATTCCTTCAGGTTTTAAATGTTGGAGGTTTATTTTAAATTAAAATTTGATTTTTAAAAAAAACTTTTTCTTTCTGTCTCTCTTCTCTCTCTCTTAATTCAATCTTTCTTTCCCTATCTATTTCTCTTTCTGTACCTGATTTGACATTGAATTCACCCACTCTAACTTACACTTCCTTTTCAATCCTTGCGCTGTTAATTTCACAATACTTCAGTCTGATTGCTTAAGAAGATACACAGTTGCTTGCCCTGGTCATTCAGATCCCAGATGCCCTGAAGAGGACGATGCGCCATTTCCACATCGCACTTCCGCCACTTGTGGCGCAAAATATCATGGAGATTAAACAGGCAAAGGCAAGCCTAACTAACGGCGGGTGCCGTTCGTTGCCCGGCTGCAGCAGATTCTGAGCCAATAAGATTTTATTGAAATGGATGTAGTAAAAACCAGCAGTGCAATTTCTCCAAACCTTTCCAGATTTTAAATTTACATGTTTTTTTTAAAAGTTTAGTTACCAGTGAACCTATAACTGAAAACAGTTGAATCTTAGACTGCAAAAAAAATGCATTCAGACTGGTCAACGGTAAGTGCAGGGCTGATGCTAGAAGTCACTTTTTCATGCAAAGAGTGATTAATAAGTGGAATGGGCTTCAGGGTAGAATAGTGGAGGCAAAACCTCTGGATTCGTTCAAGAGGCAAATGCTGTGATCGGATGACCTGCGTGCTAGTTCCCTGTGTTTACATTACTAAAACTTGACCCAGTGACAGAATCAAAGGTGTACTTTTTTGTGTGAGCCAACACACACATGTTGCTTTCCCACAATCTGAACTACAGAAGCTTCAAATGTAAAACAAAAAGCCTAAAATTTAATTGACATCATTTGCTTTTCTCCTAAGCTTCCCCACCCCCCCCCCCCCCCCACCAAATGGAAACAAATAAAGAACCCTTTAAAATGTTTGCAGTGTTTTCTTGGAATAGTGAAACATTGTTAATTTAATATTATTTCTGCAAGCTGTCAGAATTACACTAATGTTTTACATGGGTTTGTTTATATATTCTGATGATAGTATAGTTTCTTTGGAGCTATGATTAGCAATTTGTGTTATTTATAATAAAGTAATGAGTGCTGTGGGATTTTCAGTGTCAGACATGCTTTTATTTACAACAGTGAAAAGTATATAGATGACTTGGAAACATTTTATTTCATCCAATTTTTTCATGCCAATTTGTATAATAAGTGGGAAGTATTAGGTTGGTTCAGCATGTAAATTTTTTGTCGACTTTTAAACATAATTCTGTATGTGAAAATGCAACAAACCAACAAATATTCCCTTTTCCCCATAGAATCATAGAAGTTTACAGCACAGAAGGAAGCCATTCGGCCCATCTGTTTGTGCCTGCTCTTCGCCAGACAATCCAAATCTAATCTCACTGCTCAGTGCTCTCCCCATTGCTCTGCATCATCTTCTGCTTCAAATATTCAATTTTCCTTTAAAAGGTGCTATGGACTCCGCCTCATACACTCCCTGTGGCAAAGCATTGCATGCTTCAATCCCCTGTAAAGAAATTCCTCCCATCTTCTTAGTGACAGTTTTGAATTAACCCCTCCTCTCTGATTACCCTCCCTATTCAGTTTATCAAAATTCTTAATAATTTTAATAAACTTTTAGTACATTTTCTCAGTGCATTCTACTCCAATGGATACTGTCCTTGTATCTCAAGTCTCTCCTCATAACTACTTTCCCACCCTTGGCATGCTCCTGGTGAATGTACTTTTACGTTCTCTATGTCTTCACTGCCCTCTGAATAACGTGGTGCCCAAAGCTGCACATAGAATGCTAACTGTAGCTCAACCAATGTCTTGCACAAATATATCATTATTTATGCTATTGGCCTTGTTTATGACATTACCTGTACTCTTACTTTTAGGGAATTATGTATATGACCTAGGTCATATGCCATGTGTTCATCCACATGCTTCAGCATCTTTCCATTGAGTGTATACTCCCATTTCTCATTTTTCCTCCCAAAATGCACATCAAATTGAATCTTTTACCTGTGTGTCCATTTTGCTTATCTGTCTTCCTGAAGGCTTTTACAGTCCTCGCTGTTTGCCAAATTTCCTCCTTTTGTGCAGTCAGCAGATTTTGAGATTGTGTTCCCCATAGCCAATTCCAAATCATCTATTTATACCGAGCAGAAAAGTCAACCCAGCGCAGGCCCCTGGGGTACACCATTTCCAATCCTTCTCCAATTCACACAACACCAATTTACCTTCTTTGTTTCTTGTCTGTCGATCATCTTTTTATCCATGCTTTCATTTTATTCCTGAATTTTTCTAACAAGCCATTTATGAGACGCCTCACTGAGCACCTGAGCACGTTTAAACAATGTCAACTGTGTTCCTTTTATCTCTCTAATCAGTCATTTCAAAAAACTTACATTTGTCAAATATGACTTGCCTCTAACAAATCTACACTGGCTGCCCTTGATTAACCCATGCATTTCTAATTGTTACTAATTTGATCTGAAATGACAGATTCTAAGAGTTTGCCCACATCTGATGTTAGACAGTTACCCAGTTTTTTCTTCTCTCCCTTCTTCAACAAAGATGTTCCATTGGCTACTCTAGTCCAATGGTACAATTTGAATATTTAACAGGGATTTTAAAAAATGCGGCCAGAGCTTCTGCTATCTCCTCCAACTTCTTTCATCAACCTAAAATACATGTCATCAGGACCCAGTGAATTATCCACCTGAAGTCCTGCTAATTGTTTCAGAACCAATTCATTTTCTATTGTTAGCACTGACAATTGCTCCATATCCTCTTCCACTTTATCTTTGCGCTCTCTTCCTCTCTCATTCGTAAAACCCTTTGCAAAGAAATGATTTAATATATCTGCACCATTCCTTGATTTCCCCCTCCAACACAGTAAGATTCCCTCCTTTATCCTTGAATGGTCCTATGCTCTCTTTAACTATTCTTTTACTTTTTATATTCTTAAAGAAGCCTTTGTTATTTCCTTTTATGTTATCTGTCATTTCTCGTATTTGCTTCTAGCCCTTCTAATCTCCCTTTTCACCTCCCTATTACTCATGATTATCTTTGGTATTGTTAAGCCATCCAATTTTCATTCCAGTGAAATCAAATCTACCTCAGTGTGTCTAATTGGCAATTGCATGATGACCTGGTGTGAGTGGCATGCTGAGTTAGGTGGGTGATGATTGTTTTAATGCCCTTGGTATCTGAGTTCATTAATTTGATTTTGAATATTATTTTCTATGTGAGGAGGAACTTGAGGGTGAATCTCCAGCTTAACAAAGCACAGATGGATAAATAAAAGATACGCTTCTGCTTCTGTATTAATTTGTTGATTCGGTATGATGCCCTATGTCAACTTAATTTGCTGATACCCACTCTATTATTTTCACTCTTTTTCAGGTCCTGACTGACATCATTTGCATATGTCAAAATGAGGGCCAGTGACAGCAGCAGCTCCAAGTTTCCTGGTTTCCCACTATCAATGCACTCTGGGTAACTTGGACTGAGGCTAATGAGGTGCAGTAGTCGTCAGGATCAGCTGATACAGGTAAAAATGAGTGTTTCTGAGGCACAAGAGTCTGGGAAATTTTAATAGTGATTTCTGCAGCTGGAGAATTTTTTTTTGTTTTTTTTTTGTTGCAATTCTACCAACAGGCATCTGCACTTGTTTCTAACTGCTTACAGCAGGGATAGACAACCGATAGATTTTCACCCCTCACCCAGCCCATAGTGAGGGCTTTTCAGGAGCAGCTACGATATTATTGGCGTACTCTTGTATGACATTATGGTGGAGGAGGAGTAGCAGCAGATGGAGCAAATGAGAGTCGAGCAGCATTGAAGGAGGATGTAGCCTCAGATATTATCCCCCCGTAAAATAGGGCATCCACTCTCTCAATATATAGATTGTGTGTGACCATATCCGGAGGATCCTACGTGTCATGACCCAAAAGGGTGGAAGTTGTCATAATGCCTTTCAACTGCGAAATTCGACCCTCCCTGAACTTTTCATGCAGAAAATCACCTCAACGAATGGCATCTGGGTGACAAAACTTACCCCTGCTCCCATGGATAACGATTGCCAGAAAGTGTGGCCCAAAGTGGATCTTCCAAAAGTCTCTTGATTCAGGAATTGTCCTCTTGGATTGGAAAACTGCTAATATCACTCCATTATTTAAGAAGGGTAGGAGAGATAAACTAGGAAATTATAGGCTTAATAGTTTAACGTCTGTTGTGGGGGAGTTACTAGAATCTATTATTAGGGACAGAGTGACTGACCACTTGGACGAACATGAACTGATCAGAGAGAGCCAGCATGGATTTGTAAAGAGTAAGTCATGTCTAACGAACCTAGGTGAATTTTTTGAGGCGGTAACTAACGTAGTAAGGGAGTATCTGGATGTTATCTATAATGGACTTCCACAAGGTATTCAATAAGGTTCCACATAAGAGACTGCCAACAAAAATGAGAGCACATGGAATTGAAGGTAACCTATTGACATGGATAGGGAATTGGTTAGGGGGTAGGAGACAGAGAGAAGGGATAATGGGTATATGCTCAAATTGGCAGGATGTGACTAGTGGTGTCCCCCAGGGTTCTGTACTGGGGCCTCAGCTTTTCAGTATATTTATAAATGACTTCGATGAAGGAATAGAGAGCCGTATATCCAAGTTTGCTGACGACACTAAGTTAGGTGGCACAGTAAATAGTATAGATGGGAGCAGAAAGTTGCAAAGCGACATTGATAGATTAAGCGAGTGGGCAAAACTGTGGCAGATGGGGTTCAGTGAGGGAAGTGTGAGGTCATCCACTTTGGACCTGAGAAAGATAGATCAGAGTATTTTCTAAATGGTGAGAAGCTAGGAACTGTGAAGGAGCAGAGAGATTTAGGGGCCCATGTACAGAAATCACTAAAAGCTAGTGGACAGGTACAAAAAATAATTAAAAAAGCAAATGGAATGTTTTAGCTCAAGGGGGCTGGAATACAAAGGGGTAGTAATTACGTTACAGTTATATAAAACTTTGGTTAGACCCCATCTGGAGTTCTGCGTTCAGTTCTGAGCACTGCACCTCAGGAAGAATACATTGGCTTTGGAGGGGGTGCAGTGCAGATTCACCAGAATGATACCAGGGCTATGACGACAGGTTGCACAGACTAGGCTTGTATTCCACTGAATACAGAAGACTAAGAGGTGATCAAATTTGATGTGTTTAAGATGATTAAAGGATTTGATGGGGGAGATAGAGAGAAACTATTTCCCCTGGTGGGGGAGTCCAGAACAGGAGGGCATAATAAAATTAGAGCTAAGCAGTTCAGGGGTGATGTCAGGAAGCACTTTTTCACACAAAGGATAGTGGAAATCTGAAACACTCTTCCCCACTGACTCCTCAATGACAGCTGCAAGGACCATCAGAGAACATCTCATCGCTTCTGTGTGATACAGTCTGTCATTGACGCCACCATCTTACCTCCTTGCCCTCCATTTTCCAATATAGGGACATTCCCTCAATCCACTACCCATCCTACCGCATAACACATCAGCCCTCCTGGCCCCTTAAATGAGCATGCCAATAGTCCTCACCTGAGTGAATAAGTCAGCACCAAGTAGGTGCACCCTTTCTTAACTTTGTGCTTCCCTGAGGTGTGTAAGAGGCCTTTTCTTGAGCTGTGTATAAGGCCTTGCCCTGAGGTGTATATGAGGTCTTGTCCTGAGGTGTGTGTAATGCCTTGTCCTGAGGTGTGTATGAGGCCTTGTCCTGAGGTGTGTATGAGGCCTTGTCCTGAGGTGTGTATGAGGCCTTGTCCTGAGGTGTGTATGAGGCCTTGTCCTGAGGTGTGTATGAGGTCTTGTCCTGAGGTGTGTATGAGGCCTTGTCCTGAGGTGTATATGAGGCCTTGTCCTGAGGTGTGTGTAATGCCTTGTCCTGAGGTGTGTATGAGGCTTTGTCCTGAGGTGTGTATGAGGTCTTGTCATAGAGTCATAGAGTTATACAGCACGGATAGAGGCCCTTCGGCCCATCGTGTCCGCGCCGGCCATCAGCCCTGTCTACTCTAATCCCATATTCCAGCATTTGGTCCGTAGCCTTGTATGCTATGGCATTTCAAGTGCTCATCCAAATGCTTCTTGAATGTTGTGAGGGTTCCTGCCTCCACAACCCTTTCAGACAGTGAGTTCCAGACTCCAACCACCCTCTGGGTGAAAAAGTTCTTTCTAAAATCTCCTCTAAACCTCCCGCCTTTTACCTTGAATCTATGTCCCCTTGTTATAGAACCCTCAACGAAGGGAAAAAGCTCCTTAGTATCCATCCTATCTGTGCCCCTCATAATTTTGTACACCTCAATCATGTCCCCCCTCAGCCTCCTCTGCTCCAAGGAAAACAAACCCAATCTTCCCAGTCTCTCTTCATAGCTGAAGCGCTCCAGCCCTGGTAACATCCTGGTGAATCTCCTCTGCACCCTCTCCAAAGCGATCACATCCTTCCTGTAGTGTGGCGACCAGAACTGCACACAGTACTCCAGCTGTGGCCTAACCAGTGTTTTATACAGCTCCATCATAACCTCCTTGCTCTTATATTCTATGCCTCGGCTAATAAAGGCAAGTATCCCATATGCCTTCTTTACCACCTTATCTACCTGTTCCGCCGCCTTCAGGGATCTGTGAACTTGCACACCAAGATCCCTCTGACCCTCTGTCTTGCCTAGGGTCCTCCCATTCATTGTGTATTCCCTTGCCTTGTTAGTCCCTCCAAAGTGCATCACCTCGCACTTTTCCGGGTTAAATTCCATTTGCCACTGTTCCGCCCATCTGACCAACCCATCTATATCGTCCTGCAGACTGAGGCTATCCTCCTCGCTATTTACCACCCTACCAATCTTTGTATCATCAGCGAACTTACTGATCATACCTTTTACATTCATATCCAAGTCATTAATGTAGACCACAAACAGCAAGGGACCCAGCACCGATCCCTGTGGTACCCCACTGGCCACAGGCTTCCAGTCACAAAAACAACCTTCGACCATCACCCTCTGCCTTCTGCCACTAAGCCAGTTTTGTATCCAAAGTGCCAAGGCACCCTGGATTCCATGGGCTCGTACCTTCTTGACCAGTCTCCTGTGGGGGACTTTATCGAAGGCCTTACTGAAATCCATGTATACCACATCCACTGCGTTACCCTCATCCACACGCCTAGTCACCCCCTCAAAAAATTCAATCAAATTAGTCAGACATGATCTTCCCTTGACAAAGCCATGTTGACTATCCCTGATTAATCCTTGCTTCTCCAAGTGAGGTTTGTATGAGGTCTTGTCCTGAGGTGTGTATAAGGCCTCGTCCTGAGGTGTGTGTGAGGCCTTGTCCTGAGGTGAGTGTGAGGCCTTGTCCTGAGGTGAGTGTGAGGCCTTGTCCTCAGGTGTGTATAAGGCCTTATCCTGAGGTGTGTATGAGGCCTCGTCCTGAGGTGTGTATAAGGCCTCGTCCTGAGGTGTGTATGAGGCCTTGTCCTGAGGTGTGTATGAGGCCTTGTCCTGAGGTGTGTTTAAGGCCTCGTCCTGAGGTGTGTATGAGGCCTCGTCTTGAGGTGTGTATAAGGCCTTGTCCTGAGGTGTGTATGAGACCTTGTCCTGAGGTGTGTATGAGGCCTTGTCCTGTGGTGTGTATAAGGTCTTGTCCTGAGGTGTGTATAAGGTCTTGTCCTACAGTGTGTATAAGGCCTTATCAGCCAGTCTGGAATGTGGTTCCCTGCAGAAACAGCTAACAGTAACCAATTTTAGTGCTGTTTGTGTTGTGACGAGCAGAAAGAATCCAATAAATGATCCAACATACACAAAAATGTTTTATTTTTATCACTTTATCTCCAACCACTGCAATAAACCAGGACAAGACAGCAATAGGTCTGGTGCTGACCTGCAGATTAGAGCCCATCTGACATTTAGCCACAACTGCTGAACACAGTACCAATCTGGATCTGTTCAACTAGATTATTACCATTAAGAAAGTTAATCCATTTTATCGTTCAGTTACTCCATTTTATAACTGAGCTACTGACTAAATATTATAATTCTCACAAAATGTTATTTAATTTTATTCATTATATTTAATTTCACAATTTACATTTAATATTTAAGTTACTGACTGAATTGAATAATTAATATACTTGCATTTAATAATTTACTTACTACTGGTATTTCATAATTATATTGGTCACTAATTATATTGGTCACTAAATGTGTGTTGAACACATTTTATAAATCAATGTGTTCTCACTACAATTGATAATAAGATTTCAGTCAGAATTTATTAATTTTGGTACATTATTATTTACCGTTACATTTGGTCCATGAGCGATGCCAGGGGAGATCAGATGGTCCACTATGAAAATGTTTTGTGTCTAGGGTTGTTGGATTCCTCTTTGGTCCAGCAGAAAGCAATCGGATTGTAAAACCAAAAATAGAAAGGAGTCATAACGGTTGCTGGTGTGGGACTGGTAACACCATGCCTACGAGACTCCAGCATTAGCAGCAGGAAGTAAGCTTTTGGCCACAGGATTGACCTTGGAGTGGGACCAAGGATGGATGGGGGGATTGCAGGCGCAAGAAGCACCCAACTCCCTGGCATAACCAGCTTCCAGCACTCCTGACCCCCGCCTGCCTTACGGTCCCACCTTCCAAGGCCCAGGAATTTTAGGGCTAAGGACATTCGGGTGTTCAAAGATCCTTAGGTCTGGAATACCCTTGGTTTTGCTGCTGTAACTTTACTGGAAGTGCAGCAGAGTGCCAATTTGCATTCATAAACGGAGTTTCCACTGCAAAGTTACGACAGCGGAGTTGGAACAGCTCCAAGGAACCTACTTCCCTGACTTATCTTGAAGTAATGACTACACCATTTAATAATATTTTATATATGCCAGAACAAGGTCCTCCCTTCACCTTCTCTCTCAACTGCAAGAGTGTAAGCTCCTCCAATTCTTCTTCTTAGCTCATCCCCGTTTCACTTGGAATCAGTCTTCTCTTTTTCTGTCCTTTTTGTAGTAAAAACACCAAATGCTGCAAATACACAGCTGCTTCATCAGCACTGTAAAGAAAAAAAGATAGGTTAATGATTAAGGTGTAGACCCTTCATCAATGGTTAACCCTGTCTTCTTTTTACAGAAGTTGACTGACCTGCTGTGCATAGAATCTTTCTGTCTTTATTTTCAGATTTCCAGCATTTGTAGTTTTTTCTCCTCTTTATCTCTGCCATTTTGTAGTGTGGTCTTGACAGTTACTCATTTCCTATGATGCAAAGACCCAAGGCAAACCAGTGGCTAAACAGCAGATAACTAAATTGGATGTGATCCCATACTGCAGCAAATGTTAGCTCAGTTAGTAACACTTTCATGTCCAAGTCAAAAGGTTTTGGGGTTAAACCCCACTCAGCACTTAAGCATATAAACTATGCTGTCACTCCAGTGCAGTACTGAGGGACTGCTACATTGTCAGAGTTATCATCTTTCGGATCAGATGATAAACTGAGACCCAACTGCTTATTAAGGTGAATGTAAAACAATTGGAAGAAGAGCAGGGCAGTTCTCCCAGTGCTCTGGCCAACATTTATCCCTCAACCAGCATCACCTAAGCAGATGGTCATTTATCTCATTGCTGTTTGCTGTATGCAAATTGGCTGTCATGTTTCCCTACATTATAACAGTGACTACATTTCAAAAGAAAATAATTAATTGGACGTGAAACTCTTTGAAACATCCTAAGGATGTGATCGGGGCTGTTATTTCTTTTTTTCTTTCACTCTCTGCCTTCCTGGGAAGAAGCCAGCAGGCAGGTTAAGATCATTCTTCCTGTTCCAAATCTGCTTCCTCGGCATCTGTCACAGTACCGCTCTCCTGAAACTGCAATATCAATTGCCTTAGGTTTTCCTGAAGGAGTATCATTGCTTTTTCCTGCTGAGAGATTTCCTCCTTTTTGTAGTGTGGGATTGTCTTGATGAATTCCTCACAGAGCTTTGGTGTGATTGTAAATAATCTTTCTATATGGACTCAAGTACAAAGACACAAATATTCCAAGTGGCACGAATTTTTTCCATTGGACAGCCATACTGACACTTTTAGTGATCATTTTGCAAGTATTTGTGTTGCAATATAACCAGACAATTCAGACCAAATTATTTCTAATGCCTCTCGTTGCTTATGGGAGTGAAAAAGCCAGTGTAAGTGTAAACAGGGAAACAGGGTTTATACTTGCACGGACATTTTTGCTCACATTAGTGACCTGGAGAAAAATATTCTCACCCGCATTGTAGCTAGACTCTCATTGAAGCAGGAGTGTTAAGTGCTACCTCCAGGAGTATGGCTGAGAAGTGATCCAGCATTAGTTGCTGTTGGATTGAAAGTTGTTGAGTGAAAAAAGCAGGCAGAAAGTTTGTATTGCTCAACACCGGCACCCCTCACCACCGTAAACATAAAATTCATCTCCCTCCTCATCAGAAAATAACATTTTGGGATACATTATATGAGCAATTTGAGACCAGACATGTGATAAGTGTAGCATGCTTGGGAGGAACAGGTGACTTTGGACCTATGGTTCCCAAAGCTCTCCATCACTGGGGTTTTCCTCGTGGCATGTCTGGGTCCGTTTTAGACTAATTGATATAAATTGATTACTATGATTAGTCAACAACTCCATTATCGTTGTATCATACAACTACCAGGAAGGCAAACTCGATGGATCTTGGTTTTTCTTCGTCTAGCAATTCCTATGTTCCTATCACACCCCTTCCCCCCCGATAAAAGCTTCATCAGATGGAAAAAGTCTATTATGTGCAATTTAATTTTTGCTTTCACTATGTCAAATGCGAGCTGAGACTCACATGACAGCAAAGCTTTTATTGAATTCCATTAGCTATGTTTGACATGCTACATGCGTACTGATCTTTCTTGTCTCACCCTCATCACAGTAAAGAGCTGAAATGCAGCATTGCGGATAAAGGGCCGAACTGCAAATTACTTTCTATCAGTTAGTCTGCATGACTTACTAAACATTTTTAGAGCTTCCATTAAAATGTATTTTATTTCCACAATACTTTTTAAATAGATTGCAGTGAGTTTTTTTTTCTTGCTGCACTTCTGTTTGTTTTTATATCTGGTAAAGTATTTATATATTTTTCCATTTTCCCTTTCAAAGTTTATGCACATATCACACATAATCTGACTTTAACAGACAGGCAGTAAACATTCTCCCAGACTAAATTCAGAGACGCCTATAGGTATTTATGATCTCTGAACAGGGCAGGGTCACTTTTCCTCCAATTTTTTGTCCCTCTCTTTGGGGAAACTCTTGGCTACAATTCTAATCCTATACCTAGCAGTACAGCTGAAGTCAAGAAGTTGCTGTTTGGACACAGACTTGTGACCTACCATTCTGTGGCACAGATTGTTGGCACTCCAATACAACAGCCACCTAGATCACCATCGAGATTCATAAAAATATGGCTCTGAAATTCCGTTTGAGATCTCCTGATTTCCTGTTGTAACTTCGGTGGGAGATTTGTGGAACTTGCAGAGGAATGGCATAAACAGTTGAAAATGGCCATTTATGCCCTCTATCTGGGGGTTCCCCATTTATGGCAGGACATTGGGAGAATCTCCACGGAATTTCCAGGCCTATCTATTTGCTGGTACAATAATGGATGTAGCCAGAGACATCCTTAGTGATGACATCTACTTAATGATGGCCTAATGTTTCTCTTTCCTCTCTGGTGTTGCCAGCACATACACTTTCAACATTGAAATGAGGCCCGAGACCTAATTTTGTGCGAGCCTCAGGCCTCCAGCTTCAGGCGTGCACTGAAAATGGCCAATCTATGCCTGAAAATGGACCTAAATGAATTTTTAGCCCTGTTAGTGTTTGTTTCAGTATCACAGTGGATGAGTTGAAAAGTTACACACTTGGATTTCCTTTGACCTATTGTCAGTTGAAGGATTAAGGAATACCAACAAGATTGGTCATATAATGATTTTGTTGATTGCATCCTACCCTGCAATATTTTTTAAAATTAAAATAGCACCAAAGGGAACACACACATTGCAGAAGTTTGTACTGAATCACCTATTATAGTAGAAACTTTCCTTGACAGCCAATAGGAATTTATATCTGTATTTGTAGAAAGTTTTTCAAACAGAATAAGTCCTTGGAACAAACTCCTGAATATGGAAAGAGCAGGTTTACGTAGTATTTCTCATTCTAAATCAGTTGTCGTGATTTATTATTGAGCACTTGTTTTGGTTAGGCAAAAGTTCTACTGACTTGTTTCAGTGATTCCTAAAGATTTACTTCTTGTCAAGTAATTATTTCCATCTGTGTAACAGAAGGAAAATGTGATGCAGTGGTATCAGACTATGTTGATACACATTAACAGAGTTTTATTTCAGTGTGTTCAATGCATGGCCAAGTTTTAATGGCAGTGACATCTAGTTTATGTTCATACATATTCATATTGTGTTTTGTTATACTATAAGTAACTGGAGGTAAAATAGGATGCAATGAGATAGTCAGGCGGTGACAGAACTCTGGACTCTCAAGTCTGGTCAAGTCAATTCCAAATTCCCAGTCTCGGGCGATGTTCCAGATGTACCCAAACGTTGTTTTTCCTATCCAACCTTTTTCTAATCTCAGCAATATCTGGTATAGAAACTGTAGGAATGCATGACAACCTTGTGAGTCATTAAATGAGAGACATTGCATGAAAGTAACAAAAATGTCTATTTTGTCAATGGGTGTTGATTTTGCTCTTTTATGACCTGTATACGTGTCCCAGCCAAAAATGCAATTGATTGCTGATGAATTCTGTTGAATCTTGAGTCATCTACTGTTATTTACTACATCTATTACATTTTCTGACAATACTGGGCCAGATTTTGCTGTGAAGATAATGGTGAGGTTAACAGCGCTCACCATTATTTATGTGCAAATTCGAAAGCAAATCGGAAAGCAATCCATGAGCGCACAAGCACAGTTAAACATGAAAATTGGGAAGTTGCTGGCCGAGATGCGATCCTCCTCCATAAGCTCCGCGAAAACGGCATCTCGCTGTCTGATTCACCTTTCAAATGTATGGCACAGGGTGAAGTTTCTGCACTGACATCGTAGATACAGATCAATCTCACCAGAAAAAGTTAAGACTCGTCCATTCCGATGTAAGTGCCCTTTTAACGGTATGGTAAGTCTTAATGACTGCCAAACAACCTCTCTGGCACTGAAAATTAACTTTAACAAGCGTAGAGTCTCATTCCTTCAGATTTTAATTGTTGTTGGATATTTAAAAAAAATATATTTTTTTACTTTTTCTTTCTGCCTTTTTTATCTCTGTCTCTTAATTCAATCTTTCTTACCCTCTCTTTATTTCACTTTCTATTCCTGAATTGACATTGAATTCACTATTCTAACCTACACTTCCTGGTTCAGTCTCTGCGAGGCTTATTAACGATGCTTCAATCTGATTGGTTAAGGGGATACACAATTGCTTGCCCCGTTCACACAGGTCCCAGATGCCCTGTAGAGGGCGCCGTGCTTTTTGGATCTCTAATACACAGGAAGCTGCCTTACAAAAGCTCATAGAAAGCCTATGGGCAAGTCTAACGAACGCCGGGCATCGTTCATTTGCTGCTCGCAGCAAAATCCGGCCCAATATAGACATGAAGTTTGAAGGTGATATCGACTGATTAAATGGAAAACCAGGTTTTACCATGTTATCACCATATTTGGCTCAGGTGATACATATTTTTATTTCCAAAATGATATATTTTTATTTCCAAGATGATATATTTTTACTTCCAAGATAGCCAATACAAATAAACAGAAATCAATATTTTTATCGACTAATATTGTTCTCTTTATATATACTTTTATTGCTATTTCAATGTAAGCGACCAAAAATTCAGAATTTAGTGAGTAAATTTCCAATGAGCCTTTTTGTGTTGCAGCATCAAAAAACCTGAGCATTTAGGCAGTATAACAATGAACAATTAGATTAGTGGTGATTCATGTAAATAGGGCTGCTTGAATGTGATCAACGGAGACAATAATGTGAGGTACTCTTTCTTGACCAAGGAGGACAGCACACACCGGCCTATTGCCTGAGGGAATGAATTGTACAAATGAAATAATAAAAAAAGGTTGGCTTGAGTTATCGTTTATGTAAACAAGAAAATGTATGTTTTTATTGCAATATAATGTAGCAATATTATGGCTCAATTCCACATTCTTTTCTTTATTGTTAAATCGGAGTGTGATGTCTGCATTTGCATGTTTTCAGATCGTGATCAGATTTGTCCTTGATCATGGGTTTTCTATTCATATTATGGGGGATAGCTTTTCTGTACTTCTAGTGTTTACAAAAACATGAAAACATAGGATCTGAAGTATGTAAACAACTAAGCTGAAGAAGTTCTGATTTAAAGTATACAGGAAAATGGTCAAGAGAATATGGATGTCACTCAAACATGGGCATTAAGGAATTATTGTTATTAATGCAAGTTTATTGAGAAATAATTCGTTTTTTATGCCTAAAATATTCTATAACCAGGTTCTTAGACAATAGAGTGTAGTATATTAATAAGTAGTTTAGTGTTGTATGTTTCTTTCAAATCAAAAATGAATAGTGAGTTTCAGTGATGAACAGCTTAATTACAACTCGTTAATTAAACATTCACATGATTACTGCTATTTAACCCGTACACTTCAGTGCAGTACTGAGGAAGTGCTGCATCTGCCCTCTCAGGTGGATGTAAAAGATCCCATGGCACTATTTTGAAGAATAGCAGGGGAATTCTCCTGGCCAATATTTATCCCTCAATCAACATCATTTAAACAGATTACCTGGTCATTATCACATTGCTGTTTGTGGAACCTTGCTATGCGCAAATTGGCTGCTGCCTACTTTACAACAGTGACTACAAAAAAAAATACTTCATTGGTTATAAAGCATTTGGGACATCCTGAGGTTGTGCAAGGCGCTATATAATGCAAGTCCTTTATTTTCTTCTACTATGATCAAGAAACTGGACCTCCATGTAGTAGCACAATAAATACGGTACGGGGGTGGGAGGGGTGTTGATTTTCACTCTCAGCGTGGGTAAACTCTGATTGGCCGCCCGTTATATTGCCCTGCCTTATTTTCAATTCCATTGAAGTCAATGGAAAGGAACATCGAGTGGGACGTATACTAGGCCACCGATTCTCAATCGCCAGTTTACCACCCGCGCTGAAAGTGGAAATTACTCCCAGGCGCTCTATAGTAAATTTTGACATTTCTTGGGTGGTGGAGAGGATGGATACAGGGTCATCAAGTTAAAACTTCTTGAGTAAAGTAGGGAAAATGCTCTAAGGATTTGCTTTAAATGTGTTCTCAAAATGGAGTTTCAGCAGTTAGACTGAACTTTGGGAAATCAAAAAATCAAATGCTAATTTGATTAGAACCATGAATACTATATGAAACAAAACATTTCTTACAAGAACTGAGAGGCCTAAGCCGTCAAGGCTGCAGGTTGAGGGATAGTATGTTAGGGGACTACAAATATGTCAATTCTTATCTGAAAATGTGTACTTTCTTTGTTAAAATGATTGAGAAGTTGGAGAGTGAAATTGCCACCAAGATTCTGGATTCTGAAGATTCTTTAACCTGAGATCATCAAGGTTACGAACATGGCTGTTTAAGGTGATTGATACCCAAAGGGGTGAACTCTTGTAACACATATGTAATTCAGACTGATTAATGATAAAACTGAGGAACTTTATTTGAGAATCAAGAACATGTAAAGAAGAATGAATTTGTATTTATGTAGCACGTTTCAGGACCTCAGGGTGTCCCAAAGTGCTTCACAACCAGTGAAGTACTTCTGAAGTGTAGTCACTGTTATAATTTAGGGTAACGCAGCAGCCAATTTACACACAGCAAGATCCCACAATCAGCAATGAGATAAATGAACATATAATCTGTTTTCTTTAGTGATGTTGGTTGAAGGATAAATATTGGCCAGGACACTGGGGCGAACTCTCCTGCTCTTTGAATAGTGCCACTGGATCTTTTACATCCACCTGAGAGAACAGATGGAGCCTTAGTTTAATGTGCCGTCCAAAAGACGGTAACTCTGGCAGTGCAACACTCCCTCAGTTCTGCACTGAAGTGTCAGCCTACATTATGTGCTCAAGTGTCTAGAGTGAGGCTTAAACCCACAGGCCTTCTGACTCAGAGGCAAGGGTGTTACCACTGAGCCAAGGCTGACACTAAGATGGTGTTTTGACACTAAAAAGTGTTTTAGTCTTGTTTTCAAGCTAACCCAGAGGTGGGCAAGGTAACCAGCCCAATTACACCAACTCATTAGAATGAGGTTGTATCAGTGCTGGAAACATTGCTAATTACGGGCCTATAGACTTTATCCAATAGACTGGCCGTCAAATATCTAAAGCGTTTAATCCTAAATGAATCTCACCAATTTACATCAATCTCAGATACTGAACACAACTGTCAAATTAGTAATCAGCAAGCCAGTTAATGCTGAATTACCATGATATAGCTGTACTGCCTTTGTAACCTCTGTTATTCATTCTGTCAGTTAACCCAAACTACTACTAAACAATTTGCATACTTAATGAGGTCAATTTTAACTCTGGTGGTAACAGCCCAAAAATGGCTTTGGGTCATTTACTATCCCATTTACAATGGCGCTCCAGCTGTCACCATGTTGGGTAGGGTCCTGAGATAGGCAGCTGGAGGTCCCGCCTGTTTCAGGCAGGAAGCTATTGTAATATGCAAATTGGGATCGTGATTGCAATTTCAAGGTACAAACAGGTGGAGCATCTGCAGTGCACATTCCACCCATTTGTACCAGGAACCCATCCATTCTCTGCCTGTAGTTAAAATTAGCCCTAATGTGCGAGTTTAAATGCTGTTTATTAACCTCATGATCACAATTAAGAAATGTTAGTTCATGACTCTATGGTCTAGCTTGTTCTTTGATGATTTGGTCAGAAAGGGTTAGTAGTAATTTATTCACTTAGTAGCTTATGCGTATCCCAATGAGTGATTGGTAGTGCCGTACTAATATAATCTGAACTGGTTGATGTAAGACAGTTCGGGTGAGCCAAATTTCGGCATCATTCTCTCCTAGACATACTCTGGGCAGCAAACCTTTGATGAGGAGTTAAGGTGAGAAGGTTAAGGATTCATCTGCATTCTTTGATAAATATGCTTGTCAGGCTATCAATTCCAGTGTGGTTTAAATGTATAATGTAAGAGAGTTTAAAGTATATTTCAGTGACCCACTTTCTACATAATTCCCTCATACTGCTATAATGTATATTGTTTATGGCTCCCTCATTCATTAGGGGTTACTCTTATGAAATTGCACTCCCAGTGTGGAATCTTGCTCACAGGGAGCATGTACCTAGAATTAGGGTGCATGTCCCCACTTTCTTCCATCTGTTTGTTTTAATTAATGTTAGTGAATTGAATATTGTGGGGTGGGTGAGCCAGAATTCCTGATGTGCACTCTCGGCACAAGGCTCTGCATCAGGAGTAGGAAAATATTTGGCAAATCTTTTTTGTTCAGGGAGGAAGACGTGCCAGAAAAGCTATGATCATTTCATCCTGGTGATAATGTACATAAATAATGCAATCAAACACAAATTATATTACTGCATCATTTTGATTATAAAATGGTGTGCCCAAAACTTTTTTATGAATCCCTATAATGCGATTCATTGTAATCATAATGGAAACATGTTGTTAAACATAGGAATAATGAATGTATATACTTAAGAAAATGGAAGATTGCAATCAAATATAATTTGATGAAACAGTAATTTGCTTTAAAGAGCCACTGTTTGTTCTAGGGGCTTATTTTGGATGAAGGGGTATAAAGCCTAATTTATTTACACTCAAAACATTGAACTACCATATACTGATTCCCCCCACATGCTAATTTGCAGTTAGTACTGCCTTTGCAGAAAGTTAAACCATCAAATCAGCATGTTTGCAAAAAAAAACATTGCTCAAAATAATTAAAATGCTTAAATGCAGATGCATCATAGATGGACAATGAAGCTCTATAGTTGCATGACTCATGGAGATTCAAATTTATACTAAACGAGCTAGGCATAAATAAATACAACATAGTGGGAGGTATGAAGACCTATTTCTTATTTGATGTTTTTAAAAGCACCTGAACAAAAGCAGGATGATATTTAATTTATTCAGATGAGATCTGCTGCCAAATAGTCTTTTATTAGTGTTTTAGTCAATTGGTACTATCTTATTAAAGTGATGTTTAATTATATGTGAACAATATAGCATTACAGCAGTTACTATAACTGTTGGGTTTGGTGGTAGCGTACTGGTGGTGTAAACAGCGGGTGAGAGGAGCACTATAAAGTGGGAAAGAATTGGCTGAGAGGAGCACTATAAAGTGGGAGAGAATCAGTCGGGACGAGCACTATAAAGTGCAGGAGAAGCGGCTAAGAGGAGCACTATAAAGCAGAAGAGAATCAGCTGAGAGGAGCACTATAAAGCGGGAGAGAATCAGCAGAGAGGAGCACTATAAAGCGGGAGAGAATCAGCTGAGAGGAGCACTATAAAGCGGGAGAGAATCAGCTGAGAGAAGCACTATAAAGCAGAAGAGATGCAGCTGAGAGGAGCACTATAAAGCGGGAGAGAATCAGCTGAGAGGAGCACTATAAAGCGGGAGAGAATCAGCTGAGAGGAGCACTATAAAGCAGAAGAGATGCAGCTGAGAGGAGCACTATAAAGCGGGAGAGAATCAGCTGAGTGGCACACCACAAAGTGTGGGAGAAAAGCTGCTGGGAGGAGCACTACAAAGCACAGAAGAAGCGATTGAGAGGAGCATTATAAAGCGCGTGAGGAGTGCAGTAAGACAAATGCAGGGAAAAATTTGGAAAAAAAATCTGAATCTGAAAAAGTGACATCGCAGCAGTTGGAGGAGTGGCAGAGCCCGAGGAATTACAGCTAAGTGTTTTAATTTATTATATAATTAAACTAAGTGTTTAATTAATTAATCAGATCTAACAAAATAGAGGATACTAACATTAAAGGGTTCCGAATTTCAATACATTCAAATCTGGTATACATAAATAATAAACACGAGTTAAGGAAATAATAAAATAAAGAAGTTAATAAACTAAAAACAAGGCTAATTAGCTACAAATTAATCTGAAATCAAGCTAAATCCATCTACTAAACATAATCCAGATCTCAAGTAATCGTATTATATCTAGAACTAAATAATACCAATAAATAAATTAATTAAAACTAGAAATGGCAGTGCAGGCTATGTGTCGGGATTGTAATATGTGGGAGTTTGTGGACAGCAAAATTGTCCCGGATTATCACATCTGCAGTAAATGTCTCTGGCTTGCGACACTCTGGCTCAGAGTCTTTGAGCTGGAATGCGATTTAGAGACACTCCAACTCATAAGGGAGGGGGGAGGAATTTTGGATAGTTTTCACCAGAGTACAATCACACCTCAGAGGAAAGTACAGGTATAGGAAGGGGAAAGTGTGACTGTTAGTCAGCAGGGAAGGGGGAACCAAGGGGACATAGAGGAGTTCCCACAGACACTAGTCCTGTCCAACAAGTACAATGTACTTGCTACCTGTGAGGATAAGGATGCAGGCTGTGGAGTGGATGGCCAGAATGCTAACCATGGCACCATGGAGCAGCAGGCTGACCAATGTGGGAAGATCAGAATAGAAAGGTTGTAGTCATAGAGGACTCGATAATTAGGGGGATAGATAGCGTCCTCTGCAGGCGCGACCAAGAATCCAGAAGAGTGTGTTGCCTACCTGGTGCAAAGGTAAAGGATATCTCAGAGCAACTGGAGAGGAACTTGGAAAGGGAGGAGGAAGATCCAGTTGTTGTGGTCCATGTTGGGACTAATGACATAGGGAAGAAAAAGGAGGTCCAGCCAAGGAAATGTCAGAGTTAGGAACTAAATTAAAAACAGGACCTCATGGACGGTAATCTCGGGATGTCTACCTGAGCCACATGTTCATTGGCACAGAGATAAACAGATCAGGAAGGTGAATGAGTGGCTGAAAGAGTGGTATGGGAAGGAGAAGTTCCATTTTGTGGGACACTGGCACCAGTACTGGGTCAGGAAGGAGCTGTACCGCTGGGGTGGACTCCACCTGAACCAGAATGGGACTAGTGTCCTAGCAGAAAGTATAAATAGGGCTGTGGATAAGACTTTAAACTAGTAAAACAGGGGTAGGGATCTGGTGAAAATAACATCCTATTTCTTTTATCGTCAGACTTACGAGAGTAAAGGTCAGACCAACGTAAGGAAAAAGGGTAACATAAACAGTCAGGGGACAAATACAGTTACAGAACATCAGTACAAAATGACTGTTAAAAATAAAGAGAGTGGGACAATTACTAAAAACGAATTGAATTGCCTGAACAGCAATGTGCACAGCATCTGAAACAAAATGGGGGAATAATTCATAGTGAGGAACGAGATGTATTAGGGATAACTAAATAGTAGGCTACATAAAGAACTGGCCTGGCCATTAAATATTGCAGGATATAACATATTTAGAAAGGATAGGGAAGGAAGGGGGGGGGGTGGTGGCAGTGAAGCTGAAGTAGCTGTACTAATTAGAGACAAAATAATGGCAATAGAAAAAAGAGACATAAGTAATATTCAGATGGAAACAAATATTAAGATAGAATCTCTATGGATTGAGATAAAAGGTAAGAAGGGATCAATCACGATAATAGGCATATTCTACAGACCATCTGAAAGTGGAAGGGAAATAGAGGAAGAAATAGGTCGACAAATCTATGGAATGAGTAAAAAACATCGAGTAATAATCATGGGGGTTTTCAACTACCCCTAAATAAACGGGCAAGAAGAGGTTGGGAAAGGGAAAGGAGAATGGAGTTTTTACAGTGGATATAGGACTCCTTTCTTACCTAGTATATGAGAAGCCCAACAAGAGAGGAATCACGGCTGGGTCTAGTAATGGGAAATGAATCAGAACAGATAAGAGAAGTAAGCATAGGGGAACATCGAGGCAATAGTGATCATAACATAATAAGGTTTAAAATAATGATTGAGAAAGACAAAGACCACAGTAATAGTTTGGAAGAAAGTTATTTTTGAGAGAATAAGATTGGAACTACAGAAGGTTAACTGAAAAAAAATTGACAGGGATAGAACAACAGTGGGAAATATTTATAACGGTGATCAATAGAGTTCAGGAGAAATATATTCCGCTAAAAAATTAGAACTAGCCAATAATGCAACACAGAAATAAGGGTAAAATTGAAACTAAAGAAAAAGGCATACACTAAGTATATAGACAATAAAGGAGAGGATGTCAAAAGTGAATATGAAGAGGTTACGAAGGATATCAAAAAAACAATTAGGAAAGCAAAGAGGAACTACGAAATTAAATTATCAAGGAATATAAAAAGAAATAGTAAAGTATTCTACAGACACATAAATAACAAAAGAAAAATCAGGATAGGGATAGGGCCACTAAGGGAAGCACAGGATAAACTCACAGGTAATGACAGCGAAATGGCAGAAATATTGAATAGTTACTTTGCCTTAGTATTTACCAGGGAGACGAATAAGGTGGGCATGATATTAGAAGAGATCATCAAAAAAAGGTATAAAGACATTACAGATAGAAAGGGGGGGAAATAATTGATAAACTAATCAAACTTAGGGGGGATAAAGCCCCTGGTCCGGATGGATTGCATCCACGCATTTTAAGAGGTTAGGGAAGAGATAGCAGAGGCACTATTACAAATATATAAAAATTCATTAGAAAAGGGAATAGTGTCAGAGGACTAACGGACAGCTAATGTTATTCCTATATTTAAAAAGAGAGATAGAACAAGTCCAGGGAACTATAGACCAGTTAGCTTAACATCGGTGGTAGGAAAGATGTAATAGAAAAACATCTAGAAAATGAAAATATAATAAAGAGTAGTCAGCACGGATTTCAGAAGAGAAAGTCATGCTTGACCAATCTTAGTGAATTCTTTGAAGAAGTAACAGAAAGAGTAGACAAGGGTAATGTAGTAGATGTAATATATTTGGATTTTCAAAAGGCCTTTGGTATGGTACCACATTGTAGACTCATGACTAAGGTCAGAGCACATGGAGTCAGGGACAGGTAGCAGAATGATTTGCAAGCTGGCTACAAAACATAAAAGAGAGTTAGGGTTAAGGGTAGCTACTCAGACTGGCAAAACGTGGGAAGTGGTGTTCTGCAGGGATTGGTGCTGGGACCACTGTTGTTCACAATTTACATCAACGATTAGGACTCGGGAATCAGAAATACAATTTCAAAATTTGCGGCTGACACGAAATTGGAGAATGTAGTTAATACAAAGGAAGAATGCATAAAAATACAAGAAGACATTAATAAACTTGTGGAATGAGCGTGTAATTGGCAAATGAATTTCAATATAGATAAGTGTGAGCTGGTGCATTTTGGTAGGAAGAATAAGGGGGCCACATATTGCTTGGATAATACGTCTAAATGCGGTAGAGGAACAGAGGGATCTCGGGGTACAGATACACAAATCACTGAAAGTAGCAATGCAGGTTAATAAGGAATAAGCAATAGGGAATTCAGGACAAACTTCTTTACCCAAAGAGTGGTAAGAATGTGGAACGTGCTACGTCGAGGCAAATAGCATAGATGCATTTAAGGGGAAACTACATAAGCACACGAAGGAGAAAGGAATGGTAGGGTATGCTGATAGGGGTAGATGAAGTAGGGTGGGAGGAGGCTCATGTGGAGCATAAACACTGGCAAAGACCATTTGGGCCAAAAGACCTGTTTCTGTGCTGTGTACTCAATGTAAGAATGTGTGTTAACACTAGCTAATGCAAAACAATCCAGTCACAGACCCGTAAATGACACTGGGAGATTGACATATGAAAGCATTCATCTGAAATTCTTCTCTGCTACTTTAGCATTAACCAGTTTAAAATAAATGGGTTAACTAAAATAGCACAGAGAGAAATTTCAGGTGACTACATTAAGTGTTTGTATGATGTCATCCCATGGTAGACTTTCAGGACAAAAGATTTTTTAGCACCAAATAATAGTTCAATTTAAAATATATATATTCTGCTCAATCACCAGTATTCTTTGCTGGCTGAATAATAGTACTTTAATTAAGCTATTAATTCTGTTGAATAAATTCTGCTCAATAAATTCATTTCAATTAATTTACCAACTTATTTAACTGAGCGTAATGCGATTATATTCTAAAGGTCACCTACTCTTACCTTCCATAACTACCTTGTCTAACTGTTACGCACTTTTTAAACGTGGCAACAGCAACAGTGCTGATATTTCTCTTGTCCATTTTCAACGTAGTTATCAGTAGTAATAACTTACTTTTTTGCAGTATTGAAGTGATGGCAATTAAATATCTTATACAGACACAATCACTTTCACAGAAACATAGTCCAACTGCTTTATTTGAAATCACAAGCTTTAGGAACTTTGCTCCTTCGTCACCTGGTGTTGTACGACTCCTTACATTTGTCCACCCCAGTCCATCACCGGCATCTCCACATCACAGAAACATAGGAACAGGAGTATGCCATTCAGCCCCTCGAGCCTGCGCTGCCATTCAATTAGATCATGGTTGATCTGTACCTCAACGCCATTTACACTCCTTAGCTCCATATCCCTTAATACCCTTACCTAACAAAAATCTATCAATCTCAGTCTTGACAGCTCCAATTGTCATCCACAGCCTTTTGGGGGAGAGTATTCCAGATTTCTACTACCCTTTGTGTGTAAAAATGCTTCCTGATTTCCGCTGAAATGGCCTAGCTCTAATTTTAAGATTATGTCCCCTCATCAGAGAAAAAACATTCTCTGTATCTACCCTATCGAATCCTTTTAACATTTTAAACACCTTGATCAGATCATCCCTCAATCTTCTATACTCAAGGGAATACAAGCCAAGTTTATGAAACCTGTCCTCATAATTTACCCTCTAAGCTCCGGTATCTTTCTGGTGAATCTGCACTGCACCCCCTCCAAGGCTAATATATCCTTCCTGAGGTGCAGTGCCCAGAACTGAATGCAGCATTCCGGATGGAGTTTGACCAAGGCTCTGTACAACTGAAGCATCACTTCCTCCCGTTTGTAATCCAGCCACCTTGAGATAACACATAAGTGTTCCTGTACAGCACCATTCCATTTGGGTAGAAGGAAACAAATTCCCTGTATTTGAGTTTCTTTGCATGACAATGAACAAAACATTAAAGAGGATCTTGTTGGATTCTGTTGTTTTGTATAGCTGAATGAAGTTTTAAATCACTGATAACATGGACTAAAATGACTCAATTTTTTCTAATTTTGTTTCAATAATCATCGCACAGGCATAGATTTTTCTTTTATTTTATAAATATATTGCACAAACATAATATTTAAATAATTCCATCAGATTTCATTGATTTTCTATCTTAAATATACAATTACTGCACAAAGACATAATACCCATATTTTCTAAAGAATTGGACAAAATAAAAACTACACAGAAAGTCGATTCTGGTTATGAAATATAGAAATGGGATGGGCAAAAGTTGTTCTCAATGTTAGTCTGTGCAATATCTGAATGAAGAAGTTTATGTAATGAGTAAAATTGAGCTTCGATGAAAAACCAATCATCTCACACATTGTTCAAATACCAAAAAAGTTAAATATATTGAAATTTCTGACAATCTTAATAGTTGTGCACCATCAGTAAAATGTTTAGCGTCCTCTGTGCTTAATTACTATTATGGACAAATGACTCGTACAGCAAAGACTCCTTGAAACGCAGCCACATTATCCTGTTGTCTAAAACCAACAGCTAAAGGACTAATGCTTAGAATGTCCTAGTGGAATGAGGAGCCCTTATCATTATGCCATTACTGAATATTGCAGTTTACAGGAGGTGAGCTTCACTCACAACCTAAAACATAATTTCTTGGGGGTGGGGGGGGAGAAGAGAAAACAATCATCCCAATTCCCATAAACAAAATGGGGAAAATGCATTATCAAAAATACAAACACACAACACACAGCTAAAAACACACAACTGTATATCTCAATAGTGTGGCTGAATTGTCTTAAGTAGTCTAAAAATATGCCGTGAGTTGTGGGTGTAATAAATGGGAAAGGAAGTTTCCTGCAGCGCTTGTAGTGTAACCAGTAAGACAAATTGAGATGTGCAAACACTCGGGAGTTTCATGTGGCCTAATCTAAGGCTAACCATGGCAGAAACTGTACTGGGGGGTTGGGGGGTAGCGGGGGGGGGGGGGGGGGGGGAGGTGGAGAAAAGCTGTCTATGGAATGATTTATCGATTACATATCAATGGAAAAGGCATAAAGATACCTACAAGTCTTCCAAGGTTTTTGTTTTGTACTATTATTGGACCAGCTGTAGGATATACATTGATTAAATTATTGCACCTAAATATTTTCTCCCAACAGCACATCAAATCTTGGGATTAAGCAGAGTTGTTATGAAGTTTGAAATATTGATATGCAATGCTGTGAGAAATGACAGCCAACCCTCTATATTTCTATTAAATACCATGAGCCCATCCATTCTTCTGATTTGCAGTACAATTTGATCCCGTGCCTTAAAGCACTAATGCTGAAAGGTGGAGAAACATTTGATTACACAATTTTTAACACTAGAATCAATGCCCCTTCCAGCCCTAAACAGATCAGACTAGCCAACGAAGCATAAAACTCCATTCTGCACATGTGCTCAAACCAAGTACAATGTAATAATGATACACAAGCCAGGCAGAGATAACTCTCCCAGACTCTTTGGTGACCTATAGATAAGTGTATCAGGAAGTGTGGGGCTTGCTGACCATATAACATACTCTGTGCTGCAAAGCAAAGGGCCCTTAATCTGGAACATTGCTTTAGGTGAAAGTACTAGTCTATAAAGGGATAATGTGACTGACATGTATAAATGACTAACACCACAAGGAACTTTATTAAAAAGGTCACTATTAACAAGGCCAATGAATTATCAAAGTTTAGCCATTTTCTTTGTATATTCTGAATCCTCTCGGGCATTCCACATAGAAGTACCTATTTTAGAACTGAGCGGTGATGAAACTCTACTGTGGTTATTTCCCAGTGGTACAGTAGAATAGCTGTTTGGATGCAGCAGTCACCTCCCGGTGGAGGAGACATTTCTCGGTTCTTCCATTGCTAATATTGATAGATAAGCTGACAAGTATGGTGACAAGCTGACTCATACCATCAAAACATCATGCTGAATAAAGTCCTCATAACAGATGTAGCCATGTTTCATCTTGCATAAAGCATGAGTCCACATGAGTTTCTAAGGGAGCCATGAACGATGGACTATAATGCACCCAACGTTATTTAAATGTGCGGTAGGATTTCCTAAAGGAGGATGCTGACTGATTTTCTGAGTATAGCTCCAGATTCCACACTGAACACATTGCTAGTCCCTCAACAGAATTTACTGTTTGAACAGGTAAATGTAAAAAAAATGCTACGATCTCACTGCAATAACAACTTGAAGGTGGGTGTTTCTTAAAGGATGCATCACATCACTGGCCATTAGAACAGTGCAGTCTTAAGCCAAGGTGAATATTGGTGTGTTAGAAACCAACAAGAAATGTCAATCTTGGCATTCATCATCGCCTCACTAACGTACACTGTGCACTGTTTCATTAGAGAGAATTACTTTGCTTAGGTGTAATAAGCTTAGAGGGTTAAACCACAACTGTGACACTGATGAAAGACTGGTTTCCCAAGATTAACATTTCAAAATAGACCCTAACTATAGCAAAATATTTCATCATAAAAGCTGTAAAATTAAAAAGTGCTTCTTCTCTACAAATTCTTAATTATGACATTGCACACATTCTTTGTAATGCTGACTGCATCACTTGTACCATGTCTGATACCATTGACATACACCACTAAGTAGTTAATTTCCATAGACAGCGACATGTTGTTCCTCTGCTGATTGTGTCCGTTTTGTCCTTACTTCCTGTAGGGTTTTGAAAAGGACTGCACAATCGTTAATCCTGCTAATTCGTAGTATGCTTCTGAAAGGAACTGATTTCCGAGAATATGTGCAGTTCTTCAAGTGAACATCAGAAACACACATCACACAGGTGCAACTCCAGGGACACCAACCTGCACCTCTGGTGCCCTCTGTAAGGTTGTTTCTGTCTGTGACACTGGCACAATTACACTGTCTCTGATTGCAGAGTTTTGACTATTTGAAGTGTTCTTGTCATCAATCTTCTTGCCAGTGTCTGGGCAGTTCTGTACAAAGATGACCCTGTTATACGCTTTTAGTCTTCGCCACAGTTGAAAGTAGACCTTACACTGCACATACATGAAAACGAGGCCGCCTGTAAATCCAATGGCTACCACCACCAATTTTGTCCAAAAAGGCCATTCTAGAACACCTATTAAAAAAAGCCACCATGTTTATCCATTATCACCACAATCACATTTCTTTTTCTTGTTTATTTTTTATCCCTTCAAAGTTTTCTTTTCAATTTTCAAATATAAATAATTCCTAAGTTATTTTCTGAAAGAAAACCATAGGACTTTGTTCTTGCTGGCTGTATGCATATCTGTTCCAATCCTTGTAACTGTCCTGTGCCATGTAACCATGGCCTTGAAATGGCAGTCAACTGCTGCAGGAACTCCAGCGGGGAGTCCGGCTGAACGGCCGCAAACACTGCCGGGACCTCGAAACGAGCCCCAGATAGAGTTTCCAGTGGCCTAGTTTGGGGACGGAGCCTCTGCCCGCCCTAAACAAGGCCACTGACGCAAAGGGAGCAGAATCGTGAGCAGGGCCTCGCTAGGCTGGGAGTTCCCACTTCTTTGACCTTGAAAGGATCTGGCGTTAAGTTTGGAGGCTGGTATACCGAATGAGGTGAGGGTCTACCGCCATCCTAAAGAGTACCCAGAACGCCCGACAGGGAGGCAACCAGGATTCCCAGTGATTAGAAAACATTATTTTTTCTTTATTAATGATATTATCAGCCCCCGACGCCAACGTGCCCACTTCTGGTTTTAACAGAGGTGGGTTTTGAGGCAGGCGACTACCCTGCTCTCTGGAAGCGGGTCTGTCATTAAAATATTTTAAAGAGGCTGCTTGCCTCGAATTTAACCTGTGTTTCCAGGGGGCCGGATTTTTCAGGCCTCAGGAAACTCTGCAGCTGAAGGGAGGCGAGAATGGCTGAATGGAACAGGTAAGTGCCTTACCAGCACTGCTTGTGGGCTGGGTGGAGCAGGAGTGATTCCCCCTGGCCCACCAAGCAAACCTGCTTCCACCCTTGCGATCGGACTCCCTCGATCGGGCGGCCCCCAACCGCGCCCCCCACCACGCGATCAGACCCAACCGATGTCCGAACCCCCCCACCCCCTCCCCGATCTCCTCCCGACATCAGACCCCCCCTCCCCCCCTCCCACCAAAATCAGACCCCCGGCCCGATCTCAATTTGGCTGGCTGTGAGCGGGAAAACGATTTGAAGAATTTAAAAGTCGCCTGATGTCAAAATTGTCAGGCCGTCCGGGAAACCCATACTTCCGGGTTTCCATCCGCAAATCCTCTTCCCTGCTCTCTTCCCATCTCGGATTTATTATCGGGGCCCATGTCCCTCTGTGTGCATGTCACAGTCGGTGTATTTGTAATTGCCTGTTTTCTTATTCAAGTCAACATGTGTATATTTGTGTATATTTAAAAAGGAAGAGTTCCATTTATATAGTCTTATCTCAGAAACATCGCAAAGTACTTCAGATGCAATGAATTACTCTGAAATGCAGTCATGTTTGTTATGTAGAGAAACATAGCAGCTATTTTTACACAGCATGGCCAGATAACCCATTTTTGGGTGGTTTTGGTTGAGAGAGGAATGTTGGTCATTTCATCAAATAGTGACACAGAATCTTTAATGTCCATCTGAACCTGCAGTTGGGGTCTCAGTAGGTCTTGGACACTGTCTCTGTGTACTCATTACAGTCAGGGGCCTGATTTTCACCAACTCACGGGAAATTAGACATAGAAAAAGGGGAGGAGACCTGAAAAGCTAGATTTCTTCCCCTTTTGCATATGATGTGCATTTCTGGAGAGCTGGAAGGCAGAAAGGAGCTTCGTTATAATATTCAAATGATGCAGGAGTAAGTAAGGAAGTAAGTTTAAAGACAAGTGATAAGATTCATTCAACAGTGTTTCTTAATTTTCTTTACCACTTAGGTTCTCATGAGCCTTTTTTACTAATTGCCATAATTTTGTTTCCCTCTAGCACTGGTAATGGCACCAGTTGATTTCCCGATGGGAATCCTCCTATGGGAGGTGCTTAGAAGGAGGAGGACCACTGAAGGGAGGCCACGGCAGGTCAGGCTGCACAAGAGGTGCACTGTGTCCATCTGCAGGTACCTATAGCTGCTGACAAAGGTAGAATTACCTGCATGAAGAAAGGGCATCCCAGAGTGATCATCAGCGGAGCCTGACTGAGTGCACCAGTGCCTACCTGGCAACAACTGTGAAGAACTGTCTTCACAGGTCAGCAGAAAGCTGGGTGCAGAGTTGTGCCATCTGCTGCAAGGGCACCTGCAGCTACCACACAGCATTGGGTTGGCACAGCCAATCACAGGACCAGTCAGCTACAGCCGACTCTTCCCACCTTCTTGCAGGTATGCTGCAATAATGAACTAATGTGGTGGTACCCAGGAGTTCGAAATGCACATCATTGCAGCCACCTAATGCAGCACTACCTCCATTTCAACCGCCATCAAACAGGGGTTGGGTATTGGGTTGTATTTGTCAGTAAACTCATGCCTGAACTTTGGGTTCCTTTTCCCTTCATTGTTTCCTAGGACTACTTAATCCCCTGCCTCTTCAGCCTTGCCAAATATTGCTAAAAGTTTGAGATGCCTTTTTAAGCCTTTCTAAAGGCTTTTAGAATTGTCCGTCACCCTTTTGTGGCATTTTGCCATCCCTTTGAATTTCACTTACACACAATTTTCCTGATCTGCCGCTATAGATCCCTATACCTGCCCAAATCTGCACCTGGATCGAAGAATAATTAACTATCACCCAAAGCCAAAATTACCTCCTACCTTTCAGGCAGAGATTGCACCAGTTCTTAACCATTTAGAACTGATTTACACCAGTACATGAAAACCAGTCATCATGGCCCTGATATTGACAGGGAGGCTGAAAACGGCCGAAGAACCTGGCAGAGCCGGGGATGCGGATGTCTTGCTGAACTTAATGGGAGGACCTCATTTTCATATTTTTCTTCTGTTTCCCACGCAGCAGCCGGCCAAATTGACAGCCTGGCCAGCAGCTAGAAGGGAACACCAGCGGCAGGAGGCAGCAGCCAGGGACTCTTGGGGACGATCCCTGGCAATGGGGTGGGTTGGGGGGGGTGGGGAGGTCAGTGTTTGGAGCATGGGGGGCGGGTGAAGGTCGCAATTGCGGCATGGTTAGGTTGGCAATCGGGGCATGGGAGCGGACGTGGTCAGCTGGAGGGAGAGAGATGCATTGGTCTGGAAAGAAGGAGGTCGGCTATCATGGCGGAGGGGGGAAGAGAGGTTGCGATTGGCAGAAGGGAGGCTGAAGGTTCCTTGAGGGGTTGGAGGAACTCTCCTGCTCCCCCCGGCCCACAAGGAGTGCTGTAAAAGGCACTTACCTTGTGGAGCTGGCAGCGCTCGTCTCCATTTCACTGCCAGGTTTCTCGACCGCTGGGAAACTTGGGCGGTATCTGTAAAATTTAAATCGGACTCCCAATTGCACTGTGTTAAATATGTTAATGAAGTGTCCCGCCTCTCCACGGCAGGACATTCAGACGCCATGAAACCCACCGCCATAAAAACGGGCAATGGGTTAAGGGTCGCGTTCCCCATTTTTTCATTTTTAAACGCCATCCCCCCGACCCTCTACCTCCTGATGTGGGCATGTTAATACCGAGGCCCATGTATGTGAAACGGAGTCTGTGTACTTGTTATCGTGAATGAAGAGGGGTCATTTTAGCTTTTGGTGGGGGCAGAAAATAGGCTGTTGTGGCCACACATTATACACCCCACTCGATTTTCTTTTCCATTGACTTCAACGAAAGGAAAATGAAGTGGGCTAAAATTGGCCTCAATTTGTAGCTGCCTGTGCGTTTGTTACAGGCAGCCCTTTATGGAGCTGTGCTAATTAATGAAGTGCTTACCGAAAAGTAAAAGTGAATTAAAAAATATATAATTTATGACTGAAAAATTAAAAGTGCATTTTATTTAATTTTAATCTTCCTCCATCCTTAGACAGTGCATGCTGCAGCAGTCAGTGCCACTCCATTAGTGGATGATAAAAACTGTTCTCTGCTGGTGGATTTTCTCAAAAACATAAAGCTGATTATCTGTGAACCATTTGAGTAGATACTTTTCTGTAAGAATCTTTGATTTTAGAAGGTAAGCACTAAACCCAACCTACTTCTTATGGAGGTTTCTGACGTGTAGCAGGTATTATGGGTGCAAAACCCTCTGATTTATTTTCAAGTACTGTAACAGTGTGCAGTAGCAGTGCTTCAATTAATGCCGCCAAAGGAGGTCAGCATTGGGGCTGCTTGAAATGCAGAGCTGGATTAAGAATTGAGGTCCTGAGCACCAAGAATCTTCTGCACCCTTCACAAAATCCCCCCCCCCCCCAGTCCATTACCGGGGTCCCCATCTTTGCACGGGGCTCCATATTTGGTTGGGGCCCCTGGGCGTGGGCCCCATAGGCCTGTGCGTTAATCCGCCCCTGTTGAAATGCATGCCCCGTGCACTTGGAATCACTTTGGTTCGGGAGCAAGTTGTTCTGCAATATAAATGGGATATGGAACACATTCAAATAATCTGTGTTTTATTAAACATGTTTCTGACGTGAGGACCTCGCACAACAATAACTAAATGGGTAATTTTCTGAGTTCAGTCGCACATATCAGGAAATCATTGCCACACGGACCATGATTTCCTGATATGCACAACTGGCAGGTGAGACTCCTCACTACCATCGCAAACTTGGAAAACTAACCCTAGGAAAAAATCCTTTTAGTAAATGATTGTAAATGATGGTTTCTGTCCATTCTATAGTCAGTTGGTAGAAAACCTAGTCCCTATAGCAGTAAGTTTAAATAGAAGAGTTATTAGAAATTATCAAAATTCCCTAATGAAAAATGGCACTTATTTTTTCAAATTTCGACTGCTGTCTGCAGGGTCTGAAGGTACATGCAGGTGTTGTAGTTACACACTTTGAAGACTTCACAACCTGAGAGGTTTGATTCTAAAAAAAAACATTCACATCAACTCAAGTTGTGAGAACTTTTGAGATGAACAGTATCTCAGTTGTTGCAACTGTGATCTGTGCTGATGTACAAACAAATTCGTCAGTTTGCTGAAATCCTTCAGACTTACCCTTAACAGCAAGCGTTTTTATATAGTCTGCAGTGTATTGACATCATATCCCTTTCCAAATTATATCTATGGATTATCTCATGTGATCCAATTAGAATTTTCTTGGGTTTTGAAACAATTTTTAGGAGGTTCTCTCAGCCAAATCCATGAATGTCGATCCTGTATGATTTTTCTTCTGTTTTACACAGTCAAGCAGGTTTCTATAGCAAGGGGGCAAATTAATAAATTCTTACCATTGTCATTACCCTGTTTGATCTCCTCTGCTGTTCGGTCTATCAGGACATACAAAGACCATACAACACATGTGATCGCAACAATGTGGAAGGTGACAGAGCATACAATCTTCCTCCTCTCACTTGTTGACATCTGCAGCTTTTCCCACTGAAAGAAGCACAAGAGAGAATTATTTTTGTGGTTATGGGTAACTTTTCAACCATGTAATGTTGTGTCAAAAGTGATTGACAGGTGGGGGTAAGCGTACTGGAGCAACTTGAAGTAAACAGTTTCATTGAGGAAAGAGCAGAGAAGAAGCCATTAAATGACAGGAGATCATCCCAGCTCTTTGGGAGCAATGATCAGTTACTTAACAAATCTAAAGCTTCTATTTTAATACAGTCAGTCAGTCACTAGTTTATTTGAAATAGGCTAATGTATCTGCTCAAACAGTGGACAAAGGATGAATGTGTTAAGCATTTGACTAATATTGCCAATAGTAATTTCTACTCTTGTTTCTGGGCTGGAAAGGGAAAACAAAATTGGACATGATTACCACTCCTAATCAACACCCGGCAACCTCTGTTGTAAAGTGTGCAACTGTGAACATCAGGCAGTTAACTTTCCTTTGTATTATTTTATTACACTGGCCTGATGGGCCAAATGGCCTCCTTCTGTTGCGTAATTTTCTATGATTCTATGAACACAATGGGCCATAATTTGTTGTAGCAGGGCATCTAACGATGTCTGCACATGGAATCATAGAAAGGTTACAGCACGGAAGGAGGCCATTTGGCCCATCAAATCCGTGCCAGCTCTATGCAAGAGCAATCCAGTTAGTCCCACTCCCCTGCCCTATCCCCGTAGCCTTGCAAATTTTTTCCTTTCAAATACTTATCCAGTTCCCTTTTGAAAGCCACAATTGAATCTGCCTCCACCCTCCCCCTGACAGTGCATTCCAGATCATAACCATTCGCTGTGTAAAAAAGTTTTTCCTCATGTCACCTTTGGTTCTTTTGGCAATCACCTTAAATCTATGTCCTCTGGTTCTTGACCCTTCCACCACTGGGAACAGTTTCTCTCAACCCTTCTGTTTAAACCCTTCATGATTTTGAATACCTCTATCAAATATCCTCTCAATCTTCTCTGTTCGAAGAAGAACAACCCCAGCTTCTACAGTCTATCCATGTAACTGAAATCCCTCATCCCTGGAATCATTCTAGTAAATATTTTCTGCACCCTATCTAAGGCCTTCACATCTTTCCTAAAGTGCAGAGCCCAGAACTGGACATAATATTCCAGTTGTGGTTGAACCAGTGTTTTATCAAGGATCATCATGACTTCCTTGCTTTTGTACTCTATGCCTCTATTTATAAAGCCCAGGATCCTGTATGCTTTTTTAACTGCCTTCTCAACCTGCCCTGCCACCTTCAACGATTTGTGCACATATACCCCAAATCTCTCTGTTCCTGTACCCCTTTTAGAATTGTGCTCTTTAGTTTATATTGCCTCTCCTCATTCTTCCGACTGAAATGTATCACTTTTCATTTTTCTGCGTTGAATTTCATCTGCCACGTGTCCGCCCATGCCACTAGCCTGTCTATATCCTCTTGAAGTCTATCACTATCCTCCTCACTGTTTACTAAACTTCGAAATTTTGAAATTGTGCCCCATACAGCCAAGTCCAAGTCATTAATATATATCAAGAAAAGCAGTAGTCCTGGTACTGATCCCTGGGGAACACCACTGCACACCTTCCTCCAGTCTGAAAAACAACCGTTCACCACTGTTCTCTGCTTCCTGTTACTTAGCCAATTTTGTATCCATGCTGCTACTGCCCCCTTTATTCCACGGGCTTCAATTTGATGACAAGCCCATTATGTGGCACTTTATCAAATGCCTTTTGAAAGTCCATATACACCACATCAACCGCATTGCCCTCATCAACCCTCTCTGTTACCTCATCAAAAAATTCTATCAAGTTAGTTAAACACGATTTGCCTTTAACAAATCCGTGCTGGTTTCTCCTAATCAACCCACACTTGTCCAAGACCAATTTAGGATTTAAAATTTTTTGCGTGGCAAGTTGCTGAAAGTGTGAGCTGATAACGTCGCAGTGAGGGAAACAGGGCATCTGGGAACTGAGTGAACAGGGCAAGCAACCGGGTATCTCTTTAACCAATCAGATTGAAGGACTGTGAAATTAACAGCACGAGGACTGAGCAGGAAGTGTAAATTAGAGAGGGTGAATTCAAAGTAAAATCAGGTACAGAAAGAGAAAATAAAGAGAGGAAGAAAGATTGGATTAAGAGAGAGAGAAAAAAGGGACAGAAAGGAAAAATGAAAAAAAATTAAAACATTTAAAATGTTACATTTTTAAAATCTCCAACAACAATTAAAATCTGAAGGAATGAGACTTCAAACTTGTAATAATTAATTTTCAGTGCCAGAGAAGTTGATTGGCAGTAATTAACACCTATCACGTCATTGAAAGGGTACTTAGACTTGAAATGACAAGACTAAACTTTCTGTGGCGAGTTTAGTTCATATCTACTGTGCAAATATAGCAACTTCACGCCATTCAATGCATTTCAATGGTGAGGCAGACAGCGAGATGCCTTTTTAGCACAGCTGACAGCGAGTAGGGCAACTCGGACAGCAACATTTGGATTTCCATGTTTAATCGCGCATCTGCCCCTCTCCTGACGTTGCTGTTCCATTTGCGCATAAATAACAGCGAGTGCCATTAGCCTCAACGTTATTTTGACAGCAAATTCTGGCCCATTAATATTAAATTCCTGTCTGTGCTACTTTAAAACTAGCTCATTGCACCAGCCGGTCCCCTAATCTATTGCTTTTAAATCATTCTCTAAATTTAAAAGGCAACACTGATACCATGTGTTAGCACAGTTGTCACAAGACTCATGAAGCATGCAGAATCTAACATGGTATGGCCCTGAAATTACTCTGTGGGATACTGGCGTATAAATGCTTAATGTACTTATCTCAAATTTCTCTCTGCTATTTTAGCAGAGACGCTAGCCATTTATTTTAAGCAAGTTAACGCCTCTACTAAAACAGCGGAGTGAAGAATTTCAGATCAGGGTCAATTAGACAACATTGCCGATAAACTCTATTCTATTATCTCTCGGTTTCTTATTACTGCTACAGGTCAAAAGACAGTCTGTTTAATACTAATGGAAGCAGAACTTTCCATACTTCTCACCGAGAATGAAACCAATCTATAACATGGTGATTATAAAATGGTTTCACTCTTGCTAAGAGGTACAGGTAAACGCCATCTCCATCAGCATGAAATGGACCTCTCACCTTGGACAGGTTGTTGGGGAACGAGGTAAGGGATTCAAACCAAAGAAGAAAATAGTGAAAGGAAAACTAATAAAAAGAAACAAATCTAAATTAAAAACACAAAGCAAGTACTTCACACATTAGGCAGCAATATCCACCATTACACTTTTATTGAAATCCTAGCAATAACTTCTGACAAACATTAGTTCCAATCTTTCCATTGTCCATTCTATTCTGAGCAACATTTTAAAGTTATTCCCTTCTGTTTTTAAGTCTGCTCACAGGATGGACATGTAACCTGCTCCCAGACCTCTTAACACCATGTGCAGTTATATAATATTTGATTGGTTCTGGCAGGTTTGAAGTTTCCCCTTCTTTCCTATAGGGCAGTTTCCTGTGTGCGTCTGCACATATCGCCAGTGTCTTGGTCAGGATTGGGACCTCACTGTCTATGGAATTGGTGGCTCAAACCTAGTACTCAGCGACCATCACCCTGTTTTAAACATTTATTTTTGACTTAGTGTAGCAAGGTGAAAATGTCAGATCAAAAATTATTTTTTTTACTTAATACTCGGTGGCATCAGACATTTCCCCCAATGTTACTGACGTAATGAAGAGTGTGCCGACATTTGTATGACAGTGCGCCCAAGCCTAAAACAGCTTTGCTGCAACAGTGCAATTCCCTTGTTCCTTACCCCTTCCAGTGCACTTACACTTCCTGAAATATCTATTCTTTTACAGCCTGTGCATCAGTGCTGTATTAGTGTCAATCATGCTGAATTGAGTAGAAATTTTATGCCGTTAGCTTGTATCTTCTGGGAGTTTGGTTGACAGTTCCCAACACACTCCACTTTAGAACTATTATCAGACACCACAGAAAAGATACGATTATCCTTCCTGTTGGGGTTGAGTTGCTCTGCTCTCCCAGCTGTCAAAGAAAACTACAGGGGAAAAGGAGACAAAAATAGGGAAATAGTCTCAAAAATAAAGTAAAAATAAAGATATGAACATTCTGGAATAAATCATACCCAGATACAGAAAATCTTATTCAGTCCCTGTAAAGTAATCTTTTAATACTAACAGATTTCTCATGGCATTACTCACCACCTAAGCTAAAAATAAAAACTGTACCTCTCTCTTTCTGTAACTGTTTCTCTGCATGTCTCTTAATCGCTCCCACTCTGTCTTCCTTCCGTTTTCTCTCTCTCTCTGAGTTTCACACACTTTTTCTCATAAATCGCTGTGTCCCTTTGTTTATCTTCAGCTTTGTTTCTCACTCTTTCTGTGATTCTACCTTTCCCTCTGTCTCGTCTTTCTTTTGGTAGGTTTTCACTCTCTCTATACGCCTTTCACATCCATTCCTTCACAGATTTACTAAATCTGTACCTTTTACATTTTTAAAGCCATTGTCACACAGCAAGATAAAAGCCAAAATGTGTAAGGGCAGAAGTGGGTGATCTGGGCCAGAAAAACAGGGAGGGATTCTGGGGGATTTGGGTCCGGCCTGGGAGTGAACAAAGGGAGAGTGGGGTCCGGCCTGGGAGTGAACAAAGGGAGAGTGGGGTCTGGCCTGGGAGTGAACAAAGGGAGAGTGGGGTCCGGCCTGGGAGTGAACGAAGGGAGAGTGGGGTCTGGCCTGGGAGTGAACGAAGGGAGAGTGGGGTCCGGCCTGGGAGTGAACAAAGGGAGAGTGGGGTCTGGCCTGGGAGTGAACGAAGGGAGAGTGGGGTCCGGCCTGGGAGTGAACGAAGGGAGAGTGGGGTCTGGCCTGGGAGTGGGTGATGCATTCAGTGCTTTTGTTCTGTACCCTGAGCTGGTCTTTCTTTGGGGAGCTGTATCCTAACACATCCAGACACCGTTGCAACCACGAGGTTGGAAAAGTATCTGGACGGCACATGCTCAGTGATAGCAGGGAAGGCTGCAGTATCCAAGATCCGACATTTCAAGGGATGGAGATGGAGCTACATCGAGTTACATCTAAACTACAGCACAGAAACAGGCCATTCGGCCCAACTGGTCTGTGCCGGCATTTATGCTCCACAAGAGCCTCTTCCCTCCCTACTTCATCTATCCCTATCAGGATACCCTTTTGTTCATTTCTCCCTCGTGCTTATCTAGCTTCCCATTAAATGCATCTATGCTATTTGCCTCAACTACTGCCTATGGTAGCTCGTTCCACATTCTTACCACTCTTTGGGTGAAGAAGTTTCTCCTGAATTCCCTATTGGATTTATTAGTGACTATCTTATATTTATGACCTCTAGTTTTGGACTCCCCCACAAGTGGAAACATTTTCTCTACACCTACCTTTTCAAACCCTATCATTATCTTAAAGACATCAATCAGGCCACCCCTCAGCACTCTCTTTTCTAGAGAAAAGAGCCCCAACCTGTTAAGCCTTTCCTGATAAGTATATCCTCTCAGTTCTGGTATCACCCTTGTGAATCTTTTTTGCACCCTCTCCAATGCCTCTTTTCCTTTTTATAATATGGAGACCAGAACTGTGCACAATACTCCAAGTGTGTTCTAACCAAGGTTCTATACAAGTTTAACACAACTTCTCTGTTTTTCAATTCTACCCCTCTAGAAATGAAACCCAGTGCTTGGTTTGCTTTTTTTATGGCCTTATTAACCTGCGTCACTACTTTTAGTGCTTTGTGTATCTGTACCCCCAGATCCCTCTGCTCCTCAATCCCGTTTAGACTTATTATCCAAGCAGTATGTGGCCTCCTTATTCTTCCCACCAAAATGCACCACCTCACACTTATCTATATTGAAATTCATTTGCTAATTAGAAGCCCATTCTGCAAGTTTATTAAAGTCCTCTTGCATTTTGTTGCATTCTTCCTTTGCATTAATTACACCCCCCAATTTTTTGTCGTCCGCAAATTTTGAAATTGTACTTCCGATTCCCGAGTCCAAATCATTAATATAAATTGTGAACAACAGTGGGCCCAGCACCGATTCCTGTGGAACACCACTTCCCTCCTTTTGCCAGTCTGAGTAGCTACCCTTAACCCCTACACTCTGTTTTCTGTTTTGTAGCCAGCTTGCTATCCATTCTGCTACTTGTCCCCTGACTCCACGTGCTCTGACCTTAGTCATGAGTCTACAATGCGGTACCTTATCAAAGGCCTTTTCAAAATCCAAATATATCACATCTACCGCGTTACTCTCGTCTACTCTTTCTGTTATTTCTTCAAAGAATTCACTAAGGTTGGTCAAGCATAACTTTCCCTTTTGAAATCTGTGCTGACTATTCTTTATTATATTTTTATTTTCTAGATGTTTTTCTATTACATCTTTGAGTAAGAATTCCATTATCTTTCTTACCACTGACATTAAGCTAGCTGGTCTATAGTTCCCTGGACTTGTTCTATCTCCCTTTTTAAATATAGGAATAACATCAGCTGTCCACCAGTCCTCTGGCACTATTCCCTTTTCTAGTGAATTTTTATATATTTGTCATAATGCCTCTGCTATCTCCTCTCTAACTTCTTTTAATATTCACGGATGCAATCCATCCGGACCAGGGGTTTTATCCTCCCTAAGTTTAATTAGTTTATCAATTATCTCTCCCCTTTCTATCTTAAATGTTTTAATATCTTTTTCGATCACTTCTTCTAATGTCCTGCCCACCTTGTTAGTCTCCCTGGTAAATACCGAGGCAAAATAACTATTCAATATTTCTGCCATTTCGCTGTCATTACCTGTGAGTTTATCGTGTGCATCCCTTAGTGGCCCTATCCCTATCCTGATTTTTCTTTTGTCCCAGCACAGACAGGAAGGGTCGAGTGGCCTCCTTTTTTGCCGTAAATTTCTATGATTCTATGATTCATGTGTCTGTAGAATACTTTACTATTTCTTTTTATATTCCTTGATAATTTAATCTCGAAGTTCCTCTTTGCTTTCCTAATTGTTTTTTCTTACTTCTTTCCTAACCTCTTAGTATTCCCCTTTGTCATCCTCTCCTTTATTGTCTATGTACTTAGAGTATGCCTATTTTCTTAGTTTTAATTTTATCCTTATCTCTTTAATCATCCATGGCGTTTCATTATTGGCTTCTTTGTTCTTGCTTTTTAGAGGAATATATTTCTCCTGAACTCTATTGATCACTGTTTTAAATATTACCCACTGCTGTTCTATTTCTTTGTCTGTCAATTCCCCCCCACCCCCCCGAGTTTACCTTCCCTAGTTCCTTTCTCATCCCTCAAAATTAACTTTTTTCCGAACTGTTACTTTGGTCTTTATCTTACTTATGTCTTTCTCAATCATTATTTTAAACCTTATTAATGTTATGATCGCTATTGCCGAGATATTCCCCTACGCTTACGTCTCTTATCTGTTTTGGTTCATTTCCCATTACTAGATCCAGCAGTGTTTCCTCCCTTGTTGGGCTTCTCACATACAGGGTAAGAAAGAAGTCCTGTATACACTGTAAAAACTCCATTCCCTTGTCTACTTTCCCTACCTCTTGCCAGTTTATTTGTGGGTAGTTGAAATTTCCCATGATTATTATTTGATTTTTTTTAACTCATTTCATAGATTTGTCTTCATATTTCATCCTCCACTTCCCTTCCACTATTAGTTGGTCTGTAGAATATACCTGTTAATGTGATCGATCCCTTCTTATCCTTTGTCTCAATTCATATGGATTCTATTTCTATCTTAATATTACTTATGTCCCCTTTCTTCTATTGCCATTATGTTGTCTCTAATTAGTACAGCTACTCCACCCCTCTTCTTCCTTCCCTATCCTTTCTAAATACATTATATCCTGCAATATTTAATGGCCAGTCCTGCTCCTTATGAAACCATATTTCAGTTATCCCTACCACAACTGGCTCCTCAATATGAATTACTGCCCCCCGTTCCCCCGTTTTTTCCGGATGCTGTGCACATTGCTATTCAGGCAATTTAATTTGTTTTTAGTAATTAATCCCCTTACTTTATTTTTAAGTCATTTTGTACTGACCTTCTATAACTGTATTTGTTTCCTGACTTTTTATGTTACCCTAATTCCTTAACTTGGTCTGACATTTACTCTCATCTCCTATTTCTTTTTCCTTCACTTATGTTATCTTTCCTAGATCCCTCTCCCCCCCCCCTCCCATCTTACTAGATTAAAGTCCTATTAACAACTCTATTTAGCTGGGACACTGGTCCCATTCCAGTTCAGGTGGAGCTAGTCTCAGTGGTACAGCTCCTTCCTGTCCCATAATGTAGTAATCCTGTCGTAATCTCGAGATTACCACCCATGAGTACTTTTTTAAAATTTAGTTCCTAACTTCTGATATTCGCTTAGCAGGACCTCCTCCCTTTTCTTCCCTATGTCATTGGTCCCAACATGGTCCATGACAACTGGATCTTCCACCTCCCTTTCCAAGTTGCTCTGAGATGTCCTTTACCCTTGCACCAGGTAGGCAACACACCCTCCTGGACTCGTAGTCGTGACTGCAGAGGATGCTTTCTATCCCCCTAATTATAGAATCCCCTATGACTGTGAGCTTTCTGTTCTGCTCCTTCCCCCCACCCTGGACTGCCTCCTGCTCCATGGTGCCATTGTTAGCATTCTGGCTGTCCTCTCCACAGCCTACATCCTTATCCTCAGAGGTAGAAAGCACATTGGACCTGTTCAATAGGACCAATGTCTGTGGGACCTCCTTCTCTACCTCCCCTTGGTTCCCTTTACCCTGCTGATCTGTGTGTTGGAGTGTCTCTAACTCGCACTCAAGCTCAAGGACTCTAGAGTGACTCAAGGCAGAGACATTTCCTGCAGATGTGGCAATTTGGGACAGTCTGACTGTCCACAAACTCCCACATATCACAGTCCCAGCACACAACCTGCACGGCCATTTCTAGTTTTTATTTATTTATTTGTTAGTATTAATTTAATTCTAGAACTAATAGAAACACTTAAAGTCTAGATTATATTTAGTAGATGGATTTTAGCTTGATTTTAAATGAATTAGTAATTAATCATTCTGAATAGTTATTTATTTATAGTTTATAGAGCTTGAGGGTCTGGAGCTGGAATGGGAAAGCCAAGTGGGCCTGACTGCAAAAGCTTGAAAGGAAGAGTATCTTTTGTAATCTCTTGGTATTTGGTAACCAAAGTCTCCAAACACCCACCATTGCTGTGTTGGGAGCACAACAGGCTTTCGCTGTAGATCAGCAGAGTGAGTTTTAAGATGATACAATGGCTCTGTCAGCACTTGGATCAAGAGGTCAGCCAATTTCCCAGGTACTGATTCCTCTGACCCTCCACTTTAGTTTTTAGAACCAGCAGGAGCAGCGCTTAAGGAATCAGCGGAAAGTGCCAATCCTGAAGTTCAGCGAGACTGCCTCCCCTCATGCATCTGGTCTGCAGCAACAAATCGCTGTGCTTTCATCTTAAGGAGCCGGCCTTAAAGGTGGGACGACAAGAAGGAGGGGAGAACAAAGTCACAGAGAATGGCTGAGACTGGGGTTGGTCTCGTCCATAGCAGTGGAGAGTTTGGGCCACTCTTAAAACTACAGAGAGGGAGCAGAGCTGAAGCATTCAGAGCAGGAATAAGTGGAGTTGGGCCTGGACCTGGAGCACTTACTGTGGTCCTAGAAGGGAGCAGAGGCCAGGGAGAATGCATAAAATGGAGCATGGAGGTTTAACAGAGGAGGTCGAAAACGGGTTGAAAATGTTTTCCCAACAATCTTTTTGCTTTATGGTACCACATGGTTAGCATGGACCAATCAGTGAAGGCTGCAGGCTCTCTACAATATTACAATCATAAAATATTATAAACACAAGATTTTAGTGTAGAATTGGAGGGAAACTATCACACACTAAAAGACAAGGGTTTTCTGAAATAACAGCTGAAAGGGCAACATTGCCATCTAGTGGGCATATGCTTTACTGCACTAAAAACACCCTAATCTTCTTTTCAGCTTCACTGTATAAGGATTTCTTGTTAAATTATGGGTAGGAGCAGGGTTTTTTTTGCACTGATACATAACCAAATTTGTGGTACAATATGCATTCTGTATCACTTTTGATGATGCAGTTGGGTTTAAACAATCTGCTACTGGGAGCAGCACAAACAGCCCCATAATGATACGTGCAGCATGTTGAGCACTGTCATTATTATTTCATTCAAGCACTAGCATTACATAGAGCTGGGCTTTGAGACAAGAGCCCCAAACATACAGAACTTAACCATTTAGCGTTAGGATAGGTTGAAATTCAGCTCCAGTGGTATGATGTCTTTTCAAAGTCACTGATATAAGAGGGGTCAGGCTTGAGAGTGGAGATTCCGAATGCCAGAGTTCCCATAGGAACAGGAGTAGGCCATTTATCCCCTCGAGCGTGTTTCACCATTCAATTAGATCCCTTGATATCCTTAGCTAACAAAAAACTATCAATCTCAATTTTTAAAATTTAAATTGACCCAGCTCCCCTTTTATGTGAGCTTCTGGACTCCCCCACTTGAGGAAATAGTTTCTCTGTATCGCCCCATTAAATCCTTTTATCATTTTAAACATCTCAATTAGATTGCCCCTCAATTTTCTAAACTCAAGGAAATACAAGCTTAATTTATGCAACTTGCCCTCATAATTTAAGGCCTGGTATAATTCTGGTGAATCTGCGCTGTGCCCCCTCCAAGGCCAATATATCTTTCCTGAAGTGCGGTGCCCAAAACTGAACGCAATACTCCAGATGGGGTCTGACCAAGGCTCTGTACAACTCTAGCATCACTTCCTCAATATGAATTCCAACCCCCTTGATATGAAGGCCAACATTCCATTAGCCTTTTTAATTACTTTTTTAAAACCTGTACACTAGCTTTTCGTGATTTTGAACATAGACACCTAAATCCCTTTGCTCCTCCACAGCTCCCAGTCTCTCACCATTAAGGAAGTATTCCTATTTGTCTTTCTCAGATCGAAGTGGATGACCTCACACTTCCCTGCAATGAACTCCATCTGCCATAGTTTTTGGCCACTCACTTAGTTTGCCTCTGTCTCTTTGTAACTTCCTCCTCCCATCCACAACTTACTGCGCCTCCTAACTTAGTGTATTCTGCAAACTTGGATACGCAACTCTCTATTCCTTCATCCAAGTCATTAATATATGTGGTGAAAAGCTGAGGCCTCTGTACAGAGCGCTGGGGAACACCACTTGTCATATTCTGCATATCAGAGAACCAACCCTTTATCTGTATTCTCTCTCTCCTACCTCCCAACCAATTATCAATCTATGTCACGAGGTTACCTCTAGTTCCATGTGGTCTCATTTTTTCTAATAATCTCTTGTGCAGAAACTTATCAAATGTCTTCTGGAAGTCCATATAGACAACATCCATAGACACTTCTCTATCCATCATGTTAGTGACTTCCTCAAAAAATCAACTAGATTAGTCATACTGCATCACAAATCCATGCTGACTCTCTTCGATCAGCTGATACTTGTCCAAGTGTTCAGTCACTTTGTCTCGGATGATAGATTCCTGTAACTTCCCCACAATTGATGTAAAACTAACATGTCTGTAGTTACTTGGTTCCTCTCTCCCGTCTTAAATAATGGAGCGACATTTGCAATTTTCCAATCCAAAGGTACAACTCGTTAATCTAGAGAGCGTTTGGAAAATTATGACTAACGCATCTGCAATTTCATCACCCTGGGGTGGAAACCATCAGGTCCTGGAGATTTGTCAATCTTAAGTCCTATTATTTTCTACATTACCATGTCTTAAACTTATTTTGAATCCACTAAGTTCCTCCTCTTGACCTATTTTTAAGTTCCCAGTATTTTGTCCCCTTCGTCCACTGTGAAAATGGATATAAAGTACTCATTTAACAAGTCTGTCATTTCCTTATAGAATCATATACCACAAGAGGCCATTCAGCCCATCGTGCCTGTGCCGGCTCTTTGATAGAGCTATCCAATTACTCTCGCTCCCCTGCTTTTTCTCCAAAGCCCTGCAATTGTTTCCCCTTCAAGTATTTATCCAATTATTATCCATTATAGTCTTTCCTGCATCAGTCTTTAACCGGTCCACAATCCCCTTTACTATTCTCTTTCTCTTAATATATTTATAAAAACATTTGCTGTTAACTTTGATATCCCTTGCAAGTTTTTATTACATATTCTCTTTTTGAATCTTTTATTACTTTCTTTGTATCCCTTTGTTGCTTTTTATACTCTCCCAGTTTGCTACATTTCCACTTTTCCTTGGATTTGTGTAAGCCTTTTCTTTTATCGTGATACTGTCTTTTCATTTGTTAACCATGGTTGCTTAACTACACAAGTGGAGCCTTTGTCTTTTAGGGGTATGTTCTGGTTTTGTACTCGTGGGAGTGTTAAAATCACCCCCCCCCCCACATGTCAAGTGCCATTAGCAGTGATGCCAGATGAAGAACAGACAGCTTTAGGACTGAGCGCTTCTGAAAAGCTTGCCCATGCACAAAGGGCCCCACATAGAATTCTTAGGCCTTCCCTGCCCCGGCCTTGCCTCTCCCTCCCAATGCTGGTATTGGCCGCCAAACCCCCCTTCCCAGCACTAACTTTACTCCCATCCCGATTTTCACTTCCGCTATTTCACCTTGATGCTGCTCCCACAGGCTTCGGGCGGAGGGGTTTCCCCGCTTTGTTTAAATGAGGCCCAGGAGGTCATGCTGAGCTCCCTGCGGGGGTTTCCCTCCTGTCCCACACCCTCACTCACCCCAGTTGAAATCGACCCCATTGAGCTGACGTTTGTTGGTGACATAATCACGAGTGAAGTCACTGAACCTGATAGTATGAAAGTGGCAGCTGTTGAGCACATGTCACATCCACAGTGCAAGAAAGAAGTGCAGAGACTTAATTACTTGGGTAAATTCAAATCAGAAAAAGAATCACCTCTTAGAAAACGGTTAGAAAAGACTATTGAATAGAGCTGGAATCACAAACAGGAAGAAATATTGGGAAACAGACTGCTTATGCTGGAGCCAGGTCTGAAACTCTAAAAACCTTTAAGACTGATAAAGATTTCAACTGATGGCTCGCAGACAGAATCAGGGGCTGTGCTGCCTCAAAGCTGTGATCACCAGTGGCAACTCATTACATATTGACCATGTTGACTAATGCGGTGACAAGATAGGCACAGATCAAGAAGGAACAGTTAAGCAATATGTCTGCTTGTAAGGTTCAATTAAATTGTATATGCCCATACCAGGAGTGTTGAAATGGACCATTGGAACTGCTCTGTTGTGAAATCTTTGAATGTTTGCTCTTTGTAGATATGAAGAAGGATGATGAGAGCTACAGAAATAGGACCTGAGAGTTTCACATGTACCAGGCAAACTTCTGCATGCTGCGTGTGAGTTACAAAAATCGGACGTTGACGTGGCTATTCCCGCTCTGCCAGTATCTGACCCGAAGGTGATATTAAATGTCCGGAATCTCGGCAGGAGTTCCCCCAATCACCTGCTGTAATTTGGGTGGAAGATCAGCAGCGACCCCGAAGAAATGGCGGACACGGCCGTGTGTGCCATTTCTCCACGGTTTCCGATGAAGTTACGGCAGACGATCGGGAGGAACCCCTGCAGAAATTATACCCCAATCAGAACTGAGAGACAAAAGTATCATTGAAATCCTCAGAGAAGCAGCAATGGAAAGAAAAACAGAGATTGTTGCCCTGAAATGTGAATACTGAAAGAATACTGAAAGCACAATTAGATGTACAAAGGGACTAGGAATTCCAAAAAGCTGAAGTGAAAGGTTCATGAGAATCATCTGGGCACAGAGAGTTATAATAAAATTGAGCACAAGATCATGCATTTGATTTTACTGGCATTTCTAGGGTGCCATTTGATTGCAACACCATTTTCTGCCGGGGAGGCTAGTGGCCCGACATTGATCTTTCTAAAACGAGCATGACAGGCACCGGCCACGCACCCAATTAATATTAATGAAGCCCAAGGCCTGATCTTGGGCCAGACTCAGGCCTCCCACTTAGGGCAGCGGTGCCCATTTCAGGCGCAAAGGGAATTTCCACCCCATAGATTGCAAATTCATTCCCTTCACATAGATTTGTTGCCATACACATATATACCACAAGAGGACAGTGTTACACACACTTTTATCAACAGAAGCATGTCAAAGGAACTCTATTTTTCGATTCAAAGATCACAGACAAGCTGCTGTGCCCTGTACTGGTAACAGAGTACAGAACGACAAAGTGGTATTTTAGATAATCAAAATGTCTTGCCTCGGACATCAGAAGTTAATGCCTGATCTGCAAAACAAAATGAAACAGCCTGCGTCAAAACTGTATGAGAGTTTTGAACCAAAGGAAGCACAGACTGAATTTTTTTTATGCAGTAATTCTTAACACTGAAGCTGTTGATAACAGCTGTGAGAAATTGTTTTTCACAGAGCTGCTTTTAAACTGAAGCTGCAACATGAGATCACAGATCCCCACAGTGTCCCATAAACTATTAACAGAACCAAGGACATCAAACCTACAAAACAAACACCCCAAACAGACGGCAACATTCAGTTAAAATCCTTCCAAGCTTAACATTTTTAAAATTTCTGTTCATTCTCAACAGGCACTGACCGGCATCTTGACGATCCGGGGTGGGGGCGGGGGTGGGAGGATCCAGCGATTCCTCCGTGGAGCTGAGCTGGAAGTCCGTGCGTAAAAGGGAGGGGGGCGTGAAATCCTGGGGAGGGGTGGCACGGAAGCTCCTCTTGGCCCCATTAAAATAATTTGGAAAACTTACCGGAGCTGTTTCTGGAGCAGCCTCCAGTGGCCCTTTAAGGACCGTTGGTTAGGCCCCTCCGTGTCCAGTACCAATGGACGGAGCGAACCAGCATAGGACCCCGATTTAAATATTAAAATGAGGCTCCTGCCTGTTTTGGCGGGAACTCTGGCCGTCCATTTTGAGGCCTGCTCAAAAATTTGAGTCGGACGGGCCTCGAGATTGTTTTATTTTACAATTTTTGTCTGTCTACTGCCATGTTTTTCAGCATGAACCAGGCCACTGGCAGATGAAATTCAACCCCCCCACCCTATAAAAAGAAACCATAAATAAGGGAAAAAAGGTAAAAATAGGCATGTTAGGTCAGATTAAATACAAAAGATGAAAGTTCAAATAAAATAATGGAGAGAGCATAGGGAAGAGGGAATGAGAGTAAAAAAACTGAAGCAGAGGTCCAATATTTAAAATGTTTTAATTTTGTAGCTTACATTCAATATTACCGTAATAATTCTGAGTAGTTTTTTAACTGTAATGTATTCGGGGTTGTTTAAGTGTCCCAATGTGTAAATTTTAAAAAGTCCGGGGTGTCTGGAATTCCCTGGAACTGCCAATGGCCTAAGAGTTAAAAATAAAGGGGTAGAATTTGCACAGGAGATCCTGGTACCATGCCATATCTTTGGGAGGAGATCAGCGTTAACCCCTGAAGAAATGGTGTAAACGGTTGTTTGTGCCATTTCTTTGGGATTTCCGCTGATCTTTTGCCGAAGTTGCAGCAGGAGGCCGGAGATTCCCTGGGGTAATTGCTGGCAAAAACTGCTATAATGGTGCCATCAAGGAATTACGGACTACGGATGTAGCTGAGAACGCTTCCAAATCTCAACAGAGTCAAGCCACACGGTGTCTTTACCCACCATCCTGGGTGAAGCTATTCTAAAGTGGGAAGAGGTTCATGTCTTGTTAAGAGGAACTCTGGATCAGAAGAAATAAAAATTAAAATGGTCACTGTTGGAAACCTGAAATAAAACAGAAAATGCTAGAAATGTACAGCAGATTGATCAGCACTTGAAAGAGAAAGAAAGGTTAGAATTCCGGGTGAGAGCTTTATCAGAACTGAGCTCTGATGAATGTCACAATTTGATAAGAAAAATTTGTTTGTCAATCGCCATTGCATTGCAATAACGAGCTTGGAATGTGTTTGCATATTTTTAAAGGCAATACCGTGGTCCGTCTGCCTGGACGTTTTACAGAATTGGAAAAGATGATTTTTGTTTAAAACTGCACAAAAATGCGGGAGCCTTGGGGATGGAATTTTTGCGGGTATTTCCCAATTTCCCACCATAACTTCTGATGTCTATTTCATTCCAAAAATGGCATGGATAGAGGGATAGATAAATGATGCTGAATTCAGATTTGTTGCACCCACAATCTAAGTCTACAGTTGTTTTAACGAGTTGGAACAAAACATTTCAGTCGAAAGTCTGTAACTTTGGCAGGAGATCGGGGGAAATCCCGGAGAAACAGCGTGAATGACCAATTAAGGCCTATCTCCGGGGTTTTCACTTAAGTTAGGGCAAACAATCGGAGAAACCCACGGGGAAATTCTACCCCATAATATCATATTTTAGTAGCTGCAAACCATTCGGATCAAAGGTACTTCCAGCGGGCCAAACCTTAACAGTAAATTGAATCATTTTGTTTAAAGAGACAACTGAATGCTGGGATTAGGGGACATTGCCTAAAAATTAGAGCCAGGATTTGCAGGAGTGAAGTTAAGAAACACTTCTACTCGCAAAGGGTGGTGGAAGTTTGGAACGGTCTTCTGCAAATGGCGGTTGATGTTAGCTCAATTGTTAATTTTAAATCTGAGATTGATAGATATTTGTTAACCAAAGGTATTAAGGGATATGGGGCTAAGGCGGGTATATGGAGTTAGGTCACAAATCAGCCATAATCCCATTGAATGGCAGAACAGGCTCGAGGGGCTAAATGGCCTACTTCTGTTCCTATGTCCCTATAATAAAATTTCAATACTCTACAGGGAGTGAGCTGGCCAGCTGACAGGCAACAGCAAGGGCACTGGTGGAATGGCAGGGGTGGGACAGGAATGCTGTCATCCTGAGAGAGGACAGCAGGTTCATGTTCCATGGAGCCACTGCCACTTGCTGCCTCCTGTTATGCGCCACCTTCTCCTGCAAGAAAACGGGACGTGTGTCGGTGAGTGTCCTGCAAGATGTTTGGGTGATGTGCCTGTCATGGTTGAATAGCTGCCAGTGTGTGTGACCTGTGAGTTGTGGGTGTGCGGTTTGCAACAGTGGTAATGTGTGAGGGTGAGAGGAAGTATCTGATTGGAAGAGTTGAGTACTGATGGAAAGAGTTTGTTGGTATGTGGGTGATGGGGGGTGTAGTGTGTGGAGCAGTGGATGCGGCTACTGGTGCAGTTGGGAGGAGATGCCTCTTGACAGTTGACCTCATTCAGCTTGACCACTTGTGTTAAAGAATTGAATTTCTTCCTGCACTGCATCCATGTTCGTGGTGCTATGCTCCTGACTTCATTCTCTACTGCCTCTTGAGCATATGTCTGGAAGTCCCCCCCCACCCCCTGTGGATATAGGATGTCTCTCCTTCTGTCCACCTCTTGCACCAAGGCCTCGAGTGCATCAGCAGAGAACATTGATGCACGCTCTCTCGTAGGCCTGGTACAAACTCAGATCGGCAGATTGGTGCAGTCTGGCATGCAGATTGGAGGATGTGGGATTTAGTACTGCACAAACTTTATTCAATATTTTAACATAACTCAACAATTTATAAACACAGGGACGGGACCTGCATCTGTGTTTTACATATGTGATGTCTGATCTTCATTCAGACTCCGTGCAGACCCGTATCTTACATTTTGCAAATAAAAGGTGCAGGCTGCCTTTACATGATGCTAGCCACTCACGCGATATCGGTCCCCCTGCTGGTGAGCAGCCACTCAACTGCGCAGCTGGGCCTGGCTGCTCGCAGATATCAGGTAAATGATCAGGCAGCACGAATCTCACGTGCTGCCTGCATCGGAATGACCGGGCACAGGTTAATCGCGCACCAAGATTGGCTCGGTAGCACCACCACTAACCGAGCTGGCCAAGTCCTGAAGGACATAGCTGCCAGACTGGGCCTGCGGCAGGTGGTGAACGAACCAACACGAAAGAAAAACCTACTTGACCTCGTCCTCACCAAACTATCTATCGCAGATGCATCTGTCCATGACAGTATTAGTAAGAGTGACCACTGCACAGTCCTTGTGGAGACAAAGATCCGTCTTCACACTGAGGACACCATCCAACGTATTGTGTGGCACTACCACCGTGCTAAATGGGATAGATTCACAACAGATCTAGCAGCTCAAAACTGGGCATCCATGAGGCGCTGTGGGCCATCAGCAGCAGAAGAATTGTATTCCAGCACAATCTGTAACCTCATGGCCCGGCATATTCTTCACTCTACCATTACTAACAAGCCAGGGGATCAACCCTGGTTCAATGAGGAGTGTAGAAGAGCATGCCAGGAGCAGCACTAGGCGTACCTAAAAATGAGGTACCAACCTGGTGAAGCTACAACACAGGACTACATGCATGCTAAATAGCGGAAACAACATTCTATAGACAGAGCTAAGCGATTCCACAATGTAGTCCTGCCGCATCCAGTCGTGAATGGTGGTGGACAATTAAACAACTAATGGAAGGAGGAGGCTCCGTGAACATCCCCATCCTCAATGATGGCAGAGTCCAGCATGCGAGTGCAAAAGACAAGGCTGAAGCGTTTGCAACCATCTTCAGCCAGAAGTGCTGAGTGGATGATCCATCTCAGCCTCCTTCCGATATCCCCACCATCACAGAAGCTAGTCTTCAGTCAATTCGAATCACTCCACGTGATATCAAGAAACGGCTGAGTGCACTGGATACAGCAAAGGCTATGGGCCCCAACAACATCCCGGCTGTAGTGCTAAAGACTTGTGCTCCAGAGCTAGCTGCGCCTCTAGCCAAGCTGTTCCAGTACAGCTACAACACCGACAATGTGGAAAATTGACCAGGTATGTCCTGCTCACAAAAAGCAGGACAAATCCAATCCGGCCAATTACCACCCCGTCAGTCTATTCTCAATCATCTGCAAAGTGATGGAAGGTGTCATCGACAGTGCTATCAAGCAGCACTTACTCACCAATAACCTGCTCACCGATAGTCAGTTTGGGTTCCTCCAGGACCACTCGGCTCCAGACCTCATTACAGCCTTGGTCCAAACATGGACAAAACAGCTGAATTCCAGAGGTGAGGTGAGAGTGACTGCCGTTGACATTTGACTGAGTGTGGCACCAAGGAGCCCTAGTAAAATTGAAGTCAATGGGAATCGGGGAAAACTCTCCAGTGGCTGGAGTCATACCTAGCACAAGGGAAGATGGTAGTGGTTGTTGGAGGCCAATCATTTCAGCCCCAGGACATTGCTGCAGGAGTTCCTCAGGGCAGTGTCCTTGGCTCAACCATCTTCAGCTGCTTCATCAATGACCTTCCCTCCATCATATGGTCAGAAATGGGGATGTTCGCTGATGATTGCACACTGCTCAATTCCATTTGCAACTCCTCAGATAATGAAGCAGTCCAGGCCCGCATGCAGCAAGACCTGGACAACATCCAGGTTTGGGCTGATAAGTGGCAAGTAACATTCGCGCCAGACAAGTGCCAGGCAATGACCATCTCCAACAAGAGAGAGTCTAACCACCTCCCCTTGACATTCAGTGGCATAACCATTGCCGAATCCCCCACCATCAACATCCTGGGGGTCACCATTGACCAGAAACTTAACTGGACCAGCCATATAAATACTGTGGCTACGAGAGCAGGTCAGAGGCTGGGTATTCTGCAGCGAGTGACACACCTCCTGACTCCCCAAAGCCTTTCTACCATCTACAAGACACAAGTCAGGAGTGTGTTGGAATACTCTCCACTTGCTTGGATGAGTGCAGCTCCAACAACACTCAAGAAGCTCGACACCATCCAGGACAAAGCAGCCCGCTTGATTGGTACCCCATCCACCACCCTAAACATTCACTCCCTTCACCACCAGCGCACTGTGGCTGCAGTGTGTACCATCCACAGGATGCACTGCAGCAACTCGCCAAGGCTTCTTTGACAGCACCTCCCAAACCCGCAACCTCTACCACCTAGAAGGACAAGAGCAGCAGGCACATGGGAACAACACCACCTGCACGTTCCCCTCCAAGTCACACACCATCCCGACTTGGAAATATATCGCCGTTCCTTCATCGTTCTGGAACTCCTTTCCTAACAGCACTGTGGGAGAATCTTCACCACACGGACCGCAGCGGTTGTAGAAGGCGGCTCATCACCACCTTCTCAAGGGCAATTAGGAATGGGCAATAAATGCTGGCCTTGCCAGCGACGCCCACATCCCATGAATGAATAAAAAAAATAGGGTGAATTAGAGTCAAATCAGGTACAGAAAGAGAAATAAAAGAGGGAAAGAAAGATGGGATTAGAGAGAGAGAGACAAAAAAGAGACAGGAAGGAAAAGTAAGAAAAAAAATTTTAAATTTTAAAAACATCTAACAACAATTTATACCTGTAGGAATGAGACTCCTGTTTCAAGTGTTCCATTTCTGGGCTGGAGAGGTTGAGTGGAATTGCAGAAATATGAATCTCATCATTAGAGATACTTATGCTGTTATGTACTATCCCTAACTTTCTGTGGTGAGTTTAGTTGGCAATTAATGCATGAGACTAACAGCGGAGCGGTGCATATCGTCCAGCAACTTGTGGCGATTCGGGGTATCTCTTCCTCGCCACAAGTTGTTGGATGATTTACACATTGAAAACAGTGAGTGTATTAAACTCGCCATTCTTTTGGCAGTGAATTCTGGCCCAATGTATAACACTGGCATTGAGAGGGGCAAAAACCCATTCTCCAACTGAACTTGGAAGGAAACTAAACTCTCTGGCCGGAAACCTAAGCTACATATTGTCACTAAGTGCAACCGATCCCAAATCCTTTGATAAATAATTGATATGCGGCTCTGGTGGCAAAATATCACAAATGGGCCATGGAGGGATAGATTCCTGCACCTGGACTATTGTACTGTCAAGATATGCATCTCTTACACCTTAGACAATTTGAGTTGGACATTTGTTAATAGCAGCAATTTAGATGGTTTTACATACGAGCCATCTGATCATATCTGTGGGGGAATTGCCAATTTTTACCGAGTGGGTACTGCACTCAGCTAATTGAACAGAAAAAAAAACACTTGTTATGACTGTAGGTTACCCTCAGGCTATGAAACTGCATGGGGGTTAATTTGGATAACCCCCGTAAACGGGTGTGAGGATCGCGGTACGCAATTAACCCGCATGTGTTCATAGCGATGCAGGCGGCACGTTACATTTGTGCTGCCTGCTGTTTTAAATGATTGCTGCGTGCAGCCAGCACTACCGGCGCTGTTGATTGGCTGCACACATCAGCAGGGGGCTCCGATATTGCGAATGACTCCTGCTTCTTAAAGGCAGCCTGCACCTCTTAAAGGGGAGGTGCACTGTGGCTGCAAGAAGTGGCGGGAGTCATTTCAAAACTGAATCTGTGCTGTGATGCTTTGAAGAATGGCTGCGCCTGGGAGAGAGCGTGCAGCAAGGTTCTCTGATGATGCACTGGAGGCCTTGGTGCAAGAGGTGGAGGGAAGGAGGGGCATCCTGTATCTGCAGGGAGGCAGGAAGCCCTCTAAGACATATGCTCAAGAGGCAGTGGGAGGAAGTAGGGGAGGAGGTAAATGCCAGGAGCAAAGCTCCAAGAACATGAATGCAGTGCAGGAAGAAGTTCAATGATTTAACACGAGTTGTTAAGGTGAGTGAGTTCAAGCTTTAAATGGCATATTGTACCAACTGCACCACTTGCCTCATCCACTGCTCAATTCACTACACCTCCATCACCCACCTACCAACAATCTCTTTCAGTCAGTACTCAACCATTCAAATCATATGCTTTATCTCACCCTCACACTTAGCACTGTTGCAAGCCTCACATGCACAACTCACAGTTCACACACACTGGTACCTATTCAACCATGACAGGCACATTAGCCAAACATCTTGCAGGACACTCACTGATACACTTCCCTCTTTTTTGCAGGAGAAGGTGGCATATAACAAGAGGCAGCAAGTGGCAGTGGCTCCATTGCACATGAACATGTTGTCCTCTCTCAGGATGACAACATTCCTGCCCCCACCGCTGCCACTCCGCTAGTGCCCTTGCTGTTGCCTGTCAGCCAGCCAGCCCACTTCCTGTAGAATATTGAAACTTTATCCAAGTATAGGACACCTCCAAAGGCACGTACAAATGAACCAGCAGCCAGAAGAAATAATCCAGCAAATAACTTGGAACTCCTGCATGATCCCTTTAAATAGCACTGGCGGGGGGTCCTTCATGCCCTTTAAATCATGTTCAGCTGTGTGTGGTTAAGACAGTGCATTGGATGGAGTGTGGAGTTCCAAAATAGCAGCGGTCCCTTTAAATCAGTGTTGCACATTGATTCGTGTCATAATCTCCCTACTCTGCATGCTGGTGGTCGTTAGTTGAGTGTGCACTCCTTTACCAAGATGGCGTCCTCTGCACTTCTCATTGGAAGTGTGTGCAGGCATCTCGGACCCCATTTTCAAGGCTTAGTCGGTCATGTAGCGCCTAAAAAACGGGAGCTAAATGGCCCAATTTCACCCCTCTTAAGTCTACAGAGGTTTGTTACGTTTGATTAAACGGTAAATATTAATTTACCTTGTTCAAAAAAGAGTTTACTGTGGATTTAAGAATCAGTTGTCAAGTTTTACTAGAAACTCAGGCAAATCACCTTTAATCAGTTTAAGAAGTTAATGCTGAACCAAAACGTGTAAGGTTCATAATGGCCATTCCTCTGAATCTCAATTATAGAAATACAAGGTGTACAGTGTGTTGGACTAATTCATTGTATAGGATTACAACAGCTGCCTTGGGCTAAGTAATGCTAATGACCCAAACTGTTGGCAGGTTTGAGTGACAGGCAGCCCCTGGCATTGAAGATATTATTATCTGGCTAGTAAGCGAGTGAGTTACTAAAGGTTCATGAGAATTCAGGTGAATCTTTAAAGAAATCATGTAGTTTCAGATGAAAATGTCAGATGAGTTGACATAGGCTGAACAGCAGCCTTACTGAACGAAGGGACCCTACAATATTGCAAAAAATTAGTTACTCTCATTTTGAGCAGAACTAAACTCCACCAGCTCCATGTAGGTGCTTAAAGTTACATACATTGTCCAATTTGTCTAAGTAAAGCTATTTGTAGTAAATACCCCTTATTAGGACTTAGAACATATTTTAAGTTGGGTTGCCTTGATTGGCTTTGTGATGTGGCAAAAGATGTGACATGAGGTAATACTTTTTTACACAGTGTGTGGTTAGGATCTGGAATGCACTGCCCGAAGGGGTGGTGGAGGCAAATTCAATTATGGCCTTCAAAAGGGAACTGGAAAAGTACTTGAAAGGAAAAAATTTGCAGGGCTACGTGGATAGGGCGGGGGTGTGGGACTAGCTAGATGGTTCTTGCATAGAGCCAGCACGGGCTCGATGGGCCGAATGGCCTCCTTCCGTGCTGTAACCTTCCTATAATTCTATGATCTGTATATGACCTGCAATAAAATCAGAATGGATTTCTATTTTAGATACAAATCTTGTGGCAAACTCTTCAGTCCTACAAAGAAAAGCCTGGTTGCTATTTCTGGAGGGTGTACCTTACGCAACGGTTTGAGTTTTGTCTCCATTATGAAGTCGTATTTACAGAGTTCACAGCAGCGCGTGTCAGAGCTCTTGATCCACTGGTGCAGACAGGCCTGGTGAACGAAACGTAGCGTCCCTGTGCAACGGCAAGGCGTGATGAGTGGACCGTCATCATCTCCTTCACAGTGGCAGATCCTGAGAGGAGAAAGATTCAGCAAGACATCACTAAAGAACACAAACTGTGTGAGAACCTTGGTCTCATATCCTGGTTATCACACTATAGAGTAGCCTATGTTGTTTTACGAAATATATTTCATCCAGAACAATGAGTAGTTTACAATCAATATGAATATTATAGTTTAATAGCATTCAGCCCAATTGTCACTTTCTACCCAGATTGTCCCAGGTTTGAGACCTTCAGGTACTCCTTATCTGCTTATTATCAGTTTCCTCAGTTTAAGATAATTCACTGTCACTATCTCATGGCAGTGAACCTTAGGGGGACAGTATTAATGAATGGGGTTCACACATATCCTTCTGCGACAGAAAGGCATTGCCAGAGGCCATTTAAAGTGTGTGCCCAATTGCCCCCAATTACCTGTATGAAAGAGACTAGTCCTGTGGGCAAAAGTCCTTGGATACTAATCACAATTTAAATGAATATCTGTAATTATACAATGTTTGCCACAGCAAGCTCACAATATTAAATGAATCACTTGGTCAATAGACTTGTACAATATAAATTCACAAGCTTAAAGCAAAGGGGTACATTTTTGTCTTCACCACCTGGGCGGTAATCCATTGAAGGCAACGGAATGAAAATTGGCCAGATTCTACAATCGGAGTACACAGGCAGTGCAGAAGGAAATATACCCCAAAGTTCCTTCAGAATGACATAACCCTGCGGTGGAGATCTCTTGGTATAATATCCAACTTAGTAAGGTATGGCATCAAGATGGATTATAAAAACAAATGAAAATGTTAAAGAACTAAAATCCAAAATAAGAGAGAATGATAGCAGAAATTACAGAAATACTACAAAAGTATTGTGAAGGTACTAAGGAATAACAAAGTCCAGGGCCCTGAATTTCCTTGGGGGTTCCACTGGACTCCTGCTGTAACTCTGGCATGAATCTGGTGGAACCTACTAGAAAACAGCAGAGGCCCATTTGCCCCAAGCTCCCATTGATACTGGGATTTCCTCGTCAGTCTTACAAGAGCAAAATCACCAGCCACCCTTTACAAGGCCAATGGCCCCAGACACACAGACTCCCTATACTGGGAGTTCCTGCTTCCCCGGCTCTGTAGTGACCAGTGTATTACTAGAGGCTGGTACACCATGTAAGATGAGGCATACCGACCTCTAGATGAGTGCAAGTGGGCCCCAAAGTACATTTTTTGTAAAGGAGAGATTATTGGATTCCCCCCCACCCCCTACACATAGTGCCAAGCAGGGGCACTATGGGGTTTTGAAGAGGGCTCGGATAACCTCCCTTCAACGGCGCCTGCTCAGTAAAGTAGGTTAAAATCAGAACCCGCAGGAAGACAGTGGTACTTCGGCAGCTAAGTCCCACAGGTGATTTTAACTGCCTGCCCGTCTAGTATCTGCCGCGTGGGTAGGGTTAAAATTGGCCCTAAAATATCAGTTTTACAAACTGTCTAAATGCTGCTTCATATCAATATCTTTGTCCTTCAAAGATCACAAACTAATATCACATATAAATGTACCAACTTGTATATCATTGCGAGATCACGGTCATCTTTCTAAATGAGTAGAATTTTGAAATGAGTCATTTCCAAAACGGTCATCATTATTCTTTAAAAAACTTATTTAATGCAATAGTGTTTTAGTATAATTGAACATGTCAGTCTCTGTTGTATTCATTTGTTCCACTGGCAAAGAATTGTGAATATCAGCATCTTTTAAAATTTAAGATAAACATTTTTTCAGTCTTTGTGCTATGTTTACTTCCTCTTTAACGCATGTAAACAAGCTCGCAGATGTGTGCATTTATTTGTTCTGATCATTGCTCAGGTCATCCTTCCGAAACATGCAGTTATGATGATATTTTTTCTTTCTTTGCTAGAGACGCTAGGACTAACACATTTCCTTGACATTGCTGTAGGTTTTCTAGACATTATATTAGTGCCCATTACCTACCGTTGTAAAGGCAAGACACTCAACCTTTCCTACTAAATAATTAGGCCATCAATCCTAAGTGGAGTGGGCAGAATGTCAATTTCTTCTCTCTGAGAGAGAGAGCTTGTGTAAACTGACACAATTGTCATAAGGTTCCTCACTCTACAACCGGGCAGAATAAGTATATGCCAAATCCATCAGACCAGCTATTAACTTTTATGGGAACAACAGGCCCGAGGAAGAGTGAGACAAGGCTTAGAAGGAGCTACACGGTAGAAAAATGATTGTTGTCATCAACCTCAGGGCCATGAAGTAAACTCTTGTCACAATCTTGTCAAAATCCTCCATCTAGCTGTAAGAGAGGGTAGTAAAAGTACATTTAGCAGAGAGACCATTCCCTTGAGACAATCTAAAGCTTGAATGTACAAAGTTTAAGTCACAGGAAGGTTCCATAGAAAATAGGAACAGGAGGAGGCCATTCAGCCACTCGAGCCTGTTCCTTCATTCATTAGATCATGACTGATCTGTACCTCAACTCCATTTTCTTGCCGTTGCTCCATATCCCATGATACTCTTACCTAACAAAAATCTATTGATCTCAGTTTTGGAAATTTAAATTGACCTAGCATCCACAGCCTTATGGGGGGAAGAGAGTTCCAGTTGACGCTTTCAGGTTCACCAAGAGCCGGAGCTACATGAAGCTGAGGATGTTATTCCATTTGGTTCTCCTGATGGCTTGGCTAGTTGAATTTCTATGGGAATTCTCCCAACCATTTGGAAAATCTGGAAAAACAGTATAAACGCATTTACACCGTTTTCCAGGGTTTACATTGCTCTTTTGCTGAAGTTACGGCGAATGATCGGCAGAACCCCTGTGGAAATTCACCCCCATATGGTTCAAGACGTTTCCAAGTTTGATCCTCAGTCATTGTTGAGGTAGATGTCAGCCTTGGCTCAATGGTAGCACTCTTGCCTCTGAGTCATGAAGGTTGTGGGACTTGAGCACAAAATCTAGGCTGACACTCCAGTGCTGTCAGATGTGCCGTCTTTCTGATGAGACGTTAAACTGAGGGCTCGTCTGCCCTTGGCACTATATTATTATTATGGAGGAGCAGCAGCACAGGATGGAGCAAAGGAGAATCAAGCGACATTTATTACTGCGAAAGGCATCACAGCACATCTCATGACTGAAGTCTTCTCTTCCATGGAACACAGTCTACCTTTGACACTACAGCATTACCTCCTTCTCCCCCACTTTCAAATGAAGGGACATTCCCTCAAAACACTTCCCATCCTACCACATGACAATGTATCGCTTTGCTCGTGCATGAGTGTGTCAATAATCACTTGATTAAGACACTGACACCAAATAATTGCACCCTTTCCTGTGTGACTCTAACCTCGAGCAAAAACGAAGCACCGTGTCCGAGCACATTCTATCTTGTTACACTGAATTCCAAAGTGGACACAATCAACCTCTTTCTTAACACTGTGCTTCCCCTGAGTGACTACACCTTCTTCCAGGTGTGCTTCTTCCAGGTGTCACCTCAGGGCCAGATCATGAGAGGTGGTTGGCTCCTCCTGTTCCACAAAAGGCTCATGGCAGCACCTCGTGTCATGGTAGTTTTCTCTTAGGAAGAAGCCATTTCTGCTTGCATCTCTGGAGCGTGCTCATGGGCAGCCAGGTTACACCACCCACATTCCACTGGTGTGGTGCTTTGAGGAACAAGCTGGAGACCTGGAATGTGATGCTGCCTGAGAGACGGCAGAATCAGGCAGGTGGACTCCAGCCATCGCCATTTCACTGGGCCCTGGAACTGTGGCTTCATTAATCAGCAGGATGGCTGTACTAATGGCAACTATCAGACAGAATCATAGAATCAAAGAAAATTTACGGCACAGGTGGAGGCCATTCGGCCCATCGTGACCGCGCTGGCCGAAAATGAGCCACCCAGCCTAATCCCACTTTTCAGCACTTGGTCCATAGCCTTGTAGGTTACGGCACTTCAGGTCACATCCAGATACTTTTTAAATGAGTTGAGGGTTTCTGCCTCTACCACCCTTTCAGGCAGTGAGTTCCAGACCCCCACCACCCTCTGGGTGAAAAAGTTTTCCTCAGCTCCCCTCTAATCCTTCTACTAGTCACTTTAAATCTATGCCCCCTGGTTATTGACCTCTCTGCTAAGGGAAAAAGGTCCTTCCTATCCACTCTATCTAGGCTCCTCATAATTTTGTACACCTCAATTAAATCACCCCTCAGCCTCCTCTGTTCCAAAGAGAACAACCCCAGCCTATCCAATCTTTCCTCATAGCTAAAATTCTCCAGTCCTGGCAACATCCTTGTAAATCTCCTCTGTACCCTTTCTGGTGCAACTACATCCTTCCTGAAATGTGGTGACCAAAACTGTACACAGTACTCAAGCTGTGGCCTAACCAGTGTTTTATACAGTTCCAGCACAACCTCCCTGCTCTTATATTCTGTGTCTTGGCTAATAAAGAAAAGAATTCCGTATGCCTTCTTAACCACCTATCTACCTGTCCTGCTACCTTTGGGGATCTGTGGACATGCATTCCAAGGTCCCTCACTTCCTCTACACCTTTCACTATCCTCCCATTTATTGTGTATCCTGAAAGCCCTGAGACACAACAGTCACCACGGTCTGGAAGTGCCTATGCATGCTGTGCCCTATTCTGTTCCCAATGCAACAGAGCTTCCGTGGGGGTGGAGGCACTGACTGGTCCCTGGACACTTCTTAACTGGGGATTTTCTGCAGATTGCAATGAAGCTGCCACTCGCTCCATTGGTTCCTGCAACAAAGACAAAGGTTCTGTGATGTTGCTGCAAATGTGAGCTACAAACTTGAGAGTCATGCCTATCACATCCTCGGAGATTGACCTCAGAGCCTGCACGAAGGCTGCACTCCAGTTTCCATGCATTACATCAGCTTACATCCGTTTATACGGGATTTACACCAATCACTACTTCAATGAATATGTAAGTGAGCTGACCCAGTAAACTCTTGTGCAAATAACTCTCTTGACCACTAGTAGACACAAATCTGTTTTTAAGTGGCATAACAGTGGAACAACTCACCACGTGGAAATTCACCTCAAATCTCTTCAGGAAAAGAGGAGGGAAGGGAGAAAAAATGGTAGAAAAGGGAAAAGAAATTGGCATACTTCCATCTTGGAGGGTAATTTCACCAACCAATTGTTCAAGGATTAAAATCGCACTTTTTTTTAAAAGACAAAAGTGGGCACCACCACAGATAGGTCATTGATGATGATTGGTGCAGAAAGCAGCACAAAGAGTCATCTGGTAGTGGTGGTAATCCTTTAACTGGAACTGCAGGAATTTCTTATGGGTCTCTCTGATGGCTATGTGGAAGTATAAATCTTTCAGAACTATGGCATATAGTATGGCAACTTATAAAGTATGGCACTTACTTATAGTATGGCATATGGCATATATATGGCAACTTACCTGCCACACCACTTTGATGTTAGCCGTCAAAGCCACTCTCCAGAACATTTCTCTCTACTGAAATTCCTTAGATTCATTATAAACACTTTTTCTAACTTCTAGGATTTGACAAAGTAGTGAAAATTTTCGGTTTGCCTTTTCTACCCACTGGCATGGGAGTTCTGCAGGTTGCAGTCTGGAGAACATCACCACAAGGTACTTTCTCTCTTTTTTTTAAAAAAAGAGCTTCAATAAAATTCACTTGCATTGTGGCATCAGTTGACAAGTACGGTTCCACTTCCAAACCAACATGGCCACCAATGGTCAGTGCAAGTACCCTCTTGTGAGAGTTTTAAATACGAAAACCTCAACAAAAATTCCCATACAGATACTCACTTAATGCTGGTAAAAAAAAATGGTCATGTTAACTCTTTGCTGCAACTGAAGGAAGGCACAGGTGTCCAAAGTGCTCTCTTCTTGGCTTTACCTTTGGTTTGACTTTGACATTTTGGGTAGTGCGAAGTCGTGTAAGAGATTTGTGTTAGAAGGACTGCCTACATTACCCGTTAAGACTTTTATGTAGTAAGTGCAAACCTCCCATACCAAGAGTAAAAAGCTTCTACACATAACACACCAATCAGATATAGCTCATTGATGGAAAGCCCTTTTCCTCTTATTTGGATATCTCTGGCGATACCAAAGATTAGAAACGTTATGAATTAAGACTAAAATTCATCTTAAGGTGCAGATACACAAGCTCAGCCGTTCCTTCCCTCCCCCTGGAATTACTAATGTCACATCTTGATCCACAATACATGAAAGGAAATGAAGAATGCAAGAATAGTTTAATGTATATTTTACCTACTGTGAGATCTTAAGATATGCAAATGCTTCAATCTTGAAAAAATACTACATGCATGGGTTTCTGATAATAGTTTTTTATAGTATGGTGTCATTTCATAATGTGTCTGCAGCACTGATAGACATATTCCAGTTTGTAACTATTACATTTAAAGCTCTTTCTCCAATATAAATTGTATTATTTAAAACCATTCCACTTCCACACAAGACATTTTCCAATAATTACTGTTATTTTATTCTTCGTATATCAAGAATTTGGATATAAAGATTTGTATTAAAATAGGATCAATTAAATGAACAAAAAAAAAATTAAGAAGGAACATATTTTGTATCATTTAATTTGCTTATGTGGACATCATTGTATTTGAATTTCCACAGACAATAATATCCAGAAAATCTATCAGGGCATCTTTCCAATAGGCATCACAAATGGGGTGCAAACACAACCTTCTAGTATGATACAAGTGTTGTGCACAATGCAAACCAATTAATCTGTGGATGAAAAAAACATTTTGAACATACTTTTGACATTGAATGACATGTAATGTAAACACTGATACCATTGGCTCTCATTAGTGGTTATAGACCAACCTGCAGACTTCCCCATCATCAGGCCAATCATCTACAGTCTGAGGTTGGATAGGACTAGCACTCCCATCAGGCTCTGAATTGATAGCTGTTCCACCCTCGGGTAGAGGTAGTGCATTGCCATTGGTATTTTTCTCACTGGAGTGTTTCATGATAGCTTCATCCTCAATAGAAGAGAAATTTTCAGGGCCCTTTTTTATTGATATTCCTTTGTTTTGCACACATTTCCTTGAGGAATTCTTTGCATCAATAGAAGATATTGAAGACGATGAAAACCATGTTTGCTTGCTAAGGGCCATCCTTTCTCTTTCTCGGATTATTGCTTGATTGCTACAGATGGGAATTGGGTAAATCCTCGTCTTACCCCACTCATCAGCAGAGTCTACTGACAGCAGAACTGGAAGAGTAGGATCTGATGTTTTATCCAATTCTTTGAGAGATTTGTTCTTCCTCCTGCCCTTTCTGGAAGCCCTCATCCTTTCTGAACTTCTTCTTCTGATTTGAGCCCAGTGATTTTCATCTGATGATGAATCAGAATCATTCCTGCTGAATCCGTTTATTTTTGCACAATAAAACCTGGACTGCTTTTCTGGATGCTTGTTGTGATCGTGCAAATGCTCGCATCTTTCACAGAGTTCCCTCTGCTTTCTAATTCTTCTCTTTACATGTTTCCTACCAGAATCCCTGCTGGGATTGTTGAGCGCCATGACAGGAGTTGAATATGTGTCACCATCTTCACAACGGGCAGCAGATCTAAGCACAGCATGCAGAGATGGAAAGTGGAAAGTAGAGAAGAGAAGATGAAGGAAGAGCATGACAGACATGGCAAAAGAAATGAAAACAAAGTGAATTAGTAATTATATAAACAGTTATCATATACCGATGAAGTAGAAAAAACAAATGAAACATAAATGAAGACAAGCTGAGACTGAGACTAGAGATAAACAGACACAAAGAGGTAGATGTAATTCATATGATAGCTAACCAACAATATAAAAAAAACTCTGCTGCATTTCCTAGACTCGCATACCTGCAAATGTCCTGAGTAGAAGGGCTGACGGATGTACGTGACTGGCTCCTAGGAGCTGTCCCTGTCGTTGGACTGCTAGCCTGTAAAAGGTAAAGGTATAACAAGGTCAGTATGCATTGCAACCACTTTTCACTAGGCCAACTTAAATAGAAATGTGGAATATGATATTATGGAATGCATTTGAATTGTACAAATAAATGGGTTCAAGAGACAATCAGATGCATTACTGGAGAGAGAAGAATTGAGGAATTTTTAAAAATTCATTCTTATGATCGGAACATTGCAGAAAAAGACGGACTTTATTGCCCATCCCTAGTTGCCCTGAGAAGGTGGTGGTAGGCCGCCTTCTTGAACCATTACATGTAGCAGTTTGATACAATGGAGTGGCTTGCTAGGCCACTTCAGAGGGCAGTCAAGAGACAACCACATTGGTGTGGGACTGGAGGCACATATAGGCCAGACTGGACAAAGATAGCAGATCTCCTTCCCTAAAGGATATTAGTGAATCAGATGGAATTTTATGACAATCCAACAGCTTCACGGTTACTTTTACTGGTACAAGCTTTTTATTTCCAGATTTTTTTAAACTGAATTCAAATTTTCAAACTGCCATAGTGGGATTCAAACTCACATTCTCTGGATTATTAGTCCAGGCCGCTGGATTACTAATCCTGTAACCTAACAACTATGCTAACATACCCTTCAATTAGTAGGTGGACAGTTGGGGCTAAGTTATCCTACTCCTAGAAGTTATTTTATCTTCTTATGAAAGTTCATGTTAAATGCGTAGAACTTGTTTCAATATCAAAAACTTGTACAAAAACTTATGAATTCATTTAAAGGAGTTCCCTTTGACACTAGGCCCTCAAATCGAATTGTTGCTTCTCAGCCAAAAGTTTGTGAGTCAGAATTAAAAACTGCACTGCAATCGTATTAGCTGCAGCTTTCCTCACTGAATTAGTCAATAACTTTCATGATTAAAATACATAGACTTTGAAATTTGTTGATGTTTGTAGCTTCTTAATTTTGTTCCATAATGTCGAGTTTGGATTAGATTAGATTAGATAATTATAGTGTCCTAATTAGTTTCCCATTCTCGTGGATACTTAAGACTATCAAATTCTCCTCAGCACTTCCTACAGAATGCAGACAAGTTTCCTAGGGTATTGTATAAACTCTTTAAGTTTATCTTCCTCTACCTGAACCATTTTGGGATCCTGTAACAAATCATAATTAAATAGCCAGGAGAGCCTCAGAACGCTAACTCATAATTTATGTTTGATCCAAGCATGATCCTAATCGGAAAGTGTGTTATTGTCCAAAGATGTCCCAGTAAACCTTGAAAGTTTTGGAACTTAAAACATTGGTCTCCTGAAATGTGTGTTCTGGGAACACGTATGATATGTATAATGCAAGCCTTTAGAGTATTCACGATACCTATCTTTCTCATGACACTCTGCAAAGTCTCAAAAATGCAATTTTTGGTGCATTGGCTGCACTGGCCTATAACTCCGTGTTCTCCTAAAATTAAGAAGGCACTCCCTCACCTGTGGGTAGATTCATCAGGAATTCTTCAAGGGCAGAGGGGGAGTATATAAACATGAGAATCCATCATTAGTTTGCCCATAACTAGTCTGACTTGACTATCCCTTCTGAACCGAACAACCGTGACAGGAATCCTCGTGCGGAGCCAAATCCCAAATGCCTTGCCCCTTGAATGAAATGAGTGAAAAATTCTTCCCATCCAACCAAGATGCAACTTTAGTATCATCACATCCATAAGACGTGTCTCCTAAATAAGTGTTACATTAATCCCCAATCTCCCTCACCCACAGCTTTGCAAGAGTCCTGGCTCATCTAATGTGAGGATTAATCCCCTTTAGATTTCATGTCATGACCTTCAAAATCATCTCTTAGCTATATTTGCAGCACATCAGAAATCACATATTGGGCAGAGCTTTCAACTTCGGAGGGGATTTAAAATGGGTGATATCAGATCGGCAGCCCTTTATACACCCTGCCCGATTTTCCTTTCCACTGACTTCAATGCTGGGTGTATAATGGGCGGCTGATCTGCTACCGCCAGTTTTCTGCTCCCACCAAAGTTAAAAGTTCCGCCCATTAACTGGACTTACCATTTTAGATTATAATGGTTCTTAAAATCTACGATTTTCATGACAACATACCCTCTCTTAAGTTACCCATACTATTCCTCTGCAAATTCTGTTAGTGACCTCTCCCCACCCTATATTCTCTCTGACCCTGAAATTATGTTGTGGGAATTATACAAAATTACATAGAATGACAGGACAGAAACAGGCCATTCAGCCCAACAGGTCCATGCTGGTGTTTATGCTCCACACGAGCCTCCTCCCTCCCTACTTCATCTAACCCTATCAGCATATCCTTCTATTCCTTTCTCCCTCATGTGTTTATCTAGCTTCCCCTTAAATGCATCTACACTAGTTGCCTCAACTACTCCTTGTGGTAGCAAGTTCTACATTCCAACCGCTCTCTGGGTAAAGAATTTTCTCCTGAATTCCCTATTGGATTTATTAGTGACTATCTTATATTTATGGCCCCTAGTTCTGGTCTCCCCCACAATGTAAACATCTTCTCTACGTCCTATCAAACCCTTTCATAAACTTAAAGACCTCTATCAGGTCACCTCTCAGTCTTCCCTTTTCTAGAGAAAAGAGCCCCAGCCTGTTCAATCTTTACTGATAGGTATAACCTCTCAGTTCTGTATCATTCTAGTAAATCTTATTTGCACCTTCTCCAGTGTCACTGTATCCCTTATATAATATGGAGACCAGAAGTGTTCACAGTATTCCAAGTGTGGTCTAACCAAGGTTCTATACAAGTTTAACATAACTTCTCGGCTTTTCAATTCTACCCCTCTAGAAATGAACCTCTGTGCTTGGTTTGCTTTTTTTTTTAAATGGTCTTATTAACCTGCGGCTCTACTTTTAGTGATTTGTGTATCTGTACCCCCAGATCCCTCTGCTCCTCTACCCCATTTAGACTTTTATTATCTAAGCAGTATGTGGCCCCCTTATTCTTCTCACCAAAATGTACCACCTCACACTTATCTATATTAAAATTAATTTGCCAATTACATGCCTATTCTGCAAGTTTATTAGCCTCTTCCTGTATTTTGTCGCAGTCCTCCTCAGTATTAACTATACCCTGCAATTTGGTGTCATCCGCAAATTTTAAAATTGCACTTCCAATTCTCGAGTCCAAATTGTTTATGTAAATGGTGAACAACAGTGGTCCCAGCAACGATCCCTGTGGAACACCACTTCCCACTTTTTGCCAGTCTGAGTAACTACCTTTAACCCCTACTCTCTGTTTTCTGTTTTGGAGCCAGCTTGCTATCCATTCTGCCACTTGTCCCCTGACTCCACATGCTCTGACCTTAGTCATCAGTCTACTATGTCGTACCTTATTGAAAGCCTTTTGAAAATCTAATTATATTACATCTACTGCATTACCCTTGTTTATCCTTTGTTACTTCTTCAAAGAATTCAATAAGGTTAGTCACGAATGACCTTCCCTTTTGAAATCCGTGCTGAATATTCTTTATTATATTTTTGGTTTCTAGATGTGTTATTATTACATCTTTGAGTAAGGATTCCATTATATTTCCTACCACAGACGTTAAGCAAATTGGTCTATAGTTCTCTGGACTGGTTCTATCTCCCTTTTTAAATATAGGAATAACATTTGCTTAAGTGTTCATTTGAAATCCTTCTCTCTGCTATTTACCAGAGATATTAATTGATTTATTTTAATGGATTAACGCGTTTCTTAAAATAGTGGATTGAGGAATTTCAGACAGACTAAATGTTCATACGGTAGTATCCTACAGTATTATTTCAGGGCCACAGTGTTACTGAATGACACATTTTCAACCAATAGCTGAGGAGAAAGAAGAACCATTCATAAAGGATTATGTGAGGCTCTACTGCTAAACACTATTCCTGACTGTCATCAACTGGAGAAGAGGGTGATGACAGAAGATCCTGAATAAATGTAAGGTAATAAATAAAATATACTTAAAACAATCTGCAAACATGGACATTTTGCTACAATCTGCAAACATGGACATTTTGCTACAATCTGCAAACATGGACATTTAGTCCATTCCAGTTCTCAATGCAAACTCAACATAAAGAGATTATATTCCCCTTGGTGACATCACAAAACAGATTAATAGGCATTTTTCCATGCAGTGAACGATGGCAAAGGCTGGGAATTTCTCTGAAGCCGCCATAACTTCAAGGGGTTTCTGTCGCACTTCCGGCGAGGTTATGGTGGCAGAATGATAGCAGCTCCAGGCCCAAAGTGATATTATTGAGTTTAATTCAAGTTGCAAGAGGGCAATATGAATGAAATACAAGTAACATATATCCACCCTGGAAGAATTATTTAATGCATTATATAAGTAACATTTTAGTAATGGATGCAGAAAACTGCTAATGTTACATTGATGTTTGTGTGGAGTCAGTATACCATAAACACATTAGGGAAACCAAAAGGAAGTCAGTCCACATGAATCTATTTACCAAACCAAGGTTCCTTTCGTAACAACTGTGGCATCACGTTACAGATCCTGGGCCCAGGTGTTAAATCTACATTTAGAAATTCTGTCCATAAAGACGTAAATTAGAAATATGGGAGCGGGCGACTTTAGACTTCCACTCAACATGGGCACGAAGATGGCGGAGAGGAACAAACTATTTTCAGATTCGGACCTCATTTGACTGTTCCCATTCTGAGCCAGCTTGTATTTCAGGCCTAAGGGTTTGGGGGAGTGGTGGGGGGGGGGGTGGGGGGGGCGGAGGCAGGCAATCCCGGTGTGTAACCTCGCACAGGTCAGAGTTTTTCTGTGGGCACAGGAGGACCACACCTACTCCTCCTCACAAAAATAAAATTTAAAAATGTCTTCAGCCATTTTTTTTGAGCAGTCTCTGGCAGTTTCTTCAAGGCCTGCTGGCTGGGCCGTACAACACTCAATTGTATCTGAAAATTGCAGCCAGGGTCTTACATCCAGCGACTCTGCATGGGAGCCAGCTGGTTCCCCACCTTCCCGCAACTGGTGAGCTTGGTGCCCACAGCTCGCCAGTGACATTCAAATGAGGTTTGGGCCTCCTGATACTGCCTTTGGGTGGGCGGTGTGGCCGCTCTGCTGACTTAGGGCAGAAGTCAAAAATCGTCCCCATGAACTTCAAATCAAAGTTGCCATTAATATCTCAAGCTGCCAATGTCAACAGATCTTCATGTTCTGATTTAGGCAAAAGTGCTAAGAACATTCCTTTCCAACAAAAGTCCACAGAATTCAAACCAGAAATATAGGTACAAATAAGATGGACTATAGTCTGTGCTTCAAGGGGCCAGATTGATTGGCTCGAGAGCCTCATGTGGCTCTAGGGCCATGTTTTGAGGAATGCCCCCTGTCCACGCGGTCACAGTAAAGTGGCCCAAAAGTTCTTCAAGAAGACGGTCCCTTTGCTTTTCCTGAATTACCATCAATTGCCGTTCTTTGCTGTGTTGCTACCTATCAGCACAATCAGAAAAAACTCGCTGGACAAAGTTCAAATACAGTGCAACAAATCAAATACAGTGGAACAAATCTATTACAAGTGTCAGCATAGTTACGTCTATTCCAGAGAATGTAGATAATGAACTTGAGAAGGATGCATCAGGTGAGTCCCAGCACATGTGTGAGGGAGGGCAAGTGGAAATGTGGAGCGGGAGCCTACTGGTCAGAGGATCAGTTTAGTTCCTTCCCTTGCTACAGTGAGGACGGAACTCACAGACCATGCACACTAAAGAGATTGCTGTCTGAGCAGGATCATCTATGGGAGTTGCTCGAGTCTGTTCAGAACACCCTGCAAGGTATTGCTAGGAATGTGGAGGAGTACTTTAGCCATATCTACGCATCATGCAAGAAGACTTCCTCAGCACTTTTCTACCACGGGGCACGTGGCGCTTCCAGGGGCATCTGCCGCAGAGCTCCTAGTGGCACAGGTCCGAAGTCCAGTTAGGTGCAGGATGCTGTGATGTGCTGGCTTTCTCAGAGCCTGTTCCTCCAGGCGTACAAAAACATAAGAGGAACATATGTCATAAGGCTGTCGGCAAGAAACACTTTCAAGCAGTACTTGCGTTGCGATATACTGCTTGATGTGACTGAGTGTATGCCTGTGTGTGAATGAGTGAGTGATTTTTTATTATTTGTTTTTGGGATGTGGCTAATACTGGGAAGGCCACATTTATTGCCCATCCCAATATGCCCTGAGAAGCCTTCTGCTTGAACCGTTGCAGTGCTCCCATGATGGTATAAGGTAGGATTTTGACCCAGAAATGATTCTTTTGAAGTAAGCTTGGTGAGTTGCTGTAGTGCATCCTGTAGATAGTACATACCGCAGCCACAATGCACCAGTGGTGGAGATGATGGACACTGAGTTCAGTGACAGGGGTGCCAATCATGCATACTGTTTTGTCCTGAATAGAGTTGAGCTTCCGAAGTTTTGCTGTAGCTGCACCCATCTAGGTGAATGGTGAGAATTCCATCACACTGCTGACCTGAGCCTTGTAGATTGTGGAGAGGCATTGAGGGATCAGGAGGTGAGGTACTCCTCATAGTAGCCAGCCTCTGTCCTGCCCTTATAGCCATGGTGTTAATATGGTGGGTCTAGTTATGTTTCTGATCAATGTTGACTCCCCCAAGATGGTGATGGCGGCAGACTCTGTGATGGTAGTACAGTTGAAGTTCGGGAGGAAGTGCATGGGTCTTTTCTTGTTAGAGATGGTCATTGCCTGACAGTTACGGGGTGTGAATATTCCAAGCCACTTGTCAGCCCAACCTGGATGTTGTGCTGCTGTAGGCTGGCATGGGCTATTCCATAATGGGAGGAGTTCTGAATGGAGCTGAACACTGTAGCTTCGTCAGTGAACAGCTTCACTCCTGACCTTATGACAGAGGGAAGGTCATTAATAAAGCAGCGAAGATGGTTGGGCCAAGGACGCTTCCCTGAGGAGCATCCGCAGTGATGTCCTGGGGCTGCAAAGATTGGTCTCAGTCAACCATGGCAATCTTTCTGTGGGTCAGGTATGATTTCAGCCACTGGAGGGTTATCCTATTGACCTCTGTTTTTATAGAGGTCCTTGGTACCATCGCTCGGTGAGTGAGTGAGTGAGTGAGTAGGGAGACAAGACAAAACAACAGCAGGATGGTAATAGCTCTGAGATTGGGGAACGCATCTGGTTTCACCGCCGCTATGCTCTCATAGAAACATAGAAGCCCTGAATTTCCTCGGACCTACTGCCTCCATGCTGCCGTATCTTTGCCAGAAATGCGGCAGAAACCGCGTTCAGGGCCATAATCATAGAATGTTACAGCACAGAAACAGGCCATTTGGTCCATTACATCTGTATTGTTGTTTTTCTTCATATGAACCACCTAGTCTAATCCTATTGCCCTAATCATGCCCAGTATCATTTAATATTCCTCTTTTCAAGCGATTATCTAATTCCCTTTTAAAAGATGTTTTTGCTTCAACAATGTGACAGAGAATTCCACATTCTAGCCATTCTCTCATGGACACCTAATTATGAAGCAAAATCATATTTTATTTTTATAGCCTAGAAATTGGATTGCGCTCAAATCGGGGCACGATCCTGGTGATGTTCATGCTGCATGCGCCTCGTGAGGCCGGTAGCAGGACCACGAGAAATTGGTCCGGCGGCCTCATTTGTTTATTACTGGTGAGCTGTGGGCACCAGTCACATCCCTAAGAGTGGCTCGCCTGTACTGGGAAGAATGAAGATTGGTCAGCTCGGACACCGACCTAGGTGGTAAGCAGAGTCCGGGGGTGGGGGGGAAGGAAATTGGGAGGGGGGGGGGGTGGCGGTGGAGGAAATTGGGAGGGGGCCGAGTGGTGGCCAGCAGCATCTTGTATATTTAGAACCAGATCCTCCAGGTTTTGATGTTGCACCAGTCTCTTCTGTGAAGGGCGCCTTTCAGTGCCATGGAGGATAGCTCTCTCTTGCGTTACTTCATCCAGCGTGGAGTCCAGCACAGCATCAGGGAACCTTGCAGCTTGTGGGTGAAAAGCCCGCACTGTGCAGGAATTTTACTGTTCAAATCCCTCTCCTTGTGCTGGGGCCCTTTAAATTACTGCCATCTATGAATCTGATGCAAATGCTCCCTCAGGTAGTCCACTGTGGGGGCAAGAGCTCGTACAGAACAGGTAATATGCAAATCTTGAATATTGACAGTAAACAGCCATATGAGTGCAGTCAGTGCAAGCCATTCCATCAAAGCCATTTACCCCCGATGTGTGAACATAATGAGAAGCTTCCAGCCTCTGATGATAATGATAGTGGTAGTAGTAGGCCTTGTGTCATCTTGAAGTCTTTCAGCACCAGGACACAACTGTAATCTGAGACTTTCGTCCACGGCTGCGCTGACTGACATCGTGGTCAAAGGAAGCAACATGATCTTTAATCTCAGGGCTGCCAACCTAATCAACGTCTATCAAACTTTTCTGTGTGCGGGCACCCCCTGCAAATATTGACATAATCCCAGGGACCCCCTGTCTTAACTTCCTAGAGTGTCAAAACTGTTAAGCGAAGGTCTCCCATCTTAAGTACCGAACCAATCCTGGTATCTAAAATTCCCCACTCTAAAGCATTCAACACAGCATGGAAAAGGGTGTTCCATAGGCATTTAGAGACTTATATGTCAGCTACTCACTTCACACCTACAGATAGTGATATTCCAAGCACCCTCACTTTTCCTGTAATGTTTAGAGACTCAAAGCTAACTCCATTAGAGTTTATTATGTGGCAACTGTTATTTTCCATCATATTAGATAGAAAATAAATCCATAAAACACCCCCAGCTGATAAGGATCGTGAAGGGGGCCTGGAGATGAAGACTTTTGTCTGACCCTCATCGTGGGATCTTAATCTTATGCTCCATGAATGTTTGAATACTCCTTTTGTGCGTATGTCACCCTCTTGCACTTACGACAGTTACAGTCTTGTCATTACTCTCAGCATGTTAAGCCAGTGACTTTCAAAATCTCACATTTTAATTTTATTTGGGACTTGGATTGGACGACTTTCAAACTTCATCTGCAGCTTTTAATTAAAACTGTCTCAGAATTCCATCTTCAGAGATTATAGTGCCCAACTTCTTTCTGCCACTGCATTCCTTAGAGGTAAAATGCAGATTCACTACATAAATGATCTTAGAGCACAGAGATTTGATACCAAAAAGGATCAAATATTTCCATTTATCTGGAAAGTTGTAACTCACATTTAGTGACAAAGCCTTATAAAACCCCATCATCATGCAACATATTGCTCAATGGATTGTGAATTGCGCATATTTATGTTCTGTCGCCACCTACCAGATAACGTGAAAGCTCATTTCACTCAAGCTATGACCATCTCATAGATCAAAAGAATTGCTTGGCATGTGGCTTTAAGGAGTAATCCTCTTGCTTGTTACCACAATGTTGTCTCTGCCTATTTTACCCACCCAATTGCAATTTTTGAGCGGGCTTCGGTTTACGTGGGAACCTCACTAAAATATTTAAAATTGGGTCAGAAGATGTGTTTAGGACCCTGATGCAATTTTGGTCTTCCACTGGGCAGTGTGTTGAGAGGCCACACCAGCTGTCCTTAAAAGGGACTGCTGCAGGCCACTCGAAAAATATTTAAAACCAGCTTTTTTGCTGATTTTTGTGTCCCTCGCCCCCTTCAATCGGAAATTTCTGTCTCAGCTCCATAAAGAAGCCATCAGATTTCCCGTTCCCTCCCCTCCCCCAAACAGCAAGTTGACCGTCAGTGCTGGCAGCTTGCCACGTATATTAAAATGAGGCCCAACCACGCAAATAGATGGGGCCTCCTGTCGACGCCATCAAGTGGGTGGAGCAGGTGCCCTGACCACCACCCACCCAATGAACGCCAGAAACAAAAATCGGCCCTCTGTGCTCTTTTTGCCACATTGGTTACTAAGTTAGGCCTTAACATCAAACCTCAGTTAACTACTAAAACAAAAGCAAAATACTGCAGATGCTGGAAATCATAAATAAAAACAGAAAATGTTGGAAACATTCAGCAGGTCAGGTAGCACCTGTGGGGAGAGAAACAGAGTTAATGTTGCAGGTTGATGACCCTTCATTAGAGTTCATTTCAAGGGGTGAAGATGAAAATCTACACTGTTGTTAGTTTTCTTCACATATCTCGCTGTGATTGTTTCTATCACTTTGATTGTTTGGATACAAGGTAGAAATTCTTGTTTGCGTGTAATTCTGGCAGGACGATGCACTGCGGGAGCTCCTGTCAACGCTTAACAAGCAGTTGTTCCTGCCAGAAATTCCTGATTTAAATACATTTTCTATTCAAGGCGAGCTTCCATCTGCAATGCAGGCTGCCTGTGAGAGCTAACACGGAGGTAACAGAAATATCGTTGTGCTACTACAGCTGTATAAAAGGGAAGTATTGTGTGTTCAGAAAGAAGCTGTTAATAAGTAAAGGCACAGGCTGGATCAAATGAAGCACTCAACAGCTCATACTCCAAGGTTTACAGATGTAGCACTTCAGTTGCTGCTACATTAAGTGAGGCAAAGGAGGGCGGCCCTATTTGACAGCCCAGGTCACCACCTCCAGAGAAGAGCTGAGCACCACATGTGCTGGCCAGGATCAGTGCAGTGTACAGTATCTGTCAGACCCGGGAACAGATGCAGAACTTGCCAGGGTAAGGCGACCCAAAAGTACTGTATACCAGGGGGATGGCCCAAGTATACATGACACTAAGAGTTGCCTGGTAAACTGCTGTACATTTACAGCTGGCCCATGTGAAGCCCTCAAATCACCGTCCAACTCTTTGATTGCAGACTTGTGCATGTTCAAATTCCGGCACTGGACACATGCAAGATGCAAATTGCAACTGAAACCTTTGGCACCAGGACAGCTTAAAAAGGCTTCTGACAGCAGATCACCGTACCAAAACCAAGCTGCATAATGCTGTGATCAGTTACTGATATACAGGATGGGCTGCCATTTGCATATATGTCTGTAACTGTACATGCTCCTAAACTAATAACGTTTCAAGACTACTTCTCTGCTTGCAGGTCAAGATGGCGCACAATACAAGGGAATAGACCCAAGCTCTCAAATTACAAGACATCAACTGATTTTGAGGAGGCTACATTGAACATCTTTCCTTACTTTCTTATAAGTGCATCAAGCAGAAGGAGAAGGTGGAAGTGAAGGCCTCCTCCAAACTCAAACCTATTACCAACTTGCTATCATTATCTCTTGTCCCTTTTTCACTCATCCACACAAAGGCATACACACAACCACAAAAACATAACATACCTATAGGTGGGTTGCGGGAGGGTGGTCCTAACATTCGCCATTGTGAAACCAGTCTTAACCTCCCACAGCTCTCAATAGGCGTGTAGGGTGGTTTGGAGCCCTTTTTTGGCTTACCACCGCTGAGGGAGAGGGAGAGGGAGAGGGGGGAGGGAGAGAGAGAGAGAGAGAGAGAGAGATACAGCTCTTGGGGAAGACTTTAAAAGGCTGCAGCATCACTTCTCAGCAAGATGGTAGCAGAAGCAGCAGCCTCGGGGATGTTAGTAGCTGAAAGAGCCACCAGATTTTCAGCTGATTGTCAGCTGTGGCTCAGTGGTAGCACCTTGCCTCTGAGTCAGAAAGTTGTGGGTTCGAGCCCCACTCCAGGGACTTGAGGATGCAATCTAGGCTGACACTCAGGTGCAGCAGTGAGGATGCTGCCTTTTGGATAAGATGATAAACCGAGGCCCCATCTGTCCTCTCAGGTGGAAGTAAAAGGTCCCATGGCACTATTTTGAAGAGCATGAAAGTTTTCCGTGGTGTCCTGGCCAATATTTATCCCTCAACCAACATCATTGAGAAAAAAAGATTATCTGGTCATTATCTCATTGCTGATTGTGGGACCTAGCTATACGCAAACTGGCTGTCGCATTACCTAGGTTACAACAGTGTCTACACTTCAAAAGTACTTCATTGGCTAAAGCGCTTTGGGACATGCTGAGGTTGTGAAAGATGCAATATAAATGCAAGTTCGTTCGTTCTTTCTTTTGCTGCATCTGTGGAGGTACTGCAGATAGAAGTCAGGGCCAGGAGGGACTGTCTGATTGGCACTGAGGGCAGGAAGCCCCATAAGAGAGTGGTCCATGCTATCTGGAGGGAGGTGGCAGAGGCGGTCAGTGCAATCTCCACCATACCAAGAACTGCCACAATACAGAAAGAGGTTCAGTGACCTCACAAGGGTGGCCAAAGAACTGGTGCCAATACAAATCCTCCAGCATTCATTCAGCTTCACCCACCTCTTTAGCTATCATACTCTTTCCCTTTTAATGCCTCGGTGACAGGGAAACTCACTTCTACAAAAGGCAACCCCTTAAATACTCAAACACCTCCTTTTCTCAAAACCACTCTTTCAATTCCTTTTGCCCACCACAAGGGCTTCTGCTAGGCTTCAAGGACATTTCATTTAAAGGAACAAGGCACCTTCACTTCCCATCATCTTGGCATCATACAGGGGAAGTGTCCATGACCCCCATAGGCTTGTAACATTGTTTTCTCTCCCTCCAAAAGAAAAGAAGACATACAAACAACGCCACAGAAGGACAACAGGAGGAGATCAATGAGTCTGCAAAAAAAAGGCGGCATTAGATTTAATAAGCAGATGGACAGGAGAGTCTGTAGAAGAGGGAAAGGTTGGTGGTGAGCTGGCAAGAGAGGTTTATAAAGGCTGGGCAAGACTCATCATCTGTATTTTCAGCTCCTTGTGCTTTCTCAAAGTATTGCAATACCCTTACACTCACCTGCTTGGATTGATTACCTTACTCTAGTAAAGTTTTGGGGCCTTCAGTAGGCTTCAAAAGGACTCACGCCAAGTCTCAATTGGCATGAGTTACACTGAGGCCTTTCCAAAGCATAAAGGGAGGAATTATTTGGGGAAGCCAGAGAAATCGCCCCAAAACGACCCCTTGATTTGGGGCTGGGGGCGGGCTGAAGATCCACCCAGGAACCCCCAAATCAGAATTTAAAGGTCCCGTCTAAATGGGGCAGGATCCCAACGGAGCTGGGACCCGGCCCATATACCAGGACCCCACGATACTGGACATAAATGGGACTTACATCCTCTCCAGCATCAGGAATTTCAGGCCAATATTTCTAGCTATGCACATTCACCTGAGTGAAGAAGGAAAATTGCAGATGAAGGCAGTACGGCAAAATTATTTGACTAATTTTTTTGTTTGATTTTGTGGTATTTGCTGCTTAGTGGATGATGGTGGCCGGAATGGAGGCCAGAAGTCCCACCCACCACACTTCCAATGGTGGACTGGTGCTCGAGGAATTTTGGGACCAATGGCCCTTTAAAGTCAGGAATGAATGCATTTTTGTAGAATTATGCAATTCCAAGAATAAAGAATATACACCGCCCGATATTACCATGGCGGCGGGTTCGCGGCGGGGGGTAGATTGGGCGCATGGGTAATACACCTGGTGAAATCAGTCTGCTTCGCGCGCAATCACAGGCTGATTGGATCCACTTACCTGTTCTTCCGGGTTCCCCGCTGCTAAGCTGCGCAGCGGGCGGACTGGGCATGCGCAGTAAGGTCTGTCAACTGGAGGAGCTCTATTTAAAGGGGCAGTCCTCCACTGACTAATGCTGCAAGAAATAGGAAAAATTACAGCATGGAGCAGCCCAGGGGGAAGGCTGCTCCCAGGTTAATGATGCCTCACTCCAGCTCTTATTGGATGGGATGAGGAGGAGGGGAGGACAGAGATCTTCCCCCTGGCGGGCGGGAGGAAGCGGCCTGCCTCTACCACCAAGGCCTGGCTTGAGGTGGCAGAGGAGGTCACCTGCACCACCAACATATCGCCCACCTGCATACAGTGCAGGAGGCACTTCAATCACCTAAGTAGGTCAGCCAAAGTGAGTACACTTACTCATTCCCCTACACTCAGTCTGCCACAACACCGCCCCCACCCCACATCTCCTTCTGCACTGCCAACACTACTCTGTCACATCGCTCCTCACACCCACTCAAAGCTAATCTTCATCTTACCTGCACTTACTCACCTCGCCAGTACTCATCCCACCACTACCACTCAACCCAATCCTCATACAATCTCATGGCTCTATCTCATACTCACCCTCTCATGCATCTCTTTCACAGTCAGCCTCACCCAACCTGCCACTACCTGTGCTGCAGCCACAGGGCATGCATCACATATGTGCAGTAGGAAGCGTAAGGCAAAAGTGTCGTGAGCATGAAGGGAATGCACAAGGGTGTTTGAGGGTTTGTCATGGTTTTTACTTATATTTAATTTCTGAGCAACTCACATTACATATTATATTGGCACCACTACTACCACGTCTTTGCGAATCTTGTCTGGTTTGTGCAATAATGCCCTTTCCTGAGGATCACTATGAAGACCCACAACTGATGCCACCCATTGTGTCACTGCAGAGTGGGTGTAGGTGTATTTGCAGGGCTCTTTTGTGCAGACGGCCGAGAGACGTCGGCGATGTCCCCGGTTGCACCCTGGAAGGATGCGGAGGAGAAGTTGTTGAGGGCAGTGGTGACTTTGACAGCGACAGGTAAGAAGATTGTGCTCGGGCCAGCCGGGAGCAGCTCAGCATGAAGGAGGCTGCAGATGTCCACGACTACATGTCGAGTGACTCTGAGCCTCCGTGTGCACTGCTGCTCAGAGAGGTCCAGCAAGCTGAGCCTCGGTCTGTGGACCCTGTGGTGAGGGTAGTGCCCTCTGCGACGCATTTCTCTCTGCGGTTGCCCTCCCTCCTGCTGTGCAGGTGGATGTGTCATGGCGCTCTGTTGTGGAGCTCCACGTGTCAGAGGTGGACGGCGTTGCCAGCGAGGCTGGTGATGCTGTTCGCCCTCCAAGGAGGTCACGGCGGCCCCCATCCGGAAGATGCACATCTGAGGTGGTCCGCAAGGTAGGTACATGTGTCTGGACACCGGGGTAAGTGTGCAAGTTGGTGAATTTTATTGTTAGGAGGAGGGTGGTGGAGGCTAAACTTTGTCCAAAGTGACAGAGTGGCCTCCTGCAATGAGTGAGGGTCTCCCCCACACCTGTCAAATGGACCTTTGCAGCTGTCACAGGCTGATGGCTGCAACACGTCCATTTGAACTGGGAGTGTTTCCCCCAGTACGGGAAACAATCCCAGTTGTTTGCAAAATCCCACCCCTCCTAAAATATCATGTTAATCAGGTCTCTAAACGACCTGAAATACCTAAATAAATCCCCTTAAGTGGCATCCCGCCGGCTTTAATTGGCGGCGGGAGTCCCACATGCGGGGGCTGCGTGCGCATCTCAGCACGTCAGTGGGGAACCCGAAAATGGGGCGGGTTGGAGCCGGGCTCCCGCCCTGCCCCGGGAATCCCCGATTTTCGTAGCCCCCCCCCGCCACGAACGCACCCGATCGCGGGTGCTAAAATCGAGCCCTATACAGATTCAGATATTTCTGCTCATCCCCAACACCAAGAATTAGCTTTTCATAGAGCACTCTGCTATATGGGAGCAGAGGATAAAAGATGAGCAGAAAAATCACTCCTACACCACTGCAAGCTGAGGGGAATGGACTAGTGATGAACTTGGAAATGAAGACAGCCAGCTGGTGTTGAGGATGGCTGAGCTGAGATCTACAAGGCAAATGCTGCATTAGAATGGAGGCTTTCCTTGGGAATGCTGATAGATGTGCATTTATCATTGAAGAAGAGGTTACAGATGGAATATTAATGCCTCGGAGCATCATGAGACTCAAGTGACCCTGCATTCATTTTAGATAAAATAAAACTCTAAGATGAATGTGATCTTGAAGTATTTATACAATCTTCTCCTCGTACACAATTCAGCTCATACGCTAGGTGGTATGAATTATAAGCTTCTCTCACATACATATCATTTTCTTTTGTGGCACAAAATCACATGGGATTTGCCTTAGGTGTTTACAGCTGCCTGTGTGAATCCCTGGTTTGTAGCTAGCTTTATATCCGCATATGATTGGTTCTCCTGCTGACTGAGATTTGAGTAAACAGGCCTATATCATTACAGCAGTAAGTTATGGATTTCCCAGGGGTCTGTTCTGCTACTTTTGTAACACATTGTGAAAGGTTGCTCAGCTTCATCTCCTTGAATTTGCTCCAGGATTGCCATTTGCCAGTATTCCATGTGGTATCATTGTCAATTCTAAGCACTGTACTCCCTGCTTACAGTCAGCATTTTATTGTGAATCAGCTGCAAAGTTTGCAACATATGCAATCTAGCAGCCGTACAAAAAGTTAATGTTACATCAAAAAAATTTCATCGGGCCAAAAAAAAACTGCATTTGGTTTGGAACAAATCGCACAGAATTTTACTGGGTACAGATTAAAATTCCATGTAACGTGGCAATATCTTAGAGGGCCTAACAAGATATTAAAGGATCTTTCTGAAATGCTACACAATTTTGGTAAACATTCAAGAAATGATTTTTAGAAGATGTGATAAATGCCCAAGAATTGATATTACACTGCCTTTCCAAAGGCCCAGAAGTGATAGCTATGGAGCAGAATTTTTGAGACCTTGCGTCACTGGTGGGGCCTTGCGTGGAATGGGCAGCTCATCAGAAAATTGTGGGTGGACTGACTGCAAGTTTCCATCCTATCTAGAAATGTTTGCTCATAATGCAACGTGAATTCCCTTCCTTTGACCATTAAGGGAGATGTTTATGAAAATCTTTGAGTAACAAACAGGAACGGAGGAGGGAATTATCACCTAAAATTACTGTTGGTGACAAAAGTAGTGGGCAAAGGAATGTATGAGGCATTCACTAATATTGGGAATGGTTATTTCTAGGCTTATATTTAGGATCATTCTGGATTATTAAGGATCTTTAAGGATCCAAACCCCATTCCATTCCAAAATCCAGCTACTGACTTTTGATTTACAAGGAATAATGGCAAATTTTGGTCAGCAAAGAGCAGAGCCTGAGAGAAATCTAGGAGCAGCATGAAATAGTTTATATCAATGATTATTTTGAAGGCTGGAGAAAACAAGAGGATGTAAAAAGTCTGCATTTCCAATGCACCTTGATATTGTGTCACAGAAACCTACAGTTGGTTTCAAATCTTCTCTTTAGCTGAGAGGTATTTGCTTCAGGTGAGTGATATTTAACACAGAACAAAGAATTTCTTGCTTACACAAAGTAATTGAGGCTATCAGGCATCTGTCAGGTATCTGTTGCCTAGACTTCACAGCTCTCTAATCTAGTCTGTTTACTCCCTCCTAAACCTGGTTTAGTACAGCAAAGAAAGTGGCTTTGCTAAAGTGTACGTGGTAATCAGATGCTAGTGTAGACACTTGCCTTATGTCACATCTGTGAAGGAAATTTCAAATATATTAGCAGTTTGGGAGAGATTGGGCCAAGGAGATGAACCAGGTCAAAAGCACCTGTGAAGTACTCATTGCTTGAAAATTGCTAGCTTGTGTCAATCCCCTCGTGGTTTTACAGCACTGAAAAAATTACACATACAAATTACTTATGAGAGGTGAAAAGTGAACTTTGACGAGCAATTCCCTGAGTAAGAGATATTTCAAAAATTTAATACCACTCTCAGATTAGGGACAAAATTTTGTCATCAGAAGCCACTCTTAATCCTATGCTAACATACGTTTAATTGTACATAGAGATCCCAATGAACATGATAGGTTTTTAAAAGAGGTTGTATCACATTTGGATAATGCATGTCATGACGGACTGTACAGAAAGGTTAATGTTGCATTACTGTAGCTTCACTGAGTGAACCCTGCTAATAGCTTCTACTCAAATCACTTTTACAGAAAATGGTAGCATTCAATAAAAGGCTCAAAGTACCTCTGGAGGAGGTCGGAGTACATTGAAGCAATGGTCACCCTTTGAGCAAAGGTGTTCATTGGCACAGAGACAGTAGAAAGTTTTCATCTTTAGGTTTTAGGAGGGAGGCAAACTCCAGCCAGGATGTACCAAATTCACGCTGCCTTCTCCTGATTTGTGAAGCAGGTAACATGATTGCCTCTATGTTCTCACACTCAGCATTACAGATCATTATCTTCAAAAGCAATAGTGAATTGAAGGTGTGCACTCGTAAGTATAGCCTCAGTTCCCTTTGCAGATGGTGGTGCAAGACATAGTGGCAACCAGAGCAGCACAGTGCAAGAGAGCACTTAGCATCACCACTTACACTTAGTACAAGCCCAGAACAAACATTCTGGGATTCACTAACCTGAGAGGCAGCAGGAAGTATTGGATGCTACACAATACAGTGGTGAAGAAAGCGCAGGGGGAGGTGGCTGCTGATCAGATACCATCAGGTGAAAGACAGGGAAACATCATGCAGGCTACCCCTGCTGAGGGTTTTTAGTCTGATTGCATTTCATAAGAGGCTGATTGAACACATAGACAGAGAGGAGAAGTCTTTTGAACCCAAACTTTGGTATTGGCCAGGAAGAATAGACAGTTATGGAGGCTGTTGGAGAGGTGCCAACAGCATTTGTAACTACAATGGCTACTACAGTAACTCATGACACAGAGTTAATCAAAGAAGGGTTATAGAGGTCCATCAGGGAGTGATTCAGGAACCTGAGAGATGCATACTCTTTTGTCCTCTGGCCGATGAATATGCTCCCCGAGGAGCTGCCCGCCAGCAGTGGCCTGAAAACACAACCATAGATGGAGATGCCAGCTTCAGTTCTGTGTCACAAGAAGTTCTTTTGAAAGTAGGGTTACTGTAGTGACTCAAATACATTTCTGGCACTGATGAGGGGGCATCACAGGTAGTTGCCACTCCAGTCATGTCTAACTAACCTAGTCGAACTTTTTGAGGAGCTCACTAACAAGGTAAAGGAGTATCTATAGATGTAATTTATATGGACTTTCAGAAGGCATTTGCTAAGGATCCACACAAAAGGGTGCTAGCAAAAATGAAAGCAGATGTAATTGGAGGCAACCTTTTGATATGGGTAGGGAAATGGTTAGGAGGTAGGAGACAGAGATATGGGTATGTACTCAAATTGGCAGGATGTGTCTAGTGGTGTCCCTCAGGAATCTGGACTGGGGCCTCAGCTTTTCACTATATTTATCAATGACTTAGATGAAGGAATAAAGAGCTGTAAATCCAAGTTTGCTGATGGCATCAAGTTAGGTGGCACAGTAGTGTAGATGGGAGCAGAAAATTGCAATGGGACATTCATAGATTAAATGAGTGGGCAAAACTATGGCAGATTGAGATCAATGTTGAGAAGTATGACGTCATCCACTTCAGACCTAGGAAAGATAGATCAGAATATTTTCTAAATGGTGAGAAGCTACGAACTGTGGAGGAGCAGAGACATGTGCATGTACTAAAAATTAGTGGACAGGTACAAAAAATAATTTAAAATTCTAATGGAATGTTGGCCGTTATCTCAAGGGGGCTGGAATACAAAGGGGTTGAAGTTATGCTACAGTGTATAAAGCTCTGATAAGACTGCCTCTGGAGTACTGCATTCAGTTCTGGACAGCACACCTTAGGAAGGGTATATTGGCCTTGGAGGGGGTGCAGCACAGATTCACCAGAATGATACCTGGGCTAAAAGGGTTAAATTATGAAGACAGGTTGCATAGTCTAGGTTTGTATTCCCTTAAATGTAAAAGATTAAGGGGTGATCTAATTGATGTATTTAAGATGAATAAAGGATTTGTTAGGGTAGATAGACAGAAACTATTTTCTCTGGTGGAAGAGTCCAGAACAAGGGGGCATAACCTTAAAATTACAGCGAGGCCATTCAGGGGTGTTATCAGAAAGCACTTCTTCACATAAGAAGGTAGTGGAAATCTGGAACTCTTTCCTAAAAAGCTGTTGAGGCTAGGTCAATTGAAAATTTCAAAACTGAGATTAATAGATTTTTGTTAGGTAAGGGTATTAATGGATATGGAACGAAGGCTGCTAAATGGAGTTAAGATACAGATCATTATCTAACTGAATGGCGGAACAGGCTCAAGGAGCTGAATGGCCGACTCCTGTTCCTATGTTCTAGTCAGAAGGAACCCTGAGTCTCAGGAACAACAGCAGTTGCCAATTTCTGACCCCTCACTTAAAGGATTAACATAGATCAGGGCAACTGTCAATGTACCTGGTGATACGTAGAAATGCATAATTTACAGGTGGTAGTAAGCATAATATGAAATCATATTAATGAGTCATCACATATGGGGCTCAATTTTGAAATGGTGGCAGGTTGGCAGCAGGGGTGGGGGTGGAGGTGTGCGCGGCAAACCCGAATAAAAACAACTTACCTTTTCCGACATGATCGCGATGTAATTGACGGTGATTAAAGTTCTTTCCGGGTTTCGCTCCTGGCAGCCAGCCTGATTGACAGGCTGGCTGCCAACAGGAGCTGCAACGCTGAGAGTGGGGGGGGGGGGGGGGGAAGGAGAAAGAGAGAGAACAAGACGTCATTCGGCGCTGGAACAGAAGATTGAGGGTGGGGGGGGGGGGCGGGGGGGAGAGGGGGGAAAGAAGGGAAGACCGGAGTGGGGGGCTGAGGGGAAAGAGGGGGACAACGGAGAGGGAGACATGGGGGAAAGAAGGGAAGACCGGAGGGGGGGTGCTGAGGGGAAAGAGGGGGACAACGGAGGGGGGGGTGCTGAGGGGAAAGAGGGGGACAACAGAGAGGGAGACATGGGGGAAAGAAGGGAAGACCGGAGGGGGGGTGCTGAGGGGAAAGAGGGGGACAACGGAGAGGGAGACATCAGGGAAAGAGGAGGACAACGGAGAGGGAGACTCCGGGGGCTGACAGCGACACTCCGGAGAGGGGGATATCAGGGGCTGAGAGGGACATCGGAGAGGGAGACATTGAACATCGGAGCAGGGTGGAAAGGTAGGTTGATTTTGTGTTTTAACTTTGTGCAATGGTTTTTTATTTAATTTATTTTGTTTATTTTTGCCTGATCCGGCCCTTCATGCCTGGTTTCACCAGGTGTGAATCGGAAGCCGTGGGAAAGCCGCCCAGGTAAGTTAAAAATTGTTCTAACTACCTAATATGTCACAAGTAAAGTATCTTAGGTACCTCGGTTCTTTAACTATCATCCCGCCGCTTTAATTGCTGGTGGGACTTCCAGATTCAGGAAACGTGTGCACACAGGTGCAGCTGTGGGGAAGTCAGAGGTTTGGAGCCGGTCTGAACCCGCTCTGCATTTTTGCAATTTTCGCAGCTCCCCGCCCCCAACGCACCCGCAATTTAAGTTTAAAATTGAGGCCATGCACTTTGGGGACGCATACACACTTTGTGGGGGGGGGTGGGGGGAAGTGAATTTGCTCATGACTTCTCCCGCACTGCTGCTATAACTTCGTCAGAGTTCTGCTTAAGTTACAGCAGCAGAGCGGGAGAAGCCCCGAGGGAATTCACCCACACAGACACTATCATACACAATAAGATCAATAGAGATACATCACTTTTGGTATAAACTGTATTATGGGATTATATTGAAAAGAATATTGAATGGAACTTACACTATTTATAAAGGGAAGAAAGTCAAGGTTTTAAGAAAAAGGTAAAATATTTCTTCAAATACAAGTGAGAAAAAAAGTCCATCCAAACATTTCAAGTAGTCTATTTCTATCATGTACCTAGGGTTTACATAAAAACAGTAATTCTACAAGTCAGTGCTGCTAGTACAAAGACTCGCCTGCATATTGAAAATTTGGTTTGGGCTGCCCATAATTTTCAGACATTGGAAAATCATGGGCATTGCGTGGCTGAATTTCCCACGTGCACCACTTGCAGGCAAGGCTCTCCAGTGGTTGTGTGCATTCGCAAAATGACTCCTTGACGTGTTTAGATATAGAAAGAAGGCTTGAAAGGAGTGAATAAGTTAATTGTTTCAATAAGGCAACACAAACAAATATTCATCAAATGCAACTACAAGTCCAGTGGGAAACAAACTTTTTTTAAATTGGCCATTCTCACTTGACAGAATTTTTAAAAATTATTAATTATTCATCGATTAGGGAACATATTAATTCCCCTGAGGAAATGAAAGGAGGACACATACAGATGAACATTTCATTGTAATTTAAACAGTTGCATTGTTTGTCATCAACGTATAAGCCAGTATTACACTTCTGAAATGTTAACAGAATTGTGCAAAAATGAAAAATGAAATCTTAAAACTGCACAGAGACCCTCTGCAGAGGCACTCCTTGTTGCTTTTCTACATTGAAATAATAGAACGTTTGGTACCATGCAAACACATTTATTGTTTAGAGATATTTTAGAGTTAAAAGTATCCAATTCACCTGAATGTCTACATACACCAATATGTCCCATCGGTAGCTTTACTGGCAACTGTAGCATTATTACACATCTGCAAAGCCATTGTACTTGACGACAATGTAGAAGGGTCTACCTACAGATCTTGTATAAGTAACCTATACAATACTGTCCATGCACAAATGGACATCCTAAACTCTTTATTCCATTCTAGCCAATTTGGCTAAAACCTTGCCATTCATAAATTCAGCTTCAGGGGAGATTTTTCTGGGGCTGTGCCCAGATGCATTGGGTCAAGGATGACATCCAACGTGGATTGATTTGATTGGATGTAGCAGGCAGGAGGACTTCTAGTCAACTGTGATTATTATTCTTCGGTCCCTGCCACAAACTCTGTTCCCTAGCCACTGACTCCATCCCTCTCCCCGGCCACTGTCTGAGGCGGAACAAGATTGTTCGCAACCTTGGCATCCTATTTGACCCTGAGCTGAGCTTCCGACCACTTACCATTTCCACCACCAAGACTGCCTACTTCCACCTCCATAACATTGCCCGTCTCCGTCCCCGCCTCAGCTCATCTGCTGCTGAAACCCTCATCCATGCCTTTGTTACCTCTAGACTTGATTATTCCAATGCTCTCCTGGCCGGCCTCCCATCATGAACCGTCCGTAAACTTGAGCTCATCCAAAACTCTGCTGCCCGTATCCTAACTCGAACCAAGTCCCGTTCACCCATCACCCCAGTGCTTATGACCTATATTGGCTCCTGATCCGGAAATGCACTGTTTTAAAATTCTCATCCTGGTTTTCAAATCCCTCCATGGCTTTGGCCCTCTCTATCTCTGAAACCTCCTCCATCCCTACAACCCTCTGAGATTTCTGCGATCCTCCAATTCTAGCCTCTTGCGCATCTCTGATTCTCTTCGCTCCACCATTGGTGGCCGTGGTTTCAGTTGCATAGGCACTAAGCGCTGAAATTCCCTCCCTAAACCTCTCAGTCTCTCCACCTCTCTCTCCTCCTTTAAGGTGCTCCTTAAAACCTCTCTCTTTGACCAAGCTTTTAGTCATCTGTCCTAATGTTTCCTTATGTAGCTCGGTGTCAAATTTTGTTTATTAACGCTCCTGTGAAGCGCCTGGGGACATTTTAACACGTTAAAAGCACTATATAAATGCAAGTTGTTGTTATATGTAAATGGCACAAATTAACAGTAGTTCAGGTTTTCAAGCTGACAACAGTCCTTGAAGTTGAGCCCATATCTGACACAATGATGTTGCAAAGACCAAGTGAGAACTACACTAACTCTGGTGACAAGTGCAATTTATATTTCCTCTCAGTGTAAACAGTGTAAAGTAGTATAACGTGTTAACCTGATTCAGTTGGTAGCATTCACACCTGAGTCAGGAGGTTGCAATGGGGTCAACCTGAACCTCTGGCCCTGAGCTTCTGCAGGGGTTCTCAAGATTTTTTGCCGTTATTTCAGTGGGAGATCGGCGGAACCCCCCCCACAGGAAATTATATAAACTGTGGGACTTAAGCAAATAAACCAGGCTGACACTTCAACGGTACAGTACTGAGGTTGTCATCCTTTGGATAAGATGTCAAACCATAGCCCTCTTTGCTGGTTCAGGTGGATGTTAAAGATCCCATGACACCATCCAAAAAACAGCAGTCTTAGTCAACCTTCCTTCCTCAACCAACACTACCAAAACCCCAAAAATAACAGATCATTCATCTCATTACTGTTAGTGGGATTTTTCTGTGAGAAACATGGCTGTCACATTTGCCAATATTACAAGAGGATCATCACTTCAAAGTGATTAATTGTCTGTTAAGTGCTTTGGAATATTTCTGAGATGTGATAAGGCTTTATATAAATGCAACTTTGTTTTGATCAAGCCTGGAATAATCAGGTGTGGAATGGTTTGACACTCAGGCCTGCTAGCACATAATTAATAATGGCCAAATTTTAGCTACTTATTGAATCAGCCAATGATTTCACTTGCAAAAGAACTGTAAAATTGTCATTAGACATGGTACAATTGCAATTAATTTATTTTCCTTCAGCAGTGAAGATGGAGCTTCTTAACATTGAGGAAGGATAATGCATGTCGTGTGCAGAATTCCAGACTGATGATAAACAGCAAAATTCAATCTAAACACAGCTAAACATGGACGAATCAAGTTATATGGGCATATGCTTCAGCATTTGCCTGTGGAAGAGGAGTGCAATGAAATGAAAAAAGATTGGCATCACTAGTAGGATATACTGGCACAAAAGAGCACAGAAATCTATTGCAAGTGTGTTACAATCAATCGCTTGCTTTAGTGCTAATATCATGCACAGAATACCACATGAGAGCAAAGCTGAAAGATGACCTTTTACTTGTTATCACTGCATCACTTTTGAGCAATGCAGTCACTTATTTACTGAATTCTTCATACTTTATTGATCCAATTTCCACAGTTAGCTAAGACAGTGCACACATCCATTAATAACAAGAAAAATGTGCATTTGTCTAGTGCCTTTAATGCAGGAAAACGTCCCAAGGTGCTTCACAGAAGCGTAATCAGACCAAAATGGACACTGAGCTAAAGAAGGAGATAGTAGGATGGGTGACTAAAAGCTTGTACTAAGAAGATGGTGTTAAGGAGGGTCTTAAAGGAGGAGAGAGAGAGAGGTGGAGAGGTTTAGGGAGAGAATTCCAGAGCTTAGACGGCTGAAGGCACAACCGCCAATGAAGAGGTGAAGGGAATGGGGAATGTGTAAGAGGCCTGAGTTGGAGGAACACAGGGTTCTCAGAGGCTTGTAGAGCTAGAGGAGGTTGCAGAGATAGGGTGGGACGAGGCCATGAAAGTATTTGAACACAAGGACGAAAATTTTAAAATGGAGGCACCAGGAATCAATGAGATCAGCGAGTACAGGGGTGATGGGTCAGCAGATCATGGTGCAGGTTAGGATATGGGCAGAAGAGATTTGGATGAGCTCAAGTTTACGGAAGATGGTGGATGGAAGGCTGGCTAGTAAAGCATTGGAATAGTCGAGTCTGGAGGCGATGAAAGCATGAATGAGGGTTTCAGCAGCAGATGGGCTGAGGCAGGGGCAGAGACAGATGACACAATGGAAGTGGAATTAGGCGGTCTTTATGATGCAGAGGATGTGGGGTCGGAAGCACAGCTAAGGGTCAAATAGGACACTGGGGTTGCAAACAGTCCAGCTCAGTGTGAGGCATTGGCCGGGGAGGGGGATGGAGTCAGTGACGAGGGAACCGAGTTCGTGGCGGGGACAGTTGATTCGGTCTTCCCAATGTTTAACTGAAGGAAATTGCGGTCCATCCACGACTCTATCGAACAAACAGGCTGACGACACAGAGTCAGTGCAAAGGTAGAGATGGTGGAGAGGTGGAGCTGGGTGTCGTCAGCGTACGTGTGGACCCTGATATCATGTCTTCAGATGATATCGCCGAAGGGCAGCATGTAGAGGAGAAATAAGAGGGGGCCAAGGATAGATCCTTAGAGGACTCCAGAGGTAGCGGTGCGGGGGCGGTGGGAAGAGAGGCTATTGCTGGAGATCCTCTGGTTATAATTAGACAGGTAAGAGTGGAACCAAGCAAGGGCAGTCCCATCAGCTGGACAACGGAGGATTATGGCATTGTCGACCATTTCAAAGGCTGCAGAGAGGCGGTCAAGAAGGACTAGGCGGGATAGTGCACCACTGTCACAGTCACAGAGGATGTAATTTGTTAATTTGATTAAGGCTGTTTCAGTGCTGTTGCAGGGCAGTAAACTGACTGGAGAGATTCAAAAATAGAGATGTGGGAAAGATGGGCACAGATTTGGCAGGCGACAACATGTTCAAGAACTTTGGAAAGGAAAGGTAGGGTGGGATTAAAAGGGACAGTGGCAGCGTGGATACAAAATTGGTTGGAGGACAGAAAGCAGAGAGTAGTGGTGAATGGTTGTTTTTCAGACTGGAGGGAAGTATACAGTGATGTTCCCCAGCGGTCAGTATTAGGACCACTGCTCTTTTTGATAAATATTAATGACCTGGACTTGGGTATACAGGGCAAAATTTCACAGTTTGCAGATGGCACGAAACTCGGAAATGTAGTAAACAATGTGGAAGATAGTAATAGACTTCAGGAGGATATAGACAGACTGGTGAAACGGGCAGACACATGGCAGATGAAATTTAACGCAGAGAAATGTGACGTGATACATTTTTGTAGGAAGAATGAGGAGAGGCAATATAAACTAAATGGTACAATTTTAAAGGGGCTGCAGGCACCGACAGACCTAGAGATGCACATACACAAATCTTTGAAGGTGGCAGGACAAGTTGAGGAGGCTGTTAAAAAAGCATTTGGGATCCTGGGCTTTATTAATAGAGGCATAGATACAAAAGCAAGGAAGTTATGCTAAATCTTTATAAAACATCAGTTAGGCCCCAGCTGGAGTATTGTGTTCAATTATGGGTACCACACTTTAGGAAGGATGTCAAGGCCTTGGAGGGGCTGCAGAAGAGATTTACTAGAATGGTAGCAGGGATGAGGGACTTCAGTTATGTGGAGAGACAGGAGAAGCTGGGGTTGTTCTCCTTAGAACAGAGAAGGTTAAGGGGAGATTTGATAGAGATGTTTAAGATCATGAACAGTTTCGATAGAGTAGATAAGGAAAAACTGTTTCCAGTAGCAGAAAGGTCAGTAACCAAAGGACACAGATTTAAGGTGATTGGCGAAAGAGCCAGAGGTGACATGAAGAAACATTTCTTTTACACAATGAGTTGTAATGATCTGGAATGCACTGCTTGAAAGGGTGGTGGAAGCAGATTCAATAGTAACTTTCAAAAGGGAATTAGATAAATACTTGAAGGGAAAAAATTTACAAGGGTATGGGGAAAGAGCAGGGGAATGGGACTAATTGGATAGCTCTTTCCAAGAGCTGGCACAGGCACGATGGGCCGAATGACCTCCTCCTATACTGTACCTACTGTGATACATGGGGCAATAGTTTGCAAGAACAGATGGGTCGAGGGTGGGCTTTATGAGGAGGGGGTGATGGTGGCAGTTTTGAAAGGGTGAGGAACAGTTCCTGAAGAGAAGGAACCGTTTACAATGGCTAGCAGTAATCTTTTTTAACAAAATCAAATTGCAATTTTTTAAAATGCAAAAAAGACTTGCTCCCTCTCACAAATGTGCTGAATTAGAATCATTAAATCATAAGCTATATATATTAGCTTTTCAATCAAAGTCAGTATTTACTGCATTAGGTGTACTTAGAATGCATTTAGAATCAGCATTTCCATTGATGGCTCAGGAGATTTATGTAGTAGATAGCTGAGCCATACAGAACAGGACAATTCCAGGTTTGATTCCTGCTCTATGCTGAGTTCGTTAAGATTGGCCATAGCATAGTTGGGTTGAAGGAAAAAACAAAAATCGGCCAGGGTCCCATTCCTGATTGCTACTCAGCAAACCCTGCTGGAAGTTGTACATGTGTGGACGTCAGGTAAGGACAGAATCAGAGCTCGACTGTAATATCTCAGGTACCTGAACACACTACTGATACCCAGCGTCAAGGCTCACAGATGAATAATGACCTCTGGGAATACAAGGAGCCAACAACTTGAGGAGAGGGGATGTGGAGAAAACTGGTGAGTAAAAGAGAACAAACTTAAATGAAGAAGTTTTAAAAAAGAAACTTGGCAAAGAACGATGGTGATATCTCCTGCAAGAAACAGGATGAGAATTCTCAATTATACACTGCTGGGCTATGATATTGAAGCTATTAGTCAGTACTGACAGATGCCCTTAGGTACATTGTTTACAGGGAACTGGAAGCATGATAATAAGAGAACGAAACAACCCAAGACCATAGGAATACAGAAATAACTCCATTATTATCCAGCTCCTCTTTCAGGCTCTGGTCTGAACATCTTTCATCATTTTTGTACTGAAAGCCATAGCCTGCCACTCTTTGTTGAATCACCAGCTTTTCAATCAAAGTCATTATTTCCTGCCTAAACAAAAAGAGTTCTGAAACAAACACAGAAATTACTGGAAGGACTGGAAGCAGGTCAGGCAGGATCTGTGGAGAGAACAGACAAGTTGACATTTTAGGTGTGGACCTTCATCAGAATGTGTGAGCCTTGCCAGTGAGCACCAGTTCTGATGGAGTCACACCTGATACGTCAACTTGTCTGCACTCTCCACAAATGCTGCTAGGCCTGCTAAGTGCTTCCAGCATTTTCTGTTTTTGTTCCAGTATTTGCTGCACTAGGTGGCAGCCTGTTCCAGAAGCTGATGACTGGCAAGAAGTCATTCCATATGGTAATTTTAACTAGTGACTTTATTTATTTAGAATCATGCCTCCTGTTTCTGCCTAGCTGTTTTTGCATAAAATATTTCTATATCCACCTTACTGATGTCCTTCCTTATTTTAAAAACATGAATCATATGCCCTGCACATTATTTTTTCAAATAAAAATTGATTTTGTTTAGTTAATCTCTCTTCATAGTACAATCTTCTAGAACCTGGAATAATTTTCACCACCCTAAATCCTATCAACTACCTCTACAGCTTTTTAAAAAATACGTTGACTACACGTGGACACAATATTCCACAGGTAGTCTAACGCTTTTTATAAAATATCTAACATGTTCCTCAACATATAGGGCAGAACTTTCAACTTCAGCAGACGGCGTAAAATGTGCGACAGCCGATCGGTTGCATGTTATATACAACAACAACAACTTGCATTTATATAGCGCCTTTAATGTAGTGAAACGTCTCAAAGCACTTTACAGGAGTGTTATCAGACAAAATTTGACACCGAGCTACATAAGGAGATGTTAAGGCAGGTGACCAAAAGCTTGGTCAAAGAGGTAGGTTTTAAGGATCAACTTAAAGGAGAGGTAGAGAAACAGAGAGGTTAATGGAGGAAATTCCAGAGCTTAGGGCCTAGGCAGCTGAAGGCATAACCGCCAATGGTGGAACAAAGGAAATCAGGGATGCGCAAGAGGCCAGAATTGGAGGAGCGCAGAGAACTCGGAGAGTTGTAGGGCTGGAGGAGGTTACAGAGATAGGGAGGGGCGAGGCCATGGAGGGAGTTGAACACAAGGATGAGAATTTTAAACCCCCGCCTGATATTTCCTTTCCTTTGAAGTCAATGGAAAGGAAAATTGGGCGGTGTGTATAACAGGCAGCTGCTCTACTACTGCCTGCTTTATGCTCCCGCCGAGGTTGAAAGTTCCGCCCATACTTTTTTTTTGAGTTCATGCTCCTGGCGGGAAGCCTTGATCGCCAGCACCGCATATTGACATTTTGGGAATAGGCAGTGCATGCCCAATAATGGACTCAAAATCATGGGAACAGATAGTCTAAACTTCCGATGTGTACTGCTGGTGAGCAAAGATTACTACTGGGATGACAAATTATATAAAAATAAATTCAGGCACAGATTATCCTCATTTCCTTAAATGGTAAGGAAAGTGTACTTTTTCTTCAAAGTACTCATTTTTCTATGGAAAAAAATGATTTATATTCTCACCAGAAAGTTCATTGCCATTTCTCCAAAAATGCTGATTTTAGCCCTGACCTGGAAACGCTCAAGTAAGGTCTCCCTATTTCCTAGGCTGCTTGGGTGATGCCAATTACAAGGAACCACCCTGTGTTTATCTCCCAGAGCAGCTTCACTACAAAGGGAAGCGGGAAGGGAGACCAGATTGACTTAAAGGCTGCACTGGAGCCCTCCAGTTCCACGAAACCATACCATTGGCTGGGGAATTTGCATTCTCAGCATGCAAAGGTGTCTTCTTCAGGGTTGGCCAGTTGCAGAGTGGCCCTCAGGCATATCTGAAGCCCTGCCTCCAATTATTTGCAATAGAAGCATATCATGATGCTTCTCATAACTATAGCATCAGAATGCATTTAAGGGAAAGTTCATGCATTTAAGGGGAAGCTAGAAAAGCACATGAGGGAGAAAGGAATAGAAAGATATGCTGATAGATTTAGATGAAATAGGGAGGGAAGAGGCTCGTGTGGAGCATAAACACTGGCATAGACCAGTTGGGCCGAATGGCCTGTTTCTGTGCTGTAGTTTTGATGTAACTCGATCAATGGCCAAGCAGAGAGGGAGACCCTACTTGAGGGGTTTATAAGCAGTGTTAAAATTGGCATTCTTAACAAAAGTGTTGGGGAAATATCTGGCAAGAGTATAATTTTCTTATATGAAAAAGGGTAATACTTTGAACAAGAGGTACTCCCACTGGCTTTCCTTCCTATTTAAATACTATTTAATGCATTCCATTTGGCCTGTCAATAATCAAAGACTCATTTTTTTAAATGACCATTTAAATTCTCCATAAGCACTGATGTATCTTTCATACCCCCAACTATCAGGAAAAGGGCACAGCATAAAAATGATTTTAAATTTCTGCCATAATGTTTCCCTCTCACTTTATTTCACCTGTCTTTTTTAAAGAGCCTTACTTTTTCCTCAACACTCTGCTTCCTGTAAAATATCCAAAAGATATGTCCCACTTTTCTCCCTCTATCTTTTTACCAGTTTTTAATTTTGTTTCAGTTAAAGGGAGGACTCTTTATGACTTGCTAGGCTGGTCTTACAACAGCAGCTGTCATCTAATTATCTAAAATAATGACTGAGAAAGACATAAGTAAGACATAAGTGAGACAAAGACCAAAGTAAGAGATTGGAAAGAAGTTAATTTTGAGGGGATGAGAATGGAACTGGAGAAGGTAAACTGGAAAAAAAAATTGACAGACAAAGAAACAGAACGGCAGTGGGAAATATTTAAAACAGTGATCAATAGAGTTCAGGAGAAATATATTCCTCTAAAAAACAAGACCAAACAACCCAATAATGAAACACCATGGATAAATAAAGAGATAAGGGTAAAATTGAAACTAAAGAAAAAGCATACTCTAAGTAGAATCAGGGAAAGGTTACAGCATGGAAGGAGGCCATTTGCCCATCGAGTCCACGCCGGCTCTATGCAACAGAATGCAGCTAATCCCACTCCCCGCCCTATCCCCGTAGCCCTGCAAATAATTTCCTTTCAAGTATTTATCCAGTTCCCTTTTGAAGGCCATGATTGAATCTTCCTCCACCACCCCCTTGGGCAGTGCATTCCAGATCCTAACCACTCGCTGTGTAAAAAAGTTATTCCTCATGTCACCTTTGGTTCTTTTGACAATCACCTTAAATCTATGTCCTCTGGTTTTTGACCCTTCTGCCAATGGGAGCAGTTTCTCTCTATCTACTCTGTCTAGACTATTCATAATTTTGAATACCTCTATCAAATCTCCTCGCAACCGTCTATGTTCCAAGGAGAACAACCCAAGCTTCTCCAGTCTATCCAAATAACTAAAATCCCTCATCCCTGGAATCATTCTAGTAAATCTCTTCTGCACCTTCTCTAACGCCTTCACATCTTTCTTAAAGTGGACACAATACTTCAGTTGTGGCCGAACCAGTGTTTTATAAAGGTTCATCGTGACTTCCATACTTTTGTACTCTATGCCTCTATTTATAAAGCCCAGGATCCCGTAAGCTTTCTTAACCGCTTTCTCAACCTGCCCTACCGCTTTCAACGATTTGTGCACATATACGCCCAGATCTCTCTGTTCCTGTACCCCTTTTAGAGTTGTGCCCTCTAGTTTATATTGCCTCTCCTCATTCTCCCTACCGAAAAGTATCACTTCTCATTTTTCTGCTTTAAATTTCATCTGCCATGTGTCTGCCCATTCCACCAGCCTATCTATATCCTCTTGAAGTCTATCACTATCCTCCTCATTGTTCACTACCCTTCCAAGTTTTGTGTCATCTCCAAATTTTGAAATAGTGCCCTGAACACCCAAGTCCAGGTCATTAACATATATCAAGTAAAGCAGTGGTCCCAGTACCGACCCCCGGGGAACACCACTGTACACCTCTCTCCAGTCCGACAAACAACCGTTCACCACTACTCTCTGTTTCCTGTCACTATAAATAGAGGCATAGAGTACAAAAGTGTGGAAGTCATGATGAACCTTTATAAAACATTGGTTTGGCCACAACTGAAGTATTGTGTCCAGTTCTGGGCACCGCACTTTAGGAAAGATGTGAAGGCCTTAGGGAGGGTGCAGAAGAGATTTACTAGAATGATTCCAGGGATGAGGGACTTTAGTTACGTGAATAAACTGGAGAAGCTTGGGTTGTTCTCCTTGGAACAGAGATGGTTGCGAGGAAATTTACCAATTCTGTATCCGTGTTGCTACTGCTCCTTTTATTGCCTGGGCCGCAATCTTGATGATAAGCCTACCATGTGGCACTTTATCAAATGCCTTTTGAAAGTCCATATACACCACATCAACTGCATTACCCTCATCTATCCTCTGTTACCTCATCAAAAAACTCTATCAGGTTAGTTAAACATGATTTGCCTTTAAGAAATCCATGCTGGCTTTCCATAATCAATCCACACTTGTCCAAGTGACTGTTAATTCTGTCCCGGAATATCGTTTCTAAAAGTTTCCCCACCACTGAGGTTAAACTGACTGGCCTGTAGTTGCTGGGTTTATCCTTATACCCTTTTTTTGAACAAGGGTGTAACATTTGCAATTCTCTGGCACCACCCCCGTATCGACACATGTAAAAAGTATGTCGACAATAAAGGAGGGTGACAAAAGGAAATAGGAAGGGGTTAGGAAAAATGTCAAAAAAATTTAGGAAAGCAAAGAGAAATTACGAAATTAAGTTATCAAGGAATATAAAAAGAAATAGTAAAGTATTCTACAGACATAAATAACAAAAGAAAAATCAGGATAGGGATAGGACCACTAAGAGATGCACAAGATAAATACACAGGTAATGACAGCAAAATGGCAGAAATACTGAATATTTACTTTGCCTCAGTATTTACCAAGGAGACTAACAAGGTGGGCCTGGCATTAGAAGACGAGATCAAAAAAGATATAAAAACATTTAAAATAGAAAGGGGGAGATAATTGATAAACTAATTAAACTTAGAGAGGATAAAACCCCTGGTCTGGATGAATTGCATCCGCACTTATTCAAAGAAGTTAGGGAAGAGATAGCAGAGGTACTATTACATATATATAAAACATCATTAGAAAAGGGAACAGTGTCAGAGAACTGGCAGACAGCTGATGTTATTCCTATATTTAAAAAGGGAGATAGAACAAGTCCAGGGAACTATAGATCAGTTTGCTTAATGTCGGTGATGGGAAAAATAATGGAATCTTTACTCAAAGGTGTAATAGAAGAACATCTAGAAAACAAAAATAAAAGAGTAGTCAGCACGGATTTCAAAAGGGAAGATCATGCTTGACCAACCTTCTTGAATTCTTTGAAGAAGTAACGGAAAGAGTAGCTAAGGGTAATGCAGTAGGTATAATATATTTGGAATTTCAAAAGGTCTTCGATAAGCTACCGCATTGTAGACTCATGACTAAGATCAGAGCATGTGGAGTCAGGAGACAGGTAGCAGAATGGCTAGCAAGCTGGCTACAAAACAGAAAGCAGAGAGTAGGGGTTCAGGGTAGCTACTCAGACTGGCAAAAGGTAGCAAGTGGTGTTCCACAGGGATCGGTGCTGTGACCACTGTTGTTCACAATTTATATTAATGATTTGGACTTGGTAATCGGCAGCACAATTTCAAAATATGCAGATAGCACCAAATTGGGGGGTATAGTTAATACAAAGAAAGAATGCGTTAAAATGCAAGAAAACATTAATAAACTTGCAGAATGGGTGTATACTTGGCAAATAAATTTCAATATAGATAAGTATGAGGTAGTGCATTTTGGTAGGAAGAATCAGGAGGCCACATACTGCTTGGATAATAAGAGGCTAAATGGGGTAGAGGAGCAGAGGGATCTTGGGGTACAGATACTCAAATCACTAAAAGTAGCGACGCAGGTTAATAAGTCCATAAAAAAGTTAAACAAAGCACTGGGTTTCATTTCTAGAGGGATAGAATTGAAAAGCAGAGAAGTTACATTAAACTTGTATAGACCTTGGTTAGACCACACTTGGAGTACTGTGCACAGTTCTGGTCTCCATATTATAAAAAGGATATAGGGGCATTAGAGAAGGTGCAAAAAAGATTCACAAGGATGATACCAGAACTGAGAGGATATATTTATCAAGAAAGGTCGGGGCTCTTTTCGTAAGGCTGAGGGGTGACCTGATGGAGGTCTTCAAGATAACAAAAGGGTTTGTTCTTTAGCATAGATTTAGAGAAAATATTTCCACTTGTGGGAGAGGTCAAAACTAGAGATCATAAATATAAGATAAATCCAATAGGGAATTCAGGAGAAACTTCTTTACCCAGAGAGTGGTTAGAATATTAAATGCTCTACCACAAGGTGTAGTTGAGGCAAATAGCAGAGATGCATTTAAGGGGAAGCTAGATAAGCACATGAGGAAGAAAGGAATAGAAGGGTATGCTGATAGGGTTAGATGAAGTAGGGAGGCAGGAGGCTCATGTGGAGCATAAATGCCAGCTTAGACCAGTTGGGCCGAATGGCCTGGTTCTGTGCTATAGACTCGATGTAACTTTAAAAAAAAAATTCATTCATGGGATGTGGGCGTCGCTGACAAGGCCAGCATTTATTGCCCATCCCTAATTGCCCTTGAGAAGATGGTGGTGAGCCGCCTTCTTGAACCGCTGCAGTCCGTGTGGTGAAGGTTCTCCCACAGTGCTGTTAGGAAGGGAGTTCCAGGATTTTGACCCAGCGACGATGAAGGAACGGCAATATATTTCCAAGTTGGGATAGTGTGTGACTTGGAGGGGAACGTGCAGGTGGTGTTGTTCCCATGTGCCTGCTGCCCTTGTCCTTCTTGGTGGTCGAGGTCGCGGGTTTGGGAGGTGCTGTCGAAGAAGCCTTGGCGAGTTGCTGCAGTGCATCCTGTGGATGGTACACACTGCAGCTACACTGTATGCTGTAGCTTCTTATTGAGCCAAAAGGGGGGAGTTTTTTTTTAATACAGGAAGTTACATTTAATTTAATTTTGGTCTTGCTTGGCTGTTAACCTGAAATGGTAAGAAGGTTTTATGATTTGCATTATGTTGCACGGTTCGATTGTTGCTTTATTAACTTCTCCTTTCACTGAGTCGTGTGTTTCTGTATCTCACTCTGGAGGCAACTTGAGGTATCGACTGTTCTCTGCAATGTGACTGACTTCAAAGGGGGATTGCTCATCCACATCATGCAGGAATACAAGTGAACTACTGTCTTATGGGCACATAAGATTGGACGTTAAAGAGAAACTGTCTTAGAAAGGCAAAATTCAACAGTTTCGAAACAAACCAAATTCTTTGCCAATTACTTTGATCCTCGTATTGCTAGGAGGAAGTCAAGCTGTACTTGTATTTTGTCCTTCATACAAATTCTCTGGGAACTGTCACGCAATTGGGCACAATAGCTATGCAGGAATACTTTTTACAGAATTATGCCTCATGAAAGCATACCAGCTATTCTGTTTATGGACGATCATTCTCTAAAGTACTACAGCTGAGTTCCCAATCACATGCTAACTACAATTATGTTTCCCTTCCCAAAACATATTGTACGACAGAGTTCCCAAACACTGCCCCAGGGTCCTTCATCAACAAACACAAATCTGGAAAAGTTAAAGAGTTTCTCTTTTGAATACAAAGAATCTCTCTACCTTTGATATGTTACTTGATCGACTTGCTGAGCGCACTGGAGGCTTGTCATTCTGTAAAATAAACAAAGTATATTGTATTATTCATAGTGTCAAATGAATCTATTTAGGCTTGTTAGCCCCCCTCAGTCAGATTAGAGTACAGGTATAATAACATGAAGAAAATCAATTGGTTTTACTGCAGTTCTTCTTATGTTGATGTTATCACTGAAACCAAACGCAAATCACCCAATCGTCTCTGAAATCCTCTCCATTCCTCCGATTTCAACAGTGAGTCATCTCATGCCACCCATGGAAAAAAAAACGAACCCTTAATTCCTTCAAGTGTTCCGTTTTAATTCCCTGTCCTCTAGCTGACCACCTGTATTGTCAATGATGCCTTCATGAATCAGCTCCACAACTGCTGTACCTCCACTTTTGCTACCCTTGTTCCCAACAGATCCCCCACACTGAGAATAACCCCATTTTCCACCATTTCCTATGGTACAACAGCCACTACCACAGACTTAGCTTCATCGGCTCGAGTCCTTTGACAGCAGATTAAAATGAATGTGGCACACAACCTGCCTGACTGTCCACCTCCAAATCTGGCTTTACTACTTCAAGCACTACTTCATTTCTCTTTCTATGGCCAAATTATCCTTGAAGTCTCAGATAATTTTAGACAGCAAGAACAATCCAAGACTCCTCTACTCCACCACAAATTGTCTCCTCCAACCTTTCTTTCCTACACCTGCCATCTTCATCTCCGTTAATAAATGTCAGGAGCTCATGAACTTCTTTGCTTCCAAAATCAAGGTCATCCATTAGTGACCTCTACATCCCTTCATCTAGCCCTCCTCCCCATCACACTGCAGATTCACCATCTCCTCCTCCAGCTCCTAACATTCACTTCTTTGACCCATGCTTGGTACCCTCATCAACCTCTCTCTATCCTCTGGATTCATTGTTCCTCCTTTCAAAAATGCTACCACTCCTTCGACTCATCCAATTTTTCAAACTGCCTCTTAATCTCTAATCTACCCTTTCTCCTCAAGGTCCTTGAACACACTGTTGCCACCCAATTGAGTACTCCCCTTTTTTTCACATTTTCTGTTTGAGTCCCTCCATTCTAGTTTCAAATCCTCCAAGAGCACCAACAATGAGGTCAAAGTTACAAATGGCATTCTGTACAATTGCAAGTCCAAGACAATGATATTTTCTAAGTAAACTTTAGAAACTATCAACGGGATTAGACAAAGTCAACATGGATTTATGAAAGGGAAATCGTGTTTGACAAACCTAATGGAGTTTTTTTGAGGATGTAACTAGTAGAATAGATGAGGGAGAACCAGTGGATGTGGTTTATTTGGATTTTCAGAAGGCCTTTGATACCACATGAGAGGTTAGTGTGCAAAATTAAAGCACATGGGATTGGGGGTAATATACTGGCATGGTTTGAAAATTGGTTCACAGACAGGAAACAGAGAGTAGCAATAAATAGATCTTTTTCAGGGTGGCAGGCAGTGACTAGTGGGGTACTGCAGGGATCAGTGCTTGGGCCCCAGCTATTCACAATATATACCAATGATTTGGATGAGGGAACCAAATGTAATATTTCCAACTTTGCTGACGACACAAAACTAGCTGGGATCGTGAGTTGGGAGGAAGGTGCAAAGAAGCTTCAAGGCGATTTAGACAAGTTGAGTGAGCGGGCAGATGCAGTATAATGTGGATAAATGTGAAGTTATCCACTTCGGAATGAAAAACAGAAAGGCAGAGTATTCTTTAAATGGTGATAGATTGGGAAATGTTGATGTACAAAGGGACCTGGATGTCCTTGTACACCAGTCACTGAAAGCAAACACTCAGGTGCAGCAAGCAGTTAGGAAGGGAAATGGTATGTTGCCCTTCATTGCAAGAGGTTTTGAGTACAGGAGCAAGGATGTCTCACTGCAGATATACAGGGCTTTGGTGAGACCACACCTGGAGTATTGTGTGCAGTTTTGGTCTCCTTACCTAAGAAAGGATATACTTGCCATAGAGGGAGTGCAGTGAAGGTTCACCAGACTGATCCCTGGGATGGCAGGACTGTCCTATGAGGAGAGATTGGGTCGACTCGGCCTGTATTCCCTCGAGTTTAGAAGAATGAGAGGGGATCTCATTGAAACACATAAAATTCTGACAGGGCTAGACAGACTGGATGCAGGGAGGATGTTTCCCCTGGCTGGTGGGTCCAGAACGAGGGGTCACAGTCTCAGGATACGGGGTAGGTCATTTAGGACTGAGATGAGGAGAAATTTCTTCACTCAGAGGGTGGTGAACCTGTGGAATTCTCCACCACAGAAGGCTGTGGAGGCCAAGTCACTGAATATATTTAAGAAGGAGCTAGATAGATTTCTAGGCACAAAAGGCATCAAGGGGTATGGGGAGAGAGCAGGAATATGGTATCGAGATAGAGGATCAGCCATGATCATACTGAATGGCGGAGCAGGCTCAAAGGGCCGAATGGCCTACTCCTGCTCCTATTTTCTATGTTTCTATGTTACCCATTATTACTCCTAAATCTCTTTCATTCTTAGCAATACTGTACCCTGTTCAATTTAACACAGGTTCCTTCTTTTGGGTCCTTGGCTCCTTTACTAAAACTTATCCCTTCGTTATCTAAAAATTCTGAATCTTTACGCTTCTGGTACATTGTTTTTCATTATTTGCCCTGCCTCCTGTTTTTGGTATCATCTACATATTTAGGAGATTTTGCTAAATGTACCCTTATCCAGGTCATTAAGACACATATGAGTGACTGTGGAGGTGAAATTCAACTTCAACGGAGGTGCAAAACAGGTGGTAGGGGTTTGGCTGCCCATTATATTCCCTGCCCAAAGTCAATGGAAAGGAAAATCGAGCGGGGTGTACAAGGGGCAGCTGATCCACTACTGTCTGTATTAAGCCCCCATCAAAGTTGAGTTTCACCCCCTTTATGTCTGTAATTCTCTTTGTTTATTGTTTCAGTTTGTGTGCCCCTTTTCCTTCTTTCTCATTGTTTAATAAATATTTCAATTCTATCTCACTGATTATCCCATCTACATATATCACCATCACACTACATTAGTGATGACAAATGAGAAGATGGTAATCAGATTACAGAAAAATGCAGACAGCAGCCAGGACTAGAGTTGCCAACCCTCCCGCATTGTCCAGAAGTCTTCTGGAATTGAAGGTAGCTCTCCAAGGCACTGATGCTAGCAACCTGGGAGAAAAGTGGAACTTAACACCTGTACTCCTCAGACAGAATGGCAAGGGGAGAAAACCCAGGAAATATCGCCACAAAAATGGTAAAATGCAGCCGATAACTGGGAGGGCCAGAACACTTCCCACTAACTTCCAAAGAAAGCCATCCATAACTGCAACATAACATGCAGTACACAACCTACCAGACTCCAACATGTAACCCAGAATATGATGGCAGTGTAGCTCTCCTACACGTCCACAAGCCTGGGAATTATGACAAACCTGATGTATGACACATACCTTCAAATTGATTTACTAGCAGACCCCATATACGTACCTTGACAGTTGATTTATAAGCATAAGATTGTAATCAAGGCAAAATTCAAACTTTAACCAGGTTACAGATTTATTTCTTTATGTAACTACAGTGGGTGAATAATTATAAAAGAAATTCAGCAGAACAAACAAGTGTCTCAAGGCTACCCCTGGGATATCTTGCTTGCATATTTCATACCAGCTGGAAAGATTTTCATTTATGATCCTCAATTTCTGATTTTTAAGCCAATTTTCCATCCAGCATCATACTTTAGCTCCTATTACACAAATTCCTACCATAGTCATTAATTACTGATATGGAACTTCATCAAAAGCTTCTTAATGTATATATCATTTGTATCTCTTCTGCCTACCATGTCCATAATAACTCCAAAAAATTCTAGCAAATTAGTTGAAAATAACCTCAGCTCCGAAAGCTTGTGATTTCAAATAAAGCTGTTGGACTATAACCTGGTGTTGTAAGACTCCTTACATTTGTCCACCCCAGTCCATCACCGGCATCTCCACATCATCACTTTCTGAATGCACGCTAACATTCTTAGCAAGTTATGCGTTTGCTAGTGTACACCACTAGACGTCTTAAAGCCTTTCCCTCCACAGATATTAAACTTACTCCAGGTATGTCTTGAACCTATCTTATATAATGGAGGTTTTGTTAATCACTTTCCAATCCTCAGGATCCTCTCCTGGATCAGCAAATTTATAAAAATGTCAATTAGGGAGTTATTAATTTCAATCCGCATTTCCTTTAAGACTTGTTGTCTGGGAGTTGTCTCAGACTAAGTACTTTGTTTATTTCAAGAGGATCTAACTTTTTTTCTATCCTTTATTGTTTGCATACTGTCTAGCTCCTCCTTTGCTGTTTCCAAAAATCTGATATTTGATAAAGGTATCCTTTCCTCTTCCTCTTGGGGTGAAGACAGATGCAAGATGAATAGTTAATAACTGCCATTGCTCTGTGCCTTCAGTAAATATATCATTTGGGGAGGAAGAAGGAAGAGTATAATATTGAACTTTCTACTCACAAAAGATTGCTGGGAAAACTATAGTAGTTGAAGTAATAAAACTGTAATCCTCGGGTTATAGCCTTGGTATTTAAATAATTTATGTGCACTGTTTGCAGAGGTGATGTAGCCTTCAAATTGTCAAATCCAATCTTATTTTGAGGCATTTTCATTTTTACTAATTGACTTAGTTATGTTTTTAACTAATTCGGAATAACCCTATTGAAATGTTCAGAAGCATGAAAACCAGCAATCTTACTGTGTCTATAGAAAGAATAGTTGGTCACTTCTGCAGGTTATAGGGTTCACTACACATCAGCAAGCAGTGATGGGAAACTTGTAGTGCATGGAATGCATGCCTACATGAGTTTACAGCCCTAAAAGGCGTAGTACTTCATTCCCAGGATATAGACACTGATTTCATGTCCCATGAGGTGATAACAGGGCCATATTACTGAAAATGAAAAAAACAATTCTGTGCTACTGCATAGTAACAATTCCAATTTGCAGCTGCATACAGGATTCCAGGTCCTCTTTCCAAAAGATATCCCTGTTGCATCTGTTTGCAGGACAAGGTTACATTAAAGGAGATGGGTGAGTGGTGGGGCAGGGGGGCGGGGGAAGGTCATCAAATCAAATTTACAATCTTTGACTCCTTATGAGGAGAGGGTCATTGAGATAATGGGGATGAAGACAATTGATGAGTGGGAGAGGGTACAATTGGAGGCCTTCCCTAAATTCAGGGCTGGTATCATTTGCTTTTCATTGATTATCTTCTTATTTACACACTCCTTCACACGCAGGGCCATATTGCAGTAATTCAATGTATCACAATATATACTCTTTCCATGTGTAGCTCAAGGGGTGTATTGCTGCAAGCATTATAAAGTACTTTCTTTTCCTGCTCCTGCAGGGACTGAGCCAACTGTATAGCCTTGACCTAATGTCACCCACTCCTGTAATAACAAGCATTAGCACAGATCTATCCACTTCGATTGGTGGTGGGGGGGGGGGTTCAGCTTAGTCAATGAGCTGCAGGAGGGAGCGCTTGCTGAAATATGAGTGAGGAGGAGAAGGTGCAGGTGCATCTGTAGAAAACGCAGCCACTGTAAGTCCAGCCTAAGGCCTCCTTCAGCTGCTGTGACCAGGAATTCGAACATCAGAGGACCTGCCTCTGTTAATTCAGCACCTCATGCAGTCATTGTGACTGTGCCACGCAGCCTGTAGACCACCATAGCCACTCCAGTGACCTCTGCAGCACAGCACAGCACCCCTTAGCTAAAATTCTTAGCTCAGACTTAGCTTCTCTTTCAAATGCTTTGACTGCTGCAATGGGGACGATCAGGCTGATATTTCTCTCTCAGCTCTGTGCAGGGGCAATTTGGGTACAGCACACCAGTAATGTGCTGACCTCAGTGCCTGACCTTCCTGACTGGGCCTGCTTTATGTATTGCAGGTGCACACCAGGCATATGGCGTGTTCTACTGAAGCACCAGGGAGGAAGTCTAGCTGATGTTTGTCCCTTAAAGATAGCAGCAACCTTAAAATCTCATGAAACAACTTGAACAACTTAGAATTTATCAGGTAATAGATCAGGATCATCATGGGGACAGCTTCTGATCAATAATAGTAAGTTCTTAAATCCAATTATGCCTGCTAGAAGCTGTGATTTGAACGTCAGTGATCTTCATGTATACTTAAAGGTTCCTCCCCGTGAATGAGTATGGGCTGTATTTTATCTCTCCTGAGCTCTTGTTCACGTGAAATACACCGGCAGCCTGGGCCAAGGCTACGAGGGATATGCCTGGTTCCCCAAAAGCCAACCTTGGGGGTAATTTTAACTTTCGATGTAAAATTGACTTCAATAGAAAGGAAAATTGGGCGGGGTGTATAATGGGTGGTCGATCTGATATCGCATGTTTTACAAAATCGCCGAAAGTTGAATTTACCCCTCTCGAATCTTCTTAATCCTTCAAATGAAACTGGCACCATTTATCGGCATAGACCTTCAGTGGGACAGTGATTCTGATCTTTGGGGCACGTCTTACGGTCCATCACTGGTTCTTCTGGTGCTGCAGTACCATCGATATTCTGCTCTTCATGATGTCTGGCTCTCTCTTGGTGGTAATAATTTCACTGGGAGCCTACCATGCATACAGATTGAACCCCGACCTAGGGAAATGGGTTGAGTTGTGGCAGATTCAGAGAGGCCACGCCAGAACTTAGTCCTGGAGGTGAATCTTGGCCCACCTCTAAAATGCCTTCTTTCTAAGCTAAAAAGCCCAAGTTTCTCTAGTATTTTTTTGGAACCCTGCCACATGGCAAAAGTGTAGGGCTCTTTTTGCTGCTGGCTGCTTTCCACGGGATGTGTGATGAAATCCCTGGGTCTGTCAAACAATGTATCAATTGTCTGCGTAAGACAATTCCTGGAATGAAATTTGGGAGATGTGGCAGAGATCGCCCGCACTTGGCCTGTGAATGATGGAGCTTTGCTGTGCTGGAATTGGGCTCCAAGACCGGTTGCAACAATGATGATGGCTGTCTTTGAGAATCTTAGATAGTGCAGGCAAGCTACGACAGACATGCTCAAAAAAGAGACCCTGCGCCTGTAAGGGTTAAGGAAAGTTGCTGAAGTAGTTAATTCTGCATTGAATCTGTCTTTATGCTGTACCTTGGAGATTGTTTGATGCTGTTATTGGTTGCAAAGTAGTGAGAAAAAAGTGTCCAATTTCCCCACACTGGCCATATTAGCAAACAGATACAAGTAATTGATGGTGTCACCATTAAAGGCAACTGGTGAGTCAACAATAACCCCCAATTTTGCATTACAAGATTTCACAGCTGCATTAAATTATTCTTCAGCTGCATTTTCAAACTGTATACCATTATTTATGTTCTTAAAATACAACAGAATCCCAGGGCATATTATCTTGTCTGACAGGTACATTTCTATTGCAGTTAAACAAAGGGATGCTTTTCAATTAGCAATGCAGAGGCAAGGGTTTCTCTCTCAGCCTCTCTGCAGTGTTAATTGTGTGTGTGGTTTGATTTAGACAGACGACATCTGCTTAGGGAATTCAGTCTCACTGCTAATTACAAAAGGTTAATCAATGAAATTTCGTTCTTTGTTTTGCTTCATTTGGATCCTTTTTCCCTGAAGTGCAATGTATAAATAAACATAGAAGTGGGATACATTTAAACAGTTGCTCTTTCTTTCTTAAGCACTGTTTGCTCATTCTTAAAAGTATCATATCATATTTTATACCAGCACCTCAGTACCCAATTCAGCACTCGGTTCTTGAAATTCCGAGTGCAATGGGAGCAGTTTACATTGCATTCTCCTTTTCTTACTTTGACTGTAGCCTTGAATTTTTTTGTTTTTGTCCCGAATTGTGACAGTACACACCTAATTGCAAACAGATGAATCAAGGTGGGTTTACACTGCTTTGCTGCAGAGTCAATGATACCTACCCAAGTACTTCAGAATTCAAACGGTTTATGACGATGAGCCCTGGACATTACACAATGGATCACATTTAAGGGGAGATTTTCCTGGGTTCGTGGCCTGGGTGCCATGAATGTATGAATTTCGGGCAGGTCTAAGTGCAATCCTGTAAAGATGATGTGGAGATGCCGGTGATGGACTGGGGTTGACAATTGTAAACAATTTTACAACACCAAGTTATAGTCCAACAATTTTATTTTAAAATCCACAAGCTTTCGGAGGCTTCCTCCTTCCTCAGGTGAATGTGGAAATGAAATCCTCGAACCTATCGCATTTATAAATCACAGAACAATGCCTGGTGATTAGAGATAGTCTTTTCAACTGCCCGTTGCCAAGGCAACCAAAGTGTTCAGACAGATAGGTGTTACCTACAGGGCCACCGAATATACAAACGGCCAGAACTAAAAAAACAGATGATGTGGAGATGCCAATTAAAAAGCAGAGCGAGAGAGGCAGAAACAGAGAAACATCCGGAAGAAAAGACAGCAATTGACCCGTTATATTAAAAACAGATAACATTTGTTCGCTGGTGGGGTAACGTGTAGCGCGACATGAACCCAAGATCCCAGTTGAGGCTGTCCTCATGGGTGCGGAACTTGGCTATCAATTTCTGCTCGACGATTTTGCGTTGTCGAGTATCTCGAAGGCCGCCTTGGAGTACGCTTACCCGAAGGTCGGTGGCTGAATGTCCTTGACTGCTGAAGTGTTCCCCGACTGGGAGGGAACCCTCCTGTCTGGCGATTGTTGCGCGGTGTCCGTTCATCCGTTGTCGCAGCGTTTGCATGGTCTCGCCAAGGTACCATGCTCTGGGGCATCCTTTCCTGCAACGTATGAGGTAGACAACGTTGGCCGACGTTTTCTTCATCCTGGATCACAATGTCTTCACCTTCGATAACCAGTTCTTTACCCAAACACACGGAACAGCCATGGGGACCAAATTCGCACTCCAATACGCCAACATTTTCATGCACAAGTTCGAGCAGGACTTCTTCACTGCACAGGACCTCCAACCAACGCTATACACCAGATACATCAACGACATTTTCTTTCTATGGACCCACGGCGAAGAATCACAAAAGAGACTACACGATAACATTAACAAGTTCCATCCCACCATCAAGCTCACCATGGACTACTCCTCAGAATGAGTTTCTTTCTTGGACACACGAATCTCCATCAAAGACGGGCACCTCAGCACCTCACTCTACCGCAAGCCCACGGACAACCTCACGATGCTCCACTTTTCCAGCTTCCACCCTAACCACGTCAAAGAGGCCATCTCCTATGGACAGGCCCTGCGAATACACAGGGTCTGCTCAGACGAGGAGGAACGCGATGGACAACTACAGACGCTGAAAGACGCCCTAGTAAGAACGGGATATGACGCTCGACTCATCGATCGACAGTTCCGACGGGCCACAGCGAAAAATCGCATAGACCTCCTCGGAAGACTAACACATGACGCAACCAACAGAGTACCCTTCGTCGTCCAGTAATTCCCCGGAGCGGAGAAACTACGCCATGTTCTCCGCAGCCTTCAACATGTCATCAATGACGACGAACACCTCGCTATGGCCATCCCCACGCCTCCACTACTCGCCTTTAAACAGACACCCAACCTCAAACAGACCATCGTTCGCAGCAAATTACCCAGCTTTCAGGAGAACAGCGTCCACGACACCACACAACCCTGCCACGGTAACCTCTGCAAGACATGCCAGATCATCGACACAGATACCACCATCACACGAGAGGACACCACCCACCAGGTGCATGGTTCATACTCCTGTGACTCGGCCAACGTTGTCTACCTCATACCTCATACGTTGCAGGAAAGAATGCCCCAGAGCATGGTACATTCGCGAGACCATGCAAACGCTGCGACAACGGATGAACGGACACTGCGCAACAATCGCCAGACAGGAGGGTTCCCTCCCAGTTGGGGAACACTTCAGCAGTCAAGGACATTCAGCCACCGACCTTCGGGTAAGCGTACTCCAAGGCGGCCTTCGAGACACTCGACAACGCAAAATCGTCGAGCAGAAATTGATAGCCAAGTTCCGCACCAATGAGGACGGCGTCAACCGGGATCTTGGGTTCATGTCACGCTACACGTTACCCCACCAGCGAACAAATGTTATCTGTTTTTAATATAACGGGTCAATTGCTGTCTTTTCCTTCCGGATGTTTCTATGTTTCTGCCTCTCTCGCTCTGTTTTTTTAATTGGCATCTCCACATCATCTGTTTTTTTAGTTCTGGCCGTTTGTATATTCGGTGGCCCTGTAGGTAACACCTATCTGTCTGAACACTTTGGTTGCCTTGGCAACGGGCAGTTGAAAAGACTATCTCTAATCACCAGGCATTGTTCTGTGATTTATAAATGCGATAGGTTCGAGGATTTCATTTCCACATTCACCTGAGGAAGGAGGAAGCCTCCGAAAGCTTGTGGATTTTAAAATAAAATTGTTGGACTATAACTTGGTGTTGTAAAATTGTTTACAATTGTAATCCTGTAAAGGAATCCATCAATTTTCCTCCATTTAAATTAGTGGAGGAAAATTAAGTGGGTTCCTTACAAGCCTGCACACTGACCAGCCCATCCAATGCTTCTGGATGCAGTCAAAGGAAAATCTATAACAGAGTTCCTTTCCCTCACCAATACCCTGAAAAAATGTACTTGAAACGATTCCTTAAAATAAAACCCCAAACCATTCCATAAAATAAAACGCACTCCCTCAGTAGAGTGGAACTCCCATTTCCCACAAATCATTTGTCACTAGAGCTTCTTCACATCTTCCCTGGTCATGGGCTTCCCCTACAGTACTGTGCCTCCCTCCACCTACCACATGAAATTGCTACAACGCAAGCCAGCACACACTAATACATTTGAAAAACCTACTTTCAAGGTCCTCATTAAGTGGAGACAGCAAGATAATTGTCTTGTCCGATCTGCTGACAAGCCAATTGCTGCAGGCATGTCCAAATACTGTCCAACACAGATGGTTAACAGTCTCTTCACATTTTTTTCTGGACTTCCACAGGCTTTCAATTTAAACGGATATTTTATTAGTGAAGCTCTAAATCTACATCAAATATTTATGACCACGTAACTTGTTTTCATTATTCCGATAAATATGCTTGAAACCATCAATATTTCATGCTCTGGCAGGTGAGCGATGGACATTTGAACAGATCTGCTGTAACACTGACACTGCGATGCTTAAAGCTAATTTGAAATGCAAGGAAGAATGTCCTGAAAAAACAAAGGGTAATTTTTATGCGGGAAGATATGCGCTGTGATCTTTGTTTGTATATGGATTCGCCAAGACTAGCCTCCAGCCAACATAAAATTACTTAGAATTTTACGCATGATGTGGAGATGCCGGTGATGGACTGGGGTGGACAAATGTAAGGAATCTTACAACACCAGGTTATAGTCCAACAATTTTATTTGAAAATCACAAGCTTTCAGAGATTATCTCCTTCGTCAGGTGAGTGAGTGAATGAGAGGTTCTCAAATCGCATATCTTATATTAGGCTGGGAATCAAAGGTGTCGTTGGTGTTCAGACAGGTTAGCCACAGAAAACAGTATGTCCCAGTATACTGAATACACAAGGGTCAAATTCCACAGACAAGGAGAGAAAGAGACCCGAAAGGCAGAGAGAGAGATAGAATGTCCAGTTGTATTAAAAACAGATAACTTTTTTTTCCCGCTGGTGGGGTTACATGTAGCGTGACATGAACCCAAGATCCCGGTTGAGGCCGTCCTCATGGGTGCGGAACTTGGCTATCAATTTCTGCTCGACGATTTTGCGTTGTCGTGTGTCTCGAGGGCCGCCTTGGAGAACGCTTACCCGAAGATCGGTGCCTGAATGTCCTGACTGCTAAAGCGTTCCCCGACTGGGAGGGAACCCTCTTGTCTGGCGATTGTTGCGCGGTGTCCGTTCATCCGTTGTCGCAGTGTCTGCATGGTCTCGCCAATGTACCATGCTCCGGGGCATCCTTTCCTGCAACGTATGAGGTAGACAACGTTGGCCGAGTCACAGGAGTATGAACCATGTACCTGGTGGGTGGTGTCCTCTCGTGTGATGGTGGTATCCGTGTCGATGATCTGACATGTCTTGCAGAGGTTGCCGTGGCAGGGTTGTGTGGTGTCGTGGACGCTGTTCTCCTGAAAGCTGGGTAATTTGCTGCGAACGATGGTCTGTTTGAGGTTGGGTGTCTGTTTGAAGGCGAGTAGTGGAGGCGTGGGGATGGCCTTAGCGAGGTGTTCGTCGTCATTGATGAAATGTTGAAGGCTGCGGAGAACATGGCGTAGTTTCTCCGCTCCGGGGAAGTACTGGACGACGAAGGGTACTCTGTTGGTTGCGTCCCGTGTTTGTCTTCTGAGGAGGTCTATGCGATTCTTCGCTGTGGCCCGTCGGAACTGTCGATCATCATATCCCGTTCTTACGAGGCCATCCCCACGCCTCCACTACTCGCCTTCAAACAGCCACCCAACCTCAAACAGACCATCGTTCGCAGCAAATTACCCAGCTCTCAGGAGAACAGTGTCCACGACACCACACAACCCTGCCACGGCAACCTCTGCAAGACATGCCAGATCATCGACACAGATACCACCATCACACGAGAGGACACCACCCACCAGGTACATGGTTCATACTCCTGTGACTCGGCCAGCGTTGTCTACCTCATACGTTGCAGGAAAGGATGCCCCGGAGCATGGTACATTGGCGAGACCATGCAGACACTGCGACAACGGATGAACGGACACCGCGCAACAATCGCCAGACAGGAGGGTTCCCTCCCAGTCGGGGAACACTTTAGCAGTCAAGGACATTCAGCCACCGATCTTCGGGTAAGCGTTCTCCAAGGCGGCCTTCGAGACACACGACAACGCAAAATCGTCGAGCAGAAATTGATAGCCAAGTTCCGCACCCATGAGGACGGCCTCAACCGGGATTCTTGGGTTCATGTCACACTACACGTAACCCCACCAGCGGGAAAAAAAAGTTATCTGTTTTTAATATAACTGGACATTCTCTCTCTCTCTCTCTCTCTCTCTCTGCCTTTCGCGTCTCTTTCTCTCCTTGTCTGTGGAATTTGACCCATGTGTATTCAGTATACTGGGACATACTGTTTTCCGTGGCTAACCTCTGAACACCAACGACACCTTTGATTCCCAGCCTAATATAAGATATGCGATTTGAGAACCTCTCATTCACTCACTCACCTGACGAAGGAGATAATCTCTGAAAGCTTGTGATTTTCAAATAAAACTGTTGGACTATAACCTGGTGTTGTAAGATTCCTTACATTAGAATTTTACAGCACAGAAACAGGCCATTCGGCCCAAAAGTTCTATGCCGGTGTTTATGCTCCACACGAGCCGCTGCCCACCAATTTGAATAAATAAATCAATTTTAAAATGAATAACTTATTCTGTAGTAATGATAATCAGATGCAGCATTGCTGTGTACAGATAAATATCCCAGGATACATACTCTTGGATCCGTTGGGGATTCAAAAGCTGGCAAAAAAAACCTCAGCACGTTCAACTGAAGTGGTTAACTTTTGAGCAATCCTATAGTACCTGAAGCTGAGAATGACCCTCTCCTCTATATCTCCAGCACACATCATCTTTCCATCCACTGTCATTTCTCTGGGAAAAGATAACCCAGAATTTTTAAATGCAACGGCAATGGGGTAGAAATTCGTTAGCTCCGCAAGGTGGCATGAACATGACGCAGGGAATGATCCCTATGCTCGAAAAAGTAGGCCTGAGGCTTGATTGATATTGGTTCTCGGGCCTCATTTTAACGTCAGACGAACTGCCGACGCCGACTGCGTGTCGCCAGGCAGCTCATCATTTTGGGGCCGCTGCAATGCTGGCAGGAGCCCTTGGGTAAGTTCCCCCTCCCAGAAGAGTAGCAGAAAACTGGAGGGGGCATAACTATGGGCCAGCAGCAGCACTCAGGAGCCAAAGGGAGCATTCCCACTCCACCTGGTTCCACATGAAGGTTTTTTTAACAAAGAAAACCCTACCCTTTTGGTGGCGGCCGCTTGTTAGGTCGCATCTACTCCTGGAAAAACTGAGCGGAGCAGGCCCTGTGCCTGCTCTGCTCAAGACAGCCTAGTTTCAGAAAGGGGTCGTTAAAAAGACGTTAGACTCCTAATTAGTACATGTAAGGGGCAGAACACCTGTCTTAGGCTTACGCCAGGGACACCTCAACCAAAATGACATTGGACGTGTTTCCACCAGTGATTGGGGGCGGGAGGCTGGCTTCCTAAATTAGACCCTTATGACCCCTTTTTCCACGTTCAAAACGGGCACAATAAGGTCCAATTTCTACCCCAATACTTGCTTTTCATGGAAAGAGAAATCACTTTGCTGTGCACCTTTAATAGAATTACATAGAACGCACAGCACAGGAACAGGCCATTTGGCTCAACTGGTCTGTGCCATTCTTTATGCCCTACACAATCCTCCTCCCACCCTACTTCATTTAACTCTAACAGCATAACCTTCTATTCCTTTCTCCCTCATGTGTTTATCTAGCTTCCCCTTAAATGCATCTATACTATTTGCCTCAACTATTCCTTTGGTAGTGGGTTCCACATTGTAACCACTCTCTGGGCAAAGAAGGTACTCACAAATTCCCTACTGGATTTATTAATGACTCTCTCATATTTATGGCCCCTAGTTTTGGTCTTCCCCACAAATGGAAACATTGGGCTATGAATTGGGCCATGTAGCGTCCGTTTTTTTTAGGCACTACGCGGCCTTATGGTCCCAAAATGGCATCCGGAATGCGTGCGCACACTTCTAGCGTGATGCATGCCGGACGCCATCTTGGTAAAGGCGTTTGCGCACACACAGATAAGGAACAACGGTATCATGTAAAGTAAGGAGAATATGCGTTAGATCAGAGTGTAACGCTGATTTAAAGGAATAGATACCATTTCGGCACTCAACACTCCAGCCAATGCACTGTCTTAATCACGAACAGCTGACCATGCCATAGATGGCCTGGAGGACCCCCCCACCAGTACTATTTAAAGGGACCATGCAGGATTTACAGGTTAGTTGCTGAATTATTGCTTCTGGCTGCTGATGCATTTGTACCTGTTTTTGGAGGTCTCCTATGACTAGGGGACATAGCCTAACATTTAGAGCCAGGACTTGCAGGAGTGAAGTTGGGAAATGCTTCTACACGCAAAGGGTGGTAGAAGTTTGGAACACTCTTCTGCAGACGGCGGTTGATGCTAGCTCAATTATTAATTTTAAATCTGAGATTGATAGATTTTTGTGAACCAGGGGTATTAAGGGATATGGGGCTAAGGTGGGTACATAGAGTTAGATCACAGACCAACCATGATCTCGTTGAATGGCAGAACAGGCTCGAGGGGCTAAATGCCACTGCCACTTGCTGTCTCCTGTTATGCACCATCTTCTCCTGCAAGAAAGCGAGACATGTCTATGACAGTCCTGCAAGATGTTTGGGTGATGTGCCTGTCATGGTTGAATAGCTGTCAATGCGTGTGACCTGTGAGTGTGCGGCTTGCAACAGTGGTAATGTGTGAGGGTGAGGGGAAGCATCTGTTTGGAAGAGTTGAATACTGATTGAAAGAGTTTGTTGGTATGTGGGTGATGGGGGGGGTGTAGTGTGTGGAGCAGTGGATGCGGCTAGTGGTGCAGTTGGTAGGACATGCCAATTGACAGTTGACCTCACTCACCTTGACTACTTGTGTCAAAGCATTGAACTTTTTCCTGCACTGCATCCATGTTCGTGGTGCTATGCGCCTGGCATTGACTTCGTCCCCTACCGTCCCCCACTGCCTCTTGGTGCATGCTCTCTCGCAGGCCTAGTATAAACTCCGATCGGCAGATTGGTGAAGACTGGTGTGCAGATTGGAGGATGTGGGATTTAGTAGTGTGCAACCTTTATTCAATGTTTTAACATAACTCATCAGTTTGTAAATATCGGGACGGGACCTACATCTGTGTTTTACATGTGTGATGACTGATCTCAGTTCAGACTCTGCGGACCTGCATCTTATTTTTTGCAATTAAGAGGTGCAGGCTGCCTTTAAGAGGTGTGAGCCACTCACACGATATCTGGGCCCCCCTGCTGGTGAGAAGTCATTGAACAACGCAGCTAGGCCTGGCTGCTCGCACTGGAATCAGGTAAGTGAGTCGGCAGCACAAATCTCACATGCTGCCTGCACGGAATGGCCAGACGCGCGTTAATCGCGCTCCGCGACCCCTAAGCCCAGATTTGGGGCTTATCAAATTTAACCCCCATCTTCTCTACATCTACTCTTTCAAACCCTGAGGTCTTTAAGATTAAAGACCTCAGCTTTCTCTTTGAGAGAAAATAGCCTCCAATCAAACTGGCAGGTACTCCTAGGTTATCAGCCGTTTTTTTTTCTTAGATTTTTTCAATCGCTTCGATCATAAAACAACCAATCAGTGCAATCTAATCTGGCCCATCGGAAATCGACCAATCAATGCATACCTGTACTGGTGGTCAGATGCACACTCCTCAAAAGGCTAACAAGCTTCTTAACTACTACCTATGGTAAATGGCTGTCAATCCAGCTGTGCAGGGAGGAAATTAGAAGGCTCGAGCAATTTTCTCCCCCCCAGAATGGCTGGAGAATTGGTTGCGAATGAACTGGATGTCCTTATTAAGGAACTTTTTGACAAACAGTATGACCTTTTTGAGGAAAGTGGCTAACCCACTAATCGAGTACTGTGTCAGGCTACTTGAATGTAGATTGCTGAATGTGTCAGTCCAGCTCAGAAACACAAAGATCTTGGAACGACATTAAGCTTATTAACTCTGGGGCTGACCTCAGGTAAAATACTCACTTCTCAATGTGATTCTGCAGCACTAAGTTCATCATTCCTGACCTTTAACAAGGCCTTTAACAAATCAAATTGGCCTTTTATCTCCCTTTTCGCTCCTGGAGGGGTAACAATACTAATGCTGAAAACAGATGACTCATCTATTGACACTTTCTCCTGACATTTCACCATTCTTAACGCATGTTTACTTGTCTGCTAAGATTTTTAATTGGGGGGGGGGGGGGGGTGGAAAATGTCAGGCCTTTATGATCGATTTTAACTTGTTGAAATCAGCGTTAACAGCTCAGTAACAATCCCAAAAAGAGGTTGGTAGACTTACCACCCCATTAATGCTGACATTCTGCCCGTTGCCTGGTTTAGCAGTCTAAACTTGGGTGACTGAAGCACTCCGCCCATTTCAGGGGGTGGGCACCTTTGAATATGCCAATGTGATGACACGCATACGACTCCGATTATCATTTTAGGATATTGCTGGTTGGAGCAGCGTGTCGTGTACTCTCCAACCAGCTTACTGACGATACAGCTGAAGAGGCCCTGACAAGTTAAGTTTTAAATTATTTTTGTGGGGCTCAGAGAAGCACACCTGCTCCTCCGGGCCCCACAAAAATAACCTGAGCTGCTGACGCCCTGAGCTCCCCTCCCTTCGCAATCACAATCCCCCACCCCCCGGACTTACCTTTCTAACAATCGAGCAGACTCCAGGCCATCCAATATTACAGTGGCCTGAATCTGGCGAGCTCCGTCGGGACACCCTTTTGGGACGGGCAGCTCTGCCGGTCAACCACCCAAAAGTTAAAATATTCAATACCTAACCTGAGGAGCTAATGTTGATAAAGATAATGGCTTGGGTTTTCCTTCGGGGCAAGTTGGCCGCTCCTAGCAGGATTTCCACCATCAAGAGGGGGCCCACCATTGCGAGGAAGGAAGATGCATACACCCTCTGCTAAATGTAGTCTAGGTCGTGGACTAAATGGAGGTCTAAACAAGGTAACTTTTTTTGGACTTCAGGAGAGGGACAGCTACTTGCTACTGGGCCCTCTCCTTCCGAAAGGAGCTTCAGTGGGCTTCCACATTCCCATCATTTACATGTGGTGGGACAATGAAACAGCACCCAGGAATCTTCCTTACTGATGTAAGCAGGGGGAGGAAAATCAAGGACTGTGCAGATAGGGGCATGAATGGAGTAGTACTCCTCCCTGCCCAATTTCCCTTGATTTTCCATTGCTCTGCCAACCAATTTCAGGCGTTATGGTAGAGAAATCCATTTCTATTGCATTTCTATGAAAGTCAACAGATTTAATCTTGAGTACATGTGTCTGAGTTCGACAATCCTTTTTTTGCACCAGAATACAGATGTAACGGGTTTATCCCCAAGTAGTAGACTAGAGTTTCCCAGAGTTACATTCAACATATATGTCAGACTAGGATTTCTGTTTCTCTTCAATAATTTATACAATAATCGCCATAGGCACCCATAGAATTCAGCAAAAAATGAGATTTCTACAAGGTACCAGTGTAAAATAGAAATGTTTTCAGCTTCATTTCAGCAGCTTTATCACTTTTAAAATGCATTTTCCCCAAGAGATCTGGGTCACTTGGTTCACACAGCCTGAGCAGATCTACAAGTATTAACAACATTCCCTGGCAAAATGCACAATAGACTTAAGAGAACCAGCTCCTACACTTGTTTGTGACTGAGAGAAAAAAAAACTTTACTCATAGTCTGAAAGGAATGTACTAAGAAATGTAATTGCACCCTATTGTTAATTGTGAGATTACGACACACTAAATGAATGGAATTTAATCAAGATCGTATTTTGACAACACTCATTGCCAGACTCTTTCGTTAGCAGTTTAAATTACTCTGCCACCACAAACGACTAGGAAATATATCACCAGCTCTGAGCGAATTAGTCCTAGCATTTAGCCAAATGGAATTTTTACAAACTACATTTGAAGTGCCATCATCACACAAAATACAGAGACACTTAGGCCTGGATTTCCTACCTCTATCTTGCCCAAAATCAGAGAGAATAGTGGTGGAAAAAGGGGCATAACTCCCCCCCCCCCCAACAAAGAAATTATACAAATAACTAAATTGATTGTTTACATGTTTCTTCAGACTTTCCACGATCTGCTGAAGTTTTAGCTGGAGATCGGGAGAAACCCTTGGGAAATTCTCCCCCATTTGTTCCCCTCGTACCTCAGATAAAAAAACAAGTCGAAAACAAAGTAATTCTTTAGTTTTGCCGTCCGTTTGTTAGGCTCTAGGTTTTTATAGTGACGGCCAAGAAAAACAGAACATTTTAAGAAAAGATCAAACCAAGTTGCATCTTTCTTTCTTTACCAAATATGGCTGCAATAATACCTAGTGTTACTAAAACGTTCTGTTTAAAACAGATTTAAATTCAGGACTTCCATTCAGAACATCTCTCAAGACTTTAATAACGATACAGTCCATTCAGAATTTTCACTGTTTATATTAATCATGTGTTATTGCTGGTTGTTTTCAAGTTCTGAGATAAGCATAAATACAAGAAATGCAGCTGGCGTAGCCATTAGAATATATTACAGAATATTAAAAATTAAACAGATTAAAAATTTGTCATACATATAACATGCTGCATTTGCTAAAAAAAAATCAAATCACTTGAATATGGTAACCTGCATTGTGGTTTATCTCAGAAAATGTTGAAGAGTCCATTGTTTCTCAGGCAGGGGGCAGGTTGTTCAGTAATTTTTCATCAATACATAGGAGTGGAAGTAGTGTTAGGGCTTACAAATAGCAAATGTTGACATCCTTTGTGAATGGCCATTCTTGTTGTCCATCTTAACCGCCCCCCCCACTTCAAAATATGATTGTGTTAAATCAGAAGGGAGGTAGCCTCAAATGGGACTTTTTCCCCCAGAAACTGCTCACACGCAGTCATATTAGTACATGCTGCGAGCATTAGGGGCCAATTTTCTTAGCCCCTCTTCTGCTCCAGAGCTGGACCAGACGGTCCATCTGAAATGTGCCGCGCCTGTTCAGGCTGAGCTGTGGCCAATTTTGGTGTCTTAGACCAGGGGCCACCCCACCAGCAAAGGCCCACACCAAGGCAGAGCACAACCACAGAAAAGAGTGGAGGAGAATTAAGCTCAGCTGAAGGTGAGAGAGCCCTGTAGCTGCTGAACTAGCCACTGGCCTCTGGGCTGCCTCCCTATTTGCTGAAGATCCAGTTGGGAGAGTTGTGCAGCTTTTCCAGCTTCCCTGTTGGTCCTCTTTGGCTTACTGCTGGGTCCTTCTCGGACCCTCTGATCTGAGGGTGGTCCAAACACAAGGCCACTGCCAGCTTTTTGGGGCACCCCTATGTCCAGGTACCTCACAGACGTGACTGCAGGGAGTACAGTTGGGAGATTGTCATTTACCTTAGCAAACTTCTTCAAGGTTTCCCTTCCTCATCTGGGAAGATAACCTCTTTATTGCAGCAAATGCATTCACCTGCCCTGATACCTCCTCCCAGGCAGTCCTGACTGTTATTTCCTGAGGAGGATGCCTCTTCATCATGCTCCTTGGCATGACCTCTGGAGCACTCTCAGAAAAAAGGGTTGTCTGCCTTCCCCTCTGGGAACTGGTAGATTGCTGGCTCATCTCAGTACTCAGCAGAAGAAGCAACATGAAGCAATTTTCAGCAAACAGGAAATGTAAGTATTGGTTTAAGCAGCTGCTCCAGCCCATTTTGATGGGAGGGTACTAACACTGTGACAATCAAGGGGTCTCAGAAAATGCCGAGGGGTCCAATTTCCATGTCAGAAATGAAGAGTGCACTGGAGGAAGATACTTGCAGTAGTGAGTCCTCAGCTCAGTGGTGAAACCAAGATGGCAGCCAAACTGATTTTCAAAAGATGTATGGAGAAATTCCACTGGCTGCACTTCTTTCTTTCATTGATAATTTTTTCTGATTGTTCATGCTTGATTCGATGCTTTCATATGTCCTCAATAACTCCTCATTGGTAGCTTTTCTAATCACTTTTCTCATTTTTGCTTTGTTGTTCCTTTCCTCTTTAGTTCTAATTTGTTGCCGTCTTATGAATACAACATTTTTGCTGATTAGCTGCAAGTAATTTGCATATAAACAGACACTTGTCCCATAATGAGATGGAAGGTATGACATAATGGATAAATTGTCTATATGTATTTAGGTTATTTATCTTCTATACCAATAATATAGTAAGAGTCTTGGCCCCAAAAATCCATGGGTGGTGTACCTTGGCATAAGTGCACAAGCCCTTAGCTTCTTTCCTGCAAGATCATCCCAGAAATCTTGGTGCTAGGTTGAGGTCTATCATGACTGAGTCCCTGTCTAGTTTCTGGCCATTCCAGCAGGCACCCACCAAAGTTACAGCAAAAGTCCACTGGAACAGCCATGAATTTTCAGCCCTTTTGTGTCAAGCACAAACCTCCCGTTTAAGTCACAGTAATAAGCTTAGGACCTTCCTCAGATATTCTATCAAGTACAGTGGTGTCAGTCAGTCTGGTAAGTAGACTGATGGTCTTACCTTTAGGGGTTCATGGACAACCAAAAGCAGGTTAGGGATCTGGGGTCTGCACAGATTGCAGGCTTCTCCAGGGTGTCACTGACTGCACCCACATCACACTGCGGATTCCTTTAGATGAGCCCACTGCTTTCATGAGAGCGTCCACTGCATTAATGTGCAACTGGTGTGTGATCACCACAGCACATCATGCAGGCCTGTGCCCACTTTTCTGGTAGCTGCCATGATGCTTTTATATTGCGCCAATCCTCCATCCTCTCCCATTCATTACATCTGCATAGCAAGTGAGAGGCTGACTGCTTGAGGACAAGCGCTATCCCATGCACACTTGGCATGATTCCTCTCAGGAACCCATGCTTAGTGGCCAAACTGCACTACAATCAGATCCATAGCTCAAACAACGAGCAAACCATTGGAGTCCTCAAGCAACAACACTGCTCCCTGGACAGATCTGGTGGCTCCCTGAAAGAGTGTCCTGTGTGATTGTAGTTTGCTGTATGCAGACTGGAATCCATGATATGATTGAAACCGCTATCCATTTGGTCTCCCAGGCTGTCCAAGGCAGAGGAGACGATGGAGCCCCAAGCCTGCAAGGTTCCAGTATGAGTATCCCCAAGTAATGCTACCACTGGTGCTACAGACTCATGCAAAGAGAGCCTAGCGCAGTGTCCATTGAGGTGAAGGCATGCAAGACAGCAGATTGTTGACGACTTGCGCCACAACCCCACACAAGTTGGTAGCAGACTCCTCCTCTTTCTCCGATATGTTGTGGTAGCTCCCTGGCAGGCTCTTCAATACATCCAGCAATTGCTGGTGCTCGAGATTATTTTTCATTTGAAGAATGGACCCCTTAAATCTGCATCGCTTATCCTCCTTAGCAGAGATAGGACCCAAGCTTGCCCTGCAGCAAGCCGTTTCCTGGCTGTGCTTTCCTTTTGACTTGCTACCGCTCACTTGTGCTCTGTGCAGACCCCTCTAATTTACTATCTACACCACCCAGGGTGCCGATTTCTGAGCTGGTGTTTGAAGGGGTAAGAACGAGTGATGGTGTATCTTTAGGAGAGTTGCCCCCTCAATTTGTGGAGCTGCAGGACCTGAGTCACCTGAACGATCTAGACAAGAGGCAGAAGGAAATGGGTTAACATGTAATAGCATATGAATGACAGTGCAATGCAGTCCCAAGCTGTCATGTTGTGCATGAGTGAGTGTGTTGTGGAAAGAGGAAAGGAAGGGAAGATGCCTAAACACCCTGCTGTGCATGGCCTCCAGCTTCACCATCTCCAAAGCTGCGTGCCCTCCCTCTCCCAATGATGTTGATGGTAGCATCCTCCACTGGAGTCAAAGTTAGCAATGTAGTGGGACCGTTTCCTGTTTTTAAGGTCTCCCTTTGATAGGTGCCAGCTTCTCCTGCAAGAAGAGTGTGAGTGGGTTAGTGTGTGCCCTGTTGAAGGGTTCTGAAGATGCGTAAGGCAGTTTAGCATAGTGTGCATGCTGAGAGGAAGAAGCAGCAGGTGTGACTAAGAGGGGGGAGTCATTTTGAGGGCACTAGCAGGTGTTGAGTGTGAAAGGACGCATAAGGAGGAGTAGTGAAATGTCTCATTGTGATTGGAGCAGAAGCTTGTGAAGTGGGGAAAGGAAGGATTGATAGTGCTGGGGGCTAAAGATGTTCCAGGGCTCTATATCAAAATGTGAAGAGGACAATTAACTTGGAAATCAGGGTAAGATCATTAAACTTCAAACTGCATTGCAGCCAGGTTCTAGTAACTATGATGCTGGCAATGACATGTCCAGCCATCTCTCTCCATTGCTGCTGGCTAATTTTTTCAGGGCATCCATCACCCATCTGATGGAAGAAGGAGTTCCTTCCTATTCCTCACTTGCTCCACGAAGACTTCCACTGCTGCATCGGAACATCGGGGTGCTCTGGTCGACGTCATGCTGCCTTCTGCCTCAGCAAAGTGCTGCCCACTGACCACTTTCGAAAAGTGCACCTCCCCTTCAAGAGTTGCGGATTGCCTTTAAGTGACGACAGGCCCACCGGATTCCCCACCCACCCAAACAGCGAGCTGCTTATTAGCATCATGAATAGTGCTGGCAGCTCGCCTAGTCAATGCCAACGAGGTCTGACCATCAAAATAAATTGGGCCTCCCACCACCATCATTGGGCACGTTGAGCAGACTCGCTGCCCACCATCATTGGGCACGGTGAGCAGACTCGCTGCCCACCATCATTGGGCACGGTGAGCAGACTCGCTGCCCACCATCATTGGGCACGGTGAGCAGACTCGCTGCCTGCCTGATCTGCGCCAAATACCAAAATCACCCCCATTCCTTTTTTTATAAAATAAGTAAATAGTTTTGCACAACCTTTTTGAATAACTTTGGCTCGACCACACAAGGCTGTTGTGTCTGACCCACTTGGAGCGGCATCCCCATGGCATCCAAGTGGAATTAATTAGTTAAATGTGGTATCTTCAGTTAATTCCTTTCCTCAGAATCAATCTTTTTTAAAAATTATAACATTGGCACCCAACCACGTGAAGCTGCTTCATGAGGGAACCCAACCCGCCTCACCTGGAACTGCTTCACCATTGTACCTGACCTGGAAAGATTTAATTAAATAAAACCATTCTGTGACTGTGAGAACTGCTGGATCCCATTAATTTAATTCTCTTCACTTTGCATCCAGTTTGGTGGCCCTGCTTCTTTTGCCGATTACTCATTATCTACCTCCCCCACTCTTCACTACCCCCAACTTCCAACTGTCCCCAGGTGCTCACTGTCCAACCACAATACTCACTTAGCCTTAAGTTCCCTCTAACTATTCTAGCTACCCTTCAATTGAATAATAATTTGTGACAATTCTGCACAAGACAATATCATCAAAAATGAAAGCACACTGAATTGGGGGTAACCTTGTTAAATCGGTTGGTAATTGGTTGGGAGGTAGGAGACATGGCCTACTTCTGTTCCTATGAATATTTATTACTCCCACTTCCTCATCCACCAACCTAATTCTAACCAACCCATTCTGCCTACCCCAGCCCCTCACTATTTTAATTCCTTCAAGTACTCACTATTCCATTATTCCACCACACTCTCAATTACAAAATACCTCTCCCTCATCTTCACTATTGTTCCAACATACTCGCTCCTTTACCATAAACAACGCCACAAGAGATCCACTGGTATACATCAATTTTGAGACTGTCGCACTGGGCATTACAATCCAGATATCACTCTTTATATCAAACACCAACAGATCACAACTGAACAATCTTAAAAAAGTACAATAAAAAAGAAAGCCACTCATTTCCAGATGATTTTGCTCCCCAAGGAGAGGAGACAAGGAACTATCACTCCAGAGAAGCTTCCAATAGCAACATTTAGTCTATGGTTGATATCACGACCTATTTAGGCCACTAACACAAAAGCAGTACTTGAGTAGTGGACTCAAAAGGAACCAGCAAGGTTATCAGCTAACTATCACAAGCATGCTCCAGATGCTAGACTGCCCATGAACAATGAGAAATTACTAACTTACTGTATAGCCTAGTTCTTTTCCTGTGGTTTTGCTCTTGATCAAAAATGTAAAATCTGTTTTCTGAAATACTTTGCAGTATACTATTTTTGCATCTTGCTCTTGGTCTTTCTTTTCCTCATATCTAAGTTTCCAAGTGATTCTTTCACTGACAGCTCATAAACAGGATTCAGTTGGCCTCTGGTTCTGTGCTCGATGGCCATTTTCAGGTGCGGGCCTCATCAGTATTATTCGGGTGAGCTGCTGAGCACTCATTAGGGGTCATTTTGTTGGCGATAGCGTAAAACAGGCAATATCGAATCAGCTGCACGTTATACACCTCTCCTGATTTTCACGTCCATCGTAGTCAATGGAGAAGTAGTCAGTCTTTGTGATAGAGAGGACACGGGCTCACAAGCTCAGCTTGGGGTTCAACAAGATGCCGAGGTTGCGAATAATCTGGTTCAGCCTAAGGCAGTGGTCAGGGAGGTGTTGGAGTCAGTGGCAAGGGTATGGAGTTTATGATGGGAGTCAAAGATGATTGCTTCGGTCTTCCCAATATTTCATTGGAGGAAATTTCTGCTCATCCAAGACTGGATGTCATTCAAGCACATGTACATTAAGTGTTGGTAAGGTATTTGGCCATGGGGCCATCACAATCCAACCTGACCCTGTTCTTAGCGTGTCTACATTCTACGGTTGCCAGCTCTAGTTGGACGTATTCAGGGAGGTTGCATCATGTGATTTCCAGCAGCAGATGGGAGTGAGTGTTCGGGAGAAAATTGCTGGAAAAAGCCACCAGGAGCTATATCTTGGCTAGATCTCAGGAAGACCTGATCTGTGAAAGGAAGTGTTGTATACTTTTGGGGGCCCAACAGGACAAGCTATGCCTGGAATTCAGTGGGTGGATAATCAGAATATCTCTTGGGTTGCTCAAGGTAGTGTCTGGGATATTAATTTTTAATTCCTCAACAATCCAGGAGGGTTGACAACCCTAGCGCGTCCACACACACATTCCCAACAGGGGTTACTGGATGGCAATCAGGAGTGGGATACCTGCCTGATTTTTCTCTCCCTTCTGCCATCCTAGTTGAGATCAGCTGTATAGTAAGGGCATTAATGGCCGCAATCCCCTTTTCCTTATAACCTACAGCAGGGCAACTGAATAATTTCACAATGAATCAGCCAATAATCTCTTTGTGCTGGTACAGAAAATTCTTTGCACTTGATAGCCATAGTTTTCCCATCAAATTACATGGATGTTAAATCCATTCTAATCCCTTGAATACTGAATACTGCTGTCCCACTCAATTACCTATACCTGTAAATAATTCTAAATGCTATTTTTTCAAACCCTTTTATTACAAACCATTAACTTTCTGTCCTTAATTATCTCATTTTTCAAAGCAACAGTCTGCCTCCAGTGGCATGTAATTTCTACATCATTTTGCACACTATGAAAATTTTTTGGAGCTTTCAGTGCTTGGAATGTAGATCAAGGGAATAACCTTGAGTAGTCAGGAGAGAAACTGAATTTGCCTTAGGAGAAATAGGAAGCAATTTTTAACTGCTGCCACTCGTTACCCACCTGAAAAACGGGTGGCTGGCAGAGGAAAATTTGGGGCGGGTGGGGAGGAGGGATCCTCCGCTGCCTCTTGGACATCCAAGGCCAGCCTGATGCAATTTTCAGATGGGGTCTACAATTAGGCGCATAGCATTCCCACCTATATTGGGCAGAAGGCTGTTTAAATATGCAAACCAGGGTCCTATACCATTGTAGGACCCCAATTGCAATTTTGAAGTACAAATAGGTGGAGCGCATGCCGCACATGTTCTGTCCATTTGTACCAGGCGGTGAATGGCCTCACCAGTTTTCTTTAGAGGGACCGGTGGTGCCTGCTCTGTAAAAGGGACCCAAACCTTTCTCTTTTATTCTAGTGCTCCTCCTGGCTCCACATAAAAATATTGCAACCTGGGCTCGCCCCCCTCTGGGTCAGTCTTCCACCCCCCGCTCCCCCCCAGGCTCGATCTGTTGGCTTGCACAGTGTAGGAGCTGGCCGATTTTTCACCTCCCACAGAAGCTGCATTGGAGAACCTGTTTGGCATCTGCAGCTTGATGGCTGCATTCAAACAAGGCCTCAACCTGAAAATGCTACAGTGACTTCGCGCCCATTTTGGGGTTACGTTTAAAATTACCCCCCTATCAAATAGAACTCTCTGTCGTTGCAGTGTTTCTGCAGTTTAATCCTGAACACATGCAGAATAGGGTACTTGCCATAATCCAATGCATTGTGAACATAAGATTTTAAATTAAAAATAATTCTAAATAATTTCTTAGTGTTTTTCAACAGTGTTTATCATTTAAGAGCAACGTCAAAAATGGTTATACACCACCAATTATAGAATATTTGAAAACAAAAGAAAGGAAAAAAGGTCAAAAGACTGGAGAGAAAAAAAGGTAAAAATTCAATGTTTCACAGCGTTTGCAGGCAAATTCTTCAAAAGGGATAAGAAAAAGCTACTGAGGTAAGCTGTTAAATAACAGCAAAAGCAGGGCTGCTAAATCAGCAACAGGTACAACAGAGTGCAAATTAACAAAACCATTAAGACATTACCTCAATATTCCAATGACAGGCAGGCAAATATCACTAATAAGTTCACCTTTAAAATTAGTAACTAAATTGTCTCCAGACCAGATTTTCTACAGCTTCTCACAGTTTCCACCGCAATGCATGCACAGAAATTAAATTAAAGTTTGGCTTCTTAATTTCCTGTCTGAGAGGTGACTGGTTGGACAGTTAGGCAACAACTCACACTCACTGATTTTTAGTAACCTAAGCAATGCATTAAGGGTCTTGTTAATTTGGCAATTTATTTCATCTGTTGCTTTTTTAGCAGCCCTGTTTTGTAGCTTTTATTTAACTGCTTATCTCAGTAGTTATTTCTTATAACAAACACTACCTGAAAGGATGGTGAACATTTAGTTTTATCCATTTTTCAAAAAACTTTTAAAAAAACTTTAGAGGAGCCTAGAACTATAAACATAAATAAATGATGGAGTTTTGAAAGCAATCTTGCACACTGCATTTTACAGCAACGGAGTGGGCAGAAGGAAAAAGTATCACATGAAGATGTGGAGATAACAGTTATTAAAGAGAAAATCAATTATCTGCTATTTTAAAAGTCATGAAGGCAACAGGTGCTGATGCCCGAAGCGCAAAGTAATGAAGCAAGTAATAAGCACGATAGCACATTTCCACAAATGGACCGTGTCTAATCATATAGATTTAATGAGTAAATATGGCTTTTAATTTAAATCTAACTTGTGATTTCCACATAACTGGAAGAGAACAGTTTGAATGAAGTGCAGGTGCATGGTAGGTCTTTGAATAGGGCAGTGGGAGCACTTGCCTTCAACCTGTGGTCAATCAGCCCAAGCAACCTGAACCTTTTGTTAGGGTAACTGGAAGGAAATGAATAATTGCTTCAAATTAGTTTGACAAGAGGTAAATTGTTCCCTCAGTGTAAACATATTACATTCTAGCAGTCTCCCAGCATTACTAAAAGCTACATTCTATTCCTGACAAATGAATGTTGGTCAGAACACATAATCCAGCATATTGTTCTGAACATGTACTTTGGATTAACCTCCTATGTGTCAACATTTACAGGAATACATTTTTAAAACCACTGGACAATGAAAACCACAACATAAAAACAACAAATCCCCAAAGCAACAAAGCACTGTTAGTCTCATTCACTGTCACAAAGTACCATGAATTCCATATATCATCAAAACAACATATGACTGTATGACACCATGCTTTAACGGAAGGAGTTTTGAAATGGAAGAACGAATAACAGTTGTCAAAATTACAACTTACAGTTCACTTTCAATCTATTTCAATTAATTTCAATATTCATTGTAAATCTGTATTTTAAAAAACTTGAATGGAACTTGGCTTTGGGTACAGATTACTGTTTAAAACAAACTGATATTCGCAGATATAAGATAAATAGGGAATTAGATCAAATGCTTTTAATAGCTGCCAAGGATGTACCTTTACTAATTTACTCAATAATGCCATGCAAACACAATACCTGATGGTTTTGATAATTGCTTTACAAAGAATTGCTGCTCTTTTATTTTAAATTAAATACAAAAGAAAGGCAAAAGAAGTACTAGTAATATGCGGTTAGTACAACTGAAGACTATGAGAGTTATTTATTGAACATATAACATTTTTTTCAGAACTATACAAACAGTAATTGGCTTCTTACTCCTCCCAAAAGCATGTCACAAAAAAGATAAAAATTCATTTTTTGTATAGTCAACCCCAATGCATGTGTTAAAATGATAATCATTGATAACCCTTAATGCAGCCATGTCATTAAAGGTGCTTGTCTCCTGCTACTGTTTTAATCCTGTAAAACTTTTCAGATAGACTTCTACTAATTCTATGATATACAATTGATAAGAATCCAACATTATAATTTTACTTCTATCAGTTAGGAACATAGGAACATTAGGAACGGGAATAGGTCACTCAGCCCCTCGGGCCTGCTCTGCCATTCAATTAGATCATGGACAATCTGAACCTCATCTCCATTTTCTCGCCTTTGCTCCATTTCCTTTGATACTCTTACCTAACAAAAGTCTATATACCTTAGCCTTGAAAGCTCCAATTGTCCTTGTATCTGCAGTCATTTGGGGGAGAGACTTTCAAATTTCTACTACCCTTTCTGTGAAAAAAGTGCTTCCTGATTTTGCTCCTGAATGGCCTAACTCTAATTTTAAGATTATGTCCCTTTGTTCTTGATTCCCCACCAGAGGAAATAGTTTCTCTGTACCTACCCCATCAAATCCTTTTAATATTATAAGCACCTCGATCAAATCACCCCTCAGTCTCCTATACTCAAGGGAACACAAGCCAAGTATATGCAACCTGACCTGGTAATTTAATCCTTCATGCCCCAGTATCATTCTAGTGATTCTGCGCTGCACCTCCAAGGTCATTATATCCTTCCTGAAGTGCGGTGTCCAAAACTGAACGCAGTCCTCCGGATGGGGTCTGACCAAGGCTCTATACAACTGAAGCATAACTTCCTCCCCTTTGTATTCCAGCCCCCTTGAGTTAAATGGCAAGTTTCCATTAGCCTTTTTGATTGCTTTTCGTATCTGTCTACTGGCTTTTAATAATATGTGTTTAAACTGCATTCAAATTCTCAAACTGCCATGGTGGGGTTTGAACTCACGTTCTCTGAAATTATTAGTCCAGGCCTCTGGATCACTAGTCCAGTAACAGAACTACTACACTACCTTACCCCCCAACAATGCACTCCTGCACTTGGTTTACCTCTACCACCTACAGTCATGTTTTAGATCTATAGAACTATTGTGCCCATTCATTTTGATTTTGTCGTTATGTAGTTGGTGCTATCCTTCTTGGCTATTGTCATATCTATTGCACACCACAGTCACAGACAAGTCCTTCTCATTCACCACAAAGACGTGTTGTCAGTTGACCGTGTTGTGTGTGTCTGAGAACGGATGAGCCCCATCCTCTGAAAGACCAAGACACCGCATTGTTTGGCACAAATCATTCAGACACATTAATAATGAGAACAAATATAATAATGTGCTGATTGCATCTGCCAGTTCTTTTGTTCATTTATTGTGGGCCCAAAAACCAGAAAGTGTTTTATTTAATGATTCATGGCAAGCTGTAGCAATGCTTTGTGACAGAGGTTGGTAAGGACAAAGAGTGAACTCCTAACGGAGGGAATTGTTAACAGAGTGAGGACTTTCAAGTAGGAATTTGGTGAGTGTGGGAATGAGGTGTAGAGAGTGAAGGAGGTACTATGTGATTTAAACCAAGGGATTATAAATTAATCTATCAACTTTTAAAACTTAAATTAAAAAAACATACATAAAATAAAAGTAACTACTAATTATTTCACAATCAAGCTAAATCCATTTACTAAATATAATCTAGATCTCAAGTGATTCCAATAATCCTAGAAATAAACTACTCATAATAAATAAATAAAAACTACAAATGGCAGTACAGGCTGTGTGTCAGGACTGTATTTTGTGGGAGTTTGTGGACAGCGAGACTGACCCGGATTGCCACATCTGCAGTAAATGTCTCTGGCTTGAGACACTCTGGCTCAGAATCTTTGAGCTGGAGTGCGAGTTAAAGACACTCTGACACATAAGGGAGGAGGATGATAGTCAGCAGGGCAGAACGTAGGAGAGGTAGAGAAGGAGGACCTGCAGACACTGGTCCTATCCAACAAGTACAAGGTACTTGATACCTGTGAGGATAAGGATGAAGGCTGCAGGGAGTATACCCAGAATACTAACCATGGCACCGTGGAGCATGAGGCAGTCCAAGGGGAGGAGGATCAGAATAGAAAGGTTATAGGGGATTCTATAAACGGGGGATAGATAGCATCCTCTGCAGTCGCGACCGTGAATCCAGGAGGGTGTGTTGTCTACCTGGTGCAAGAGTAAAGGACATCCCAGAGCAACTGGAGAGGAACTTGGAAAGGGAGAGGAGGATCCAGTTGTCGTGGTCCATGTCGGCTCCAATGACATAAGGAAGAACAAGGAAGAGATCCTGCTAAGGGAATATCATAAGCTAGGAACTAAATTAAAAAGCAGGAGCTCATGCATGGTAATCTCAGGATTGCTATTCGAGCCACGTACTAATTGGCATAGAGATAGGCAGATCAAAAATTTTTAAAAAAGTAGAAACGGACTGTTAAAAATAAAGTAAAAGGAATAACTATTAAAGATGAATTAAACTGCCTTTACAGCAATCTACACAGTGTCCAAAATAAAACGGGGGAAATGGAGGCAATAATCCGTAGCGATGAACCAGATGTAGTAGGAATAACTGAAACATGGCTACATAAAGAACAGGACTGGCAACTAAATATTGCAGGTTATAACATAATCAGAAAGGAAAGGGTGGAGTAGCTTCACTAATTAGAGATAACATAATAGCAGTAGAAAAAAGGGTCATAACTAACAGGATAGAAACAGAATCCATATGGACTGAAATAAAAGATTAGGGATCATTCACGCTAATAGGGGTATACTACAGACCATCTAATAGAGAAAAGGAGGTGGAGGAAAAAATATGTAAGCAATATGTGAAATGAGTAAAGGACACAGAATAATAATCATAGGAGATTTTAACTAACCCCAAATAAACTGGCAAGAAGAGGTAAGTAAAGGGGTACAGGGAATGGAGTTTTTGCAATGTGTGCAGGACTCCTTTCTTAGTATGTAAAAAGTCCAACAAGAAAGGAAGCACTGCTGGATCCAGTAATGGGAAATGAACCATAACAGATAAGAGAAGTAAGCATAGGGGAACATCTACGCAATAGCGATCACAACATAATAAGGTTTAAGATAACAATTGAGAAGGACATAAGTAAGACGAAGACCAAAGTAATACATTGGAGAAAAGCTGATTTTAAGGGGATGAAAATGGAACTTGGGAAAATAAACTGGAAAAATTTGCTGACAAACAAAGAAACAGAACATCAGTGGGAAACATTTAAAACTGTGATCAATACAGTCCAGGAGGAGCAAGAACAAACTAGCCAGTAATGACACACCATGATGAATTAAGAGTAAGGGCAAAATTGAAACTAAAAGAAAAGGCATGCACGAAGTACACAGACAACAAAGGAGAAGGTAATAAAAGGGAATACGAAAAGGTTAGGAAAGAAGTAAAAAAAAATTAAGAAGGCAAAGAGAAACTACAAAATTAAATTATCAAGGAATATAAAAAAAAATAGTATTCTACAGACACATAAATAACAAAAGAAAAATCAGGATAAGGGATAGGGCCACTAAGGAATACACACGATAAATTCAAAGGTAATGATAGCAAAATGGCAGAAATATTAAATAATTACTTTGCCTCAGTGTTTACCAGGGAGACTAACAGGGTGGCCACAACATTAGAAGAAGAGATCAAAAAAGATATAAAGACGTTTAAGATAGAAAGTGGGGAGATAATTGGTAAACTAATCAAACTTAGAGAGGATAAAACCCCTGGTCTGGATGGATTACATCTGTGCATATTAAAAGAAGTTAGGGAAGAGATAGCAGAGACACTATTACATATATATAAAAATTCATCAGAGCAGGGAATAGTGCCAGAGGACTGGCGGACAGCTAATGTTAATCCTACATTTAAAAAGGGAGATAGAACAAGTCCAGGAAACTATAGACCAATTAGCTTAATGACGGTGGTAGGAAGGATAATGGAATTCTTACTCAAGGATGTAATAGAAAAACACCTAGAGACCGAAAATATAATAAAGAATAATCAATACGTATTTCAAAAGGGAAGGTCATGCTTGACCAACCTTACTGAATTCTTTGAAAAACTAACAGAAAGGGTAGACAAGAGTAATGCAGTAAATGTACTACATGAACATAAGAGATAGGGGCAGGAGTAAGGCCATTTGGCCCTTTGAGCCTGCTCCACCATTCAATAAGATCATGGCTGATCTGATTCTGGCCTCAACTCCACTTTCCCGCCTGTTCCCCATCTAGTTTGACTCCCTTGGTGATCAAAAATGTGTCTAACTCAGCCTTGAATATATTCAATGACTCAGCCTCCAACGCTCTTTGGGGCAAAGAATTCCAAAGGTTCACAACCCTCAGAGAAGAAATTTATTCTCATCTCCGTCTTAAATGGGCAACCTCTTATTCTGAGACTATGCCCCCGAGTTCTAGATTCCCCTCTGGGGGGAAACATCCTCTCAGCATTTTCCCCTGTCAAGCCCCCTCAGAATCTTTTATGTTTCAATAAGATCTCCTCTCATTCTTCTAAACTCCAGTAAGCATAGCCCTAACCTGTTCAATTTTTCCTCATAAGAAAACCCTTCCATACCCAGAATCAACTTAGTGAACCTTCTCTGAACCGCCTCCAATGCAAGTATATCCTTCCTTAAATAAGGGGAACCAAAACTGTACGCAGTACTCCAGGTGGTCTCACGAGCACCCTGTACAATTGTAGCAAGACTTCCCTGCTTTTATACTCCATCCCCCTTGAAATAAAGGCCAATGTTCCATTTGCCTTCCCAATTATCTGCTGCACCTTTATGCTAACATTTTGTGTTTCATGTACGAAAACACCCAAATACGTAGTCTTTCTCCATTTACATAATATTTTGCTTTTTTATTCTTCCGACCAAAGTGGATGACTTCACATTTTCCCACATTATACTCCATCTGCCAAATTTTTGGCCACTCGCTTAACCTACCTATATCCCTTTGCAGACACTTTGGGCCCGATATTAGGAGGGCGGTGGGTTCACGGCAGGGGGTCGAATGGGCGCATGGGTAACGCGCCCAGTGAAATCGGGGTGCTCCGGACGCAATCGCAGGCTAATTGCAGCCACTTACCTGTGCTTCCGGGTTTCGCGCTGGAAAACTGCGCAGCGGGCGGACTGCGCATGCGTAGCATAGGCTGTCAGCTGGAGGAGCTCTATTTAAAGGGGCAGTCCTCCACTGATTGATGCTGCAGAGAATAGGAAAAATTACAGCATGGAGCAGCCCAGCGGGAAGGCTGCTCCCAGGTTTAATGATGCCTCCCTCCAGGTATTATTGGATGGGGTGAGGAGGAGGGGGGAGGGCAGAGATCTTCCCCCCGGCAGGCAGGAGGAAGCGGCCTGCCTCTGCCACCAAGAAGGCCTGGCTCGAGGTGGCAGAGGTCACCTGCACCACCAACATATTGCGCACCTGGATACAGTGCAGGAGGCGCTTCAGTGACCTAAGTAGGTCAGCCGAAGTGAGTTCACTTACTCATTCCCCTACACTCCATCTGCCACATCACCGCCCCCACCCCACATCTCCTTCTGCACTGCCAACACTACTCTGTCACATCACTCCTCACACCCACTCAAAGCTCATCCTCATCTTACCTGCACTTACTCACCTCGCCAGTACTCATCCCACCACTACCACTCAACCCAATCCTCATACAATCTCATGGCTCTATCTCATCCTCACCCTCTCATGCATCTCTTTCACAGTCAGCCTCACTCAACCTGCCACTACCTGTGCTGCAGCCACAGGGCATACATCACATATGTGCAGTAGGAAGCGTAAGGCAAACGTGTCATGAGCATGAAGGGGATGCACAAGGGTGCTTGAGGGTTTGTCATGGTTTTTACTTATATTTAATTTCTGATCAACTCACATTACATATTATATTGTCATCACCACTGCCACGTCTTTGCGAATCTTGTCTGGTTTGTGCAATAATGCCCTTTCCTGAGGATCACTATGAAGACCCACAACTGATGCCACCCAGTGTGTCACTGCAGAGTGGGTGTAGGTGTATTTGCAGGGCTCTTTTGTGCAGAGGACTGAGAGATGTCGGCGATGTCCCCGGTGGCACCCTGGAAGGGTGTGGAGGAGAAGTTGTTGAGGACAGTGGTGACTTTGACAGTGACAGGTAAGATGATGGTGCTCGGGCCAGCCGGGAGCAGCTCGGCATGAAGGAGGTTGCAGATGTCCATGACTACATGTCGAGTGATTCTGAGCCTCCGTGTGCACTGCTGCTCAGAGAGGTCCAGGAAGCTGAGCCTTGGTCATTTGACCCAGTGGCGAGGGTAGTGCCTTCTGCGACGTATCTCTCTCTGCTGTTGCCCTCCCTCCTGCTGTGCAGGTGGATGTGTCACAGCACTGTGTTGTGGGGCTGCCCCTTTCCAGCTTTCCAGCGCGAAACCCGGAAGCACGGGTAAGTGGCTGCAATTAGCCTGCGATTGCGTGCGGAGCACCCCGATTTCACTGGGCGCGTTACCCATGCGCCCAGTCGACCCCCCGCCCTCCTAATATCGGGCCCAAAATATCTGTTCAATGCCTCTGCCATTTCCTTGTTTTCCATTACTATTTCCCCAGTCTCATCCTCTAAGGGACCGATACTTACTTTAGCTACTCTCTTCCTTTTGATACACTTGTAAAAGCTCTTACTGTCAATTTTTATATTTCTTGCTAGTTTACTCTCATAATCTATTTTCTCCCTCTTTATTTATTTTTTAGTCCTCCTTTGCTGGTTTCTAAAGTTTTCCCAATCTTCGAGCTTACCACTAATCTCTGCCATGTTGTATGCCTTTTCTTTTAACTTGATACCATCCTTAACTTCCTTAGTTAGCCATGGTTGGTACACCCTTCTCGTGGAGTCTTTCCTCCTTGCTGGGATATATTTTTGTTGGGAGTCATAAAATATCTTTTTAAGTGTCTGCCACTGCTTATCCACTGTCATACCTTCTAATCTGTTTTCTCAGTCCACTTTAGCCAACTCTGTCCTCATGCAATTGTAATTGCCTTTATTTAGGTTTAACATAGTTGTTTCAGATCCAAAATCCTCACTCTCAAACAGGATGCGAAATGCTATCATATTATGATCACTGTTTCCTAAGGCATCCTTTACTTTGAGTTCATTAATTAATCCTGTCTCATTACCAGATCTAAAATGGCCTGTTCCCTGGTTGGTTCCACAATGTACTGTTCTAAGAAACAGTCCCGAATACACTCTATGAACTCATCCTCAGGGCTACTTTTACCAATTTGATTTGTCCAATCTATATGAAAGTTAAAATCGCCCATGATTATTGCATTACCTTTTTTACAAGCCCCCATTATTTCTTGATTTATATTTTGCCCTACTGCGTAGCTACTGTTAGGGGGCCTGTAGGCTACTCCCACATATTTGGATTTTCAAAAGGTCTTCGATAAGGCACCATGATCAGGTAGACTCATGACTAAGATCGGAGCATGTGGAGTCAGTGGACAAGTAGCAGAATGGATAGCAAGCTGGCTACAAAACAGAAAACAGAGAGTAGGGGTTAAAGATAGTTACTCAGGCTGGCAAAAGATGGGAAGTGGTGTTCCATAAGAATTGGTGCTGGGACCACTGTTGTTCACCAGTTACATAAACGATTTGGACTTGGGAATTGGAAGTACAATTTCAAAATTTGCGGACGACACCAAATTGGGGGGTATAGTTAATACTGAGGAGGACTGTGAAAAAATACAGGAAGACATTAATAAACTTGCAGAATGGGCGTGTAACTGGCAAAAGAATTTCAATATCGATAAGAGTGAGGTGGTACATTTTAGTAGGAAGAATAAGGGTGCCACATATTGCTTGGATAATAAGAGTCTAAATGGGGTAGAGGAGCAGAGGGATCTGGGGCTACAGATACACGAATTACTATAGCACCGCAGTTTAATAAGGCCATAAAAAAAGCAGACAAAGCACTGGGGCTCATTTCTAGAGGGACAGAATTGAAAAGCAGAGAAGTTATGTTAAACTTGTACAGAACTTTGGTTAGACCACACTTGGAGTACTACGAACAGTTCTTTCTGGTCTTGATATCCTAAAAAGGATATAGAGGCATTGGAGAAGGTGCAAAAAATACTATGATGATACCAGAACTGAGAGGTTGTGCCAATCAAGAAAGATTGAACAGGTTGGGGCTCTTTTTTCCAGAAAAGAGAAGACTGAGGAGTGATCTGATAGAGATGTTTAAGTTTATGAAAGGATTTGATAGGGTAGATGTAAAGAAGCTGTTTCCACTTGTGGGGGAGACCAGAACTAGGGGCCATAAATAAAGATAGTCACTAATAAATCCAATAGGGCATTCAGGAGAAGCTTCTTTACCCAGAGAGTGGTCAGAATGTGGAACTCGCTACCACAAGGAGTAGTTGAGGCGACTAGCATAGATGCATTTAAGGGGAAGCTAGATAAACAAATGAGGGAGAAAGGAACAGAAGGATATGTTGATAGGGTGAGATGAAGAAGGGTGGGAGGAGGCTTGACGTGGAGCATAAACACCGGCATGGATCTGTCGAGCCGAATGGCCAGTTTCTCTGCTGTACATTTTATGTAAGTGCTTAGGTTGAACCCTGTACAGATAGATATATCATTTATTCCTAATAAAGGATTTCAAGAAAACGTCTGCTGTTATCATCCAGACAGGTCCTAATAGGTAGATCCCATATGGGAGTGCTGCAGAAAGCAAGCTGTGTTTATGTCTGCACATTTATATATATTTCTACACACACACACACCAGAAAAAGATAAAACACAGCACAAGAAAGCCCTGGAAATCCCAAACTCATGATACAATTTCTTTTAAAAATACAATGTAAAACTAATCTTAATCTGACAGATAACTTTCATTTATATAAACACTGCTGGCTTGTGAAACAGATGGATACTTGTTTGGAAGTTCTTTTTGATACAATGTATAGATGGCGTGATAAAATTAAGCAGCAATAACTTAGATAACACTGTGGAATTTTTGAATTAAATTTTAACATGGCATTGTTGCAGAATGGTGGAATTCAAACATACTGAAATGACCAGGGGTTTTGATCCGAACAGCAGGTTATCAGTGTAATTCTGAGAGCAACATTTTAACATGAATCTAAAATCAGCTGGACTTTTTAGTTCACAATATTTGTCCTTGATAAAGAAATATCCGAGTTAAAACTGAGCTAACGAAAAAAGTGAATGAAAATAAAAGGGAAAAGGTTGAATGATTTGGTGAGACCTACAAAAGTAAATGAGAGGCACAAAGGTAAAATGGAAAACAGAAAGCAAAAATGATTTAATTAAAACTACTTTTTTATAGACCAGTGTATCCCACTATGAGTTGCACTTGTTCCTTGAACTTGTGCGCTCAATTTTTTTTGAAGAACAGGACACACAGAAAGATGCTAAGCAAGATGTGTTAGTTTGGAATAAAAACAGAAAATGCTGGAAACACTTAGCAGGTCAGGCAGCATCTGTGTTAGTTTGGAGGCAGTTAGAATCATTGTGAATCAGTGTCCATTGCAATTTGCTCACTGGAGGCGTTAAGGGCTTTAACAGAATGGGGAAGGGCCTTGGTAGCATTTGAGAAGTTATCTGGGAATGGGGGCTCCTGGGGTTTGGAGTGAGTTGCAGAAGATCCTGACATTTGGCAGTACTGCAGAACTGGGGGTTTGGTTCGGTGGGGCCATTCCTCAGATATCATAACATGGGGGCAGGATCCCGGGGCCTCTTCGGAAGAACTGGGGGTTTGATTATGGAGGGGAGCCTTGGATCTCACAGCAATGAGGCGAGGTTCTGGGGTCTGACAGTATTGGGTGGAAGACTGGTGTCTGTCAGCACTATGCACAGGTGCCTGGGCAGGAGAGTAGATGCAATTGGGTAGGAGTGGCAATCGGTATGGGCAGGTAAGGCGATGGAAAGGGGCAAGTAGTGATGGCAATGGGCAGGGTCAACAAAAGGGGCGGCACCCTGGGTGTGGCTAAGATGGGCGGGGAGTCCTTTAAAAAAATAAAAAATGAAGTTTAAAATTTAAAAAAAATTAAATACAGAAAAACCTACCTAATGGCCATTAACAGACAACACCTGAGCTGGAGATGCCGCTAGAAGGTAACTATCAACAGTGTACCTACCTTGGAGACCAAGCATGGGGGATCAGAGAAAAGTAAAATCAACAGAAAAACAACACCATCACAAGAAAGCATGGTGGAAATAGCACGTGGAAAAATCGTGACAGAATAAGTGTTACAGGAATTAACTGTGACACTTACAGGAAGTGCATGCGTATGCAAGACTTTTAAAGGATCAAAGGAAATATGAGGAAATGACTTACTGTCCCAATCTTTGCAAATGAACCAGAAAACCAGAAATTAGGATCAAGAATTCTGATGTTATCGATGGATTTGAAGACTTAAATATTGATACGACAGATATTGATACTAATTGGTCAACCTGAGCTACTCAGAAAGCTTCAGCGTGTTTCGTACTGGTAAGGTGGCTCTGTTGCAAATCCGGCAATTTGTCTTTTATTAACACTGACTTAATGTGGTGAAACGTCTTTCCACTGGGCTAATTATTTGCTATAAAGAACACAGCATGGCTTTACAATAGAATTGCTTCTATTTGATTGGGAGAAGCACCACAATTAGGTGACCTGGGGAGCTACCTGATTGTTCATAACCCACCAGATAGCAAAAATCTAGCTAGAACTTAAAAGATTCCCGGTCGTAACAGAATGATTACTTTGTAACCATTAACAACACTGACAGGAGAATCATTAAAAATCTGCCAACTTTGGCAGGTGGCAAGATCACTCCTATAGCTTGAAATGTGTTTCTGGATTGTGCACATCACAGAAAGAAATATTAGGTCAGGAAAAATACTTCTTCTGATATTAAATAAACTGTAATGGGGATGTGTCTTTTAAACTATATTTTTTCTCTTCTTCTCCCCTTTTGAGACATTGACCTGCACTGAGGCTCCATGGGTGCTGGCAGCCCTCTGGTACTTCGTCCAAGGGCCCGTTTATCCTGTATGGACCTAGACAGTTAGTTGTGTTGGTAGAATACATGATCATGGGTGGCATCACAGTCAACCCTGATCTTGTCATTTGACCTCCAAAGGCACACTTTCCAGCAGGGGTCAGTGGAAAGGAGCCAGAACCCTGGCTGATTTTGCCCACCCCCACTAACTCAAGGGTATGAAGGGTGATGCATCAGTGACCCTGCTAAGATCATCTAATAGCGCAAATTAAACCTGGGGCATGAATCAGTATCAACTGACCAAGTGCATTCACCTCTTGTGCACCCAGCTCTTTGGGGATGAGATTGGTCTTCGATGGTAGAGCAAATCAGGCTATAGCGAATCAGCAGCCCGTTTTACACCCGCCTGATTTTCTGTTCCACTGACTTCAACGGAAAAGAAAATTGAACAAGGTGTAAAACAGACTGCGAATTTGCTGGGGTGATTTTAGGAGGCAATTGCGGGTGCGTTGGTGGGGGGGGGGGTGGGGGGAGGGGTTCCGAAAATCGCGCAAATCCTGGCAATTAAAGCAGGTGTGATGACAGTTAAAGAACCAAATGTACCTCTTTGAGGTACTTAAGGCACTTTACCTGTGGCAGATGAAGTGATTAAAAAGATTTTTAACTTACCTGGGCGGCTTGCCCATCGCTTCTGATTCACGCCTGGTGAAACCAGGCCTAAAGGGCCAGATCAGGGAACAAGAAACAAAATAAATTAAATAGAAAAACATGCAATGAAGTAAAAACACTAAATGCACCTACCTTTGAAACCTGTTCCGACGTCTCCAGCTCCGATCTCCCCCTCTTCACCCTCCCAATGTACCCCCGATCTTGCCCTCTCCCCACCCCGATCTTCCCCTTTACTCCCCGGTCTTCCCCTTCCGATCTTCCCCTCTCCCCCGCCGGTTGACGTCTGGCTCTTTCTCTTTCCTACCCCCCCCACCTCGCGTTGCAGCTCCTGATGGCAGCCAGCCTGTCAATCAGGCTAGCTGCTGGGCGCGAAACCCGGAGAGGACGTTAACCACTATCAATCAACGTGCGATCGCGCCAGAGACGGTAAGTTTGGTTCATGCGGATTTGCCATGCGCCCAATCGCTCCCCCCCAATGCCAACCTGCCCACCATGCTAATGTCGGGGCTGCTATCACCTTCTTTGCACTACTGCTGAAGACCAATTTTATCCCCTTTGACTCTCTGAAAGAGAAAATCAGAATTTGAATTTTTAGTAATCAATAGCTGAGAAATTCGGCCATGCAACATGGTGGGCAGGAAGCGCACGCTCATTATGAGCCGAAAGTGTCCACCCGCCATATTGGTAAAGGTCAACAAATCACTGTGCAGTGCCCATCCCTGGAACAGGCGTTGGGCACCTTGCATATGCCAGCACCCCGCCCCCCATCCCCGCAAACTGGGCATATCCACATTTCTAGGCCTATATATGTCAAATATACATCTTGGCTTTATAAATATATTTATTTGTACACAGACAATGCAGCACAAACTGCATTTAAACAGCAAGTCCCGTTAACCCCCCCCCCACCCGCCCACCACCCCCCTACCCCCACCAATAGACCCAAATAATTTAATTCCAAGACACTGATCAATAGAAAAGTCTGGAACAATTATCATTTTCACCTTGGCTAAAAAGCAAATATCCATAATACAAACCAAGTAGAATTCCTACTGATGCTGTACTATGCACTACACAGATATAACCAACTAGATGATGAAAAATGAATGAACGTTACCATGGAGAAATGAACACTGCCCTTAAAAGAACACTGTCCTCATAGAAAAGTATTTGGCAAACATTTTTTGTTTATTTGCCAAATTCACAGTGCAGTGATGTAAATCGCATTGAAATGTGTCACTGCATCATAAACGACAGTCATAGTACTACTTGAGTGCGATGTCATCGCAGTGCAAATGACATCTCGCTCCTCACCTTCCCTGGTAGCTGGTCCTTTTTATAAAGTGTGCAAGAAGAGCTTAAAAACCAAGACAGGCTCCAGAGTTTATCCACGAAGGAGCCTTAACTTTGTCCACAGGACAGTGGCAGAGACTGTCAAAGCCTATCAATTATGACAAAGGCTAAACTCAATTTACAATTGTATATGCAGGAAAAAAAATCTGTGCAGAAAATAGCAAAAATGATACATAAATACATTTGAATGGTTAATTACGGACAAATGTCCCAAAATTAGTTTGAATAAAGAGCATGTACAAAAGTCAAACAGAATAACTTTTCTCTCCAAGGCAAGATCATAACCGCCTGAAAGCATTGGCTTGTCCTTAATCTCACAGAGGCAGTCAGTATCAAGCAACTGGCAGCCAGCTGCACTGCAATGGTAGGTCTTGAGTGAATTAGCTGACTTTAGAAATGCAACTTCAGCTGCTAAGACAGTACATAGCATGAGCAAATCTGTCACGGAAAGAGCAGGAGTGGAGCAATGGGGTCGATTTTAGGATGGCCGAGCGGGTGCGTCGGGGGCGTGGGAGTCCGGCTCCAACCCGCCCACTTCCGGGTTCCCCAGTGATGCGTTCGGGTGCGCGCGCAGCTCCCATATGCGGGACTCCCACCGGCAATTAATGCCAGCGGGATGACAATTTAAATACTTACTTACCTAGTTGAGGTACTTGACAGACCTCATTGACTGGAGATTTTGGCAAGGGTGCAATTTTCATGGATCCTCAGCGTGTTTCCTGTGCTGTGGGAAACACTCCTTGTTGGAGCAAACGTGTTTCAGTCAGCAGCCAGTGGGAGATGCAAAGGATTTTTTGACAGTTGGGGGAATATCTCATTTATTGCAGCAGGTCACTCTGTCACTTCAGAAAGTTTTGGCTGCAACACCTTTGACTTTCCACTCAAAATTATTAATTTATACGCTAAACTCTGCTGTGCAAACACATTTATCTACTTTGCGGACCCCCTCAAACTCACACCGTCAGGAAGGGGGGGGCGCCATGGCTGCATTCATCACTTCAGCTGAGGACGAGCAACATCACCAGCCTCGCCAGGCACGGCGTCCACCTCCACCACATGGAGCTCCACAACACGGTGCTGCGCCACAGGCACCTGCACAAAATAGTTGTGCAACTACACATACACCCACTGTCGGGTGACCCAATGGGTGGCATCAAGTGTGGGTGTTCATGGAGAACCTCATGAAAGGGACTTATTGCACAAGCCAGTCAAGAATGGCTAAGACGTGGCAGTAGTGGTGACAATACAATATTTAATGTGAGTTGAACCAAAATCAAATAAAAATAAAAAACATGACAAACCGTCCATCACCCTTGTGCATCCCCTTTGTGCTCACAAAGCCTTTGCTTCCTACTACTCATACGTGATGCATCCCCTGTGGCTGCAGCACAGGTAGTGGCAGGTTGGGTGAGGGTGACCGTGAAAGAGGTGCATCAGAGGGTGGGTATGAGACAGAGCCATGAGATTGTATGAGGATTGGTTTAAGTGGTAGTGGTGGGATGAGTACTGGGGAGGTGAGGAAGTGGTGAGTAAATGCAGATAAGTTGAGGATGAGGTTTGAGTGGGTGTGAGGAGTGATGTGATAGAGTAGTGTTGGCAGTGCAGAAGAAGTTGTGGGGTGGGGGCGGTGATGTGGAAGACGGAATGTAGGAGAATGAATAAGTGTACTCACTTTGGCTGACCTACTTCGGTCATTGAAGTGCTTCCTGCACTGTATGCAGGTGTGGGATATGTTGCTGGTGCTGCTGGTGACCTCCTCTGCCACCTCGAGCCAAGCCTGCTTGGTGGCAGAGGCAGGCCACTTCCTCCCGTCCGCCGGGTAGAAGATCTTTCTCCTCCTCCTCACCCCATCCAGTAAGACCTGGAGTGAGGCATCATTAAACCTGGTAGCAGCCTTTCCCCTGGGCTGCTCCATGCTGTAATTTTGGCTGTTTGCTGTAGGAGCAGCATTGGAGGACTGTCCCTTTAAATAGGGCTCCTCCAGCTGACAGCCTGTGATGCGGGTGCGCAGTCCGCCCATTGCGCAGGTTTCCCGGAAGCCACGGTAAGTGGCTTCAATTTACTCGCGATCGCGTGGGGAACCCACCGATTTTATTGGGCGGGTTACCCACACGCCCAGTCGACCCCCCGCTGCCAACCCACCTCCCTGGTAATATCGGGGCCAATGAGTCTGGGCATGTGATACCAATGTTAACAATGAAGCTAGCCTTATTTATGTAAGAGCCAAGTATTGTAACATCGGGTTAGGGAATTAAGGGCACTAAATTGGGCCGTTGTTTCAGCGTTACATGGCCTCTCTGACATCCAAGATGGCATCTCGGATGCGCCCGCATGTTTCCAGCATGACGTGTGCCAGACGCCATCTTGGTATAGGAGTTAGCGCAGGTGCAGGTAATGAACGCAGGAAGCATGTAAAGTAGGGGGAAAATTGCCTTAAATCAGTGTCCAACGTTGATTTAAAGTGATAAGTCCCAAAATGGTGTCTAATGCTCAACTCAACGCACAGTCTTAACCCCGACCATCTGAACGTGTCTTAGAGTGCCTGGAGGACCCCCCACCAGCGCTATTTAAAGGGACCATGCAGGATTTCAGGATTTACAGGTTAGTGGCTGGATTATTGCTTCTGGCTGCCGAGACATTTGTAACTGTTTTTGGAGGTCTGTTACACTTGAATACTAGGACGCGGGGACATGGCCTAACATTTAGAGCCAGGACGTGCAGAAGTGAAGTTAGGAAATGCTTCTACACGCAAAGGGTGGGAGACGTTTGGAATGCTCTTCTGCAGATGGCAGTTGATGCTAGCTCATTGGGAATATCAAATCTGAGATTGATAGATTTCTGTTAACCAAGGGTATTAAGCGATATGGGGCATAGGCGGGTATATGGAGTTAGGTCACAGGTCCACCATGATCTCACTGAATGGTGGAACAAGCTTGAGGGGCTAAATGCCACTGTCACTTGCTTCCTCCTGATATGCGCCACCTTCTCCTGCAAAAAAGCGGGACACATGTCTGGGTGATGTGCCTGTCATGGTTGAATAGCTGCCAGTGTGTGTGGCCTGAGAGTTGTGGGTGCGCGGCCTGCAACAGTGGTAATGTGAAGGGTGAGAGGAAGCATCTGGTTGGAAGAGTTGAGTTCTGACGGAAAGAGTTTATTGGTATGTGGGGGATGGGTGGTGTAGTGCATGGTGCAGATGATAGGAGACGCCACTTGACAGTTGACCTCACTCGCCTTGACCACTCATGTCAAAGCATTGAACTTCTTCCTGCACTGCATCCATGCGCCTGGCATTGACTTCATCCCCCGCTGCCTCCCATTACCTTTTGGCCATATATCTGGAGGGCCTCTTGCCCCCCCTCTCCTCCCCACAGTTGTAGGATGTCCCTCCTTCTGTCCACCTCTTGCACCAAGGTCTCTAGTGCATCATCAGAGAACCTTGGTGCACGCACTCTTGCAGGCCTGGTACCAACTCAGATCGGCAGATTGGTGAGGTCTGGCGTGCAGATTGGAGGATGTGGGATTTAGTAGTGCGCAACCTTTATTTAATGGTTTAACATAACACATCAGTGTGTAAACGTACGGATGGGACCTGCATCTGTGTTTTACGTGTGCAATGTCTGATCTCCGTTCAGACTCCATGCAGACAGTAGACTGTTATTTTCAGCAAATAACAGGTAACAGCTACCTTTAAGAGATTTCTAAGAAACATCCTCCCTTTAAGAGATTGGGCTCCCCCTGCTGGTGAAAAGTGCAAATTGGCATTGATTCCACGTGCAAGGCCCAGAATTGAACGCTGATTGCAGGTTCGTACTCGGGCCAGCCAAAACTCGCGTCCTGCCTGCGCAGGGGCCTTTGGGCGTGGGGTTACAGCGCATCACGCTACCCACACCCAAAAATGGCCTTTATCCAATTTTTTTTTACCCCCGTAAGAGACTTATTTGACAGTTAAACCTCACGCACTATAAATAATTCTAGATACTTGTTCACTATAGTTTAAATATTTAATCCAGAATGTGAACTTTGGTGACTGTATTCTAAATCACACTGAAAGGGCAAAATTGATATATTTTACTGTAGCCGAATATAAGATAAGTGAAAGAAACTAAACAAAAGCCACATTCCTCTCAGAGTCACATCCAACACCATTAAAAAAATATCAAGAGACGGGCTGAGGAACTGTAGAGCTTGCCTGCATGCAAATAAAAGGGTAAATTAGAAAGAATAAACTCCATTCAAACCAATATCAAACCTATTACCAAATCTATTTTCAGACTGACTGGTTTCATGATTCTAATGAGAAAAAAAAACATAGAGCTCTGTTCCTGTACTGTATCTTCATTTCTATTTTACAAAAGGACACAAACCTTTTGTGGAAAGGTCAGATCCTTACAAAGCAACCCACTCAAATGTGCCCACTTTGAACTATGACTCACACCTCATTAATATCACAGTGGATGCCACTTCTTTATTCTCACTTCCAGCTCACTGACACCTTTTCTTGTCTCAGCTATTTTCAAATATTTCCAGTTCCCACCTGCTGTCATGTTTCACATGTACTCCAATATTCCTACGTCTACCCGAAAGAATTCCTATGTTCGCTATTTGTAGGTAAATAGTAAACATGTTTAAATAATGCATTTATTATTTTGCTATAAATAGTAAAACAAAGGAAATCTTCCCTTGTGCATTCTCCACTTGTCACATCAGTCAGATACAAATGGAAAAGGCAATCAAAATATGCAAACATTGCAGAACCAGTCAGCTGGTTAGTTGGCCAATCTACGGACCAACAGTGGAATCCATTCAAGGTAAGTAATAGATTACAAAACAAGTATGTGGCCCTGAAAGAAAAAAAAGAGATACTTCTGAGTGATGCAGCCATGGTCGGGTACCAATATTAAACAAAAGGTGCAGGATTTTATGGGACAAAGAAAAGTGGCAAGAACAAGGATTTTGAAGGAGACCATGAAAATAAGAAGGCAAAGAGGGAATATGAAAAAAAAACTTGGCAATGGTATCAATGGCAGAATATATCAAGAATAAGAGAAAGGTAAAAGAGGTAGGCCCATTGAAATCAGATTTAGATTAGACGATAGCAGAAGATAAGGAAACGGGAGACTGCTAAATTAATATTTTGTTTGGGTCGCCACAGAGGAAAATGAGGATACAAGCCCAGGGGTACAGGGAAGACTAGGGATTAGTGAAGAGGAGAAACTAACAGCGATTAGTGTAAACAGAAAAGTTGTAATGAATAAACAAATTGGACAAATCTCAAAGCCCAGGCAACATCCACCCAAAAATATTAATAACAATGCAAGGAAATTATAATCTTCCAAAGCTCACTTGTTTTGAGGATTATATCAGAAGATTAGAAGGTAGCAAATGTAACTTCATTGCTTAAAAAGGAGGAAAGGACAAACTAACAGGCTAGTATATTTAATGTCAGTAGTGCAAAAATTGCTAGAATCCATTATCAAGGACTAAGTAAATGCGTACTTGGAAAAGTATAAATTGATTAGGGAGACTCAAAATGGTCTTGTGAAAAGTACACCATGTATAACTAGCCTAAAAGAGTTCTTTGATAAGACAATTCTGAATTGGCAAATAGAGAAGAATCAATATATGTCATATACATGGATGTTCAAAAGACATTTGACAAGATTCTACACAAAAGATTACAAGTTAAAATTGAGGCTCATAGAATTGAAGGCAACCATGTGATATGGACAAGCAATTGTTTGGGGGGGGGGGTAGGAGGCAGAGAACTGGGATAAAGGGATATTCTCGCGTTGATGGGCAGTTATAAGTGGTGAACCCCAGTGAATGGTACTGGGGCTCAGCCATTTTATATAAATAATTTGCACTTGGGAATAGAGGTAAGTGTAGCCAAGATTACAGATAATATTAATCTGGGAGGTATAATGAATTATGAAGAGGAGAACAGAAAATTTCAAGAACGAGGTAGAGTGGGCAGAAAATGGCAACTGCAGCTTAACTTACAGTGCGAGATAGTACTCTTTGAATACAAGAATGGCAGAGAAGAATGCAGTCTAACTGGGGAAGCACCAGGAGAGGGAAACAAGGAGTCAGGGGTCTAGGCAAGTAAGTCATTAAGTCATTGGGAGTGAAATCCATCTTGGACAGTAGTACAAAACAGGTGACGGCGAATCGAAGCCCATTTTGCACGTCGTCCAGAATGGAATAGAATGTCGGGCGAAGTGTAAAACTGGCTGCCGATTCACTATCGCCTGTTTTGTTGCTACTGCCCGAATGAATTTCACTGCCATTCTGTCTAATGAGATGCTGCGCTTTATTACAGAGGAATAGAATATCAATGCAAGGAACTGCTGCAAGAGTTATATCAGACTTTACTGGTAGTATTGTGTTGAATTTTTGGGTGCCCACCTTAGGAAGGAGGGAATCCAATTAACCTGGAGAATATCTGGGGTGAAAAGACTGAGTTACGTTGAAAAGATGGGGTTACATTCCTTGCAAATTTAGAAGTTAAAGGGTGGTCCAATTCAGGTGTTTAAAATAATGAAGGGAATTGTTAAAGTAGATAGGTAATGACTCTTCTTTCCAATGGGGGAAACCCAGAACAAGAGGACATAATCTTAAATTAGAGCCAAACTACCTAAATTAAATCCAGAAAAAAAAAGTCACAAAAAGGGTTGTAAGAGTGTGGAATGAACTGTCCAGAAGGTCACAGATGCAAAACCAATTGAGGTGTTTAAAAGGAAGATAGATACTTAATAAGAAGTAAGGGTATTATAAAAAGATACGGAGAAAGGGCAGGAAATTAGAATTAATGACAGAACAGAATATCAAAGCAGTGAACCAACTGGCCTACTCCAGTTTCTACGCTCTTATAACACAAAACAATTATTTGTTGTCCATAATTTCTTTTATTTAAGCTTAATCCAAAATAGCAGTTTTAAAACGTTATACTCAAACTGGAGGTCATGCCATAGAGGAGAAGCAAAGATTACTGCCGCATATCTCTTTGAAGAGGCAAGGAGGCATGCTAATGTATTGATTAGGATGGACTGTAGAAAGAAGGCTGCTTGCTTTCATGTAAGAATTCAAAGATTCCTGTGTGACTGGTTTGCTTGATTTAGCCCTTCTGAACTGCTTTCAGGCTTCTGGTTTGTATCTTGCCTACACTACTAGCTTCTGTAAATTACTCTATTTATGATTAAACCTGTTCAAATGTTTAGCCTGTTATGAAACCTGTCTGGCGTGACGAATATTATCTGCCTTCTGAAGTGAGGTGGAAAGTTCAGTACTCTCCTGTAGCAAGGAGGATCATTGCCAAACATACACTGTCAGGAAGGGTTACGGGAGTGAAAACCCTCACTGATTTTTCTTCTTCCTGGCACAGAGGTTCTAGGTCCAAATGTAGCACCCCAAGCGTCCACCTAATTCAGCACCAATTGCTGATTCTACCTTTCTGATCAGTGCAGTTCAATACCACACCAGGTGAGCCAATCACCAACTAATCTATCCGAGAGCTCCAATGAAAATATATAATAGTAAATGTTTACTTTAGTTTTAATTATCTTCTAGCCATACCAAGCCTACAAATTGATGTATCTTTGATCCCATCTTAAGTGCCTGGATCCACTTGCTGGCAACCTTGCAGGTGCTCATGCCACAATGGGTGCATCTTGGGTGCCCACCACATTGGGTGGGATGGGTGAAGGGGATGTCAGGGAAGAGTAAGAGGCCAGCTGCTAGTACAACCTCGGCAGCACCGGAACAGGGAAAAAAAATTGAAGGGGCCTCATCTCATCTCAAGGTTGTAAAAGTTGTCAATTTTTTTTGGAGGTCCAGGCTTAGACCCCATGTGGTCCCCACTTCCGCCAGTCGGTAGGCCAGTACATTTCCTTTCACCTGATATACCAGCCGTCTAATGGATCCCAGACTTGGGCCGAAAAGTCTTGTTTTAAGACTAAACTATTAAGCAAGTTTACTTCACAAAAAATGAATATGCGAATAAGTGATAGTGATATATATTTCTTTTCAAATCTTTTAAGATTGGCCCCAAGGAGCCCTAGTAAAATTGAAGTCAATGGGAATTAGGGGGAAAGCTCTCCCGTGGCTAGAGTCATACCGAGCACAAAGGAAGATGGTACTGGTTGTTGGAGGCCAATCATCTCAGCCCTAGGACATTGCTGCAGGAGTTCCTTAGGGCAGTGTCCTTGGCCCAACCGTTTTCAGCTGCTTCATCAATGACCTTCCCTCCATCATAAGGTCAGAAATACCGATGTTCGCTGATGATTGCACAGTGTTCAGTTCCATTCGCAACCCCTCAGATAACGAAGCAGTCCGTGCCCGCATGTAGCATGACCTGGACAACATCCAGGCTTGGGCTCATAAGTGGCAAGTAACATTTGCGCCAGACAAGTGCCAGGCAATGACCATCTCCAACAAGAGAGAGTCTAACCACCTCCCCTTGACATTCAACGGCATTACCATTGCCGAATCCCCCACCATCAACATCCTGGGGGTCACCATTGACCAGAAACTTAACTGGACCAGCCACATGATTACTGTGGCTACAACAGCAGGTCAGAGGTTGGGTATTCTGCAGCGAGTGACTCACCTCCTGACTCCCCAAAGCCTTTCCACCATCGACGAGGCACAAGTCAGGAGTGTGATGGAATACTCTCCACTTGTCTGGATGAGTGCAGCTCCAACAACATTCAAGAAGCTCGACACCATCCAGGACAAAGCAGCCCACTTGATTGGTACCCCATCTACCATCCTAAACATTCACTCCCTTCACCACCGGCGCACAGTGGCTGCAGTGTGTACCATCCACAGGATGCACTGCAGCAACTCGCCAAGGCTTCTTCGACAGTACCTCCCAAACCCGCGATCTCTACCACCTAGAAGTACAAGAGCAGCAGGTACATGGGAACAACACCACCTGCACGTTCTCCTCCAAGCCACACACCATCCCGACTTGGAAATATATCGCCGTTCCTTCGTCGTCACTGGGTCAAAATCCTGGAACTCCCTACCTAACAGCACTGTGGGAGAACCTTCACCACACGGACTGTAGCGGTTCAAGAAGGCGGCTCACCACCACCTTCTCAAGGGCAATTAGGGATGTGAAATAAATTCTGGCCTTGTCAGTGATGCCCACATCCCATGAACGAATAAAAAAAAAGATTTGAGATATATGTATTTATAGTAGGAATTCCATCTAGCTCCTAAAAGGAAAAAACATAAGAACATAATAGGAGCAGGAGTAGGCCATAAGGCCCCTCAAGTCTGCCCCGCCAATCAACCTCAACTCCACTTTCCCGCCCGATCCCCATATCCCTTGATTCCCTTCGTGTCCAAAAATCTATCTCAGCCTTGAATATACTCAACGACTCAGCATCCACAACCTTCTAGAGTGAAGAATTCCAAAGATTCACAACCCTCTGAGTGAAGAAATTCCTCCTCATCTCAGTCTTTAATGGCCCCTCATCCTGAGACTATGACCCCTAGTTCTAGACTCTCCAGCCAAGGGAAACAACCTCTCAGCATTTACCCTATCAAGCCCCACTCAAAATCTTACATGTTTCAATAAGAAAAAAATAAAAGTTCACAATTTAAATACTAAGCTGTTTTTTTTATAAGTAACTTTCAAACACAGTGTTTCTTTTCTTGCATTTCTTACCATTGCAGGAGCTGTACTGGTCTGAACAATGGGGCTGAAAATCCGCAGGGCCAACATCCTGACCCCACCAAAGTATCCTGGGTAAGGGGAAGGTCACCTGGTCCACATATTGCACCACCAGGGGCGCAGCTTGAGCACCTACCTGTCAAGGGAGGCCACACACTGCAACTGAGGTTGCCTGCTTTGGTTTCTCCCCACCTCCTCAGAAACATAATGCAAGACTGTCTTTCATCCTCAAAAAAAGTCATAGAAGCAACGTAACGTTTTTCAGGGGTCCACGACCCAGACCTAGACCCCTAAGTGGGCCCCACTTGCATCACTACAGCAGCTGCTACACCTCCTTTCATTGGATGTATCAGCTTGCCAGAGGATCCCAGGCCGAGGATGAGGCAATGACCTGGGAGTCCCCTCCCCCGACAGCATCATGTCTCGTGCAGGTGACATTGTTTGGGGGTGGATAGAGGGTCCACTGCAAACACTGCCCTGCAGTTATTCGAACTGGAGGCCAGTACCTGATGTATCCAGGTCTCAGCCTAACTCCTAGGTCTTCCACCACATTCTTGCCGATTTATGGTGAGAATGTGCCGGAAGGCCAGTGGAAATTTGAGGCCATATGCATCACTTGGAAGTTTCAAACTGACTCATATTAGATTAGCTACAGCTCTCCAAATATGTCCAAAACAGTTACTGGTACTTCCTGGATTTGAATAACTGTCGACCACATTCAAAAATAACCAGCTGTCATGAACATAACTGAACAAATCACACCATCTGTGTGAAAGTTGCTTAGCTCCTCCCTGAAGCTTTGCAGGCAACCAGCAAAACTTGCTACATTAGTCCTGGGTTAAGCCTGGGACAAGATTCTGACTATAGCTAGTATTTTAAAACACCGTGAGGTTGATTTTCCATGAGGGTTCTCACGATCAGCCACCGTAACTTCTGTTTACACCACTTCTCTGGGGTTTAGCAGATCTTGCGACAAAGTTACAGCGGACAATCAGGATAACCTGGATACATCGGGTCCTAGCCTCCACTTTGAATATCTGAAGGCCAGCGTTTGCAGTGGAGCTTCTATCCATCCCCAATAATGTCACCTGCATCTGAAGAAAATAACTGCTGCTTATGACCAGTGACTGAATTAAAGCTAAAACAAGACAGAACTGCTTCATTTTGTGGTCACAAGGGGTAGCACTGTTCTGAGGTGCTGAAAAAAGATGAAGTTGGAACAGGAAACTGTGGATGAGTTTAGTTTCCAACATTTAGAGACAGGAAAGTTTGTGATGGAGAGAGGATTGGAGGCTGGAGGTGTGAGAAGGATCACTGTTGGACAACAGAGTTTTTCTTATATCCTGTCCAGGTGTTTTACAACCCTGCTCAGACAAAAAGCCTGTACTCCAGCCCAATAGTGTAACTACAACAGAGAAAATGAAGAGCATTCAACCAGAAATATCACTTTCAGTAGGACATTGATCATCCTGCATTTCAGAGTTTAGGGGTTAAATTTTAACGTGCCGGCAGAAACTCAGGGGGGTGAATAGTCACGTGGGAAAAGTGGAAAAATTCTGCATGCGTTGGCTCGAGCGATCGCGACTCAATTGACTTCTGGGTTTCGCATCTCCAAGCTGTGCAGTGGGCGTGCTGTGCAACCGAATGACGTGCTGTGAACTGGAGTATTTAAAGGGCCATTGCAACCATGGATTTTGAGGGAGAAAGGCGAAATTTGAAGAAATGGAGCATCAAAGGAGCAAGGCAGCACCCCGGTTTAATGACTCTTCGCTTGAATTGTTACTGGCTGGTGTGAGGAGCAAGGGGGACACACTGTAGCTGGGTGATTGGAGGAAGCGCCCTGCTTCCGCCACCAAGAAGGCCTGGCTGGAGGTGGCAGAGGAATTGAGCACCAGGAGCACTGTAGCAAGGTCTTGGGTGTGGTGCAGGAAGCGCTTTAATGACCTAACCAGGTCAGGGAAAGTGAGAACAGTTACTGATTCACCTACATCCTGTGGTGCACATTATTTCCTCTCTCATTCTGTCCTGCCAAGCCTACTCCATCACATCACTCCTCACACCCAGCTTAAGTCTCATTATCAACTTAACTTCACTTTCTGTGCACTTCTTCACCTCCCCATTTATGAACCCACCACTCCCACTCACTCCAATCCTGATGCAATGTGATGAATCTGTCTGATAGTCACCCACTGATGCATCTCTTTCATTGGCAGCCTCACCCAAATTATTGCATCCATCCAGTGACCACATCACCCTCACTCACACATCTGTTATTTCTCCCCTTGTAGGAGAAGAGAGTGCAAAATGCCAGGCAGAGGAGTAGATCTGGAGGGAGGCCACCACAAATAGTGCCCCTGACAGAGGTGGAGGAGGAGGCCTTGGAGCTCAGCCGCACGGTTGAATGCCGGGCTGTCGGAGATGGTGAGACTGGCACCCCACAAACGTCTGGTGACAGAACTTTAACATCCTTCACACACATCATGAATTGATGTTATCAATGATTGACCTGTTGTACACCTCAGTCTGCTCATTGCAAACTAACATCAGTGATGGTTGTTAATATTGCTTTATGTTCTCTTCCAGGGCCTTCAAGGATTGATGAGGAGGCATGTGCCATAGAAGAAGGCAATTCCTCAGAGGAGCTCCCTGCCTCTGAGGGCGCACCATCACATCATATCCAGCCATGCACCAGTGCAGATACTCACATTTCGGTGGGTCCTGTTAGGCAGCGAGTTGGGTTGTCATCTGGTGATTCACCACTCACAAGAGAGCACGAGCAGACACTAGTGGCAGGGGCAGCTGTGGAGAGGCAGTATCAGAGGTGCACTCCTCTCCATGCTCAGCTCAGCTGGACCCAGATGCTGAACCCCGGGGGCTATTGTTAAGATTCAGAATGATAAAGGTACAGCTGCACCTTTGCGAGATACTGGAAAATGTGCCCCGCACACTCTCCACAATCGCGGAAAGGATAGAGGAGTCCACCTCTAGCATTAGTGAAATGGTGGCGCAGGTAAGTGTGGGAATGTCTGCGATGGAAAGAATGGCAGCCTCCATTGAGGTCATGACAACGATCGTGCAGACTCTCGATGCCAACTTTTCTGCTGCCTTAAACAGATAGACAGATACTTTAGCCGTGGCCTTAGAACGTGTCACAGGTCTGCTCCAAGCTGTGTCCAGCAGAGTGGTAGGAGTGATGTGGCCCTGGCCCAGGAGAGGGATGATGGCGAAAGGGGACGTAGAAGTGGGGACTCCACTCAAAGCGTTCCTATGTCTCACCTGTTGCCCTCCCCTCAGCCAGTTTCCACAATGCTGCCTCCTCTCCCGATGGTTGATTCTGCCCCTGCACAGATGCAATCTTTGGCGGTGCCCTCATAGGCTCCAAAACCCAGAGGGCGTAGGCCGAAAGAATCTCAGCAGTTAGGGCAGGGACCTGAGCAACCTGCCACTACCTATGCTCAAGCCACAAGGGATGAATCATGTAGAAGCGGCAGGAAGAGGAAGGCTAAGGTTTTGTAAACACCAAGGGTATGCACAAGGGTGTTATGACAAAATGTCATGCTTTTCATTTATTTGTTTTTTCTTACATGCACATTAAATGTTATAATTTTCACCACCGCTGCCATGTCTTGTCCATTCCTGAATTCATTTTGTGAAAGCGCTCTTTCATGTGCTTCATCATGAACACCAAGACTTGATGCCACCATTGGGCATGTTTACAATGGGTGCATGTGTGGTTGAAGGACTGTTTTGTGCAAGCGGAGGGGGGAACTGGTGTTGGTTGTGGTTGTTCCAGGCAGTCTGAGTACTTCACTATCTCCAATTTGCAGATCTTCTTATGAGAACCTATTAGATATGAGTGACTCCCTGGCATCACGAGCAGCCATGTGTGCTGCTGCTCTAATAATGGGTTGCTCATCGTCGTCCTCCTCATCCTCTTCTTCAATGTTGCCAGCAGATGAGGATGCTTCATGAGCGCATTCGAGCTCCTTCACCTGTAACCCTCTCTGATGAGCGATGTTGTGCAGGAAGCTACACACGACTATTATTCTGTACACCCTCGCTGGTGAATACTGAAGGGCTCCCCCAGATCGATCCAGGCACTTCAAGTGCATCTTCAGCATTCCTATGGCTTGTTCAATGACAGACCTGGTGGTGATGTGACTGTTGTTGTACCACTGCTGTGCCTTATTGGTGGGGTTTCTTACAGGTGTCATGAGCCATGTCTGCAGGGGGTATCCCTTGTCTCCAAGGAGCCAGCCCTTAAGTCTGTCTTGTGCGTTGAAGAGGGCCGGGATGTTGGACTCTCGCAAAATGAAGGAATCATGGCAGCTGCCAAGTAATTTGGCACAGTCCTGCAGAAATCTTTTCCGGTGGTCACAAACCAGCTGCGCATCGATGGAGTGATATCCTTTCGGTTGATGAACAGTCCTGGCTCTTGTGCAGGTCCTCAGATTGCTCTGTGTGTGCAGTCAATTGCGCCCTGCACCTGTGGGGAGCCAGCCAGAGAGTTGAAACCCACGGCCCTCTCAGTCTGACTGAAGTAATCGCAGGGGAAGTTGACGTAATCGGATGCCCTGGCAAACAAGTCATCTGTGACCTGTCGTATACACTTATATGCAGAGGACTGCGAGACCCTGGTGATGTCACCGGTGGTGCCCTGGAAGGATCCGGAGGTGAAGAAATTGAGGGCAGTGGTTACTTTGAGTGCGATGGGCAATGCATGGCCACCAGGCCCAGCCGGGAACCGCTCTGCATGAAGGACCGTGCAGATGTCTGCGACTACTTGGTGACCCAATCTGAGCCTGCGTAGGCACTGCTCTCCAGAGAAGTCCAGAAAGCTCAGCCTCTGTCTGTACACCCTCTCACATGGATAGTGCCTCCTGCAACCTCGGCCCCTACATTGGTCCGCTCTCTGCTCTTCTGCAGGTTCTTGTGGCGCACCTCTGTCTTGTGGACCTGCAACTCCCAGAACTGCACGCTGTGCCTGCCGCGGTTGGTGATGTGCCTCTTCCTCAGGTGTACTGTCCAATAAATCCATTGCACCCCCCATCCTGATGTCAGTTTGAGGGGGTTCAAAATTTAGGTAAACATGTGTGAACACAAGAATTCTGAGTGTGAACAAAGAAATCTCGGTCTAAACACAAAGAACTCCCAGCCAAAGTTACCGAGAGAACCGACTGCCCTGCTGCAAAAACTCACCTTTTCTTCACGTGACAATCATTGGTTTAAAGGTCCAAATGAGGGTCGGTTGCAACTCGCCTTCATTTCCATGGCGTGTTTCAGTGGCCACAGGAGATATGTTCAGGGGAAGTTAAAAATGGTTTGTGTAAGTCAATATACAAAACTTTAACAGGATTAACTACTTTAAACACCTAAATTGGCCCTTTAAATAAAGCCGGTGGGACTTCTGGGTGTCAGAAGCGCCCGCGCATCCAAACGCGTCTGGGTCAAACCCGGAAGTAGGCATGCTGGAGCCAGGATGGGATCCCCCTCTGAAAAGGGAGGATTTTTACCACCTACCTGCCCCCAATACAGCTGTTCTTGGGGGTTAAAATTTACCCCTAGGTGTTCATGCCTGCCCAGTTCAGCCAGCCTACAGTTCTGTGACTGAGGGGGTATTTTAGCCTTACCCAGCTGGTAAAATGCCCCCGGGTGAGTTACCCGCTAATATCCTGTCTGCTTCACACCACTTCTGATTTTAACCTGCTCTTCTTAGCAGGGGGCAAAGACACTGAAGTCGGCAGAGTCCTTCTTTAAATATGCATGATGTGGAGATGCCGGTGATGGACTGGGGTTGACAATTGTAAACAATTTTACAACACCAAGTTATAGTCCAGCAATTTTATTTTAAATTCACAAGCTTTCGGAGATTTTCTCCTTCCTCAGGCAAATGTTTCAAGAGCTCCTTGAAGCCTACGCATTTATACATATTGAACAATACATGGTGTTTACAGACTGCCCCTGCAACTGCCCGTTGCCAAGGCAATCACCGTGTTCAGACAGAGAGGTGTTACCTGCAGAACCCCCGAATACACATTCAACAAAAAAACAAACAGGGAAAAAAAACAGAGAAAAAAAAACACAGAGAGAGGCAGAAACATCCGGAAGGCAGAGAGAGCCAGCAAATGACCCATTATATTAAAAACAGATAACATTTGTTCGCTGGTGGGGTAACGTGTAGCGTGACATGAACCCAAGATCCCGGTTGAGGCCGTCCTCATGGGTGCGGAACTTGGCTATCAATTTCTGCTCGACGATTTTGCGTTGTCGTGTGTCTCGAAGGCCGCCTTGGAGTACGCTTACCCGAAGGTCGGTGGATGAATGTCCATGACTGCTGAAGTGTTCCCCGAATGGGAGGGAACCCTCCTGTTTGGCGATTGTTGCGTGGTGTCCGTTCATCCGTTGTCGCAGCGTCTGCATGGTCTCGCCAATGTACCATGCTCTGGGGCATCCTTTCCTGCAACGTATGAGGTAGACAACGTTGGCCGAGTCACAGGAGTATGAACCATGCACCTGGTGGGTGGTGTCATCTCGTGTGATGGTGGTATCTGTGTCGATGATCTGGCATGTCTTGCAGAGGTTACCGTGGCAGGGTTGTGTGGCGTCGTGGACGCTGTTCTCTTGAAAGCTAGGTAGTTTGCTGCGAACGATGGTCTGTTTGAGGTTGGGTGGCTGTTTAAAGGCGAGTAGTGGAGGTGTGGGGATGGCCATAGCGAGGTGTTTGTCCTCATTGATGACATGTTGAAGGCTGCGGAGAACATGGCGTAGTTTCTCCGCTCCGGGGAAGTACTGGACGACAAAGGGTACTCTGTTGGTTGCGTCCCGTGTTAGTCTCCTGAGGAGGTCTATGCGATTTTTTGCTGTGGCCCGTCGGAACTGTCGATCGATGAGTCGAGCGTCATATCCCGTTCTTACTAGGGCGTCTTTCAGCGTCTGTAGGTGTCCATCGCGTTCCTCCTCGTCTGAGCAGACCCTGTGTATTCGCAGGGCCTGTCCATAGGGGATGGCCTCTTTGACGTGGTTAGGGTGGAAGCTGGAAAAGTGGAGCATCGTGAGAGCATCAAAGTGGAGCATCAAAGACGGGCACCTCAGCACCTCACTCTACCGCAAGCCCACGGACAACCTCACGATGCTCCACTTTTCCAGCTTCCACCCTAACCACGTCAAAGAGGCCATCCCCTATGGACAGGCCCTGCGAATACACAGGGTCTGCTCAGACGAGGAGGAACGCGATGGACACCTGCAGACGCTGAAAGACGCCCTAGTAAGAACGGGATATGACGCTCGACTCATCGATCGACAGTTCCGACGGGCCACAGCAAAAAATCGCATAGACCTCCTCAGGAGACTAACACGGGACGCAACCAACAGAGTACCCTTTGTCGTCCAGTACTTCCCCGGAGCGGAGAAACTACGCCATGTTCTCCGCAGCCTTCAACATGTCATCAATGAGGACAAACACCTCGCTATGGCCATCCCCACACCTCCACTACTCGCCTTTAAACAGCCACCCAACCTCAAACAGACCATCGTTCGCAGCAAACTACCTAGCTTTCAAGAGAACAGCGTCCACGACGCCACACAACCCTGCCACGGTAACCTCTGCAAGACATGCCAGATCATCGACACAGATACCACCATCACACGAGATGACACCACCCACCAGGTGCATGGTTCATACTCCTGTGACTCGGCCAACGTTGTCTACCTCATACGTTGCAGGAAAGGATGCCCCAGAGCATGGTACATTGGCGAGACCATGCAGACGCTGCGACAACGGATGAACGGACACCGCGCAACAATCGCCAAACAGGAGGGTTCCCTCCCAGTCGGGGAACACTTCAGCAGTCATGGACATTCATCCACCGACCTTCGGGTAAGCGTACTCCAAGGCGGCCTTCGAGACACACGACAACGCAAAATCGTCGAGCAGAAATTGATAGCCAAGTTCCGCACCCATGAGGACGGCCTCAACCGGGATCTTGGGTTCATGTCACGCTACACGTTACCCCACCAGCGAACAAATGTTATCTGTTTTTAATATAATGGGTCATTTGCTGGCTCTCTCTGCCTTCCGGATGTTTCTGCCTCTCTCTGTGTTTTTTTTTCTCTGTTTTTTTTCCCTGTTTGTTTTTTTGTTGAATGTGTATTCGGGGGTTCTGCAGGTAACACCTCTCTGTCTGAACACGGTGATTGCCTTGGCAACGGGCAGTTGCAGGGGCAGTCTGTAAACACCATGTATTGTTCAATATGTATAAATGCGTAGGCTTCAAGGAGCTCTTGAAACATTTGCCTGAGGAAGGAGAAAATCTCCGAAAGCTTGTGAATTTAAAATAAAATTGCTGGACTATAACTTGGTGTTGTAAAATTGTTTAAATATGCAGATCGGGGTCCTATGATGTCATCAGGCCCTGACTGTAATTTTAACTCAGGTTTGAGCACGGAAGCATCTGCAACTTTCCTGCCAGGCTGAAGCTGGTCAGAAGAGGAAAAGGACGTGAAGAAGCCCTTAAAGGTAAGTATTGTACTTTTCTTTTTGGGGTCAGGAGGAGCAGGAGTGCTCCTCTGGGCCCACAAGAAAGTTCAGGCTTTTCCTACTTGGGACTCCCCCTTCCTTCCCTCCCGTAAAAACTCCTGGAACTCCCTTCCCCGCATGCCAGCAGGCGGCCGTGGTAATGAGGCCCAGTGGTTAAAATTGCCATGGCCTCATGCTGCCACCAATTAATTTGCCAGCTAGGTCTCCCACCAGAAACCTGCTGGGAATTAAAATCCACCCCTTGTTTTTTCATTGTAATTATTATAGTCAGTATTGTTAGAAATTATCAATGTAGAGGTTATCTGGTCAAAATTGACTCCAGAACAATCCGTTGATGCCACAGTACCAACAACAAGTACGAACATTACTTAGCAATCGACCAGTTTATCAAAATGGGAGCTCGAAACCATTTCCATGTTTTGCAGCTCTTCTACTTGATGCAGTTATTACCAAGGCTCAATTTTGAAACGGTGACAGAATGGCAGCGGGGGAGGGGGGTGAAGGCGCGCGTGGCAAACCCGAATGAAAAAAACTTACCTTTTCCAATGCGATCACGATGTAATTGATGGTGATTAAAGTTGTTTCTGTGTTTCACGCCCGGCAGCCAGGGGGCTGCCGACAAGAGCTGCAACGCCGAGGGTGGGTGGAGAGAGAGAGAAAGAGAGAGAGAGAGAGAGAGAGAGAGAGAGATACGTCATCCGGCGCTGGAACAGAGAGCGGAGGGCGCTGAAGAACGGTGGGGGGGGGGGGGGGGGGGAGGAAGAGAGGGGAAGGTCGAGGAGGAGAGAGGGGTAGGTCGGGGGGGGGGGAGGGGAGATCAGAGAGGGAGACATCGGGGGTGGAGAGGGACACGGAGAAGGGGTCATCGGAAATCGGAGCCGGGTGGTGCAGGTGACATCAGTGGAAAGGTAGGTTTATTTTGTTTTTTTAAACTTTGTGCAATGGGTTTTAATTTAATTAATTTATTTTATTTTTGCCTGATCCAGCCCTTCCGTTTCACCAGGCGTGATTCGGAAGCTGTGGTAAGTTTAAAATCGGTTTAACTATCTACTACGTCAGAAATTAAGTACCTTCACGCGGTACTTTTGGTTCTTTAACTATCATTCTGCCGGCAATTAAAGCCCCCAACACACCCGCAATTTCATTTGAAAATCGGGGCCCAAGTGTTTCACTTTTCCATTCCGTTTGATGTACATTGGCAGTTTAACTTCATCCCCTATTTAAAGCAACTCAGACTAAGTCAATCATATTACTTTCCCCCAACAGCGTTTAAATTTATTTGCTGTTGGTCCAAAGACTTCTGAGGAATATTTTTTATATTTTGGTAAGTTTGTTGACATGATCTGAACGATTCTGAAGTGAATATTTTATCTGATACTCCAACACAACATCCTAAAGTTGAGGAAAGCAAATGATTTATGACCTTCATCAAATTTAGATTTTCAGTTTGGAATGACCCAAGATAATCGTCAACCATCCTTGCCCAATCTAATGTGTTACAATTGCAAGTTCAGGTCAACAAGACATTCATCAGGTGTGAATTTGCATTTCTGGTTGACACAGCCATTTTGTAGGCAGTCTGAACCCAGCCAATTGGAACTGCTGTGGCCCTGTCTAATGTCTGAGTGAAGTTCAGGTCTCCAGGAGGATTTAATGTGTTGTCCTGGCAACTCACCACACAAACTAATGCATGGCTGAATGGCGTCCTATAAAGAGAGCATTTAGCTCTCAAAGGATTAATATCAATGAACATATGACTCACTCATATTTAACTGTTTAGATCCTCATGTTAAAAAGTCTTTGCATCATGTATTATGCTGCAGTAGAAGGAGGAGGTTGTGAATACATGTGCAAATGGGGGTAATTTTGATTCTGAGCGATAGTGTAAAACGGGCGATATCGGATCAGCAATTTTTCGGGAGAGATGTAAAACGGGCGGTTGATCCGATATCGCCCATTTTACATTATTGCCCAAAGTCAAAATTATCCCCACGTGTTACTGAATGGTCCTGCTGGAGCTACTGAAGATAATTTATAAGGTGGATACATCACCTTCTAATTTCTTATAGTGACCATGTTTTGGTGCTGCAGTTGGGACCATAGAAGAATTGTTATAGACAAAAAGCCCCAAAGCAGGCGGCGCACTTGGAGAGTCCAGAGACATGGAGGCCCTGCCAACATAATGGCGGGTCTTTATTTACATGATTGTTCCCAGAGTTCTGCCCAACACCTGGCCAGATCTACTACTGGGCCATGGGCAGGAGTGCGAATTTGGTGACAGGAGGCTGCAGCCGGGGACAAATGGGATCCACTATAAATTCCTAAGTCCACTCTTACAATAGAAATTACCTGTGTAAGTGTGTCATGCTAACCTCATCACTGGACCCTGATTAGCATATATAAACCTTCCAGCTTCAGGTGGGTGCATTGCCACTTGCTCAGAAGAGCAGGTTACAATCAAACACAATGAGATCTAGACAGCTTTATGACTGGTATATACCTGGCACATTTTAACTGCCCACTCCCCCTCTCCACCACAGTTTCCACCGGGCAGGTAGAGTTAAAATCCCCCCTAAATCTTGACATCCTGTATGCAGCGCTGCAGGAGATTGACTAGTGTACTCATATTTGCGTTACAGCACAAATGTGGAATGTGAGTAAGTAGTTAGTGCCAGCACTAATTGGATATGAGAAAGAAAGCCCTTTGTGTTCTACCAACAACTTCCACTGATGAATGAGGTTTTGAAATTAAGGCATTGATGAAGCCACAGCTGATCCCACAGATCCTATGTCCGAGAGTACGCAGACTGGCAGAGAAGACTGGCACATTCTCTTTCCCTCCTTTCCCTCACACTATGCTGGCAACTCAGTTTCTACACTAGACCCCTCAGGGAACTGCGTGCTCCACCATAAGACAAGTAGGAACTGCCCCCTCGCTTCTTACTTCCTACATTAGGCCACCACGAACCGCACATCAGACAATTAGCACCCTCATTTCTCACCTTATGAAGAAAACAAAACCTATGTTTGTTTTTATGAATGGCACTCACAGGAACCTGAGTTAGATATGGAAAATGGAGACACCTACATTCTGAGGTAAGGTTTGTCTCTCTTCATGGGTGCACTGATTTTTTTTCCTGAAAAGGAAGAAGGGGCTAGAGAATCTGAATACAATGTGGAAAATTGCCCAATGTGTCCTATCCACAAAGAAAAAGATAAAGCCACCTCAGCCAATTATCGCCCTATCAGCTGCCTACCAATTATCAGTTAAGTAATGGAAAGAGTCATCAATATAATCTGGCAAATCAAAATATGAACTGCTGGATTTTGGCAGAACTATTCAGCTCCAGACCTCATCACAGGCTTGATTCAGATATGGATGAAAGAGCTGAATGACAGAGACGCTGACTGCGTTCAGAGCAGACCAATTTTGGGAAGCAGTCCTGAAACAGGTGTTAGGCCCCCATTTGCATATGCAAAGGGAATAATGCCTGTTTCAGACCTGGGCCCTGAACACCTATACTTCAGCCTTTACCAATACGGCGGATGGCTGTGGAATGTGCTTGCTGGCCACCATATTGGATGCTTAGGTGCTTGTTTTCTGCCTGTCAAACGGGCGCAGCATCAAAGAAATTCTAGGTCATGATGTTCCTGACACTGTACTAGGCCTAACGTTTCCCACATAATTAATTTGGCAGTTTGCAATATCCATTGCAGAGAGACAAGAACAGCTAGACACACATATCACAGTAATGAGCCCTTGCAGGCATTGTTTAGAAACCTGGACATGCTAACCATCACTCACTTCGAGGGCTCAATTCAACTTACCCATGTGTTACTCTATAAGTGACTGGCATTGTTCCCACTTGAGCTTGAGCATTGTCAGTATATTGAGTTTCAATCTGGGACTGAATTATATGGTAGTGTGGGTGCTAGTACGCTGTCTGAAGGAGCTTTGAGGCCTCTTGTTGGCAGGACCACGGAACGATTTTTTGGGGTATTGTTCCAGCCTTGTTTATTTTCATATACAGCAGAACTCCATAAATTTACTGGGGAAGAAATGTCTGCATTCAGGGCAGCACAGATTCTGAGACTACATCCTGCACAATGAGCAGGAAAGTGAATCCTAGCTGATTTTTTTCATTTCCATAGTCCAGGCATCCAGTGGCCAATATTAACAGTAATTGCTGTCTGACCTAAGACCAGGCCTTGGAGATAGTGACAGCCAATTGACACCAGGCCAATCCAGCGGAGAAGAGGATTGGGCCAGAAGAGGCTAATAAAGCTTAGACCTCCTCGGACGTGGACTCGCCTCCCCCTCCCTGATCGAGAGAGCCTCTACAGGACGGCCCTGACAGCAGATTGTGCCACCTACCTCACAGTAGAAGACACAAAAAGCATACCAAAAATAATGGGGAACTGAGGGGTAAATGAGAGTGAGGAATTTAAAACAATTAATATCACTAGAGAAAAAGTACTGGACAAACTAATGGGACTAAAAGCCAACAAATCCCCTGGACCTGATGGTCTACATCCTAGGGTTCTAAAAGAGGTGGCTGCATTGGTTATGATCTTCCAAAGTTCTCTAGATTCTGGAACGGTCCCAGTGGACTAGAAGGTAGCAAATGTTACCCCGCTATTCAAGAAGGGAGGGTGACAGCATGATGGGTGCACGGTTTAAAATAGAAATAAATGCTGGCAACATTTGGTTCTCCCCTTTCTGCATGGAAGCTAAGGACATATTAATAAATTCAGATGGCAGCAACAATAAGTACCAAAGCACGCATCAGTCACAAAGCAAGAAGTGGGGATTATGGTGAAATGGAAGGAGAAAAAGAGGCAATTGAGAGAAAACACGAGAGAGACTGATACACTTGTCAAGTCTCATTCATTAGGAATGACAGTCAGTCTTTTTGGTTTAAAAATGTAAACTGTTTTGATGCTTTTTGCTATGTGAATAAATAAATGCAGCTCCATTTGCTTAAATGGATTTGCAAGCTATCTCGTTTGTGATCATTAATTTAACTCAGCAATTCCTGGATAGTTTTGTTTAATAGCCATTTCTTTCTATACTTGTGTCTGATTTCTTTCCACATTGCTGTATACAAGTTCAAAAATATCTGTTTTTGTGTTATTGACCAACTGGCGACTATTCAGGGGTATGGGAGGGTGGAAGGTAAGGGGACCCTTTGGTGCAGAAATGGCTCCAAGATGACAAGGTGGAAGTTCTGAACCAAGTCAACCTTTTGTTGCAGACTTCGTAATTTGATACCTGAGCTTGGTGGGCTCACCGAGCATTATATAGAAACACAGAAAATAGGAGCAGGAGTAGGCCATTCGGCCCTACGAGCCTGCTCCACCATTCAATATGATCATGGCTGATCCTCTATCTCAATACCATATTCCCGCCATCTCCCCATACCCCTTGAAGACTTTTGCGTCTAGAAATCTATCTAGCTCCTTCTTAAATATATTCAGTGACTTGGCCTCCACTGCCTTCTGTGGTAGAGAATTCCACAGGTTCACCACCCTCTGAGTGAAGAAATTTCTCCTCATCTCAGTCCTAAATGTCCTACCCCGTATTCTGAGACTGTGACCCCTCATTCTGGACCCACCAGCCAGGGGAAACATCCTCCCTGCATCCAGTCTGTCTAGCCCTGTCAGAATTTTATATGTTCAATGAGATCCCCTCTTATTCTTCTAAACTCGAGGGAATACAGTCCTGCCATCCCAGGAATCAGTCTGGTGAACCTTTGCTGCACTCCCTCTATGGCAAGTATATCCTTTCTTAGGTAAGGAGACCAAAACTGCACACATATTCCAGGTGTGGTCTCACCAAGGCCCTGTATAACTGCAGTAAGACATCCTTGCTCCTGTACTCAAATCCTCTTGCAATGAAAGCCAACATACAGTTTGCCTTCCTAACTGCTTGCTGGACCTGAATGTTTGCTTTCAGTGTCTGGTGTACAAGGACACTCAGGTCCCTTTGTACATCAACATTTCCCAATCTATCACCATTTAAATAATACTCTGCCTTTCTGTTTTTTCTTCCTAAGTGGATAACTTCACATTTATCCACATTATAGTGCATCTGCCATGTACTTGCCCACTCACTCAACTTGTCTAAATCGCCTTGAAGCCTCTTTGCATCCTCCTCACAACTCATGATCCCACCTAGTTTTGTGTCGTCAGCAAACTTGGAAGTATTACATTTGGTTCCCTCATCCAAATCATTAATATATATATTGTGAATAGCTGGGGCCGAAGTACTGATCCCTGCGGTACCCCACTAGTCACCGCCTGCCTCCCCGAAAAAGACCCATTTATTCCTACTCTCTGTTTCCTGTCTTAACCAATTTTCATTCCATGCCAGTATATTACCACCAATCACATGTGCTTTAATTTTGCACACTAACCTCTTATGTGGGACTCAAAGGCCTTCTGAAAATTCAAATAAACCACATCCACTGGTTCTCCCTTATCTATTCTACCAGTTACATCCTCAAAAAACTCCAGTAGGTTTGTCAAAAATGATAACTGAGCATTGTTGAGGATTGACCAGCCAGGTTAGATCCCTCATGGAGTGTGGAGGGATAGACCTCTCACTGGGCGTTGGGATTCTTCCTAGATAACTTGCAATCTCTGGCTCTAGCAGGTTTAGTCATACTGGGTGGACAAGCAGCGTGAAGCTAACCTACTCCTGAGCTCTTTGGACTTATAGGTAAATGAGGTGTGTCCCTATGAGAAGAGTGTGTGAACTCCATATTTGGCAAAGAGAAACTCCTATCTGTGCAGATTTCTCGGTAGCTTGGTTTGGTGACTCTTAATATGTTGTTGGATTTCCACTTGTGTCAGGCACTTGACTGACCAAAAAAGCTATTGAGCTGTGTACATACAACAAAAGCAGTGATGCTAGTCATAGTGTATGCTACTTTTCTGTTTACTGTTCTCTTTGCATCCTTTAGGGGTATTTTTTTTTCCAATTGTTAATTTTAATGCAAAAAGTAGTCATGAGTACTAGGGTGGTGTTTCTCACTTTATATTCACCACCACCTTTACACTAAAATTAGCGACTTAAAGAAAATATACCTCTTAAGCTTATTCTCTGTTGTTCTATTTTCTTTCTCAATAGTTTCTCTATTCCAGAATCTGTGTGCTTTCTATCTTTATGGCTTCTGTTTTTATCTCACTCGAGTGTTTCATGTCCTCCACTCTCAAAGTCTGACAAGAATATGGGGTTAGAAATGCACAACATGTTAGCCAGGATCTGAAAGAGAAAAAAAGAGGTTTCTAAGAAATTTCTAACAGCAGTCTGAGGTGAATTGCCCTTCAATATTCTTCCCACCCTCCTCCCCTCCCCCAGGGAAACATCTGGGCCCCGATTTTAACTGCCTCTGCCTGGCAGGGGGCCAGTTAAAGTAAGGCAAGTCACTTATCCCCTCCCCTTCTCCTCCCCCCGCCCCCCCCCCCCGCCTGCTGATCCCACTGTCTACCCACCGTGTCCTGACCTTAACCTGGTCCTTTGAGCAAGCGAGCCGGACACCAACAGGAAGGAGGCGATCGTGGGCCAGAAGAAACCCAAATGTTGTCGGATTCGCCGCCCACTACCAGGCCCCCCCCCCCTCACCCTTCCTGTCCCTAACCCCGCACCCTCCCCGCAACCTTCCCGCCCCCTCTTCCCCCGCACCCTCCCCGCCCCATTTGCACCCTTTCCACCCCCACACCCTTCCCTGCCCTCTTCCTGTCTCCTCCCTCCCCCGAACCCTTCCCGCCACCCCCCCCGCATTCTCTTTCCACACTCTTCCCGCCGCCTCCCTCTCCTGCACCCTTCTCATCCCATCTTCACCCTTCCCGCCCTCTCCCCTTCCCTTACACCTTCCCCCACACCATTTCTGCCCCTTCCCGCCCCCTCACCTTCCCCCGCACCCTTCCTGCCCCCACCCCCTCCCCAACCCCTCCCAATCACCTTCCCCCGCACCCTTTCAGCCACATCCCTCTCCCCCACACTCTGCTCACCCCCCCAGCACCGTCCCTGCCCCCCCTGTGAAAATCGAGGTCCTGATGTTTGTGTGGCACCTCCTTCCCATAAGAAGCGAGCGGAGATTGGGAGTACTTTGTGTAAGTAACTGTGATGCAAACCTGATTTATGTGATACATTGGTACACCTTGCTTCAACCTAAGTGATTTTCAAAAATGTCTTTTCTAATTCCCAGAAATGTAGTGGATTCAATTCAGCCTCACACCAAATGCAAAATGTCAAATCAATAAAAAGCTCCTAAAATATATATGATTTCCATCCATCTAGTTTTGGACTATCTTTTTTTTGAGCAGGTAGTCTGGAAATTTCTAAAATGTGAACCAGACCGTAGAAGTATTTTTTTATTGCTCGTTTTTGTGTTTCATGGAGTGGGAACATTAGAGAATAAGGTTATTGAGGCTTTTAATTAACTTTCATCAGTCGTAAAGCAAACACTGAATTCATACCAGGAGCCCATCCATTCCCTCCTCCTTTACCCCCATCCACTATTCTGTGCCTGGTTTAGTTTTGAATTTGGCAAAAGGCGACAATTCTTATAGATGCAATTCAGCCTCCATTAAAACTAGATTTCAAAGCAAGGCTAAAAGTCATTGAGATGGTTACAAAATTCATTGGAAAAGCTGGAAAATAGTATGACTGCCAGAAGCTGCAAAGTGAACTGTTTGCCGTACTGGACTGTAGTGAGTGGGGAAAGGTTAACCTGTCACAGATAATGTACAAAGCAAGAACCCTACAGCTTCATCAACACTGACACTCTAGCAGAAAACCTGAGGCACTTTACAAGATCAGATGGAGCTTAATTATCTCTTGACCTTCCTTGACCTTTGTCTCTATTATAGAGTCTGTTGTCCACTAATGGAAGGTGGGGGTTGTTTTTTGTTGAGGGTCAAAGATCAAACTCCATCCAATGGTACTCCTTTGCCAACTGACCTACTTTTGTGCAACAATCTTTTAAAAGATTAAAAGTGAGCACGACTGATCGATGGTCTCAGGTGACTCTTTGTGGTTTAATGTTAGCTAATTAGGTGCTCTTGTTTTCTGCAATTACACATCTTAGTAATTAGGAAATTTAGCAAAATCTTGTCATTAGAGATCTCTCATTATAACCCCCCCTCCATTTTCCCTGCTCCTATGGAAGCCCCATAGTTTCATCTCTGTGTTAAGATTAGCAAAAAGTAAATGTGAATAAGAAATGGTGTAATAGGTAGAAAGTGCAAATTGATTATTTGTCAGTGTTTAGCAATGATCTGAAGATTCCTACCACTCCAAAAACGGATTAACAAACAATAGTGAAAACTGAGCAAAAAGTCTGATTTTTGCTACTTAAGGAGTTATCAAGGTCAATAATGATGCACTCATGCAGCATTCATCAGCTTCATGATCCTGATAGTGAATTTAACAAAGGGGAGGATTTCAAAGAATCACCACAGCATTTTTTTTTTAAAAAGTGATTACTGTAGTACAGAAGCAATTGCTGCCTGACAGCATTGGGCCTGATGGCCATTGAAAGATTTATCACAATGGAGAAGGAAGAGACAGCAATCAGCACATGACGCAGGGGTGCACAGCTAGCAGCGAGTTCAAACCCAGGAAGCAGATATATTGCAACAGAGGCAGCTACTTGGGTACAGCAGAGCTGCAATGCATAAGGAAGCTCAGACTGATGAAGGAAGTTGTGACTGAGGTGTACCACCTGGACAGCAAAGACCTGTAGGGACAATCAACAATCTATCATGCACTACTAGTGGCAATGAAGGTCATTGCTGTAATCAACGCTAGTAAAGCAGAAGTCATTGGAAATCAGGGGGAAAACTCTCCAGTGGCTGGAGTCATACCTGGCACAAAGGAAGATGGTTGTGGTTTTTGGAGTCCAATCATCTCAGCCCCAAGACATTGCTGCAGGAGTTCCTCAGGGCAGCATTTCAGGCCCAACCATCTGCAGCTGTTTCATCAATGACCTTCCCTCCATCATAAGGTCAGAAATGGGGAAGTTAGCTGATGATTGCACAGTGTTCAGTTCCATTCGCAACCCCTCAGATAATGAAGAAGTCCGTGCCCGCATGCAGCAAGACCTGGACAACATCCAGGCTTGGGCTCATAAGTGGCAAGTAACATTCGCGCCAGACAAGTGCCAGGCAATGACCAATCTCCAAGAGAGAGTCTAACCACCTCCCCATGAATTTCAATGGCATTACCATCGCCGAATCCCCCACCATCAACATCCTGGGGGTCACCATTGACCAGAAACTTAACTGGACCAGCCACATAAATACTGTGGCTACAAGAGCAGGTCAAAGGCTGGGTATTTTGCCGGGAGTGACTCACCTCCTGACTCCCCAAAGCCTTTCCACCATCTACAAGGCACAAGTCAGGAATGTGATGGAATACTCTCCACTTGCCTGGATGAGTGCAGCTCCAACAACACTCAAGAACCATCCAGGACAAAGCAGCCCACTTGATTGGCACCCCATCCACCACCCTAAACATTCACTCCCTTCACCACCGGCGCACTGTGGCTGCAGTGTGTACTATCCTCAGGATGCACTGCAGCAACTCGCCAAGGCTTCTTCGACAGCACCTCCCAAATCCATGACCTCTACCACCTAGAAGGACAAGAGCAGCAGGCACATGGGAACACCACCACCTGCACGTTCCCCTCCAAGTCACACATCATCCCGACTTGGAAATATATCGCCGTTCCTTCATTGTCGTTGGGTCAAAAGCCTAGCACTCCCTTCCTAGCAGCACTGTGGGAGAACCTTCACCACACGGGCTGCAGCTGTTCAAGAAGGCGGCTCACCACCACCTTCTCAAGGGCAATTACGGTTGGGCAATAAATGCTGGCTTTGCCAGCGACACCCACATCCCATGAATGAATTTAAAAAAATCAAAGACCTTCCCTCCATCATAAGGTCAGAAGTGGTGCTGTAATTTGATGATTGCACAATATTCAGCTCCATTCACAATTCCTCAGATAACGAAGCAGTTTGTGCCGACATGTAGCAAGATCTCGACAACATCCAGGCTTGGGATAATAAGTGGCAAATAACATTCGCGCCACATAAATGCCAGGCAATGATAATATCCAACAAGAGAGAGTCTAACCACTTCCCCTTGACATTCAATTGCATTGCCATTGCTGAATCCCCCACCATCAACATCCTGGGGTCTCCAGTGACCAGAAGCTCAACTGGACCAGCCACATAAATGCCAAGACTACTAGAGCAAGTCAGAGATTACACAGAGGCTGGGTAATTTGTGGCAAGTGGCTCACCTCCTGACTCACCAAAGCCTCTTCACCACCTATAAAGCACAACTCAGGAGTGTGATGGAATACTCTCCACTTGCCTGGATGGGTGCAGCTCCAACAACACTCAAGAAGCTTGACACTATCCAGGACAAAGCAGTCTGCTTGATTGGAATCTCATCCACCAGCTTAAACAACCATTCCCTCCACCACTGGCATACCATGGCTGCAGCGTGTACTATCTACAAGATACACCGCTGCAACTCATCACGGCTTCTTCAGCAGTACCTCCCAAACCCGCAACCCCCACCACCTAGAAGGACAAGGGCAGCAGGTGCATGGGAACAACACCACTTCCAAGTTCCCCACCATTCTGACTTGGTCATTTATCGCCGCTGGGTCAAAATCCTGGAACTCCCTACCTAACAGCATTGTGGGAGTACCTTCACCACACGGACTGCAGCGGTTCAAGAAGAAGGTCTACCGCCAACTTCCCAAGAGCAACTGGGGATAAGCAATAAATGTTGGCCTTGCCACCGATCCCTATATCCTGATAATGAATATTAAGGAAAAAAAATCAACTTTATACCACAGGATCTTTCAGGCATCTACGGGGTACGTTGCAGAAGTCAACCACTGGCACCCTTTTTTCTGCGCAATTGAAGAATGACAGACTGCAACCATAAAGGGGATTAGGTATTTTGACTTTCTGGTATAAATTTGGACAATTCTAATAGATATTATGTATGGTGTTTCAGCATTTGTTACCTTCCTTCCTCTACAATTTCTCTCTTGCTGCCTTGATTAGGTACAGGAGTAAACCAAGTGTGGTTAAAACAACTTTTACTTACTGTTGAAGTGATTTAATTGAAATTATACTCCAAAAACAGAATAGACAGGGAAAAAAAGGCATTTTCTCAGAAAACCATAAGTCGCAGATATTAAATAATCTGCCTTAAAATTATTCCCATGCATCCTATACCTTTGGAGATACAAAATGTAAAGGGCCTGAAATTCCTCAGGATGCTATCCCGGCATTTATGGGTCGGTGGTGGGGCACTTAATTTGCATGGAGCAGGCAAGCACCACACCAAGCACGCCGCCGATGGTCATCTGCTTCAAGTGGTTGGAAAATCTAGCACCTGTCAACCATTTGGGGGGGCTAGGTTGTCCAGACCCCACTGAACCTAGCGATATCCCCTAGGACCACTTTGTAAGTGGGGCCAATCAATTTTTTTTAAAAATGGTGTCCTTTCTTCAGGAGTCCATGCTGCTTGCTGGCCTGGAACCCAATAGTGGGGCCCACTTTCATCCATCTGGAGGCCAGTGTTTCTCAACTTTCTTGGCTTACTGACCTCTGGACTTACATCAGGGCCTGACTGAGCTAGGCTAGTGGGAACTCCCATTGTAGGGAATTCCCAAGCCAGGCTCCAACCCTCCCAATGACATTTACCTTATAGGAGGGGGGCGGAAGTTTGACCCCTTACGAGGCATTTAGGAAACTCGCAGAAATGGTGGATATCTGACGCAAACGCTATTTACAGGGAGTTCCACTGGTCTCCAATGTTCTGAACAAAAGTAATACAAATTATAATATCTTCCAGAGAAAATGAATGAATTTAGGTTTTGCCTACAAAAACCAAACAAACAGACTGTTCCATTTGGCTGGAGGGTAGGTTCTTATACAAAAAATTAATATGCCAAAACCAAGAATTAATAAGGCAAAACTCAAGAAAACACACTACTAATTTTCTTTCTTCATTAAAATTTTTTGCAACTTATTAGTACTAAATGACTTCAAAATGCAGGACTTTTTATACAAATCCCTCCCCCTATTTGAAAGATGGTACAGTCCTTCTAGAATTTTCCTCATTTAAGTTGACTTTTTCCTCTGTTGTTCATAGGAACAGAAGTAAGCCATTTAGCCCTTGAGCCTGTTCCATCATTCAGTGAGATCATGCTGGGACCTAACTCCACATATCCGCCTTAGCCCCAAATCCCTTAATATCTTTGGTTAACAAAAATCTATCAATCTCAGATATAAAATTAACAATTGAGCTAGCATCAACTGCCGTTTGCGGAAGAGAGTTCCAAACTTCGACCACCCTTTGCGTGTGGAAGTGTTTCCTAATTTCACTCCTGAAAGTCCTGATTCTAATTTTTAGGCTATGTCTCCTAGTTCTAGACTCCCCAACCAGCAGAAATAGTTTCTCTCTATCTACTGGGTGTAATCTATAGGCCAGTGGGAAGGATATAGAGGAGCAAATTTGCTGGGGAATTACAGAGAAGTGCAAGAACCATAGAGTAGTGGTAATGGGGGACTTCAACTACTCTAACGTAGACTGGGACAGTAATAGTGTAAAGGGCAAAGAAGGGGAAGAATTTCTGAAGTGTATTCAGGAGAACTTTCTTGATCAGTATGTTTCCAATGAGGAAGGAGGCATTGCTGGATCTGGTTTTAGGGAATGAGGTGGGTGAAGTGGAGCAAATGTCAGTGGGGGAACATTTTGGGAACAGTGATCATAGTATCATAAGGTTTAGATTAGTTATGGAAAAGGAAACAGAGCAATCTAGAGTAAAATCTAGAGTAAAAATACTTAATTGAGGAGGGCCAATTTCAGTGGGTTGAGAACGGATCTGGCCCGAGTAAATTGGATTCAAAGACTGGCAAAAACAATGGGTGGCCTTTAAAGAAGAGATGGTTCGGATACAGTCTAGATGCATTCTCACGAGGGGGAAGGGTAGGACAACCAAAGCCAGACCTCCCTGAATGACGAAAGAAATAGAGAGCAAGATGGAGCAGAAAAAGGGAGCATATGACAGATGTCAGGATGTTAAAACAAGTGAAAACCAGGCTGAATATAGAAAGTTCAGAGGGGCAAAGAGAATGAGAATAGACTGGCAGCTAACATAAAAGGGAATCATTACATTCACGATTATGCACTTCTGCAGTGTGAATGAATGTTAGTGTAACATATTGTGGAAATCATAGAAATATGACTAATATGGTACATACCTGTAGTTATGCACCTTACTTTAACCTTCAAAGTCTCAATGTCTCCCAGACTTTCCCTTCTGAATAAATCAATACTTGCTTGGTCACGTAGAGAATGAGATGTTTCTGGTCAGCCAGCCACATGTTCAACACTCCACAGTCCTATTATGTCATGAGTTTGAGACAGGCTGATTGGGCCCTTGAAAGTTCCTTACTTCAGAACATTCCCTTTCCTATCAAGGCATTCATAACATAATTTACAAAACATTGTTATTTTAACTTCTGACCCTTTACTTGATGCATCATTGCTAACATTTTTTGTGTCAGTACGTTTCATCTATCTTTAACAATTACTTTCCTTCATGTTAATTTATGTTTCATCCTGCTGCTTTACAGTAATATGTAGGTATTCAACTTCATCTGTGCTTTTCACCAAGTCCTATGACTCATTGATACCCTGTTGACTTTTGCAGTGACCTATTGCCACACCATCTTCAGCTGCTTCATCAATGACCTTCCCTCCATCATAAGGTCAGAAATGGGGATGTTCGCTGATGACTGCACAGTGTTCAGTTCCATTCGCAACCCCTCAGATAATGAAGCAGTCCGAGCCTGCATGCAGCAAGACCTGGACAACATCCAGGCTTGGGCTCATAAGTGGCAAGTAACATTCGCGCCAGATAAGTGCCAGGCAATGACCATCTCCAACAAGAGAGAGTCTAACCACCTCCCCTTGACATTCAACGGCATTACCATCGCCGAATCCCCCACCATCAACATCCTGGGGGTCACCATTGACCAGAAACTGAACTGGACCAGCCATATAAATACTGTGGCTACGAGAGCAGGTCAGAGGCTGGGTATTCTGCGGCGAGTGACTCACCTCCTGACTCCCCAAAGCCTTTCCACCATCTACAAGGCACAAGTCAGGAGTGTGATGGAATACTCTCCACTTGCTTGGATGAGTGCAGCTCCAACAACACTCAAGAAGCTCGACACCATCCAAGATAAAGCAGCCCGCTTGATTGGCACCCCATCCACCACCCTAAACATTCACTCCCTTCACCACCGGCGCACTGTGGCTGCAGTGTGCACCATCCACAGGATGCACTGCAGCAACTCGCCAAGGCTTCTTCGACAGCACCTCCCAAACCCGCGACCTCTACCACCTAGAAGGACAAGAGCAGCAGGCGCATGGGAACAACACCACCTGCACGTTCCCCTCCAAGTCACACACCATCCCGACTTGGAAATATATCGCCGTTCCTTCATCGTCGCTGGGTCAAAATCCTGGAACTCCCTTCCTAACAGCACTGTGGGAGAACCGTCACCACACGGACTGCAGCGGTTCAAGAAGGCGGCTCACCACCACCTTCTCGAGGGCAATTAGGGATGGGCAATAAATGCCGGCCTCGCCAGCGACGCCCACATCCCATGAACGAATAAAAAAAAACTTCTTAGCTCTTTTGCATATTTGGGAGCCATCCACCAAAAATATTTTCACATTTCTTTGACAACAGAGCTTACCAGTGCATCCAGGGCCTGGTCACTAATATTTGCTATGCAACCATTCTCCACAAGTACTGCACATTCCATAGTTGGATTAACGAGCATTTGGCATTTCTATTGTTTAACTGCTTGAGGAGCATTGAAGGACCATTATCATACATGCATTGTGATTGGCTGCTACTTTTTCATCATCGTTAACAAAATCACATTCTCAGGAGTCAGACATTTCAGAACCATGTCATGAATTACAATAAAAACAGGCATTTCGCTTGTTCCTTTTTTTTGAACAGAAGAAAACATGGACCATAATTATTAATGTTAGACCTGTTTTAATTCTCTAAGGTGAATCCCTACTTGCCCTTCTCTAAGAGTCAGTGATAATGATGACTGCTTCTAAATAGCCATAACAATAATATGTAAAGCATACTGAAGTACGGCCTGCATTGATTGTTACAGAAGCTCAGAGACAACATGGTTAAATTTTCCACACCAAATAATGGCTACAGCAGCAAAATACTATTTGGCACACATACAAAGAGCAATAATAAGAGTGCTTGATGGATTTATGATGATGACAGCATGTAAATCGAAGTGGACTGTTACCATATCACCAACAAATAGCTTGCAAATGAACCATTCAAGTTTTAGGGTTTAACTGAATACATTCACAGTCAACTTAAAACACATTAAATAAAAGAGGTATATTTGAGTAAAGTAGCTGCATTTCACCAAGTGAACAACTACTGCAATCAAACCCTGTCAAATTATTAACTATGTCCATTTTGCCAACTGCTGATATGGAAGGCCCTACTGGTCAAAGTAACATCCACGGCCCTATTTACACGTGATTGATAACAATGGTATTTTTAGTCAGATAGACTGAATCCAGTCAATAAACTGAAAAAGTAGTCACCTTTGCCTTTTCATATACTTGGTGTTTATCCACACTTGGCTATAGAACAACAGCCATTGCATTTCAAAGTAAATAATTGTATGTGAGGTGTTTTGAGACTTTTTTTGACGGATGTATTAAGTCAATATATAAACGTAAGCTCTTATTGACAGGTGCTGAAATAAAGATTTTCTGGAACGTCTCAACATCTCTAATACACGTTGAGCAGGAGGATCTAATGACAGATGTCTGCCACAAATAAAATCTGCTGATTAATCACCAATTCCCATGGTTTGAAAGTACAGACAGCCACTTTACATCAATAGCTCTGAAGAACCAATTGATTGACCAGTTTTGATAAACTTCCATTGACTGAATAACCAGTAATCAGACCAATGCCAGTTAACTCCATAATCCAAGGAACTAGGTATTAAAGCAGTAGTCAACAGCATATATGTTAGTACATAATATCTTCATGAAAAGAACCAGTGACTTATTCTTCAACCTATTCATACTGCATGGGAGTGACTTGCTGCTATTGGGCAAAGCAGCAGCTAATTAAAAGCAACCCCCTTTTCCCTACATTATAATAGAAAATATTTGGTATTTCAAAACTCAATCATACTTAATAACATTATTTATTACTGTAAAAAAAAATCTATATGGATAACTGCATTATAAAATGAATAGGAGAATCAGTTGAACTCATTGGTACTGTAAACAAAAGGAAAGTAGTACTAGGGTGACATTACTTACTGCACTTGTAACCTTTAGGAAATGCAAGGTTTGTACAGTTCATCTTTATCAAATTTACTTCATAAGATGTCAGTAATTCTCCCAGCATGTGTTTTGCCTATTAATGCTTTCAACACAAGTTTAATTAAAATGTCCTCATTTAAAGTATGCTAATTTAGTTCTTGTAAATTTGCAAAATCATGTTTCAAATCCCCAAGCTGACTGATGATAACTTCATAATCCAATGCATAATGTCTCACGTGAAAGATGCACCATTCTTCATGAAAAAGATGTATAAAACACATCAAAACACATCAAAGCATCATTTACGTATGACATCATCGTGACGACTACTCCGGCTCTTCGGCAAAGAAATAATTTTCCCATCACTTTTTTTTTTGCCTTTGTGGAGATAATGTCCCTTTATACCTAATAGCTCTCTCATCAGTGCAAGATAACTAGATACAAAACATATAGAGAGCTTGACTTAACACTTAAAGTTTACAGTCTGTAGAACACAAATATTCTTCCCATTTATCTCCCCAGACAAGCTCTGGGAAGCAGCAGAACATAAAATAACAAACTAGGTTACCTGCATACATATCTCCAGCGCAGCACTTCCACCTGACAGCACATTGCTGCATTCACTTTCAGCCTTCATCCGCCAGCCGCCCCGTCTCACAGCCGCATCTTTTTTTTCCCACTTTTTAATTAATATCCTCCTGCAGCTAGAGCTTCGCCCTCACATCTGTTTTCCAGGGAAGTTGGGAAAAGAGAGGTCACTAAGAATAATGTTCTGTGGCGAGGGCAAGGCATGCAAAGGAGAGGCTGGATTACTTTGGTCTGATCAGGCAGCCAATGTGCATAATTCATGAAACCAGATGAAAGTCCGTTCGCCCTCGCTGGAAGTGTACGAGTCACTTGGAGCATTAAAGCGGGCTGTCAAATGCTGCTCTGAGACCTCCCCCTTTTTAAAAAAGGCCTTGATCTGAAGGACCTCTCTGCTATGGAGATAGAGACGAGAGGCTGATATACAAAGAAGAGAGGCAAGTCTGATGGTAGGAAGAAATAATCCCAACTGCTTTCAATTACTTCTGTCTGGGTGCCTATCTTTGGGACTCAGAACAAATTTTGCAGAATGAGCAGTAAAATGAGAATGGTTTTATTCATTCTTGAGCCAACAGAGACATTCACAAAGTTAATTAAAATATGGACTCGCAGGACTTTAATGATGAATTTAAGTTTTTTTTCCCATTATGTGGATATGAAAAAACAGCAAAAAGCTACAGTCACTTTTTCATTGTCATTCCTGTTGCTGCACAGAGTACTGTAATTCTAAAATAATTTTAAAATGTCTCATGCTTCGAAAAGTAACAGTGTCATAAAAATCACAAATCATTGAAGAACAATAGATGGCATTGTTGTAATCAAGCATTGTGCTCAGGATTTAAAAAAATCACGAAGGGAGTATTTTTAACTCCCTCCGCCCAGTGGGAATGGAGCAGCTCCATTTCCTGCTCTGTTCCCGCCAATTTCCGATTTTAATGCTGTTGGTTTGGCAGCGGGTTAGGCGTCCACCGGACTCTGGCGATTGCCTCGTCCATCAATGCTAATCGGGGTCCTATGACCTCAATATACCCCGGGCCTGAAATTTATGACCGTACTGCTACCATTGGGTAAGGTTCTCCACTAGCAGTACAAAGTCAAAAAATTACCCTCCATTTATTTTGATATAAAATGACAAATAGAGTGTACAATAAGAAAAAAAATATAGCATTAGCCTCTAGCAAATAGGTAGTATTGCTGATAGGTGATGAGGAAACTCCCCGTGTCTGACTGGGAGGGAAAATATCCTGAATAAGATCAGGTAAAGTAATATTTATGGTATGCTGCTAATTGATTCAGATATTTGAAGCCTTCAAAAGTGCTATATCACTGGCAGACAATACTCAGGTGTAACACCCTTGATGATTCAGTAGGTTAATGAACTGCCCATGTTCAATCCCTAGTTTGTGTTGAGATTTGTTGCTTCCTTTTTCCCTGCTAATTTTCTTCCATTTCTTTCTCTCCTGAAGATCTTGACTCCTTGTTAATGCATCTACATGGCCTCCAATCAATGCCCAAGTAGCCATTCTATATGTGTGAAGAATGTCATCAGGCTATTTGGTCACAGGAGAATCAGAGCCAAATTCAATCCTGTCCTTATCTAAGGTCCACATGCACTTCAGACAGGGACCACCAGATAGTTATCAGGAATGGGAACCCATTTTCCTCTCCCTCTCCCATGAGCCTGAGGCTCCTGGCCTAACTCAGTACATACTGGGGGCCGAATGTGGAACCTTCCTCCATCTGTGCTGCTCTCAGCTGGGGGATCGTGGGGATAGTGGGAGTTAAATTGGGCCATGTACCGCCCATTGTTTCGGCGCTGAACGCCCTCCCTGACATCCAAGATGGTGTCTTGGATGCGCACGCACGTTTCCAGCGTGACATGCGCTGGACGCCATCTTGGCATAGGAGTTAGCGCAGTTGCAGGTAACAAACGCTGGAAGCATGTAAAGTAGGGAGAAAATACATGCAATCAGTGTGCAATGCTGATTTAAAGTGATACACACCATTTTCGACCTTAACGCTCAACTCAAGGCACAGTCTTAACCAGAACCATCTGAATGTGTCTTATATGCCTGACGGACCCCCCACCGGTGCTATTTTAAGGGGCTATGCAGGTAAGTTGCTGGATTATTGCTTCTCGCTGCTGGTGGAGTAGCAAGTGTTTTTTGAAGCTCCCTATTCTTACTGAGAGTTCCTAGAGTACATTTGAGAGTGGTTTTGCAGGTACTGCCTTACGGGTCGGACAGTTACAACTCTGTTGAACAACATTCCTGGCAACCATGGGTGGTCTGCTCGGGCTCCCGCTGGGTATTGAGCACGACTGGGAGCATGCAGAGAGGCCACGCATAGCAGGTCAAGCTGCGAGGAGACGGAGGACGAGGAGGCGTAGGGCACTGAGCAGGAGGCCCTACCCAATGAGGGCCTTCCGGGATCAATTCTCTTACCTCAACGTGACCGAGGAGGATTGCATCTGACGTCTGAGGTTCACCTACGAAGCCGTGACCGAGATCTGTTAACTGGTGCGGCCACAACTGCAGCCTCAGAGCAGGGCGAGGACAGCATTGCCTGTGGCTGTGAAGGTCACCGTGGTGCTGAATTTCTACAGTTCAGAATCATTTCAGGCCTCTGCTGGCGACATGTGCAATATCTCGCAGTATGCAGTGCACTGCTGCATAAGGGAGGTCACAGACACACTGTACCACGAGGAACATGTTCATCACCTTCCTTCTCGACACAGATAAGCAGAACGAGCGAGCACGGCGGTTCGCTCGCATTACTGGCTTCCCCATGGTGCAGGGTGCCTTTGACTGCACACGTATTGCCCTGCGTGCCCTCATATCAACTCAGCTGTCTTTGTCAACCGAAAGGGCTTCCACTCCCTCAACGTGCAGCTGGTGGCGACCACACGCATCGGCTCATGGAGGTCGATGTCCGCTACCGTGGGAGCAGTCACGACGTCTGCGGCATGCGACATTCCAACATGCCAGCTATCTTTCACACGACTCGGCAAGTCAAAGGCTGGCTACTGGGCAACAAGGGCTATCCCCTCACGCTGTGGCTCATGACACTGGTAAGGAACCCACACACACGTGCACAGCAGGCCTATAATGAGACACATGCTGCCACACGCAACATTGTGGAGCACACTATCGGCCTCCTCATACAATGCTTCCACTGTTAGGACTGGTCTGGAGGAGCCCTGCAGAATTCCCCGGAGCAGGTGGGCAGATTCGAGGTGGTCTGCTGCATGTTGCACAACCTTGCCATCATGAGGGACCAGCCTTTGCTACCAATGATTGGAGAAGACCCTGAGCCAGAGGTGGAAGAGGAGGAGGGGGTGGAGCCGGAAGAGGAAGTGGAGGAAGACGCAAGGGTGAAACAGGAACAACACGCATTTTCTGTAAGGGCTCTGCTTGCTCGCCTGATCTGTGCCCACTATCAAATAATTTGAACTACAGCCCCCAACTCACCAACAGTCCTACACTCCCCACCTTTCCGCTCCCACAAGACAATCAAATCGCCCTCCATCTGATTACACTTGGTTTTCCCCTCAGCTCATTGCATAAATAAAAACCACCACCAAATGCAAAATCAAAGTCTCAATTATCAATGAATAAATGAAATTATGCAAACATAACAGAACTATTCACCTTTGTGCATTGCCTTAGTGCCTGTTGTTTGTGTGCCTTTACCTATCCTACTGCTCCTACGAGGTGCTTCCTCAGTGGTTGGAGCATGGGTGGTGGGAGGCTGCTGGCCTTCAATGGAGGAGCATGCAGATGGCCTTGGAGGACGACCTCGAGCAGCTCTGGGCCTGGAGGGCCCGGCTTCAGACTGCACCATCTCAGCATGGGCTGCAGCAGTCTGGCCTGGCTGGCCGATAGACAACAACAGGGGCACTGGCGGAGTGGCAGGGATGGGAGCAGGAAGGCTGTGGTCCTGAGAGAGGACATCAGGTCCGACTGCAATGGCGCCACTGCCACTCTCCCGGGTCGGCACCTCAGCAATCCTGGTGATCAGCTGGAGAACAGATTGCAGGAGTGCTGTGACGCCCTGGAAACCCCGTTCCACAGTGTTCCCCAGAGCCGTGATAGCGGCAGTCTGAGCTTCCAAGGCAGCCGTCAGACATGTTTGTGCTGCAATGGAAGCTGTGACATCGGTCATCAGATGCTGCATCATGGTGGGTTCCACAGGTGCGCTGATGGAGGTGACCACCCATTCCATATTGGAAAGGATGGGCTCCAAGCTCTGTGCAAAGCCCTGTGCCAAGCTGGAGCTGGACTCCTCCGTGCCCCTTCTCATTGTGCGCAGGCTTTCTGGCAGGCTTTCCAGTGCCCCAAGCATTTGGTGGTGTACGCCCATAAGCCGTCTTCTGTAGCCTGGACCATCAGAGTCCTCATCTGACTCCTCTGAAGCAGAACTAATGAGCGACCTCGCCCTCCGGCGAGCTGGTACCTGTGGTATCCGTTCCCCCCGCCCCGGCTCCTGTGCACTTATGCCCGGTGTCTCACCACGTGCAGATCCCTCCTCTAACCTAACATCTAAAGGACGTGCAGTGTCAGTCTCTGAGCTGGTGGAAGCAAGTGTCAGATCAAGTGATGGTGTGGCTTCAGTGTCCTCCACCTCCTCCTCCTCCTCCTCCTCGGTCGGTGCCGCCACGTGTTCTTGGATATCTGCAATGACAAAGGGAAACAGGTTGTGTTGTGGAGTGGGGAGAGGAGCAAGTAAGAGGTGTGTGCTGATAGCATGTGCAGCACATGACTCAGAAAAGATTATGGGAGGAGGGAGATGTGGGAAAGGAGAAGGAGCATTAGATACGCAGAGACCCCCTTCATCGGGACCTCCAGTGGTGGCATGTTGTCACAGCTGCAGCGACGGCCCGCCCAGTGATCCGAAGCACTGACTCCTATAGGGGGGTGAGGACGTGTAAACGTGCCCGTCCACCCTCAGGTCCATCCTGCTGCCGGCTGTTATGCACCACCTTCTCCTGCAAGACAGAGCCGGGGCGGGGGGAACGGATACCACAGGCGCCTTCTCCTGTATGTCAGTGAGTATCCTGCAAGGTGTGTGGGCGATGTGCCTGTCATGGTCAAATAGCTGCCACTTTGTGTGACCTGTGAGTGGTGGTTGTGTGGCCTGTAAGTGTGGTACTATGTGCGGGTGAGATGCAGCATGCCGAGTGCAGCATTGCATATGGATGGACAGTGTTTATTGGTGGGTGGGTGACGGGAAGTGTGATGTGTGGAGCAGTGGTGCAGTTGATTGGATGTGCCACTTGACACTTGTATTCACTCACCTTGACCACTCGTGTCAAATCATTGAACTTCTTTCGGCACTGCACCCATGTGCGTGGTGCAGTGCTCCTGGAGTTGACTTTCTGCGCCACAGCCTGCCAGTGCCTTCGGAGCTGCAGTCTGGAGGGTCTCCTGCCACCCTGTGGGTATATGTTGGCCCTCCTTTCGTCCACCCCATCCACCAGGGCCTCCAGTGCATCATCGGAGAAGCGTGGAGCCCTCCCTCATGCCGGTCCTGCTATCCTCGTGGCCATCTTTCCCTCCTCCAAGTAAACTGTGTACCTGCCATTTGAAATGTGCACCTGCACCTTTAAGAGATGCAGGCTGCTGATGAGGCGCTGCACGGAGATATCATGGTAAGTAGCAGGCAGCACGAAGTTCACTACCCCCGGCCGAAAACGGCCCTTATCGCATTTTTCCCCCAGTATGTCTAGTCTCCTGGGCTAGTGAAGGGAAAAAATCAGCCCTAATTCTAACAGCCCTCTAATAACTCACCCAAATAGATACTTTTCATGTGTTAGCCTAGACAGTGAATGTTAGCAGGATATTTGACCATGGGGAAGAATTGCAGCCTCGTACTATTAATTACTATTTTGTGCTCCATATAGAGAGTGAAAATGGGGAAATTGATGCTTGAACTGGGCTGAGATGCTCAAATACGTTTTGCTTAGGGCCCTCACAATAATACACCAAAGAGACTGTTAAGATTTCAGGTTTGACTCTCGATATTTTTCTTGGGTTCAGTGTCTCAGACCACTCCCCTAGATGAGCCTTTGCTCCCTGTGACCTATCTAGTTTACATGGTATTTGCAGTGAGTCCAGGGATCAAACAGAATGTATTCGTTACTGTATTTTAGTTTCCTGGTTATCTCGTGCCCTCACATGATCGTTCTCAACTTCAGAGGTGATAGAATAAATGTTCATTAGACTGTATCTTAGGCTGTAAACTGCCAAATATACTTATTAATTGGTAAATAAATAAGGGAACAATAGCAATCACACTATAGATTTACAATAGTTACAGGCTTAAGTATCCATTCTCATGAGATAGAAATATAATAAAGTCACATCTACTGTGCTAAACTTCAATGTAAACTCAGGGCATAATTTTAACATGGCGGCGGGAACTCAGCGGGGGGCGGGGGGGCATGAATAGAAGTGTGGGAAACCCGGAAATATTTTCTGCATGTTGGCTGAAGCTATCACTACTAAATTGAAGGCCCTTAATGTAACTTCCAGGTTTCACGACTCCAAACTGCACAGTGGACATACTGCACACCCGAATGACATGCTGTGAACTAGAGTATTTAAAGGGCCATTGCAAGCATGGATTTTGAGGGAGAGGAGGAATGTGCAGAGATGCAGCATCAAAGGAGTAAGGCAGACCCTGCTTTAATGACTTCTCTTGAGTTGCTACTGGCTGGTGTGAGGAGCAGGAGGGACATACTGTACCCGGCTGATCAGAGGAAACGTCCTGCTTCTGCCACCAAGGAGGCGTGGCTTGAGGTAGCAGAGGAGCTGAGCAGCAGCAGCACCATGGCAAGGCTGTGGGTCCAGTACAGGAAGCACTTTAATGACCTAACCAGGTCAGGAAAAATTAGTACAGTTACTGATTCACCTACATCCTGTGGTGTACAATACCCCACCTCTCATTCTGTCCTGCCAAGCTGACTCCATCACATCACTTCTCACACCCAGCTTAAGTCTCATTATCAACTTACCTTCACTTTCTGTGCACTTCCTCACCTCCCCATTTATGAACCCACCACTCCCACTCACCCCAATCCTGATGCAATGTCAGTAATCTGTCTGATACTCACCCTCTGATGCATCTCTTTCATTGGCAGCCTCACCCAAAGCAATGCATCCATCAGGTGACCACGTCACCCTCACTCACTCATACGTCTATTCTTTCTCCTCTTGTAGGAGAAGAGAGTGCAAAATGCCAAGCAGAGGAGTAGGACTGAAGGGGTCCGTCACAAATACTGCCCCTGACAGAGGTGGAGGAGCAGGCCTTGGAGCTCAGCCGCACGGTTGAATGCCTGGTGGGCAGAGATGGCGAAACTGGCATCCCGCAAATGGCTGGTGACAGAACTTTAACATCCTTCACACACATTGTGAAATTATGTTATCAATAATTGACCTGTTGTACACCTCAGTACGCTCATTGCAAACTAACTTCTGCGATGATTGTTAATATTGCTTTATGTTCTCTTCCAGGGCCTTCAAGGATTGATGAGGAGGCACGTGACATGGAAGAGGGCAATTCCTCAGAGGTGCTCCATTCCTCTGAGGATGCACCATCACATCATATCCAGCCATGCACCAGCGCAGATACTCACACCTCGGTGGGTCCAGTTAGAAAGTTAGTTGGGTTGACACCTGGTGATTCATCACTCACAAGTGAGCACGAGCAGACACTGGTGGCAGGGGCAGCTGTGGAGAGTCTGTGTCGGGGGCGCAGTCCTCTCCAAGCTCTGCTCAGTTGGACCCAGATGCTGAACCCCGGGGGCTATCGTTGAGAATGAGAATGATAGAGGTACAGTTGCATCTTTGCGAGATACTGGAAAACGTGCCATGCACACTTTCCACAATAGCGGAGAGGATGGAGGAGTCCAACTGCAGCGTTAGTGAAATGGTGGCACCGGTAAGTGTGGGAATGTCTGTGATGGAGAGAATGGCAGCCTCCATTGAGCTTCAAGCATGGCTTTCAATTGAGCCCATTCAGGCCATGACAATGGTCATGCGGACTCTGGATGCCAACATGTCTGCTGCCTTAAACAGGCAGACAGATACTTCAGCCGTGGCCTTAGAACGTGTCACAGATCTGCTTTAAGCTGCTGTCCAACAGAGTGGTAGGAATGATGTGGCCGTAGCCCTGGAGAGGATGATGGCGAAAGGGGACATAGATGTGGGGACTCCACTCAAAGTGCTCCCACGTCTCACCGGTTGCACCACCCCCCACCCCCCCCCAACCAGTACCCGCAATGCTGCCTCCTCTCCTCTCTTTCTCACAGGTGCAGGTGGAGCAGTCTTTCTTGGGGCCCTCATAGGCTCCAAAACCCAGAGGTCATAGGCCGAGAGCATCTCAGCAGCCAGGGCAGGAACCTGAGCAACCTGCCAATACCTCTGTTGAAGTAACAGGGGATGCACCTTGTAGAAGTGGTAGGAAGTGAAAGGCTAAGCAATTCTAACTCACCAAGGGTATGCAGAAGGTGTTTGATGAGCTGTCATGTAATTAATTTATATATTTTGTTTGTTATGGCACATTAAATTTAATAATTATCACCACCACTACCATGTCTTGGCGATTATTGAGTCTCTCTTGTGAATTCGCCCTTTCATGTGCTTCTTCATAAATGCCAAGACATGATGCCACCCATTGGGTGTGTGTACAATAGATGTATGCGTGGTTGAAGGATGGTTTTGTGCAAAGGGAGGTGGGGGGGTGGGGTGATGGGGTTGATGGTGGTGGTTGTTCCAGGTGGCTTGAGTATTTCAAAGTCTTCGATTTGCACATCTCATTATAAGAACCTGTTAGAGATGAGGGAATCACGGGCAGCAATGTGAGCGGCTGCTCTGGCGATAGTTGCCCATCCTCATTTTCCCCCTCCTCTTCTTCCTCATCGTCTTCTTCAATGTTGCCGGCAGATGAGGATGCTTCCTGAGTGCATTCGAGCTGCTCCACCTGTAATCCTCTCTTGAGCAATGTTGTGCAGGACGCAACACACGACTATTATTCTACATACCCTTATTGGTGAGTACTGAAAGGCTCCCCCAGATCGATCCAGACACCTGAAGCTCATCTTCAGCATTCCTACGGCTTGTTCAATGACAGACCTGATGTGAATCACGGTGATGTAAATGTCGTGTTGTTGTACCGCTGCTGTGCCTCATTGGTGGGGTTTCTCACAAGTGTCATGAGCCACATCTGCAGGGGGTATCATTTGTCTCCAAGGAGCCAGCTCTTACGTCTGTCTTGTGTGTGGAAGAGGGCCGGGATGTTGGACTCATGCAAAATGAAGGAAACTTGGCAGCTGCCAGAGAATTTGGCACACACCTACAAAAACCTCCTCCAGTGGTCGCAAACCAGCTGTGCATTGATGGAGTGATATCCCTTTCGGTTGAAGAACAGTCCTGGCTCGTGTGCGGGTGCTTAGATTGCTATGTGTGTGCAATCATATGCGCACTGCACCTGTAGGAAGCCAGCCAGAGAGTTGAAACCCACTGCCCTCTCAATCTGGCTGTTGTCGTTGCAGGGGAAGTTCATGTATTTGGATGCCCTGGCAAGCAAGTAATCCATACACTTAGAATCATAGAATCGTAGAAAGGTTACAACATGGAAGGAGGCCATTCAGCCTATCGAGTCCGTGCCTGCTCTGTGCAAGAGCAATCCAGCTAGTCCCAATCCCCGCCCTATCCCCATAACCCTGCAATTTTTTTCCTTTCAAGTACTTACCCAGTTCCCTTTAGAAGGTTATGATTGAAGCTGCCTCCACCACCCCCTCGAGCAGTGCATTCCAGATCCTAACCACTTGCTGTGTAAAATAATTTTTCCTCATGTCATCTTTGGTTCTTTTGCCAATCACCTTAAATCTATGTCCTCTGGTTCTTGACCCTTCTGCCAATGGAAACAGTTTCTCTCTATCTACTCTGTCTGGACCCTTCATGATTTTGACTACCTGTATCAAATCTCCTCTCATCCTTCTCTGCTCTAAAAAGAACAACCCCAGCTTCTCCAGTCTACCCACGTAACTGAAGTCCCTCATCCCTGGAATCATTCTAGTAAATCTCTTCTGCAACCTCTCTAAGGCCTTCACATCTTTCCTAAAGTGCAATGCCCAGAACTGGACACAATGTGCAAATGACAGAGAGACCTTGGAAATGTCACTGGTGGTGCCCTGGAAGGATCCGGAGGTTAAGAAATTGTGGGTAGTAATTACTTTGAGTGCGATGGGCAATGCGTGGCCATCAGGCCCAGCCGAATGCAGCTCTGCATGAAGGAGCCTGCAGATTTCTCCAACCGCCTGGCGACTCAATCTGAGCCTGCGTAGGCACTGCTCCTCAGAGAGGTCCAGGAAGTTCAGCCTCTGCTTGTAGGCTCTCTCACGTAGATAGTGCCTCCTGCGACCTAGGCCCCTCCATTGCTCCCTTTTCTGCTCTTCTGCAGGACCTTGTGGCGCACCTCTGTCTTGTGCCCCTGCAACTTCCAGAATTTCACACTGTGCCTACTGCGGGTGGTGATGTGCCTCCTCCTCAGATGTACTGTTGAATAGATCCATTGCGCCCTCCATCCTGATGGCAGTTTGAGGGGGTCCAAAATGTGGGTAAATATGTCTGAACATAAGAATTCTCAGTGAGAACAAAGAAATCTCAGTCTAAACGCAAAGAACTTCCAGCCAAAGGTTTGTCTGAGAGAACGGAGTGCCCTGCTGCAAAAACTCACTTTTTATTCAAATGTGTCAATCACTGGTTTAAAGGTCCAAATGAAGGTCGGCTGCAACTCGCCTCCGTTTCCATGGCATGTTTCAGAGGCCATGGGAGATACGTTCAGGAGAAGTTAAAATGGTTTGTGTAACTCAAAACACAAAAAGTTGATCGCTTAAATGCCTAAATTGACCCTTTAAATATCGGCCCGTCGGCTTTGAGTGCCAGCAGGACTTCCGGGTGTCAGAAGCGTGCACCAAACGTATCCAAACGCGTTGTAGGAAGTAGGCACATTGGAGCCAGGATGTGGTCCCGCTCCAAAGACTTTGTATTTTCACTGCCGACCCGCCCCCAACCCACCCCTTCTTGGGGTTTAAAATTTACCCCAAGGTATCTCAACATTAACCTCTACATGGTAGTTTGCTGCTGACCATCCATAAAATTTCTCTGGCTTATCTATCTTTCTCTTTAATGGCTGTAGATGAACTACTCAATTTGAACAAGACAGGCTGAGAACTATTTTTCAAAAAAGTGTCATGACAAATGAAATTTAAAATGTGTCTCTTAAACTAAAAGAAAAGCTGCCAATCAAACAAATGCACAAATAAAATCCACAAGATGTTTGTATTTGAATTGCATGGCTTGGTCCCTCTCTTGGAAACCTGGCCAGACAAAACCGCCAGTAATTTCCGTGTGGGTTCCCCAATCTCCTGCAGCAACTTCAGTGGGAAGCCCGGAGAATTGGCGTTTACACCATTTGTCCGGGTTTCTGCCAATCTTTCACTGAGGTTAAGGTGGGAGATCAGGGGACTCCTGAGGAAATTCTACCCCAACGTCTATAGTCTAGGACGATTGTATCAAATCAAACTCAGCCATTTTCTGAGTGAAAAGTGAGTGAACCTGATTTTTTAACCCAAAATGTGCCATGACAGAAAGAAAGAAACAAATACCATGATACATTATAAACAAAAATGCTTCCTTTCACCACAGAGACTTTCATCTCAGGAGCCTGCACTATATTTGAATCTGATAACCGGGATTAATTTCTTTTGAATGTTAATGTTACTGCCAGTTTCTGCCATTTTATCACAATTGCAGTCAGACCACATTTTTTATACACGGTTAAACAACTGATTATTTCACATTGACTAAAAACACCCTTGTTACATGACAGATCTCATTTGGGTAAATTAGATGACCATTTTACACATTTTGAGTGGGTTGCTAAACGCGGGCAGTATAATTCTATTTGAATTAGGTTTTAATACTTCCCACTGTTCAGTTTGGCTCTGTTAGTATCTGTAATAATCCTGTGATTAAGGAAATGAGGACCCAGATGATAAAAGTACAACATTTCAGCTAAGAAAGTACAAATGCTTGCATGAAGTTATTTTATTTAAAAAAAATTAAATGGTAACTAGCAAACCAGCTGTACGCAATTGGCTGCCGTGTTTGCCTACATTACAACAGTGACTACACTTTGAATGTAATTCATTGACTAAAAGTGCTTTGGGATGTACTAGGTCATGAAAGCTGCTTCTATAAATGCAAGTTCTTTCTTAGTGACTAATTCTCCTCCTAGCGTGGAAGGGGAGGGGGAGGGGGAGGTATATATGGTGTCTTTGGGGTCAAGATGACAAGCCTATTGATGGAAGCTCAAATCCAACTCAACCCTCTGCAGCAGTCTCTGTAATTCAATAACTGAACAAGGCAGATCCACAGTAGTCCAGAGCATTGTCGATAATCAACCAGCCAGTCTGGCTCTCTAATGGATTCTGGAGGGGTAGAGCTGATACTGGGGGCCATAATTCTTCCCACTTAACTCCAGGTTACCCAGCAAGTCAATTCACCAACAGGCAGGGTGGTCAAGCAGCAGGAAGCAGTTGCATGGCTTAAGCTGATTAAACTGCAGCAGTACCCTGTACATATTTGGGGGTCTCTTGATGTTTGGTAAGTGGGATGTGTCCCTTACAGCAAGAGAGTGTGCATTCCATATTGGGAAAATAGAAACCCTATAGGTGGTGTAGATTTCTCTGTAGCTTAATTTGGAAACTCTTAAATGTGCATGTGAGCACCCAGTTCACCGAAAAGAATGTTCAGAGGCATGGTGTAAACAAATAAAATGCACACGTGCAAGAGTCTTTCTCTGATATAAAAGATTACAATTACCAAGAGCCCCACACAAGTCTTCAATGTGTAACTGTTGGATTAGAAGCTAATCGGTTAGCAGAGGATTTACGGGCCTGAAAGGATAAACTTCGACAGAGCCATGACTTGAGAAGGAGAAGAGATCTAGATATATGAGCAATTCACATGCCTCAGCCATTTCCTTTGCAGCTGATGATATTAGTGCCAGTGTGCCATTGTGTCAGTCCATCTCAGTCTCTAAAAACTCCTTCTGTATCAATCAGTTGGTGTCTGAGCTGGCACCAACACTGCCAGGAGAAAGTGTAAACAATTTTACAACACCAAGTTATAGTCCAGCAATTTTATTTTAAATTCACAAGCTTTCGGAGGCTACCTCCTTCCTCAGGTGAACGATGTTAAAACAAATACCATGTTCACATCGTTCACCTGAGGAAGGAGGTAGCCTCCGAAAGCTTGTGAATTTAAAATAAAATTGCTGGACTATAACTTGGTGTTGTAAAATTGTTTACAATTGTCAACCCCAGTCCATCACCGGCATCTCCACATCAGGAGAAAGTGTGAGAGAGAGAGAGAACAAGAGAGATTCATACCAAAGAGGAGGGGGTGAGAGGAATACTGCCATATTTCCCGCCCTCCCAAATGATTTACCTGTCCTGTTCAAATGATGCCCGAACACCAAATCGATCGGGCCTCCCGCCGATGTCATCGGGCAGGAGAAGCAGATGCTGAGAGGTTTTTACCCCTGGATGGAGAGTCCAGAACTAGGAGACATAGTTGCAGGATAAGAGGTCGGTCATTTACAACTGAGATGAGGAGGAATTTCTTCACTCAGAGGATTGTGAATCTTTGGAACTCTCTACCCCAGAGGGCTGTGGAAGCTGAGTCGTTGAGTATGTTCAAGGCTGAGATAGATAGATTTTTGGACTCTAAAGGAATCAAGGGATATGGGGATCGGGCGGGAAAGTGGAGTTGAGGTCAAAGATCAGCCATGATCTTATTGAATGGCGGAGCAGGCTCGAGGGGCCATATGGCATACTGTTGCTTCTAATTCTTATGTTCCTATGCCCTGCTGACTACCTGCCAAATCTGTGCTCCACTCCATAATCGACACCCCTCCCCGTTCTTTTATGAGAAAGATAACAGTCCACATCTGAAGATACAAAACATCATTTAGAAGCCTTGAGTAGTAAATGTAAATAATTCTATCGCACTGAAAGGACTTGCATAATTAGACTCCTGTCTAACTTGCTGAGTGATAGTGTACGGTTTCTCACAGATATTTCCCCTTTGGCTCTTAGCAACAGCTAATGCTAACATTATTGCAATATTAATGCACATTTGCAATGCTCTTAGCTCTAATGCAGGATGAATGAAGTGGATGAAGGCAGCAAGTGGATGCATTTGCATGCTTGCTGCCCAAGTCACCGGCCTATAATTAGATACGTATTACCACACATCAAATTTACTGAGAGTGCATTGATAATTAAGCAGTTAGAAATCAAGTAGCTGTGATGAGGACATTTTTAAAATGTTGCACAATGGTCAATTGCAAGTTGCCTTAGTTAGGAATTTTCCTGGAATATGTGGGCACTATGTTCATTCACAGTACAGAGGATTCACAAACAGTAAAAGAAATCTGCAGATGATGAAATTTAGAAACAAAAACAGAAAATGCTAGAAACACTGAGCGGGTCAGCCAGCGTCTATAGAGAGAGAAAGACAAGTTAATGGAGGTAATTTTAACCCCCGAGGACGGGCACAGATGGGGAGTTAAAAATGGGAAACCTGACCCCAACCCGCCTCCCTGTAAATATCTGGGTCAATGTTTCAGGTGTAGACCCTTCAGTAGAGGATTCACAGATTCCTATCTCTTTAAAAGCAAAACTATCCCTCCTTTTCAATAGATCCCCATTTGTTTGATCTGATATCATTACTTGCCAACTGCTACCTACCGTCTCTTTTTTAGTATAAAACTATACACCTCAATTGTATTTTATTATAATAGAAACTTGATAACCATGAACCTGATCCAACTTGTGAATTTCAATAGACCTATGCCAGTCATTGCTAATAAAACAATTAGCAATTGTCTCCTTGCTTGTCTCCTTGTGAGCGCAGTGCTACGTTTAAAATGCAGGCACATAAATATAGATTCTTTTTTTTGATTGTGAAATAGTTGAGAGAGCAGACTCGGCCAATTTAGCTCATCCTCCGACAGACACCTTGGGCCCGATTTTAGCACCCGGTCCCGGGTGCGTTCTCGGCGGATGGGGCCTCTAAAATCCCGGTTTCGAGGAGCGGGACCAGATCGCGCCTCGATCCCGCCCACTTCCGGGTTGCGCGCTGACGTGCGGGGGTGCGTGCGTTGGCCCCGCTGGTGGGAACCCCGCAGGCAATTAAAGCCAGCGGGGTTCCACTTGAGTGTATTTATCTTGGTATTTCAGGTCATTAAATGACCTGATTGAGCTGTTTATTTAACAGGTGTCGGATTTTACAGTGAAATGAGACTGTTTCCCATACTGGGGGAAACACTCACACTCTCAACGGACGTGTTGCAGCCAGCAGCCTGTGGCAGCTGCCAAGGTGCATTCCACAGGTGGGGGGGGGAGAGCCTTCACCAACGCAGGAGGACACTCCGTAACATTGGGCAACGCCTGCCCTCCACCACCCTCCTCCAAGCAAGAAGATTCACCGGCGTGGAAGTCCAACCCCTGTGCGAGGACACACTTTTCTAGCGTGCACAACCCCGCAAACCTAAACCTGCCAGATGGGTGCTGCGTTGACATCCTCGGAGGACGAACAGCATGACCAGCCTCAGCAGCCTCGCAGTCCACGCCGTCCGCCTCAGAGACGTGCATCCCCACAACACGGTGCTGCGGCACATCCACCTGCACAGCAGGATGGAGGGCATCCGCAGAGAGAGATGCGTCGCAGGAGGCACTACCCTCCGCATAGGGTCTACAGACCGAGGCTCAGCTTCATGGACCTCTCTGAGCAGCAGTGCATACGGAGGCTCAGAGTCACTCGCCAGGTAGTCGCCGACATCTGCAGCCTCCTCAATGACGAGCTGCTTCCGGATGGACCAAGCAGCATCTTCTTACCCGTCGCCGTCAAAGTCACCACTGCCCTCAACTTCTTCGCCTCCGGATCCTTCCAGGGTGCCACGGGGGACATCACCGGGGTCTGTCAGTCGTCTGCACACAAGTGCATAAGGCAGGTCACCGATGGGTTGTTCCGCAGGGCCTCGACCTACATCAACTTCGCCGTGGATGAGCGCAGCCAGACGGAGAGGGCGGTTGGATTCCATGCTGTGGCTGGCTTCCCACGGGTGCAGGGTGTAATCGATTGCACCCACATAGCAATACGGGCACCTCCACATGAGCCAGGGCTGTTTATCAACAGGAAGGGGTATCACTCCATGAACGCCCAGCTCATTTGTGACCACCGCCAGAGATTCCTACACGTGTGCGCCAGATACCCTGGCAGCTGCCACGATGCCTTCGTCCTCAGTGAGTCCACCGTCCCGCCCCTCTTCCACGCACCCAACGCCGGCAACGGCTGGCTCCTCGGCGACAAGGGATATCCCCTGCACACGTGGCTTATGACACCTCTGAGGAACCCCATTACTGAGACACAGCGTCGGTATAATGACAGCCACATTGCTACCAGGTCTACAATTGAGCAGGCTATAGGGCTGCTCAAGATGCGCTTCAGGTGCCTTGATCGTTCCGGGGGAGCACTCCAATACACGCCATTCAGAGTGGGACGAATTATAGTTGTCTGCTGTGCCCTGCATAACATGGCACTACAGAGAGGGGTGCCGCTGGAGGAGGCCCCATGCACACCCGCCACCCACATTGAGGACGACAATGAGGAGGAGGTGGAGGAGGAAGAGGAGGAGGAGGAAGAGGGAGAGGAGGAGGAACGACCCATGCGCCGAACACCGGCTCACCTGCGTGCTCGTCAGGCCAGGGAGGCACTCATATGCCAACGGTTCTCCTAACATCACACTGTGTGAGGCGTTCACATGTCATAACGTGCACAGACGAGGGTCCATACAGGCTCCCTCCACAGAAGAGTGGTGCCTATACACCTGCACCCACTGCATTATGCCCAATGGGTGGGATGGGGTGGTCGTCGTCATGATGAGGCGCACGGAAGGGACATATTGCACAAGCCGCAGAATTATGGACAAGAGGTGGCAGCATTGGTGAGAAAAAGTGAGTTTATTTTGTGGTGACATTCAAAGAGTGGAAAATTTAAAAAAAAATAGACAAACACCCTGGTGCAATCCCTGTGTGCTCATGGAACTTTAGGCGTTCGTTTTCGGGACCCCCTACGTGGTGCTACCCCTGTGGCTCCAGCAAAGGTGGTGGCAGGTTGCTCCTGTTCGTGCCCTGACCGGGTAGATGCTTTGGGCCGACACCCCCTGGGTTTCGGTGCCCGTGAGGGCACCTCCACAGACTGCTCCTCCTGTACCTGTGCAGGGGCAGACTCGGCCACCTGGAGAGGATGGACTATTGCGGGCACTGGTTGAGAGGGGGGCAACGGGTGAGACTTGGGGGCGCCTTGAGTAGTGTCCACACTTCCATTTCCCCGTTCACCATCTTCCCTCTCATGGCCAAGGCCCACATCACCCCTTCCACCCTGCTGGACGGCAGTTTGGATGACGTGGGTGAGACCTTGCAAGGCCACCTCCAATGTATCTGTCAACCTGTTGATGGCGGCAGAATGTTGTTCACCCTGAATCCGAACAGCCGTTGTGAGGGCCTGGATGGACTCATTGGTGAGCTGTGCGTGACGCTCGAGGGAGGCTAGCCTGTCCTCCACCGCAGACGTTCCCACACCTACCCGCGACACTATCTCAGAGATGCCTTCACGTCCTTGCGACACTATCTCGCCGATACCCTCCTGCACCTGTGCCACCATTCCCCTCATGCAGGAGTTGGACTCCTCCATCCTCCGTGCGATTGTGGAGAGTGCGCGTGGCACCTCTCCCAGTACCTCAGCAATGTTCTGGTGCCCCTCGACGACTCTCCTTTTGACAGGTGGCCCCCTGGGTTCAGCATCTGGGTCCGGCTGAGCAAAGCCTGGAGAAGAGTGCTCCCACCGACGCGGACCCTCCGCGGCTGACCCTGCCACCAGGGTCTGCTCATGCTCACGTGTGCGCGGTGACTCACCATGTGCAATCCCAACTAGCTGAGGGGGGGGACCCACCGAGGTGTGTGTATCTGCGCTGGTGGATGCAAGGCTCATGTGTGATGATGCACCCTCCGAGACGGGCATGTCCTCTGAGGAATCGCCCTCAACTGAGACGTCGATCGCAGACGGTCCTGCAAGAGAACAGAGGGAAATATCAGGCATGTGACCAAATGTGGCGGTGCGGCATATGCCATGTGATGCTAAGATCATTCACGATCATGAGTGATGAGTGCCAGCTTTCTCTTACCGGCCGTTTCGCCAGAACCAGACTCGCCATCCGCCATCGACAGGCAATGCAGCGTGCGGCTGATCTCCAGTGCCTCGACCTCGGCGTCTGTCAGGGCCACCTCGTGTGGCGGGCCCCCTCCGGTGCGTGCCCTATCGCGTGCGTTCCTGGCCCTCTTCTCCTGTGAGGGCAAAACACAAAAACGTTATTGAGTGATGATTACAATGTGAGACGCTTCAAGCATTGGTGTGAGTGGGTTGAGCGTGTGCCAGATGGATGGGAGGATGCGTGTGCCACATGGCCATCCCATTGTATGGGCATTGGGGTGTGTGGTAGTGGTCGAGTGGGGACAGGGACGGTGGGTACGTGCAGGCACTGTGAGGATGATAGTTGGGTGGCTGTGAGGATTGGTGCGGGAGCGCAGTGCTGTCAGTGGAGATGGGGTTGTGAGGTGTTTGAGGTGATGTGGAAGACGGAGTGACGCAGAGTGCGTTAGTGTACTCACTTTTCCAGACCTGGTGAGGTAATTGAATCTCTTGCGGCACTGAATCCAAGTGCGGGTGGTGTTTCCCCTGCTTGTGACCTCCGCGGCCACCTCCTCCCATGCCCTCTTGGTGGCGCTGGCAGGGCACCTCCTTCCATCCGTGGGGAACAGCGTCTCCCTCCTCATGCGGACCCCGTCCAGCAGCACCTGGAGGGCGTGGTCCGTGAAACGGGGAGCAGCCTTACCCCTGTGCTCCTCCATCCTTGATGGAGTGTAGTTTGTGGCTGGAGGGGCTTTGGTGGACTGCCCCTTTAAATAGAGCGCAACCATCGCTCAGACGTCAATGCGCATGCGCAGGCCGCCGGCACGCAGCTGAGAAGCGCGGAACCCGTAACTGCCGGCTAATTACATCAATCATCCCGCGATCGCGTGCGCAACGCACTCAATTTGGCCGGCGCGTTTTCCTCGAGCCCGCCCGACCACCCGCTGCCAACCCGCACCCCTGGTAAAATCGGGCCCCTTCTGTCCTTCCGTTCACCCCGTCACAGTCTGACCGCCTCTTAAACGGTCCCGGGGCTTGTAGGGAATGTCAAGTTTGGGTACACGAGGCATTGAATAACAGCACTGGGGCGTTTATACAGTAAATGGAGAGACGGAGGATAAAAGTTCCCTCCGTGCTTTCAGTGCAGTTAAATGCCTTGTTATCCAGGAACTCGGCTGTCAGGTTACACCGACCACCGTGTATAGTGGGCAAATCGCGATGACACCAAAGCACTCGCTATAATGGGGATTGTATTTTGTTTCATCAATTTTACCATGTAATGCAGTTTTACCTCGGTTCGTTTATACTTGAATTTTGTGCTAAGGTGCTGGGAATGAGAAGGATATTTTTCAAATCTGGAAAATTTGTTACACAAATTTTTTTTGTTGATTTTTCTTGCTGTCATAACTACATTTCTTCAAAGCTGTTATATAGTTGGGTTTAGTGGAAGAGACACATATTAGATCTTGGGGCCAAAATCCATTTTCACCACAGAACTAACTTTTCCCCCATTATTTTTGGATTGTGTTTATTTTCAATAATAAAGATGTAAATTTAAAAACACAGGGATTGGCTTCCACACTCACTGGCACAGCAAGCAGCCCTTCCAGCCCTGAAATTCATACTGAAAGTGGGAGTCTGCAGGATTATTAATTTAAATGCAGTTTTTGATTACAGGATCCTGGTGGACCAAACATGATTGAGGACACTCAGACCTAACTACAGCTCCCATTAATTTCTCTGGCAGTAGATGCTAGCGATGTGAGGTGGTATGTCCGAGATGGTTGGAGGAAGGGGGTTGGCACTTGGGGTGGGGACCCCCTGTCGGGACAGTACCGGCAGGGTGGATTATACCCTTGGTGTTGACTGTTCTTTTTTTCTTCCACCAGATTCCTGGGCCACTGGCGTCTGCTCTACCTTGCTGGTTTTTCATGCTTCCCTTTCTACTTATCCCCCTTTAACTAGTCACATACTTCCCGAGTCTCGTATATGTCTTTTATTCCTCTCATTATGCCTCCTTTTGCTAATATCACTTCTGCCATTTAACCACCTCCTGATCTTCACCCAAGCACTTCATAGATCATTTTATTTATTTTCCTCTGTGTGTGCTTTTTTCCCTCTTTTCCTTGTTCTGTTCCTTTTTAAATGCTGTTCATCTGTAATATCTTCCAATCATGAGGACGGGTCTAAGTCCCGATACGGTAACTTCTGTTTCTCCACAGATGCTATCTGACCTGCTGAATATTTCCAGATTTTTCTGTTTTTGTTTTCAGACACTCAGGTCAGGCCTGATTTGAGGATTCCCTCATGACCCAAAATAGGACAGAACAGAGCGTCAACCAATCACTGATTCACTATTACTGTGGCCAGGGAGAGTTATTTGCTACTGTTTGAAAGCAGGCAGTAATTTGTGAAAGGCAGAGGACCAGAAACACAAGGTAGTGACTCAACTATTAACAATGGATCTGACCTTGCTGCAATAGAGAACTATACATAGATGAAGGATCTGACCTGCATCATAGTACTTCAATCTGCCTATTCTCAGTTCCACGGCAGAGTACAGGCACTTGACAAATTTTGCCTTAATCAAATATTCGAAGGGCTTTATTGCAAGGCAACAGCTTATAATACCTTTCTGTGAAAAACATGACAAAACAGTCCAAAATAACAAATGACAGGCCTTCAAAATACAACAGCTCAGATAATTCTAAAAACCCATTCACAATGGAGACATTACAATCTCTAGACCTGTTGGTAACCCTTCTCAAGAAGCTGGTACAGCAATTGCCTGCATAGGTGCAGAATAACTGTACACCTGTTTATTCCTGTTGACTTCAGAGTGGCAATGCTATAACATCACTACAGAAGCCTACGGGTCATCTCATAATTCTTCATGATTGTGATCATAGTTGAGGTCTGTTGGCACCTGTTAGGAAGTGACAGTGCTTCAATGACGACTGACATTACCTTACAAGACAAGGAGTGTCATAGATGCTTTGCAATTTCCCCAATCACCAGATTCATCAGATGGAAGAAGGGGATCACCCTCAATAGGGGATATACTGCACGTAGCACTTGAAACCCAGTTCAGGTGCTTTAAGAATTTTGTTCCTTCCTGTTACATATAAGACCCAAAACTGCAATACTTTGAAATCAATGGTCAGAAAATTAGAAGTGCGATGATCCCTACATCTGATTCTCCAATCTCTGTTCCTACTAAGTAAGCCTCTACATCAGGAACCTAGTCGGGTAATTTTTTACCATGTCTTAATTCCCTATTTATCGGTTTCTAGCTTGCTCAAAATGTTTGGATACAAGCCCAATTTTACTTATATATCTAGATCTACTTATCAGCCAGCAGATTTCCAGTCCATCCATTCACTGAGTTATCAGGTACGATAACCCAGTGAATGGAGGGAGTTACAGGCAGCTGCAAATCTTCCTGATAACCCTGTTCTGGTTACCTTGTTTCAATAATGCTGTCCTTGACCACATTTCCTGATAAAACCATTCTGATATCCCTATCACTCATAGTCTGGGCCCACAGCTACATGTACCCAAAGCCCCCCCAACTCCACCCCCTTGTCTGATACTCATCCTTGTCGTGTTTCCAGCTCAAGCAACTCAGCATGAGCTCCTAAACTGGCCCGAAACACCAGATACCACTCAAGAATATGAGCTGATCCCACATCAGCTCAGGAGGGGAACGGAGATCTGAAATAGTAGGTCTCCAATGAGCCTGGATAGATCCTGCAAAACAGTGATTTATTGAAAGGTATTAGATATATTATACTATTTAAAGGGATGATGATGTGAAGGGACAGTATTTTTATAGAAAGCTCTCTCTAGCCTTTCCTCATGCCTGAAGGGTAACCAGAAGATATTTGATAAAATCTCTTTGTAGTTTTTAATTTCACTGCTGAGATTAAAAATAATTTATCAGTGTTATAGACTGGTCCTTGTCTCACTACACCTTGTCATAATGTTTGAATCCCTGTGAAATGTTTGATTGTGAACTTGTGCTGCTGTCTGCCTTATTGTGTTTAAAACAAATGTTCCGTAATACAGGCATTTTATTTTTAATTTTTGTTTGTATTTATTTCTATAAAACTTAATTTTTGCATGGCTCAATGGTCATTCAAACAGGCCTATTGATGTTAGAAGAAAAAGGGTAGTAAAGGGTAATGTGGGCCCTTTACAAACAGGTGTGGGTAATATTGCAAATGAAAATAAGGAAATGGCAGACTTGTTGAATAATTACTTTGTGAAACACTTCACAGTAGAAGAAGAGGATAATATATCTGACATTCCAGGGAAACTAATAATGAATCAAGGACTGGAACTCACTAAAGTTAACATAAGCAAGAAAACAGTATTGAAAAAATAATGGCACGAAAGACTGACAAATCCCCAGGACCTGATGGTTTCCACCCCAGGGTTTTAAAGAAAGTAGGTGAGGATTGCAGATGCTTTAGCAGTAATTGCGGTTGACCACACTATTCTCCTCCAACGCCTTTCTTGCGTCGTCCAGCTGGGAGGGACTGCGCTCACCTGGTTCCATTCTTATCTATCCAGTCGTAGTCAGAGAATCACCAGCAATGGCTTCACTTCCTGCTCCCGCACCATTGCCTCTGGAGTCCCCCAAGGATCTACCCTTGGCCCCGTCCTATCTACATGCTGCCCCTCAATGATATCATCCGAAAACACAATATCAGGTTCCACATGTACACTGATGACACCCAGCTCTACCTCACCACCATCTCTCTCGACACTTCCACTGTCTCTCATTTGTTACACTGCTTGTCCGATAAGCAAAAATTTCCTCCAACTAAATATTGGGAAGACCGAAGCCATTGTCTTTGGTCCCCGCTGCAAATTCTGTTCCCTAGCCACTGACTCCATCCCTCTCCCTGGCAACTGTCTGAGGCTGAACCAGACCATTCGCAACCTCGGCATCCTATATGACCCTGAGATGAGTTTCCTACCACATATCCGCTCCATCACTAAGACCTCCTACTTCCATCTCCGTAACATCGCCCGTCTCTGCCCCTGCCTCAGCTCATCTGCTGCTCAAACCCTCATCCATGTCTTTGTTACCTCCAGACTCGACTATTCAAATGTTCTCTTGGCTGGCCTCCCATCTTCCACCCTCCATAAACTGGAGCTCATCCAAAACTCTGCTGCCCGTATCCTAACTCGCACAAAGTGCTCGCTGACCTACACTGGCTCCCCGGGAATGCCTTGATTTTAAAATTCTCATCCTTGTTTTCAAATCCCTCCATGGCCTCACCCCTCCCTATCTCTGTAACCTCCTCCAGCCCAACAACCCTCTGAGATCTCGGCGCTCCTCGAATTCTTGCCTCATGCGCATCCCCGATTTTAATCGCTCCACCACTGGCAGCCGTGCCTTCAGCTGCCTAGGCCCTAAGCTCTGGAATTCCCTCCCTAAACCTCTCCGTCTCACTACCTCTCTTTCCTCCTTTAAGATGCTCTTTAAAATCTACCTCTTTGACCAAGCTTTTGGTCACCTGTCCTCATATCTCCATATGTGGCTTGGAGTCAAATTTTGTTTAATAATGCTTCTGTGAAGTGCCTTGGGACATTTTACTACATTAAAGGCACTATATAAATGCAAATTGTTGTTGTAATCTTCCAAAGCTCTCTTGATTGAGGAATTGTTCCTTCGGATTGGAAAATTGCAAATGTAACGCCATTGTTTCAGAAAGGTAAGAGCGAAAAACCAGGAAATTATAGACCTGTTAGTTTAATAACTGTTGTGAGGAAGTTATTGGAATCTATAATTAAGGACAGTGTGACTGAGCACTTAGAGAAATTTGAACTGATTAGAGAGAGCCAACATGAAATTGTAAAGGGGAAGTCATGTCTATGGACTTTCAGAAGTCATTTGATAAGGTTCCACGGGAGAGACTGTGGGGTAAAATTAAAGTTCATGGAATTAAAGGCAAATTGTTGATCTGGTTAGGCGATTGGTTAGATGGTAGAAGACAGAGAGCAGGGATAAGAGTACTTGAATCGGAAGGAAATGATTCGTGGTGTCCCACAAGGATTTGTGCTGGGGCCTCAACTATTCACTATATTTAGCAAAAAGAAGTAGCTGCTAGCTCAATTAATAATTTGAAATCTGAGATCTAGAGGACTGGAGTACAAGGGGGCAGAAGTTATGCTGCAGCTATAAAAAACCCTGGTAAGACCGCACCTGGAGTACTGTAAGCAGTTCTGGGCACCGCACCTTCGGAAGGACATATTGGCCTTGGAGGGAGTGCAGCGTAGGTTTACTAGAATGATACCCGGACTTCAAGGGTTAAGTTACGAGGAGAGATTACACAAATTGGGGTTGTATTCTCTAGAGTTTCGAAGGTTAAGGGGTGATCTGATCGAAGTTTATAAGATATTAAGGGGAACAGATAGGGTGGATAGAGAGAAACTATTTCCGCTGGTTGGGGATTTTAGGAGTAGGGGCCAGAGTCTAAAAATTAGAGCCAGACCTTTCTGGAGCGAGATTAGAAAACATTTCTACACACAAAGGGTGGTAGAAGTTTGGAACTCTCTTCTGCAAATGGCAATAGATACTATCTCAATTGCTAAATTTAAATGTGAGATAGATAGCTTTTTGGCAACCAAAGGTATTAAGGGATATGGGCCAAAGGCAGGTATATGGAGTTAGATCTCAGATCAGCCATGATCTTATCAAATGGCGGAGCAGGCACGAGGGGCTGAATGGCCTACTCCTGTTCCTATGTTCCTATGTTCCTATGATAGATTTTTGCTAGCCAAGGGTATTAAGGGATATGGAGCCAAGGAGGGTGGGTGGAGTTTGGATACAGATCAGCCATGATCTCTTTTAATAGCAAAACAGGCTCGAGAGGCTGAACAGCCTATTCCTGTTCCTATGTTGATGTGGGGAGTGCAACAAGTGACTCACTGGTGCAGTAGGGCTGCTTTTCTGAGGTTTGGGATTATTGTTGGGAAGAGTAGAAGAAGCTTTACTTTGCTGTGCTATACCTTGATGTTGATGTTGAATGTTTGATGTTGAATGTGTTTTATTTTGACACCACCTCCCAAACCTGCGACCTCCACCACCTAGAAGGACAAGGACAGTAGGTGCATGGGAACACCATCACCTCCAAGTTCCCCTCCAAGTCACACACCATCCCGACTTGGACATATATCGCCATTCCTCCGTCGTCATGGAGTCAAAATCCTGGAACTCCTTACCTCACAGCACTGTGGGGATACCTTCACCACATGGCCTGCAACGGTCTAAGAAGGTGACGACTCACCAACACCTTCTCAAGGGCAACCAGGAATGGGCAATAAATGCTGACATTCCTAGTGACGCCCATATTCCGAGAATAAATAGTAAGTTTTTTAAATTCCCAACACTAACAATTCTCATCCTGATGAGCACAGAAAAAATATAATTTAAATTCAATTACTTCAATTTCTTAAACGGGTACTGTCTTTGTGTTTGGTAGATGGTAAAGGCCACTCTAGCCAAGTATCATTTTCATCATGAGGACACAGCACACAAATGAGTACTAATGAAATCTATTATTTAAATTTAAATTTACCACACTTTAGGAAGGATGTCAAGGCCTCAGAGAGGGTGCAGCGGAGATTTACTAGAATGGTACAGGGATGCAGGACTTCAGGTACGTGGAGAGACTAGAGAAGCTGGGATTGTTCTCCTCAGAGCAAAGAAGGTTAAGGGGAGATTTGATAGAGGTGTTCAAAATCATGAAGGATTTTGATAGAGTAAATAAAGAGAAACTGTTTCCAGTGGTAGAAGAGTCGGTAACCAGAGGACACAGATTTAAGGTAATTGGCAAAAGAATCTGAGGCGAGATGAGGAGAATTTTTTTACGCAGCGAGTTGTAATGATCTGGAATGCACTGCTTGAAAGGGTGGTGGAAGCAAATTCAATAATAATTTTCAAAAGCGAATTGGATAAATACTTGAAGAGGAAAAAATTGCACGGCTATGGGGAAAGAGCAGGGGAGTGGGACTAATTGGATAGCTCTTTCTTAGAGCCGGCGCAAGCACAATGAGCTGAATGGCCTCCTTCTGTGCTGTAAGATTCTATGACGCATGGGGTCAATTTTCGGATGGCCGAGCGGGTGCGTTCGTGGCGGCCAGGCTCCTAAAATTGGGGATTCCCGGACCGGGTCCGGAGCCCGGTTCCAACCCGCCCACTTCTGGGTTCCCCAATGACGCGAATCAGTGCGCGCGCAGCCCCCGTATGCGGGACTCCCACCATCGATCAAAGCCAGTGGGATCCCACTTAAGATCATTATCTGAGTACTTGAGGTTGTGTATAGACCTCAGTAGTTGGAGATTTTAGGAGGATTCGGATTTTGGAATACCCAGAGCGTGTTTCCCATGCTGGGGGAAACACTCCCTGTTTAAACAGACGTGTTGCAGCCAGCAGCTAGTGGCAGCTGCAAAGATCAATTTAACAGGTGCAGGGTAAACCCTCATTCATTGCAGCAGGGCACTCTGTCACCTCAGACAAAGTTTTGCCTGCCACACCTTTGTCTCCACACTCCAAATGATTAAATCATACCCTAAACTCTGCTGTACAAACAAATTTACCTACTTTGTGGACCCTCTCACACTCACACCGTCAGGATGGTGGGGGGGGTTCCATTGCTGCATTCATCACTCCATTGGAGGACGAGCACTATCACCAGCCTCGCCAGGCATGCTGTCCACCTCCGCCACGTGGAGCTCCACAACACAGTGCTGCGCAACAGGCACCTGCACAAAGTAGTCGTGCAACTACACATACACCTGCTGTAGGGTGACCCAATGGGTGGCATCAAGGGGGTTCATGGAGAACCTCATGAAAGGGCATTATTGCACAAGCCAGTCAAGAATGGCCAAGACGTGGCAGTAGTGGTGACAATATAATAAGTAATGTGAGTTGATCAGAAATCAAATATAAGTAAAAACCATGACAAACCCTCAAACACCCTTGTGCATCCCCTTCATGCACATGACATGTTTGCCTTACGCTTCCTACTACACATATGTGATGCATACCCTATGGCTGCAGCACAGGTAGTGGCAGGTTGAGTGAGGCTGACTGTGAAAGTGATACATGAGAGGGTGAGTATGAGACAGAGCCATGAGATTGTATGAGGATTGGTTTGAGTGGTAGTGGCAGGATGAGTACTGGCGAAGTGAGTAAGTGCAGATAAGATGAGGATGAGCTTTGAGTGGGTGTGAGGAGTGATGTGATAGAGTTGTGTTGGCAGTGCAGAAGGAGATGTGGGGTGAGGGGGGGGTGATGTGGCAGACGGAGTGTAGGGGAATGAGTAAATGTACTCACTTCGGCTGACCTACTTAGGTCATTGAAGCGCCTCCTGCACTGTATGCAGGTGCATGATATGTTGGTGGTGCAGGTGACCTCCTCTGTCACCTCGAGCCAGGCCTTCGTGGTGGCAGAGGCAGGCCACTTCCTCCCGTCCGCCGGGGAGAAGATCTCTGTCCTCCCCCTCCTCCTCACCCCATCCAGTAGGACCTGGAGTGAGGCATCATTATACCTGAGAGCAGCCTTCCCCCTGTGCTGCTCCATGCTGTAATTTTGGCTCCTTTCTGCAGCATCAGTCAGTGGAGGACTGCCCCTTTAAATAGGGCACCTCCAGCTGACAGCCTCTGATGCCATGCGCAGTCCGCCCGCTGCGCAGCTTTCCAGCGCGAAACCCTGAAGCCAAGGTAAGTGGCTTTAATTTACTTACGATCGCGTAGGGAACCCACCAATTTTACTGGGCGGGTTACCCACGCACCCAGTCGACCTCCCGCTGGCAACCCGCCTCCCTCCTAATATCCGGCCCCATGATTCTACGTGGTGTAAACAACAAATGAGGTATGCTGTAGGCAATGCCTTTTAACTCAAACTAAAATAACATCTGTCCGATAAATACATTATTAGGCTACCTGAATAAGGACAATTATTGTATTGTCCGAATAAACACTTGAATTGGTGAGGTAATAACTGACTTCTTTTATTTCCAGACGCTCTAGAGTGTTCCCATCAAAAAATAACAAAATCGATACAAGAGAGACCTTAGAGTGTAATTGCCACAATGTGCTTCCTCCCATCAGGGGAGCATCTACTGTTCAGTCACCAATATGCAAGTACCATCAGTTATTACACCTTGAAATGGTTTCAGGACATTTATACCCTTTGACTCAGTCCATAGCTGCGTAATGAGCCAAATGGCTTCCTTCCATACTTATAATATCTATGGCTTTATTACTCAGTCTCAGGTCATAAATGAGTTAACACCTTTGTTAAAATAGCAGAGAAAGGAATTTAATATGAATGTGTTAAGCGTTCATTTGATTACATCGCTTACAGTTTTTCCAACTCATAACATGGTATATATGTAGCTCTTTTTCTCTGCAATGACTATTATTAATGTACAATTGAATGAGAACTGGCTGCCCTCCAGTATCTATCTCACTCAACTTTAGTAACTGATGTCCTCATCTATGTTCTTTCCTCTGAGTCTATGTAATGAAGGACAGTTTACATCATTTTGTTGTTACCTGCAGCAAATGATTAAGTCTGACCAGAAGAGGAAAAGCAATGTAATAGAACTAAAAAAAAATCAAGATCTATTTTCAGATTATAGTCACAGTTAAAATGCCTCCTAGTTAACTCTAAGGAGCAACTATAAGAAAAAATTGTTGGTTTACTTCAGAATCCTTGTGCTACTTGACCCAAATGAACAGAGATCGGCTCCTTTCTCTAGTATCAAATCAACTTTGATCTTCTTCCAAAGAAAATTAGTTCAGTCAGGATATTCTGAATAGTGCCAAAACACATATAATAAAACTACTATTCTTTGTCTTTTGATCAGCACAGGCATTACTCAGAATTATTAAAGATAAAACTTGGTTGGATCACATAGAGCCAGTGTATGTCAGTGAGGACGGGGGTGATATATGAAAAGAACTTAATGCAAGACAGGATAAGGGCAGCCGTGTTTTGGACAAGTGAAGTTTCTGGAGGGGGAAGGACGGGAGGCTGGCAAGGAAGACGATGGAGAAATTGAGTATAGAGGTGACAGAAACATGGATAAAAGTTTTGACAATGGGAGGGAAGGTAGGGGTACAGGGGGCCAATGTTTTGGAGGTTAAAGTAAACAATGATAGATAGCTCTGGGCCAAACATGAAACTAAGGTTTTGCACAATCTGGTACAGCATGAGTGTGTGACAAGGGAGCAGAGTTTATGGTATGGGCCGAAAGCATTCGTTCGAGTCTTGCCAATGGTCCGTTTGAAGAAATTTTGACTCAAATATGACATGATGTCAGGCAGGTAGTCTGACAGCTCTGAGATGGTTGTGAAGTCAAGGGAAGTGATGGAGAGGTAGGGCTGCGTATCGTTAGCAAATGTATGGAAGCTGATTTGTGTCTGTGGATGAAGTAACGGGGCAATAAGGAGGGAGCCAAGGTTAGATCCTTGTAGGACTCTGGCAGTGACTGTGCAAAGGTGGGACGAGAAGTCATTGTTGGAAATGTACTGGTTGCATTGGGATAATGTAGTTGATTGTATCAAATGCCACAAAGAGGTCGAGTAGGACAGCAGGGTAATACACCAAGGTCATAGTCATAGAAGATGTCATTTGTGATGTTGGCCAGGACAGTCTCAGTGCTGTGCGCAGGGCATCAAGGATTTGAACAGGGAGCTTTGGGAGGGATGAGCATGGAGCTCAGAAATTCAGAAATGACAACACATTTGAGGACCTTAAAGTGAAAATGGAAATTAGGAAAGAACAGATGCATCGAAGTGGGCTTTTTGAGGAGGGGTTAAGCACTGCGGTTTTGAAAGGGAGAGGGATAGTGCCACAGGAAAAAGAGCTATTAACAATGCCAGTAAGCATGAGAACCTAGAGGAATAGTTGTGTGGTCAGGAGTTGAATGGAGAGGGGATTGAGCAAGCAGGAGGTGGGTCTTATGAAACAGATAAGCTTGGAAAGGGCAGAGGGGTGAGATGGGAGAGAAACTGCAGGGTGATGGGGATTGGAATTAGGGTGGTGGGGAACTGGGGAGGTCAGGTGTGGGGGGGGATAAATGCACCGACATCGTGGCACTGATAGAAACCTGGCTTATTGGGGAAACTCATTCCATCTCACTGAAGCCTTTGTGCCTGGCTACACATGCCATCGTTTTGGCCACCCAAACAATAGCTCATTGCCAAATCCCACCTTGGCCTTTCCCTGTTTTCGTCTGGTACCTTCCCCTTTCTACACCTCACCGCCTTTCATCCCTCCTATCACTCACAAAGTCATTGTCGTGTAACATCTTCCCAAATTTCCTCACCAAGATCTCATCCCTTAGCCTCTGCCTCAAGCAACTCCTCACCATCAGTGATTTTAAACTACACTTAAACTCCACACTCCCTCTCCTCTGCCCCTTTATCCTCACTCAATTTCACCCTTCACATAAATTCTCCAACCACAACCAAGACCAGCCCCAAGACCTTGTCATCACTGCGGCCTCTACGCTTCCAATATCTCAATCACTGATAGCCTATCTCTCATCACTTCCTTGACTGTCATACCCCCCACATCCCTTTATCTTTCCTACCCCATTACTCTCACCCTCCACCCCAGGAAAAAAACTCTCCCTCTGGCTTTCTCACTAATTCACTTTCAAACTTCCAACTCCCTCTCCTCTGACCCTCTGCCTGTCACAACATCCCTGCCACCATTGACTGGTCCTTTGTCTCTGCCTTTAACATCCTCACCATCTTGCATACCAGCCATTCTCCTAGTAGAACTCCCATCTTCACTTCCTTGAGTCCAAGTGCCACAACTCAAGTGCGCTGGAGCATGGCTGGTTTAGTTAGTCATTGTCAGGTCTGACTCAACATATTAAGCATTGCTTTGCCCCACTCTCCATAGCAAAATCCTCTCACTACTCCAGGAACACCCTGCAGGGTAAGGAAAACCCAAAGGGACCTTTTCTCCATCATGAACCATCTTCTCAAACCTCTTTACCTTATCTCCTCCATCCTCATCCCCAACACCAAGTTTGAAAAGCTGATAGATTGCTTTGTCTCTAAGACTGAGACAGTCCTTGTAGCTGCCTTTTCAATTGGGATTTGGCAATGAGCTATTGTTTGGGTGGCCAAAACGATGGCATGTGTAGCCAGGCACAAAGGCTTCAGTGAGATGGAATGAGTTTCCCCCAACAAGCCAGGTTTCTATAAGCGCCACGATGTCGGTGCATTTATCCACAATGAGATCACTGATGGTGAGGGCCTTGTTCACGAGGAAGCAAACAATCTGAAAGGTGATATAGAGCAAAGCAGGATTGATAATCCACCTGCGTGGTCAGAGAGGGGTAGCAATGGAAAAGGTAAAAGGGATGAAGTAGTAGTTAGATTACCCTGAGCAGCGAGCTGGATAAGAGTGGAGTGGTGAGACAGTTGGGGTTGCTGCTCTGGGAGGATCGGAGCATGACAGAGAAAGCCAATGTGACTGCATGGGTAATCCATGATTCAAGAGGGACTTTCGGCTGGGATGGAGGCAGGAGAGAAAGTAGGATAAGGAGCAGTGTCAAGTGGGGAGAGGGATCAAGGGAGGCAAGGTGCTGAAGAAGGGGGTAGAGAGGGCACATGAATCATATGAAGGGAGGCTTTAGATTACATGAATCACTGACAGAGAACTAGCATGACAAGGAAGATTCGTAGGGTAGGGATTAATATGAAACAACACATGCTAATTTTTTAAAAAAAGCTTTGACATGCAATCAGATATTCCAAAGTGCTTCAGTTTTTTTTAAGACGATTGCTATTCCTCCATCCCGTGGTGAAAATGGATTAACTTTTTATGAGGCTGATTCCCTTCTGATGCATCAAAGAGATTCCAAAGGCCGAGAAACACACTCTAGCCATTCCATTCATATTCATTCACTGATAGGGCAACCATTCTGATGAGTCTTCACACTTCACACTGGAGTAGACTTCACACTTCTGCAGATTATGATACGATGGAAACCAGCACAGGCGGTTGCTCTACATTTTGATCACTAATACGATCCACCTTAGTTTTGAAATTGGAACTTCTATTAATTGGGACCAAACCAGCCCTCCCGATTGGCAACTTCCCACCAGCCCTCCCAATTGGCAACCTCCCACCAGCCCTCCCGATTGGCAACCTCCCACCAGCCCTCCTGATTGGCGATCTCCCCCAGCCGTCCCGATTGGTGACCTCCCCCAGCCGTCCCGATTGGTGACCTCCCCCAGCCGTCCCGATTGGCGATCTCCCCCAACCGTCCCGAATGGGGACCTGCCCCCAGCCCTCCCAATTGGCGACCTACCCCCAGCCCTCCCGATTAGCGACCTCCCCCCAGCCCTCCCGATTGGTGACCTCCCCCAGCCCTCCAGATTGGTGACCTCCCCCCAGCCCTCCCGATTGGTGACCTCCCCCCAGCCCTCCAGATTGGTGACCTCCCCCAGCCCTCCAGATTAGCGACCTCCCCCCAGCCCTCCCGATTGGTGACCTCCCCCAGCCCTCCCGATTGGCGACTCCTCATCAGTCCTCCCGATTGGTGACCACCCCCCAGCCCTCCCGATTGGTGACCTCCCCCAGCCCTCCCGATTGGCGACTCCTCATCAGCCCTCCCGATTGGCGACTCCTCATCAGCCCTCCCGATTGGCGACTCCTCATCAGCCCTCCCGATTGGCGACCTACCCCCAGCCCTCCCGATTGGCGACCTACCCCCAGCCCTCCCGATTGGTGACCTCCCCCAGCCCTCCCGATTGGCGACCTACCCCCAGCCCTCCCGATTGGCGACTCCTCATCAGTCCTCCCGATTGGCGACTCCTCATCAGCCCTCCCGATTGGCGACTCCTCATCAGTCCTCCCGATTGGTGACCTCCCCCAGCCCTCCCGATTGGCGACTCCTCATCAGTCCTCCCGATTGGCGACCTACCCCCAGCCCTCCCGATTGGCAACTCCTCATCAGTCCTCCCGATTGGCGACTCCTCATCAGTCCTCCCGATTGGTGACCTCCCCCAGCCCTCCCGATTGGCGACTCCTCATCAGCCCTCCCGATTGGTGACCACCCCCCAGCCCTCCCGATTGGTGACCTCCCCCAGCCCTCCCGATTGGCGACTCCTCATCAGCCCTCCCGATTGGTGACCACCCCCCAGCCCTCCCGATTGGTGACCTCCCCCAGCCCTCCCGATTGGCGACTCCTCATCAGCCCTCCCGATTGGTGACCACCCCCCAGCCCTCCCGATTGGTGACCTCCCCCAGCCCTCCCGATTGGCGACTCCTCATCAGCCCTCCCGATTGGTGACCACCCCCCAGCCCTCCCGATGGCGACTTCTCCCCGCCCTCCTGATTGGCAACCGGACCTCCTGGCTGGCAACCGGACCTCCTGGCTGTGGCCTCCTGCCGCTAGTGTTCTCTCCCACCCACCGGCCTGGCTGTCCATTTGGCCAGCTGCTACGTGGGATGTGACACTGCAATATGTTAATGAGAACCTGCCATGAAGATCGACAGGGCCTCCACATCCCCAGCCTTGCTGGGTTCTTCAGTCGATTTCGGCCTCCCCCGCCTCCCCATTAATATCGGAGCAAATTAATTCAGTGGTATATTAACTTGGAACATCCTAATCTGGCAGTATGTTATATAAAAATTGGTCAGTTTCGATTTGGATATTCAATTTAAATAGTAAACAACAAATTATCTGTCATACTTTGTGGTTCTGACTATTTGATCTGACATTCCAGTCTGATTAACCCAACTAGATGATATGTGCCAGGATAAGGCAGTACCAGGTATAAAAAGAATCCCCTCCATCAGTTTATATCTGAGTTCTCCTTCAAGAAGCCCAGTCTCTATGAACGAATTGGATACGGCCGATGGCTCTTACACTACTTCAGATGTAACCTCAGGCTACCGGCACTAGTTTACAAATGACTAAATTAGATGTAGTCCGAACAAAAATCAAAGAAACACACCAAGTTTCACTGGGCTTGGAAACCACGTGGCTGAGTGCCTGATATCAGGAAGCTAACACTTTAAACGACAGATGATATTGGGGCAGAAATTGCTCGTGAAATAACGGAGAGCTCAACAGCGCTCTCCAGTGGCGAAATGGAGGGGCAAGTTCTGGTGTTTGGAAATGCGCAGTGAAACGCGGTAATCTGGAACTTGCTCCTACTGATTCGCTGATGATAGGACAGCTTCGAATTAAAGGGACATCACACGCTGCAATCAGAGAAAAAAAGTCATTGAAAAAGTGAAAACTTGCTTATCTGCCCAGCTGGAAAGTAACTAATTACGCCACCAAATAGGTACGCTTAAAAATACAGGTCTAAACTAAGTTTTAACAGCGCGGTAAGTCTTAATGACTGCCAAACAACTGAGGATTAACTTTTAAAAATGTGGAGTCTCATTACTTTAATAGTATTTGGTCATTAAAAATTTTCTTTAATTAAAAAATGCACTTTTTTAAAACTTTGCCCTTCTATCTCTTTTGTTTAATTCAATTATTTCTTACCCTCTCTTTTTTTGCTGTCTATAACTGTTTTTACATTGATTTTAATGTTGTACCTTTCACTTCCTGGTTTAACGCTCCAAGCCTGCAGAGACAGTTGACGCAGCTTGTCAAAAATGCTGCGATATGATTGGTCCAGGGGAGAGATCGATCCTCTCGTTTCTCCCAGCTTGAACTGATGCTGGGCTCTTCTCCATTTCCTATTCGAGGAAGTGGCCGAAGAAAAGACCGTGGGTAAGTTAGTGGGATAGTATAAATCTATGGAGCGGCGAGGAGGGTTGGTTCGCTGCGCCGAGCAATTTCTGCCCCATTACTGTTGAGAGATTTTCCATGAGAAAACCTACCAGATGATTAATGAATTAATTAGGCAGATTTCAGCTCCAACTATGGCTCATTTCAAATGAACTAATTTTCAAAGCTATGGGTTTGAACATATGAAAATAATCCACTTTTATATGAATTAACATCTAAACAGGAGATACCTAAACCAGCTGCTCTCTACTTCAAGCACGCTGAAGATTTTTAGAAAGCTGCATTCCAGCGCGATATTTATAGATAATCAGTTAGCACAAGACACACTTAACCTCCTTGATCTGCTCTGTACTGAGCCACAGTTAGTAAGCAGTGGCTTATCTGGATAGAACCATCCTTCAAAAGAGTCAACGTGCCATGCTTGTAAAATCAATCGAGATGAAAGGTTAGTAGAGTTTAAACAGAGCAATCGCTTCATTTAAATGACAAAGCACTTTAGTTAGAACATTCAGTTAGGTCAAAGGCAGTTGCTGGAATATTCCTTTTACAATAACCAAAACATTACTGCTATATTGGGGATGATTTTAAACCCCAAGAACGGGTGGGTTGGGGGCGGGTGGGAGTTGAAAATAGTTGTTTTTTCGGACTTTGCATTCCCAGTGGGAAGCCTGTACTTTTACGCGTCAATGTTAAACCCGGAAATAAAGCTGGGTTGTGGTCGCAACCCAAAAAACAACTATTTTCAACTCCCACCCGCCCCCAACCCACCCGTTCTTGGGGTTTAAAACCACTCCCATTATGTACACTATACTGCTGGCATTCTATTTCTAGACAAATAGAGGATGATAATGGATATTAGTAACTGAATTACCAGTCTAATCAAGGAGCTCAGATGACATTTTCCATTTGCCACACCAGCCGTTCTGTAACCTTCCAGATGGCTGCCAATTAATGCCATCAAAATGTTACTTTTGAATTGGGTTATATTTTATTGGTCTAAGGCCTTGCTGAGGCCTTCAAACTCCCGTGGCTTCCAGTGTTCAAACTCTAGCAGAAACTCGGTTTGCACTGACCTCTGTCCTTTACAATCCTTTCCCACCTCTGGGATACCATACTGGCCACAACACCACCACTTTTATACAGAAAGTGCTTTCTGGGGACAGGAACCAGGTGCTAAGACAGGAATATATCAGGAAGCCCCTTAGCCACGCCCCTCCGTCTTCACCTAGAGGCAGAGGGGCGGGCAGGACTGGGTTATGGAGGGTCCAGGAAAATCCAGGCCCAAATGTTTGAGGGCTCAGGTATGGAATATATCATGGAAATTGTACAGAAATAGTGCTAAGAGAAATTGTGTGAGATACAGAGAGAGAGAGAGAGAGAGGAAGGGACAGACAGATACAAAGAGTGGAAGACAAAAAAAAAATCAGAGAAAGTCAGAAAAAATAGTGAGACATAAGGGAGAAGTAGCTACATCATTAAATAAATTTAAAACAGAAATAGACAGTTTCCTAGAAGTAAAGGGAATTAGGGGTTACGGGGAGCGGGCAGAAAATTGGACATGAATTTAGATTTGAGGTTAGGATCAGATCAGCCATGATCTTATTGAATGGGGGAGCAGGCTCAAGGGGCCGATTGGCCTACTCCTGCTCCCATTTCTTATGTTCTTATGTTCTTATGTAAGACAGAAATAGGAAGAGTGGGTATTTTTTTCTTCCATTTTTGTTTATAAAGAATGCTAAAGTATGCTCCACTAGTATTGAAAATAAAGATCAAATGCATTTTTACTTGTAATATCCTTGGTCCCCAAGAAGCTATCTATCCGGTCCTCTTGCCCCTTCAAATAATGGTGGCACCATAGATTGCCATAAAATGAAAGATTCATAATTGCTATCAGGATAACGGACAGTCACATGGATAATTTTGTGCTTATAATCACACACCAGCTATATCCTAACAAAATGAAACCATTTTCTATTCATGAAGGCTGTGGGAATAGAAGTTATCCTCCCATCATAGTCAAATACATGCCATCAATAACGTCATGCAACGTAAGAAAAGTGCAGAGCTTTCTTGTGCTGTTGCTCGCTTTGCATAAGGAAATTTTTTGAAAGTGTTAATCCTGGCAAACAACCATCTGTCACCTGCTTGATTCATCAGCGTGTTGCTGGTTATAAAATGTGCCATTTATCCTCTACTGTAGCTTAGAAGGATCCAGTTGCACAGAAGTTCTAGGCTGTGGTCACCTTGGCAGCTACTGCCTGATGTACAACATGTTTGATAGTCTAGCTCAAGGAGATGACACAATCCCATGACTGCCTGTCTAGTGAAACATTTTAAATGGGTACTGAATGACTTCAGCATTCTCCAAGTGCTGGAAACGTGAAATGGTGGCAGCAGGTAATTTAAATGAATTATCATAATTTCAAAGGGTTAATCAGGGAATCACATCAAAGTGCAATTGTCCTTTGACCCTAGATTGGAGTCTGGCTGCAGAATGGTGCTGTATGTGCTTTGGGTGAAAAGCAGTTCTAAGTTGCCCCTGCAAACCCAATTGGTTCCTACACTACTGCATTATCAGCCTCTAAATGTTATTTTATAACATTAAGCTTTGATTCCAGTTTAATTGGAAATGTCTTAAAATTTGCTTTTAGGCAACAGAAGTAAATTGTAGGATGATTCTATATATGAAACTGAAAGGCCAACTGACACAATATCCTGTATTCATCTCTAATAAAGCACCTTCACTTCTTTTCAATAAAGAAAATATTCCACAATAGGGTACATTGTATTTGGAACTTTCTTTGCTCCTTGTTTTTATTATTGTTGAACATTTGTGTTTGTTCTACTTACTACGCTTCTAAGTTTCCAGTAAAATTTGACCTGGAATTGTCATCATTGAAAACATAAAAAAGCAAGAAATTACATTTTTTTTAGAATGTGATTTCACTACCAGTGAATAATGTCATTTAAAACTTTTAGGCCTCATGTTGAAGTCTTAGCTTATGTCACACCAGCCATCACACTCGTGTAAGTACAGAGTAGTCCCAATTTTCATAATCCCCCCCCCCCCGACTTTCATGTTAGTTGCACATTCAGTGTGTAAAATATATTTCTCTGATGCTCCTTTCATTCAAAGAACTGTACAAACGGATTTAGTCACAAAGACCCATCCAGTTCTGCCAATTCTAAATTAGATTTCTTTAAATACTTCTGGAGAAGTTACAGAAATAAATTTGCACAGCAAAAAAGTAGCACATGCGTTCATTATCGCATATATTTAATCGATAAGTTTATCAAACTGCCGAGTGTGCCTCATTTATTTAGTGGTAGTTAGAGCTATCTCTATCACTTCCATCACTCTACCCGCCTTGCTCGTGAGCTGGAAATGCAATAGAGTCACATTCTGACCCTAATTTGATGCAAAATGGAATAGTAGGAATAAAAGACTGGTCAAGCACGATTTAAAAATTCAAGAACTCAAGTAAGAAAAGGATAACTAGAAACAGAGTAAAGTATCGATGTGGGTTAGTTTTGCTTTTTGGAATTTAAGTTTAACTTTTCTTGAATTGTGAAAAAGAGATAGAGGTAATAGTTTGCTCATAGCTGGGATGCCTGCTTGATCGCTCTCACACATAATGTAAGATACACTTTGTATTACCTAATCAATAACACAGTATCAACACGTCAGGGTGGTAATTACTTTAGGCCTGTTTTCGGGCCTGAAATGGTATCGCACACAAAGCACATGCCCCTACCGAGAGGCCTGAGGCCAGTCCGTAAATGGACATTGGGCCTCACCAACATTTGTTGGGCAAATTGCCGCACTTGTCGCACCTAACAGGCTGCTCGCCCATTTTAAAAAGATGAATTTTGGGCCGCTCACCTCACCAGCAGCTGTCCAAGCGAAAGCCCTGGGAGGGGTTTATGGGGCGGAAATGGGGGGGCGGGGAGTGCGTTTGGGATACGGAGAGGTTGGGGAAGCACTCCTGTTCCTGCTGGCTCCACGTGAACTTATTTTTAATTTTAAAAAACCTCACCTTTTGTAGAATGTTACCCGGACTTCAAGGGTTAAGTTACGAGGAGAGATTACACAAATTGGGGTTGTATTCTCTAGAGTTTAGAAGGTTAAGGGGTGATCTGATCGAAGTTTAAGATATTAAGGGGAACAGATAGGGTGGATAGAGAGAAACTATTTCTGTTGGTTGGGGATTTTAGGAGTAGGGGGCACAGTCTAAAAATTAGAGCCAGACCTTTCTGGAGCGAGATTAGAAAACATTTCTACACACAAAGGGTTGTAGAAGTTTGGAACTCTCTTCCGCAAACGGCAATTGATACTAGCTCAATTGCTAAATTTAAATGTGAGATAGATAGCTTTTTGGCAACCAAAGGTATTAATGGATATGGGCCAAAGGCAGGTATATGGAGTTAGATCACAGATCAGCCATGATCTTATCAAATGGCGGAGCAGGCACGAGGGGCTGAATGGCCTATTCCTGTTCCTATGTTCCTATGTTCGTTGGCAGCCGATGCTTAGGCCGCAGCAGCCACTGAAGAATCCAGAGTGGAACAGGCCAATCTCCTGTTTCACTCTGCAATGTCCAATTTTCCAGAGGGGCCCTAAAACAGGCATTAGGTCCCTTTATTTACATATGTAAAGGGCCTACTGCCTGTTTTAGGCGGCCACCAGGGATGTCTTCAAATGGCCGACCCAAAATTGACCCTCGTTGCTTCCGTTTTGCGTTTGTAAGATGGGCGCAATTAGGTCCAAATTCTACTCAATCGTGTAATCTTTGACTGCACCTTACATGGTTTATAGACTTTACATTTTATAATTCATAGGTAAGACATTTATGTCACAACAGATGAGGCCGCTATCTGTGATAGTTATGGAATTACACATCACTAAGTACGAAGTACTCCAAATGACATAAGAAAGAGATACTGCACTGAATGTTCACTGGATGGAGCTTGTAGGGACAAAGGAGAGGTTAACTACTAGTCAAGGAAAAGGCCCACTACCACCTTCTCAGGGCAACTAGGAATGAGCAATAAATGTGGCCTTACCAGTGTCGCCCATACCTCAAGAATAATTAAAAAAAGCAAAAGATTATGCAGAAGAAGTTAAAAAAGAGTAATGGTGCCAAGAGAAAACTAGAAAGGGACATAACAGCAAGTGCAAAACATAACACCAAAAATGTCTTCCAGAAGTTAAAACCCTAAAGGGTGGAGTTGAGCATGCTAACGAACAGGAGATGGTTAATCAATACTTCTTGACAATTATTACCAGGGAGGACGCTGACATTTTACAATTCAATATCAAAAACAAGTTGTGTGAGTTCCAGGACTTTAGTGAAACACAATTTATAGATAGGCTTAAAAAGCTGAAAACCCCAAAATCTCTTAGAGCCAATGTGATTTTAGAAATGGTAGATCTTTTTTGACTTTTTTGAGGAGGTGACATCCCAGTTTCATGGAGTGGAGGAGATGTCAAATGATATGGTATACCTGGACTTCCAAACGACCTTTGATAAAGTATTGCATGACAGATTCCTTTACAAACTAAGGTTAGTGGATATCAAAGATAAGACATGGACATAGATTAGGATCGGGCTAAATGGAAGGAATCAGAGACTAGTTGTAAGGAGAACTAGATCACAGCGGGAGGAGGTATGGAGTAGGATCTGTGTGGGGATTCCTGGTGGCTCCCAGTATAAACAATGACTTAGAATCACATTCTCAATGTGAGGCAGTTAAATTCATAGATAATACTAAGAAAGATGGTACTGTGAACTCAGAGGAGGTAGCCAAGATCTTACAAAGAGCACATGACAAAGTTTCTACCTGGGGTGACAAATGACAAGTGAATTTCAATCTGGACAATGCAAGGTATTGCATATTGGGAGTAAAAATAAGGAGGATGTGTATTCTGTGGGTAGGATAGAACTTGTCCGGGGGGGGGTGGGGGGGGGGAACTGAATGAGACATAGGGATTTAGTTGACTCAAACACCATCCCTAAACTCTTGCAGATTGCTACCTCCTTCCTCTCCTTCAAAAGCCTCCTCAAAACCTACCTCTTTAATTTTGCATTCATTGCTTCCACCACTGCATGGTGTTGGGTTATTTTCACCTCTGTGAAGCACTTTGGGGCGTTTTATTACATTAAAGTGCTATGTAAGCACAAATGATTTCTCTGCAGCAGCGTTAGGCTGCTGAAGTAAAATAAGCCCTTTTGTTAATTCTTCTCCAGAGTCTGTCAATGTATGAGAATGTCTTTTTAAAATTATCCATAAACAAGATGACGCAATGATAGCTAAACATTCATTAAGCCGCTGAATGTGTTCACAAACAAGGAGTGTTATCTTACGACAAGAATGTCCTGGCATTTTGTCTCTGTGGGCCACTTGGTGGCTACCATGGAGCTTTGAGGGATAAAGGGCCACATATGGGCCATGGGCTGTAGTTTGGATAGTCCCATTTTATAGGATGATACGGTCCACTTAAGATAATGGTCATAGATGACTAAACCTTAAAATCTTTGTTTATGGTTTTTTTCTCCAATTAACTCCCATTTTTCCTGACTTACGGGTTTCTCCCATCACGCACCATGGTGAGGGAGAGCTGCAAGGATGGATTTGACTTATGAGTATCATTACTGTTACTTTATGGTTGACTAGCAGGTGGTCGATTTGAATAGGTTACCTGGATGAGGTCAGTTTTCCTGTTCAATGATCTGGGATAACTGACTTCCGTGTGAAACTTCATCCACCAACCCAGTCAAGAACTGCTGAAATCAGGCAGCTGGAGTGAGTTTGACTCTCTGTCACTGTTATCCCCTGTGTTAGCAGTATTTACTCTGTGCTGTCCTGTTGCTTTGAGTGATGGATCACAAAAGAAATTAAACCAGCCAGTGTATTAGTTTTAAATGTCTCTCATGATGTTTACCTCTAATTTGATCTCACTGAGTAGTCAAGCCTCAGTGACCTGCTAATTTTCTTGTATAATTTCTATCTGCATAAAGTAATTAAGACGATTTACATCAGAGCACCTGACTATAAACAAGATGGCATTGATTTCCATTGTTTTCTGTGAGACAGCACTTACATCACCCAGTTTTCCAATTTTACCTGCCGATATTAGCTATTGTCCCAATGGCACCCACATCAGCAGCAACCGTGAGCTGTCTGTGTGAATGAAAAGAATAATAAAGAGCAAACTATCAGAATTACCATCTTCCAATTGATTTTTGCCTTTATCTGAAACAGGGATGATAAGGGCAACCAATCAAACTTTAAAAAGTCCTATCTTCACCTGCCATCTATATATATCTATATATCATTGGATACTGATCAGCAGTGAAAATTCTGAGGTAAATTTTCATTTTCATCGCCCTGGGCAGTAATTTGGTAAAGCGGATCGTCCGTCCATTATAGAACTCATCCGGTATTGTCTTTAAGTACCAGCCATAGAAATTTGAAAAACCTACAGGAATTCACTCCATGCTACCCTTGAAATGTCCAAAACTAGCCAGAGGTATCTGGTGAAACACTTTAAAATCCTACTATCCACATTGTCTAAGCTGATAACAAGCAAGGGTAAAATCGTGAAATATTGGCTGACAGACCATAAGTCAGATCTCAAATTCAGCCAGTACGACCTGGATTTTGAGAACGCATTCCTGTGCTGGACACAGCATGGCCTATCACATGGTACGGTAACATCGAAAGACATTCTTATCGTAGGAGGAAACAAAATGAAAGAGCCACAGTGTTGCAACATGTCTGGGACAGATTTTGTACCATGCTGTAGTCACTGGTAAATCTGCAAATACTTTGCTGTTTTCTTAGGGTTAGAAACCTACGATTTGAATGCAAACACAATCGGAATTCTTGGATGACTTTAGTAGAATTTTTAGACTGGCTATGAAGATGGAATGTGGAGCTTAGTTGTTAGTGAAGAAAAGTTGCCCGTTATAGAAAATTTTGTGTGCCACAACACAGAAGTCAATCTTTACAACATAAAAGTAGCATCTCTGCCTGCAAACACAAAGAGCCTATCATAGCCATTAGACCAGGGAAATTATAACAACATTCAAAAAACACAATGCCTTCACAGTAAAATGATTGAAGGTGTGGATTCTGATGACACAGTGATCTCGGTTTACGCCTGCCCATTCCTGAGCGTAGACCCCAGCAAACTTCCAGGGTGAGGTTCACTTTAATTTCTGTGGCAGGCTCCCGATGTATTTGCACTACTGCTGAGCTTCTCGTTTCGGGTTGGGGTGAGGGGATGCCAGCAGTTATTGCTCCCTTTCTCAGTTGGGACCAAGCGTTGTACTAGAGTCTGGTACAGCAAGTGAGGTAAGGTGTACCGGCCTCTAGATGGGTGCAATTGGGCCCGTCCACCCTCCCCTGGCGGGGCCCAGGTAAGGGGGATGGCCTGGATCTTCGAAACATGGGTAACCATTTTTTTAAAAATTGGTTTGGCCTCCTTGCACAGGGAACATCATGGAGTCTCGGCCTGGGCACCTCCTCCCCCATGGCAGGCATTTGCTGGATTTTCCACTGCATGGGGCAGGCAGGTGCCAGAGTCGCTCCTGTAGCGATGCAGGCACTGATCGGCCCCAGGTAAATAAGTTTCTCTCTCATGATTCGCAAACTCCGGCACTGGACGGCACCAATGGGCGCAATCCCAACTTATCCACCAAGATTGAAGTCCACAGAGTCACAGGGCCCCTGTATCATTACAAAGCAAAATGCTTTAGTTCCTTGTGTTTGCAATCTTCTGATCTACCACTTTTCATGCAGACAAAACTGTGAACTATTTTTCTTGTTTGCTGCCAGCTGTAATTCTACTTACACATCCACATCCACAGCTTTATCACTGAATGCAAATGGTGCTGGAGGGGTGGGACAGAGAAAAATAAACTGTTAGGCCTTCATTGCTGCAGTCCTCTGAATCACTGCAGTAGTGCATTGCTGCATTCATGCATCCAAACTCATAGGAGCAGCCCGCTTCATGGGTGGGAACTTGCTATGGATAATTAATTGGGGGCCAAATCGGAAGATCTGGTGGGAATGGCCATGCACAGCCATTCCCACCAAGGACCAAACGTTATAGAATTTCTGCCCTACTATTATTAAGGTTTGATTTTACTGTCCAATTTAAAGGTGGCAAAACCTATGAATTTTATGATAACGGTCCTAGGTCTTTATACCACTCGCTGGAAGTGAAAATAAGCTCACAACAATTTTGCTGTTCTCTCTCTCTCTCTCTACATACTAAGGAAGATCAGTGCTAAATGTCAACCACTTCACAATTTTTTTTGACATTTCTAGTGAGTTTAAAATTACAATAAGAATTATTCACACACACACACAGAAGCCCTGTGAACAGATCAAGATGAATAGTTCTGTTTTTCACAGATGGCTGCTCGGGGACTTACTGTCAGGCTGCTTTTTAAACAGGATAATACAGACTTCATCTTTCTCGTTGGAAAAATAAGTCAATATTCCCACAGAGTGAATACCAAAGGTGACAAACAGTGGAGGTTCTAAGTTTATACTAGCTGTTAAAAGATAAATAACTTGCAGCTGTATTGTAGCCCCAAACACTCCAATAGCGGTTTACTTGTACTTCTTTCAATTTAGTATCCCATGTCCGCTGCACACAATGTGGTCTCCTGTACAATGGGGAGACCAAACGCAGACTGGGTGATCGCTTTGCTGAACACCTCCACTCTGTCCGCAAACATGCCTGACCTGCCGGTCGCTTGCCATTTTAATTCCCCTTCCCACTCCTACTCTGACCTCTCTGTCCTCGGCCTCTTGCACTGTTCCAATGAAGCTCAACGTAAGCTTGAGGAACAGCACCTCATCTTTTGATTAGGCACTTTACAACCTTCGGGGCTCAACATTGATTTCAATAACTTCAGATCATAACCACTGCTCCCATTTTTTCCGACAGCAAGTGCTGGTAATGGTTCTGCTGTTGCCATTTACAGCTACCCCTGACCAATCTTGTATTTCTTAACCTGTCCCACTACCACCTTCCTTGCCTTTAATCACTCATGCCCTCTACCCTATCACAGACCTTCCCTTTCGTTCTTTCCTCTCCTTCCTCCCTCCCCCTCCTTTTCCTGGCTCTGTACTTGCTCAAAAACTTTAACTCTTTTAACATCGTCCAGTTCTGATGAAAGGTCTTTCTAGATATTAAAGGCATCAAGGGATATGGGGATGGTGCAGGAAAATGGCATTGAGGTGTAAGATCAGCCATGATCTTGTTGAATGGCGGAGCAGGCTCGAAGGGTCAGATGGCCTACTCCTGTTCCTATTCCTTACGTTTTTATGTTATGTTCCTTATGACCTGAAAGGTTAACTCTGTTTCTTTCTCCACAGATGCTGCCTGACTTGCTGAGCTTCTCCAGCATTTTCTGTTTTTATTTCAGATTTCCAGCATCTGCAGTATTTTGCTTTTGATGTATTGTAGAATTATTTGTTACACTTCACAGCAAAATATATCTGGGAAAAACTTTTATGTTAACAGTTGAAGATGCCCCCACCATTAATAAAAATAACAATATTAAAGTAACTGCTAGAAAATGCTGTTTAAGTGCTATTGAGTTTTAAGTTAAATGTTGCTGAGTGATTTTGAGTGTTACTAAATATTCAGGTTAGTTCCCTAATTTACTATTTAAAGAGGTGCAGTAAAACATGTGAAACTCACTGCCGCTTTCCGCTCAGGCTGTTAAAATGGCAGCCAAGTCCCAATGACTGAATTGGGACGAGATATGCATATGTTAAAATTCACCAAACTGGCTTTGGGTGGGCGTCCTTGCTGCCTGCATAGCTGAACAGGTTAAAATTGCAATTGGTCGGCTCCCGGTGGCTCCAGGGCACGGAAGTAACTTGGCAATTTTAACTGCCTCCCCACTGGTTGCCATCGGGTGGGTAGAGCTAAAATCACCCCACAGATGCAGGAGAAAATGGCACATTTTAACAAATCTGGCAAGGTAAGACTATCCACCAGTATTACATACGAGGGAGAGGGCCCAAAATTTCATGCCATGAAGTGTTGCCTGTCAACCTGTTCCACATTTACTGCTTTCACAGGCTAAGTCCTCACACAACGTTACAGCTCGTTCACAGTATCTCATGTATACTCATATCTCAGCAGGGCACACAGTCAAGGTGCAACATACAATTGAAAGCCTTGCCAGACCAAGGACTTCACATATCAAACCATTGTAATAAAAACATGGTCATTTACTAATACCCAGGATGGGCTTCAGGTTGGGCACATAACAGTTATTAGTGACCCTCATACTTTGCATAATGCACCAGTGTGGTTATATTAAGCAGTCGTGCCATGTTATTCAGTGGGAAAGGAGATGCAAGTGGCGGCCATGCTGTGATGCATCGGTCACTTGTTTGATTCATGTGTGGGCAGCACATTACCTAATATGGCAGCATAAACCAGGAGTGAGCCATGGGCATAACACTTGTGGGTAGTGGTGACCTTGCCAGCACTGTCGACCTTGCCACTCCTGGTAATGCCATTCCTCAGTTGTAAGCTGGCATCGGGTATTTTTGCTGCAGATGGTAAAAGTTTGCCTGGCTGACTGCGAGCAAGCAAAGGAAGTTATTCTGCTTCATTGGCAGGTGGGTGTAATAAGGTGTGCAGATATATTGTGGGGTCTGCTTGACTACCCCGGTATTCCTTCTTTCATCCTGTAACACCCCAACCACGTATTTGAAGAGCTTTAAAATAAACTTGCCTTAAGTTAAAAAAGCCCCCCACCCAAAAAAAGCTTTTTCAGAAAGTAAATATTAATAGTTCAGAAGTACAAAAAAGTCTTCATAAATATATCTGCTTTAAAAAGGTACTGTAACATGCACAAAATAAAAACATACAAAGGCAATTTAAAAGCACCTTTGTCCATGAAGCATCCCTTGCTTCCATTCCAAATATGTGCACAAGGCAAAAAAAGAATAATCCCAGCAGAAATACAGTTGAATTGTGCTAGGTGTTCACCTAAATATTTCTGCACCAAATCTGGAGCCTTAATGAGACTAAAAGGAGCACATGCACTTCAGCTCACTAAATGCAGAAGAATGCTGATTTACATCCCAGAAAGTGGTGCAGCACCTGCTCTCCCAATTCAGTACTTCCTCTGGTTACACACCTGCTCACTTGGTGCACAAGACTGCTGAATGGGCTCTGTAATGTTATCCTACTGAGCACAAAGGCATGCACTGAACTTGAGTAAAATCACGAGAGTATCACATAGTGAATGTTGTGCATGAAGATGGTTGTTTGAGACTGCATTTTGACACTTATTCTTTTCTGCATTTTAGGAATGGAGAAACAGACTCCTACCACAGCCACATGGCACTTTGCATCAATATCACCACCTCCGAGAGTTAGCACAACTACGTAGATACTGGAGATGCTAAAGAGTGAGGCTGAGGAGAAACCACAGGGTGAGTCACAGTGGACAGTAAAGGAGGAGTAAGTGTAGTCAGCCTGAGGTCCAGCACAGTTGTTGAACCTGCTGCAGTGTCTAGAGATTCAGGACTACTTACAAATGAAGATTGCTGTCTGAGCAGGATTGTCCACATGACTTATATGTCTCGATACAAAATACATTACAAGGAGGAGTATGGAGGAGTCCACCAACCGGATATGCACAGTCATGGATAAATTATTGTTTTCACTGCAGTCTTCCACATGTGGCATCTGCAGCAAAGCACTCTGGTCATAAGCATGGTGGGAGCATCTCTTGTAACTGCTCACATTGCTGCTATGGAGGCCTTTGAGCTCTAACTTTAAAGTTGCTCTCTTGGCCAGTGTGACAGAATCTCTCTGTGTTGAATTTTTAACTTACCTTTTGTGTTGCTAGAAACAGCTTATAATGGATTAGCACTTATGACATGTGGTGCCTCTCAAGAGAAAAGCCATTAGCTCAGACAATTTGGCTGCACAGGCTCCATAAATTGCAGATTACTAAGGCCAAGACAAAAGGTTGTCTGAAATGTTAACTGTTAGTCAACCAGAATCACTACATTCAGTCACAAATATTTTCACCATTATCAAAGATTAACTATCCATGCCATAATGAAGGATGGCTGTTTGATCTAATGTAATTACGTGAGATGCACTCATCTACTGCACTATGTTTTGGTGTAACTGCAGAGGTGGCCCCATGTCACCTTGACACAGATCAAAGAATCAGGCCACAGCCAAGGGTTCTGGCTTTTGTTGACAGTTGTATCTGAGACTGTTGAGAAGGAGAAAGGGTTATTGATTGGTTGTAGTCCTCTTTGATGGACAGCTTGGTGGCCAGAGGTCTCCAATCATGAATTTATATAGGATTCATGTGAAGTTCAAGGATTAGTCTACAATCAATGTTTCACTCTATAGCCAGCAGTCTGAGAGCACGGTATTTCAAATTTTGTGCCCACCAGCAGAATAATTGAGCTTGTTTTCAAGTGGTAGCCTGCTCCACAACATAAAAAGTGAACTTATGATTTAGAATCTACGCTCAGAGGGAAAGTGAGTGACATCTTTATTATTTTATATACTAAGGAGGGTAGAAAACTGTAGGATTCTCTGTTTTATACCCTGTACTTGCTTATGTGACATAACCATACTCACAGAATCATACTTTTCAGCCAACATCCCAGACTCCTCCATCACCATCCCTGGGTATGTCCTGTTCCACAGACAGGACAGACTCACCAGAGGTGGCAACACAATGGTACACAGTAAGGAGGGAGTGGTCTTGAGAGTCCACAACATTGACTCCGGACCCCATGAAGTCTCATGGCATCAGGTGAAACATGGGCAAGGAAACCTCCTGCTGAATAACACCTACCGCCCTCCCTCAGCTGATAAATCAGTCCTCCTCCATGTTGAGCATCACTTTGAGGAAGCATTGACGGTAGCAAGGGCACAGAATGTACTCTGGATGGGGGACTTCAATGTCCAACACCAAGAATGGCTCGGTAGCACCACTACTGGCCGAGCTGGCTGAGTTATGAAGGACAAAGCTGGCAGACTAGGCCTGCGGCAGGTTGTGAGCGAACCAACACGAGAATAAAACCTACTTGACCTCATCCTCACCAATCTACCAGTTGCAGATGCATCTGTCCATGACAGTATTGGTAGGAGTGATCACCGTACAGTCCTTGTGGAGACAAAGTCCCGTCTTCACACTGAGGACACCGTCCGTCGTGTTGTGTGGCAATACCACCGTGCTAAATGGGATAGATTCAGAACAGATCTAGCAGCTCAAAACTGGGCATCCATGAGGCACTGTGGGCCATCAGCAGCAGCAGAATTGTATTCCAGCACAATCTGTAACCTCATGGCCTGGCATATTCCTCACTCTACCATTACCAACAAGCCAGGGGATCAACCCTGGTTCAATGAGGAGAGTAGAAGAGCATGCCAGGAGCAGCACCAGGCGTACCTAAAAATGAGGTGCCAACCTGGTGAAGTTACAACTCAGGACTACATGCATGCTAAACAGCGGAAGCAACATGCTATAGACAGAGCTAAGTGATCCCATAACCAACGGATCAGATCAAAGCGCTGCAGTCTTGCCACATCCAGACATGAATGGTGGTGGACAATTAAACAACTAATGGGAGGAGGAGGCTCCGTGAGCATCCCCATCTTCAATGATGGCAGAGCCCAATACGTGAATGCAAAAGACAAGGCTGAAGCGTCTGCAACCATTTTCAGCCAGAAGTGCCGAGTGGATGATCCATCTCGGCCTCCTCCCGAGATGCCCACCATCACAGAAGCCAGTCTTTAGCCAATTTGATTCACTCCACGTGATATCAAGAAATGGCTGAGTGCACTGGATACAGCAAAGGCTTTGGGCCCTGACAACATTCTGGGTGTAGTGCTGAAGACTTGTGCTCCAGAACTGGCTGTTCCTCTAGCCAAGCTGTTCCAGTACAGCTACAACACTGGCATCTACTTGACAAAGTGGAAAATTGCCCAGTTATGTCCTGTCCAGAAAAAGCAGGACAAATCCAATCCAACCAATTACTGCCCCATCAGTCTACTCTCAATCATCAGCAAAGTGATGGAAGGTATCGTCAACAGTGCTATCAAGCGGCATTAACTCACATATCCTGCTGACCAATGCTCAGTTTGGGTTCCACCAGGACCACTCGGCTCCAGGCCTCATTACAGCCTTGGTCCAACAATGGACAAAAGAGCTGAATTCCAGCGGTGAGGTGAGAGTGACTGCCCTTGACATCAAGGCAGCATTTGACTGAGTGTGGCATCAAGGAGCCCTAGTAAAATTGAAGTCAATGGGAATCAGGGGAAAACTCTCCATTGGCTGGAGTCATACCTAGCACAAAGGAAGATGGTAGTGGTTGTTGGAGGCCAATCATCTCAGCCCCAGGATATCGCTGCATGAGTTCCTCAGGGCAGTGTCCTAGGCCCAACCATCTTCAGCTGTTTCATCAATGACCTTCCCTCCATCATAGGTCAGAAGTGGGGATGTTTGCTGATGATTGCACAATGTTCACTTCCATTTGCAACCCCTCAGATAATGAAGCAGTCTGTGCCCACATGCAGCAAGACCTGGACAACATTCAGGCTTGGGGTCATAAGTGGCAAGTAACATTCGCGCCAAACAAGTGCCAGGCAATGACCTCCAACAAGGGAGAGTCTAACCACCTTCCCTTGACATTCAACGGCATTACCATCGCTGAATCCCCCACCATCAGCATTCTGGGGGTCACCATTTACCAGGTACTTATCTGGAACAGCCACATAAATACTGTGGCTACAAGAGGAGGTCAGAGGCTGGGTATTCTGTGGCGAGTGACTCATCTCCTGACTCCCCAAAGCCTTTCCACCATCTACAAGGCACAAGTCAGGAGTGTGATGGAATACTCTCCACTTGCCTGGATGAGTGCAGCTCCAACAACACTCAAGAAGCTCGACACCATCAAGGATATAGCAGCCTGTTTGATTGGCACCCCATTAACCACCTTAAACATTCACTCCGTCCACCATCGATGCATCATGGCTGCAGTGTGTACCATGCACAAGATGCACTGCAGCAATCTGTCAAGGCTTCTTTGACAACACCTCCCAAATCTGCGACCTCTACCACTTGGAAGGACAAGGGCAGCAGGCACATGGGAACACCACCACCTGCACGTTCCACTTCAAGTCACACACCATCCTGATTTGGAAATATGTCGCCGTCCCTTCATCGTCGCTGGGTCAAAATCCTGGAATTCCCTACCTAACAGAACTGTGGGAATACCTTCCCCACATGAACTGCAGCGGTTCAAGAAGGCGGCTCACCACCACCTTCTCAAGGGCTATTAGAGATGGGCAATGAATGCTGGTCTTGCCAGTGACACCTGCATCCCATGAATGAATTAAAAAAATGTAAATACAATGATTTGTTATTTCAGAGCCTGAGTCTCAGTTTAGTAAGAGTGTGTGTTCAATCGACTTTTTGCAGAGAGGAGATTCATGTGGTGGCACATGATACATTATAGTAGTTGATATACAGAGTAAAGATTCCCTGTTACAATCTCTTGGTCTTTTTATAGTTTACCCAGATATTGGGCAGTGAAAGGTATACTCCGGATCATAGTGGACATGAGGTTCACGTACACGAGTGGACGACGACGCTGAAGCCGATGAAATATCTTGTGTAAAAATTGGAAAACATGACAGCCAACTTCAACATTCTAGGAGGATACAAAGAGACAACCTAGAGGATTAGGAATCAAGGACCTCATAGCTGCCCAAACTTCTGTTCTCACACAGATCTCTGGACAGTTGAGGTGACTCAACAGATAATCCGTGAAGCATTGCTGCACAAGTGACAGTAAAGATGCCCAAAGCAGCAGGTTATGGTTCCTGCAGATGCTGTGCTTTTACTATGTACATCGGAAGGAGATTTAGTGCTACCAATATCCTGGCAGGGAAACCTTACATTCAATAACTGAATGGTTACTTTTGACAACTGAACATTTGCTATGTCTGACAATTGAACAATTGTACACTTCACCGAATAATTACACACCACAACTGACATGTTAAAAGGACATTGGACCTGATAATTGCATATAGCAATTGACAAGGCATGAGAATCAAATAGAGTCTGATTACTGAACACTTACATCTCTGAACCATAGCTTGCATCTGACAAATGTACATTACATCTGACAACTGCACCCCTTATGTGACAGACACGACATCTGATACACGCAGATTTCATGCACGCACATGTGTGCACACACAAATTACGGAGTAACTGGCTCATTAGAAACGGCAGTGTAGACAAGGATACAAGCAATTTGCCATTGTGTATTTGGCCACTTAGAGCTTGGATCACAGCAACCAGTCCTATCATAAACGTACAGGACTACATTCATGCTGCGGAGCATGCTGCTGATTTCTAAAAGGGTAGCTACTAAAATAACAAAAGGATTGCAATTCTAAATCAGTGGCACTGTTATTACTGGCAGGCATAGTAAACACAAAGCTTAATGAGTCACTGTAAATCAACACGACTGTTTGACCTCCTTATTCTAACATGTAGCCTACCTATCTCAGTCTCTTTTAATTAAACAAACTTCCCCAAAGTCTCTCAATTATCATTTGTGGATCATGCTGTGTGCACCACCTACTGGGAAAGCAGAGGTGATTGACGGCTGTGCTCCATTTGAGATAGTCAGATATTGATGTGCACATACAAATGTAGCCTCTTGACTCTTGGACATGCAGTGCCATACAAACATTTTCCATTTACATTGTACCACCGATACACAAACAAGCCACGCAAACAAGTTCAACTCAATTATGCCAAGAAGCCCAGACTGTATTGCTAGAGTGAGGCAGGACAGCTGTACATAAGTGATGCTATTAACGTATCACATTAAACAAGAAAATACAAGAAAAGGTTCGCCGAACACTTGGCAAAGACTGCAGATGCTGGAAATCTGAAACAACAATAGAAAATGCTAGAAAGACTCAGCAGGTCAGTCAGCATCTGTGGAGAGAACAGAGGAGCTGACATTCTGGGTGTGCACCCTTTTCAAAACTGGAAGATATTACAGACGCACATTACAACATTAAAATCATTGTAAAGACAGTTATAGACAGCGAAAAAAAGAGAAGTTAAGAAATAATCGAATTAAATAAAAGAGACGGAAGGAAAAAGTAAAAAAAAATTTTAAAAACTTTCTTTTAATGACCAAAAACTATTAAAATAAGGAATAATGAGGCTCCACGTTTTTAAGAGTTAATTTTTAGTGCTTTGGCACTCATTAAAACTTAGTTTAGACCTGGTATTTTTAAACGTATCTGTTTTGTGGCGATATTAGTTACTTTCCAGCTGGGCAGATGAACAAGTTGGCGCTCATTCCTTGTTTCCACTGATTCCAGCTGGCGATATCCTTTTAATTCAAAGCTGCCACATCACTGGCGAACCAGGAGGAGCAAATTCTGATTTCGACGTTTCACTGCGCATGTGCGAATGCTGGAACTTGCTCCTCCATTTCACCACTAACAGCTGTTGAGCTCACTGCTTTTTTAAAGCAATTTCCGGGCCATTATATTATCAGGAAAGCAAAGGCCTCCTGTGGTGCATTAAAAATACAGAGATGGTGGAAAGTGAAGCTCATTTAGGATCAGATACAAATAAGTACTTGGCTACTGTTAATTTTTTCAAATGTAAATGTACCTTGTATATCCTCCTCATCTTGTGCATTTTGGTGCAGCATAAGCGCCTCCTTAAATATAATGAAATATCAATGCTAATAACTCAGGCACTGCATTAACTGAGCACCTGGTCCCTCTGTAGTAGAGCAAGTGGGAAACTAAGGCCAGACAAGTTATAATAAGTGTTACAGCAAAAATATTTTTCTGTCATGAAATGCTGAAGAAACAGATTTTTCCCTATATTGAACAAAATTAAGTCTTCAGACAAACTGGTAGTTCTTGGCTATCAGTCTCCTGAACAGAGAGCCAAGGTTAAACTCAATTAAAAATGGGAAGAAAAGTATTCTTCTCAGCCAATTAGGAAGGGAAAGAAAAATCATCAGGAGACTTTATCCTACCCCACAGTACCCCACCGCACGCCTGAAGCAAGAGGCCTGAGGGTCGATAGAAATTGGTCCTGAGGCCTCATCTGCATACTTGGAGTGAGCTGCCAGCATTAATCATGCATCCATAGGCTGCTCGCCCAACAGGGGAATGTCAATTTAGGGCCACCTGCCTCACCGGTACCTGCCCTCAGGTAAGTATTAGGAGGGGGTTTGGAACGAGCTATGGGGGAGGGGAGGGGGAGAGGGGCAGTTATGACCACCTCTGTGGAGGCAGAGGAGCTCCTATTAGCTCCACAGGAAGAGTTTTTAAAAAAACATTTTTAAATACTTACTTTTCGTTGACTGCCACTGAAGAATCCTGTACAGGCCTCATTCATCGAGAACTAATTTCCCCAAGGGGTCCTTCAACATGCATTGGGCCCCTAATTAACATATTCAATGGGCCTAATGCCTGTTAACAAATGCCTGAAAAATGGGCCCCACGTATTTAGCAGTGGGGCCAACATCTGTGCAGATTGTGCGCAGGCCATTTCACTGCTAAATTGATATCCTTTGCATCTGTTTTATGGACGGAACGCAAACCAATTTCTAATCCCCGTGTCTAGGTGCTTTTCCAGTACACCTTTAGGAAAATTAGGCGGATGGGCCAAAAATGCCCCCTCTCACCTGATTTAAGTGGCCACGCTTTGCCTGTATTTGTTGGTGGACCTCTGGGAATCCCACGGAAGTGTAAAAGGGAGTGGAGACTCAGCATAATGGGTCTCCAGCTATAATTCCTGTGGTATGCACTATTCCCTCGGCTGCCTACCACAGGAAAATAGGTCACATAGAAGGTGATATGGAAAGGTTTACAGCTTAGATCGTCTGACTTTATTGGCTACAAGAGAACATCATGGAGGCAAAGGAGAAAAAAATGCAGTGAAATTGTATCAACAAAAATAAGTATAATGCTGGATTGTCCTGACCCTTCTTTTACTGTCATCCTTGGCTCAGAGGTAGAAATCTTGCCTCTGTCAGCAGGTCATTGTTCAGAGACTTGAGCATATAATCTAGGTGGATACCCCAGTCCATTACCGAGGGAGTGCTGCACTGTCGGAGAGGCCGTCTTTCAGATGAGACGTTAAACCGAGGCCCCGTCTACCCTCTCAGGCGGATGTAAAAGATCCCACGGCAATATTCAAAGAAGAGCAGGGGAGTTCTCCCGGTGTTCTAGCCAACATTTAGCCCTCAATCAGCAGCACTAAATCAGATTATCTGGTCATTTATTTAATTGCTGTTTGTGGGATCTTGCTGTGCGCAGATTGGATGCGACATTTTGCTACAATTCAACAATGACTACAATTTTAAAAAAGTATTCCATTGGCTGTGAAGTGCTTTGGGAACATAGAAACATAGGAACAAGAGTACGCCATTCAGTCCCTCAAGCCCGAGCTGCCATTCAATAAGATCCTGGCTGATCTGTATCTTAACTTCATCTATCCACCTTGGTTTGTTAACCCTTAATACCCTTGCCTAACAAAAATCTATCAATCTCAGTTTGAAATTTTCAATTGACCTAGCATCATCAGCTCCTTGGAGGACAGAGTTCCAGGCTTTCACTACCCACTCCCCCAGGGACATCCTGAGATTGTGAAAGGTGCTACATAAATACAAATTCCTTCTTTCTATATTTCTTAAGGGATGCAGAACTTGTGTCTACTCCACAAATTGTCCTCATTTTACTTCAAACTAGCTGAAGTTAAAGCAAGGAAATCACTTGGGTGGCATACATGAAAAATATATGCTATCTTGAAATTCAGTCTCATGTCACTTGTCAAACAAAAATGCAACCATTAATCTTTCCACATAACATCAGAAGGAGAAACCAGCCACTGCCCTTTGAACTTTCCAGGAAAAAAGGAATGATACAACGATTAGAAGAAATCTGGCAGAGCCCAAGTAGTTCTGTTCACTGACTTTCCTGCTTATTATCCTACAGAAAAAAAGACTGGCATTTATATAGCGCCTTTCATGACCTCAGGATGTCCCAAAGCGCTTTACAGCCAATGAGGTACTTTTGAAGTGTAGTCACGGTTGTAATGTAAGAAACGTGGCAGCCAAATTGCTCACAGCAAGGTCCCACAAACAGCAAAGTGATAATGACCAGATAATCTGGTATAATGATGTTGGTTGAGGGATAAATATTTGCCAGGATACTAGGGAGAATGTCCCTGGTCTCTTAGAAATAGTGCCATGGGATCTTTTATGTCCACCCGGGAGGGCAGACGGGGCCATGGTTTAATGTCTCATCTGAAAGATGACTCCTCCAGCAGTGCAGCCTCCCTCAGTGCTGCATTGAAGTGTCAGCCTTGTGCTTAAGTCCTTGGAGTGGAACTTGAACCCACAATGTCTGACTCAGGTGAGAGTGCTATGACTGAGCCACAGGTAAGAAAGCATCAAGCACTGGGAAAGACCAGTCACTGAAACTTACTTATCATGCTGGTAAGAACTTAAGATGTCAGAATACATTTACTTTATAACAGTGCTCTGCTTTTCAATCTACTGTGCAGCATCCATTTTTAACAGTGAATGATTAATTGAAAGTCTTTTGTGGGATGCACAATTCATTTCAAAGTCCAGCTGCTGATATGCTAAATAGCAGCCTTTGGAATACAAATTACAGCTGTCAATCAAACATTATTTTTTTTAGACACTGTTATAATTAGAAAGATTGCCATTAATACAGATACACCACAGAATTATAATTATAACTATGTTGGCATGACATCAATATATCTCATGGATGGCCCGATCTTAAATGCTGTTATGTGAAAAGGTGGGGGGAAGGGGGGGAATTAAAACAAACACTCGAAATCAAACCCACTGCCATTGATGACTATGCAGCAAGCCATGCCCAGCAACAGTTCCTGTAAATGGCTGACCTGCAGGAAGTTGAATGGTTTGACACTTTGATTCAGCATTTTGAATTGTCATTGTAAGTGGTGATATGCCCTTTAACAGTATCTGTCAACATGCTGGTTAGCAGACAAAATTTGGAATGGGGGGAGAAACGTTCTCCAAATAAGAGGGAAATTTACTGTCCTGTTAAAATACTGCACAGCTAAAGAGCAAACCGAATTGAAGATTCACTTGGGCCCAAATATAAGTGCTCCTGAGGTGCGTACAGCTAACGTAGGTACTTTGCAACAACCTTTCACCATCTCAGTGATTGGTAGCTGCCAATTCTGTGTGTGTGTTTTTACCAGTGATAAATGACAGAGGGAGACACTGATTTCTAGTGGGTCAGTGAGGAGCAGCCAATAACAAGTGATAGAGTTGCACCCATTTTCCCTAAAAGATCTATTGGGTGCATTGGGGTAGTGGTGACAAAAATTGAATATTTTTTGTTTATATTGTATCATTTTGTTTCTTTTCCTGTATCAGCCGTTGTCAGTTGGTAGCACTCCACTACTGAGGGGGTGCTGCACTGTCGGAGGCACCATTTATCGGTTGAGATGTTCAACCGAGGTCCCATTTGCCTTCTCATGTAAAAGATCCCATCACACTATTTGAAGCAAGAACCACCGAGAAGGCCAATGGCAGCAGGTGCACAGGAACACCATCAACTCCAAGTTCCTCTCCAAGTCACCCTTACTTGGACATATATCGCTGTTCCTTCAATGTCACTGGGTCAAAATCCTGGAACTCCCAGCCTAACAGCATTGTGGGTGCACCTTCAACACACGGACAGCAGCAGTTCAAGAAAAAGGCTTACCACCAACTTCTCAAGGGTAACTAGGGATGGGCAATAAATGCCAGCCTTGCCAGCATCGCCCACATCCTGAGAATGAATGTAAAAAAAAACCTCTGGCTTACTTACAGCAAATGGCCAATGTATTTCATACAGAACAGCTCAGGAGACGGACAGGTTGGGGCATGCATAAGTAAATAGTAACGCTGGTGTTGATTGCCTAGTCCATTGTGTTCTAAAATGCTATTGCAAACAGGTGACAAATTTATTGTTCCAGCAGCCATCGGGTGGTAGAGAAGGGGGAGGTCAAGTTATTCATTTCAAATGCCAGTATCCTGTGGATTTCTTTGAAGTATGTATTTGATTGATAGCTGTAATTGTGTGGGCAAACTGTGAATGGCTGACCACCTAATGTAGTTATATGAGATACATTCTTTAATGACCCTTGTTCCAATATACATTCAAAAGATTTTGAATTGTATATCTGAGGCTGACTTCCTCCCAGTCAGCAGTCAGTTTTAAACTGACAGGAGCAACAGCAGATTTTCTGGGGGCAATTTTAAACCTACAGTTTTACAGTTTAAATCAACCTGCTGACTTACCAGCCATGTCCCACCTGGTCCCTGCTGTCTTTCACTTTAATCTGCTCTTCTGAGCAGGCGGCAAAGGCACCCGCTGGAAGCCGAAAGGGTCCTTCTTTAAATATGCAAATTGAGCTGCGATGACATCATTGGGTCCTGTCTGCAAATTTAACTCTGGTTGAGTGGGGAAGCCACAGCTTTCTTGCCAGGTGAAGACAGCGGGAAGAGGATGCGGGACTAGATGAGGCCATTTAAGGTAAGTTATTTTACTTTCCTTGTTGGGCCAGGAAGAGCAGGAATGCCTCCCCTACCCCTGGCTCTCTCCCTTCCCTCCCGTGTGACCCTCCCCAAGCCCCTTTCCGGTGATTTATCTTCTTGCCAGCGAACCTTCCTTTGGTGCCGGCCGGCAGCATCCTGCCGCCCAAGATTGCACTCCTGACCACCAGCCAGCTGCCGCATCCCAACTGTTCCAGGAGTTAAAATTACCCCAGTCCCATGCTGCTGAGGGTGGGTGCATTTGGTGCTCGCCACGTGCCCCTGTCTATCCGAATCCCATTCCCAGTTAAAATTCTCCCTTCCGTATTAGCAAACCTTCACATAATAATCAGGGAATGTATTTCAGTGTCCCATTTTATATTGAATGTTGGTGCAAGAGAAGCCCCTTTGCTAATTTTGATATTCTGAGAATAGCAAAGTCTGTAGTGACTGTAAATCTACTATCTATATTTAATAATGTTTATTTATCTGTTTAATATTCAATAATTTGGATTAGTTGTTTATAGCCTAAGCCATGGCCTGATAGAGTGTTTATTCTTCTGTATACCAAAGACAAGAAAACCGTGTAAAATCATGGAGGACTTTAATCTTCATATAGACTGGGCAAATCAAATTGGCAAAGTAGTTTGGAGGACAAGTTCATGAAATGCATTCAAGACAGTTTCCTAGAATAATACATCATGAACCAACTAGGGAACAGGCTATTTTAGATCTTTGTCTTGTGTAATGAGACAGGGTTAATTAGTAATCTCACAGCAAGGGATCCTCTGGGGTAGAGTGATCATAATATAATAGAATTTCACATTGAGTTCGAGAATGAAGTACATAAGTCTGAAACTAGAGTCTTAAATTAAACAAAACCAATTACATAAGTATGAGGGCGAGTTGGCTAAGGTTGATTTGGAAATTAAATTAAAAGATATGACGGTAGATAAGCAATGGTGAACATTTAAAGAAATAATTCATAATTCTCAATGAATATACATTCCATTGAGGAATAAAAACTCCATGAGAAAAGTGATCCATCTGTGGCTAACTAAAGAAGCTAAGGATAGTATTAGATTAAAAGGAGAGGCCAATAATGTTGCCAAGAAGAGTGGTAAGCCTGAGGATTGGGAGAGTTTTAGAAACCAGCAAAGGTTGACCAAAAAATTGATAAATAGGTAGAAAATAGGATATGAGAGTAAACTAGCAAGAAATATAAAAACAGATTGTAAGAGCTTCCACAAGTATGTAAACACGAAGAAAGTGGCAAAAGTAAACATGGGTCCTTTAGAGGTTGAGACAGGAGAAATTATAATGGGGAATAAGGAAATGGCAGAGATGTTAAACAAATATTTTGTATCTGTCTTCACAGTAGAGGACAGAAAAAACATACCAGAAATAGTGGGAAACTATAACAAGAGTGAGGAACTTAAAGTAATTAATACTAGTAAAGAAAAAGTACTAGAGAAATTAATGCAATTAAAGCTGACAAATCTCCTGGACCTGATTCTAGGGTTCTAAAAAAGGTGGCTGCAGAGATAGTGGATGCATTGGTTATGATCTTCCAGAATTCCCTAGATTCTAGAACGTTCCCAGTGGATTGGAAGGTAACAAATGTAACACGCTATTCAAGGAAGGAGGGAGAGAGAAAACAGGGAACTATAGGCCAGTTAGCCTGACATCAGTAGTCGGGAAAATGCTGGAATCCATTATTAAGCGCCTGATAATGGGGCACTTAGTAAATCATAATATGACTAGGTAGAGTCAACATGGTTTTATGAAAGAGAAATTGTGTTTGACAAATCTATTAGAGGTTTTTGAGGATGTAACTAGTAGGGTAGATAAAGGGGAACCAATGGATGTCGTATATTTGGATTTTCAAAAGGCATTCAATAAGGTGCCACCCAAAAGATTGTTACACAAGATAAGGGCTAGGGAATTGGTTAAAGGATAGAAAACAGAGAGTAAGAATAAATGGATCATTTTCAGGGTGGCAGGCTATAACAGGCCGCAAGGATCGGTGCTTGGGCCTCAGCTATTTACAATCTATATTAATGACTTAGATGAAGGGACCGAGTGTACTGTATCCAAGTTTGCTGATGATACAAAGCTAAAAAGTAAGCTGTGAGGACACAGAGTCTGCAAAGGGATATGGACAGATTTAGTGAGTGGGCAAGAAAGTGGCAGCTGGAGTATAATGTGGGGAAATGTGAGATTATTCAATTGGTAAGAAGAACAGAAAAACAGAATATTTTTTAAATGGTGAGAAATTATTAAATGTTGATGTTCAGAGGGATTTGGGTGTCCTTGTACACGAAGCACAGAAAGTTAACTTGCATGTAATTAGGAAGGCAAATGGTATGTTGGCCTTTATTGCAAGGGGATTGGTGTACAAGAGTAAGGAAGTCTTGCTGCAATTGTGCATGGGCTTTGGTGAGACTACACCTGGAGTACTGTGTACATTTTTGGTCCCCTTACCTAAGGAAGGATATACTTGCCTTAGGCAACGAAAGTTCGCTAGATTGATTCAAGGGATGAGAGGGTTGTCCTATGAGGAGAGATTGAGTAGAATGGGCCTATATTCTTGGGAGTTTAGAAGAATGAGAGGTGATTTCATTGTAACACATAAGATTCTGAGGGGGCTTGACAGGGTAGATGCTGAGAGGCTGTTTCCCCTGGCTGGAGAGTCTAGAACTAGGGGTCATAGTCTCAGAATAAGGGATCAGCCATTTAGGACTGAGATGAGGAGGAATTTCGCCACTCAGGGTTGTGACTATTTGAAATTCTCTACCCCAGAGGGCTGTGCATGCTCATTCGTTGAATATAATCAAGGCTGAGATCGATAGATTTTTGGACTCTAAGGGAATCAAGGGATATGGGGATCAGGCGGAAAAGTGGAGTTGAGGTCGGAGGTCAGCCATGATGTTATTGAATGGCAGAGCAGGCTCGAGGGGCTGTATGGCCTACTCCTGCCCCTATTTCTTGTGTTCTGATGAAATATCCCGTAAACCGGAATAAAGTGATGACGGTTTTCTGTTCAACCCCTCGGCTCATTACATTCACCTTGATACTGGGCAGGTGGAAGTTCAGTCCAGTTTGTAGAGAGCAAGCATGTGAGTGGTTTGTGATACTGGACCTGAGGAAAATCTAAAAATATAATAAGATGAATGCACCCTATTCTTGTTCCCCAATACCTTTGAGGCACTATCGATTGGCACATAGTTGAACAGCACTGGCATTATATGATAGCCATTTTAAGTAACATATTTTGTGAAGTTGGCACCCACTAGAGGTGCGGGTAGTATGTCTTTTTTGTAAAGAAACTACACACTTATAAGCTCATCAGATATGGGTTGCTAACTCTGGTTGGATGTATGGAATTTGATCACGTGACATTGTAACAACAACAACTTGCATTTATATAGCACCTTTAACATAGTAAAACGTCCCGAGGTGCTTCATATTGTAACTTCTACAAAGAAAATATTCATTGCATATAGGAACATTGGAACAGGAGTAGGCCATTGAGTCCCTCGAGCCTGTTAAGAACATAAGAACATAAGAAATAGGAGCAGGAGTAGGCCATCCGGCCCCTCGAGCCTGCTCCGACATTCAACAAGATCATGGCTGATCTTCTACCTCAACGCCATTTTCTTGCACTATTCCCATAATCCTTGATGCCTTTAATATCTAGAAATCTATCGATCTCTGTTTTGAATGTACTCAATGTTTGAGCCTCCACAGCCCTCTGGGGTAGAGAATTCCAAAGATTCACCACCCTCTGAGTGAAGAAATTTCTCCCCATCTCAGTCCTAAATGGCCTACCCCTTATTCTGAGACTGTGACCTCTAGTTCTAGACTCACCAGCCAGAGGAAACATCCTCCCTGCATCTACCCTGTCGAGCCCTGTAAGAATGTTGTATATTTCAATGCGATCACCTCTCATTCTTCTAAAATCGAGAGAATACAGGCCTAGTCTACTCAATCTCTCCTCAAACGACAATCCCGCCATCCCAGGAATCAGTCTGATGAACTTTCGTTGCACTCCCTCTGTGGCAAGTATATCCTTTCTTAGGTAGGAGACCAAAATTGTACACAATACTCCAGATGTGGTCTCAATAAAGCCCAATATAATTTCAGTAAGACATCTTTACTCCTGTACTCAAATCCTCTTGTAATAAAGGCCAACATACCATTTGCCTGTTATGCCATTCAGTTAGATTACGGTTGATCTGTACCTCAACTCCATCTACCCCCCTTTGCTCCCTATCCCTTGACACCCTTACCCAACAAAAATCTATCCATCTCAGTCTTGAAAATTTCAGTTGATCTAACATCCACAGCCATTTGCGGGAGAAAGTTCCAGATTTCCACAATCATTTGTGTGAAAAAATGCTTCCTGATTTCATTCCTAAATGGCCTAGTTCTAAGACCTAGCCAGAGAGCTTCATCTCCATTTATACACCTGCATACTTGGGCACACTCACATAGTGCTATGAATGTCACAAAATAAATTCCTGTTGACTATTCAGCATGACAAATATTGATTTGTCAATTTGAGTGATTCCAAACATATAATAATGATATAGACACATAAAATAAAATGTCCATAATTTATCAATCTAAATTTATTTGTTGCTCTTTTCTTAATGGAACAATTACATTCAAAATCTGAATTAGCATTTGGATATTCATAAATAAATCTGAATTGGTTTAATTTGGATAGATCTAATTTGTGGCTCATAGCCACCATTAATTATTCAATGTCTAAATTTAATTAGATGCAAGGTTTAGTGTTTACAAATGATTCCATAACAGCGTTTGGTGAAATCAGCAGGCACGGTCCTGGGAGGCCCCCATTCGGTTTCTGTTGCCAGGCTGTTTTCATGGGCAGGAGCTGGACCATCTGAAATTTAGTTGGTCCAGTTCCAAATCCAAAGTCTGAAGCCTGAATTCTTCAGAGCATGCTTTGTGTAACAATATTGGCAGAAGGAACGGGCTTGAGTTGACCAACCCTCGCGGATCATTATGTTCTGTGTAGCTGCTGGTGTTCAGGAAGCCATCAGATATATTAGTTAAGTATACAACTGTATTGAATCCATTCTCAGGCACAGTTTTGTGAGGCAGAAATAAAGAAGCTACTGGGTAGAGAAGAAACTAATCAGCATGCAGGGAATAGGAGATTTCTTCATATTTCCACAATCACAGAATTACAATGATTGTGGTAACTGCACTCAAATCACTTAATTCTAGGAATACATAGATAGCGCAGAAAGTCTAGGGTCTCTGGTTATTGCACAGACTTACAGGAACTGGGTTGCCATTGTCAGGATTTCCACATTTAGAATCAGACCTGGTTTGTATTCAGTGGAGTTTTTTTTCCAGTGCCTTTCACAAAAGCAATCTGGATAAACACGATCAATGATTAAATGATACCACTGCATGCCTGATGTTTACAATGGGATACTGTAGCCGAACGGCTGAGGTTTACAAATGGAGTGATGAAATTGAATGCCTAATTTGTATAATTGGGTGTTGAGATCGGATGGCCAATGTTTATAAATGGAGAGAATAAAGTGAATGCCTGATGCTTATAATGGGGTGATTTAACTGCAAGCTCAGCAGTTTTAAATGGGTGAGGGTGAGATTTTGTGAAAAACATTCCTATAGGATGAGAGTCTCCTTTTAACCCAGTTCTATGGAACTACGTGATCAATACATTATTCTACTATTGTTATCAAAAGAACTTCATTTTATGATTAAAGGTGGCTCTAAATTGCAAGTAACGCTTGGTGAATAAGAACATAAGAACATAAGAAATAGGATCAGGAGTAGGCCATACAGCCCCACGAGCCTGCTCCGCCATTCAATAAGATCACGGTTGATCTTCGACCTCAACACCACTTTCCCGACCGATCCCCATAATCCCTTGATTCCCCTAGAGTCCAAAAATCTATCGATCTTAGTCTTGAATATACTCAATGACTGAGCATCCACAGCCCTTTGGAATAGAGAAGTCCAAAGATTCACAACCGTCTTAGTGAAGAAACTCCTCCTCATCTCAGTCCTAAATGTCCGACCCCTTATCCTGAGACTATGGGGGTGATTTTAAACCCCAACAACGGGTGGGTTGGCAGCGGGTGAGAGTTGAAAATAATTGTTTTTTGGGTCACGACCGCAACCCGGCTTTATTTCCAAGTTTAACATCGGCACGTAAAAGTACAGGATTCCCACTGGGAATGCAAAGTCTGAAAATTTTGCGGGTGTGACCCAAATAAACAACTATTTTCAACTCCCACCCGCCCCCAACCCACCCGTTCTTGGGTTTTATAATCAACCCCTATGTCCCTACTTCTAGACTCTCCAGCTTGCCCCTCATACCTACATAATTGGTCTTGTTTAAATTTAAGACCCTGTTTTCGGACTTAACTACATCACTCTCAAACTCAATATGAAATTCGATCATATTATGATCAATCTTCCCCAGAGGATCCTTTATTATAAGATTACTAATTAATCCTATCTCATTACAAAATACTAGATCTAAAATAGCCTGTTCCCTAGTTGGTTCCTCGACATATTGGGCTCGTTCTTAGCAGGGCGGCGGGTTCTCAGCGGGGGGTCGAATGCCACGCGCCCGGTGAAATTGGGGTTCTCCGCACGCAATTACAGGATAATTGGAGCCACTTACCTGTGCTTCCGGGTTTCCTGCTGGTAAGCTGCGCGGCGGGCGGACTGTGCATGCGCAGCAATGTCTGTCAGCTGGAGGAGCCCTATTTAAAGGGGCAGTCCTCCACTGACTGATGCTGCAGAAAATAGGAAAAATTACAGCATGGAGCAGCCCAGGGGGAAGGCTGCTCCCAGGTTTAATGATGCCTCACTCCAGGTATCATTTGATGGGGTAAGGAGGAGGGGGAGGACAGAGATCTTCCCCTCGGCGGGCGGGAGGAAGCGGCCTGCCTCTGCCACCAAGAAGGCCTGGCTCGAGGTGACAGAGGAGGTCACCTGCACCATCAACATATCGCCCACCTGCATACAGTGCAGGAGGCGCTTCAATCACCTAACTAGGTCAGCCAAAGTGAGTACACTTACTCATTCCCCTCCCCTCCATCTGCCACATCACCACCCCCACCCCACATCTCCTTCTGCACTGCCAATGCTACTCTATCACATCACCCCTCACACCCAATCAAACCTCATCCTCATCTTACCTGCACTTACTCACCTTGCCAGTACTCATCCCAAAACTACCACTCAACTCAATCCTCATACAATCTCATGGCTCTATCTCATACTCACCCTCTGATGCATCTCTTTCACGGTCAGCCTCACTCAACCTGTCACTACCTGTGCTGCAGCCATAGGGCATGCATCACATATGTGCAGTAGGAAGCGTAAGGCAAACGTGCCGTGAGCATGAAGGGTGTTTGAGGGTTTGTCATGGTGGTTACCTATATTTGATTTCTGATCAACTCACATAACATATATTGTCACCACTACTGCCACGTCTTTGCGAATCTTGTCTGGTTTGTGCAATAATGCCCTTTCCTGAGGATCACTATGAAGACCCACAACTCATGCCACCCATTGTGTCACTGCAGAGTGGGTGTAGGTGTATTTGCAGGGCTGTTTTATGCAGACGACTGAGAGATGTCGGCGATGTCCCCGGTGGCACCCTGGAAGGATGCGGAGGAGAAGTTGTTGAGGGCAGTGGTGACTTTGACAGTGAGAGGTAAGAAGATAGTGCTCGGGCCAGCCGGGAGCAGCTCGGCATGAAGGAGGCTGCAGATGTCCACGACTGCATGTCCACGGAAGCTGAGCCTCGGTCTGTAGACCCTGTGGTGAGGGTAGTGCCCTCTGCGAAGCATCTCTCTCTGTGGTTGCCCTCCCTCCTGCTGTACAGGTGGATGTGTCACAGCACTGTGTTGTGGAGCTCCACTTGTCAGGGGTGGACGTCGTGGCTGGCGAGGCTGGTGATGCTGTTCGCCCTCCGAGGAGGTCATGATTGCAGCTACGGTGGCCCCCGTCCGAAAGATGTACATTTGAGGGGGTCCGCAAGGTAGGTAAATGTGTCTGGACAACAGGGTAAGTGTGCAAGTTTATGCATTTGATTATTTGATTGTTAGGAGGAGGGTGGTGGAGGCCAAACTTTGTCCAAAATGACAGAGTGTCCTCCTGCAATGAGTAAGGGTCTCCCCTTCCCCCCCCCAACCTGTCAAATGGACCTTTGCAGCTGCCACAGGCTGATGGCTGCAACACGTCCATTTGAACTGGGAGTGTTTCCCCCAGTACGGGAAACAGTCTCCGTTAATTGCAAAATCCGATCCCTCCTAAAATAACAGGTCAATCAGGTCTGTAAACAACCTGAAGTACCTGTTCAAGTACTTTAAGTGGCACCCCACCAGCTTTAATTGCCGGCGGGAGTCCCACATGCGGGGGCTGCGCGCGCATGTCAGCGCGTCACTGGGGAACCCGGAAATGGACCGGGTTGGAGCCGGGCTCCAGACCCGCCCCGGGAATCCCGGATTTTCGCAGCTCCCCCGCCACGAACGCCCCCGATCGCGGGTGCGAAAATCATGCCCATTATTCTAGAAAACTCTCTTGGATGCGTTCCATTAGCTTGTCCTCCAAACTACTTTTGCCAATTTGATTCGCCCAGTCTATATGAAGATTAAAGTCCCCCATGATTATTGCATTACCTTTGTCACATGCTCCTCTAATTTCCTGATTTATAATCTGTCCAACACTGTAACTACTGTCAGGGGATCTATAAACTGCTCCAACCAATGTTTTCTGCCCTTGTTATTTCTTAGCTCCATCCATACTGATTCTACATCCTGATTTTCTGAGCTAAGATCCTTTCTCATTACTGTCCTTATCTCATCCTTTATTACCAGGGCTACCCCCCTCCCGCCCGCCACCTTTTCCATTTTTCCTATCTTTTCTAAAAGTCAAGTATCCTGGAATATTTAGTTCCCAACCTTGGTCACCATGCAACCATGACTTAATAACGGCTACTAGATCAAACCCATTTATCTCTATTTGTGCCATTAATTCATGTATCTTGTTACGAATGCTTTGTGCATTCAGATACAGCGCCTTTAATTTTAACTTTTTACTTTTTTCCCCTGATGTGACCTTAGTCACTAATGCCCTATTGCCTTAGTTAAACTCTCTGTCCCTTCCTGACACATTCTACTTGTTTTTGCCCAAATCGCTACACTCCTCTTACCCTTACCTGAACCCTCCCCCCATCTTAATAGTTTAAAGCCTTATCTACCACCCTCGTTATTTGATTTGCCAGGACACTGGTCCCAGCCTGGTTTAAGTGGAGCCCACCCCAACGGAACAGCTCCCTACTTCCCCAGTACTGGTGCCAGTGCCCCATTAATTAAAACCCCTGCTTCCCACATCACTCTTTCAGCCACGCATTTAACTATCTAATCTGTTTGTCCCAATGCCAATTTGTGCGTGGCTCAGGTAGTAATCCAGAGCTCCTCAAACTCCCTCAGCAGAACCTCATTCCTAGTTCTACCTATGTCGTTGGTTTCCACGTGGACCATGACAACTGGATCGTCCCGCTCATGCCTCAAGATTATGTTAAATCATTAGAGAGTAAGATTTCTGTTATTCACTATTGGTAACAAAATCTGAAAAGCATTCTTTAAATACGTGCATACTAAATAGCAAAAGGTAGAAATTTACCCCCTTAAGTGTTACTATACAGCAGTATAATCGGACATAAATGCAGCCAAGTCAAAAGATGGTGATACCAGGAGGTGTGACCAAAAGCTTGGTCAAAGCAATGGGTTTTAAGGAGAGTCTTAAAGACGGAGAGAGAAGTGGAGAGGCAGAGTGGTTTAGAGGGGGAATTTAAGAGCTTGGGGCCTAGGTGGCATGGCCGTCAACGGTGGGGCGGCGAAGGGAAGGGGATGCACAAGTGACCAGAGTTGGAGGAACTGAGAGCTTGGGCGGAGGTGGGGGGGGGAGGTTATAGGGCTGGTGGAGGTTACAGAGATAGAGAAGTGTGAGGCCATGAAGGGATTTCAACATGTGGTTGAGAATTCTTTGAGGCATTGGAGGTTCAGGAGTCAACAAAGGCAGGGGTGATGGGTGAATGGGACTTGGTGCAGGATAGGATGCAGGCAGCTGCATTTTGAATGAGCTAAAATTTACGGAATGTGGATGATGGGAGGCCGGCCAGGGGAACATTGGAATAGTCAGGTCTGTAAGTGATAAAGGCCCAGATATTAACGGGGAGGCGGGATGGCAGCGGGGGGGGGGGCTGGGGGGTGGGGGTCGATGGGGTGCATGGGGAACCCACCCAATAAAATCTGTCCATTCCCCACATGATTGCGGATAAATTGAAGCCACCTAACATGGTTTCCGGCTTTGCCGTCGGAAAGCTGCGCAGCGGGCGGACTGCACACCCGCATCACAGGCTGTCAGCTGGAGGAGCTCTATTTAAAGGGGCAGTCCTCCAATGGCTGCTCCTGGAGCAAAAACCCAAACAGCACAATGGAGCAGACCAGGGGAAAGGCTGCTCCTAGATTCAGTGATGTCTCACTCCAGGTGCTACTGGATGGGGTGTGGAAGAGGTGGGATGCATTCTACCCGGCGGATGGGAGGTAGTGGCCTGCCTCTGCCAACAAGAAGGCCTGGCTCGAGGTGGCAGAGGAGGTCACCAGCAGCAGCAAAATCTCCCGTACCTGGATCCAGTGCAGGAAGTGCTTCAATGACCTAACTAGGTCAGTCAAAGTGAGTACACTTACTGATTCTCCTACATTCCGTCTTCCACATCACTGCCCCCACCCCCCAACTCATTCTGCACTGCCAACACTACTCTATCACATCACTCCTCACACCCACTCCGAGCTCATCCTTAACTCACCTGCACTTCCTCAGCACTACCTCACCTCCCCATTACTCACCCCACCACTACCACTCAACCCAATCCTCATACAATGTCATGGCTCCGTCTCATACTCACCCTCTGATACATCTCTTTCACGGTCAGCCGCATCCAAACCAATGCATTCATCGGTTGGCCATGTCACCATCACTCACTCACACATCTATACTTTCTCCCCGTATAGGAAAAGAGAGCCCAGAATGCACGGGAGAAGGCGAGGACCGGAGGGGGGCCGCAACAGATAATCAGCCTCACAGACGCGGAGCAGGAGGCGCTGGAGCTGAGCCGCACCCTCGAGTGCCCGTCTGTCAGAGTGGCCGAAACTGGCACCCGACAAACGTCTGGTGACAGAACTTTAACATTCAACATACACAATATGAATTGATGTTAACATGCCTCGCCATCTTCAGCACCTCAGTATGCGCATCCCAACATGACACATCTGTGATCATGCTTAATATTGCCTCTGTTCTCTTACAGGGCCTTCAGCGACCGCAGTGATGGCAGAGGGTGATTCCTCAGAGGACCTGCTGACCTTTGAGGGTGTACCGTCACATCTGAGCGAGCCATCCACCAGCGCAGATACACACACCTCGGTGGGTCCCCGTCCTCACTTAGTTGGGGTCGCAAATGGTGAGTTACCACACATGTGAGCATGAACAGATACTGGTGGCAGGGGCAGCTGTGGAGAGTCCGTGTCGGTGGGAGCACTCCTCTCCAGGCTCTGCTCAGCTGGACGCAGATGCTGAACCCTGGGGGCCATCCTTTAAAAGGAGAATGATCGAGGGGCAGCAGCACATTTGCGAGGTGCTGGAACAGGTGCCATGCGCATTCTCCACAATCGCGCAGAGGATGGAGGAGTCCAACTCCTGCACGAATGGAATGGCGGCACAGGTACAGGAAGGGAATCTCTGAAATACTGACACAGGGACGTGAGGGCATCTCTGAGATAGTGTTGCGGGTAAGTGCGGGAATGTCTGCGATGAGGGAAGGCTAGCCTCCATGGAACTTCAAGCACGGCTCACAAATGAGTCCATTCAGCCCCTGACAAAGGCCGTTCGGACTCACAGTGAACAACATTCTGCCACCTTAAACAGGCAGGCAGATACTCTAGCACTGGCCTTACAAGGCTTCACACATGTCCTCCAAACTGTCATCCAGCAGAGTGGTAGGAGTGGTGTGGGCCTGGCCCAGGGGAGGGATGATCGCGAAAAGGGACACGAAAGTGGGGACGCCACTCAAAGCGCCCCCACGTCTCACCCGTTGCCCCCGTGCTGCTGGTGTGGCTGCTGCTCTATCCAGGTGGTGAGGACTGGTCTCTTCACACTGTCTGATGTTAGGAGAACCGTTCACATATCAGTGACTCCCTGGCCTCACGAGCCACCAGGTGAGCCGCTGTTCTGCCCATGGGTTGCTCCTCCTCCTCGGCCTCCTCCTCAATGTGGGTGGCAGATGTGGATGGGGCCTCCTCACGTGGCACCCCTCTCTGTTGTGCCATGTTGTGCAGGGCACAATACACGACTATAATGCGTCCCACTCTGGTGCGTATTGAAGTGCTCCCCCAGAACGATCAAGGCACGTGAAACGCATCTTGAGCAGTCCTATAGCATGCTCAATTGTAGACCTGGTAGCGATGTGGCTGTCGTTATATTGACATTGTTGCTCGGTGGTGGGGTTCCTCAGAGGTGTCATGAGCCACGTATGCAGGGGATATCCCTTGTCCCCAAGGAGCCAGCCGTTACGGGTGTTTGGTGCATGGAAGAGGGGCGGGATGTTTGACTCCTGGAGGATGGAGGAATCGTGGCAGCTGCCAGGGTATCTGGTGCACACGTGAAGGAATCTCTTGCGGTGGTCATAAACGAACTGATTGTTGATGGAGTGACAGCCCTTCCTGTTGATGAAGAGTCCTGGCAATCGATTGCACCCTGCACCGTGGGAAGCTAGCCACAGCATGGAATCCCACTGCCCTCTCCGTCTGGCTGAGATCATCCATGGGGAAGTTGACATAGTGCGAGGCCCTGTGAAACAAGCCGTCGGTGACCTGACTTATGCACTTGTGTGCAGATGACTGAGAGACCCCGGCGATGTCCCCGGTGGCATTCTGGAATGATCCGGAGGTGAAGAAGTTGAGGGCAGTGGTGACTTTGACAACGACAGGTAAGGAGATGCTGCTCGGCCCAGCCGGGAGCAGCTCAGCATGAAGGAGGTTGCAGATGTCTGTGACTAACTGGCGACTGACCCTGAGCCTCCGTATGCACTGCTCCTCAGAGAAGCCAAGGAAGCTGAGCCTCAGTCTGTAGACCCTGTTGCGAGGGTAGTGCCTCCTGCGAAGTCGCTCTCTCTGTTGTTGACCTCCGTGCTCTTGTGCAGGTGCCTGTGGCGCAGCCCTGTGTTGTGGAGCTCCACGTGGCGGAGGTAGACACCCTGCCTGGCGAGACTGGTGATGTTGCTCGTCCTCAGATGAAGTGATGAATGCAGCCATGGCACACCCAACCTGACGGTGTGAGTTTGAGGGGGTTCGCAAAGTAGTGAAATATGTTTGCACAGCAGAGTTTTGGGTGGAAAGTAAGAATTTTGAGTGAAAACACAAAGTTTTTGCAGCCAAAACTTTGTCTGAAGTGACAGAGTGCCCTGCTGCAATAAATGACATTTTCTCCCTACCTGTCAAATAAGCATTTGCATCTCCCACTGGCTGCTGGCTGAAACACGTCTGCTACAACAGGGAGTGTTTCCCACTGCACGGGAAACACGCTGAGATCCTTCAAAATTGCACCCCTGCCAAAATGTCGAGTCAATCAAGTAATACAAGTACCTCAACTATCAGAGAAACTATGCAAATTATCATGCTGCCGGCTTCAATTGCCGGTTGGACTCCCGCAATCGGGAGGCGCGCACGCACCTGCACGCGTCACTGGGGAACTTGGAAGTCAGCGGGTTGGAGCCGGGCGATTTTCAGAGCCCCCCCCCCCGCCCCCAATGCACCCGCTCCGTCACCTGAAAATCGGCCCTAAAGTGTTTCAGCAGCAAATGGACTGAGGCAGGAGTGGAGGCAGGCAATGTTACGGAGGTGGAAGGAGGCAGTCATTGTGATGGAGAGGATATGAGGTTGGAAGTTCAGCCTGGGGCCGAACTGACTGCCGAGGTTACGAACAACCTGAGACAGTGGCCAGGGAGAGGAGTGGAATCGATGGCAAGTATACAGAGTTTGTGGTGGGGACTGAAGACAATGGCTTTAATTTTCCCAATGTTTAACTGGAGGAAACTGCGGCTCATCCAAGACTGGATGTTCATCAAGCAGCCTGACAGCACAGAAGCAGTGAAGACATCAAGAGAGGTGGTGGAAAGGAAGAGCTGGGTATTGTCAGTGTACATGTGACCCCATGTCTTCGGATGACATTGTCAAGGGGCAGTATGTAAATGTGGAAGAGGAGGGGGTCAAGGACAGATTCTTGAAGGACTCCAGAGATAATGATGCCGGGGCAGGAAGAGAAGCCATTGCTGGAGATATTCTGGTTGAGGACAATCCCACTGAGCTGGGCAATGGAGGAGAGATGTTGGAGGAGGATGGTGTAGTTAACTGTGGCAAATATTGCAGAGAAGTTGAGGCCGATAAAGAGGGATAATGCTTCATGATGACAGTCACAGAGGGTGCCATTTGTGACTTTCATTAAGGACATTTCATTGCTGTGGCACTTGATTGGAGAGCTGCAAACATGATGCTGTGAAAAAGATGGGCAGGGGTTTAGGAGCTGACAACATGTTCAAGACTTTGGAGAGTAAAGGGAGGTTGGACATGGGGTACAGTTTGCAAGGACAGAGGGGTCAAGGGTAGGTTTTTTGAGGAGGTGATGATGGCAGTTTTGAAAGGGAGGAGAAAATGGAACCATTTACAGTGTCAACTAGCATAGGGGCCAGGAAGGGAAGCTGGGTGGTCAGCAGTTTAGTGGGAATGGGGTCAAAGGAGCAGGATAGGATATAATCAATTCACAGTATGTTTTTGCTGGTCTGTAAACAATTCAGTCATGTCCATATATTCAATCAGATAGCAGGAAACATCCACATGTATACTTGGTCACCAAATGTTAATGATAAAGGTGCAAAAATATTCTCTGTAATGACAAATGTTCAGTGTGAAAGATGAGCAGCAATGCAGACATTCACAGAGCAAGTTACTAAAATACCTGCAGTAACTCAAACTGACACTTAATGAAAATGAGGACCAAGGTTAAAATAAATCCAGCGTACTCAGCATTTTGCTTTCTTTAAAATAAAACTTGTTTTGTTCCATGCGAAATGCAATCTGTGAGCTTCCAGCAGGAGCCTCTCTCTAAACTCCAATACAATAAAGCCTTTTTCCTGAACAAAAACACTAGCACTACAAGGAGTGGAGTGATTCCAGAAGAAGGCCGACCTCTACCCTCTCAGAGTAACTAGGGATGAGCAATATATGCAGCCTTGCCAGCCTTAACCACACCGAGAACAAATAAAAAAGGAAACAATAAGAAAGGAAACCTTTGAGCTAGTACGTTTATAGCTCATGGGAGAGTTTGTTTTCATTGTTTAAAAATGTTTCTGAATATCGCACTCTAAAACATGCAGCTTTGCACTCGCCGATGGTGAGATGCAGGGTTGGATGCGGCAGTGGCCATATTACAACATGCCAGCAGGGAAACGAGTGACGGCTAGAGCCTACTGGCCACAGCACCTTACCTGGCTCATAGGAACATAGGAACAGGAGTGGGCCATTTAGCTCCTCGAGCCTGTTCCTCCATTCAATGTGATCATGGCTGATCTGTGACCTAATTCCATATACCCAGCTTAGCCCCATGTCCCTTAATACCTTTGGTTAACAAAAATCTATCAATCTCAGATTTAAAATTAACAATTGAGCTAGCATCAACTGTCATTTGCAAAAGAGAGTTCCAAACTTCTACCACCCTTTGCGTGTAGAAGTGTTTCCTAACTTCACTCCTGAAAGTCCTGGCTCTAATTTTTAGGCTATGTCCCCTAGTCCTAGAATCCCCAACCAGCGGAAATAGTTTCTCTCTATCCACCCTATCCGTTCCCCTTAATATCTTGAAAACTTTGATCAAATCACCTCATAATCTAAATTCCAGGGAATACAACCCTAGTTTGTGTAATATTTCCTCGTAATTTAAACCTGGGAGTCCAGGTTTCAGTCTAGTAAGTCTACGCTGCACTCCCTCCAAGGCCAATATATCCTTCCTACGGTGTGGTGCCCAGAACTGAACACAGTCCAGGTGTGGTCTAATCAGGGCTTTGTATGGCTGTGGCATAATTTCTACCCCCTTGTATTCTAGTCCTCTAAATATAAAGGCCAGCATTCCATTAGCCTTTTTGATTTATTTTCTGTGCCTGTCCATGACATTTTAATGATCTATGTACATGGACCCCTAAGTCTCTTTGGACCTTTGCTGTTTCAAGCTTTTCACCATTTAGAAAGTACTCTGATCTATCCTTTTTAGGTCCAAAGTGAATGATCTCACACTTGCCTATATTGAAATCCATTTGCCACAGTTTTGCCCATTCATTTAATCTATTAATATCTCTGTAATTTTATGCTTCCATCCACACTGCTTACAATGCTGCCTATCTTTGTGTCATCGGCAAACTTGGATATGTGGCTCTCTATCCCATCATCTACGTCGTTAACAAATACAGTGAATAGTTACAGAAACTAGGGTTGTATTCCCTGGAATTGGCTCAATTCCAAGAGGGCAAATTTGGCAGAGAAATTGAGTGCTCCATCAGTTCTTTTATTAATCAGGACTTGAGTGGCATAGAACATATGTGTGCACAGTTACTTTTTTCAATGTGGGGTGGGGCGAGGAGAATATATCACCAAGAATATGTCAGTTGGTTGACTGAATGACTCAGAGTTGTTAACAAAGGTGTGAGACAGTGTGGAACCCAAATGTCAGCTGGCACCAAAACCATAAACTTGGTTAAAAGCATCAAGTTGCATCTATCAAACGGATCACAGAGGATGTCTTGTCCGTGCTTTCACTGTCCTGTCACCTTGGTGCTCCAAGCTACTACTTTTGAGTAACATATTTGTAACCATTTTTTGAAGAGCACCTCACTCCTCCATGTTTTGTTTTTAAATGTTTGGAATGATAGCGAAAACGATTGAATATCTCTTTCAAAAATGTGATGTAGTGAATGGATTTGGTTTGATCTCCTACGTACATCAATTCTGCATAGTCTGTTTAGAAAGTCAAATTAGCTTTGGTTCTGGGTTGTTGTCTTGTTAGGTCCAGGTGTAAATTGTTTTTGGAGTAGGTGATAAAAATCTGGATCCCACTGTATAGTTAAGTAGGAAGGTATTTTACAGTATGTTGAAGTAATGGTACACTGTACTTCCAGGCACTTCCCTTTTTTGTTTGAGTAGAATGGGCCAATATTCTCTGGAGTTTAGAAGAATGAGAGGTGATCTCCTTGAAACATATAAAATTCTTAGAGGGCTTGACAAGGTAGATGCGGAGACGCTGTTTCCCCTGGCTGGAGAGTCTAGAACTAGGGGGCATAGTCTCAGGATAAGGAGTGGGTGATTTAGGACTGAGATGAGGAGGAATTTCTTTACTCAGAGGGTTGTGAATATTTGGAATTCTCTATCCCAGAGGGATGTGGATGCTTAATTGTTAAGTATATTCAAGACTGAGATCGATAGATTTTTTGATCGCTAAGGGAATTAAGGGATATGGGGATCGGGTGGGAAAATGGAGTTAAGGTCGAAGATCAGCCACGATCTTATTAATTGGTAGAGTAGGCTTGAGGGGGCGACTTAAAGGTAGCTTGCAGTTCTTAAAGGGGAGGTGCATTGTGGCTGCAAGAAGTGGTGGGAGTTGTTTGAAAACTAAATATGATACTTTGAGGAATGGCTGAACATGTGAGTGGGGGTGCACCAAGGTTTTCTGATAATGCACTGGAGACGTTGGTGCAAGAGGTAGACAGAAGGAGGGGCATTCTGTATCTGCAGGGGGGCAGGTGGCCCTCAAGACATAGGCAGAGGGAGGAAATAGCGGAAGAGGTAAATGCCAGGAGCATAGCTTCAAGAACATGGATGCAGTGCAGGAAGAAGTTCAATGATTTAACATGAGTTGTCAAGGTGAGTGTGTTCAAGTTTCAAGTGGCATATCCTACCACTGCACCACTAGCCTCATCCTCTGCTCAATTCACTACACCCTCCCATCACCCACCTACCAACAATTTATTTCAATCAATAGTCAACCATTCAAATCATATGCTTTATCACACCCTCACATATTTAGCACTATTACAAGCCTCACACCCACAACTCACAGCTCACACACACTGGCAGCTATTCAACCACAACAGGCACATCACCCAAACATCTTGCAGGACACACTTCCCTCTTTCTTGCAGGAGAAAGTGGCGCATAACAGGAGGCAGCAAGAAACAACTGGAGGAGGACAAGCGCCTACACGTTTTAACCCCCATGGAGGAGACAGTACTGGCCATCCCGGAAAGGGCCATCACTGAGGCCGTGGCCACTGGCAGTACTGGAGGGATCGATGATGAGGATCTCTGCATACCTAATCCTCCTCTCTCTTCATATCTAATCCTCCTCTCTCTTCATACCTAATCCTCCTCTCTCTTCATGCCTAATCCTCCTCTCTCTTCATACCTAATCCTCCTCTCTCGTCATACCTAATCCTCCTCTCTCTTCATACCTAATCCTCCTCTCTCTTCATGCCTAATCCTCCTCTCTCTTCATACCTAATCCTCCTCTCTCGTCATACCTAATCCTCCTCTCTCGTCATACCTAATCCTCCTCTCTCTTCATACCTAATCCTCCTCTCTCTTCATACCTAATCCTCCTCTCTCGTCATACCTAATCCTCCTCTCTCTTCATACCTAATCCTCCTCTCTCTTCATGCCTAATCCTCCTCTCTCGTCATACCTAATCCTCCTCTCTCTTCATACCTAATCCTCCTCTCTCGTCATACCTAATCCTCCTCTCTCTTCATACCTAATCCTCCTCTCTCTTCATACCTAATCCTCCTCTCTCTTCATACCTAATCCTCCTCTCTCGTCATACCTAATCCTCCTCTCTCTTCATACCTAATCCTCCTCTCTCTTCCCACTTCTTCCTCATCCCACAATCTTTTCTGACTCACATACTGCAGATGGTGTAAGCACACACTTCTTATTTCTCCTGTCTCCTCACCACAACTCAACTCGTGTCCCTTTGTCATTTCAGATACCCAAGACCTGGAACTGGCACAGTCAGAGGAGGCAGAGGAAGAAGACAGTGATGATGAAGAGACACCGTCACTCGATCTTACACTGGCAGCCACCAGCTCAGAGGCTGACGCTGCACATACTTTAAAGGCTAGGATAGAGGAGGGATCTGCATTTGGTGAGACACTGGGCACAAGTGCGCAGGAGCCAGGACGGGGGGAAAGGATACTGCAGGTGTCAGCTTGCCGGAGGATGAGGTCACTCACTAGCACTGCTGCAGAGGAGCCAGATGATGACTTTGATGGGCCAGGCTACAGAAGATGGCTGATGGGCGTGCACTAGAAAGCCTGTCAGAAAGCCTGCGCACAGCATCAAGGAGCATGGAGGCATCCAGATCCAACTTGGCACAGAGCTTGTGCAGGACTTGGAGCCCATCCTTTCCAAGCTGGAACGGGTGGTCACCTCCATCAGCACACCTGTGGAACCCACCATGATGCAGCATCTGATGACCGATGTCACAGCTTCCATTGCAGCACAAACATCTTCCATCAAAGGTCTGACTGCTGGCCTTGCCAGCTCAGACTGCTGCCATCATGGCTCTGGGTACCATCGTTGAAAAGGGGCTTCCAAGGTGTTGAGCAATCTGTTCTCCAACAGATCACCAGAACTGCTGAGGTGCCGCCCCAGGAAAGTGACAGTGGCTCCCTGGAACACAAACCTGCTATCCTTTCTTAGGATGACAGCATACTATTCCCACCCCTGGCACTCTGCCACTGCCCTTGCTATTGCCAGTCAGCCAGCCGGCCCAGACTGCTGCTGCTCAGGCTGAGACGGTCCAGTCTGAAGCCGAGCCCTCCCAGGCCCAGAGCTGCTTGGGGTCGTCCTCCATGGCCATCTGCAATCTCCTCAATTGAATGTCAGCAGCCTTCCACCTCCCATGCTCCAGCCAGTGTGGAAGCACCTCGTAGGAGCACGAGGAAAGGTAAAGGCACACAAACGACAGGCACTAATGGAATGCACAAGGGTGAATAGTCTCATTTTGTTTGCATGATTTCATGTGTTAATTTATATAAGTGGATTTGAATTTATATTTTGTGATAGTTTTTATTTCTGCGATGAGCTGAGGGAGGAACCAATGTGTAATCATAAGGAGGACAATTTGATGGTCATGTGAGAGAGAAAAGATAAGGAGTGTGGGACTGTTGGTGAATGGGGAGGTGTAGTAGAGGTTACTGGTATCGCTCATTAATAATCTGATCACATAAACTCCTGGCAGACAGGGTCTGTCTATGTTTTTTTTTATTCGTTCATGGGACGTGGGCGTCACTGGCGAGGCCAGCATTTATTGCCCATCCCTAATTGCCCTTGAGAAGGTGGTGGTGAGCTGCCTTCTTGAACCGCTGCAGACCGTGTGGTGAAGGTTCTCCCTCAGCGCTGTTAGGAAGGGAGTTCCAGGATTTTGACCCAGCAGCGCTGAACGAACGGCAATATATTTCCAAGTCGGGATGGTGTGTGACTTGGAGGGGAACGTGCAGGTGGTGTTGTTCCCATGTGCCTGCTGCTCTTGTCCTTCGAGATGGTAGAGGTTGCGGGTTTGGGAGGTGCTGTCGAAGAAGCCTTGGCGAGTTGCTGCAGTGCATCCTGTGGATGGTGCACACTGCAGCCACAGTGCGCCGGTGGTGAAGGGAGTGAATGTTTAAAGTGGTGGATGGGGTGCCAATCAAGCGGGCTGCTTTGTCCTGGATGGTGTCGAGCTTCTTGAGTGTTGTTGGAGCTGCACTCATCCAGGCAAGTGGAGAGTATTCCATCACACTCCTGACTTGTGCCTTGTAGATGGTGGAAAGGCTTTGGGGAGTCAGGAGGTGAGTCACTCGCCGCAGAATACCCAGCCTCTGACCTGTACTTGTAGTCATAGTATTTATGTGGCTGGTCCAGTTAAGTTTCTGGTCAATGGTGACCCCCAGGATGTTGATGGTGGGGGATTCGGTGATGGTAATGCCGTTAAATGTCATGGGGAGGTGGTTAGACTCTCTCTTGTTGAGATGGTCATTGCCGGGCACTTGTGTGGCGCAAATGTTACTTGCCACTTATGAGCCCAAGCCTGGATGTTGTCCAGGCCTTGCTGCACGCGGGCTCGGACTGCTTCATTATCTGAGGGGTCGCGAATGGAACTCAACACTGTGCAATCATCAGCGAACATCCCCATTTCTGACCTTATGATGGAGGGAAGGTCATTGATGAAGCAGCTGAAGATGGTTGGGCCTAGGACACTGCCCTGAGGAACTCCTGCAGCAATGTCCTGGGGCTGAGATGATTGGCCTCCAACAACCACTACCATCTTCCTTTGTGCTAGGTATGACTCCAGCCACTGGAGAGTTTTCCCCCTGATTCCCCTTGACTTCAATTTTACTAGGACTCCTTGGTGCCACACTCGGTCAAATGCTGCCTTGATGTCAAGGGCAGTCACTCTCACCTCACCTCTGGAATTCAGCTCTTTTGTCCATGTTTGGACCAAGGCTGTAATGAGGTCTGGAGCCGAGTGATCCTGGCGGAACCCAAACTGAGCATCGGTGAGCAGGTTATTGGTGAGTAAGTGCTGCTTGATAGCAATGTCGACGACACCTTCCATCACTTTGCCGATGATTGAGAATAGGCTGATGGGGCATTAATTGGCCGGATTGGATGTGTCCTGCTTTTTGTGGACGGGACATGCCTGGGCAATTTTCCACATTGTCGGGTAGATGCCAGTGTTGTAGCTGTATTGGAACAGCTTGGCTAGAGGCGCAGCTAGTTCTGGAGCACAAGTCTTCAGCACTACAGCCGGGATGTTGTCGGGGCCCAAAGCCTTTGCTGTATCCAGTGCACTCAGCCGTTTCTTGATATCATGTGGAGTGAATCAAATTGGCTGGAGGCTGGCTTCTGTGATGGTGGGGATATCGGGAGGAGGACGAGATGTTACGGTAGCATAGTGGTTATGTTACTGGGCTAGTAATCCAGAGGCCTGGACTAAAATCCAGAGTCATGAGTTCAAATCCCGCCACGGCAGCTGGCTAATTTAAATTCAATTAATTAATTAAATTCAATTAATTAAAATAAAATCTGGAATTAAAATACTAGTATCAGTAATGATAGCCATGAAACTACTGGATTGTCGTAAAAACCCATCTGGTTCACTAATGTCCTTCAGGGAAGGAAGCCTGCCGCCCTTACCCGGTCTGGCCTATATGTGACTCCAGACCCACAGCAATGTGGTTGATTCTTAATTGCCCTCTGAAATGGCCGAGCAAGCCACTCAGTTGTAAAATTGCGCTACGAAAAGTCATAATAAGAATAAAACCGGACGGACCACCCGGCATCGGACCACTAGGCACCGGACACGACAACGGCAAAACACCAAGCCCAGTCGACCCTGCAAGGTCCTCCTTACTAACATCTGGGGACTTGTGCCAAAATTGGGAGAGCTGTCCCACAGACTAGACAAGCAACAGCCTGACATAGACATACTCACAGAATCATATCTTTCAGCCAACGTCCCAGACTCTTCCATCACCATCCCTGGGTATGTCCTGTCCCACCGGCAGGACAGACCCACCAGAGGTGGCGGTACAGTGATATACAGTCAGGAGGGAGTGGCCCTGGGAGTCCTCAACATTGACTCTGGACCCCATGAAATCTCATGGCATCAGGTCAAACATGGGCAAGGAAACCTCCTGCTGATTACCACCTACCGTCCTCCCTCAGCTGATGAATCAGTCCTCCTCCATGTTGAACACCACTTGGAGGAAGCACTGAGGGTAGCAAGGGCACAAAATGTACTCTGGGTGGGGGACTTCAATGTCCATCACCAAGAGTGGCTCGGTAGCACCACTACTGACCGAGCTGGCCGAGTCCTGAAGGACACAGCTGCTAGACTGGGCCTGCGGCAGGTGGTGAGCGAACCAACACGAGGGAAAAACTTACTTGACCTCGTCCTCACCAATCTACCTGTTGCAAATGCATCTGTCCATGACAGTATTGGTAGGAGTGACCACCGCACAGTCCTCGTGGAGATGAAATCCCGTCTTCGCACTGAGGACACCATCCAACGTGTTGTGTGGCACTACCACCGTGCTAAATGGGATAGATTCAGAACAGATCGAGCAGCTCAAAACTGGGCATCCATGAGGCGCTGTGGGCCATCAGCAGCAGCAGAATTGTATTCCAGCACAATCTGTAACCTCATGGCCCGGCATATTCCTCACTCTACCATTACCAACAAGCCAGGGGATCAACCCTGGTTCAATGAGGAGCGTAGAAGAGCATGCCAGGAGCAGCACCAGGCGTACCGAAAAATGAGGTGCCAACCTGGTGAAGCTGCAACTCAGGACTACATGCATGCTAAACAGCGGAAGCAACATGCTATAGACAGAGCTAAGCGATTCCACAACCAACGGATCAGATCAAAGCTCTGCAGTCCTGCCACATCCAGTCGTGAATGGTGGTGGACAATTAAACAACTAACGGGAGGAGGAGGCTCTGCAAACATCCCCATTCTCAATGATGGCGGAGTCCAGCACGTGAGTGCAAAAGACAAGGCTGAAGCGTTTGCAACCATCTTCAGCCAGAAGTGCCGAGTGGATAATCCATCTCAGCCTCCTCCCGATATCCCCACCATCACTGAAGCCAGTCTTCGGCCAATTCAATTCACTCCACGTGATATCAAGAAACGGCTGAGTGCACTGGATACAGCAAAGGCTATGGGCCCCGACAACATCCCAGCTGTAGTGCTGAAGACTTGTGCTCCAGAACTAGCTGCGCCTCTAGCCAAGCTGTTCCAGTACAGCTACAACACTGGCATCCACCCGACAATGTGGAAAATTGCCCAGGTATGTCCTGTCCACAAAAAGCAGGACACATCCAATCCGGCCAATTACCGCCCCATCAGTCTACTCTCAATCATCAGCAAAGTGATGGAAGGTGTCGTCGACAGTGCTATCAAGCGGCACTTACTCACCAATAACCTGCTCACCGATGCTCAGTTTGGGTTCCGCCAGGACCACTCGGCTCCAGACCTCATTACAGCCTTGGTCCAAACATGGACAAAAGAGCTGAATTCCAGAGGTGAGGTGAGAGTGACTGCCCTTGACATTAAGGCAGCATTTGACCGAGTGTGGCACCAAGGAGTCCTAGTAAAATTGAAGTCAATGGGAATCAGGGGGAAAACTCTCCAGTGGCTGGAGTCATACCTAGCACAAAGGAAGATGGTAGTGGTTGTTGGAGGCCAATCATCTCAGCCCCAGGGCATTGCTGCAGGAGTTCCTCAGGGCAGTGTCCTAGGCCCAACCATCTTCAGCTGCTTCATCAATGACCTTCCCTCCATCATAAGGTCAGAAATGGGGATGTTCGCTGATGACTGCACAGTGTTCAGTTCCATTCGCAACCCCTCAGATAATGAAGCAGACCGAGCCTGCATGCAGCAAGACCTGGACAACATCCAGGCTTGGGCTCATAAGTGGCAAGTAACATTCGCGCCAGATAAGTGCCAGGCAATGACCATCTCCAACAAGAGAGAGTCTAACCACTTCCCCTTGACATTCAACGGCATTACCATCGCCGAATCCCCCACCATCAACATCCTGGGGGTCACCATTGACCAGAAACTTAACTGGACCAGCCATATAAATACTGTGGCTACGAGAGCAGGTCAGAGGCTGGGTATTCTGCGGCGAGTGACTCACCTCCTGACTCCCCAAAGCCTTTCCACCATCTACAAGGCACAAGTCAGGAGTGTGATGGAATACTCTCCACTTGCCTGGATGAGTGCAGCTCCAACAACACTCAAGAAGCTCGACACCATCCAAGATAAAGCAGCCCGCTTGATTGGCACCCCATCCACCACCCTAAACATTCACTCCCGTCACCACCGGCGCACTGTGGCTGCAGTGTGCACCATCCACAGGATGCACTGCAGCAACTCGCCAAGGCTTCTTCGACAGCACCTCCCAAACCCGCGACCTCTACCACCTAGAAGGACAAGGGCAGCAGGCGCATGGGAACAACACCACCTGCACGTTCCCCTCCAAGTCACACACCATACCGACTTGGAAATATATCGCCGTTCCTTCATTGTCGCTGGGTCAAAATCCTGGAACTCCCTTCCTAACAGCACTGTGGGAGAACCGTCACCACACGGACTGCAGCGGTTCAAGAAGGCGGCTCACCACCACCTTCTCGAGGGCAATTAGGGATGGGCAATAAATGCCGGCCTTGCCAGCGACGCCCACATCCCGTGAACGAATAAAAAAAAAAAATCCACTCGGCACTTCTGGTTGAAGATGGTTGCAAACGCTTCAGCCTTGTCTTTTGCACTCACGTGCTGGACTCCGCCATCGTTGAGGATGGGGATGTTTACAGAGCATCCTCCTCCCGTTGGTTGTTTAATTGTCCACCACCATTCACGACTGGATGTGGCAGGACTGCAGAGCTTTGATCTGATCCGTTGTTTGTGGAATCACTTAGCTCTGTCTATAGCATGTTGCTTCTGCTGTTTAGCATGCATGTAGTCCTGAGTTGTATCTTCACCAGGTTGGCACCTCATTTTTAGGTATGCCTGGTGCTGCTCCTGGCATGCTCTTCTGCATTCCTCATTGAGCCAGGGTTGATCCCCTAGCTTGTTGGTAATGGTCGAGTGAGGAATATGCCAGGCCATGAGGTTACAGATTGTGCTGGAATACAATTCTGCTGCTGCCCCACAGTGCTTCATGGATGCCCAGTTTTGAGCTGCTAGATCTGTTGTGAATCTATCCCATTTAGCACGGTGGTAGTGCCACACAACACGTTGGATGGTGTCCTGAGTGCAAAGATAGGACTTCATCTCCACGAGGACTGTGCAGTGGTCACTCCTACCAATACTGTCATGGACAGATGGATCTGCAGATTGGTGAGGACGAGGTCAAGTACGTTTTTCCCTCGTGTTGGTTCGCTGACCAACTGCCGCAGGCCCATTCTGGCAGCTATGTCTTTCAGGACTCAGCCAGCTCAGTCAGTACTGGTGCTACCGAGCCACTCTTGGTGATGGACATTGAAGTTCCCCACCCAGAGTACATTCTGTGCCCTTAGCTACTCTCAATGCTTCCTCCAAGTGGTGCTCAACATGGAGGAGGACTAGATTCATCAGCTGTGGGAGGGCGGTAGGTAGTAATCAGCAGGAGGTTTCCTTGCCCATGTTTGACCTGACTGTATACCACTGTACCGCCACCTCTGGTCGGTCTGTCTTGCCGGTCGGACAGGACATACCCAGGGATGGTGATGGAAGAGTCTGGAACGTTAGCTGAAAGGTATGATTCTGTGAGTATGGCTATGTCAGGCTGTTGCTTGACTAGTTCGTGGGACAGCTCTCCCAATTTTGGCACAAGTCCCCAGATGTTAGTGAGGAGGACTTTGCAGGGTCGACTGGGCTTGGTTTGCCTTTGTTGTGTCCAGTGCCTAGTGGTCCGTCCGGTTTTATTCTTATTTTGACTTTTTTTTGAGAGTTTTACAACTGAGTGGCTTGCTAGGCCATTTCAGAGGGCAATTAAGAATCAACCACATTGCTGTGGGTCTGGAGTCACACGTAGGCCAGACCGGGTAAGGACGGCAGGTTTCTTTCCCTGAAGGACATCAGTGAGCCAGATGGGTTTTTACAACAATCCGGTAGTTTCATTGCCACCATTACTGATACTAGTTTTATTTTTAATTCCAGATTTTTATTTAATTAATTGAATTTAAATTCCCCAGCTGCTGTGGCAGGATTTGAACTCATGTCTCCGGATTATTAGTCCAGTAACAACCACTATGCTACCATACCCTTCCTCTTCCTTCATGCCCTGTTGTACTTCCTCCTCCTCCTCTCCACTTCCTCATCCTCCTCCTCCTGCTCTTCCTCCTCCTCCTCTTCTTCCTCCTCCTCCTCCTCCCCCTCTTGTTCATGCTCCTCAGGTTCTCGTCTGACAGGCGATGGCAAGTTCTGTTCCCTCATAATGGCCAGGTTGTGCAGCATGCAGCATACAACAACAAATCTTCATACCCATTCAGCTGAGTACTGCAGGGCTCCTCCAGAGCAGTCCAGGCAGCGGAAGCGTAGCTTGAGGACGCCTATGATGTGCTCTATCATGTTCCTTGTGACAGAATGGCTCTTGCTGTAGGCCGGCTGTGCACGTGTGTGTGGGTTCCTGACCGGAGTCATGAACCATGTCGTGAGGGGATAACCCTTGTCGTTCAGTAGCCAGCCTTTGACTTGCCGTGCTAGTTGAAATACAGGTGGAACTGAGGACTACCGCAGAATGCACGAATCATGGCTGCTGTCAGGGTAGCGGGCATTGACCTGCATGATGTGCTGCGTGTGGTCACACACCAGCTGCACTTTGAGGGAGTGGAATTCCTTTCTGTTCATGAATATGTCCGAGTTCAGATGAGAAGCATGCATGGCAATGTGGGTGCAGTCAATGGCACCCTGCACCGTGGGGAAGCCTGTAAAGTGAGCAAAACTTCTTGCTGGCTCCTCCTGTTGTCTTTGGTAAGAGGGAATGAAATGAATCTGTCTTTCATTGTATAGAGAGTCTCAGTGACCTCCCTTGTACCGCAGTGCACTGCAAACTGTGAGATGTTGCTTATATCTCCAGCAGCCTGAAAGGAGCCAGAGCCATAAAAACTGGTCACCTTGGCAATGCTGTCCTTGCTCTGCTTTGAGGCTGCAGTTGTGGCTGCAACAGTTGACAAATTTCAGTCACGACCTCTTTTGTGAACCGAAGACAGCTGATGCACCGGTTGTCGCTGAGGTTGAGGTAAGAGAATTGGTTGCTGAAGACACTTGTGGATATGACCTCCTGCTGAGTGCCCTGCTCCCCTTCTACCTCCTCTCTCTTCTAGCAACTTGTCCTGCTCCGTGTGGCCTGTCTTCATTCTCTCAGTCATGTTCAATTCCCAGAGGAAGCCCTACCAGGCCACCCATGTATGGAAGCAACTTTTTTTGGCACAATATTTTAAATGACACAAAAGAGTACAGCAAAACCAGCCAGAGCGCTCTTCCTGTAGAGTATTGAAACTTTATCCAAGAAGAGGAAACCTCTAAAAACATATACAATTGCATCAGCAGCCAGAAGAAATAATCCAGCAACTGACCTGTAAGTACATCATGATCCCTTTAAATAGTACTGGTTGGAGGTGGGGGAGTGGGGGGGGGGGGGGGGGGGGGGGGGGGGTGGTCCTTTATGCCCTTTCAAGTTCTGTTCAGCAGTGCGAGGTTAAGACTGGACGTTGGCTGGAGTGTGGAGTTCCAAAATAGCAGCATTGCCTTCAAATCAGCATTGCGCACTCATCCGTGTCATTTTTGAAGAATTGCATGCTAAAAGCTTCAGTAATAGTGGCCTCGATATTAACGTGGAGGTGGGAATGGAGCAGGGCGGGGGGGGCTAACAGCCTGTGACGAACGAACATCATCGTGGGACGGGTATGCCTGGTTTTGCGATTCCACTGCATGTGAGTGGGTATGATGCGGACCTGCACAACGCGATTTACCATCGACTACTTAAAGGCCCAGTTCAGAGATCAAACGGAGGAGGACGTTTGGAGGTCAGAAATGTCTTTACAGGAAAGAACATACATACAGCTGCAAGGAGAGGGAAGGCTGCCCCTAGGTTCATGGACATTACTCTGGATGTTCTGCTGGGTACAGTAAGGGCCAGGAGGGAGGTCCTGTTTCCTAGCATCGGCAAGAAAAAAACCTGCTGCCATCACAAAGAAGGCATGGAGGTGGCAGAGGAGGTCAGTAGCAGGAGCTGTGAGATCCTGGATACAGTACCGCAAACGCTTCAATGACCTAACCAGGTCAGGCAAGGTCTGCAAACGTCGATATGCACCTACATCCTATAGTGTACCACATCTCACTCTGTCTTGTCAAGTGTACTCCATTCACACCACTCACACCCACTTCACTTTCATCAGCACCTCATCCTCACTCCCCTCACACCCTCCATCCACCACTGCCACTCACCCCAATCTTCACGTAATCTGATACTACTTCATTCAGCTCACCTGATTCTCAGTACATGACCTGAAATGACATGCCAGTCCCACTCAACATGCAACTGCCTGAATGTCACCCTCACCACATGCGCTGCATCCTTGGGATGCACACATGCCTCAGAGCCACTCATAGATCTGTCGTGCCACCCTTGCAGGAGAAGAGAGTGTAGAATGCCAGGGAGAGAGAGTGGACTGGTGGCATCAGAGATGGCTAGATTGGTAATGCATTGGAGCAGGATGACTGAATTAAACTCTCATATCCACAACTCCTACAAGACAAAGTTATCTTGAGTTGACTTTAGCACTTTATCATATATGATCACTTTAATCATGAGCATTTCAATATTTGCAAAGTTCCATTACTAAATCTTATCTGCCTCTTCTCTCCTCCAAGACCATTACACGAAGATAAGGGAGAGGAAAGTGCACATGCTTCTCAGAGCGTATGCACATCTTATCAACTGCCGCCCCCCCCACTCAACCAGCACCCAACATGCTGCCTCATCTCCCACTGGCCCTGTCTGACCCTGCACAAGCACGGGTGGAGCAGTCAGTGGCAGGACCCTCACAGGCTCCAACACCCAAAGGTCGTTAGCCAGGTGCATCTCATAAGACGGAGCAAGGTACAGAGCAACATGTCATTATATGTGCTGAAACCACAGTGGCAGCATATAAGTGGTAGGGATAGGAAGGGAAAGGTTTTATAGTTATCCAAAGGTAAGCACATGGGTGTCTTTTGATATTTGTTTTGATTATTAATTTATTGGAGCACATTAAATATTTAAATTCTCACCACATTCCTATGTGCCCCATTATTGAATGGCAAGTGCCCATTCTGCTCTTCATTTATTTGGTGTGGAAGGTGGAGAGGTGTATTGACAGCCACCAACTGCTGGATGTGGAACCGATGGATGGGTGGTTACAGAACTGTTTGTGTGATTGGGGATGGTATCGTCACATTGGTCCAGTGTGACTGACTAACTGAACCTTCGAGCTATTTGGGTATCCCTGGCATCTCAAGCAGCAATGTGAATGGCTGGTCTTGCGTTGGGCACCCCATCTTCCTCCTCACCATTGTCATCCTCATCAGCGCCTTCTTCCTCCTGGACCTCCAGTCCCTGTTGCTGCACTGTGTTGTGCAGCCCACAGCAGACCACGATTATCCTGGAGACCCTCGCTGGTGAATACTGCAGAGATCCAGCAGACCTGTCCAGGCACCTGAAGCGCAACTTCAGCTTGACGATGGCTGGCTCGATGACACATCTGGTTGTCATATGGCTGGAATTATACCTCTCTTGGTATTGATTGGTGGGGTTCCTTAGAGGTGTCATCAGACAGTTTCGAAGTGGGTATCCTTTGTCGCCCAGCAGCCACCCTTTCAGGTTTGTTCCAGGTCGCAACATGTTGGGCATACTGGACTGCTGCAGTATGAAAGCATTGTGGCAACTCCCAGGGAATCTTGCGCAGACCTGCATAAAGCTTTTCTTGTGGTTGCAAACCGGCTGCACATTGATGGAATGAAATCCCTTGTGGTTGACGAATGCCCTTGTTTGGTCAGGGGGTACTCAGATTGCCATGCGTGTGCAGTCAATGGCACCCTGCACCTGTGGGAAGTCAGCCAGAGATGCGAATCCCAATGCCTGCATCATTCTGTCTACTGTCATCACAGGGGAAGTTCATATAGCTCCCAGCCCTGGCAAAAAATCCGTCCGTCATCTGCCTTATGCGTTTATGTGCAGTCGACTGCAATACCTTCGCTTTGTCTCCGGCAAAGAAATTGAGGGCGGTGGTAACTTTCACAGCCACTGTGATGCGTGACCACCAGGTCCAGCAGGCAGCAGGTCTTCCTCTAGGAGGCTGATGATGTCTGTGACCACCTGATGTGACAATTTCAGCCTCCAGAAGCACTGCTCCTCCAACAGGTCAAGGAAGCTGAGCCTCTGTCTGTCGACCCTGTTAGTTAAGTAGGTACTTCTGTGAGCTTGTCCTCTCTGATGCTCCCTTCTGTGCTGGCCACCTGCAGCTCCCTCCACAGCACACCCTTGCTGCTGTTGATTCTCATTCTCCTCCTCTTCCTCAGTCCAATCGAGAGCAGCTATGGCACCGTCCATCATGAACTTCTCTCTCCAAAGAGCTCAATACTCTCGAAATCACTCTTTTACACCAAGTACTCCCACCAAACCATAGCCCACAAGGAATCGAGGAAGGACCTGTGAGTACTGAACCTTTATTGACATTGGGTCTCCTGACCTTTAACTATCCCAATAAAGTGGTGAACTGGTGACTTTGTCAACCATCAGGAAACCCGTGCTGTGCAAGTAAAATTCAATTTGGGGTCCGAGTTGTATTATAGAACCCCGATTTAAATATGTGATGAGACTCCCGCCTCTCCATAGCGGGAGAGTCGGCAGCCTCAATAAATGCCACCATAAAATGGTGACAGGCACCCACGTGGCGGGTTGGTGTAGAGTTAGAACATAAGAACATAAGTACATAAGAAATAGGAGCAGGAGTAGGCCATACGGCCCCTCAAGTCCGCTCTGCCATTCAATCAGATCATGGCTGATCTTCGACCTCAACTCTACTTTCCTGCGCAATCCCTATACCCCTTGATTTCCCCTAGAGTCCAAAAATCTATCCATCTCAGCCTTGAATATATTCAATGAATCAGCATCCGCAGCCCTCCGGGGTAGAGAATTCCAAAGATTCACAACTCTCTGCGTGAAGAAATCCCTTCTTATCTCGATCTTGAATGGCCGACCCCTTATCCTGCGACTATGCCCCTTCGTTCTAGACTCTCTAGCCAGGGGAAACAATCTCTCTGCATCTACCCTGTCAAGCCCCCTCATAATCTTATATGTTTCAATTAGATCACTTGTCATTTTTCTAAATTCCAGAGAGATTAGGCCCATTCTACTCAACCTCTCCTCATAGGACAACCCTCTCATCCCAGCAATTAATCTAGTGAACCTTCGTTGTACCACTTCCAAGACAAGTATATCCTTCCTTAGATAAGGAGACCAAAACTGTACGCAGTACTCCAGGTGAGGTCTCAATAAAGCCCTGTACAATTGTAGTAAGACTCCCTTACTCTTGTACTCCAACCCCCTTGCAATAAAGACCAACATGTCATTTGCTTTCCTAATGGCCTGCTGTACCTGCATACTAACGTTTTGTGTTTCTTGTACGAGGACACCCAAGTCTCTCTGAACACCAACATTTAATAGTTCCTCACCATTTAAAAAATATTCTGTTCTATTTTTCCTACCAAAGTGAGTAACTTCACATTTCCCACATTATACTCCATCTGCCACCTTCTTGCCCACTCACTTAATCTGTCTATGTCCCTCTGCAGACTCTTTGAGCTCAATCGGCTCCAACCCGCCGACTTCCGGGTTTCCCATAGACGTGCCTGTGTGCGTGCTTCACGAATCCAGAAGTCTGGAAGTCCCGCTGGTAATTAAAGCCGGCAGGATGATAGTTAATGGACCAAATGTACGGTACTTAAGGTACTTTATTTCTGACGTAGTAGATAGTTAAAACTATTTTAAACTTACTTGGGCTTTCCCAGGGCTTCCGATTCACGTCTGGTGACCAGGCATGTAGGGCCGGATCAGGCAAAAATAAATTAAATAAAAAACCATAGCACAAAGTTAAAAAACAAAGTAAACCTACCTTTCCACCCTGCTCCGATGTCCGATGTCTCCCTCTCCGATGTCCCTCTCAGCCCCTGATGTCTCCCTCTCCGATGTCCCTCTCAGCCCCCGATGTCTCCCTCTCCGATGTCCCTCTCAGCCCCCGATGTCTCCCTCTCCGATGTCCCTCTCAGCCCCCGATGTCTCCCTCTCCGATGTCCCTCTCAGCCCCCGATGTCTCCCTTTCTGATGTCCCTCTGAGTCCCCGATGTCTCCCTCTCTGATATCCCTCTCAGCCCCCGATATCTCACTCTCCGATGTCTCTCTTAGCCCCTGATGTCTCCCTCTCCGATGTCCCTCTCCGCCCCCGATGTCCCGCTCCGATCTCCCCTTCTCCTTCCCTGATGTCCCCTCTGACCGCCCCTTCTCCGCCCCCGATCTTCCCCTCTCCTCCCCGATCTCCCCCCTGATCTTCCCCTCTCCCCCCGATCTTCACCCTCCCTCCTGATCTTCCACTCCCCCCCCAATCTTCCACTCTCCCCCCCCCCCCCCCACGATCTTCCCTTCTCCTGTCCTCCCCCCCCCCCCCCCGATCTTCAGCGTCCTCCACTCTCTATTTCAGCACCAGATGACGTTTCGCTCTCTCTCTTTCTCTCCCCCGCACCCCGGCATTGCAGCTCCTGTCGCCGACCAGCCTGTCAATCAGGCTGGCTGCCGGGCGCGAAACCCGGAAACAACTTTAATCACCATCAATTACATCACTATTGCGTCGGAAAAGGTATTTTTTTTAATTCGGGTTTGCCACATGCACTTTCACTCCCCCACTGCCAACCCACCACCATTTCAAAATTGAGCCCTTTGTGTCCTCATCACAGCTTAATTTCCCACCCTGCTTTGTAAGGTGGGATTGATTGTGGAATCCGACCTTCTCCCACCCATTGTGGAGGGGTTAATACCTAGCCCAGTGTGTCCAGACAACTTTTGCTGAATGTGGCCCACGCCAAGTGCTACATTATGTCCTATGACTTCAATGGAAATAAAAATCGGGAGATATGTAAAATGGGCTGCCAATTTGCTGTCATTCATTTTACACTATCGCACAAAGTTAAAATCTATCCCCATGACTTCTAGAGCCAGAAGAATGCATTTGATATCCTTAATGGGCAGAAATAATTGTAACTCGAGGTTTTCCTGCCTCATTAGTCAGATCTTAGAGCAGAATGTAACATCAACAGGAGGTAGAGAAGCCCAGGATAATGTCAAATAGGCAACCTGCTGATCAGCAGACACAGTATTAGAATATGTATCTGTAACCTGTTAGACCAAGTGTTGCTTGCAAGGGAAATTAGTTGCCGAGTGCCATATGCTTTGCATGAATAAACTGCTTTGATTCTTACTATTGCCTCCCACTCTACCCAAAACTGTGGAGGTTTTGAGTTGCTGAGTTCTTAAAAAGCAATGTAGGTAAAACCGAATGCTTAATAAATGTGGCATCTGTCGATGTATTTTTGTCTTGGCAAAATTGTGGTAATAGAATTTTTATTGAAAACCTGAAACAAAATTACATATACATTTCGACATAGTGGGAACAATTTTTAAAGCATTTTTGACTACTCAGGGTCAATTTTATGATATGTTTACTTGTAAGTCTTGCCTAGAGAGTTTGGCCCTGAAATTCTATATTGGAGGAGGGGTTCTCCATGTCTCCCACCACAATGTCAGCAGGAGACCAGCAAAATCTCAGCTGAACCACTAGAGAAACGGCGTGAATGGCTGAAAATGACTGTTTGTGCCATATTTCTGGGGGTTCTGCCAGTCTCCCACCAAAGTTATATCAGGAGACCAGGGGAAACCCCATCGAAATTTCAGGGCCTTTGCTTTTTTTCCACTGGGCTTCATTAGCCTCATGTGAGCTGCAGATTTATAACAGTAGGTTTAACACTAAATCCACCAAACCTTTGCTTACACAGATTTCAATGCTTGGAATTACTAAAGTGATTTTTATATGGAAATTTAAAAAACACAAAGACTGCCTGTGAAGTATTCTGTCTGACTGACATACGACTGTGTGCCTAGTCCTGGGAAGAAGTAACCATGCTACCATTGATGAAATCTGAGGTCAAAGCTCCTCAGCTGGGGTTTCATGTCCATTTCATCTGTTGCACATCTTCTCCTTTACTGATGTTACAGACAGACCCCATTTAAAAACAGAAGCTATGGTGGTGACCTATGATTAAGTGCCTACCATTACTTATATTTACCTTCAGTTTCCTTCTCCTTTAATGTGCAGAAATAGAACCAATGTGAGCAGTATCTATTAGAGCTGGAAACGTCTAACAGTGCAGAAAGAAAGCATTGCATCTGAAGAGAATGCCTGTGTGTGCTTGGAAAGCTCCAAATATTTTGAATGCTTCCAGCAGTGTGTGAAAGTATAATTACTAAGGTTTTAACAAAAGACTGAAGGATGGTAGACAACTATATTTTGGCTGAAACTGCTAGCTAGTTGATTTAGCAGAGCCATTGAAGCAATTTGTGGTATTCTGTGAATAAAATGCATGTAGAAGATTTAATTTAATAAAGACATGAGCTGTCAAGAGAGTATCCAGCTGTTACCAATGAATATGATGATAGAATTTGTGTAAAACTAACAAATTTACAGCAAGCTGCATGCATAGAAGGTGCATATATGTCTTGGCCCTATTGGGTACAGTAATCATTCAATGACTGGAACTAACTGACTAATGTACCCAAGGTGATTTTTGCACCACCATGATTCAGCTGTATTGAATTAAGTGACTATTGCTATTATAATATTTTGAAGTTGGCTGTTATGAAGGTAAAAAAATTTCCATTATGTTCCAATGGTGAACTACCCACTCGATCATACATTCAAGACTACTGTTATTATGGTACTATAAAGAGGAACTGGATCTGATTTAGCCGTTTAAAGTGACTTTCAGGGCCCGGAAACATATCTATTTAAATTAGTCATAGTCTCATTCCCAACATGTATGAATAAAATGGTGTCGTCAAAAGTCATATCTCACAGGCATTATCGGGTGAGTCCAGAACACCAAACAATGAAGAGGACTCATACTAATGTGTCAGATGACATAAACAGAAATTATGATTTAAGCAGACTGCTACTATGGGAAGAGGATAACTTTCAATGCAAAGTACTTTATTACTGTACTAGTAATGTTTATTTCATATGAGCTGAAAACAAACAAAACTAATCAGTCCAGGGAAACAGATTTATGATCAAAATTGGTATGTGGTTTGAAATTCAATCATACATCCTATTTAAATGCTTAAAGTTAAGCTGATTACAAAAATACATTACTGGATAAAGTTTTCCATAAGTTTTAATTCAAGTCATTAAAAAAATGGACATATATATACTTTTTAAAATCAATACTGAAAACGGTTTCATTTATATAGCTTGGAAGTTATAAACTGAAAGGCAGTAGAAATGAAATCAACCAAATTACAATTTTCTTGTAATTTTCTTACACTACGGTAAATAATATTTGAAGCACTTCTTAAAAAGATTAAAATACATCACTGATTCAGATAAAGGAAATTTGGAAGTTTAGAATTTTCTCCAGTAGAATAGCAATCTATAATATAGAAATATTCAGGTAGTGACCTCATCTCATAGCTCAAGAGCACAGCATAGGTTTTCTGAATCAGACACAGAATTCAATAATTCCTGATTCAATTTTTGGGCACCACTGTCTGGGCAACTGAACTTATTATTTTCTGTAATAAAAGTGTATCGTTTCATGTGATCATATAGTAGCTGGGCAAAGGCAGTCATTAAAAGACAGTTCATAATCTCGGTCTCCTGCTCAATCCCGAGCTGCATTTCTGATCCCAGATCCTCTCCATCATAAAGATTACCTATTTTCACCTCTGTAATATCTCCCACCTTCGCCCCACCTCAGCCCATTTACTGCTGAAATCTTCATCCATGCCTTGGCCACCTCCAAGCTCGACTATTCCAATACTCTCCTGACTGGCCTCCCATCATCCACTCTCCATAAATTGCTGCCTGCATCCTATCCTGCATCAAGCCCCACTCGCCCATCAGATGGTAAATGCATTATCCAGTGCAGTAATGAACCACCAGGAAGGCCTCAGGTTCAATTTTTGTTTTGTGTTGAATTGACTGCTCTCAGCCAAAGCAGCAGTGAGAGACCAAAAACTGGCCTGACTTTCCCCATGCTTGGGAAGTCAGCCTGCTAACATCCCCTGTTCAGGCTTAGATGTGAGAATGGCAGTTTTGGACTTGGGAATCAAAAGTACAATATCAAAATTTGCGGATGACACCAAGTTGGTGGGTATAGTTAATACTGAGGACCACTGAGACAAAATAAAAGACATTAACAAGGTTGACAGGTTAACAAAGCCATAAAAAGTGGAAACAAAGCACTGAGGTTAATTTCTAGAGGAATAGAATTCAAAAGTAGAGAAGTTATGTTAAACTTATATAGAACCTTGGTTAGACCACACTTACGAGTACTGTGCACAGTTCTGGTCTCCATATTACAAAAAAGATATAGAAGCACTGGAGAAAGTGCAAAAAAGATTTACAAGGATGAAACCAGAATTGTGAGGGCACAACTATCAGGAAAGAATGAACAGACTGGGGCTCTTTTCTCTAGAAAAAAGACAGAGGTGACCTCATAAAGATCTTCAAAATTATGAAGGGGTTCGACAGAGTAGACATAGAGATGTTTCCTCTTGTGGGGGAGTCCAAAACTAAGTGCCATAAATATAAAATAGTCACTAATGAACCCAATAAGGAATTCAGGAGAAACCTCTTTACTCAGAGTGGTGAGAATGTGGAATGCACTACCACATGGAGTGGTTGAGGTGATTAGCATAGATGCATTTAAAGGAAAGCTAGTTGAGTACATGAGGGAGAAAGGAATAGAAGGATATGTTAATAGGGTGAGATGAAGTAAGGTGGGAGGAGGCTCATGTGGAGCATAGACCTGTTGGGCTGAATAACTTGTCTTAGAGCTGTAAAATTCTATGTAATTCTACGTAGTTTAGGACGATGCTGTAGTGCGGGGCTCCTAGTACCCATGAAACTATATCCCTGCACGAATCACTGTCTTCATCAGAAAATGGAAGAAGCATAAAGAAAATTGGAGAGAGAATCAATAAAATGTATAATTGTAGAGAAACATAATAGTGCAGTATGACAAGACCCCATTATATTACAATGAAAGGATGATGTAGTACTCTATTGGAGACTTATTACTATTCCTTTCCTGCCTTAGATAGTGTGTCACCCGAGCGGCTTGAACTGCAATTCCATTTCTGCTTTACTGACTAATTAACTGACTCTGAAACCTTGACAATTGGATGAATCTGACTGTCACCATATTCAGTTATCACTCCCCTGTTCGCAGGCAGATTGCTGGCTTGCTAAATAAAATTTAAAAATTCAAAATAAACATTTTGGAGCACTGGTAATTTAGCTGAAAGAAAACCAGCACCAGGGATCGATTATTAACTGTAATGAGCTGAAGTTTCTATAACCTGTTAACATCCTACTGTGTGTGGTACGGGTCCCATGATATTTCTAAAGTTCATGCTGATTTTATGAACTAATTAAGTCTATGCTGTATTTGATTATCATGATTAGCAAGACATAGCTACAGATTCAACCACCTATTGCTTTATAACTACAAATGCAGATGCTAGAAAAATCCATTTCGAAAAATCTATTCCTATCATTTTACTTTTTTTTGCAGATCAATTTACATTTATTTTCTTTTTATATAAAAGTTCCACTTGAAGATTTTCATTTTGTAAACTTAATAATAACATTTTGAGGGAAAGCTCTGTTGGGAAGTAAATGCACCATTTGATGTGATACTCAGACACACAGAGCAGGAAGGTTTCAGTTCCATGTTAGCTGATCTTAGCCAGCACAGTGGGTGCACTGCAACGTTTAGCCATGTAACATCCTTTAAATTGACTGCCAACAGTTTAATTGAGCACCATCACAAGGGCTGCACCTATCCTCTCCTGGACTCCACACATTGGGTATTCTATTGAATTGTTACATATTGCTAGGTGTTAGATAGTGAGGTCCTGCATTATTTAATGGTGTCCATACATGCCAACTGTCCACGCTTCATCCAAACAGTCAGCATTTTCAGGGCAGTGTCCGCATTTGTGACTGAACATCAGCCTCGCTTCTTGCAACGCCCTTCAATGCTACTCCCAGCTTGCCCCGAATGCCAGGCCCAGCTCTTGTCTCTGTTTCTGCTACAAGCAATTGAAAGTACATTCAAATGGCAAAAATTTCTGGTGAGATCAGGAATTCCTATTCACAGCGTGCAATGGGATTTAATATCCGGGGCAGCAACACCAGGAGGTAGGTGCTGGGAGCTAGAGCTGGAGCTAGGAGCAATGCTGCAAGCTTAGGTGTTGGGAGGAGTGAACCAACATGAACTGAGGGGGTGAAAGATGAGTATAGGAACATAGGAAGATAGGAACAGGAGTAGGTCATTCAGCCCCTCGAGCCTGCTCCGCCATTTGATAAGATCATGGCTGATCTGTGACCTAACTCCATATACCTGCCTTTGGCCCATATCCCTTAATACCTTTGGTTGCCAAAAAGCTATCTATCTCAGATTTAAATTTAGCAATTGAGCTAGTATCAATTGCCATTTGCGGAAGAGAGTTCCAAACTTCTACCACCCTTTGTTTGTAGAAATGTTTTCTAATCTCGCTCCAGAAAGGTCTGGCTCTAATTTTTAGACTGTGCCCCCTACTCCTAAAATCCCCAACCAGCGGAAATAGTTTCTCTCTATCCACCCTATCTGTTCCCCTTAATATTTTATAAACTTTGATCAGATTACCCCTTAACCTTCTAAACTCCAGAGAATACAACTCCAGTATCATTGCGAACTTGGAGGGAGGGGCTGAAGAATGCCATACAAGTAACAAAATAAAGCTGTACTTTAATCTATGACACCCAGTGTCTCACAACACTTTCAATGAAACTACCATCTGGAATTTCCACAAGGCTTCTCCCTGCCATAACTTCGGCAGAGGATCAGCAGAAACCCAGGCCATTTACACTGGCAGGGTTTCCGCCAATCTTCTGCTGAAGTTGTGACTGGAGATTGACGGAATTTGCATGGAAATTCTACTCCTGCATGGCATAGGCCTTTGTTCAGGGCTGTTTTTGAGTTATCAGCTTTTTTTGGAGTAATTGATCTACTTTTGCTAGTTTTCCAGGTTGGGTGTCTCTGAATTTTTTAGGATGTTGCCATGGGTTATGCTTTTAAATTGCCATTCAAAGGCAACCAGGCAGCAAACACTTTGAGCAGAATCTCCCCTTTACTGAGATAATAAATGAACAGAACTGGCTAAGGCCAGCTCAAGAGTAACTTTGATGTTACTAAAGTGCAAAGCTGTACAAAATATTTGCTCCCTCGCTGCTCTGACTAGCAGTTTGAAAATATAACACAAGGGAAGACAGAGAGACACCAGAAAGTGTCAGACATTAGAATGGTATGACAGTTTAGTCAACTGTTCCTCCTCTTTAACAGTGACAATTTAAAAAATATTTCTTCTTGGAATGCAGGTGATGTTGGCAAGATGACATTTATTGTTATCTTAAGAAGGTGGTAGTGGGACTTCTCCTTGAACCGCTGCAGACCTTGTGGTGATGGTACTCCCACAATGGTATTAGGTGGGGAATTCCACAACATTGACTCAGTGACAATGAAGGAACACCAACATAAGGCCAAGTCAGGATGGTTTATGACTTGGAAGGGATGGTGTCCCCACGACATTACTGCTCTTGTCCTTCTCGATGATAGTGGTCACAGGGAAGGGAAGTGCTCTTCAAGAAACTTTGGTGAGTTGCTGCAGTGCATCTTGTAGATAATACATACTGCAGCACAGTGTGTGGGTGATTGAGGGAGTGGATATTGAGTCCAGTGGCAGGGACATTGATTAAATGAAGTGCTCTGTCCTGGATGGTGTCGAGCTTCTTGAGTGTTGTTGCAGCTGCTTCCATCCAGGCGAGTGGTGAGTATTAACATCATACTCCTGACTTGAGCCTTGTAAATGGTGGAGAAGCATTAAAGGGGTGAGAAGATGAGCTATCATCACAGAGTACCCAACCTCTGCCCTGCCCTTATAGCAAGGATGTTGATATAGCTGGTCCAGTTAAGCTTCTGGTCAATGATGATACCCAAGTTGCTTATAGTGAGAGACTTGGCGATGCTAGTACCACTGAATGTCAGAGGGAGATGGCTGGGCCTTCTCTTGTTCGAGATGGTCATTACATGGCATTTATATGGTTGAATATTTCATGCAAAATTCACTTTACAATTGTGCAAAGAGTTATAAAATTAGGCTCAATGTCGTAAAAGGGATGTCATGATGTGGAGATGCCGGTGATGGACTGGGGTGGACAAATGTAGGCAATCTTACAACACCAGGTTATAGTCCAACAGTTTTATTTGAAAATCACAAGCTTTCGGAGCTTACCTCCTTCGTCAGGTGAGTGAGATTCTATGCGATTTTAGAACCTCACTCACCTGACGAAGGAGGTAAGCTCCGAAAGCTTGTGATTTTCAAATAAAACTGTTGGACTATAACCTGGTGTTGTAAGATTGCCTACATTTGTAAAAGGGATGTGCCATTGTAGAGCATTTACAGATCGCTGCAATGGCCAGGTGTAGTTTATGCTGTTTCCATAGTGATGGTACCTTAATGTTGGCTTTAACACTGATGCAATAAACTCATAGCTAATGGCCCAGTCAGCAGACAAAGTGATGACAGCAAAATATTCTCACTGTATATACAAGTGCATTATGCATGTGCCCAGTAATGGGAAATACTGAGTATCCTCTTCTGACATCAAACATGAATTCCAGCTTCACTCCACTCATTTCCTCCAAATAAAAGGTGTTGCCATGGGAACCCGTATGGGTCCTAGCTATGCCTGCCTTTTCGTGGGATACATGGAACATTCTTTGTTCCAGTCCTACTCAGGTCCCCTCCCACACCTCTTTTTCCAGTACATTGATGACTGTATTGGTGCCGTTTCCTGCTCTCGACCTGAACTGGAAAATTTCATCAACTTTGCTTCCAATTTCTACCCCTCCCTCGCCTTTACATGGTCCATCTCCGACTCTTTCCTTCCCTTCCTCGACTTCTCTATCTCCATTTCTGGGATAGGCTGTCAACCAATATCTCCTGTAAGCCCACAGACTCCCATAGCTACCTTGATTACACTTCCTCCCACCCCGCTTCTTATAAGGACACTATTTCCTTCTCCCAGTTTTTCTGTATCCATCGCATCTGTTCTGACGATGCCAACTTCCACACCAGTGCATTCGATATGTCTTCCTGTTTCCTCAACCGAGGATCCCCCTCCACTGTAGTTGATGAGGCCCTCGACCGTGTCTGTCCTATTTTCTGCACTTCTGCCATCACCCCTTCCCCTCCCTCCCAGAACCATGATAAGGTCCCCCTTGTCCTCACCTTCTGCCTCGCCAGCCTCCACATTCAACGTATCATCCTCCACCATTTCCGCCACCTCCAGCGCAACGCCACCACCAAACATATCTTCACCTCCCCTCCCCTTTCAGCATTCCGAAGAGACCGCTCCCTCTGTGAACACCCTGGTTCACTCTTCCATCATCCCCAACATCCGCTCTCCTCTCCACAGCACTTTCCCATGAGAGCGCAGGAGATGCAACACCTGCCCTTTCACCTCCTCCCTTCCCACCACCCAGGGCCCCAAACACTCCTTCCAGGTGAAACAGCGATTTACTTGTACTTATTTCAATTTAGTAAAACGTATTCGCTGTTCACAATGCGGTCTCTTCTACCTTGGGGAGACCAAACGTAGATTGGATGATTGCTTTGCTGAATACCTCTACTCAGTCTGCAAGCGTGACCCTGACCTGCCGGTCGCTTGCCATTTTAATTCCTCGTCCCACTCCCACTCTGACCTCTCTGTCCTCAGCCTCTTACACTGTTCCAATGAAGCTCAATGGGAGCTCGAGGAACAGCACCTCATCTTTCAATTAGGCACTTTACAACCTTCTGGGCTCAACACTGATTTCAATAACTTCAGATCATAACCACTGCTCCCATTTTTTCAGACAACAACTGCTGGCAATAGTTCTGATGTTGCCATTTACAGCTCCTCTAGACCCATCTTTTGTTTCTTTACTTGTCCTATTACCACCCTCTTTGCCTCGCACTATCACCACTTTTGTCCTCCACCCTATCACAGACCTTCCCTTTTGTCCTTTCCTCCACTCCCCTTCCTCCCATCTTTGCTTGGCTCTGTACTTGCTCAAAAACTGTTTAATCTTCAACTTCTTCCAGTTCTGACGAAGAGTAATCGACCTGAAACGTTAACTCTGTTTCTTTCTCCACAGATGCTGCCTGACTTGCTGAGTATTTCCAGTATTTTCTGTTTTTAATTCAAATTTCCAGCATCTGCAGTATTTTGCTTTCAATTCCATCTTCCTTTGTTTGTGTTCAGATGATAACATTGAGCTTTGGCGCATGGAAGACCATCCTCGTTAGATAATCCCTTAATGACAGCCACACTTCTGAATTAATGACCGACTGTCATGAGTGACATTCATCTACTCTCATGGGTGTGCACAAAGTATCTGGATCATCAAGAAACCTCTCGGCTGCAGTTCTCTGAACAGTTTTCTCAGTGAACCACTGGGGGGGCTGAATCTTAGCACGACAAAGAAAACACAGAAGGGCAAAAAATAGCCTGTCACTACCAACCCAGTATAACTTTATTTTTTATTTTGATACCCTGCACAAGTGACACATTCTGGTACATTTATAACTTCTGCATATATGTAAACTATATCAGCATTTGCTTCTGAGGCATAAGTACAACACAGAATGCATTACATTGCACCACTAGAGAGAAAAAAAAATATTCCTCCCACCACAATTTCATGATATTTAATGATATGCAAATGAGCTAACAGCACAGATGCTGTATTTGGCTGTCTGTGTGGACACAGGATTAGATTCTGCTCCAGAAAGGTAAAGCTCCTGAATGGGCAGGTGAGTAGTGAGATGAATTGGAAACTCACCCACTGCTCCACAAATAAGGCTTGGGCTATTTTAACTCCCGGGCCTCATTTAAATCCTACCAGCCGACTTCCCGCCTGTTGCGGTGGAATATCCTGCGGCCCGGAGGCCTCCTGCCAACACAAGCTAAGTGGCGGAATCGACTTCCATGGCCGTCTTGTGGTAGGGGAGGTCTAAGCCCGGGGAAGCACTCCTGCCACAGTGGATTTCCCCAGCTCAGGCTGCCAGTTAAAATTGCAGTTGGGTCTCAATGATGTCATCGGAACATGACATGCATATGTAAAGGACCCCCGCCAGCTTTGGGCGGGTGTTTTTGCCACCTCCTCAGGAAAGCAGTGAATTCCTGGTGGGTTTCTGGCAGGTTAATAACCTGGGCGATTTTAACTGCCTAGTTTAAACCGCCCAGTTTCTGTCAGGTTGGCAGGGTTAAAATCACCCCCTTTTTTTGCTTCTGAATAAAGGTCTCCACTCTAAACGTTAATCTGTCTTTTTACTTTATAGATGCTAACAGAGCTGCTATATATTTCCAGCATTTGCTGATTTTATTTCAGATTTCCAGCATTTGTAGCTTTTTTCTCTTTTTATCATCACCAAGTGTACGGCACCTTCACAGTAATTGTCAGAAAACACAATTAATACCAGGACACTGAATCATCAAGTAGAATTATGTATTCAGAGTGCAGCCAACAAAATTATACCTTAACACTCCTTGACATTTTAGTAAACTAAACATGTGAAAACTCATTAAGAGAGGTTGTATTTACATTGCACAGTTTCAAATGGTTCTATCTAGTTCTCCTCTAATCACAAGGGCTATATGATTACTGAAGCAGCAGCACTTTAATAAGAATTAAACAACCTTAAAGAAGATAACTATTACTCTGATAAAACAGATAGTGCAAGCTGAATTCTTCTCCCATTGGTGGGTTAGTGGTGGAAAAGGAATATTGCCAGCTAACATAAACGTACAGCTGACCCACTGTAATTTGCTCCCTGGCCCTCATTTGTCATGTAAAGAAAGAAAGACTTGCATTTATATAGCACCTTTCATGACCTCAGGATGTCCCAAAGGGCTTTACAGCCAATGAAGTACTTTTGAAGTGTAGTCACTGTAGTAATGTAGGAAACGTGGCAGCCAGTTTGCACACAGCGAGGTCCCACAAACAGCAATGTGATAATGACCAGATAATCTGTTTTTAGGTGTTGGTTGAGGGATAAGTATTGGCCAGGACATTGGGGAGAACTCCCCTGCTCTTCTTCAAAATAGTGCCATGGCATCTTTTATGTCCATCTGAGAGGGTAGACAGGGCTTCGGTTTAACGTTTCATCCAAAAGACGGCACCTCCGATAGTGCAGCACCCCCTTGGTATTGCACTTGAGTGTCAGCCTCCTAAGATTCTGTGCTCAAGTTCCCAGAGTGGGACTTAAGCCTTCTGAATCAGAGGTGAGAGTGCTACCACTGAACCAGGGCTGACACTGCGGTCAGACAGATTTGGAATGGAAATAACTCTCCTGATGGGTTTACCACTGCTGGGAGGGAGGGAAATTCAATGCTGTTGCAGCCTTTAAATGTCTGCTGCCAGTTAAGCAGCAAGAAGAAGAACGGCAGCAATTATTTGAAGTAGTAGCAGAATCCTTTGGGGAAGGGGTGGTCAGCAGCTGCAAGGCAAGGGCCCCCATATTCTCAAATGCATCTCTGGAGGTGTTGCTGACTTAAGCGAGGGTGAGAAGAGGCAGACTACTGGGCACTGAGGGCAGGATGCCCCAGAGGAGGGCACTGCAGGCTGTCTGGAGGGAGGTGACAGTGGCAGTGAGTGCAACTTCCACCACCCCAAGAAGTGGTGAAAGCCCTCGTCGCACACGAAGGAGAGGCGCTGTAAATCCTGAGCAGGGAGATAGGAGAACCAATGGGAAAGGGTGAAGTCGGAGGCAAGGTAGCAACAAAAAGTTGGTAAAAGGATGGTAAATGCTCATCATAGACAGTGTTAGCTTCATGTGTTTTCTCAAAGGATTGCAATGACCTCACACTTAGCCACTATTTCTTCAAGGGGGAGTGTCACAGTGTGCACAGCCAGACAAGCTGTTCTGTGTTTCACATCTTACCGGGTGCCTTGCAGGAAGAGTCAGGTCAAAACAATTACCACCCAGACACTTCCACTGGGGAATTTGCTGCCAAATCCACAGCCTCAACAGCTGCCACTTCCTCACCAACTGCATCAGGGCATCTTACACGCACAATAACCATCGCAGACACTAATTCAGGAGGAAGTTGTTAGTGAGTCAGAAGGATTTTCACTGGGTGAGGCACTGAGCACTAGTGAGCATGAAGACCTGGGGGTGGAAGAGAGGGCGAGTTACATTTCTCCATGGGAAGGGGGAGGGGGTGGGAGGTGGAGAAAGGGCTGCCCTTGGCTGAGGAGCATAGGAACTCAGATTTCAGAGGCCCCGTCTTCAAAAAAGCTATGATTAGGGAGTATCAATCTCATGTGGAAGCAATGGAGACGATTTCCACACATATGGTTGAAATGTTGGACAAATGGAAGGAGTCTACCACCTTCATCTGTGGCACATTTCGGAAAGGTTTAAAACACCTGGGTTACACCTTGGAGACTTTGACAGCCCTTCTAGGGACATTGGTGGCTTCCGGAGTGGAAGCTATCAATACTTCGGTTGATGCCTTGAGAGTCAGCCTGAATGCCACATGTGCACTGGGCTTCCAAAACCTTGTTGGGACTGCTCATTCTGTACTGACACTGACCAGTAGCACGTCTGAGCCTGTACCCAGCAACAGTGAGCTGCAGGAGGTGGGTGTAGATGTCACTGTTCCTGTGGAGGACGGCTTTGAGCCTGCTGCCTTAAGGCTCCCTCCAATGTCTACACATGAAAGAGCTTCAGACATGAGCCTGGCCCCCTTAGTCCTGCAACAGAAAAGCTGCAGGAAATTGATCCCTCTGGGACAGCTGCTTCCCTGAGACAAGAGTCACCTCAAGCCTCTAAGACCATGCCAGCTACCCACCTCTCAACCTCATCTCACTCAGGGTACAGCTTGTAGGAGTAGTAAATTCGGTACATGAACAAGTTAGCTGGCATAAAGGGTAGGCACAGTGTTAAGAATGAAATGGAATTGTTAGCACCTTTTAGAGAATATGTTGTGTGTGAAATAAACATGGCGAATGCACAGTTTTGAGTTCATTTCTGCACTTGCTTTCCCTGTTTGGGGGTTTGGATAATGACAAGGCAAATGTAGAATTCTGACTTAGGAAAGACATAAGCAGAAGTCTTCGACAGTGAGGGAAGATATGGGGAGAACAGGCAGGTGTGAGTTTATTTGGTGAATTAACCTTTACTCGTTGAAAGTACTGGGCTATCAGTTGCACCCTTCTTTCTCTGGCTGTTAACTGTTCTAAAACCATGTCCTCTCCTTCCTGTGCACCTTCCTCATGCTGTGTGGAAGCAGATCCACCCAACTCCCCCCCCCCCCACCCTTTATCATCACCCCCTTCAGCTTCTGTAAATCTTTCTTCATGGTGATATTGTGCAGAATGTGTAAGCTACAGTGATTCTTTGAGATTTTTACAGGGCTATATTGCAGGTCTCCAGCAGATTTATTCAGGCACCTGAAACAAAACTTGAGATTTCCTATGGTGTGCTTTATGACATGTCTTGTGGTGGCACGGGCCTCATTGTATGTGTTTTCTCTCTCTGTCTGTGGAAACCTTACCGGAGTCATCAGCCATTTCAGGGGATCAATCAACCAGCTGGATACTTGGATTAGAGTCATGAAAAGTGGAATGATGGACTGTTGCATGATGAAAGCACCATGGCAGCTTCCTGAGCATCTGGCATTAGCGTGTAGGAAAAGGTCATTAGCAACACACACCAGCCGGACTTTACTAAAATCAAAGCCTTTCCTAGTCATAAAATGGAGGGGGTTGTCATATAGGGCTTTGAGTGGCACATGAGTTCTGCCAATTGCTCCTTGCACCTGTGGGAACCCTGCCAGTCTTCAGAACTGGATAACTCTTTCTCTTTCTCTTTGTTTGCCTGCTTCCAGTGGAAAGGATATAAATTGTGCAGCCAATGTCACTCCACTATTTAAGAAGGGTAAGAGAGATGAAGTAGGAAATTATGGACCTATTAGCCTAATGTCAGTTTGTGGGGAAGTTACTAGAATCTGTTATTAGGGACAGAGTGACTGAGCATTTGGACAAATATGAACTGATCATAGAAAGTCAGCATGGATTTGTAATGGGTAAGTCATGTCTAACAAACCGAGTTGAATTTTTTAAGGAGGTAGCTAACGTGGTAGATAAGGGAGTGTCTGTGAATGTTGTTGATACAGACTTCCAGAAGGCACTCGATAAGGTTCTGCATAAGAGATGTTAACAAAAATGAGAGCGCATGGAGTTGGAGGCAACCTATTGGCTTGGATAGGAAATTGGTTAGGAGGTAGGGGACAGAGAGTAGGGATAATGGGTATGTACTTAAATTGCAGGACGTGACTAGTGGTGACCCTAGGGATCTGTACTGGGGACTCAGCTTTTCACTATATAAATGATTTGGATAAAGGAATAGAGAGCCGTAAATCTAAATTTGCTGATGACACTAAGTTAGGTGGCACAGTAAATAGTATAGATGGGAGCAGATAGTTGAAAAGGGGTATTGATAGATTAAGTGAGTGGGCAAAACTGTGGCAGATGGAGTTCAATGTGGGAAAGTGTGAGGTCATTCATTTTGGGCCTAGGAAAGATAGATCAGAGTATCTTTTAAATGGTGAGAAGCTATGAACTGTGGAGGAGCAGAGAAATTTCGGGGTCCAAGTACAGAAATCACTAAAAGCTAGTGGACAGATACAAAAAATAATTTTAAAAGGCTAATGGAATGTTGGCCTTTATCTCATTAGGGCTGGAATACAAAGGGGTGGAAGTTATGTTATAGCTTTAGAAAGCTCTGATTACTCCCCATCTGGAGTACTACATTCAGTTCTGCGCACTGCACCTTAGGAAGGATACATTGGCCTTGGAGGGGGTGCAACACAGATTCACCAGAATGATACCAGGGCTAAAAGGGTTAAATTATGAGGACAGGTTGCATAGTCTAGGCTTGTATTCCCTTGAATGTAGAAGATTAAGGGGTGATCTAATTGAGGTGTTTAAGATGATTAAAGGATTTGATAGGGTAGACAGAGAGGAACTATTTCCTCTGGTGGGGGAGTCCAAAATAAGGGACATAACCTTAAAATTAGAGCTAGGCTATTCAGGGGTGATGTTAGGAAGCACTTCTTCACATAAAGGGTAGTGGAAATCTGGAACTCTCTCCCCCAAAAACCTGTTGAGACTAGATCAATTGAAAATTTCAAAACTAAGATTGATAGATTTTTGTTAGGCAAGGGTTTTAAGGCTGAAGGAAAAAAGGTGGCTAGATGGAGTTAAGATACAGATCAGTCATGATCTAAGTGAATGGCAGAGCAGGCTCTAGGGGCTGAATGGCCTACTCGTGTTCTTATATTAATATGTTTCTGAATAGAGCATCATTGACCTTTTTGATGCAGTGGTGAGCAATTGCCTGACTAATGTGACAAAAATCACCAGATTCTGCCTGGAAGGATAAAGTCGCAAAGAAATTCAAGGCTGTGATGACCTTGACTGGTACAGACAGTGCTGTGCTCCTGGTGGAAGTGGGTTGCAGGTCTTCAGACAGAAGTTGACATATTTTACCAATAATCACTGGGAGAAAGTGTAGTCTTTCTGACTGACTGTCAGAAAAATCTCAGTAAGACCTTCTTGGTTTATACACCCTGGTGAGTGGGTATGAGTGCGTAGGGAAGCAATGCCTTCGGTAAGAGCTTCCAATCTAGCCACTTCTATATCCTTATCCATCTCTTCATAGCATAAGAATAATAAGGTTCCCATTTGGAAATCCATATACCCAGTACAAAGCAGTACTTTGAAAGGAGCTGAGTGAAACACGTGGGAACTCCAGGACGCTTCCTATGTCCTGGACAACCACATGTGCAGGAAATGTTGTCAGTTGGAGGAACTTGAGCTCCGGGTTTCGGACCTTGAGCAGCAGCTGGCGTCACTGCAGTGCATCCTCAAGGCTGAGAGTTTTGTGGATAGCACGTTTCAGAAGGTGGTCACCCCGCAGCTTAAGAGAGTGCAGGCAGAGAGGGACTGGGTGACTGCCAGACAGACAAGGAGGACCAGGCAGGTAGTGCAGGAGTCTCCTGAGGGCATCTCACTCTCTAACCAGTATTCAGTGGCTCGGCTGTACAGGGAGGAGGAGACAGGTCAGGAGAGCAATAGCGGTAGGAGATTCTGCGGCCGCAGTTGTGATTCCAGGATGGTATGTTGCCTCTCTGGTGCCGGGGTCATGGATGTCACTGTGCAGCTGCAAAACATTCTGGGGGGGGGAGGGTGAACAGCCAGAGGTCGTGGTCCATATCGGGACCAACGACATAGGTAAAAAGAGGGATGAGGTCCTGCAGGCAGAGTTTAAGGAGTTAGGAAAAAGATTAAAAAGCAGGACCTCAAAGGTAGTCATCTCCGGATTACTCCCAGTGCCACCCGCTAGTGAGTACAGAAATAGAAGGATAGAGCAGATGAATGCGTGGCTGCAAAGGTGGTGCAAGGGGGAGGGCTTTAGATTCCTGGGGCATTGGGACTGGTTCTGGGGGAGGTGGGACCTGTACAAGCCGGACGGGTTGCACCTCAACAGGGCCGGGACCAATATCCTTGCGGGGAGGTTTGCTAGTGGTATCGGGGAGGGTTTAAACTAGCTTGGCAGGAGGATGGGAACCTGAGTGTGGATTCAGATGGGATAAAGTCGGAACTGGAAATGGAAAGCAGAAAATTAGTGAGTCTGGAAGGCAGAGGGAACGAAGGTTAGAAAATAAACAACAGAGAGTTTGGCAGTCCTTAAATGTATTTACCTCAATGCAAGGAGTATAGGAAATAAGGCGGATGAGCTGAGGGCACAGATAGTCACATGGCAGAATGATATCTTAATTATTACAGAAACATGGCTTAAAAAGGGGCAAGAGTGGCAGCTCAACGTCCCTGGTTACAGGGTTTTCAGACGCGATAGAGAGGGGGATTAAAAAAAGAAGGGGGGTGGCAATTTTGGTTAAGGAAACAATTACAGTTGTGAGGAGGGATGATATTTTAGAAGGAACATCAAATGAGGCCTTACTGGTTGAGCTAAAGAACAAAAAAGGGGCAGTCACACCACTGGGAGTGTATCATAGACCCCCAAACAGTAAGAGGGAGATAGAGGAGCAAATATGTAGGCAAATTTCTAAGAAGTGCAAAAACAATAGGGTAGTAATAGTACGGGATTTCATTTACCCTAAAATTAACTGGGATACAGTGTGAATGGTATAGACAGCACAGAATTCTTAAATTGCATACAGGAGAATCTTTTTGCCAGTATATATCAAGCCCAACGGGGGGTGGGGGCCGGTGGGGGGGGGGGGCAGTTCTGGATTTAGTTCTAGGCAATGAAGAGAGGCAGGTGGAAGGAGTAGCAGTGGGAGAGCATTTTGGTTGTAGTGATCATAATACAGTTAGTTTTAGCATAGTTAGGGAAAGACAGAGCAGGAGTTAAAGTTTTCAATTGGGGAAAGGCCAATTTTACAAAACTGAGAATTGATTTAGCAGAAGTAAACTGGAAACAGCTACTTGAAGGTAAATCAGTGTCAGAGCAGTGGGGACATTCAAAGGGGTGATTCAAGGGGTTCAGGGTAAACATGTTCCCACAAAGGAAAAGGGAGGGGCTGCCAAATCTCGAGCCCCCTGGATGTCAAGAAGCATTCAGGGTAAGATAAGGCAGAAAAAGAAAGCCTCTGATAGACACCGGGAACTCAATACTACAGAAAGCTTGGAGGAGTATACAAAGTGCAGGGGTGAAGTTAAAAAGGAAATTAGGAAAGCAAAGAGAGCGCATGAAAAAATATTAGCAGGTAAAATCAAAGAAAACCCAAAGATGTTTTATAAATACATTAAGAGCAAGAGGATAACTAAGGAAAGAATAGGGCCTATTAGAGACCAAAAAGGTAAACTATGTGTGGAGGCGGAAGATGTGGATATGGTTCTTAATGAATACTCTGCATCTGTCTTCACAAAGGAGAGGGATGATACAGGGATTGAAGTTAAGGAGGAGGAGTGTGAAATATTGTATGGGATAAACATAGAGAGAGAGGAAGTATTAAGGGGATTAGTATCTTTGAAAGTGGATAAATCACCAGGGCCGGATGAAATGTATCCCAGGCTGTTAAAAGAAGCCAGGGAGGAAATAGCGGAGGCTTTAACAATCATTTTCCGAACTTCACTGGATACAGGCATAGTGCCGGAGGATTGGAGGACTGCTAACGTTGTACCATCGTTTAAAAAGGGAGCGAAGGATAGACCGAGTAATTACAGGCCAGTCAGCCTAGCCTCGGTGGTGGGCAAATTATTGGAATCAATTCTGAGGGACAGGATAAACTGTCACTTAGAAAGGCACGGTCTAATCAAGGACAGTCAGCACGGATTTGTTAAGGAGAGGTCGTGTCTGATTAACTTGATTGAATTATTCGAGGAGGTGACAAGGAGGATCGATGAGGGTAGCGCAATTGATGTAGCCTACATGGATTTTAGCAAGGCTTTTGACAAGGTCCCACATGGCAGATTGGTCAAAAAGGTAAAGGCCCATGGGATGCAAGGGAATGTGGCAAATTGGATCCAAAATTGGCTCAATGGCAGGAAACAAAGGGTAATGGTCAACGGGTGTTTTTGTGACTGGAGGCTGTTTCCAGTGGGGTGCCTCAGGGCTCAGTACTAGGTCCCTTGCTTTTTGTGGTATACATTAACGATTTTACTTAAACGTAGCGGGCATGATTAAGACATTTGCGGATGAAACAAAGATAGGCCGTGTGGTTGATAGTGAGGAGGAAAGCTGTAGACTGCAGGAAGATATCAATGGACTGGTCAGATGGGCAGAAAAATGGCAAATGTAGTTCAATCCGGAGAAGTGTGAGGTAATGCATTTGGGGAGAGCAAACAAGGCAAGGGAATACACAATATATAGGAAGATATTGAGAGGTGTAGAGGAAGTTAGGTACCTTGGAGTGCATGTCCACAGATCCCTGAAGGTAGCAGGACAAGTAGACAAGGTGTTAAGAAGGCATATGGAATGCTTTCCTTTATTAACCGAGGCATAGAATAAAAAAGCAGGGATGTTATGCTGGAACTGTATAAAACACCAGTTAGGCCACAGCTTGAGTACTGCGCACAGTTCTGGTCACCACATTACAGGAAGGATGTAATTGCACTAGAGAGGGTGCAGAGGAGATTTACGAGGATGTTGCCAGGACTGGAAAATTTTAGCTATGATGACAGATTGGATGGTCTGGGGTTGTTTTCCTTGGAACAGAGGAGGCTGAGGCTGATTTGATTGAGGTGTACAATAAAAAAATTATGAGCGGCCTAGATAGAGTGGATAGGAAGGACCTAGTTCCCTCAACGGAGGGGTCAATAATGAGGGGGCATAGATTTAAAGTGATTGGTAGAAGGATTAGAGCGGAAATTAGGAAAACTTTTTTCACCAGAGGGTGGTGGGGGTCTGGAACTCACTGCCTGAGAGGGTGGTAGAGGCAAAAACCCTCAACTCATTTAAAAAATACCTGGATGTGTACCTGAAGAGCCGTGACTTGCAGGGCTACGGACCAAATGCGGGAAAGTGGGATTAGGCTGGTGGCTTGTTTCTCAGCCGGTACGGACACGATGGGCCGAATGGCCTCCTTCTGTGCCATAAATTTTCTATGATTCTATGAAACTAACAGCTGAAGCCCTGTTATTACATCCAATGAACTAAAGAGATAAATATGCAGACAAAGCAACACCATAATATTGGGGTAGATTTTCAGCTTGCTGGCCGAGTGTAAAACTGTCGATGTGGATCAGCTGCCCATTGTCGAAATCAACTGATTTTCAATTCCATTGAATTCAATGAAAATCGTGTGTTTCCTGTAACAGGCAGCTGATCAGCAATGCCACTTTTACACCAGGGGGCAAGTTGAAAATCTACTCCATTGTGCATATATGTTTAGCAAAGGTGAAGTCAATGAATTTCAAGGCTTTAGTTGATCATTCACTGATTCCTAACAATCTACTGGCTGACAGTAAAAATTAATGGCTGTTAAAATGAGTTAACAGCTACTTAACTATCTACCTACTCATGTTGGATACTCCACAGTGAACGCTGAGCTGATTACAGCACTCATCCACACCGTGTGCTTTACTCAGAGCATTGACCCATTTCAAAATAAAAATGGACCGAAGTGTTCTTTATAAATTGTAGTCATCAAAGTGTAACCACAGCAGAAAGTCCACCTGGCCTGGCGTACAGCTATAGCCCATGCTTTTTGCTCCCTCCTTTCTCCTGGTCTCAGTCTTTTTTTCATGGGGACAGTGTCCCTGTGGGTAATTCCCCCCCGCCGCTGTCTCCACACCCGCCTCAATCCAAAAAAATTATTTTGTCCTTTATTGTCATGTAGCTGGTTCAATGTTTGGATGCTTTTGTAAAGGTGAACCAGAATGAGAGATGCTGAGTTTCCACATTTTTGCATCGGATGTCAATAAATTCGCACTAACACAATCATTCTTTGAAGCTCTTACCCGTGTTTTAATTATAGATTAATTAGTTTTCCCAGCCTCCAGGCAACTCTTATTGAAAGTGAGAGGCCCAGTGCTGACAGATTTCCTAGTGCCTGGAATGTTTTTAAACCCTTACACTTAACAACTAAATACCCAAATCACATCAAACAGCTGTAAATAGCAGCATTCAATATAAATTGTTCAGAGCAGTTAACCTTCTTTTGGGAAAATCAATAAGCAAATACACTCTCAAACAATACAACAATAAATGTTTCAGAGTCTCTGATTGAATTCTCTCCCGTGTTTGTGTTATGAATTATCTATTATGTGTCATTTATCAATTAATTTTCATCTTCCTACAAGAGCCCAATGGAAATAACTTCACTGAGTTGACTTTTTTTTCCTTTCCTTTATCCTATGAAAGAAATATCATATTGAAATATATTTGATAAATAAATGTATCATGGAAATTTTTGGATTCAAAGGTTTATTTTGCAAGGAAAAATGGTGTTATGTTTCTTTAAACTATTTTCTATCCAGTTGCATCACCACATGGCTGTTATGATGAAAAAAGTCACCTAGATAATAACATTTTGGAAGGACTGCATATACATTTTGTATAGTTTTAGGGAAATTAGAATTTAAATTGGAAGCCAGTGAGCCCACATAAATCGTAGAAGTGATCTCTTGCAATAAGGTGCAAAAATTATTCTAGAGGGTATAGCAGCCTAGTGGCTATTGTAGTAGATTAACAACCGAGAGGTTGTGAGTTCAAATTCCACCATAGCACATGGTGAAATTGAATTCAATAATCTGGTAATTTGTAGGCTGACACCAGAAAATGGCCATGAAAGGTATTGTTTTGTTGTAAACATTCAACTAGTTCAGGAAGGACCTACCATGGCCTTCCCTACCCATTCTGGCCTACATGTAATTCCAGTGTCACACAATGTTGTTGACTCTTAACGCTCTCAGGGCAACTAGAGATGGCCAATAAATATTGTCTTAATATTGTTGCCCACGAACAAAGAAAGAAAGAAAGAATTTGCATTTATATACAGTAGTGCCTTTCATGACCTTAGGATATGATGTCCCAAACCACTCTCCACAGCCAATGAATTACTACTGCAGTCACTGTTGTAAGAACATAAGAAATAGGAGCAGGAGTAGGCCATACAGACCCTCGAGCCTGCTTCGCTATTCAATAAGATCATGGCTGATCTTCTACCTCAACTTCACTTTCCCGCCCTTTCCCCATATCCCTTGATTCCCTTAGTGTCCAAAAATCTATCAATCTCAGACTTGAATATATTCAATGAGTATGCATCCACAGCCCTCTGGGGTAGAGAATTCCAAAGATTCATAACCCTCTGAGTGAAGAAATTTTTCCTCATCTCGGTCCTAGATGGCTGACCCCTTATCTTGAGACTATGACCCCTAGTTCTAGACTCTCCAGCCAGAGGAAACAGCATCTCAGCATCTACCCTGTCAAGCCCTCTAAGAATTTTATACGTTTCAATGAGATCACCTCTCATTCTTCTAAACCCCAGAGAATATAGGGCCATTCTACTCAATCTCTCCTCATAGGACAACCCTCTCATTCCTTACCCAATCAATCTAGTGAACCTTTGTTGTACCCCCTCCAAGGCAAGTATATCCTTCCTTAGGTAAGGAGACTGTAACTATACACAGTATCCAGGTGTGGTCGCAACAGAGCCCTATATAATTGTAGCACATCTTCCTTACTCTTATACCCCCTTGCGATAAACACTAACATACCATTTGCCTTCCTAATTGCTTGCTGTACCTGCATGTTAATTTTCTGTGATTCATGTACAAAGACACCCAAATCCCTTTGAAAACCAACATTTCTTAGTCTCTCACCTTTTAAAAAATATTCTGCTTTTCTATTCTTCCTACCAAAGTGGATAATTTCACATTTCCCCGCATTATGCTCCATCTGCCACCATCTCATCCACTCAATTAACCTGTCTATATCCCTTTGCAGCCTCTTTGCATCCTCCTCACAGCTTACTTTCCCACCTGGCTCTCTATTGTCAGCAAACTTGGATACATTACACTCGGACCCCTCATCTAGGTCATTAATATAGATTGTAAACAGCTGAGGCCCAAGCACTGATCCTTGCGGCACTCCACTAGTTACAACCTGCCAACCCGAAAATGACCCATTTATTCCTACTCTCTGTTTTCTGTCCATTAACCAATCCTCAATCCATGCTAATATATTACTCCTAATCCCATGAGCCCTAATCTTGTGTGTCGTATCAAATGCCTTTTGAAAATCCAAGTATACTATCTCCACTGGTTCCCCTTATCTACCCTGCTATTTACACTCTCAAGAAACTCTAAAAGGTTTGTCAAACACGATTTCCCTTTCATAAAACCATGCTGACTCTGCCTAATCATATTATGATTTTCTAAGTGCCCTGTTTCTGAGCCCTTAATAATAGATTCTAGAATTTTCCCTACTAGTGATGTCAGGCTAACTGGCCAATAGTTCCCTGTTTTTTCTCTCCCTTCTTTCTTGAATAGCGGGATTACATTTGCTACCTTCCAATCCATGGGGACCGTTCTAGAATCTGGGGAATTCTGGGAGATCACAACCAATGCATTCACTATCTCTGCAGCCACCTCTTTGCAAACCCTAGGATGTAGGCCATCAGGTCCGGGGGATTTGTTGGCTTTTGGTCCCATTAATTTCTTCAGTACTTTTTCTTTACTAATCTTAGTTACTTTAAGTTTCTCACTCTCATTAGACCCTTAGCTCCCCACTATTTCTGGTATTTTTTTGTGTCTTATACTGTGAAGACAGATACAAAATATTTGTTCAACATTTCTGCCATTTCCTTAGTCCCCTTTATAATTTCTCCTGTCTCTGCCTCTAAGGGATCCACGTTTACTTTTGCTAATCTCTTCCTTTTTACATACTTGTAGAAACTCCTACAATCTGTTTTTATATTTCTTGCTTGTTTACTCTCATATTCAATTTTCTCCCTCTTTATCAATTTCTTGGTCATCCTTTGCTGATTTCTAAAACCCTCCAAATTCTCAGGCTTACTACTCTTTTTGGCAACATTGTAAGCCTCTTTTTTTAATCTAATACTATCCTTAACTTCTCTAGTTAGCCACGATTGCATCACTTTTCCTGTGGTGTTTTTATTCCTCAAGGGAATGTATATTCGTTGAGAATTATGAATTTAAAAAAAAATGTTTGCCATTGCTTATCTACCGTCATATCTTTTAATCTAATTTCCCAATCTACTTTAGCCAACTCGCCCTGCAAACCTACGTAATTGGCTTTGTTTAAATTTAAGACTCTAGTTTTGGACTTAACTACATCACTCTCAAACTCAATATGAAATTCTATCATATTATGATCACTCTACCCCAGAGGATCCTTAACTATAGGATTACTAATTAACCCTGTCTCATTACACAATACTAGATCTAAAATAGCCTGTTTCCTAGTTGGTTCCTCGAAATATTGTTATAGGAAGCTGTCTCAAATGCATTCTATGAACTCGTCCTCCAAACTACTTTTGCCAATTTGGTTTGCCCAGTCAATATGAAGATTAAAGTCTCCCACGATTATAGCATTACCCTTGTTACATGCTCCTCTAATTTCCTGATTCATATTCTGTCCAACACAATAATTACTGTTAGGAGGCCTAAAAACTACTCACACCAGTGTTTTCTGCCCCTCGTTATTTCTTAGCTCCACCCATACTGATTTTACCTCCTGATTTTCTGAGCTAAGATCATTTCTCACTACTGTCTTTATCTCATCCTTTATTATCAGGGCTACCTCCCTCGTTTTCCATTTTGTCTGTCTTTTCCAAGAGTCAAATACCCTGGAATATTTAGTTCCCAACTTTGGTCACCCTGCAACCACGTCTCAGTAATGGATACTTGATTAAACCCTTTTATCTCTATTTGTACCATTAATTCATCTATCTTGTTAGGAATACTTCGTACATTCAGATATGGTGCCTTTAATTTTAACTTTTTATCATTTTTCCCTGATGTGACCTTAGTCACTAATGCCCTATTACCTTTGTTAAATTCTCTGTCCCTTCCTGACACACTCTGCTTGTTTTTACCCAAATTGCTACTCTGCTCTACAGCCTAGACATTTCCCTTCAGACTTATAAATTTACCTTTACCTGAACCCCCTCCCTGCCTTATTAGTTTAAAGCCCTATCTACCATTTTAGTTATTCGATTCACCAGGACACTGGTCCCAGCCTGGTTTAAGTGGAGCACGTCCCAGTGGAATAGCTCCCTCTTCCTTCAGTACTGGTGCCAGTGCCCCATGAATTGAAACCCCTGCCACCCACGCCACTCTTTCAGCCACACATTTAACCATCTAATCTGTTTGTCCCTATGCCAATTTGTGCATGGCTCAGGTAGTAAGCCAAAGATTATCACCTTTGAGGTTCTGCTTTTTAATTTGGACCCTAGCTCCTCAAACTCCCTCAACAGAATGTAATGTAGGAAAATGTGGCTGCAAAATTTGCACAACAGCAGTGAAATAATTAACTAGATAATCTGTTCTGGTGATATTGGATGAGGGATAAATGTTGACCAGGTCACCAAGGCAGCATCCCATCTCTTCTTCCAATAGTGCCATGGGATCTTTTATATCCACCTGAGAGGGAAGATGGGGCCTTGGTTTAATATCTCATACAAAAGACAATGGCTCCAACAGTGCCTCCAACAGTACAGGACTTATGTGCTCAAATTCAAAGGGGAGAGGGATAAACCGGGCAACTACAGGCCAGTCAACCTAACATCTGTGGTGGAAAACTTCTAGAGACAATAATCAGAGACAAAATTAATTGTCACTTGGAAAAATATGGGTTAATTAATGACAGCCGGCAAGGCTATTCATGTTTGACTAACCTGATTGAGTTCTTTGATGAAGGAAGGGAAAGGGTTGATGAAGGTCGTACAATTGATGTTGTGCATATGGACTTTCAAAAAGCGTTTAATAAAGTAACACATAATAGACTTGTTAGCAAAATTGAAGCCCATGCGATTAAAGGGGTGGTGGTAACATGGATACAAAATTGGCTAAGAGACAGAAAGCAGAGGGTAGTGGTGAACGGTTGTTTTTCAGACTGGAGGGAAGTGTTGTCCTCCGGGGGTCGGTATTAGGACCACTGGCCTTTTTGACATATATTAATGACCTGGACAGGGCATAATTTCAAAGTTTGCAGAGTACATGAAACTTGGAAATGTAGTAAACAGTGAACAGGATAGTAACAGACTTCAGGAGGACATAGACAGACTGGTGAAAAGGGTAAACACATGGCAGATGAAATTTAACGCAGAGAAGTGTGAAGTGATGCATTTTGGTAGGAAGAATGAGGAGAGGCAATATAAACTAAATGTACAATTTCAAAGGGGGTGCAGGAACAGAGAGACCTGAGGATGTACGTACACAAATCTTTGAAGGTGGCAGGCAAGTTGAGAAGGCTATAAAAAGACATACGGGATCTTCGGCTTTATATATAGAGGCATAGAGAACAAAAGCAAGGAAGTTATGCTAATCCTTTATAAATCACAGGTTAGGCCCCAGTTGGAGTATTGTGTCCAATTCTGGGCACCCCACATTAGGAAGGATGTCAAGGTTTTAGAGGGGGTGCAGAAGAGATTTACTAGAATGGTATCAGGGATGAAAGACTTCAGTTATGTGGAGAGACTGGAGAAGCTGGGGTTGTTCTCCTTAGAATAGAGAAGGTTAAGGGGAGATTTAATATAGGTGTTCAAAATCCTGAAGGGTTTTGATGGATTAAATATGAAGAAAGTGTTTCCATTTGCAGAAGGGTTGGTAACCAGAGGACACGGATTTAAGGTAATTGGCAAAAGAACCAAAGGCGAAATGAAGAGACATTTTTTTACTCAGCAAGTTGTTATGATCTGGAATTCACTGCCTGAAAGGGTGGTGGAAGTAGATTCTATAATAATTTTCAAAAGGGAATTGGATAAATACTTGAAGGGGAAAAATTTGCAGGGCTATAAGGAACTGGCAGGTGAGTGGGGCTAATTGGATAGCTCTTTCAAAGAGCCGGCACAGGCATGATGGGCCGAATGTTCATCTTGTGTGCTGCATCATTCTATGGTTCTATGATTCTATGAAGTCTCTGGAGTGGTGCTTGAATCCACAACCTTCTGACTCAGATGCAAGAGTGCTACCACTGAGCATTTTTAGTTGCAATATTGATGCATGCATTAAGGAATATATGAACCAGAAATTGCATTGTCTTCAAGCATATTTATGCATCATCACCCCCTGACATTCACGGGTGTATGTGGGAGCAGGGAGGGAATTGTCATACACCATGCCAGTATTAAAAAGGCCATCTGCCTGATTCAATAGTGTAAGAAACAAACATTAAATATCACACCAAAATTGGAAAATATGACATGTTGGGGGTTGGATCTGGACATAATGGGGCCTACTTTGACTTTTGAGTGACTGACCGGTGAAGCACGCTGGTCGACCACCAATTCTGGCAACGAAGTGGCACCCCATGCTTTTGAGGCTCCAGCCTCTTTTAAATTTGGTTGGTGAACTGCGGGGCTCCAAACAGGATTGAGGTCTCAAGATCGGGCCGGGCAGCCGCCAGCAACATAAGGCTGCGTGGTCGCGATCATGGAGAGTGGGTGCCTTGGGACAGCAGCAGCCCAGCCTGGGCCTACAAAAAATAATTTGTCACTTAGCTTTGTCAGGCTTCTTCGGTTCCATCACCAGTGGAACCAGAGTTTGCATGGCGCAGGTTCCGACCAGTTCCGCCCTGAAAATGGTAATCGGAGTCCTATTTACATCAGGGGGAAGGTACCTAATTTAAATATTTTCGGCAGGGAATTGCTCCACTAGAGTTGCATCTCGGGCACCTGTGCACATCAAGAGATCAGGATTTCCGATGTGGGTGCCCGATTTGGTTTGGGAGCCAAGCCCCCCACCCTCCACCTTGGTAACATGGCTGCAGCAACTCATTGGCCTTTTTTTTTATAAGTGGGCTGAAAAATAATCTTAAATTGTTGACATGTTTTGGGGTCCAGGCTACCACCCAGGCCTGGAGCCCCAGGGTGGGCCCCACTTTTGCCTGATGACTGGCCAGAACACCTGCTCTCACTCGGCATACCGGCCCATCGGTCTTCTGTCTGACCAAGGACAAGGACATTTCCAGCTTGACAGGCCCCTCCCCTGGCCACATCCCCTCTGACGCAGGGGATCATGTTTGGGGTGACGGAGGCTCTGCCCAAATAAAGTGCTGCAAAAACTGCTGGAACCACTGTATAGTGATGCCAGCTTAATTTCCAACTCTTCACACTTCTGCCAGACTCATGATGGGAGTGCACTGAAAGGGCTGTGGATTTTCAGACCCTATATTTTTAACAGTGGCTCCAATTGGAAATGGCATTGCACTGCTATATATCAAGTCTCAGAGACTTCCTTTTACTCCTAACCTTTGCTTTTTTCCCTTCAAGCATCTCTACCCATATGGCTACATTCCTCCGAATTCCATGTGCCATCTGTAACATTGGTCTCTCGTAGTACCTTATCAAATGTTTTTTTAAATATCTACATAAACCACCTCGACTGGCTGCTGGTGCAATTGTACATGTATTTGGATGTTTCCTATATTTGGCTAAAGTTTCAATATTCTATAGAGAGTGGTCTAGCTGGTCTTGCAGTACTTTTAGTGGCATTTAAAATATAGTGCTGAAAAAAGTTGCTTCCAGACATGGGTGGCCTGGTAGGGCTTCCTCTGGGAATTGAACATGACTGGAAGAATGAAGAGAGGCCACACAGAGCAGGGCAAGCTGCTAGAAGAGGGAGGAGGCGGCACAGGGCAATCAGCAGGAGGCCATAATCCAAGGAGGGTCTTCAGGGACCAATTCTCTGACCACAATTTCAGCGATGACCAGTGCATCAGAGATCTATGGTTCATTAACGAGGTTGTGACTGAAATTTGTCAATGGTTGCAGCCACAACTGCAGCCTCAGAACAGAGCATGGACAGCGTTGCCTGTGGCTGTCAAGGTGACTGTGGCTCTTAATTTTTATGGCTCTGGATTCATTCAGGCTGCTGCTGGAGATATAAGCAACATCTCGTGGTTTGCAGTGCACTACAGTAAAAGGGAGAGCACTGAGGCTGTCTATACAATGAGAAAAAGATTTATCTCATTCCCTTTTGCCAGAGACAAGCAGGAGGAGCAAGCACAAGGTTTTGCTCGCATTGCAGGCTTACCCATGGTGCAGGGTGCTATTGACTGCATGCATATCACCATACGTGCTCCGCATCGGAACTCGGCCATATTCCTGAACAGAAAGGGATTCCACTCCCTCAATGTGCAGGTAGTGTGTGACCACAGGCAGCGCATCATGCAGGTCAATGTCCGTTATCTTGGCAGCAGTCATGTTTCTTTCATTCTGCGGCAGCCTTCTGTTCCACCTACATTTCAGCCAGCACAGCAAGTCAAAGGCTGGCTACTGGGTGACAAGGGTTATCTCCTCATGAAATGGCTCATGACTCTGGTCAGGAACGCACACATGTGTGCACAGCAGACATACAACGAGTGCCATGCTGCCGCAAGGAACAACTTAGAGCACACCATAAGCGTCCTCAAGCATTGCTTCTGCTGCATGGACCGCTCTGGAGGAGCCCTGTAGTTCTTAGCTGAGCAGGTATGAAGATCTGTCACAGTATGCTGCATGCTGCACAACCTGGCCATTATGAGGAAACAGCCCTTGCTACCGCCTATCAGATGAGAATCTGAGCAAGAGGAAGAGACAGAGAGAGAGGAGGAAGAGGCGGAGGAGGAGGAGGAAATGCAGCAGGGAATGGAGGAAAAGGCAGGGAGGCTACAACGTAGACAGGCCCTTTCTGCCAGGGCTCTGCGTGATCAGATTATTAATGAGTGATACTAGTAACCTGAATGACACCTCCCCATTCACCAACAGTCCCACACTCCTTACTTTTCCTCTCCCACATGATCATCAAATCATCCTCCTTATGATTACGCATTACTTCCTCCCTCAGCTTATTGCAGAAATAAAAACCACCAGCAAAGGCAAATTCAAATGCACATTTATAAATGAATACATGAAATTATGCAAACAAAATGAGACTATTCACCCTTGTGCATTCCCTTTTGTGTGCCTTTACCTTTCCTAATGCTCCTACGATGTGCTTCCACACTGGCTGGAGCATGGGAGGTGGAAGGCTGCTGACCTTGAATTGAGGAGATTGCAGATGGCCATGGAGGATGACCTTGAGCAGCTCTGGGCCGAGAGGGCCCGTCTTCAGACTGCACCATTTCGGCCTGGGCTGCAGCAGTCTGGGCTGGCTGGCAGACAGGTAACAGCAAGGGACTGGCGGAGTGACAGGGGTGGGAGCAGGAATGCTGTCATCCTGAGAGAGGACAACAGGTTCGTGTTTCATGGTGCCACTGCCACCCACCCGGGGCCTCAGCAATCTTGGTGATCAGTTGGAGAACAGATTGCTGGACTGCTGTGATGCCCTGGAGTCCCTGTTCCACTGTGGAACCCAAAGCCATTAAAGCAGCAGTCTGAGCTCCCAAGGCAGCAGTCAGGCCTTTGAAGGAAGATTGTAAGGAGTCGTACAACACCAGGTTATAGTCCAACAGCTTTATTTGAAATCACAAGCTTAAAGCTTGTGATTTCAAATTAAGCTGTTGGACTATAACCTGGTGTTGTACGACTCCTTACATTTGTCCACCCCAGTCCATCACCGGCATCTCCACATCATTGATGGAAGATGTTTGTGCTGTAATGGAAGCTGTGACATTGGTCATCAGATGCTGCGTCATGGTGGGTTCCACAGGTGCGTTGATGGAGGTGACCACCTGGTTCCACGTGGGAAAGGATGGGCTCCAAGCTCTGTGCAAAGCCCTGTGCCAAGTTGGAGCTGGACCCCTCCATGCTTCTTGACATTGTGCGCAGGCTTTCTGGCAGGCTTTCCAGTGCACCAAGCATTTGGTTGTGTACGCCCATCAGCCTTCTTCTGTAGCCTGGCCCATCAAAGTCATCATCTAACTCCTCTGCAGCAGAACTAGTGTGCGACCTCGTCCTCCGGCAAGCTGGCACCTTGGTATCCGATCCCCACCCTGGCTCCTGCGCACTTGTGCCCGGTGTCTCATCACGTGCAAATCCCTCCTCTATCCTAGCCTCTAAAGTGTGCGCAGTGTCAGTCTTTGAGCTGGTGGCTGCGAGTGTAAGATCGAGTGACGGTGTCTCTTCATCATCACTGTCTTCTTCCTCTGCCTCTTCTGACTGAGCAGGTTCCAGTTCTTGGATATCTGAAATGACAAAGGGACAAAGATTGGTGAGGGGAGAGGAGAAAATAAGAAGTGTGTGCTTGCACCACCTGCAGCACGCAAGTCAGAAAAGATTGTGGGATGAGGGAGAAGAGGGAAGCGAGGAGGATTAGGTATGCAGAGAGAGGAGGATTAGGTATGCAGAGACCCTCATCATCGATCCCTCCAGTACCGCCAGTGGCCACGGCCTCAGTGATGGCCCTTCCAATGATGGCCAGCACTGTCTCTTCCATGGGAGTTAAAACATGCAGACGAGCTTGTCCTCCTCCAGTTCTTTCTTGTCGCCTCCTGTTATGTGCCACCTTTTCCTTCAAGAAAGAGGGAAGTGTGTCAGTGAGTGTGCTGCAAGATGTTTGGGTGATGTGGCTGCCAGTGTGTGTGACCTGTGAGTTGTGGGTGTGTAGCTTGCAACAGTGGTAATGTGTGAGGGTGAGATGAAGCATCTGATTTGAACGGTTGAGTACTGATAGAAAGAGATTTGGGGGCTGTAGTGCATTGAGCAGTGGATGAGACTAGTGGTGCAGTTAGTAGGATATGCCATTTGCAACTCGTGTTAAATCATTGAACTTCTTCCTGCACTGCATTCATGTTCTTCGTGCTATGCTCCTGGCATTTACCTCATCCGCTACTTCCTCCCACTGTCTCTTGAGCATATGTCTGGAGGGCTTCTTGCCCCTCTGGATACCAGATGCCCCTCCTTCTCTCCACCTCTTGCACTAAGGCCATTAAAGCATCATCAGAGAACCGTGGTGTACCCTCTCTCGCAGGTGTAGCCATTTTTCAAAGTATCACAGCACAGATTCAGTTTTGAAACGACTCCCACCACTTCTTGCAGCCACAGTGCACCTCCCCTTTAAGAGGTGCAGGCTGCCTTTAAGAAGCATGAGCCACTCGCGATACCGGGGCCTCCTGCTGATGCGTGCAGCCAATCAACATCGCAGGTAGGGCTGGCTGCACGCAGCAATCATTTTAAACAGCAGGCAGCACAAATGTTACACGTGTTATAATTTCTTGGCTTATCTCCTTTTTGAAAAGGGGAATCACATTTGTCATCTTGCAGTCCTAATATACAATTTTTCTTTCCAAAGAATAGTCGGAGCCTCCGTTATTTCTTCGCTATGATATAAACGATCAGGTTTTTTGTCTTCCTGAAGCACGTGCAACTTCTTTGGTACCATCTTTCTTTGAATAATAACCTCCACTAACTCTTCTATCTGCACCTTTGGTGATTCTGCAATTTCAATATCTACTGAGGCAAAATACCTTTTTTTATCTCTGCTATTTTCCCTCATTCTCCACTACAGGCTTGCTTTCTTTACCTCTTAGCAGCCCTTCCTCTACCTTCTCTATTCTTTTACTACTAAAGTGTCGATAGGAAGCCTTTTTATCACTCTTTGGTCAACCTCCCTGTTAATCCATGGAACCCTAACTTTCGATGCAGTTCCTCTTTTCCTTACTGGAATATACTTAGTTTTTATACTTTCCATCTCCTGTTTAAATATTGTGCCCTTATTGTCATCAACCTGTTTCATCTCATTATCCAGAACCAGGTCACGAGTATTTCCTTCCTTGTTACAGTAGCAGCATGTTGACTGAGAAAACAATTTTGAACAAACTGCAAAAAAAAAATTCCTTTTCTCATCACAAACATTTTCGCTTCCTCATATCCTATTCATTTTGGATAATTAAAATCTTGCAAAGTTATAACTTTGTTGAAACATGCCTTTCCAATTTGTCTACAGATTTCATCCTTGATTGAAGTCAGGGGAAAGCACAATTGCGTGGTGTGTAAAATGTCAGTTTTCAATAGGACGGGTTATGTTAAAATTACCCCCTATTTCTCTAGCTGCATATTTATCTCCTAATTTGGTCATTTCTGTACAGGCTAACGCATAACATTGGTAATGAGATTCCTACCTTTGAAGTCCTGCTTTTTAATCTACATTTGAGTTCCCAGAAATATATTTGCAGAACCCATATTCTATGTCATTGGTTCCAACATGAATCATGACTTCCAACTGATCCCCTTCATTTTCCAAGAGTAGCTGCATCGGCTTCATTTTGTCCCTTACTTTGGTACCTGGGAGACATCACATTATTCGGGACTAATGCTTATGATTACAGAAGTGACTGCCTGCTCCTTTTCATTATCAAATCACTCACTACGACTGTGTATCTACACTTAACTCTCCCCCCCTCTGGTGAGAGAATCTAGGACAAGGGGACATAAGCTCAAAATCAGAGTCAGGCCATTGAGGAGAGAAGTTAGGAAACACGTCTTCATGCAAAGGGTGGTAGAAGTGTGAAACATTCTCCCACAAAAAGCAGTAGATGCTAGCTCAATTATTAATTTTAAATCTGAGATCGATAGATTTTTGCTAGCCAAGAGTATTAAGGAATATAGAGCAATGCGGGTAAATGGAGTTAGGATACAGATCAGCAATTATGTCATTGAATGGCAGAACAGGCTCAAGGGGCTGAATGGCCTACTCCTGTTCCTATGTTCCCATGTTCCCTCGGGTAACAACTTGCTCTATAGTATTGCTTGTAAAGGTGGGTGGGATGTACAGGAGGCTAGAGTGAGTAAACCCAAGAGTGTGGGATGGGAGCTATGCTTGGAGAAGATTGCAGAAGTAGGGATAAGTAAAGACCATAGAGGGATTTTGAAGACAAGGACAAGGATTTTAAATTGGACGCACTGGGAGACAGGGAGGAGTTTAGGTCGATGAAGATAGGGGTGATGGGCAAGCAGGATTTAGTGTGGGCATGATGCAGGTAGCTTTGTTCTGGATAGATTAGACTTTATGGCGATGGACGATGGAAGGCCAGCAAAAAGAGCATTGGAGCAATCACAACATCCACAGGATCCCCTTCATCCACATTGCTTGTTACTTCCTCAAAGAACTCTAATAAATTAGTCAAACACGATTTCCCTTTCACAAAGCTGTGTTGACTCTGCCTGATTGCATTAAGATTTTCTAAGTGCCCTACTATAACCTCCTTAATAATAGATTCTAGCATTTTCCCTATGACAGATGTTAAGCTAATTGGCCTGTAGCTTCCTGCTTTCTGTTTCCCTCCTTCCTTGAATAGAGGAGTTACATTCGCTGTTTCCCAATCTGATGGGACCCTTCCACAATCTAGGGAATTTTCAAAATTTACTACCAATGCATCCAGTATCTCTGCAGCCACTTCTTTTAGGACCCTAGGATGAAGTCCGTCAGGACCTGGGGACTTGTCAGCTTTTAGTTCTAATCATTTTTTCAGAACCCTTTCCCCGGTGATTGTAAATGTTTTAAGTTTCTCCCTCCCTTACCTCTTGATTTACAATTATTTCTGGCATATTATTTGTATCCTCTACAGTGAAGACGGATGCAAAATATCTGTTCAATTCATCCGCCATTTCCTTATTCTCCATTATTAATTCCCCAGACTCATTCTCTAGAGGACCAATGCTCACTTTACTTACTCTTTTCCTTTTTAAATACCTGTAGAAACTCTTACCATCTGTTTTTATATTTCTAGCTAGCTTTCTCCTGTACTCTAATTTCTCCCTCCTTATTATTCTTTTAGTCATTCTTTGCTGTTTTTTATATTCTGTCCAATCTTTTGACCTGCCGCTAACCTTCGTGGAATTGTATGCTTTCTCTTTCAATTTGATACTATCTTTAACTTCCTTAGTTAGCCACGGATGGTAGTCCTTCCCCTAGAATCTTTCTTTCTCACTGGAATGTATCTTTGCTAAGTGTTATGAAATATCTCATTAAATGTCTGCCATTGCATCTCGATTGACATATTCCTTAACCTCAGTCCCCAGTTCACTTTAGCCAGCTCTGTCTTCCTGCCCTCATAATTGCCCTTATTTAAGTTTAAAACACTAGTCTTAGACTTACTCTTCTCTCCCTCAAACTGAATGCGAAATTCAATCATATTGTGATCACTGCTACCTAGAGGCTCCTTTACAATGAGGTCATTAATTAATCCTGTCTCATTACACATTACCAGATCTAGAATAGCCTGCTCTCTGGTTGGCTCTAGAACGTGCTGCTCTAAGAAACTGACCTGAAAGCACTCTATGAACTCATCTTCCAAGCTACCTTTGCCAATCAGATTCTTCCAATCTATATGTAGATTAAAATCACCCAAGATTATCACTGTTTCTTTCTCACAAGCCCCCATTATTTCTTCCTATATACCCTGTCCTTCAGTGTGGTTGCTGTTAGGGGGCCTATAAACTACTCTCAAGTGACTTCTTGCCTTTACTATTTCTTATCTCTACCCAAACTGATTCTACATCTTGGTCTTTAGAACTAAGGTCATTTCTCTCTATTATACTTGTGTCATCCTTAATTAACAGAGCTACCCCTCCACCTTTTCCTAGCTTCCTGTCCTTCCGAAATGTCAAATACCCTTGAATATTCAGGTTCCAGCCTTTGTCATCTTGCAGCCATGTCTCTGTAATGGCTATCAGATCGTACATATTTATTTCTATTTGAGCTGTCGATTCATCCATTTTGTTACGAATGCTACGCGTATTCAGATACAAAGCCTTTAATGCTGTCTTTTTACTATTTTTGCAACTTCTAGCCTTATCTGCTGGCGCACTGTTAAGTTTGCATGTTCTGTCCCTACCTTCCACTCTGATTATTATTTCCCTTATTGCTACCTTGTTCTCTTGCCTTGTCTTCTTTCTTTAATTTATAACATCTTCCCTTACTTGATCCCTTGCCCCCATTATTTAGTTTAATGCCTTCTCTACCGCCCTAGTTATACGATTCACCAGAACAGAGAAACACAGGAAAACAGAACAGAGGAGAGGAACAGAGAAACACAGGAAAACAGAACAGAGGAGAGGAACAGAGAAACACAGGAAAACAGAACAGAGGAGAGGAACAGAGAAACACAGGAAAACAGAACAGAGGAGAGGAACAGAGAAACACAGGAAAACAGAACAGAGGAGAGGGCGAGAGAAACACAGGAAAACAGAACAGAGGAGAGGAACAGAGAAACACAGGAAAACAGAACAGAGGAGAGGGCGAGAGAAACACAGGAAAACAGAACAGAGGAGAGGAACAGGGAAACACAGGAAAACAGAACAGAGGAGAGGAACAGAGAAACACAGCAAAACAGAACAGAGGAGAGGAACAGAGAAACACAGCAAAACAGAACAGAGGAGAGGGCGAGAGAAACACAGGAAAACAGAACAGAGGAGAGGAACAGAGAAACACAGGAAAACAGAACAGAGGAGAGGAACAGAGAAACACAGGAAAACAGAACAGAGGAGAGGGCGAGAGAAACACAGGAAAACAGAACAGAGGAGAGGAACAGAGAAACACAGGAAAACAGAACAGAGGAGAGGAACAGAGAAACACAGGAAAACAGAACAGAGGAGAGGAACAGAGAAACACAGGAAAACAGAACAGAGGAGAGGAACAGAGAAACACAGGAAAACAGAACAGAGGAGAGGAACAGAGAAACACAGGAAAACAGAACAGAGGAGAGGAACAGAGAAACACAGGAAAACAGAACAGAGGAGAGGAACAGAGAAACACAGGAAAACAGAACAGAGGAGAGGAACAGAGAAACACAGGAAAACAGAACAGAGGAGAGGAACAGAGAAACACAGGAAAACAGAAGAAGGAAAGGGAGAGATAAATACATGAAAACAGAAGAGAGGGAGGCAGACAGATCTGAAAACAGATAAAAACATTGGGAGATCTGAAAAGAGAAAAACAGAAAAGAGAGAGAGAGCAATCTGAAAACAGTAAAAAAGAGACTGGGAGAAAAGTATAAATACACAAATACTGGAGAGACTACTGAGAGATTGATGGAGAAACAGGGAATGCTACATTCCAACTAACAGGCACAGGAGCTTACTACTTGGAAAAGTAAGTCTCGGTATATGTATGGCCAGTTTTTGCTGGATGGTGTGGGCCACTTATTTAAATACCTAATCACAGCAATCAAAGGAGTGAATGGTGTTCAAACAGGTTAGTCAGGGAAACATTACATCCAAGAATACTGAGGTGGGGTCACAAGGGGTCAAATGTAGCAGATTGCTGTGATTATCTCTCTTTCGAGGTGTGATAAAGGGCAGTTAGAAAGATTATCTGTAATCACCAGGCATTGTTCTCTGACTATATATGCTGTGCCTATATGCATCTCTTCACTTCACCTGACGAAGGAGCAAAGCTCCGAAAGCTTGTGATTTCAAATAGAGCTGTTGGACTATAACCTGGTGTTGTGCGACTCCTTACATTTGTCCACCCCAGTCCATCACCGGCATCTCCACATCATAATATATTGCTAACAGGAATCAGGCAATTAGCCAGTTCGGCTTTGTGCTTAAACAGCTCTTAAGATCATTAAGTTGGGCCTCCAGATTATATGAATACGCATGTGGCATACAAACACCTTCATTGTGGCTGATGCTCATTCAAACATGTCAACTCTCACATGAGTCACACAGATGTGAGGTCCATCTCACAACCTCACTGAAAGTACTCTAAACTCACGGAAAAGCTTTCCTGGGTCAGAGTGGTTAAAAGCAGGCACTGCGCCTATGCAAGCTTTGGAGCTTGAAGGGCATTTCCACGCAGAGTGCCCGACTGCTCATGCATGAATTGGGCTCCAAGAGTATATGAGCGTGCACGCACAAGGCCACCCAACAGTAACTTCTGCACATGCACTGCCTGCTGTCACCATGAGCTCCACTTCACCACCCTGACTGAGGAAATCAAATTGTAGCCAGTGTTGTTAAAACATTTTCAGGGAAGCATGTCCAGATAATCTGCATTACCTTGCAAGAAAAGCTATTCTTTGGCCTCCAAAAATGCTTAAGATCCAAGAGCGACTGGGGGCTATGTGCCCTGGGCTCCCATTAGGGTTCTGCCCCTGGACACTTCCGGTCCCCGAGTTCTGGCAAATTTTGGAGAGTATATTGCACTGATTTCAATACTTGAAGACTGACATCTCTGACTCATTGCTGTGCAAATGACAATATCCAGTAAATTGGACAGTGTTTCATTATAACATCTCACATTGGTGACTGAAATTAGGACAAAACTGTATTCCTACTGGGAGAAAGTTCGAGTTCACACCTGACTGTTAATTTTCTGCAATTTTATTGACAAACGCAGAATGTTTGGTGAGAAAAGAAAAGGAAACATCCCCAAAGAAACACATTTTGTAAATTTATTAGCAGCTCCCGAGAAGTTGTTGATATCTTTTCTGGGTCTGGTTACCAATATCTCAAAATGTAATGCCCTTACTCTTTACCAGTTGAATCTGAACATTACTAGGCGTCAAAAGATAATAGAATCACGTCTTCCTTTTCAGTTTGATTGAGGTACTGGTTCCCATCCACTGGTGTAGAAGCTGTGGTTGAGTCTGACTCTACTGCAGTGATACATAAGGGGAGATTATCCTGGGTCTGCACCCATTTGCTCTGGATCACAAGGGTGCAGCGAATATCAGAAAGTCGGGCTGGTTGGCATTTGTAAAGGAACTCGCCTGATTTGTATCCCATTAATTTAAATGTAAGGAACATGGGGTAGGTTCCTTCAGAGGTGTGTGCTCCGGAACCTGCCCAGTTTTCTTATATTTGTTGCGCCCAAACTATCCAGTGTACATGGGCAGAGACCCAGGAAAATCTCCCCTTTCAGTCTGAATCTGTCACAGTCCTTCATTTGCATGCATTTGTCTCACAGCCACCTGATATAATGCTGCACTGATACACCACATAGCACCAGCGTCCTAATTAATTGTAGCTGTCACATCCTTGGGTGCACAATAGTCTATCTCCATGCGAAGCAGAAGTGGGCATAAGCACAGAACGTTCTTTTTGGTGAGGAAAAAAATCCTTATTGCTTTATGCACACTTTGCCCTACTTAATGAGGTGTTCTCAAAACATTTGTCGGCATTTTGTTGTAAAATTTATTTTAGAAAAATTACATTGTAGATCTTCTAGCCCAGGGGGAAAGGGGGAGGGGCTGTCCTGACCTCTTTCCATTTCTAACAATACATGAAGCTCTTTCCTCCATGATGAAATTCTGGCATACACTAGCATGAAGGTTCAGCACACTTCATGCTAATATGATTATGGAGATTTATTCTGCTCTGTGAAATGGCACTGCATGATACTGAGTAACATTGCTCAGGGGGGACCGCGTGTGGAAACATACTGCCTCTCTGAGGGCAGTAAAATCGGAATAATCCTCAATAATTTCTTCAGCATGCTGATAAGAGGTTACATTTAGCAACGAAGTTGTACTGAACTGAGTCAGAGAGAACTGTCAACATAAAAGACTTGATATGCAATGAACACTGCTATTGCCATGTTGCAATTTTAGTTTCCTTTGAAAACCAAATCTTCACTAACAGATCAAAAGTTTCATGTTTGTTATGGTGTTTCAAAAAGTCTTCCAAATGGAGGAGCCAAATTAGATTTAAGGATAAAAATGATTTGAATCTTTCTCTCATATTTACTCAATTTTTGTCTGTCATATTTACACTGTTCCTCTTTCTCTTATATTTACTCAGTTTCTAACTCTTTTACTTACCCAGTTTTATCTTGTCTTGATCAGGTTCTCTTTTCTTTTATATTTACTCAGGTTCTAACTCCTTTAATTTACTCAGTTTTTTTCTTTCTCTCACACACTCCACATCTTCAATCAGTTTGACAAACCACAGTTGGCTCCACTTACCGATATATGAACATTTAAAAATAGGTTAGTGTAAGAATATGGTTTAAAACTCGTATGGTCAAGTATCCCATCTCGCATAGCGTCCAGGCATTAGCAAGAGGGCGGTTCCATTAGGGGCTCATCTCTGGGTTAACAGAACACACAAGGCCATGAGACACAGATAAGAAGAGCCTACACATTCCTGAGAACAATAACAGCTCGTAGAACAGAGATGAAGGTTGAGTTCATTAGTTACGTTATGTAAAACAGCTCATCTTGAGTTGCTAATGTGGTGTCACCCTAATGGGATAATTAACAACTAGGAGATAAGGACAGGGATGCTTACGTGTAGAACAAGGCAGCCGAATAGTGTAAAGAAAGGGCATTGCTCCTCCCAAATGTTATAGCTCTCGGGACAGTCAGAAGTCCACAACCCAGAAAGGCAGCATACGGAGGGCGAGTCTGATCACCATGAGTCCAGGTTGTATGAATTACTTGTCATTTAATATAATGTTGAAGACAGCTGTAGTGCAATTCTTTTGTAAGTCAATATCAAATTACGCGGAAGTTATTGTTGAAGGACTAACAACCCTTTGTTGCAACAGTAATGGGAAAATCTGCTTACAGTTAGATAGGTGGTTGAAGGAAAAGGGAATAAAGGGGTATGAAAACAGGTTGGGCACATGGACTACTGCTTGTGTGGCGGATAAACACCAACATGGACTAGTTGGGCCAAGCGACCTGCTTCTGGGTTGTAATTTTTATGTAATTTTATGATTTTCTGTTTACTAAGTATACTTGTTAAGTGAGCTACAGAAAAATACAGACTCTTTTTCTATCTCCACACAGTGTAGACTCCTGATAACTAAATCACTGATTGGGAATTTCCTACGAGTTGTTCTTGCTCCACCACCGTAACTTCACTGGAAATGCAGCGGAAACCCCATTTCAGCCAAACAGCGGAGTGGGAGTAACTCTAATTCCCAGCCACTGATTCTGTTATCTCCTTTTGAAGTGAATACTTACTTTTCCAGATTTCCCATTTTTTACCATGTTCACAGCCACACAGTCACTTTTTGAACAAACTGTCTAGTAGAATACTCTCCACTTGCCTGGGTGAGTGCAGCTCCAACAACACTCAAGAAGCTCGACACCATACAGGATAAAGAAGCCCGCTTGATTGGCAGGCCATCCACCACCCTAAACATTCACTCCCTTCACCACCGGCGCACAGTGGCTCCAGTGTGCACCATCCACAGGATGCACTGCAGCAACTCGCCAAGGCTTCTTTGACAGCACCTCCCAACCCTGCGACCTCTACCACCTAGAAGGACAAGAGCAGCAGGTACATGGGAACAACACCACCTGCACGTTCCCCTCCAAGTCACACACCATCCCGACTTGGAAATATATCACCGTTCCTTCATCGTCACTGGGTCAAAATCCTGGCACTCCCTTCCTAACAGCACTGTGGGAGAACCTTCACCACATGGACTGCAGTGGTTCAAGAAGGCGGCTCACCACCACCTTCTCAAGGGCAATTAGGGATGGGCAATAAATGCTGGCGTCGCCAGCGACACCCACATCCCATGAAGGAATAAAGAAAAAAAAAGAAACTTGGAGATTTTTCACTGGAACGCTTGATAATTCAATCACATTTTGTTTTCACTTAAAAGGAACTGTTTGAACATCCTACACATGCACACATTGGTTTCACCTTTTCAATGTTTTTATAAAGGAAACAAGAAGAAAAAAGAAAGAACTTGTATTTATATCACATCCTCAGGATATCCCAAAGCACTGTACAAGCAAAGAATTACTTTTGGAACTGTAGTCAGTGTTGTTATGTAGGCAAGTGCAGCAGCTAACTTGCACACACAAGGTCCCACAGATGGCAAATAAAATGAATGGCCTGATTGTTTCTTGGATGATGTTGGTTGAGGGATAAATTTTGACCAGGAAACCAGAGAACACATTACTCTTCTTTGAATAGTGCCATGGGATCTTTTATATCCACTTAAACAGCAGACAGAGCCTCGGTTTAAAATCTCATCTAGAAGACACTACCTCTGACAGTGCAACATTCCCTCAGTACTGCACTGAAGTGTCAGCCTAAATTATGCTCTCCTCTCCTGGAGTGAAGTTTCAACCCACAACCTTCTGACTCAAAGGAAAGAGTGCTTTCAACTGATCAAAACGAGCAATTACTGTATATGAACAAAATGCCTTCAAGTCAGGGTTACAGAGCGCTTCTATTTTTCTGACTTGTGGTCGTCTGAACTTCCAAACTGTGCTTATGTCTCCTGCTCAGTTAACCCTTTAACTCAACTTTCTGGAACCCAAAATACTGGCTTACTGAATTGATTACTTGTGGAGGTGTTTAGGTAAAGAGCAGAAATTATCTGTGCTTTGTTACTTGTCTTATCTCACTCACTGCATCAAAGTCTAGCTATCCTTGAACAAAAAGCTTCAAATATTACAGACAGCTACAGGAAAATAAATTGGACATCATTAAATTTCTAATTTTCTAGCACGTTTGATGAGACCAGTAGCTCATGCCAATTACTTTGATCTTTTGTCTTTGAAAAATTATCACTATTTATTTTCTCCAAATAAAGTTTTGAAACTAAATGATGTTCATACTTAAAGCTCACAGACCAGACTGCACTGACTACGTTCACTTATAAAGGGAGAAATTACAGGAAGAAATGGTATTGTATAGACGCTTAGTGCACTCAGATCAAATTCATTTCTCTGCAACTGAAACAAATTTAAAATTACATAGAATTACATAGAATTTACAGCACAGAAACAGGCCATTTGGCCCAACAGGTCTATACCAGTGTTTATGCTCCACACGAGCCTCCTCCCACCTTACTTCATCTCACCCTATTAACATAGCAAGCAAATGGGTTAATGCCCCTGTTAAAATAGTAGAGAGGGGAATTTGGTACAATTGAATAAAGTATTCATACGGTAACATCAGCAACAGTAACTTTTTCTTTATATCGCAAATATACTGCAAATTTTGCATCATGGTAAAGTGACTTCAAATACATTGCGATGCAAGAATTGTAGTATAAGTACAGATGTCACTCCTATGATTTGGCTCTGGTGAGACCACCTCAAGCACGTGTATTCTTAGATGTTGCACAGCCCTCAGTATGACTGCAACCAGTGCAAAGCCAACTTTTTAAATTTTAAAATTGAAACTTAAAAAAATCTCAAGCAGTCCACTGGACCATCTTTATACTTCCAATATTAGAAAAGAGATGACAAGAAAGTCAGTTCTTTTCAAGCATAAGGTTTGGAACGCATACTAGAGTCTGTGATTGAAGCAGAGATCGTAGCCCATAATCTTCTTGGAGCTGCTCCCCCTTCTCTGCTGCACTTCTGGCGAAGCTAAGGTGGTGGAGTGGGAGCAGCTCTGAGAAAACTTCGGGCCCATGTCAACATTTAAGAACAGAGAAGATAAGTGATTGAAGGAAAGGGCGTAAAAGAAAATGGGAACAGAACAGGCACATGAGATTAAGACTACTGCTCACGTGGAGGATAACACCAACATGGACTAGTTGGGCTGAATGGCCTGTTTGCATGTTTCTATGTAATTCTATGCTGCTGGCTGATGAGCATAGTTCTCTGCACCTGTTTAAGTTCATAGTCACACAGCTCTGACCTCCCCTGACTGGGTAGCAGTGTGAGTGGGCAGTATAACGCAATGCTGTTTATTCATGCCACTCTAAAAGCAGGTATCTGCAAGTATGGTTGGAACACTGATGAATATTTAAACATATCACTTGGTCTAAAAATCCTTTGAGTGCATGAAGAACTTTTTGTTAACCACCATGGTTGAAATGTCCAATACAATTAGATCAAGCCTTTGTCTTACCTCCATATCCTTGTTCGTCTCTTTGTTCCTGCCTGTTGAGCTTCTTCCATTACTAGAGGTTTCCCTTGCTGGGACGACTGAGATCTGCTGCAGTGGCATGTTACTGTTGATGCGACTGTTAGATACCTGATTGGATGGATGCCTTATGTTTCCACTTTCCCCAGGTAAATCACCGGCATTATTGTTCACATCTTATTTCTGTTAGGCTCCATTCTGTAAATAAATCAAATACATATGGATATAACACACTTTTGTCCACACAATGAAGACTGTACACTAATGTCTTGCATTCTTTTCTCTTCCAAGGTTTATGAGGTTCAGCAAAATCTGATATCCTGAATTCTAACCAAATTGAGTTGAACTTCACTCAACTTATAACTCCACCATTCTGCCACCAAAATCTCACAGTGCATTTTGCGAGCCAATTCAATTTCTTTGGCTCCTACTAACTGTCATGGAAACAGACGGAAATTAGGCACCTCTTATAAAATGCTTCCGTAAATGGCAAAAAACTCCCATGTTCTCAGTGGCTGCTGCTGCTGCTGTTCAACTGATTCCCCCTGAGTTTTCCAAGCGGTTAGAGATGCAGCAGCACATTGACTGGGTAAATAGGCAGAAGGCAGAAAGGCTTAGTGTCCTATTTTAGAAAAATCCCATCCTTCTGGAGCAGCACCGACAGCCTGCTGGGTAGTTCATGTATTTAATCTGCTTAGGTCATTGCGATGAGAATGGCCCTGACTATACTAAGAAGCAACACTGAGTGAATGTGAAGTAAAAAGGAATCAGAGATAAGCCCTTCAGTACTTATTACCTTTGTATGGTCTACTGAATAGAAGTTCACTTAATAAAAATTCAAGATGAGCTTCATCATTACTACAACACAATGCAGACTGATAACTGACTGATGTTTCAATTTTTAAAATATATTGCGCCACCAGTTACACCCCTACTATTCCACAAACATCTGCATAAGTTGTTCTCTGTGCCACTGTATAACTGGTTATGCTTCTACAGAACTGCCCCAGTCAGTATTTCCAATCCCTTGAGAAGATATGTTGAAGGGGTTAGATGAAGTAAGGAGGGAGGAGGCTCATGTGGAGCATAAACACCAGCATGGACCTGTTGGGCTGAATGGCCTGTTTCAGTACTGTACATTCTATGTAATTCTATGTAAGAAACACTCTAGTATAGACAACTAAACACACAACAAAGATAAATAAGTCTGAATGTCAGCCAAGACTAGGATCTGACCTCAGTCCCTCTAAAGGGCAAAATAAATCTTTCTTGTATGGGCCATGAGGCTGCTCTGGATTGATTCTATCCATCTTTCATTCCTTCCATTTGGAAAGTGGCTTACCTTCAACCAGCCTATCAGAGGTTGAAACTCACTACAAATCAGAATCTTTATCCCTGCTCTCTGTATCGTTAACTGCTTCCAATCTCTGCATTATTGTCAACCCAACCTCTTCAGCATCTTTACTGCATCTCTGATGATAATAAAAAGATTAGGAAAATATTCATGGAAATAAGAGACAGCAATAAAGGGTCCTACTTCAGCGGATACTTTAAAGGAAAGCTCAGGATAAGAATCTGAAGTAACTCAAAAATACAGCAATGTAATTTAACTCTTTAAAAACAATGGGGTTGGAAATCCACGGTGGGGACGGGGAGCGGGACAGAGAGACTGGGTCGCAACCTGGTGGCAGTGCCCAGATATGCCATCTGGGACCTCTGCCCCTCACACCACCAAAGTTTGCAGTGCTGGGGGAGGTCCCTCTATGTACACAGGAATGACAGATTCCCCCACCAGTAAGAGAGCATCTGGGGTACCCACCTGCCAAGGAAGTCGCATGCTGTGGTATTGGTTGCTGGGCTCTGGCAGGGGTGGAGGGGGGTGGTTGTTGCCAGGTACCCTTGGAAAGTCAATTTATTGGTCCACTTGGATCCCTTTATAAGAAGCCAATAATAATAATAAAAAATTAAACTTATCGTTTTTCAAGGATCCAGTGCATGACCGATGTCTGGACCCTCAGTTGGGTCCAACAGCTGCCAATCGGTGGCCTGGTGAGACCTTGTGTTCCACTAGGTGTACTGCCGGTGATGATACGCCAGGTGCCTGTGAACCTGGGGACATGGTGTTGGGAGTTCCCACCCTGTCCTGGCCCCCCCATACTGCTGGCAGAGGCTCTGACCCATACAAGGCCCCATAGAATCCTCAACGTAAGGTGTATCCAGGTCCTGGCCTAATTTGCTGCCCTAATTTGTGTCTCAAGGGAGTGGATTATAGGCTGCAATATCATGTATAAGTTAAAAGAAAGTTAAAGGATTGTAAAGCTAGGGGAGGGAAGAAAAATTGGAACTGGAAACTGAGAATAAAATTTAGATCCAGAGAGCAGTTATTGGGCCAATCTAGAATTGACTTAATATCCCATTGGGCAGTTCCAGATACAAAACAGAAAGATAGAGAACTTATTTAAAGTTAAAAATGTAATAAAAAATAAAATATAGTAAAACAGGACATTCAAATAAATTATGCAAAATTGGATTTAAGATAGCATGGATACAATATGGAGAGAGAATGAGGAAAAACAAAAATAAATAGAACAGAGGGAAGATGTTTATCTCCACAGCACTCACAGCAAAATTGGATTAACAATGCCTGCAGGTACAAATCAATGTCATTCGCACTCGACTTTGTAACTATATTTGCACTTGTAAAAGGAGAGAAATGGGGATTAGTTAACCGCTTATTAATCGGCAGAAAATCTAACTCCTCAAATGCTCAGACATTAAAGGTCCGGTGGCAAACAGAAGCAATAAAATGGACACTGTAAACACCTCTACACATCACATGTTATATTGGAGCACACTTATTTACAGTAAAGGTAATGGTGGACATCAGCCGCCAGGGCCTGCCTGCAGCATTGTCGCTAATGTCATTTTTGCTTCTAAAACATGTAAATACATGGCCAGTGATCATGGGCTTTTAAGAGTTAAAGCTTTAGTGGAAATTGCTAATCCAAAATCTGATTGACCCACTAATCCACCCACGACAGTTACAATGAGGTTTATTATATCTCGGGGGATGTAGGAAATGCATTTCATGGCCTCGATTTTAACTTGGGGCGGGATCGGTGCATTGTGGGTGGGGGAGCAGGATGAGTGATAATTTTGCATGCTGAGGCCCGGAAAGATTTTAGCTCTCGGGCCTCACTTACATATGCAAGATCGCACTCCTGCCTGAATCCGGCAGGAGGCATTGCCTGGTCAGCTAGCAGGAGCAGGAATTCGGGCAACAGGAGGCCGCAGTTGAGGACCCGCAGGAATGGTACTCGGCATAAGGTAAGTCTATTGGATCGCTCCAGGAGAAAGATCCTCATCAAGTAAGGAGGGAGGGGGGAGGGGATCGTCCGGGGCAGGACTGCCTCAACTTTTCCTTGTGAGGCCCGGAGGAGCACTCCTGCTGCACCTGGCCCACAGGAAACAAAAACAAATTAAAAACTTACCTCGCTGGGCCTCATCTGGCCCTGTCTGCCATCCCCACCAGTGCTGCTCTGCTCAGGCCTCAGGTTAAAATGGCAGATCAGGCCCCAAAGGCATAATTGTAGCCCGACCTGCATATCTAAAGGCCCTGCTGGCTTGGGGCGGGTGTCCTTGCCGCCAGCAATTTAAAGTTGCAATCAGCTAGATCGGGACAGGAAAGGAGTGGGTATGTCACCCACTCCGCTCTAACTGCCCTCCTAGGTGGGGGTGTTAAAACCGAGGCCCATGTTCCTGTAATGGGTGGGAAGTCAGATGCTTGGAAAGAGGTACAGCACAGTTCATCTGCGGCAGCTGAGATGTAAAAATACATACTGCGATTAATATTGTGAAAAGTAAGTCTGGCACAGAAGCAAAAGCTTCCATTGTTACCCTACCAATACACAACTCCACAAGAACAGGAGGTGAAACACTCTCCTCTCTGGAAACTCCCAAAACACAAGTCAGGTATCAGAACACAACATAATTCTATTGAGATTCAGTTCAGTTATCAAACAGGTAATATTTAAATTCCAGAAACTATGAGGAGTTTGTTCTCGTGAAGCACCATCTTTATTGGTGCTTCACGAGAACAATATTATCCATGTTCCTCATGGTACATTACAGACAGCATTAACTTAAGCCGTTCAATTGTAAATTAGATGAAATTAAGCTAATCACTTCCTAACAGCCATTAAAGCCATTTAATATTTAGTAACAAGTATAGGTTACAGCACACAGGAGATAAAAGGGTAGAAATTGGTATGTATTGCGCCCATTTTTCAGGTGTAAAATGGGCACAAACATACCAATTTAGCAGTGGGGCGGCCTGCTCCCAGTTGGCGCAGACGTTTATCCCACTGCAAAATTCATGGGACCAATTTTTTCGACGTCCCAGGTGGACGCCCAAAATAAGCGTTAGGACCCTTGAGGTCTAACACCTGTTAAAGGATCCCTTTTGAAAATTCGGCAGCGATGAGTGGGTCAGGCGTTGGGCCAGCCCTGCTCAGGATTCTCCAGCGTTCCCGCGGCTGCCAAAAAAAGTACGCAATAAAAAAAAGTTCCAAAAAAACTCCTTCCCGGGGAGCCAGGAGGAGCAGGAGTGCTCCTCTAAGCTCCACAGCAATCCCAAAGAATGTTGTCGGCCCCGGCTCGGTCCCCTCCTGCTAGCTTCCCCTCCCCGCTCCCCAATCACCTCCCCCCACTCCCAGGACCTACCTGAGAGCTACTGAACACAGCGAGCATTAAAAATGTCGATGCTATGAAGCTCACTTTATAACAGCTGCAAAACAATGTTGCATACGGTACACGACAGACTGGAGACAGTTAGCTAAACAGATTGTTCAATGGAGCACTGGTAATTCACAGCAGCTGCACATTGTCTGTCTGCTCTGTAGTATGTTACAAGCCCATTTAGCTGAGTGGATTGGCTCAATAATCAAACAATCTGTTGACTATGCTACTAAAACTCCTTTGTGCATTTGAGGGATGTTGCCTTACAAAATGTCACTCAAATCATGTGAGATCACCTGACAGGATTAAAGGGACGGCCTTTTGTGCCACTGTGGCTGAAGTGCCACTTTACCTTGAGAACGAGCACATCCACTGTGGCCTGTCTGCTCACACTTGCGTACCACTATATGCCATCAAAACAACTGCAACCTCTCACTTTGTCAACTCTGTCTTCAGGAGAAAACCACCCATAACAAAAGAGAAAAAGCACACACAGGAGGGGGAAGCCCTAACCTTCATAAATTAACCCTGTCTGAGGAAAGAGCCCTGCAATTCCTGGGGAAGGAGGCTGTATAGGCGGCTGGAGAAAGGGAAGTAAGAGAACTGCTACCAGTGAGGATTCATAAGGGATCAAGGGATATGGGGATCGGGCGGGAAAGTGGAGTTGAGGTAGAAGATCAGCCATGATCTTATTGAATGGCAGATCAGGCTCGAGGGGCAGTATGGCCTATTCCTGCTCCTATTTCTTATGTTCTATGTTCTTATGATAACCTTCTGCTGCTCCATCTTCTCATTCTATTCTCTCATTCACTTATTGGAAACAAAGCACGGGCTGAAAACCTTCATCATGTCACTCTTTCCACTAAAGCTATATGTTGCTCAGAAGGACACCTTTGTAATCCGTCTTCCTTGCCTCTTTCTCTAGGTGTTTCACAGCAAGCAAAGTTAGGCCTCATTAGAATCATTGAATCATACAGCACAGAAGGAGACCATTTAGCTCATAGTGCCTCTGCCAGATCTTTGAAAGAGCTATCCAATTAGTCCCATTATCCTGCTCTTTCCCCATAGCCCTGCAATTTTTTCCTTTTCAAGAATATAGCGAATTCCCTTTTGATAGTTACTATTGAATCTGGCAATGCATTCCAGATCAGTCACACAGGAAACTCATGTACATTGCGACCAACATTCTTACATAAAACCAGGCCAGGGCCGGTGGGGGAGGTGGATGGAGGGGGGAGGTTGGTGAACCAGACGAAGGCTAAACACAGGAAAAGGTGCAATCGCTGGGCTCTCAATGTTGGTCAAAGAGATTCAAGCAACAATATAAAGCCTCCAATTTGGGAAAGCCCCTGAACCAGAAGGCCTCACAGCCGAGTTCTATAAGGTTCTACTCCCCAAACTGACACCTCTCCTACCAAACCTCTTCCACCACATTGAGGAGATGAACATGCCACAGATACTTTCATGACAACCTCAATCACAATAATTTACTAAAAAAGCCAAAGACTTCAACCTCACTATATCTTAGAGGCCCATATACCTACTCAATACTGACTACAAGATACTGGCCATGATCCTGGCCACCACTGGTCACAGCCACCATTGGTTAGTTCATGTTGACCACATGTGGGGACACCAACACAACTGCCCCAATACTCTATCTGGACACAAGGTATTTGGTCAGGTGGAGTGGGCATTCCTTCTCATTCCATTCACATGAATGGCCTTTGGCAAAGTACTCTGGGTTGGATTAAAATCCTATACTCCAGCCCTACATCCACCATGTGCACCAATGGCCTCAGCACTACTGCATTCCTTCTCCATTGCGGGACCAAACAAGGGTGCCCCTTATTCCCCTCTCCTCTTTCGGCGTTGGTCATAGAGCTCCTGGCAGCAAACGCCATAGTGAGTTGGAATAGAAGCCGGAAGATCTGAGTAGACTGGCATCATAGCTGATGACTCAAGAAACGGACATCTTCTCACTGGTGTTCATGTATTGTCAACTTGATGGGTTCTTGACACCCAGTAACATTTTGAGACAGCTAACAGTAGGAGAAATTCATATAAAATGGCCCTCCTGAGCACTTCATAGGAAGAAACAGGATACACAACAACAATCAAACCTACCTTTAGGATAGACTTTGATACTGAGTTAGTCGATAAGGGCTGTTTGCCTCCAGATAGCCACATGTATTTGGCACTTACAAACTAGCTTTGCTACAGAACAAAGGAAATCTCATATAGAAATTTAAGAAACACAGCTGGCTGATGCATTTTAATTCTAATTTATACCAACTATATAAAATCTTCATATGAAATGAAGACAGAAATTTGTGCATTCATCACAGCAGGTAACTAGTTACCATTTCACATGTTAAAAAAGTACTGACACCTCACAGCAGAAATTCGACACACTTCCTTTCTCCTGCTTCCCTTTCTGGATCCTGAATTTATTATCGATGTAAAAAGCACCTCACCTGGTTCTAAGTTAAAGGGGGCAAAATTGGTCTATGGCAGTAACAGGAAATGGGCTCATAGCAAATCGGCAGCCGGTTTTACACCGTGCCCCATTTTCTCTTATAATGAAAAAGATAATAGAGAGTGGTCTAGAACAAGCTGCCGATTTGCTATGAGCCAGTTTCACGCTACTGGTGTAGACCAATTTTACTCCCAATTTGTTGCAAAATGCTGCACTATATCAAAAGAAATGATGTCGATATTGTCGGTGCTCTCTAAATGCAATGCAATCAAAATGCCTATTTTGTTCTTTAAAAATACTTAAAATGCATAATGTATGGATCATAATGAAAAATAATGAGCTGATAGTTGTATGACTCATAGCAGATTCATATTCATACCAAGAAAATAATTATATATCTCTGAGCGAGTATCAGTGTAAGACAGTGTGAGCTATTAAACCCTACTTTCAAATTGATTTAACATTTTATCACTCAACAAAAGCAGGATGATGCCAGGCTGGTTTATTTTGTGCTATAGCTGGTTCTTTTTCTATTAACTCAGGAGTTCCCCAGGGCTCTGTCCTCTCTCCAACACTGCTTTTTCTTCATTTCAATGGTTGGACCCACAAAGATGTAAAACATTTTAAGATTATTGTTCAGCCCTCTTATAAAATGGCCAATGAGGCCCTGTTAACATCTTTCCGAGAGAAGAGGTGTCCTGGCAGCCCCCTGATCAGACATCCCATGCCGGAATTTCTGGCCTCCTCAGGCAAACAGGCGCCCGAGATGTCAGTGTTGAAGGTCACTGGAGAGCAGATCCTGGTATGTACACCGGGATCAACAAACCACGGATTTTTAGGACTAACCTTGGCTCAATGGTAACACTCTAACCTTTGAGTCAGAAGTTTGAGGATTTGAGGCCCACTACACTTGAGCACATAATCTAGGCTGACACTTCAGTGCAATATTGAGGGAGTTTTGCACTGTTGGAGATGTCTTTCAGATGAGACATTAAACTGAGGCCCTTGCTGCCTTCTAGGGTGGGCATAAAAGATCCCATGGGACAATTTGCAGAAGAGCAGGGGAGTTCTCCCTGCTGTCCTGGCTACTACTTATTGCTCAACCAATATCACTAAAACAGATTATCTGGTCATTCTTATTGCTGTTTGTGGGACCTTGCTGTGCACAAAAGGCTGCCAGATTTCCCTACATTACAACAGTGTCTACACTTCAAAGGAAATTTATTGGCTGTGAAGCACTTTAAAAAAATCAAAAAAGATTCATCAAATAACAATAGATTTAATTGGCAGTATAATCAGTTAGTGCTACTACAATAAAGCAGGGGGTGTTAGGATTTAGATAATGCAGAGCAGTAGTAATTTCCATAGGTGCTGCATTACTACCAATGGTAATATAATGCTATCAGCAGTAAATATCCGGAATCTCCAGCAACACCATCTCATAAAGAATGACCCAAGCACATCTGTGCAATAAAACAGCAGGATGTGGCTGATAAATTCACCCAAAGCAAGATTAATTGAGTTCGAGTTTCCTATAACTTACCAGTATTAATAACCTTTTTGTCCCGGTTATCTCCTCCATCCCCTGAAACCAGTGAGATAAACACAAATATGGTTCATCAGGCTCTACCAGTCCTCTCACACCTCACAGTTTCAGTTGTGAATCTATACAGCAGGTATCTATACAGCTGAGCCCAGTCTTGCCTCTACATGTGCACTTTCTAGCAATCACAAGCAAATCATTGACTGAACCACCCCAATCCTTCCCATTCCAGAAACACTAAGTCCAACTGTAATACTCCTAACTCCCACCCAGCTGAGATTGAAAAACTCAATACGGAGCAGGGACTGATCTCAACCTTTCTGTTCTGTATGGTTCAGTACCACACCACTGAGCTAACTGGGGACCCTTCCTCTCCCTCTGTGTTTTAAACCTCTTGATCATCAACCATCCACTGTTACACTTATGTGCCTGAATGCACTAGCTGAACTTCACTGCAAGGTCTCTTAACTGTACAACATAAATCACTTACAGAAGTCAGCTTTAAATAGCCCTGAAACTAATAGAAATAGAGTCTCTAAGATGCACGTGTCTTGGCATTTGTCAAGCATTGAAGTGTTACTGTGTAATACTGACACTGCTGCAGGAATTTACACCATGTCAACAGGCACAATAAAATCGTAGCAAATATACTTACATATTTAAAGTACTTGTGTGAATTTTTAGCGTAGTAAAGACATGCTCCACATATCTACATGTAAGTATACCGTAATATTGGGCCAAAAATCTATGGCCTTTCTGGCACACTCCCAAGGTTGGTCTGCAGTAAGGGCCAGGAATTAGGTTGAGACCTGGACACACTGTGTCCAGATTTCTCCGCTTGTTTCCATGAAGACTTTTTTTGGGAGGAACCTCTGTCCAACCCGAAAAGTCAATCACGTCAGAGGGCGTGTGGCTAGGGGGGCTAGACTCCCAAGCTATGAATTTCCTTGGTCCTGGCCTAAGTATCCACCAACAGGCCAGTATGCCACGAGAGGAAGGATATTGGCTTGTAAGTCACAGAAGTAGAGGCAGCCTGGGGGAGGGGGGGGGCGGCAGGGGCGGAGTTTAGGCCTGGTCCTGTTTGAATGCCTGAAGAATTTTGCCATCAACGGCAGGAAATTGGTATCCTTGGAAAAGGGGGCATCAAAAAATTTCTCTTGGGCCGGTGGAGGCGGCCACTCAGGGAGCTGCTGTCGATCATCACTTTTCCTAATCCCCCCCCAACTCTGACGGTCGTCCAAAATTCACCCACAGTATCGTGGAAGCACGCCCGCATAATTAAACTGAGAGAACATCCTCCTGACTCCGAATACTCCGACGGGTCAATAGAAGAGCTTCTCAGCAGGCCTATCCCAGCACTTATATTGGGATCAAAGGCCCAGGGTCTCTTGGAGCGTGATTTTGACCCTGAGCCGGGAAGGGGGCAGGGGGGTCAAATTGTGGACAGGAAACCCATTAGTACGGGTTTCCTGGACGTCCTTACGATTTTGACATAAGGACATTTTTTATTTTTTTTTGTCGGTTTGCCATCCGACTGACCGGCCTGATTGACAGGCTGGTCTCAGTCGGACGGGAGAGCAGCCAGGGAGAGGACGTGAGAAGGTAAGTCTTTAGATAAGTCTTTGATTGTATGGATGGAAGGGGAGGCATGAGTGGACAAGGGGGAACATGGGTGTGTATGGGGGCATGGGTGGGCATGGGGCACTGATGGGCATGGGAGCACCGGTGGGCATGGGGGTCACGGGGAGAGTCAGTCATGGGGGGAGGGATCGGAGGTCAATCACGGGAGGGGGGTGTTGGGATCAGGGGTCATCGCGGGCATCCGCAATCATGTGGGGGGGAGTCGAGGGTGGGTCCGTGATCATTGGGGGTCGCTGCAGGTAGACTTGTTGGGCCTGGGGGAAGCACTCCTGCTCCTCCGTGCCCACAAGCTGTGCCAGAAAGGCACTTACTTCCTGCAGTTTCAGGTCTTCTTGCCTCCTTTCACGTGGCGTGAAGGAGAAGGCCTAAGCCTAGTCCAATGAAGGCCTGGGACTCCTGGCCTCCAGGGGTTGAGATTGCAAAATCTGCAAAAATGGAGGCCTGCAGCCTCCTTGAAAGGTTTTCGTCACCAACCGCCTCCTGGGTGCGGGTTGGTCGCCCACCCCTCGTCCAACCCTGGTGAAAACCGGAAATGGGTGGGGTGGGGGTGGGTCTGAAATGGTTGTGATTTTGAATGCCCCCTGCCCCCAACCCACCCATTTTTTCAATGTTAAAATCGTGCCCTATATGTTTAAAATATGAAATTTTCATTGTTTGTCATCTATTGGAATTTATATAATGGTTTGGTAGAGTTTTGCTTCCCTTGTTGGGAGCCGCCTGGTTTCAGCTTTACAATGCCTCTGTCAGCCTTGGCTCAGTGGTGGGACTCTCACCTTTAAGTTGTGGGTTCAAGTCCCACTCCAAAGACTTGAGCACATAATCCACCTCAGATGTGCACTCACTGAAACAACTGCAACTTGGTTTAAGTATCACACTGCCTCCAAAGAAGATCCAAAAAAATTGTTTTCCTTCTCAAATATTACAGCCGGGAAATTCCTCAGAGCCTCTCCCGCTCTGCCGATGTTACTTCGCAGTGCAGCGGTAACTTTGGTCACGTGAGTAAACGTGGTTTCCGCTGCACTTCCGGTGTATCACCTCCTGACCCATGTAACATTCAGAAACATATAACTCTTCTGTTACATATCTGTAGGGGTAAACCAATGACTCCCGTCTGCAGTGCTGGGTGCCACAATTTTGTAACATCATCCAGCTCAGCACTACTGTTAACAGTGCATTGTACAAAAAGAACATTCTGGAATCACTTTCCCCACCAGGGAGCATTACAACCGCTGATGGGATTCAGGCAAATGGGGACTCAGAAATTGCATATCTAACAGTTAGGTTGGGCCAGAGGGAGACTCTGTGAACGTCAGCAACAAATCCCCAAATAAAGGTTAATACTCAGGGACCCTGTGCCCAGTCCAATTTACATTGCAGGTTAGAGTACCTGATGTGATTGTTTGTTATTTTCTATCTTACAAGGAGAGGTAGTTAAGCCTGTATCTGCTGTAATTCTACAGTGTTATGGCTTCTGTTTGCTATCCATTTATTGTTTAATAAATCTATTTGAAGTTTTTAGCCTAAGCCATAGTCCAATGAAGTGCTTATTCCACCACCTTCTGAAGTCAAGGAAAATCACATGAGGACGCATTTTAACCAATAGCTGAAATACAGTAACAAGGGCTTTCAGCCCAATCCCTTGAGCTAACTACAAATTACATAGATATTGGGGAAGTGAAGGAACACTCTGGGTCATAGGGAACGAGGAATCACCTACAGGATCCAGTTGAGACACTAAACTAGGGAAAATATCTTGAGTAAATATGCATAAACGTTAAGAACTGCATCCCTTTAAAGCACTGGTCCATGAAATCCTGCCTCCTCAGCACTGGCGAGCTCTCAGTATCGAGTCTAATATGGACCAGGAGCTCACTACCTCTCCTAAAATGACGCTAATCTGGAATGTTCCTGCAGGGTCAGCACTCCTCCATAAAGCAGATGCTGAGCTCACTGCACCCGTCTCCTGCCAGGTTGATGCACAGACCCAAAAAACAACGCTTTCTGGTCAAAGTGCTTCTGAAAATGTACGTTCATGACAATTAATATGTATGTATTTGTTAAACAGTACAGCCAACATCATATGCTCCATTGATAGGACTGACAGGATCTAAAGGACCACATGGAACAGATGATTCCACAGATTTTTTAACAACACCACATTAGCATGCTCTGCCAAGTTGGGATTCATGCGCAACTGGAGATGGGTCTGAACATTTCTGATTGTCACAAAAGACACAATATAAAGAAAAAAATGAAAGAGTTTTGTTTCCAAAACAAGAAAATTGCATGGTATGTAAATCTAATTACACACTAATTAAAGGTTATATCGAATTCCATTCACTACACCACTGTTAAAGTAAATACATTAATTGTGTAAAGCGCAGTGTGGTGCATAATCATCATTGTAAATATGCAGTGCAGCATAAATATAAAAAGTAAGTTTTGAGGTAGATTAACATGATAATATTCTATTTCACTGAAACCACGTATACCTATACTCCACACACTTACAGATATTGCACATCCCTAATGGAAAGCTTTGGAAGGAATTCACAGTGGAAACACCCCTCCACAGGATTAACCTCAGGGCAGAGTGGCAATTAGTCTAAATGTCATGGATGATGCACCAACATTTCCCTCAAGATGATCTTTATCTGATTTCATGAAGGGCAGAATGGCAACATTCCAGAATAAACAGAGAATTTCTGGAGTCGCACTAGTGTACGCATCACATTGACCAAAGAGATGATTGCCTGTGATAACCATGTTCCATGACGTTGAAAAGCATTCTGCAATATACTTTTCTCCCTGTGCACTTTGTTGAAACCACGTTATACAGTGATCAAAAAGTGGATTTACACTTCAGTATACGAAGGTCAATTGTACAAAATTGCGCTTCTAGTAGGGGAGCTTTGCCAGTCGGGAGCAGACTTCGACAACTTGGGAATGTGATTCCCACAATTTTCCAATCGTTAAAATGAATGGGCAGAAAATCATGGTTCTGAATTCACAAAATGCACTCCCGGAGGATGAAGCTCCCCATCGGGAGCGTGATTTTGTGAAATTGGCCCATGAGGCTAACATCCCCCCTGCACAAAAGTTATGACTGGGAAAATAGAGACTGACTGGAGCACATAATCTAGCCTGACACTTCAATCCAATACTGCATTGTTGGAGGTGCCATTATTCAGACAAAATGTTAAACCGAGGGCAACGTGCCCGTTCAGCTGGATGTAAAAGATCTTACTGCACTAATGGAACAGCAGGGAATTCTCCCAGTCACCTGGCCAACATTACTCCCTCAACCAACACCACCAAAAAAATAGTTCAACTTGTTATTTATCTAACTTGCTGTTTGTGGGACTTTGCTGTGTGAAAATTGGCTGCTATGTTTGCCTATATTTAGTGCACTTCAAAAGTAATTTATTGCTGGTGAAAAGCCTGGAGACATAAAGTTGCTATATAAACGCAACGTTTTCCTTTTCTTTTAAGATAAATAGAATATTCAACAATATGAACAGTATTCAATGTTATTTTTGAGGCATGTTTAGCAATTCCACTCCACTGTGTGCATAGGCTCATTATTTTACAACTAGGGTAGCCGGCTTGTTGCATTTGTAGGCCTGTTGGGTACATTCCATGGAGATTCATATAAGGTTGAAATCCATATTCCCATTAATTTGCATATATATCAAGTTAACTTAACAGCACTTGGCGTTCTGATTAAGGATTTATCTACCAATGAGGCAACAACATTAAGAACAGTCCTTTCCAAAACCTTCAGGCCCACAGAGTTCAAACAGGACAAATTAACAAGTTAAGCATAATGGGCGCTAAATTGTGCCGTGAAGCACCCATTGTTTCAGCACTACACGGCCTCTCTGACATCCAAGATGGCGTCTTTGATGCGCACGCACGTTTCCAGCGTGACGTGCACGGACGCCATCTTGGTACAGGAGTTAGCGCAGGCGCAGATAACGAATGCTGGAAACGTAAAGTAGGGAGAAAATGGCTTCAATCAGTATGTAACGCTGATTTAAAGTGATGGACACCATTTTGGGACTTAATGCTCAACTCAACACACAGTCTTGACCCCGACCATCTGAACATGTCTGAAGGACCCCCCACCAGTGCTATTTAAAGGGACCATGCAGGATTTACAGGTTAGTGGCTGGATTATTGCTTCTGGCTGCCGAGACATTTGTAACAGTTTTTGGAGATCTCCTAGACTTGAATACTAGGACTAGGGACATAGCCTAACATTTAGAGCAAGGACGTGCAGGAGTGAAGTTAGGAAATGCTTTTATACGCAAAGGGTGGGAGATGTTTGGAACGCTCTTCTGCAGATGGCAGTTGATGCTAGCTCACTTGTGAATGTTAAATCTGAGATTGATAGATTTCTGTGAACCAAGGATATTAAGGGATATGGGGCTAAGGCAGGTATAGGGAGTTAGGTCACAGGTCCACCATGATCTCATTGAATGATGGAACAGGCTCGAGGGGCTAAATGCCACTGTCACTTGCTACACTAGTATGACTCAACAACAGAATATAGCAAGCTAATAGCACAATTTATCACTGAGTCATGTTAAGAGGAAAACATTTTTCCCTAACTACTTCTGTTTCTATATTTACATATTTAGGAAGGTGTTTTATATTTATCATATACATCAGTGTGAATACATTCTCAAAGAGATTTGTTGTGCTATGGTGTGAAAAAGATGCATTTATTGAACAGTGTGATGAGGAATTCTGCGCTGACAGATGAACAATGAGATCGTAATAAAACAGAACATGAAGAGGCCGACTGCATTGGGACCCTCACCATTGTGTACTTTGCAAAATATGATTGATCCCTTAAGTCTATAAACTGCTATTGGTGAAATACTCTGAGGTTAACTGTGGGTGAATAAAAGTTTTTGCGAGTAGCAAAGCCCATTGGTTCCCATATGACTATTCTGTTTTCAGTCTATGGTCATGCAACAACTGTGGCTGAGAGTCGGAAGTCTACTTGCTCTCAGGCCTCTGCCAATGCCAGATGCTGGTAACAGCTGCACAAAAGCACCCTGTTGCTGAGAACGATATAAGGAGTTTATCCATACACATGGTATTATTTTTTTTATACTAGTCAATCTTCTGTGGTATTGCACATGGGGAGTGAAGACCAAGTGTAGTCTTCAGGTTAGGAGTGAGGGATAAATGGACCAGAGCGTGTTGACATTGGTCAGTACACATTTTAAAGTCATACATTCTATCCCTATTTGTATTTAAAACTTTCATGTTATATTATCATTTAGAGTTAAATAAGAAAATTTAATGGCAATTTGGGAAGCAGAAAAGTAGTCTTGGTTTGAGCAAAAGGGTTTCTCTGCAGTACAGGTTGAGGAACTGGAAGTCGCAAAACTAAGGCACTACAGTGATATCACAGGCATTAGGATGTAATTAAGGGTCACAAGTTTACATAGGCAGTTTCAGTTATCAATGTGGACATAAGAATTTACAATGGGAAAAGTTGACTCAAAAGTGTGACAGAAACATGGCAACAGGAAGTAAGATTATGTAGACAGGAAATGTGCACAGAGATAAGAATTTAATGTATGATAGATGCTAGTTGATCTCCAGTGGCATTTCACACAGATGGTCAAGATCAAGAGCTGCCATCAGGTCAAGCAAGTTTAGAAGGCAGGGGGATAATTGGACTGGGGAAGGTGGAGGAAGCGGAAGGGAGTAGTAAGGTTGTCTCAGGGAGGGGGTTTGCTAAAGTGCCTCAGTGGGACGGGGTATTTTGCGAAGTGGGAGGGGGCACCTGATTTTCCAAATGATAGAGTCGCTGATTTTAAATGAATGTGGAGGCCCCGATTCTTCTAACATTGAAGTGGTTCCAATTTTTTAAAACAACACAGATCCCAATTTTATTACCTTTAATAGGGCCTGACTTTAAACAAATAAATAGGCCCTGATTTTTTCAAACAGTGAGGAGGTTCCATTTAAAAAAAAAATGTCAACCTGCACTGGCATGATTTCTTCATTTTTGAAAAGGCACCAAATTCTCCATATTTGGTATTGAGATAAAGGTGTTACGGCATAATTTACATTAGCAAAATGTAGCACTGAAAACCCTATTACATTCGCACCTACAGGCATAACAGCTATTGTTACGATGAATGATTTTATAGTGGGATTTTCCATACGAGCAGGTTGACATGGGAGTTTTCAATGCATTGTGAAATGAAATGTTGTGACTCAATTACCATTTTTAACATAATATTTTTGAAACATGTATAATATATATAAATAAGATAGAAATACTTCTTTTTGCAACAAAGCATTTTAGATCAAAACATAGCATCATTATTTTATCATTTGGAAGGAGTGTATGTAGCTGTAAGAGTTAAAGGGCTATATAGAATTATATAAAATGTACAGCACAGAAACAGGCCGTTCAGCCCAACAGATCCATGCCGGTGTTTATGCCCTGACAAGCATGAGACCAGAGTGCCAGCTCTTAATATGAGACTGATGCTCAGTGGGGGTACTCGTGTCCAACGGTTGTGGGTGCCCCCCCACCCCATCATAAATGGTAGGTGGGGCTCTCTAGCCTTTCGTCCAGCTAGGAAAAAGTACTCCGAAGATAAAAACCGTGAGGGAGACAATGAGAAACAACCTCAGCTACTCTTCCTTAGTAAGTGGTTCAAGAGTCTCATTTATGAGACTTGAGTTAGGACCATCTCTAGGGCAGAACATTACAGGTGGATGGACATGGTCCTCTGAGAATGGTAAAACATTGTTGTGTTGGTCTCCACCCGCCTCAGCTCATCTGCTGCTGAAACCCTCATCCATGCCTTTGTTACCTCTAGACTTGACTATTCCAATGCTCTCCTGACCGGCCTCTCATCTTCCACCCTCCATAAACTTGAGCTCATCCAAAACTCTGCTGCCCGTATCCTAACCTCGCACCAAATCCCGTTCACCCATCACTCCTGTGCTCGCTGACTTACATTGGCTCCCATCCGGGAACACTTTGTTATTAAAATTCTCATCCTAGATTTCAAATCTAGGATGAGAATTTGCCTCGCATCTCCCTATCTCTGTAACCTCCTCCAGCCCTACAACCCTTCGAGATCTCTGCTCTCCTCCAATTCTTGCCTCTTGCACATCTCCGATTTTAATTGCTCCACTATTGGCAGTCGTACCTTCAGCTGCCTAGGCCCTAAGCTCTGGAATTCCCTCCATAAACCTCTCCGCCTCTCTATCTCTCTCTCCTCCTTTAAGACGCTCCATGAAACCTACCTCTTTGACCAAGCTTTTGGTCACCTGTCCTAATTTTTCCTTATGTGGCTTTGTGTCATATTTTGATTGAAAATTGCTCCTGTGAAGAGCCTTGGGACGTTCTACTACGTTAAAGGCGATATATAAATGCAAGTAGTAGTAGTAGTAGTAGTAGTAGTAGTTGTTGTTGTTGTTGTTGGTTATCATTCATCAAGTTCAATTTTTTTAGCCTAGGTCGCTGTGATCTCAGACCTGAAACAGCACAGATTGGTTACATTTCTTAACGACTCCAGTACTCCAAAAACTTCAGGAACAAATTTGGATATGTACTTGTCTCTAATAAACGGAGTATGAACTGTCATTCTATGTGCAGTGTGAAATCTTGCCCTTTCTTGAGAAAGCAGCAGCAAACACCAGGGGCTCGATTTTCGGGTGAAGGAGCGGGTGTATTAGGGGCGGGAGGGCTCCGAAAATCGCTGAAATCCCGAGTGGGCAACCCGCCGACTTCCGGGTTCCCCAGTGACGCGTCTGGGTGCGCGCATGCCTCCCGAATGCGGAAGTCCCACCGGCAATTAAAGCCGGCAGGATGATACTTTACATATTTTGTCAGTAAGCTGAAGTACTTGAGGGAAGTGGCAGTAGGGATTGTGGATGCTTTGGTGATAGTTTTCCAAAATTCCCTGGACTCAGGAGAGGTCCCGGCAGATTGGAAAACTGCTAATGTAACACCGTTATTTAAAAAGGGTAGTAGGCAGAAGGCAGGAAATTATAGGCCAGTTAGCTTAACATCTGTGGTGGGTAAAATTTTGGAGTCTATTATTAAGGAGACAGTAACGGAACATTTAGATAAGCATAATTTAATAGGACAAAGTCAGCATGGCTTCATGAAGGGGAAGTCATGTCTGACAAATTTGCTTGAGTTCTTCGAGGATATAACGTATAGGGTGGATAAAGGGGAACCAGTGGACGTAGTGTATTTAGACTTCCAGAAGGCATTCGACAAGGTGCCACATGAAAGATTATTACTTAAGATAAAAAATCACGGGATTGGGGGTAATATTCTGGCATGGGTGGAGGATTGGTTATCAAACAGGAAGCAGAGAGTTGGGATAAATGGTTCATTTTCGGACTGGCAACCAGTAACCAGTGGTGTTCCGCAGGGGTCGGTGCTGGGTCCCCAACTCTTTACAATCTATATTAACGATTTGGAGGAGGGGACCGAGTGCAACATATCAAAATTTGCAGATGATACAAAGATGGGAGGGAAAGTAGAGAGTGAGGAGGACATAAAAAACCTGCAAGGGGATATAGACAGGCTGGGTGAGTGGGCGGAGATTTGGCAGATGCAATATAATATTGGAAAATGTGAGGTTATGAACTTTGGCAGGAAAAATCAGAGAGCAAGTTATTTTCTTAATGGCGAGAGACTGGAAAGTACTGCAGTACAAAGGGATCTGGGGGTCCTAGTGCAAGAAAATCAAAAAGTTGGTATGCAGGTGCAGCAGGTGATCAAGAAAGCCAACGGAATGTTGGCTTTTATTGCTAGGGGGATAGAATATAAAAACAAGGAGGTATTGCTGCAGTTATATAAGGTATTGGTGAGACCGCACCTGGAATACTGCATACAGTTTTGGTCTCCATACTTAAGAAAAGACATACTTGCTCTCGAGGCAGTACAAAGAAGGTTCACTCGGTTAATCCCGGGGATGAGGGGGCGCACATATGAGGAGAGGTTGAGTAGATTGGGACTCTACTCATTGGAGTTCAGAAGAATGAGAGGCGATCTTATTGAAACATATAAGATTGTGAAGGGTCTTGATCGGGTGGATGCAGTAAGGATGTTCCCAAAGATGGGTGAAACTAGAACTAGGGGGCATAATCTTAGAATAAGGGGCTGCTCTTTCAAAACTGAGATGAGGAGAAACTTCTTCACTCAGAGGGTGGTCGGTCTGTGGAATATGCTGCCCCAGGAAGCTGTGGAAGCTACATCATTAGATAAATTTAAAACAGAAATAGACAGTTTCCTAGAAGTAAAGGGAATTAGGGGTTATGGGGAGCGGGCAGGAAATTGGACATGAAGCTGAGTTCGGATCGGTCAATGCCCTGTGGGTGGCGGAGAGGGCCCAGGGGCTATGTGGCCGGGTCCTGCTCCGACTTCTTGTGTTCTTTAGATTTGTGGTTGGGATCAGATCAGCCATGATCTTATTGAATGGCGGAGCAGGCTCGAGGGGCCGATTGGCCTACTCCTGCTCCAATTTCTTATGTTCTTATGTTCTTATGTAAGTACTTAATTGTCTCAACATTTTGGCAATGGTGCGATTTTGAAGGATCCTCAGCGTGTTTCCCGTGCTGTGGGAAACACTCCCTGTTGCAACAGAGGTGTTTCAGCCAGCAGCCAGTGGGAGATGCAACTGCTTATTTGACAGGTGGGGAGAAAACGTCATTTATTGCAGCAGGGCACTCTGTCACTTCAGACAAAGTTTTGGCTGCAAGATCTTTGTATTTTCACTCAAAATTCTTACTTTCCACCCAAAACTCTGCTGTGCAAACACATTTAACTACTTTGCAGACACCGTCAGGATGGGGGGGCACCATGGATGCATTCATCACTTCATCCGAGGACGAGCAACATCACCAGCCTCGCCAGGCACGGTGACCACCTCCGCCACGTGGAGCTCCACAACACAGTGCTGTGCCACAGGCACCTGCACAAGAGCACGGAGGGGAACAACAGAGAGAGCAACGTCGCAGGAGGCACTACCCTCGCAACAGGGTCTACAGACCGAGGCTCAGCTTCCTGGACTCCCAGTGCAAACGGAGGATCAGAGTCAGTCGCCAGGTAGTCGCAAACATCTGCAGCCTCCTTCATGCTGAGCTGCTCCTGGCTGGGCCGAGCAGCATCGCCTTACCTGTCACTGTCAAAGTCACCACTGCCCTTAACTTCTTCGCCTGCGGGTCATTCCAGGCTGCCACCGGGGACATCGCCGGGGTCTCTCAGTTTTCTGCACACAAATGCTTAAGGCAGGTCACCGACGGCTTGTTTCGCAGGGCCTTGCACTACTTCATCTTCCCCGTGGATTACTTCAGCCAGACGGAGAGGGGAGTGGGATTCCATGCTGTGGCTGGCTTCCCATGGGTGCAGGGTGTAATTGATTGCACCCATATAGCAATACGAGCACCTCCACATGAGCCAGGACTGTTCATCAACAGGAAGGACTATCACTCCATCAAAACTCAGCTCGTTTGTGACCACCGCAAGAGATTCCTTCACATGTGCGCTAGATACCCTGGCAGCTGCCACGATTCCTTCATCATCCGGGAATCCAGCATCCCGCCCCTCTTCCACGCACCGAACACCCTTAAGTGCTGGCTCCTCGGGGAGAAGGATACCCCCTACACACGTGGCTCATGACGCCTCTGAGGAACCCCATCACCGAGCAACAGCAACAGGTCTACAATTGAGCATGCTATAGGACTGCTCAAGATGCGCTTCAGGTGTCTTGATCGTTCTGGGGGAGCACTTCAATACTCACCAGAGAAAGTGGGACGCATTATAGTTGTGTGTTGTGCCCTGCACAACATGGCACAACAGAGAGTGGTGCCACTTGAAGAGGCCCCATCCACAACTGCCACCCACATTGAGGAGGAGGAGGAGGAGAAGGAGCAACCCAAGGGCAGAGCAGAGGCTCACCTGGCTGCTCGAGAGGCCAGGGAGTCACTGATATGTGAACAGTTCTTCTAACATCAGACAGTGTGAAGAGTCCATTCCTCAAACCACCTGGATAGAGCAGCGCCCACACCAGCAACCCCCCCCACCCCTCCCTGCACAAAACAGGCCTGCAACTACACATACACCCACAGTAGAGTGACCCAATGGGTGGCATCATTTGTTGGCGTTCATGGTGAACCTCACGAAAGGACCTTATTTCAGAAGCCAGTCAAGAATGGCCAAGACATGGCAGTAATAATATTTAATGTGAGTTTAACAAAAATCAAATATAAACAAAAAACATGACCGACCATCAAACACCCTTGTGCATCCCCTTCGTGCTTTCAAAACCTTCGCCTTTCGCTTCCGACTACTTCTACGTGGTGCATCCCCTGTGGCTGCAGCAGAGGTAGTGGCAGGTTGCTCATGTTCATGCCCTGATCGATTAGACATTTTGGGCCTACTCCCTCTGGGTTTTGGTGCCCGTGAGGGCCCCTCCAAAGACTGCTCCACCTGCACCTGTGCAGGGGAAGACTCGGCCACCTGAAGAGGAGGCAGCATTGCGGGTACTGGTTGAGAGGGGGTGAGATGTGGGAGCGCTTTGAGTGGCGTCCCCACTTCCATGTCCCCTTTCACCATCATCCCTCTCCTGGGCCAGGCCCACGCCACTCCTACCACTCTGCTGGACAACAGTTTGGAGGACATGTGTGAAGCCTTGTAAGGACAGTGCTAGAGTATCTGCCTGCCTGTTTATGGCGGAAGAATGTTGTTCACTTTGAGTCTGATCCGCCATTGTCAGGGCCTGAATGGACTCATTTGTGAGCCGTGCTTTAAGGTCAATGGAGACTAGCCTTCCCTCCATCGCAGACATTCCCGCACTTACCCGCGACAGTGTCTCAGAGATGCCCTCACGTCCCTATGACAGTATCTCAGGGAGTTGTTGACGTCTCTGTGACACCATCTCAGAGATTCCCTCCTGTACCTGTGCCACCATTCTACTCAAGCAGGAGTTGGACTCCTCCATCCCCTGCTCTATTGTGGAGAGTGCGCGTGGCACCTGTTCCAGTACCTCGCAAATGTGCTTCTGCCCCTCGATCATTCTCCTTTTAAAGGATGGCCCCCAGGGTTCAGCATCTGTGTCCAGCTGAGCTGAGCCTGGAGAGGAGTGCTCCCACCGAGGCGGACTCTCCACAGCTGTCACTGCCACCAGTGTCTGCTCATGCTCACATGTGTGTGGTAACTCACCATGTGCGACCTCAACTAACTGAGGACGGGGACCCACCGAGGTGTGAATATCTGCGCTGGTGGATGGCTCGCTCAGATGTGACGGTGTCCCCTCAGAGGCTGGCAGGTCCTCTGAGGAATTGCCCTCCGCCATCACACTGATCGCTGAAGTCCCAGTAAGAGAACAGAAGACAATATTAAGCATAATCACAGATGTGTCATATTGCGATGAACATACTGAGGTGCTGAAGATGGCGGGGCATGTTAACATCAATCCATATTGTATGTGCTGAATGTTAAAGTTCTGTCACCAGACGTTTGTCAGGTGCCAGTCACAGTGTCCCCGATGGACGGGCACTCGAGGGTGCGGCTCAGCTCCAGCGCCTCCTGCTCGGTGTCTGTGAGGACGACGGTTTGTTGTGGCCCCCCTCCGGTCCTCGCCCTCTCCTGTGCATTCTGGGCTCCCTTCTCCTATAAGGGGAGAAAGTACAGATGCGTGAGTGAGTGATGATGACGTGGCCAACCAATGAATGCATTGGTTTGGGTGCGGCTGACCGTGAAAGAGATGCATCAGAGGGTGAGTATGAGACAGAGGCATGACATTGGATGAGGATTGGGTTGAGTGGTAGTGGTGGGGTGAGTAATGGGGAGGTGAGGAAGTGGTGAGGAAGTGCAGGTAAGTTGAGGATGAGCCTTAAGTGGGTGTGGGGAGTGATGTGATAGAGTAGTGTTGGCAGTGCACAATGAGTTGGGGGGTGGGGGCAGTGATGTGGAAGACGGAATGTAGAAGAATAAGTGTCCTCACTTTGGCTGACCTAGTTAGGTCATTGAAGTGCTTCCTGCACTGGATCCAGGTGCAGGAGATGTTGCTGCTGCTGGTGACCTCCTCTGCCACCTCGAGCCATGCCTTCTTGTTGGCAGAGGCAGGCCACTTTCTCCCGTCTGCCGGGTAGAAGACATCCCTCCTCCTCCTCACCACATCCAGCAGCACCTGGAGTGAGGCATCAGTAAATCTGGGAGCAGCCTTTCCCCTGTGCTGCTCCATTGTGGTGTGTGGGTGTTTGCTCCAGGAGTGGCCATTGGAGGACTGCCCCTTTAAATAGAGCTCCTCCAGCTTTCGAATGGCAAACCCGGAAGTCACGTTAAGTGGCTCCAATTGACGCGCGATCGCATGGGAAACGGACATTTTTTATTGGACGGGTTACCTACGCGTCCAATCGCCCCCCACCGCTGCCATTCCACCTCCACTCTAATATCGGGGCCCAGTTGTTTGAGCAGATTCAGCTGATTTGGTCTTATTTACTTGAAAGCAGAAAAAGCAGCAAGCAGCTGTTCAAACAGCTTCTCGCCTGCTTAGGGAGAGTTCTTAGAGACTGGGATGCCCAGAGAAGTTTAATTTAGATTTCTTGTTAAGTCCGTATAGACTGGCTTTAAAGAATTTTGATATGAAGCTAAATCATAGATTTCCACATTTAATCATTTTTACTAAGAATCTTTTCCCTCTCCCCTGCCTCAAAGGATGTGAGCCCTTAAGTCTTAACTACATTTTTTCCCTTATCTCTTCCATTCCTTTTTAGCCAAAAGGATGAGTTACTTCAAAGCGCACACTTTAATGTGACCACAGGTCGTATCACTTCATAATATCACTCATACCACTCAGAGTAGAAAAGTCACCCGGTCCCGATGGGATGCATCCTAGGTTGCTGAAGGAAGTAAGGGTGGAAATTGCGGGGGCTCTGGGCTCAATCTTCCAAACCCCCCTAGATATGGGAGTGGTGCCAGAGGACTGGAGGATTGCAAATGTTACACCCCTGTTCAAAAAAGGGGAGAGGGATAAATCCGACAACTACAGGCCAGTCTGTCTAACGTCGGTGGTGGGGAAACTTTTAGAGAGAATAATCCTATTCAAAATTAATTGGGACTTGGAAAAGTATGGGTCAGTAAATGAAAGTTAGTATGGATTTGTTAAAGGCAAATCGTATTTGACTAACTTGATTGAGTTCTTCGATGAAGCAACTGAGAGGGTTGATGAGGGTAGTGTGGTTGATGTTGTGTATATGGACTTTCAAAAAGCATTTGATAAAGTAACACATAATAGACTTGTTAGCAAAATTGAAGCCCATGGGATTAAAGGGGCCATGGCAGTGTGGATTACAAAACTGGCTAAGAGACAGAAAGCAAAGATTAGTGGTGAACAGTTGTTTTTCAGAAAGGAGGGAGGTATAGAGTGGTGTTCGCCAGGGATCGGTATTAGGACCCTGCTCTGTTTGATATATATTAATGACCTGAATTTCAAAGTTTGCAGATAACGTGAAACTTGGAAATGTAGTAAACAATAAGGAGGATAGTAATAGACTTCAGGAGGACATAGACAGACTTGTGAAACGGGCAGACACATGGCAGATTAAATTTAATGCAGAAAAGTGTGAAGTGATACATTTTGGTAGGTAGAATGAGGAGAGGCAGTATAAGCTAAATGGTACAATTTTAAAGGGGGGGGGGGGCGCAGGAACAGAGAGACCTGGGGGTGTATGTACACAAATTTTTGAAGGTGACAGGACAAGTTGAGAATGCTATTAAAAAAGCATACGAGCTCTATAAATAGAGGCATGGAGTACAAAAGCAAGGAAGTTATGCTAAATCTTTATAATTGTAAACAATTTTACAACACCAAGTTATAGTCCAGCAATTTTATTTTAAATTCACAAGCTTTCGGAGATTTTCTCCTTCCTCAGGCAAATGTTTCATTTGCCTGAGGAAGGAGAAAATCTCCATCACCGGCATCTCCACATCAAATCTTTATAAAACACTGTTTAGGCCTCAGCTGGATATTGTATCCAATTCTGGGCACCACACTTTAGGAAGGATGTACATGCCTTAGAGAGGGTGCAGATTTACCAGAATGGTACCAGGGATGCGGGACTTATTTGATAGTTCTTTCAAAGAGCTGGCACAAACATGACAGCTGAATGGCCTCCTTCTGTGCTGTATCGTTCTATGATTCTATAATCAGTAGACGAAAAGCACCTGTATAAAGACAATCTCAGATTTTTTTTCTTGCATATAAATAAGTAACACTTTATGATGACAAGACGCTAGACTTCACGGCATGAAGCTTATCCCGACTTTGGCAAACAGACTGCAGTGACTAGGGCCTGAACCCCTGACCATCTCATTGGAACCTAATGGCCGATTTGAACAAGGCCGTGTGTCTTCCCAAAAGCTTTTTGGCTTGCTTCTAATAGGGAGTCAGCTCTCTATTGTCCAGAATATCCACTCTGGTTCCCTGACTCTCAAGGATATTGTGCACAAATTTCTCCTGTGACAAATTGGGTGAATTAGGTGAGGGCTCACAATTGAGGGAAGTCCCCCGGATGGCATCAGACAGCGGATGTAATAGAAGGTAGAGAATGGGGCTGTAAAGTTCTGCGTATAAGTAACTGTTGGAGCTATCAATTTTAGAGGGTGAACAACATGTTGGTGCCCATGGTCCCCAAGAGAAAAAAGGGACAGTAACCAGTCTGTTACCTTGTGTGCCTTCATCAGGTCACTAAACCTTTTCCCGCACTGGTCTGCAGTTCTGGGGGTGAGAGACATGGCCTGAGAGACATTTTTCTGCAGTTTCCTTCCATTCATCTTTCTCTCCTTTGCTACATTTCATGCTGGAGTTGTTGAAGGTCGGTCTGATTAAAATGTTGGGCTCTTCTTTTCTGCCTCCTTCCGATGCCCTGCTTCCTTCTTTGAATTCTTCTGCCAGGTCCTTCACTTGCAGACATGCCATAAAATCGCACATGAGCCATCCATTACAGCTACCTGACTGAACTCAATGTGTCAAATACTCTCTCACTTAACTCCTACTCCCCCTGCTTCTGCTCCAATTTTCAGCCATCCGTGACTTTTTATAGGTTTATTCCCAACCCTCCCCAGTGCACCACATCCGTTTTACACAAGATTCATGTTATTGAACTGTCAATGAAAATTTAAAAGAGCTGACCCTGCAATTTACCTTGCAGCCCTACAATCCCCTCCCAAAACTCTCTGTTCTTATGATTCTGGCCTCTGGTGCACACACCACCACCCCCCCCGCCCCGACTTACACCACACCATTGGTGGCTGTGCCTTCAATGCCTAGACCCCACACTCTGGAATATCTTCCCTAACACTCTCAGCCACTTTTTCTTTATTATTCATTCTCTCCACCTCCTCCTTTAAAAATTAAAAATACCTACAATAAAAGGCTATTGAAAATCCTGGGCAACTAGGCTGAACAAAATCAACAATGTTTCAAATATATCATTTCCACACCGTTCACCTGACGAAGGAGGAAGCCTCCGAAAGCTTGTGGAATTTAAAATAAATTTGTTGGACTATAACTTGGTGTTGTAAAATTGTTTACAATTGTCAAATATATTGTGGAGTGAAGGGCTCTGCAGGGAAAGAATCAATGATCAAAACATAAGTCAAGATTGAAAATAATGCACAATTAAAAACACTTAAGAATGGGGCATCCTTCTCCCCAAACTGCTCTTTGCCAGAAAAATGTACCCAATTTGTGCAATATTTGCAATCTGTGCAATATTTCCAGCAACGTGGCCCACATGTCCTCCAGTTCTCCTGATTCCGGTAATAAACTGGCTTGTGTCCCTCATTTTAAAGTGCTCCTAAGTAATAAATGATAATCCAGTGACTATTTTCAAATATTTGTCAATAATGTTTAATAAACTTTTGGAAATCTGATATAAAACAGAAAATGTGTATTTTTTGAAGAATGGATACATTTCAGTTGTAACATTTTGTTGAACTTTGGGAGGATCCATCATTCGATGGGATCATTGATGGATCCTCCTGAGTCACATTTTGGATACAGTGGCACATTAACCACCCTGGTATCGGATGCTGTCTCAACACGCCTTGCAAATTGGTCTTCAAAGGACATATCTCACCTCGAAAGTCTGAAGTTGTTGTGCTCCAGAGGTGGTACTTCTGCCCGCTGATGCAGTGCTCATTCTGCTGTAATCTGTAGAGTCTGTTTATTTGAACAATCATTGATGTTGAGGTACCACGATTCCTGTATTAAATTGCTGTACGGTGCTGGGTAGGGGTGTGGAAAGTGGTTCGACCTGCCTTTAAATGCATGCAGCGACTGAGAGCAGCAGTTTATTGCTCTAACATCTTGGACTGAATGTGTCCTTTGACACCTTACTGGAAAATTTCTGTGATTTTGTAAGCATGGCTTCAATTGTAGAGCAGCCAGATGGATACAAAGAAGGAACAATCTTTTGCATGGGCCAGAAAGCAGCACAAACCTTCAACAAGTCTGACCTTCAGAGACTTTTGGACGAAAAGAAACAAAGGCTGTTTGGTATTCATGGGAGTGCCTCTCAAGCCACGAGGAGGAAAGTGTTAGTGGCACTGAGGGTTACCTCTCTCACCCCATAATATCAGACCGGTGCAGGAAAAAAAATTCAATGACCTGACAAGGGCAAGCAAGGTTATGAGAACTGTCACTGTGCCTTTTCTCTCTTGTGCACCATGGAAGCCAACACACTGAGTCCCCTCTGTAATTGCTTGGAGTGCAAGTCTTTGTTCACACTCCACCATGGTTCAGGGGTTCACTAACTCATTATACCTTACTTGCATTTAGCAGCTTAAAAATCCTTCATCTGCTTCAACATGGTTCGACCAGTGGATCTATAACATCAGCTCTCTAACACCACCTGGGAGACATCCTTGACTTGCTACTGTTAATCTAATGCAGTCAATCTTGTTTTAGGAGAAACATGCTCATAATGCCGATGAAAAGCACAAGACCAGAGGAGGCATTCCAGGCTTAAAAAGAACTGACCTCCCCTATGAGGAGCAGACCATTAAACTGTTGGGGGAATACTCAGCTGTAACCTTGGGAAGCGATGAGATCAGTGCGACAATGCAGGTTGCAGGCTGGTGGGTGCAGACCTAGACATTCACCAGTTACAGCCATTAAAGCAGCAAGCCTGCAGGAAAATCCTCACCTTTCATTGTCTTCTCAATCTCTCTAGGTTATGCTCACTCATTCTTAGTTCATGCCCTGTTTCCCTGCAGATCCATCACAGTCACAGCAGTAGAGGAAGATGACTTGGAACATGATAATGAGAAGGAGGAGGAGAAGGAAAAGAGAAGAAATTTCTTCCTCGTTGATGATGATTACGAGGATGCTGATGAGGATTAGTCAAACCAATGCTCAAGATTCTGCCTGTGTTCATCTGCCCAATCTCCTTGATGTCATTCCTCTGTCACATTCTTGCTCACTCCCATGCACCAGCTCAGATACTTTCATCCAGGGGATGTACATAGTCCTAGTGAAGATGTGACACCAAATCATTCACAGCACATGACGGTGCTGGAAGAGAGGGGGTGGAGTTTGTGAAGACATCTGTCCATAGCTACAGAGTCATGGTACTCAGGCCTCATGGGTCCTTGCTTGAAAAGAATTATGTTCAAGGAACATCACATCTACGTGCAGGCTCTGAGTTCAGTTTCCCAGCAACTTATAAGAATTTTGTAATAAATCGAAAGGTGCACTTTTTTATTCATGAAGTTCATAATGTTTTTCAGGATCTTGTAGGGTGAATAAGTATAATGTTCAGTGAGGCTCTAAGCTGTGTTCTGCTTGGGCTTGACCTGAAGGCAGAGGAAATGGGGAATTGGCAGTGGTGGCAAGAGAGATTTTTAAACAGATGAGAATGCGTCATTAATAATTTGCACATGGTTCTCCTTTGCAGCCGTCAATGAGGAATCCTCTGAGTGATGGTTCACATGAGGTTCTTTTTCATACTTCGGGGCCTCCAAATCAGCTGAGGCCACTTCCGCTGGAACCTCCGGCTTGGAAATTCCTGGATTCCCAATAAGTATGACAAGGTAAGAGAAGGGTCACCTCTACCCCAAAAAGGCTCACAATATTTTATAACAATACCTGCTAATGACCATACCATGCAGTGCATTTACCTACTGAAGCATTGGGAGGGATATGGAGCTTTCACATGTGCTGCCACTCATCTTCTGGATTCCATTTTCATTATATATCTATGTAGAAGGCAGCTTGGCTTGTGCTATTTGAAATGCAAAAATGATTTTCTCGATAAAAGATGAGAGTGTCTAATCAGAACAATAACTTTACAGATACTGAAACATGCATCAATATCAGAATATGCAATGTGAATTGCTTCATGATAAATCATTAAGATCTAAGCACTCATTTTATGTTGCAAATCAACAACAACTTGCATTTATATAGCGCCTTTAACATAGTAAAATGTCCCAAGGTGCTTCACAGGAGCGTTATCAAACAAAATTTGACAATGAGCCACATAAAGAGATATTAGGACAGGTGACCAAAAGCTTGATCAAAGAGGTAGGTTTTAAGGAGCATCTTAAAGGAGGAGAGAGAAGTAGAGAGGTGGAGAGATTTACAGAGGGAATTCCAGAGCTTGGAGCCTAGGTAGCTGAAGGCACGGCCGGCAAAAGTGAAGCGATTAAAACCGGGAATGCACAAGAGGCTAGAATTGGAGGAGTGCTGAGATCTCGGAGGGTTGTAGGTCTGGAGGAGGTTACAGAGATGGGGAGGGGAGAGGCCTTGAAGGGATTTGAACACAAGGATGAGTATTTTAAATTCGAGGCGTTCCTGGACCGGGAGCCAATGTACGTCAGCGAGCACAGAGATGATGGGTGAACGGGACTTGATGCGAGTTAGGATACGGACAGCAGAATTTTGGATAAGTTGAAGTTTACTGCGGGTGGAAGATGGGAAGCCAGCCAGGAGAGCATTGGAATAGTCGAGTCTAGAGGTAACAAAAGCATGGATAAGGGTTTCAGCAGCAGATGGGCTGAGGCAGGGACAGAGACGGGCAATATTACAGAGGCGAAAGTAGGCGGTCTTGGTGATGGAGAGGATATGGGGTCGGTGGCTCAGCTCAGAATTAAATGGGATGCCAAGGTTACGAGCAGTCTGACTCAGTCTCAGATAGTGGCCAAGGAGGGGATGGAGTCAGTGATTAGGGAACGGAGTTTGTGGAGGAAATTTCTGCTCATCCAATACTCAAAAATATTGTTTGAGAATTAAAGGTTTTGAATGAAGGCTTTCATTGATAGTAAATCCTGCCTGAATTAAGCACGTAGCACTAGCTGCTTAAAGGGCTTAAAATACCCAAATTTATTAGACTAACAAATGACAATGTGATTGCCCTCTAATAATTGGTGCCTTTACTTCATGAATGCTAAGCGATGATGTTGTTTTAAAACAATTTTCAATAACGTTGCGTAGTACTAATACGAATACAAGTACCCTTATTGCCTGAAATGTACTTTTCTACTCAGTAGTAGCTGAGTGGCAAAATGACTAACAGTGTGAACATAGGGGGTGAAATTCCTCTCCACGATCCTGCCTCATTTTAGACGGGATAGCAGCAAATAATGAAGAAAAATATGGGTGGTGAAGCTGGTCACATCTCACTGCCTGACCCACTCCAGGACCACCACTGATCACTCCTTCCCTGCCCACCACAAGGAAATGGCAATTGAGAGGGGGGCAGGCCGAGGAGCGAGGTGATTTCCCTTTCGTCCACCAGTGTTACTGCAACTACCCGGGGAAGCTATGGAGAAGGTGGCATTATGACGCAGGAAGCAATGGCAATGGTAATAGCAATGAGGTACACCTATAGAGGATCAGTGAGGTACACCTACAGAGGATCAGTGAGGTACACCGACAGAGGATCAGTGAGGTACACCTATAGAGGATCAGTGAGGTACACCGACAGAGGATCAGTGAGGTACACCTATAGAGGATCAGTGAGGTACACCTACAGAGGATCAGTGAGGTACACCGACAGAGGATCAGTGAGGTACACCTATAGAGGATCAGTGAGGTACACCTATAGAGGGTCAGTGAGGTACACCTATAGAGGATCAGTGAGATGAACCTATGGAGGATCAGCGAGATGAACCTATAGAGGATCAGTGAGGTACACCTATAGAGGATCAGTGAGGTACACCTATAGAGGATCAGTGAGGTACACCTATAGAGGATCAGTGAGGTACACCTATAGAGAATCAGTGAGGTACACCTATAGAGGATCAGTGAGGTACACCTATAGAGGATCAGTGAGGTACACCTATAGAGGATCAGTGAGGTACACCTATAGAGGATCAGTGAGGTACACCTATAGAGGATCAGTGAGGTACACCTATAGAGGATCAGTGAGGTACACCTATAGAGGGTCAGTGAGGTACACCTATAGAGGATCAGTGAGGTACACCTATAGGGAATCAGTGAGGTACACCAATAGAGGATCAGTGAGGCACACCTATAGAGGGTCAGTGAGGTACACCTATAGAGGGTCAGTGAGGTACACCTATAGAGGATCAGTGAGGTACACCTATAGAGGGTCAGTGAGGTACACCTATAGAGGGTCAGTGAGGTACACCTATAGGGAATCAGTGAGGTACACCTATAGAGGATCAGTGAGGTACACCTATAGAGGATCAGTGAGGTACACCTATAGAGGATCAGTGAGGTACACCTATAGAGGATCAGTGAGGTACACCTACAGAGAATCAGTGAGGTACACCTACAGAGGATCAGTGAGGTACACCTATAGAGGATCAGTGAGGTACACCTATGGAGGATCAGTGAGGTACACCTATAGAGGATCAGTGAGGTACACCGATAGAGAATCAGTGAGGTACACCGATAGAGGGTCAGTGAGGTACACCTATAGAGGATCAGTGAGGTACACCTATGGAGGATCAGTGAGGTACACCTATGGAGGATCAGTGAGGTACACCTATGGAGGATCAGTGAGGTACACCGATAGAGAATCAGTGAGGTACACCGATAGAGGGTCAGTGAGGTACACCGATAGAGGGTCAGTGAGGTACACCTATAGAGGATCAGTGAGGTACACCTATAGAGGATCAGTGAGGTACACCTATAGAGAATCAGTGAGGTACACCTATAGAGGATCAGTGAGGTACACCTATAGAGAATCAGTGAGGTACACCTATAGAGGATCAGTGAGGGACACCGATAGAGAATCAGTGAGGTACACCTATAGAGGAGCAGTGAGGTACACCTATAGAGAATCAGTGAGGTACACCTATAGAGGGTCAGTGAGGTACACCTATAGAGAATCAGTGAGGTACACCTATAGAGGATCAGTGAGGTACACCTATAGAGAATCAGTGAGGTACACCTATAGAGGATCAGTGAGGTACACCTATGGAGGATCAGTGAGGTACACCTATAGAGGATCAGTGAGGTACACCTATAGAGGATCAGTGAGGTACACCGATAGAGGATCAGTGAGGTACACCTATGGAGGATCAGTGAGGTACACCTATAGAGGGTCAGTGAGGTACACCTATAGAGGATCAGTGAGGTACACCTATAGAGGATCAGTGAGGTACACCTATAGAGGATCAGTGAGGTACACCTATGGAGGATCAGTGAGGTACACCTATAGAGGATCAGTGAGGTACACCTATAGAGGATCAGTGAGGTACACCTATAGAGGATCAGTGAGGTACACCGATAGAGAATCAGTGAGGTACACCTATGGAGGATCAGTGAGGTACACCGATAGAGAATCAGTGAGGTACACCTATAGGGAATCAGTGAGGTACACCTATAGAGGATCAGTGAGGTACACCTATGGAGGATCAGTGAGGTACACCTATAGAGGATCAGTGAGGTACACCTATAGAGGATCAGTGAGGTACACCTATAGAGGATCAGTGAGGTACACCTATAGAGGATCAGTGAGGTACACCTATAGAGGGTCAGTGAGCTACACCTATAGAGGATCAGTGAGGTACACCTACAGAGGATCAGTGAGGTACACCTATAGAGAATCAGTGAGGTACACCTATCGAGGATCAGTGAGGTACACCTACAGAGGATCAGTGAGGTACACCTATAGAGGATCAGTGAGGTACACCTATAGAGGATCAGTGAGGTACACCGATAGAGGATCAGTGAGGTACACCTATGGAGGATCAGTGAGGTACACCTATAGAGGGTCAGTGAGGTACACCTATGGAGGATCAGTGAGGTACACCTATAGAGGATCAGTGAGGTACACCGATAGAGAATCAGTGAGGTACACCTATAGAGGGTCAGTGAGGTACACCGATAGAGGATCAGTGAGGTACACCTATAGAGGCTCAGTGAGGTACACCTATGGAGGATCAGTGAGGTACACCTATAGAGGATCAGTGAGGTACACCTATGGAGGATCAGTGAGGTACACCTATAGAGGATCAGTGAGGTACACCTATGGAGGATCAGTGAGGTACACCGATAGAGAATCAGTGAGGTACACCTATAGAGGATCAGTGAGGTACACCTATAGAGGATCAGTGAGGTACACCTATAGAGGATCAGTGAGGTACACCTATGGAGGATCAGTGAGGTACACCTATAGAGGATCAGTGAGGTACACCTATAGAGGATCAGTGAGGTACACCTATAGAGGATCAGTGAGGTACACCTATAGAGGGTCAGTGAGGTACACCTATAGAGGGACAGTGAGGTACACCGATAGAGGATCAGTGAGGTACACCTATAGGGAATCAGTGAGGTACACCGATATAGGGTCAGTGAGGTACACCTACAGAGGATCAGTGAGGTACACCTATAGAGGGTCAGTGAGGTACACCTATAGAGGATCAGTGAGGTGCACCTATAGAGGATCAGTGAGGTACACCTATAGAGGATCAGTGAGGTACACCTATAGAGGGTCAGTGAGGTACACCTATAGAGGGTCAGTGAGGTACACCTATAGAGGATCAGTGAGGTACACCTATAGAGGATCAGTGAGGTACACCTATAGAGGGTCAGTGAGGTACACCTATAGAGGGTCAGTGAGGTACACCTATAGAGGATCAGTGAGGTACACCTATAGAGGATCAGTGAGGTACACCTATAGAGGATCAGTGAGGTACACCTATAGAGGATCAGTGAGGTACACCTATAGAGGGTCAGTGAGGTACACCTATAGAGGATCAGTGAGGTACACCTATAGAGGGTCAGTGAGGTACACCTATAGAGGATCAGTGAGGTACACCTACAGAGGATCAGTGAGGTACACCTATAGGGAATCAGTGAGGTACACCTATAGAGGATCAGTGAGGTACACCTATAGAGGGTCAGTGAGGTACACCTATAGAGGGTCAGTGAGGTACACCTATAGAGGGTCAGTGAGGTACACCTATGGAGGATCAGTGAGGTACACCTATAGAGGATCAGTGAGGTACACCTATAGAGGGTCAGTGAGGTACACCTATGGAGGATCAGTGAGGTACACCTATAGAGGATCAGTGAGGTACACCTATAGGGAATCAGTGAGGTACACCTATAGAGGGTCAGTGAGGTACACCTATAGAGGGTCAGTGAGGTACACCTATAGAGGGTCAGTGAGGTACACCTATAGAGGGTCAGTGAGGTACACCTATAGAGGGTCAGTGAGGTACACCTATAGAGGATCAGTGAGGTACACCTATGGAGGGTCAGTGAGGTACACCTATGGAGGATCAGTGAGGTACACCTATAGAGGATCAGTGAGGTACACCTATAGAGGATCAGTGAGGTACACCTATAGAGGATCAGTGAGGTACACCTATAGAGGATCAGTGAGGTACACCTATAGAGGATCAGTGAGGTACACCTATAGAGGATCAGTGAGGTACACCTATAGAGGATCAGTGAGGTACACCTATAGAGGATCAGTGAGGTACACCTATAGAGGATCAGTGAGGTACACCTATAGAGGATCAGTGAGGTACACCTATAGAGGATCAGTGAGGTACACCGATAGAGGATCAGTGAGGTACACCTATAGAGGATCAGTGAGGTACACCTATAGAGGGTCAGTGAGGTACACCTATAGAGGGTCAGTGAGGTACACCTATAGAGAATCAGTGAGGTACACCTATAGAGGGTCAGTGAGGTACACCTATAGAGGATCAGTGAGGTACACCTATAGAGGATCAGTGAGGTACACCTATAGAGGATCAGTGAGGTACACCTATAGAGGGTCAGTGAGGTACACCTATAGAGGGTCAGTGAGGTACACCTATAGAGGGTCAGTGAGGTACACCTACAGAGGATCAGTGAGGTACACCTATGGAGGATAAGTGGCTTCCTCTTCCTCCATTCCGCCCTCACAGTCTCTACTGAGGGCTTCAGTGAGACATCACCTCCAACCTCCAGGGCAACTCTCTCTGTTGAAGGTCCCTCGTCAGCTCTTTTGGTCTCCCTGCTGCAGCACCATTGAAATCCATCTCTTCGCACTGCCCATTTCCTTTTTGGCAGTGGGTTCCAGCTGTGAGCCCACCATGCATCTCGAATGACCCCCGACCTAGGGAACTGAGCTGTGCTTGGGACGGATTCAGGGGGTCAGGTGGACGTTTCACCCAGCAGAACTCTGGACCGAAGAGGAGAATCCCAGCCACAGACTAAAATATTTGTGGAGTCACACGGAGCACAAAACTGATAGCAACTGAAATCAATTTGAAAGTGTACTGAGGAATTTAGAGATCTCATGAGGGGTATGTGAGTTCTGCCTCCAATTTCTGAACAACTCTGACTGACTGAGACACATTGAGGCTGAAATTCCTGGGGCAGGAGAGGACACAACTTGTGAATGATGGGAAGGGGGCAGGTGCTTGGGGCTGAACGCGGAAGTGCCTAATTCTGGAAAATTCCAGCCTAAATTCTGATTGGGGGGGGTGGGGGTGGGAGTGAGTCTTCCATCCACTCTTCTTCTATCTATCTGAGACTGTGGGGTGTATCCGTCTGAAACTGCGTACTGCTTGTTTGTTCACCTATCTTATGTAAATAATAACCGCTTACTGGTTCAAGCCTGTGTCTTGATTTGGTAAGAGTGTTCATCCAGTCCACCATTTGTAAAGAGAGACAATAATTCACAATGCAGCACGTGATATATCATAATAGCCAATGGTCTGAGTAAGGTTCTCTGTTATGATCCTTGGGTCATGTGATTGATTACCTAGATTTTGGGCGGAAAGATTGCACTCCAGATCATACGGGACACAAGATCCGTTTACTGGAGTGACTGGTTACACTGAACCTGAGGAATTATCTAGCATAAAAATCTCAAAAAATGTGAGAAAGAAATATAATCAATGAAGCATTGGTGACTCCTGATTGTTATGCTTGATTTTTGTTGCATGAGCTATTGGAGACTACTGTCAAATTGAAAGAATAATCCTGCACTATCAAATTCCAAAACATTGTGAGTTGGGCACTAGTCCAGACAAATTAGGTAAGAAACTAATCATTATTAGAAGATTCATCATTCGCTGACTGCCATATAATTTGGACTTTTGTCATACAGTATTAGGATATGAGGCAATTCATTCACAGGAAAGCAGATACCTTGGGCTCAATTTTAAAACTGAGCAGGTAAGTCTTTGTTTGGATGGATTGGGAGGGGGTCATGGGTGGGTACAGAGGCAAGGGTGGGCATAGGTTGGCACAGGGGTCGTGAGTCATGGGGATGGGATCGGGGGTCAGTCATGGTGGGTTGGCGGGATCAGCAGTCATTATGGGGGTCCACGATCGTTGAGGGGGAGGATCGGGGATCGGGGGTCGGAGGATCGGAGTGGGGGGGAGGATCAGGGGTCGGAGGATCAGTGTGGGGGGGGAGATCGGGGTCAGGGATTGGGGGAGGATTGGGTCAGGGGTCGGGGTCCACGATCGGGGGGGTCCGCGATCGGGCGTCGGGGTCTGTGATCGGGGGTTGGGGGTCCGCGATCGTTGGGGTATCAGTGCAGGTCGGCTTGTTGGGCCTTGGGGAAGCACTCCTGCTCCTCCCGGCCGATAAGCTGTGCCTTTCTAGGCACCTACCTGTTAGTCTCGGGCCTTCTCGCCTCCATTCACAAGGCGTAAAACAGAAGGCCCGGGGATCCCAGCCCCCCTGGAATTGAAATCGGGAAGTCCAGAAAAATGGATGCCCAAAGCATCCTTGAAAGGTTTTAAGGCCCGACCTGCTTCCTGGGAGGGGGTTGGTCACCCGCCCCTCTTCCCGCCCCAGTGAAAACTGGAAATGGGCGGGTTGGAGGCGGGTTGGGGGCGGGTCTGAAATGGTGGCAGTTCTCAATGCTCTCTCGTCCCCAACCCACCCGTTTTTCAATGTTAAAATTGAGCCCCTTAAGTCTGTAGCACACGCTTAAATATCTTGCCCTGTCTGTAAGCCTTTATCAGGATGAAAGGAGAAAGTGCAAAACAGAGTGACACAAGCCTGTCCATTTCAACACAGATACAATCTGGGACCGAACACCAGCAGTGTAACCAAAGGCACCTTCGCCTCATTTTATTTAACTGCTTTTGCATCACTGCTTTATTGTATCTGCCCTGGGGAAATTAAAACAGCAAACCTGGCTGAGTTCCAAACACATAAATTCAGAATGTTAATTGAAATAAATTATAGCCAGAGTGTACCAGCAGAATATTAATACATGTTTGTGCAATGTGGTGCTAGAACTGGTCAGTTCTCCAGGAGCTGTCTGACAGTTGGTGGTCTGACAGTCAGTAGCCTGGAGATACCAATCCAGGGCTACCCGGCGGTAAGTAGAACAGGTTACATGGCTGTCGGTGGTCTGGGGCTATCTGATCAAGGCCTCTTGACAATTAGTGGTCAGAGCTGAATGGTCAGGTACAGCCTTGACATAGCAGTCCAGAGCCTGCTTTTAGCTGCAGGATTTCTGGTTCTGTGAAGGAGCGAAGTTCCTGTGGATCTAGTTACAATCTTCAGTGTTGGAGGATGAGTACATTTCTCATCTTCAGTGGGAGGCTGTGAGGAAGGTAGGGAGCAGCAGCTGAAGGAACTCAAGGAGCTGGGTAGAGGTGTAAAGGTTGGCAGATGATCCTGCACAAACATCTGCAGCTGGCTGGCTGCTTCAGCAATGTTGGGCGAGTTGAGTTTACAATAGTTTGCCTCCCAATATCAAGCTGCCGGGTCTAAAAATCATAGTTGGATGATTTAAAAGTCTTTGAAAACTCTTTGCATCCTGCTGAGCTTAGAGTGCTTGAACATACTAGCGTTCTAACGCAATAGGAAGAGAGTGAGCTGAAATTACCTTTCATTTTAATAGCAACAGTGAACTAAAAACAGAAATCATGCTGTATCTCAGTCAGGAAGCATGACAGGATAGATTGAAGTAAGGATGTGAAGGCTGACTCCAATGATCAAATGGCAACAGATTAAAGATCTAATGCAGGTGCCTTGTGGGGAACATCCCAGGCAGCTGCCATCTTGATTCAATCATATTTTGCATCTAAGCCATGCTATACCTGAGGTGGGAGTGCTTATTACTGCTAAAAGTGGACAACTGTTGTATTTTCCACAACAGATATCTGTCTTAAGATAATTATGAATGAGGGACATCATTCAGTCCATCATAAATCATCTATCAGAGATAGCCTAACATTTCTTAAATGATCCCAAGGTTTTTTGTCTCCACTACTCTATCTAGAAGTTCATTTCACATGTTGATCACACTCTATGTGAAGAAGAATTTCCTGATAATGACATTTTACTAGTTTAAACCTATGTCCCCTAGTTCTACCCCCGCAGTTTAATTTAAAGTACTATTCCAGCTTAACTTTTGTAATACCCATAACAGAAACCCAAGTTTCTCCAGTCTTTCCTCATAACTCAGATCCTTGATACTACAGATTAGTCTCTTGGCTGTTCTCTACATTGCCTCCAGCACTTGAATGTCTCTCTTGTTCCTTGACGACCAGAACCGGACACAGTACTCAAGGTGTGGGCTGACTAGAGCACAGTACAGTTTGATCACAACTTCCTCTCACTTATGTTCTACTGTTTGGCTACATAGTTCAACATTCTATTGGCTTTGTTGATTGCTGCTCTGCATTGGTTGTAAGTGTTTAGCATTCAGTCTACTAAGACTCCTGGATCTCTTTCAACTTCATCTTTAGCTATTCCAAAACCATTTATGGAGTATGTGTGTAGTTTATTTTTCCTCCCTTTGTGCAGTGCTTTACACTTGTCTGTGTTAAATTTCATTTGTTGTTGTTCTGACCACTCACATATCTTATCCAACTCATTCTGTAATTTCTGAGCTGCTTCTTCTGATTCTTGCCCCTCCTAGTTTGGTATCATCTGCAAATTTGAAATGTCGCCTAATGAGCAATGAAAAAATCTCAGCTATTGTTTCTCGGAAACCACCTACCTTTAACAGGCAATGCACATATTGTGTAATGGTTTAATTGGTTGCTGTTCTAGAAAGGTTGGTTATTTAATCAAATGTTTGGGTGAATTCATACAAATTAGTGAAATGAAAGGGAACTGAAACAAAGGTTTACATAAGAGTACATACAATCCTTTAAAAATTAAATTGGTCTCTGAACATTGTTTAATGACCAGGAATAGTCACAATAAAACTGAAGTGGTTGCTTTTGAAAAGATCTACATACCCAAATAATGCAATCTGCATTCAGTACTTCTATACGTTGCATTTTTAGTGCCCATTCTAGGTCTGCCATTTACTTATCATTGTCATTACTCATTGCAACATCTCATCATTTCATTCAGCTTTAATATGATTTATTCCACATCTGGATCTATATAAAAGGGATAGCTTTTAAAACAAATAGTAAATACAGGATGCACATTGAGCATCCAACACATATGAAGTTTTTTCCCAAAGGCAGGGTGTGCCATATAAAAAATGGATGTTGAAATAATGATTTATAATGTTGGGTGTGATTGATGGATAAATATCCTACCAACAATGTAAGCAAGAAAATTTAATTTTGAGCTTAAAAACTTAAAGTGAAGGCTGACGTATGCATGTGATAGGATGTATAATGATATAACTTCATAGAATTAAAGAGAATTCTTGATAGCTTTTCCTTAGAAGAAAGATAATGACAAAAAATAGCAAATGAGGTGAACTGAGCATGAATTATACTGTAGACTGCAGTCCTCGAGCCTCAGGTCAAAGTTCACCTGCACTCCTTCAAGTAGTGACTCTACAATGTAGTCTGAGATTCCCATGGCTACCTTCTTTACATTATAGAGTGGATTCTGTGGTGCAAGAAAAACTACTGACTTGTGGAGAATTAATGTTTGAAAGCAGTGATTCAGAATTTTAGATCTGTTCACCTGACTTTCTCCGATGACCAGGGTTTTGGGTTCTAAAAGAGGTGGCTGCAAAGATAGTGGATGCATTGGTTGTGATCATCCAAAATTCCCTAGATTCTAGAATGGTCCCAGCGGATTGGAAGGTAGCAAATGTAACCCCGTTATTCAAGAAAGGAGGGAGAGAGAAAACAGGCCAGTTAGCCTGACATCAGTCATCGGGAAAATGCTGGTATCCATTATTAAGGAAGTCGTAACTGGGCATTTAGAAAATCATAATATGATTGGGCAGAGTCAAAATATGGATTTATGAAAGGGATATTGTTTATTAGAGTTTTTTGAGGATGTAACTAGTAGGGTAGATAAAGGGAACCAGTGGATGTAGTATATTGGGATTTTCAAAAGGCAATCAATAAGGTGCCACATAAAAGGTGGTTACACAAGATAAGGGCTCATGGGGTTGGGGGTAATATATTAGCATGGATAGAGAATTGGTTGACGGACAGAAAACAAAGAGTTGAGATAAACGGGTCATTTTCAGGTTGTCAGGCGTTAACTAGTGGGGTGCTTGGGCCTCAGCTATTTACAATCTATATTAACAACTTAGATGAAGGGACCGAGTGTAATGTATCCAAATTTGCTGACGATACAAAGTTAGGTGGGAAAGTAAGCTGTGAGGAGGACACAATGGCCCCGATATTAGCGGGGAGGTGGGATGGCAGCAGGGGGGGCAATTGGTTGCATGGGTAACCCACCCAATAAAATCTGTCTGTTCCCCATGCGATCGCGAGTCAATTGGAGCCACTTAACGTGGCTTCTGGGTTTGCTGTCCGAAAGCTGAGCAGCTAGCGGACTGCACACCCGCATCACAGGCTGTCAGCTGGAGGAGTTCTATTTAAAGGGGCAGTCTTCCAATGGCTGCTCCTGGAGCAAACACCCACACACCACAATGGAGCAGCACAGGAGCAGGGCTGCTCCAAAATTCAGCGATGCCTCACTCCCGGTGCTACTGGATGGGGTGAGGAGGAGGAGGGATGTGTTCTACCCGGCGGACGGGAGGTAGTGGCCTGCCTCTGCCACCAAGAAGGCCTGGCTCGAGGTGACAGAGGAGGTCACTAGCAGCAGCAACATCTCTTGCACCTGGATCCAGTGCAGGAACGGCTTCAATGACCTAACTAGGTCAGCCAAAGTAAGTACACTTACTCATTCTCCTACATTTCGTCTTCCACATCACCGCCCCCGGACCCAAACTCATTCTGCACTGTCAACACGACTCTGTCACATCACTCCTCACACACATTCAAAGCTCATCTTCAACTTATCTACGCTTCCTCACCACTTCCTCACCTCCCCAGTACTCATCCCACCACTACCACTCAACCCAATCCTCATACAATCTCATGCCTCTGTCTCATACTCACCCTCTGATGCATCTCTTTCACGGTCAGCCGCACCCAAACCAATGCATTCATTGGTTGGCCACGTCACCATCACTCACTCACGCATCTCTACTTTCTCCCCTTATAGGAGAAGAGAGCCCAGAATGCATAGGAGAGGGCGAGGACTGGAGGGGGTCCGCAATAGATAGTCATCCTCACAGACGCGGAGCAGGAGGCGCTGGAGCTGAGCTGCACCCTCGAGTGCCTGTCCATCGGGGACGCCGAGACTGGCACCCGACAAATGTCTGGTGACAGAATTTTAACATTCAGCACACGCAATATGAATTGATGTTAACATGCCTTGCCATCTTCAGCACCTCAACATCTGTCATCATGCTTAATATTGCCTTCTGTTCTCTTACAGGGCCTTCAGCGACCGCTGTGACGGCAGAGGGCGATTCCTCAGAGGACCTGTCGGCCTCTTAGGGGGCACCATCACATCTGAGAGAGCCATCCACCAGCGTAGATACACACACCTCGGTGGATCCCAGTCCGCAGTTAGTTGGGGTCGTACATGGTGAGTTACCATACACGTGAGCACAAGCAGACACTGGTGACAGGGGCAGCTGTAGAGAATCCGTGTCGGTGGGAGCACTCCTCTCCAGGCTCTGCTCAGCTGGACACAGATGCTGAACTCTGGGGGCTATCTTTTAAAAGGAGAATGATTGAGGGTCAGCAGCATATTTGCGAGGTGCTGGAACAGGTGCCACAATTGCGCAGAGGATGGAGGAGTCCAACTCCTACATGAGTGGAATGGTGGCACAGGTAAGGGAGGGCATCTCTGAGATACTGTCACAGGGATGTGAGGGCATCTCTGAGATAGTGTTGCAGGTAAGTGCGGGAATGGTGCGATGGAGGGAAGGCTAGCCTCCATGGAACTTCAAGCACAGCTGATAAATGAATCCATTCAGGCCCTTACAACGGCCGTTCGGACTCAGGATGAACAACATTCTGCCTGGCCCAGGGGAGGGATGATGGCAAAAGGGGACATGTAAGTGGGAATGCCACTCAAAGTGCCCCCACGTCTCACCTGTTGTCCCCCTCTCAATCAGTACCCACAATGCTGCCTCCTCTCCAGGTGACCGAGTCTGCCCCTGCACAGGTGCAGGTGGAGCAGTCTTTGGAGGGGCCCTGACAGGCACCGAAACCCAGAGGACGTCGGCTATAAGCATCTAATCGGTCAGGGCATGACCAAGAGCAACCTGCCACTACCTCTGCTGCAGCCATAGGGGATGCACCACGTAGAAGTAGTCGGAAGCGAAAGGCGAAGGTTTTGTATGGGGATGCACAAGGGTGTTTGACGGTTGGTCATGTTTTTTATTTATATTTGCATTTTGTTAAACGCACATTAAATATTATTATTGTCACAACTACTGCCACGTCTTGGCCATACTTGACTGGCTTCTTTAATAAGGCCCATTCATGAGGTTCGCCATGAACGCCCACACTTGATGCCACCCATTGGGTAACTCTACAGTGGGCGTATGTGTAGTTGCAGGACTGTTTTTTGCAGGGCGGGGGGGGGAGCTGGTGTGGGCGCTGCTCTGTCCAGGTGGTGTGAGGACTGGACTCTTCACACTGTCTGATGTTAGGAGAACCGTTCACATATCAGTGACTCCCTGGCCTCATGAGCAGCCAGGTGAGCCGCTGTTCTGCCCATGGGTTGCTCCTGCTCCTTCTCCGCCTCCTCCTCCTCAATGTGGGTGGCAGATGTGGACCGGGCCTCCTCAAGCGGCATCCCTCTCCGTGCAGGGCACAACACATGACTATAATGCATCCCACTCTGTCTGGCGCGTATTGAAGCGTTCCCCCAGAACGATCAAGGCACCTGAAGAGCATCTTGAGCAGCCCTATAACATGCTCAATTGTAGACCTGGTAGCGATGTGGCTGTCGTTATATGGATGCTGTTGCTCGGTGGTGGGGTTCCTCAGAGGTGTCATGAGCCACGTGTGCAGGGGATATCCCTTGTACCCGAGGAGGCAGCCGTTGCTGGTATTCGGTGTGTGGAAGAGGAGCGGGACATTGGACTCCTGGAGGATGAAGGAATCTGGCGCACATGTGAAGGAATCTCTTGCGGTGGTCACAAACGAGCTGAGTGTTGATGGAGTGATAGCCCTTCCTGTTGATGAACAGTCCTGGCTCGTGTGGAGGTGCTCGTATTGCTATATGGGTGCAATCGATTACACCCTGCACCCATGGGAAGCCAGCCACAGGTAGACTCCTACTGCCCTCTCCGTCTGGTTGAGGTTGTCCATGGGGAAGTTGACGTAGTGCGAAGCCCTGCGAAACAAGCCGTCGGTGACCTGCCTTATGCACTTGTGTGCAGATGACTGAGAGGCCCCGGTGATGTCCCTAGTGGCACCCTGGAATGATCCGGAGGCGAAGATGTTGAGGGCAGTGGTGACTTTGACAGCGACAGGTAAGGAGATGCTGCTCGGCTCAGCTGGGAGCAGCTCGGCATGAAGGAGGCTGCAGATGTCTGCGACTACCTGGCGACTGACTCTGAGCCTCTGTATGCACTGCTCCTCAGAGAGGTCCAGGAAGCTGAGCCTCGGTCTCTAGAACCTGTTGCGAGGGCAGTGCCTCTTGTGATTTCACTCTCTCTGTTGTTGCCCTCCATGCTCTTGTGCAGGTGCCTGTGGCGCAGCACTGTGTTGTGGAGCTCCATGTGGCGGAGGTTGATGCCGTGCCTGGCGAGGCTGGTGATGTTGCTTGTCCTTGGATGTAGAGGTGAATGCAGCAATGGCGCCCCCCCATCCTGATGGTGTGAGTTTGAGGGGGTCCGCAAAATAGTGGAATATGTTTGCACAGCAGAGTTTTGGGTGGAAAGTAAGAATTTTGAGTGAAAACACAAAGCAATAAATGATATTTTCTCCCCACCTATCAAATAATCATTTGCATCTCCCACTGGCTGCTGGCTGAAACACATCTGTTGCAACAGGGAGTGTTTCCCACAGCACTGGAAACACGCTGAGGATCCTTCAAAATTGCACCCCTGCCAAAATGTCTACTCAATCAGGTATCTCAAGTATGTTCACTATCTGGCAAAGTATGTAAATGATCATCCCGCCAGCTTAAATCGCACGTGCCCCGAACACGTCACTAAGGAACCCAGAAGTCAGTGGGTTGGAGCCGGGCTCCGCACCCGCTCTTGATTTCTACGATTTTAGGAGCCCCCCCCGCCCCCAACGCACCCACTCTGCCATCCGAAAATTGGCTCCAATGAGTCTCCAAAGAGAAATAGGCAGGATAAGTGAGTGGGCAAGAAGGTGGCAGATGGAGTATAATGTGGGGAAATGTGAGGCTATCCACTTTGGTAGGAAGAATAGAAAAACTGAATATTTTTAAATGATGAGAAACTATTAAATGTTGGTGTTCAGCTAGATTTGGGTGTGCTTGTACAAGAAACATGAAAAGTTAGCATGCAGGTATAGCAAGCAATTAGGAAGCCAAATGGCAAATTGGCCTTTATTGCAAGGGGTTTACTGTACAAGAGTAAGGAAGTCTTGCTACAATTATGCAGGGCTTTCGTGAGACCACACCTGGAGTAATGCGTACAGTTGGTCTCCTTTTCTAAGGAAGGATATACTCGCCTTGGAGGCGGCAATGAAGGTTCACGAGATTGATTCCTGGGATGACAGGGTTGTCCTATGAGGAGAAATTGCATAGAATGGGCCTATACTCTCCGGAATTTAGAAGAATGAGAGGTGATCTCATCGAAACATGTAAGATTCTGAGGGGGCTTGACAGGATAGATGCTGAGAGGTTGTTTCCCCTGGCTGGAGAGTCTAGAACTAGGGGGCATAGTCTCAGGATAAGGGGTTGGCCATTTAGGACTGAGATGAGGAGGAATTTCTTCACTCAGAAGGTTGTAAATCTTTAGAATTCCCTACCCCAGAGGGTTGTGGATGCTCAGTCGTTGAGTATATTCAAGGTTGAGATTGATAGATTTTTGGACTCTAGGTGAATCAAGGGATATGGGGATCGGGCGGGAAAATGAAGTTGAGGTCGAAGATCAGCCATGATCTTATTGAATGGTGGAGCAGGGGCTACTCCTGCTCCTATTTCTTATGTTCTTATGTTCTTATGACCACGAAGGTCCCGACAAGCTAATACAGGAACAAAAGAATCACATCTCTGGCCTATAAAGTTGGGCTGGGCCACTCAGCCTGCCAGCAATCAGAAAAATGGCAACACACAACTCTGGTGGTTGTGTATATATTTGCTGCCAAGCCACCAATAGAAAAATCACCTTGGGTTGGGCGATCGCTTTGCTGAACACGTCCTCTCAGTCTGCAAGTGTGACCCTGACTTGCCGGTCGCTTGCCATTTTAATTCCCTCTGACCTCTCTGTCCTTGACCTCTTACACTGTTCCAATGAAGCTCAATGGGAGCTCTAGGAACAGCACCTGATCTTTTGATTAGGCACTTTACAACCTTCTGGACTCAACGTCGATTTCAATAATTTCAGATCATAACCACTTCTCCCATTTTTTCGGACAGCAGGTGCTAGTAATGGTTTTGTTGTTGCCATTTACAGCTCCTCTAGACCCATCTTTTGTTTCTTTACTTGTCCCATTACCACCCTCCTTGCCTCGCACTATCACCCCTTCTGTCATTTAATCACTCCTGCCCTCCACTCTATCAGAGACCTTCCTTTTTGTTCTTTCCTCCCCTCCCCTTCCTCCCCACCTGCCCCCTTTCCCTGGCTCTGTACTTGCTTAAAAACTGTTTATTCTTCAACTTCTTCCAGTTATGACTAAAGGTCATCAACCTGAAACGTTAACTCTGTTTCTTTCTCCACGGATGCTTCCTGACCTGCTGAGTATTTCCAGCATTTTCTGTTTTTATTTCAGATTTCCAGCATCCGCAGTATTTTGCTTTTGAGGAAAATCATCTCTGCAGGTGGGTTTCAGAGCCTTCAAAGGCATAGTTTTGTTTACTTTTCAGAGATGCTGTGATGGTCTGGCCATGCTGGATAGTTAAGTTGCCAGCGGAGCAAAATAGAAGAACAAAGGGTGTCAGCAGTTGTCTCTCAGACACAGTTACAAGCCTTGTAGGTCAGGCTTTTCTGAAGTAAAATAGCTGAAATTTTTGGTCTGAACAATTGGTATGCTCTAGGATGCCCATGTAATGAATGTATGTAGTTCCATGAAAATCGCACATAATGACTATGTTCTTCTCTGGGCGGATCAATGCAAATATTCCAATAGCTTACTCTCAGACACAACCCAAAGTAATACATAGATTTATATCCATGCATTATTTGTTCAGGTCTGCCTCTTTGCCATTTCTTTTAAAAGAGCTTTCCATTTAAACTGATCCAGCTGTATAAAACCTGGCCTGATATGCGGTCATATTGTACAGAAATACAATGGATGAGGTTGTATTTTTCATCACTAGGGTAAGCAAATGCTTCTCCTTCCTGACTAAATACTAGGTAAGATTATGTGTCCTCGTGCCCTATAGCCATTCCATGTAACCCTGCATAGAACATAACGGCGCACATTGAAACTGACTGCTCAATTTAGCCAGTGATGCCAATCATCTACTGTTAGGCATACCGACAAAGTGATAATAAGCCTATGGTGTCTGCCCCTGTGTTAAATGCTGCTAGAGAAATAGCGTCAAGGTGATGTGGTGAGAGATGTGCAGCTAGCCATCTCAGAGGTCATCCTGTGATCTGTGCGCTGCCCGGCAGGAAGTCTGGCTTGCCATATTGGAAATTTGGACATGAGTGTCCACAATTTTCTGACCATGGTCAACAGACGTGGGCAGTGCACTCCCTAATTTCCAATATGTGATGTCAGCAGGTGAAACTCGTCACCAGCGATGCAGTTTCCTAAAATTATCCCTCAGGCTTCAGCTGGGTTGGCGATAGGGGAACAAAAATTGATCTTGTTGTGTCTGGGTTGGAGAGAAGAAATAATCTGCAAAGGTTTCCACCCCTGATCACTAAACAGTAACCCCCTGCTCAAAATGTGAATATATTAACGTCAGATAAAAACAGGATCTGGCTTGGCTGTATTGTCCTCAGAGGATGAAGAGCCTGCAAACACTATCAGAAAGTTGGGTCAGGTGCTGGAGGGCATTCAGTATCAATGAAACTGTAGCTCAGCCAGGAGTCAACATTCAGGAAAGGGAGGGGAAAGGGGAGCAATCTGGCAGAAAGAACAACAAAAAGGCATAAATATGCAGCTGGAGCTTCCTGAGTTGTTGCTCAGCCAAAAGTTGGCAGAGAATCAAGGAATAGCGGAATTGTTTCTTGTTTTTTTTGAAAAAAAACTCTCTAGTTTTTGAATTTAAGGTTTGATTTCATAGATGATGTTAACAGTACAATGTCTATATTAATTCAGGGGTGGATTAATGCACAGGCCTACTGGAAGACAGGCCTACTGGAAGACAAGAATATAGGAACAGAAGTAGGCCATTTAGCATCTCGAGCCTGTTCCACCATTCAATTAGATTATGGCTGACCTGTATCTTAAATCCATTTAACCACTTTTGCTCCATTACCTAACAAAAATCTGTCAATCTCAGTCTTGAAAGTTTCAATTGTCCCAGCATCCACCGCTTTTTGGGGGAGGGAATTCCAGAATTTCACTACTCTTTGTGTGTAAAAGTGCTTCCCGATTTCACTCCTAACCGGCCGTGCTCTAATTTTAAGATTGTGCCCCCAAGTCCTGGATTCTCCCACAAAAGGAAATAGTTACCCTGTATCTACCCTATCAAATCCCTTTATCATTTAAACACCTCAATTAGATCACTCCTCAACCTTCTAAACTCCAGAGAATACAAACCATACTCATGCAAACGGTTCTCATAATTTAACCCTTTAAATCCTGGTCTCATTCTGGTGAATCTGCACTGCACCCCGTCCAAGGCCAATATATCCTTCCTAAGGTGCAGTGCCCAAAAGTGAACGCAATACTCCAGGTGGGACCTGACCGAGGCTCTGTACAACTGAAGCATCACTTCCTCAAATTGAATTCCAATTCCCTTGAGATTAATGCCAATATTCCTTTTTGATTGCTTTTTGCACCTGTGCACTAGCTTTTAATGATTTATGTACATGTACACCTAAATCCCTTAGCTCCTCCACATTTCCTAGTCTATCGCCATTTAGAAAAAGATTTGTCTTTCTTAGATCCAAAGTGGATTACTTCAAACTTCCCCACATTGAGCTCTATCGGCCACAGTTTTGCCCGCTCACTTAATCTGTCTATGTCCCTTTATGACTTCTTGCTCTCATCTACACAACTTACTGTGTCTCCTAACTTAGTGCCATCTGCAAACTTGGATATACAACTCTCTACTCTTTCATCCAAGGCATTGATATATATGGTGAAAATCTGATTCTCCAGAATAAATCCTTGGGGAACACCACTCGTCACATCCTACCAATCAGAGTACAGTGAAACCTGTAAATTATTTACACCTTAGGGACTGGTATCAGCTGTCCTTTTTTTTCAGGTGTCCTAATTTTCCAAATGGTCATTGTATGTACTGTAAAAATTTTCGATAGAATTGGGAGTTTTTTACTCATCATCCATAAAGGCAGTGAAACCGCTCTATCACTGGGATAGAGCCCTGTAAGCATTCAATCCCAGAGATAGAGCGGTTTCTCTGCCGCTATGTATGCTGGGTAAAGAGCTCCACATTCAACAAAAGTCATTTCTTTCACAAAACCTGCTGCCGCCTCACACTGACCAGCATACACTGAACTCTTGAGAATTTGGGGGCAGAAAGGAAGCAAGTTGCAAGGGGAAGCACCAGTGATGCCGACTCAGTGAAAGTTCCAGATACAGCAGCTTTGCAACTTAAAACACAGGCTGTGTCCTGTGTTTTAAGTTGGAAAAGGGCTTGGTGCATTTAAGGCTATCCGTAGTTCGTACTTTGCAAATGTCCGTGGTTTCAGAGCGCCTCTTGTATATTTTACCATATAAGTTATTTGGGTCTTTCAATAAGTGTCTGTTTTTTGCAGGTGTCCAGGAAGCGCAGCAGGAGGCAGGAGAGAACCCGCGGGAGCACAGGAATCGGCATCGGAGTGCAAATAAAGGTTGAGGCTCGAGGGCCTACACTCACTCGGAGCGCAGCAGGAGGCGGGAGTGGACACAGCAGTCACAGGAGAGCAGGTAGGTGATTGGCTGGTAAGTGTTACAGCTGCTTTTTTTTCCCTCTGAGTTAGGGAATTGGGTGAAATTAAAGAAAAAGCTGGGAGCGTAAAAAGAAAACTTAAACTAGTTTATTAACTAGAGTAATAAAACTATAATTAACCGGTTTTAAGGCTTGATTTGCTTTAGTTTAGTTAATAATCTAAAAACAGAGGCATGGCAGGGCAGCTCAGACCCGTGGAATGTACATCCTGTGCCATGTCAGAACTCCAGGATGCTTCCTATGTCCTGGACGACCACATGTGCAGGAAGTGTCGTCAGCTGGAGTAACTCGAGCTCCGGGTTTCGGACCTTGAGCAGCAGCTGGTGTCACTGCAGTGCATCCGCGAGGCTGAGAGCTACGTGGATAGCACGTTTCAGAAGGTGGTCACCCCGCAGCTTAAGAGCGTGCAGGCAGAGAGAGACTGGGTGACCGCCAGACAGACAAGGAGGACCAGGCAGGTAGTTCAGGAGTCCCCTGAGGGCATCTCACTCTCTAACAAGTTTTCAGTTCTGAATACTGATGGGGGAGAGGGTTCCCCTGGGGAGTGCAGCCAGAGCCAAGACCAGAGCACCATGGGTGGCTCAGCTGCACAGAGGGGAAGGAGACAGGTCAGGAGAGCAATAGTGGTAGGAGATTCCATAGTTAGTAGAGCAGACAGGCGTTTCTGCGGCCACAGGTGTGATTCCAGGATGGTAAGTTACCTCCCTGGTGCCGGGGTCATGGATGTCACTGAGGGGCTGCAGAAATTCTGGGGGGGAAGGGTGAACAGCCAAAGGTCGTGGTCCATATCGGGACCAACGACATAGGTAAAAAGAGGGATGAGGTCCTGCAGGCAGAGTTTAAGGAGTTAGGAAAAAGATTAAAAAGCAGGACCTCAAAAGTAGTAATCTCCGGATTACTCCCAGTGCCACCCGCTAGTGAGTATAGAAATGGAAGGATAGAGCAGATGAATGCGTGGCTGCAAAGGTGGTGCAAGGGGGAGGGCTTTAGATTCCTGGGGCATTGGGACCGGTTCTGGGGGAGGTGCGACCTGTACAAGCTGGACGGGTTGCACCTCAACAGGGCCGGGACCAATATCCTTGCGGAGAGGTTTGCCAGTGCTATTGGGGAGGGTTTAAACTAGCTTGGCAGGGGGTTGGGAACCTGAGTGTGGATTCAGATGGGATAAAGTCGGAACTGGAAATGGAAAGCAGAAAATTAGTGAGTCTGGAAGGCAGAGGGAACGAAGGTTAGAAAATAAACAGAGTTTGGCAGTCCTTAAATGTATTTACCTCAATGCAAGGAGTATAGGAAATAAGGCGGATGAGCTGAGGGCACAGATAGCCACGTGGCAGAATGATATCTTAACCAATACATGGCTTAAAGAGGGGCAGGAGTGGTAGCTCAACATCACTGGTTACAGGGTTTTCAGACGCGATAGAGAGGGGGATTAAAAAAAGAGGGGGGGTGGCAATTTTGGTTAAGGAAACAATTACAATTGTGAGGAGGGATGATATTTTAGAAGGATCATCAAATGAGGCCTTATGGGTTGAGCTAAAGAACAAAAAAGGGGCAGTCACACTACTAGGAGTGTATCATAGACCCCCAAACAGTAAGAGGGAGATAGAGGAGCAAATATGTAGGCAAATTTCTGAGAAGTGCAAAAACAATAGGGTAGTAATAGTACGGGATTTCAACAACCCTAAAATTAACTGGGATACAAACAGTGTGAATGGTATAGAGGGCACAGAATTCTTAAATTGCATCCAGGAGAATTTTTTTAGCCAGTGTATAGCAAGCCCAACGAGGGGGGGGGGGGCGGGGGGGCAGTTCTGGATTTAGTTCTAGGAAATGTAAAGGGGCAGGTGGAAGGAGTAGCAGTGGGAGAGCATTTTGGTGATAGTGATGATAATACAGTTATTTTTAGCATAGTTATGGAAAAGGACAAAGACAGAGCAGGAGTTAAAGTTTTCAATTGGGGAAAGGCCAATTTTACAAAACTGAGAAGTGATTTAGCAGAAGTAAACTGGAAACAGCTACTTGAAGGTAAATCAGTGTCAGAGCAGTGGGGACATTCAAAGGGGTGATTCAAGGGGTTCAGGGTAAACATGTTCCCACAAAGGAAAAGGGGAGGGGCTGCCAAATCTCGAGCCCCCTGGATGTCAAGAAGCATTCAGGGTAAGATAAGGTAGGAAAAGGAAGCCTACGATAGACAGCGGGAACTCAATACTACAGAAAGCTTGGAGGAGTATACAAAGTGCAGGGGTGAAGTTAAAAAGGAAATTAGGAAAGCAAAGAGAGCGCATGAAAAAATATTAGCAGGTAAAATCAAAGAAAACCCAAAGATGTTTTATAAATACATTAAGAGCAAGAGGATAACTAAGGAAAGAGTAGGGCCTATTTGAGACCAAAAAGGAAAACTATGTGTGGAGGTGGAAGATGTGGGCATGGTTCTTAATGAATACTTTGCATCTGTCTTCACAAAGGAGAGGGATGATACAGGGATTGAAGTTAAGGAGGAGGAGTGTGAAATATTGTATGGGATAAACATAGAGAGAGAGGACGTATTAAGGGGATTAGTATCTTTGAAAGTGGATAAATCACCAGGGCTGGATGAAATGTATCTCAGGCTGTTAAAAGAAGCCAGGGAGGAAATAGCGGATAACAATCATTATCCAAATTTCACTAGATACAGGCGTAGTGCCGGAGGATTGGAGGACTGCTAACGTTGTACCGTTGTTTAAAAAGGGAGCAAAGGATAGACCGAGTAATTACAGGCCAGTCATTCTAACCTCAGTGGTGGGCAAATTATTGGAATCAATTCTGAGGGACAGGATAAACTGTGACTTAGAAAGGCACGGAGTAATCGAGGACAGTCAGCACGGATTTGTTAAGGGGAGGTCATGTCTGATTAACTTGATTGAATTATTCGAGGAGGTGACAAGGAGGATCGATGAGGGTAGCGTAATTGATGTAGTCTACATGGATTTTAGCAAGGCTTTTGAAAAGGTCCCACATGGCAGATTGATCAAAAAAGTAAAGGCCCATGGGATGCAAGGGAATGTGGCAAATTGGATCCAAAATTGGCTCAGTGGCGGGAAGCAAAGGGTAATGGTCGACGGGTGTTTTTGCGATTGGAAGGCTGTTTCCAGTGGAGTGCCGCAGGGATCGGTATTAGGTCCTTTGCTTTTTGTGGTATACATTAACGATTTGGACTTAAATATAGGGGGAATAATTAAGAAATTTGCGGATGACACAAAGATAGGCTGTGTGGTTGATAGTGAGGAGGAAAGCTGTAGACTGCAGGAAGATATCAATGGACTGGCCAAATGGGCAGAAAAGTGACAAATGGAGTTCAATCCGGAGAAGTGTGAGGTAATGCATTTCGGTAGAGCAAACAAGGCAAGGGAATACACAATAAATGGGAGGATACTGAGAGGTGTAGAGGAAGTGAGGGACCTTGGAGCACATGTCCACAGATCCCTGAAGGTAGCAGGACAGGTAGATAAGGTGGTTAAGAAGGCATATGGAATGCTTTCCTTTATTAACCGAGGCATAGAATAAAAAAGCAGGGATGTTATGCTGGAACTGTATAAAACACTAGTTAGGCCACAGCTTGAGTACTGCGCACAGTTCTGGTCACCACATTACAGGAAGGATGTAATTGCACTAGAGAGGGTGCAGAGGAGGTTTAAGAGGAAGTTGCCAGGACTGGAGAATTTTAGCTATGGTGTCAGATCGGATAGGCTGGGCTTGTTTTCCTTGGAACAGAGGAGACTGAGGGGTGATTTGATTGAGGTGTACAAAATTATAAGGGGCCTAGATAGAGTGGATAGGAAGGACCTATTTCCCTTAACGAAGGGGTCAGCAACCAGGGGGTAAGATTTAAAGTGATTGGTAGAAGGATTAGAGCGGAAATGAGGAAAAAAAAATTCTCAGGGCTACGGACCAAATGCGGGAAAGTGGGATTAGGCTGGATGGCTCATTTCTCAGCCGGCGTGGACAAGATGGGCCGAATGGCCTCCTTCTGTGCTGTAAATTTTCTATGATTCTATGATTCTATTGGGAGTGTCAATTTATACAGGTTTCACTTTATATTCCCTTTATCCATACTCTCTCTCTCTCTCTCCTACCTCCCAACCAATTATGAACCTATGTCACAAGGTTACCTCCAGTTCCATGCACTGTTATTTTTGCTAATCATAAACTCTTATGCAGAATCTTATCAAATACCTTCTGAAGTTCATATAGACAACATCCATAGACACTCTGTCCATCATGTTAGTGACCTCCTCAAAAAATTCAACTTGATTAGTCAGGCATGATCTACCCTTCACAAATCCATGTTGACTCTCTTTGATCAGCTCATACTTGTTGAAGTGCTCAGTCACTCTGTTCTGATGATAGATTCCAATAACTTCCCCACATCTGACATTAAACTGACAGGTCTACAGTAACCTAGTTTCTCCCTCTCTGCTTTCTTCAACAATGGAGTGATTTTCCAATCCAAAAGTATAATTCCCAAATCCAAAGAGCTTTGGAAAATTATGAATAACGCAATTTTCCCACCTGTTTCTTTTAATACACTCGGGTGGAAACCATCAGGTCCTGGAGAATTGTCCATCATAAGTTGCATTATTTTCTCTATTAACCTTTTCTTAGTTATACTAAATCCAGTAAGATACTCCCCTTGACTTATTTTTAGCTTCCCTTGTACCGTTGGTATTTCATCCGTTTCCTCTACTGTGAAAATGGGTACAAAGCATTCATTTAACAAGTCTGCCATTTCCTTATTATCCAGTATAGTATCACCTGCATCTGTCATTAGTGGGCTGACATTCCCCCTTACCACTTCCCTTTATTACTGGGCCCATGCTGAGGGACTCCAAGCTAATATGGGGCCCTGGGTAAAACTCACCATAGCAGGTGTCAGCTGTAGCACAGTGGTAGCATTCTCACCTCTGAGTCAGACGGTCATGGGTTCAATCTCACTCCAGAGACTTGAGCACAAAGTCTAGGTTTACATTCGAGTGCAGTATGGAGGACCTGCTGCTCTGTCAGAGGTGTTGTCTTTTGGATGAGTCATTAAACCAAGGTCCCATCAGTCCTTTTAGGTGAATGTAAAAGATCCCATTGCACTATTTTGAAGAAAAGCAGGGGAGTTTCGATGGATCATCCACTCGGCCTCCTCCCGATATCCCCACCATCACAGAAGCCAGTCTTCAACCAATTCGATTTACTCCACGTGATATCAACAAACGGCTGATTGCACTGGATACAGCAAAGGCTATGGGCCCCGACAACATCCCGGCTGTAGTGCTGAAGACTTGTGCTCCAGAACTAGCCGCGCCTCTAGCCAAACTGTTCCAGTACAGCTACAACACTGGCATCTACCCGACAATGTGGATAATTGCCCAGGTATGTTGTGTCCACAAAAAGCAGGACAAATCCAATCCGGTCAATTACCACCCCATCAGTCTACTCTCTATCATCAGCAAAGTGATGGAAGGTGTCATCGACAGCGCTATCAAGCGGCACTTACTCACCAATAACCTGCTCACCAATGCTCAGTTTGGGTTCCGCCAGGACCACTCGGCTCCAGACCTCATTACAGCCTTGGTCCAAACATGGACAAAAGAGCTGAATTCCAGAGGTGAGGTGAGAGTAACTGCCCTTGACATCAAGGCAGCATTTGACTGAGTGTGGCACCAAGGAGCCCTAGTAAAATTGAAGTCAATGGGAATCAGGGGGAAAACTCTCCAGTGGCTGGAGTCATACCTAGCACAAAGGAAGATGGTAGTGGTTGTTGGGGACCAATCATCTCAGCCCCAGGACATTGCTGCAGGAGTTCCTCAGGGCAGTGTCCTAGGCCCAACCATCTTCAGCTGCTTCATCAATGACCTTCCCTCCATCATAAGGTCAGAAATGGGGATGTTCGCTGATGATTGCACAGTGTTCAGTTCCATTCGCAACCCCTCAGATAATGAAGCAGTCCGTGCCTGCATGCAGCAAGACCTGGACAACATCCAGGCTTGACCTGATAACTGGCAAGTAACATTCGCGCCAGACAAGTGCCAGGCAATGACCACCTCCCCTTGACATTCAATAGCATTACCATCGCCGAATCCCCCACAATCAACATCCTGGGGGTCACCACTGACCAGAAACTTAACTGGACCAGCCATATAAATACAGTGGCTTCAACAGCAAGTCAGAGGCTGGGTATTCTGCGGTAAGTGACTCACCTCCTGACTCCCTGAACCCTTTCCACCATCTATAAGGCACAAGTCAGGAGTGTGATGGAATACTCTCCACTTGCCTGGATGAGTGCAGCTCCAACAACACTCAAGAAGCTCGACACCATCCAGGACAAAGCATCCCGCTTGATTGGCACCCCATCCACCACCCTAAACATTCACTGCCTTCACCACCGGCGCACTGTGGCTGCAGTGTGTACCATCCACAGGATGCACTGCAGCAACTCGCCAAGGCTTCTTCGACAGCACCTCCCAGACCCACAACCTCTACCACTTAGAAGGACATGTGTAGCAGGTACATGGGAACAACACCACCTGCACGTTCCCCTCCAAGTCACACACCATCCCGACTTGGAAATATATCGCCGTTCCTTCATCGCCGCTAGGTCAAAATCCTTGAACTCCCTACCTAACAACACTGTGGGAGAACCTTCACCACACGGACTGCAACGGTTCAAGAAGGCGGCTCACCACCACCTTCTCAAGGGCAATTAGGGATGGGCAATAAATGCTGGCCTTGCCAGCGACGCCCACATCCCATGAACAAATAAAAAAAAATGTTGCCTGGCCTATATTTATCCCTCAACCAACATAATTGAAACAGATTATCTGATCATTCTCACACTGCTGTTTGAACAACCTTGCTGTGCACAAATTGGCTGCCACATTTTCTACATTACAACAAGGAGCCGATTTTTGGATAGCGGAGCAGATGCATTGAGGGCGGGGGGGCTCATAAAATGCCGGAATGCCGGAATCCCGGAGCGGGTTCAGAGCCCGGCTCCAACCCGCTGACTTCCGGATTCCCCAGTGATGCGTCCGGGTGCGCGCGCAGCTCCCGAATGCGGGAATCCCACCGGCAATTAATGCCGGCAGGATGCTGCTTTACATAGTTAGCTAGATACTTGACGTACTTGGCAGAGCTTATGAGTGGAGATGTTGGCAGTGGTGCAATTTTGAAGGATCCTCAGTGTGTTTCCCGTGCCGTGGGAAACACTCCCTGTTGTAGCAGACGTGTTTCAGCCAGCAGCCAGTGGGAGATGCAAAGGATTATTTGACAGGTAGGGAGAAAAAGTCAATTATTGAAGCAGGGCACTCTGTCACTTCAGACAAAGTTTTGGCTGCAACACCTTTGTCTTTCCACTCAAAATTCTTAATTTACACCCAAAACTCTGTTGTGCAAACACATTTACCTACTTTGCGGACCCCCTCAAACTCACACCGTCAGGATGGGGGGGGCGCCATAACTGGATTCATCACTTCATCCGACGACGAGCAACATCACCAGCCTCGCCAGGCATGGTGAACACTTCCGCCACGTGGAGCTCCACAACACAGTGTTGTGCCACAGGCACCTGCACAACAGCACAGAGAGCAACAACAGAGAGAGCAACGTCACAGGAGGCACTACCCTCGCAACAGGGTCTACAGACCGAGGCTCAGCTTCCTGGACCTCTCTGAGGAGCAGTGCACATGGAGGCTCAGAGTCAGTCACCAGGTAGCCATGGACATCTGCAGCCTCCTTCATGCCGAGCTGCTCCCGACTGGCCCGAGCAGCATTTCCTTACCTCTCACTTTCAAGGTCACCACTGCCCTCTACTTCTTCACCTCCGGATCGTTCCAGGGTGCCACCGGGGACATCGCCGGAGTTTCTGAGTCATCTGCACACAAGTGCATAAGGCAAGTCACCGACGGCTTGTTTCGCAGGGCCTCGCACTACGCCAACTTCCCCATGGACGACCTCAGCCAGACGGAGAGGGCAGTGGGATTCCATGCAGTGGGCAGCTACCCACGGGTGCAGGGTGTAATCGATTGCACCCATATGGCAATACGAGCACCTCCACACGAGCCAGGGCTGTTCATCAACAGGAAGGGCTATCACTCCATCAACACTCACCTCACCTGTGACCACTGCAAGAGATTCCTTCACGTGTGCGCCAGATACCCTGGCAGCTGCCACGATTCCTTCATCCTCCGGGAGTCCAACATCCCGCCCCTCTTCCAGGTACCAAACACCCGCAAGGGCTGGCTCCTCGGGGACAAGGGATACCCCGTGCACACGTGGCTCATGACACCTCTGAGAAACCCAACCACCGAGCAACAGCATTGCTATAACGACAGCCACACCACTATTAGGTCTACAATTGAGCATGCTATAGGGCTGCTCAAGATGCGCTTCTGGTGCCTTGATCATTCTGGGGGAGCGCTTCAATACGCATCAGACAGAGTGTGAGGCCCTGCACAACATGGCACAACAGAGAGGGATGCCGTTGGAGGAGGCCTCATCCACATCTGCCACCCACATTGAGGAGGAGGCGGAGGAGGAGGAGGAGGAGGAGAAGGAGGAGGAGGAGGATGAGGACAAGGAGGAGGAAGCAGAGGAGGAGGAGCAACCCATGGGCAGTACAATGGCTCACCTGGCTGCTCGTGAGGCCAGGGAGTCACTGATATGTGAACGGTTGTCCTAACATCAGACAATGTGAAGAGTCCAGTCCTCACCATCTGGACAGAGCAGTGGCCACACCAGCCCCGCCCCCTTCCCTGCACAATATAGTCCTGCAACTACACATACACCCACTGTAGAGTGACCCAATGGGTGGCATCAAGTGTGGGTGTTCATGGTGAACCTCATGTAAGGGCGTTATTACACAAGCCAGTCAAGAATGGCCAAGACATGGTAGTAGTGGTGACAATAATAATATTTAATGTGCAAAACCTTCACCTTACGCTTACGACTACTCCTACGTGGTGCCTCCTCTGTGGCAGGTTGTTCTTGTTCATACCCTGACCGATTAGATGCTTTGGGCCTACGCCCTCTGGGTTTTGGTGCTCATGAGGGCCCCTCCAAAGACTGCTCCACCTGCACTTGTGCAGGGGCAGACTCGGCCACCTGGAGAGGAGGCAGCATGGTGGGTGCTGGTTGAGAGGGGGGCAACAGGTAAGATGTGGGGGCATTTTGAGTGGCGTCCCCACTTCCATATCCCCTTTCGCCATCTTCCCTCCCCTGGGCCAGGCCCACACCACTCCTACCACTCTGCTGGATGACAGTTTGGGGGACATGTGAGAAGCCTTCTAAGGCCAGTGCCAGAGTATCTGCCTGCCTGTTTAAGTGGCAGAATGTTGTTCACCCTGAGTCCGAAGGGCCATTGTCAGGGCCGTTGTCAGGGCCTCAATGGACTCATTGGTGAGCCATGCTTGAAGCTCCATGGAGGCTAACCTTCCCCCATCACAGACATTCCCGCACTTACCCGCGACACTATCTCAGAGATGCCCTCACGTCCCTGTGACAGTATCTCAGAGATTCCCTCCTTTACCTGTGCCACCATTCCACTCTTGCAGGAGTTGAACTCCTCCATCCTCTGCTCGCTTGTGGAGAGTGCGCGTGCTGCTGCCCCGCGATCATTCTCCTTTTCAGGGATGGCCCCCAGGGTTCAGCATCTGTGTCTAGCTGAGCAGAGCCTGGAGAGGAGTGTTCCCACCGACGCGGACTCTCCACAGCTGCCCCTGCCACCAGTGTCTGCTCGTGCTCACGTGTGTGTGGTGACTCACCATGTGCGACCCCGACTAAGTGAGGATGGGGACCCACCGAGGTGTGTGTATCTGCGCTGGTGGATGGCTCGCTCAGGTGTGACGGTGCCCCCTCAGAGGCCGGCAGGTCCTCTGAGGAATTGCCCTCTGCCGTCACGGCAGTCGCTGAAGGCCCTGTAAGAGAACAGAAGGCAATATTAAGCATGATGACAGATGGTGAGTTGCTGAAGATGGCAAGGCATGTTAACATCAATTCATATTGTGTGTGCTGAATGTTAAAGTTCTGTCACCAGACGTTTGTCGGGTGCCAGTCTCGGCGTCCCCAACGGAGGCACTCGAGGGTGTGGCTCAGTTCCAGAGCCTCCTGCTCCACGTCTGTGAGGACAACTAGATGTTGCAGCCCCCCTCCGGTCCTCGCTTTCTCCCGTGCATTCTGGGCTCTCTTCTCCTATAAGAGGAGAAAGTAGTGAGGCGTGAGTGATGGTGACGTGGCCAACCGATGAATGCATTGGATTGGGTGAGGCTGACCGTCAAAGAGATGCATCATGACATTGTATGAGGATTGGGTTGTGGTGGTAGTGGTGGGATGAGTACTGGCGAGGTGAGTAAGTGGTGAGTAAGTGCAGGTAAGTTGAGGATGAGCTTTGAGTGGGTGTGAGGCGTGATTTGATAGAGTAGTTTTGACAGTGCACAATGAGTTGCGGGGTGGGGCGGTGATGTGGAAGACATGAGTAAGTGTACTCACTTTGGCTGACCTAGTTAGGTCATTGAAGCGCTTCCTGCACTGTATCCAGGTGCGGGAGATGTTGCTGCTGCTGGTGACCTCCTCTGCCACCTCGAGCCAGGCCTTCTTGGTAGCAGAGGCAGGCGACTTCCTCCCGTCCGCCAGGTAGAAAATATCCCTCCTCCTCCTCACCCCATCCAGCAGGACCTGGAGTGAGGCATCGGTAAATTTGGGAGCAGCCTTTCCCCTGGGCTGCTCCATTCTATAATTTTGGGTGTTGCTCCTGGAGCAGCATTGGAGGACTGCCCCTTTAAATAGGGCTCCTGCAGCTGACAGCCTGTGATGCGGGTGCGCAGTCCACGTTAAGTGGCTTCAATTTACCCGTGATCGATTGGAGAACGGACGGATTTTACTGGGCGGGTTACCCACGTGCCCAGTCGCCCCCCCCGCTGCCATCCCGCCTCCCTGGTAATATTGGGACCTACATTTCAAAAGTACTTCATTGGCTGTAAAGCGCATTGGGATGTCCTGAGGTCATGAAAGGTGCTATAGAAATACAACTCTTTCTTTCTTTCTATAACACAGAAAAACTGCATACAACTGCCAACCAGTTTCATTTAAAAGTAGTGTATTGCTATATTATTAATGCAGTGTGCAAACATTCTATGGGCCTATTTCTTCCTGCATTTAACTACACGTTTGTATTTTAATGGATGGGGGGCGTGGGGGCGGGGTGGGGAGGTTGTACAGGGGTGTGGAGGGGCACCAAATGCTCTTGGTGCCCAGGGCCCTATGAATTCTTAATTTGGCTTTGTATTGATTTCGCTGTTGTGAACGATGACTCTGAGATGTCCAGAAGAGCTTGCCTCTACTTTAAAAAATGAATACTTAAAATTGTTGGCGCAGATGCTTAAGAAATATTCACAACTGAACTCTTTTAAAGGGATACTGCTTTTCTAAAAGTGGGTTTATTTTCACTTGCTTGCAAACGATGCAGTTTTGTAGATTGGATTGAAATGTATCACTGTATCAAGTGCATGCTGGGGGTAATTTTCCAACATTGTAAAGAAAGCATTATACAAGCATTCTATATAATATTGTTCACCTTGTTAGGGAAAAGCATTGGGCCCAATTTTAATATGCCGGCGAGAAGAGTCCAATCGCAACCCTAATGAGGGTTTAGCGCCCGGCAGCCAGCCTGATTGACAGGCTGACTGCCGACAGGAGCTGCACATCCGAGGGGGGGTGGTGGAGAAGGAGAGAGAAAGAGAGACCTCATTGGCAGTTAGGATAGAAATGGGGGGGGGGTGGCGAACAAAGATTGGAGTGGAGACATCGGACATCAGGATCAGAGGGCAGACATCGGACATTGGGATCAGAGTGGGGGGAGGTCCAGGCAACATTGTTTTTTATGGTATGTTTATTTAATTTTTTTGCAATGAGACATGTAATTTTAATTAAATTATTTAGTTTATTTTTCACCAGGTGTGAACTGGAAGCCGTGGGAAAGCCGCCCAGGCAACATTAAAATCTTTTTAACTATCCAATACACAAAAGATAAGCTACCTTAAGTACCTCAATGAGGTACATTTGCTCCTTTAATTATCAGCCCGCTGGATTTAAGTGGGGGCGGGACTTCCTGGTGACTGCTGTACGCACGCGAACAGATTTACCTGAGTCTCATTCAAAAATGTGTGGGTTCCAGCTGGGGTGTCTGCCTGCACCCAAAAACAGCGATTTTGATTGTCTCCCTGCCCCCAACCCACCCGTTTTTCCCTTTTAAAATCGTGCCCATTATGTCAGTTTTCTCTGTGATCAAAGGCTTCCTATCTGTCCAAAACCAACTTTTTATGACCTTGTTCAAAGAGGGCCTCTGAGAGTAATGAGCATCTGATGTCATGCTCATCTCCGGTTCATAACATGGGTAAAGGGAATTATCCATACTTTGGTAGTAGTGTCAGATGCTTTAGACTGAGATAAGAGTTCTTGATAACTTGGAGGCCAACTAATCATAAGGAATGCTAACGATGTCAGGTATTCTGTTAACTGAGATGTCCGGGAAGTCTTTGTATGCACAGACCCTGAGCAGTTGTGATAAGGGGGGTTTCAAGTAATGTGAATAACAAATGTTTAAAGACTGCGTCATAGCTTGGAGTCAGAGAAAGCTATTGATGTTTGTACACGGCCCATATAGAACTAATGGGCTCGATTTTCAAATGAAAATCCAGTTGCGGGAGGAGCAGCGAAAATCGGTAAAATCCCGAGCAGGTAAGGAACCCGGCTCCAACCTGCCGACTTCCGCGACTCACTCAGACGCACCTGTGTGCGTGCGTGGTTGTAGAATCCGGAAGTTCCGCTGGCAATTAAAACCGGCGGGACGATATTTAAAGAAGCAAATGTACCTCATTGAGGTACTTAAGGTGCTTTATTTGTTACATAGGAGGTAGTTACAACGATTTTCAGGTGAAACCAGGCATGAAAGGCCAGATCAGGCAAAAATAAACAAAATAAGTTAAATAAAATAACATTTCACAATGTTAAAAAATAAATAAACCTACCTTTCAAACCTACCTTTCACCCGCATACCCCTGCTCCGATGTCTGATGATGTCTCATCCCCTGATGTCTCTTCTCTGATGTCTCAGCCCCGATGTCTCCCCCCCCCCGAACATATCTGATGACCCCCCCATCTTTGTGCCCCCCCTCCATTCTCTGTTCCAGGGCCTCTCTCCCTCTTTCCCTTTCTCCCCCTACCCTGGTGTTGCAGCTCCTGTCAGCAGCCAGGCAGCAAACCCGGAAACAAAATTAATGAGCATCAGTTACCTTGCGATCACACGAGGTAAGTTTTTTTAATTCGGGTTTGCCGTGAGCTCACTGACCCCCCGCTGCCATCCCGCCACCCTTTTAAAATCGAGCCCAATGTGTCTTACAAATGTATATAAGCTCAGAACATCTCCTTGTTAATTACAACATTCTCGGAGCGAGGCTGGACCACTCGACTAATCAAAGACCTTTGAGAGGTGCACCTCGAAACTTTGGACAGTGATAAACTTTATCAGGTTGTATTCATCTTACTAGTGGTCTTACTAGTTTAATTGTACTCTTGTATTTTAACATCTTTGTTACTTATTATAACTTCTTAATAAAATTATTATACTTTGGAACAAAACACCTTACAGCCTTTTTGCTTAAAGCCCAAACCCATAAAATAGATTACTCACATATTGGTTCTCCAACGTGGGGCCCATGGTGTTGTTTCATACCAAGTATAAGTATATAGGTTGTTGTACATGTTAAACGGGCATAGTTGGGATCATATGTTTTGGGCTGTGGGAGACCTGTGTAATAGTCCAGAGGCGGTACCGTGGTGGGTTGTTTAATGTGGCGAGAGATATCCTTGCAGGGGCTCACAGTTTACTTTAATTTTTTTTTAGAAAGGGGAGTGTTCAGCCATGAGATTGATATTGGCAGGAAGATGGAAGGAAGGCCAATAAAAACTCTGATGGATAAAACATAAAAATATATTCAGGAGAAACTACAAACTTGTGCTTTATTGGTTAAAAACTGCCAGACTTTGGTTGAGGATCGAATGAAGGAATTAACTAAGGAGAAAAAGATCCAGCTTCAGGAGATGGAAAGGTAAAAGGAGGAATTGCAGGTGGTTCAGACTAAATATAAAGTACTGAAAGATAAAGCATAGACAGAGGAGGAGGAGCATAGCAAGACTGGCAATGAAAATGTACAGAGGTATACTGCAGAGAATGTGACACGGACCATAGAGATCCCATATACAGGAATGCAATTACAGCAATTAGTGAAAACTATTCCTAAAATAAAAGTCAGGGAAGAACCGGAAGCTTCAATAGCAGCAATAGATCAAACTACTGAATTGAACGACTGTGACAACAGAGAGAAGGTGTGAATGATACTATATGCCTGTAGCTCTGAGATATTCAAGTGTCTGTCATTAGGGATACGAGAAGGCAGGCAGGGATGGGCAAAAACAATAGCTGCGGTCAGGAAAGCAGTGGGGATAGGAGGCAGTGGAGGTCAGGCTGCTTTGCAAGCTCTGTAATGCATCCCACTCTGTCTGGTGCGTATTGAAGCCCTCCCCCAGAACAAACAAGGCACCTAAATCGCATCTTGAGCAGCCCTATAGCATTTTTCTTATTCGTTCATGGGATGTGGGCTGGCGAGGCCAGCATTTATTGCCCATCCCTAATTGCCCTTGAGAAGGTGGTGATGAGCCGTCTTCTTGAACTGCTGCAGTCCGTGTGGTGAAGGTTCTCCCACAGTGCTGTTAGGAAGGGAGTTCCAGGATTTTGACCCAGCGACGATGAAGGAACGGCAATATATTTCCAAGTCGGGATGGTGTGTGACTTGGAGGGGAACGTGCAGGTGGTGTTGTTCCCATGTACCTGCTGCTCTTGTCCTTCTAGGTGGTAGAGGTCGCGGGTTTGGGAGGTGCTGTCGAAGAAGCCTTGGCGAGTTGCTGCAGTGCATCCTGTAGATGGGACACACTGCAGCCACGGTGCGCCGGTGGTGAAGGGAGTGAATGTTTAGGGTGGTGGATGGGGTGCCAATCAAGCAGGCTGCTTTGTCCTTGATGGTATCGAGCTTCTTGAGTGTTGTTGGAGCTGCACTCATCCAGGCAAGTGGAGAGTATTCCATCGCATTTCTGACTTGTGCCTTGTAGATGGTGGAAAGGCTTTGGGGAGTCAGGAGGTGAGTCACTCGCCGCAGAATACCCAGCCTCTGACCTGCTCTTGTAGCCACTGTATTTATATGGCTGGTCCAGTTAAGTTTCTGGTCAATGGTTTTTTTAAATTTTTAAAAATTCGTTCACTGGATGTGGGCGTCGCTGGCAAGGCCGGCATTTATTGCCCATCCCTAATTGCCCTCGAGAAGGTGGTGGTGAGCCGCCTTCTTGAACCGCTGCAGTCTGTGTGGTGACGGTTCTCCCACAGTGCTGTTAGGAAGGGAGTTCCAGGATTTTGACCCAGCGACAATGAAGGAACGGCAATATATTTCCAAGTCGGGATGGTGTGCGACTTGGAGGGGAACGTGCAGGTGGTGTTGTTCCCATGCGCCTGCTTCCCTTGTCCTTCTAGGTGGTAGAGGTCGCGGGTTTGGGAGGTGCTGTCGAAGAAGCCTTGGCGAGTTGCTGCAGTGCATCCTGTGGATGGTGCACACTGCAGCCACAGTGCGCCGGTGGTGAAGGGAGTGAATGTTTAGGGTGGTGGATGGGGTGCCAATCAAGCGGGCTGCTTTATCTTGGATGGTGTCGAGCTTCTTGAGTGTTTTTGGAGCTGCACTCATCCAGGCAAGTGGAGAGTATTCCATCACACTCCTGACTTGTGCCTTGTAGATGGTGGAAAGGCTTTGGGGAGTCAGGAGGTGAGTCACTCGCCGCAGAATACCCAGCCTCTGACCTGCTCTCGTAGCCACAGTATTTATATGGCTGGTCCAGTTAAGTTTCTGGTCCATGGTGACCCCCAGGATGTTGATGGTGGGGGATTCGGCGATGGTAATGACGTTGAATGTCAAGGGGAGGTGGTTGGACTCTCTCTTGTTGGAGATGGTCATTGCCTGGCATTTATCTGGCGCGAATGTTACTTGCCACTTATGAGCCCAAGCCTGGATGTTGTCCAGGTCTTGCTGCATGCAGGCTCGGACTGCTTCATTATCTGAGGGGTTGCGAATGGAACTGAACACTGTGCAGTCATCAGCGAACATCCCCATTTCTGACCTTATGATGGAGGGAAGGTCATTGATGAAGCAGCTGAAGATGGTTGGGCCTAGGACACTGCCCTGAGGAACTCCTGCAGCAATGCCCTGGGGCTAAGATGATTGGCCTCCAACAACCACTGCCATCTTCCTTTGTGCTAGGTATGACTCCAGCCACTGGAGAGTTTTCCCCCTGATTCCCATTGACTTCAATTTTACTAGGGCTCCTTGGTGCCACACTCGGTCAAATGCTGCCTTGATGTCAAGGGCAGTCACTCTCACCTCACCTCTGGAATTCAGCTCTTTTGTCCATGTTTGGACCAAGGCTGTAATGAGGTCTGGAGCCGAGTGGTCCTGGCGGAACCCAAACTGAGCATCGGTGAGCAGGTTATTGGTGAGTAAGTGCCGCTTGATAGCACTGTCGACGACACCTTCCATCACTTTGCTGATGATTGAGAGTAGACTGATGGGGCGGTAATTGGCCGGATTGGATTTGTCCTGCTTTTTGTGGACAGGACATACCTGGGCAATTTTCCACATTGTCGGGTGGATGCCAGTGTTGTAGCTGTACTGGAACAGCTTGGCTAGAGGCGCAGCTAGTTCTGGAGCACAAGTCTTCAGCACTACAGCTGGGATGTTGTCGGGGACCATGGCCTTTGCTGTATCCAGTGCACTCAGCCGTTTCTTGATATCACGTGGAGTGAATTGAATTGGCCGAAGACTGGCTTCCGTGATGGTGGGGATATCGGGAGGAGGCTGAGATGGATTATCCACTCGGCACTTCTGGCTGAAGATGGTTGCAAACGCTTCAGCCTTGTCTTTTGCACTCACGTGCTGGACTCCGCCATCATTGAGAATGGGGATGTTTGCAGAGCCTCCTCCTCCCGTTAGTTGTTTAATTGTCCACCACCATTCACGACTGGATGTGGCAGGACTGCAGAGCTTTGATCTGATCCGTTGGTTGTGGAATCGCTTAGCTCTGTCTATAGCATGTTGCTTCCGCTGTTTAGCATGCATTTAGTCCTGAGTTGTAGCTTCACCAGATTGGCACCTCATTTTTCGGTACGCCTGGTGCTGCTCCTGGCATGCTCTTCTACACTCCTCATTGAACCAGGGTTGATCCCCTGGCTTGTTGGTAATGGTAGAGTGAGGAATATGCCGGGCCATGAGGTTACAGATTGTGCTGGAATACAATTCTGCTGCTGCTGATGGCCCACAGCGCCTCATGGATGCCCAGTTTTGAGCTGCTCGATCTGTTCTGAATCTATCCCATTTAGCACGGTGGTAGTGCCACACAACACGGTGGATGGTGTCCTCAGTGCGAAGATGGGATTTCATCTCCACGAGGACTGTGCGGTGGTCACTCCTACCAATACTGTCATGGACAGATGCATTTGCGACAGGTAGATTGGTGAGGACGAGGTCAAGTAAGTTTTTCCCTCGTGTTGGTTCGCCCACCACCTGCCACAGGCCCAGTCTGGCAGCTTTGTCCTTCACGACTTGGCCAGCTCGTTCAGTAGTGGTGCTACCGAGCCACTCTTGGTGATGGACATTGAAGTCCCCCACCCAGAGTACATTTTGTGCCCTTGCTACCCTCAGTGCTTCCTCCAAGTGGTGTTCAACATGGAGGAGGACTGATTCATCAGCTGAGGGAGGACGGTAGGTGGTAATCAGCAGGAGGTTTCCTTGCCCATGTTTGACCTGATGCCATGAGATTTCATGGGGTCCAGAGTCAATGTTGAGGACTCCCAGGGCCACTCCCTCCTGACTGTATATCACTGTACCGCCACCTCTGGTCAGTCTGTCCTGCTGGTGGGACAGGACATACCCAGGGATGGTGATGGAAGAGTCTGGGACGTTGGCTGAAATGTATGATTCTGTGAGTATGTCTATGTCAGGCTGTTGCTTGACTAGTCTGTGGGACAGCTCTCCCAATTTTGGCACAAGTCCCCAGATGTTAGTAAGGAGGACCTTGCAGGGTCGACTGGGCTTGGTGTTTTGCCGTTGTCGTGTCCGGTGCCTAGTGGTCCGATGCCGGGTGGTCTGTCCGGTTTTATTCTTATTATGACTTTTCGTAGCGAGATTTTACAACTGAGTGGCTTGCTAGGCCATTTCAGAGGGCAAGTAAGAATCAACCACATTGCTGTGGGTCTGGAGTCACATATAGGCCAGACCGGGTAAGGGCGGCAGGCTTCCTTCCCTAAAGGACATTAGTGAACCAGATGGGTTTTTACGACAATCTGGTAGTTTCATGGCCACCATTACTGATACTAGTATTTTAATTCCAGATTTTTATTTAATTAATTGAATTTAAATTCGCCAGCTGCCGTGGCGGGATTTGAACTCATGACTCTGGATTTTAGTCCAGGCCTCTGGATTACTCGCCCAGTAACATAACCACTATGCTATGACCCCCAGGATGTTGATGGTGGGGGATTCGGCAATGGTAATGCCGTTGAATGTCAAGGGGAGGTGGATAGACTCTCTCTTGTTGGAGGTGGTCATTGCCTGGCACTTGTCTGGCACGAATGTTATTTGCCACTTATCAGCCCAAGCCTGGATGTTGTCCAGGTCTTGCTGCATGTGGGCTCGGACTGCTTCATTATTTGAGGGGTTGCGAATGAAACTGAACACTGCAATCATCAGCGAACATCCCCATTTCTGACCTTATGATGGAGGGAAGGTCATTGATGAAGCAGCTGAAGATGGTTCGGCCTAGGACACTGCCCTGAGGAACTCCTGCAGCAATGCCCTGGGGCTGAGATGATTGGCCTCCAACAACCACTATCATCTTCCATTGTGCTCGGTATGACTCCAGCCACTGGAGAGTTTTCCCCCTGATTCCCATTGACTTCAATTTTACTAGGGCTCCTTGGTGCCTCACTCGGTCAAATGCTGCCTTGATGTCAAGGGCAGTCACTCTCACCTCACCTCAGCATGCTCCATTGTAGACCTGGTGACGATTTGGCTGTTGTTATATCGACGCTGTTGCTCGGTGTTAGGGTTCCTCAGAGGTGTCATGAGCCACGTGTGTGGGGATATGCCTTTTCCCTGAGGAGCCAGCCCTTAAGGGTGTTTGGTGCGTGGAAGAGGGGCGGGATGTTGGATTCCCGGAGGATGAAGGAATCATGGCAGCTGCCGGGGAATCTGGCGCACACATGAAGGAATCTTTTGCGGTGGTCACAAACGAGCTGAGTGCTGATGGAGTGATTCCCCTTCCTGTTGAACAGTCCTGGCTCGTGTGGAGGTGCTCGTATTGCTATATGGGTGCAATCGATTACACCCTGCACCCGTGGGAAGCCAACCACAGCAAGGAATCCCACTGCCCTCTCCGTCTGGCTGAGGTCGTCCATGGGGAAGTTGACGTAGTGCGAGGCCCTGCGAAACAATCCGTCGGTGACCTGACTTATGCACTTGTGTGCAGACAACTGAGAGACCCCGGCGATGTCCCTGGTTGCACCCTGGAATGATCCAGAGGCGAAGAAGTTGAGGGCAGTGGTGACTTTGACAGCGACAGGTAAGGAGATGCTGCTCGGCCCAGCCGGAAGCAGCTCAGCATGAAGGAGGCTGCACATGTCTGCGACTCCCTGGTGACTGACTCTGAGCCTCCGTATGCACTGCTCCTCAGAGAGTTCCAGGAAGCTGAGCCTCGGTCTGTAGACTCTGTGGTGAAGGTAATGCCTCCTGCGATGTCGCTTTCTCTGTTGTTGCCTTCCATGCTCTTGTGCAGGTGCCTGTGGCGCAGCACTGTGTTGTGGAGCTCCACGTGGCAGAGGTGGACGCCCTGCCTGGTGAGACTGGTGGTATTGTTTGTTCTTGGACGTAGTGGTGAATGCAGCCATAGTGCCCCCCCATCCTGATGGTGTGAGTTTGAGGGGGTCTGCAAAGTAGTTAAATATGTTTGAACAGCAGAATTTTGAGTGGAAAGTAAGAATTTTCAGTGCAAACACAAAGATCTTGCAGCCAAAACTTTGTCTGAAAGAACAGAGTGCCCTGCTGCAATAGGTGACCTTTTCTTCCCATCTGTCAAATAAGCATTTGCATCTCCCACTGGCTGCTGGCTGAAACACGTCTGTTGCAACATGGAGTGTTTCCCACAGCACGGGAAACACACTGAGGATGCTTTAAAATCGCACCCCTGCCAAAATGTGGAGAAAATTAAGTGGTTCAAGTACTTAAACTAGCTCAACAATGAATGACCATCCCGCCGGCTTTAATTGCCGGTGGGACTTCCGCATTCGGGAGGCACGCCCCCACCCAGACCCTTCAATGGGGAAGACTGCGGGTTGGAGCCGGGCTCTGAACCAGGACGGGATTTCCCCGATTTTTGAAGCCCCCCTGCCCCACAACGCACCCACTACTTCACTGGAAAATCGAGTCCCAAATGTCACAGAGTGGTGACGTTTTGGACTAAGACTTGGATTTCGAAAATTCAGAATTACATAGAGAAGGAAAAGCAATCATCAGCCTTTATCAAATCTCTTCTATACTTAACTAAAAACAAACCAAGTTGTTTTTCCTCTTTTGAAAACATTTCGATTTATTTTCCTTTAACTCATTTATTTTCTGAGACAGAGTGCTTAAAGGAAGGGGAAGATATATCTAAAAATAATTATAAGCATTTCTGTCCCTACTGTAAAACCACAAAGCCTGGACATAATTTGTTTCTGAAATTGGAATTGATAAGATAAATTGATATGAGTTGCTGTTCAAGCCCTCGAGAAGGGAAAATTTACCTGCAATTTAAGGGGAAGATCAAATTATATTTTAAAATAGAAGGAGTTGAGTCTAAGTGGTTCCTGCCCAATGCTGTGTATCAAGGAAGAAAGTATTTTGGGGGGGGAATAAAATTGTACATTGACAAGTCCTGTCAGTTCAACAATACTGCTCTCTGGAATTGAGATAATTTTGAAATGATGGAATGGACTCAGGCACAATATAATGGCATATATTGGGAAATGAAAGTGGTCCAAGAAGAATTTAAGTAAAATAAACAAAAAATGTCTTGACATTGGACCAGACTATAAATATTGTATTGGACAGTAAAGTTCCTCCAGGGCTCATTAATTGGAATATAATGGGATGTGTAAAATTGAATGAGAGGAAGTGATTAAGGATATAAGATAGAACAAGGAAAATTACACCACCAGATGGGAATTTTGCTAAGGTCATCGCCTTATGTGATTATGGGTGAATTACAGGAACTGAACCAAAGGGGTTAGGGAAAGCTGTGTGAGTGCATCCATGAGCAATGTAAATCACCTGGGCATGATTCACCAAAATATACCAAACTGGTATAAATGTACAATCTAGTGAAAGTCAGGAAAGTGTAGTTGAGAATAGTAATTGATAGCTTTCTCTTGGAGTTGTTTGTGTCCTTGCCTATACTGAACAATGAGAAAACTGCTTTTGATAGCCTGGCTACTACCCAAGACATCGGGACCCTGCAGGGTGAGATAAGCAAAGACCTCCAGACACCCCCCGATCCTTTGATAAGATAACCTGAAACCCCAAGAATGGCCACTGTGGACATGAAAGATACAAATGTATGTTGCCATCAATTGAAAACGGAGACCAGGATGAAGAACACGATTACAAAGGCCTATGGCCTGGTGAGCTATTGGAACCACTCTTCAAACAAAGCTTGCTCTTACAGGATTGAATCTTACTGGACATATGGCATGTGCCATGGAAAACATATTCACCAATACCATGAGGAAAAAGAAACTGGCCAGCAGAACATTACCTGTGATATGTTGTGTGTGAGGCAACTAGCATGTGGAAATGCGTGATGAAGATGCATTGAAGAATGGTCTCAGACATGCTCAGTTACTTGACAACAGCACGACATGAAATGGTTAATGTGGCTCAGGAGAGGGAGAAAACTTTTTAAGCGTGGCACTGACACATGCTCCATAGAGAAACCAACTAATCAATGAAACGGTCAGGATAAAGTTACCTAGCAGAGGGATTGAAAGTAAAGAGGGACATAGAAATTTGGATTTCCAAAATTCAGGGTTAGGTTCCTTTGAGTTAACAATGAATTGAGACAACTGAAGGGTAGGGAGAAATAATACTCAGTAAAAACATTCACAAGATGGATATTGGCAAAAGGAGAGCGGGAGAATCTTTTAAGTCCACGATTTCTTGATAATATGGTACAGTAGTTTTCTGTACAGTGTATTATGATTTTCTTTGTCTACATCATGATTATATAATATTAACCAAACTTAGTAATAAACTTGTGTTTATGTAAATATAACGAGCCGGAACTTGCTTGGAGTAGCGTGGCAATGGTCGCAGCAGCTCCTTCAAAATAAATGTACGAATTTACTTACTGCGGATCCATGGCGTAGACTTGCGTGATCTGAAAATTTTCGAACAATGCACGACATCAACCCAACCTCTGAACTGTGTGGGCTGATTCGCATGGGAAATATCTGAGAGAATGGAAGACACGCCCACATAATCTGTCAGGCAGAGAAGTCACGCCCACAAGCCGGGAAGCAAAGTTCATTCATTTAAAGTACTGCAAGTCATTGTAAATAAAAAATTTATTTTTTTTAATAAAAAGCCAAAGAAGTAATTTAACTAAATTAAAGCGACAGAAGTGAAAAGTAAAAAAAAAATTTTAACTTTTTTATTTTTAAAAATGTTTTTAATGACCAAAAAATATTACAATAAGGAGTAATATGAGACTCCACATTTTTAAAATTTAATTTTGTTTGGCAGTCATTAGAGTCATCGCGCTTTTAAACAGTAGTGTAGACTTGGCATTTTTCAGTGTACCTTTTGGTGGCGTAAGTAGTTACGTTCCAGCTGGGCAGATGGGCAAGTTTATGACTTTTCAGTGATTTCAATGCTTATGGTGTGCGATTCCCCTTTAATTCGCAGCTGTCAAATTGCCGGCAAACCAATAGGAGTAAGTTCTCTTTTAGTGCGCATGTGCAAACACGGGAACTTGCTCCTTCACTTCACCGGCGGAGACAGAGGACGCCATTCTCAGGTGAGTAATTTCTGCCCCATTATTAATAAAATGTAAGTCAAGGTGATCTTATACAAGACCAAGAAGAAAGTTACAAGGTACGGTGAAAATTGACCCAGGGTGGTTTCATTCAGGTTCAAAAGGAGGGAGATGTAAGAATATGGTTTAAAAACTGACCATAGTATCCCATCTCACATAGAGTCTAGGCATTTAGCAAGTGGGTGGTGCCGGGCAAGATAAAGTTGCTGTCTCTGTGTGAACAAAAGCAGCTTGAAAGTATGAGGTAGTCACATTACATGGTATGGTTCATCTGAAGTTGTTTAACACAGAATCAGCATGAGGGTGGGATAATTTACGACTAGGAGATAAGACCAGAGAAGTGCAGCCCCGACAGAAGAAGAGTATAAAGATAGGGCACTCTTGGGACAGTGGGAAGTCCACAGCCCAATTAGACCAGAAGAGTAAATGGCTCAGATAGGTATGTGATGCTGACAAGATGAGAATGTCAGATAAGGCCATGTGAGGTCACCAGGGGCTGTTGGAGATTGAGATTGAAAGACTGAAATGAAACAATGTAATGCTGACATTAAAAAGGGGACTTCTACTCTTTCGAATCATGCATGGTGGGAAACAGTATAGAACGTAGGACAATACCCTTGGGCTAGAATTCTCTCACAGATTATAATCTTTGTGTAGTATACTCACTGTATAAGAGCTGAATGTGCAAATTAATTTGTTGTGCTACTAAGCTGTGAACTAAGGATGGATTGGGAATATGAGCCGAAAGGGTTCAGAAGAAGTGAATGCAAGAAAAGCATTATACAAGCTTTCCATATAATATCGTTAACCTTCTTAGGGAAAAGCATTATGTTAGTTTTCCCTGTGAACACAGGCTTTCTATCTGTCCATAACCAGCTTTTTATGACCTTGCGCAAAGAGGGCTTCTTTGAATAAGGAGCATCTGATGTCATGCTCATCTCCGATTCATAACATGGGTAAAGGGAATTATCCATACTTTGGTAGTAGTGCGAGATGCTTTAAACAGAAGTAAGAGTTCTTGATAACTTGGAGGCAACTAATCATAAGGGAGGCTAATGATGTCAGGTATTTTGTTAACTGAGATGTCCGGGAAGTCTTTGTATGCACAGACCCTGAGCAGTTTTGATAAGGGGGGTTTAAGTAATGTGAATAACAAATGTTTAAAGACTGAGTCATGGCTTGGAGTCAGAGAAAGCTATTGATGTTTGCACATGGCCCATATAGAGCTAATGGGGGTTAAATTGGTTAACCCCCAAAAACAGGCACTGGGATCGCGATTAACCCGTGCCTGGTCGTTGCAATGCAGGCAGCACACAATATTAGTGCTGCCTGGTGATTTCAGTGATTGCTGCATGTAGCGAGCGCTACCTGTACTTTGGAGTGGCTGCACACATCAGCAAGGGGCCCTGATATCGGGAGTGACCAGCATCACTAAAAGGCAGCCTGCACCTCTTAAAAGGGAGCTGCACTGTGGCTGCTGGAAGTGGTGGAAGTTAATGGTGAAGTGAATCTGTGCCGCGATATAGTGAAGCATGGTGATGATGGGAACTCTGGAATTTTTAATGAGCAACAACTTGGCTGTTCAAAGTTTGTGGGACTTTTATATTTACAAAATATAAGATATGGGTCTGAACGGAGTCTGAACGAAGATCAGAAATCGCACACATATAACAGGTCTCATCTTTATGTTTAAAAACTGTTGTTGCATTTTAAAATATTGAATAAAGGTTTCGCAAAACTACATCCCAGCTCCTCCAATCTGCACGCCAGACCCCACCAATCTGCTGATCTGAGTTTGTACCAGGACTGCGGGAGACGTGCATCAAGGTTCTCTGATGATGCACTAGAGGCCTTGGTGAAAGAGGGGAAAAGAAGGAGGGGCATCTTATATCCATAAGGGGGCAAGAGGCCCTCCAGACATGTGCTCACAAGGCAGTGGGAGGCAGTAGTAGATGAAGTCAATGCCAGGAGCATGGCACCACAAACATGGATGCAGTGCAGGACTAAGTTCAATGATTTCATATGAGTGGTCAAAGTGAGTGAGTTCAACTGTCAAGTGGCATCTCCTACCAACTGCACCATCATCCACTGCTCCATGCACAACACACCCCCCATCACCCACCTACCAACAAACTCTTTCAATCAGTACGCAACTCTTCAAATCAGATGCTTCAGCTTACCCTCACACATTACCACTGTTGCAAGCTGCACACCCACAACTCACACACACTGGCAGCTATTCAACCATGAAAGCACATCACCCAAACATCTTGCAGGACACTCACCGACTTGCTGCTTTTTTGCAGGAGAAGGTGGCACATAATTGAAGGCAGCAAGTGGCAGTGGCTCCATGGAATATGATCCTGCTGTCCTCTCTCAGGATGACAGCATTCCTGTCCCATCCCTGCCACTCCGCCAGTGCCCTTGCTGTTGCCTGTCAGCTAGCCAGCCCACTCCCTGTAGAGTATTGAAACTTTATTCAAGTATAGGAAACCTCCAAAAACAGGTACAAATGCATCAGCAGGCAGAACAAATAATCGAGCAACTAACCAATAACTCCTGCATGATCCCTTTAAATCATAAAATCATAGAATGCTTATGGTACAGAAGAAGGCCATTCGGCCCATCGAGCCTGCGCCTGCTCTCTGCGAGAGCAATCCAGCTAAACCCACTCTCCTGCTCTTTTCCCATAGCCCTGCAAATTTTTCTCCTTCAGGTATCTATCTAATTCCTTTTTGAAAGCCACAATTGACACTGCTTCCACCATCCTTTCAAGCAGTGCATTCCAGATCCTAACCACTCGCTGTGTAAAAAAGTTTTTCCTCATGTCGCCTTTGGTTCTTTTGCCAGTCATCTTAAACCTGTGTCCTCTGGTTCACGACCCCTCTGCCAGTGGGAACAGTTTTTCTTTGTTTACTTTGTCTAGACCCTTCATGATTTTGTTCACCTCTATCAAATCTCCTCTCAACTTTCTCTGCTCGAAGGAGAACAACCCCAGCTTTTCCAGTCATTCCATGTAACTGAGGTCCCTCATCCCTAGAACCATTCTAAAAAAAAATTTCTGCACCCTCTCTAAAGCCTTTACATCCTTCCTAAAGTGTGGTGCCCAGAATTGGACACAACACTCCAATTGTGGCCGAACCAGTGTTTTATAAAGGTTCAACATAACGTCCTCACTTTTATACTCTATGCCTCTATTTATAAAGCCCAGGATCCCGTATGCTTTCTTAACCGCTTTCTCAACCTGCCCTGCCACCTTCACAACATATACCCCCAGGTCTTTCTGTTCCTGCACCCCCTTTAGAGTTGTACCCTTTAGTTTATACTGCCTGTCCTCGTTCCTCCTACCAAAATGTACCACCTCACACTTCTCAGCAGTGTAAATCTAAGGCAAGTCATGGCAGCACAGCTCGCACCCGTGATATGCTCCTCCTGCACTATGTGGGAAATCATGAACACTACCAGTGTCCCTAGCGACCATGTGTGCAGGAAGTGTGTCCAGCTGCAGCTACTGGCTAACCGTATTTCGGAGCTGGAGCTGCGGGTGGATTCACTGTGGAGCATCCGTGATGCTGAGATTATAGTGGATAGCACGTTCAGTGAGGTGGTCACACCGCAGGTGAAGATTACGCAGGCAGAAAGGAAATGGGTGACCACCAGGCAGAGTAAAAGGACTAGGCAGGTAGAGCAGGAGTCCCCTGGGGCCAGCTCCCTCTCAAACAGATATACCACTTTGGATACTGTTGGGGGAGGTGGCTTATCAGGGGAAAGCAGCAAGAGCCAAGTTCGGGGCACCACGGGTGGCTCTGCTGCACAGGAGGGGAGGAAGAAGAGTGGCAGGGCTATAGTGATAGGGGATTCAATTGTAAGGGGAACAGATAGGTGTTTCTGCGCCGCAAACGTGACTCCAGGATGGTATGTTGCCTCCCAGGTGCTAGGATCAAGGATGTCACGGAGCGGCTGCAGGGCATTCTGGAGGGGGAGGGTGAACAGCCAGTAGTCGTGGTCCATATCGGTACCAACAACATAGGTAAAAAAAGGGATGAGGTCCTGCAAGGTTAATTTAAGGAGTTAGGAGATAAATTAAAAAGCAGGACCTCAAAGGTAGTGATCTCAGGATTACTACCAGTGCCACATGCTAGTGAGTATAGGAACAAGAGAATAGACAGGATGAATGCGTGGCTGCAGGGATGGTGTAGGAGGGAGGGATTTAGATTCCTGGGACATTGGGACCGATTCTGGGGAAGGTGGGACCTGTACAAGCGGGACGGACCAATGCCCTCGCGGGGGTGTTTGCTAGTGTTGATGGGGAAGGTTTAAACTAGAGTGTGAAGGGATTCGCAAAATTTCACATGTCCCCCCCCTCCACCAAAGATTTATTGGAGTTATTAAAGAAACCCTGGTGTGACTGTGTTTTAAAAAATCCAGGGTCTTTCAAAATGGCTGCAGTCAGACACATGGCCAAGGGCTGGCAGATTTGAAATTGGATTCTCTAACAGCTTGGCAGGCTCTGTGTTTCAGACAGGTTTCTTTGAACATTGCCTGAGGCAAGCCATCAACGTTGCCGCCTACATATCAAAATTCGAGCAGGAGTAATCCCAGGACTAAAGGTAGCCCATTAAGGAACATTCGGAATAATTGAAAGCAGTTATGGAACAGATCAGTACAGGTACCGGCCATTAATGCAAATGGGCCAAGATCGGGACCCCTTTTGTCTTATGTTTTCACGCCCAAATCGGACAATGGAGCAAACTGATGAGGCGCGAAATTAACCCATTACCGGGAGGGTATAATTGGGGGCATCCCAGAACCTCTCTCTCTTTTCTCTTCGCCTTGGTCCAGTGTCCTGCTTGCCTGCTAGCAACCAAGAAGGAAGGCCGTCCAGTAAACATCACAACCACATGTCGACAGCAGCAGCAGGACACAGGGGCCAGGCCTTTTTCATCTGTTTCAACGTTGAGCATTATTTTTTTTTCTGGCCGCCACAAGACAACCTAGCTAGGTGTAAGGGTGGGAGTTAAAGGGGTATTGCTAAAATTGTGATTTTAGAATTTTCCCTCGATGTGTCCGTTTCTTCCACTCCGTTAAGTGTAGGACTGCATTGCATCCATAGCGATTCCTTTTATCTTGTGTATAATACTGTTTATCTTGTAGTTTTAGTTTTCTTATTAATAAACATTGGTTTTCCTTGCACCAATCCACTGGTCTGTTCGTCTGTCCTTATTACCACTCGATAAGTCCTGAGCTCAGAATCAGGAAGGAGAAAGCGATTCGAAACCGCACAGCGGGCAGGGTAGCTCAAGAAAACATAACTGGCTGACCTACGATAAGCCCCTGAAACAAAAACCCCTTACAAATGGCAGGGGGATGGGAACCTGAGCAGGGAGTCAGAAGGGAGCAAAGTTGAGAGCAGCAAGAGAGGGGATGACCCAGGGGAAATTTACAATACAAATAGTACAAACAGTTGTTCAAGAATGAGTGAAAGGGAAACGCGTAGAGCAGCAGAAAGAAAGTGTACTTTAGGCACTACAGATAAAGTGAAAACTAGAAGGCGTAAGGCGATTAACCCAGCATCAAAGCCAAAGGTCAGGCTAGGGTGTGTGGCCCAACTAAAAGTTCTGTATACAAATGCACGGAGTATAAGGAATAAATTAAATGAACTACAGGTTCAAATTCAAATTGGAGGGTATGGCATGATAGTTATTACTGAGACATGGCTGCAGGATGGTCAGGATTGGGAACTAAATATACCAGGTTATAAGGTCTACAGGAGAGATAGGGAAAATGGAAGAGGGGGAGGAGTAGCCTTAGTGATTGGAGATGAAATCACTTCAATGATAAAGGAGGATATAACGAGAGGTAAGCAGCCAACAGAGACCTTATGGATTGAATTGAGAAATAGGAAAGGATCTAAGACTATAGTGGGAGTTGTGTACAGGACCCCTGGCAGCAGCTCTGAAGTGCTAGATTGTATAAATGCAGAGATCAGACAAGCGTGTAACAAAGGCATAGTGGTCTTAATGGGGGACTTCAACCTTCACATAGATTGGGAAAAGCAGACTAGCAACTGTCAGAAAGGTAGTGAATTTCTTGAGTGTGTCCGGGATAGTTTTCTACAGCAGTATGTCCTAGAGGCAACAAGTGGGCAAGCCATACTAGATTTAGTAATGAGTAATGAACCAGATTTAGTTAACGGCTCAACTGTGCGCGAACATCTATCCAATAGCGATCATAACATGATCGAGTTCAATGTAGTGTTTGAAAGGGAAAAAAGTGAATCAGCTGTTAAGATTCTAGACTTGGGTAAGGCTGACTTCAATGGGATGAGATAGAGACTGACCACAGTAAACTGGGCAAATCTGTTAATGGGTAAAATGACTGAAGATCAGTGGGAAATGTTTAAAGAAACATTTAACGTGATACAGAATCGGTTTATACCCCTGAGGGGCAAGAACTCTACTTGCCAAAAAAAACAGCCATGGACAACTAAAGAGGTAAGGGACAGTATAAGACATAAGGAAAGGGCATACAAAAAGGCAAAAAATGGCACAGATCCTGGCGAATGGGAAAGATACAAAGATCAACAAAGGGTCACAAAAACAGATAGTAAGAGCTGCAAAAAGAGAGTATGAAAAGAAACTTGCAAGGGAGATCAAAACTAATACAAAGAACTTTTATAGTTATATTAGGAAAAATAGGTTGGTCAGGAGTAGTGTTGGTCCCTTAAAAACTGAAAGTGGGGATATTGTCATTGACAATGGGGAAATGGCGGACATGTTGAATGATTACTTTGCTTCAGTATTTACAGTAGAAAAAGAGGATAGCATGCCGGAAATCCCAACAAAACTAATATTGAATCAAGGACAGGGACTCAATAAAATTAACATAAGTAAAGCAACAGTAATGAAGAAAATAATAGCACTAAAGAGTGACAAATTCCCAGGACCAGATGGTATGCATCCCAGAGTTTGAAAGGAAGTAGGTGAGCACATTGCAGATGCCCTAACTATAATCTTTCAAAGTTCTCGAGAATCAGGAATGGTCCCTCTAGATTGGAAAATTGCACGTCACTCCGCTTTTTAAGAAAGGAGAGAGAGGGAAACCAAGGAATTATAGACCAGTTAGCCTAACATCTGTTGTGGGGAAAATGCTGGAGTCTATAATTACGGATAGGATGACTGAACTCCTCGAGAATTTTCAGTTAATCAGAGAGAGCCAGCATGGATTTGTGAAAGGTAGGTCGTGCCTGACAAACCTGATTGAATTTTTTGAAGAGGTGACTAAAGTAGTGGACAGGGGAATGCCAATGGATGTTATTTAGATGGACTTTCAGAAGGCATTTGATAAGGTCCCACATAAGAGACTGTTAGCTAAGATAGAAGCCAATGGAATCGAGTGAAAAGTACGGACTTGGTTAGGAAGTTGGCTGAGCGAAAGGCGACAGGGAGTAGGGATAATGGGTAGGTACTCACATTGGCAGGATGTGACTAATGGAGACCCGCAGGGATCTGTCTTGGGCCTCAATTATTCACAATATTTATTAACGACATAGATGAAGGCATAGAAAGACCCATATCTAAGTTTGCTGATGACACAAAGATTGGGTGGCATTGTAAGCAGTGTCGATGAAAACATAAAATTACAAAGCGATATTGATAGATTAGGTGAATGGGCAAAACTGTGGCAAATGGAATTCAATGTAGACAAATGTGAGGTGATCCACTTTGGATCAAAAAAGAATAGAACAGGGTACTTTCTAAATGGTAAAAAGTTAAAAACAGTGGATGTCCAAAGGGACTTAGGGGTTCAGGTACATCGATCATTGAAGTGTCATGAACAGGTGCAGAAAATAATCAATAAGGCTAATGGAATGCTGGCCTTTATATCTAGAGGACTGGAGTACAAGGGGGCAGAAGTTATGCTGCAGCTATACAAAACCCTGGTTAGACCGCACCTGGAGTACTGTGAGCAGTTCTGGGCACCGCACCTTCGGAAGGACATATTGGCCTTGGAGGGAGTGCAGCGTAGGTTTACTAGAATGATACCCGGACTTCAAGGGTTAAGTTACGAGGAGAGATTACACAAATTGGGGTTATATTCTCTAGAGTTTAGAAGGTTAAGGGGCGATCTGACCGAAATTTCTAAGATATTAAGGGGAACAGATAGGGTGGGTAGAGAGAAACTATTTCTGCTGGTTGGGGATTCTAGGAGTAGGGGGCACAGTCTAAAAATTAGAGCCAGACCTTTCAGGAGTGAGATTAGAAAACATTTCTACACACAAAGGGTGGTAGAAGTTTGGAACTCTCTTCCGCAAACCTCAATTGATACTAGCTCAATTGCTAATTTTAAATCTGAGAAAGATAGCTTTTTGGCAACCAAAGGTATTAAGGGATATGGGCCAAAGGCAGGTATATGGAGTTATATCACAGATCAGCCATGATCTTAACAAATGGCGGAGCAGGCAAGAGGGACTGAATGGCCTACTCCTGTTCCTATGTTCCTAAATTTCATCTGCCACATGTCTGCCCATTCCACCAGTCTGTCTATGTCCTCTTGAAGTCTATCATTATCCTCCTCACTGTTTATTACACTTCCAAGTTTTGTGTCATCTGCAAATTTTGAAATTGTGCCCTGTGCACTCAAGTCCAAGTCATTAATATATATCAAAAAAAGCACTGGTCCCAGTACCAACCCTTGGGGAACACCACTGTACACCTCCCACCATTCCGAAAAATAGCTGTTCACCACTACCCTCTGTTTCCTATTACCACATTACCCTCATCAACCTTCTCTGTTACCTCATCAAAAAACTCAATCAAGTTAGTCAAACATGATCTGCCTTTAACAAATCCGTGCTGGCTTTCCCTTATTAATCCACACTTGTCCAAATGACTGTTAATTTTGTCCCAGGTCATTGTTTCTAAAAGCTTCCCCACCACTGACGTTAAACTGACTGGCCTGTAATTGCTGGGTTTATCTTCACATCCTTTTTTGAACAAGGGTGTAACATTTGCAATTCTTCAGTCCTCCTGCACCACCCCTGTGTCTAAGGGGGATTGGAAGATCATGGCCAGTACTTCCTCAATTTCCACCCTTACTCCCCTCAGCAACTTAGTATGCATCCCATCCGGACCTGGTGACTTATCTACTTTAAGTACAGCCAGCCTTTCTAGTATCTCCTCTATCAATTTTTATCCCGTACAGTATCTGAACTATCTCCTCTTTTACTGTGGCTTTGGCCATATTTTCTTCCTTGATAAAGACGGATGCAAAGTACTGATTTAGTACCTCTGCCATGCCCTCTGCCTCCACCCGTATATCCCCTTTTTGGTCCCTAATCAGCCTTACCCCTCCTCTTACTACCCGTTTAATATTTCTATGCCTATAGAAGACTTTTGGATTCCCTTTTATGTTGGCTGCCAGTCTATTCTCATACTCTCTCTTTGCCCCTCTTATTTCCTTTTTTACTTCCCCTCTGAGCTTTCTATACTCAGCCTGGTTCTCACTTGTATTAACAACCCGACATCTGTCATGCGCCCCCTTTTTCTGCTTCATCTTGATCTCTATCTCTTTCGTCATCCAGGGACGTCTGGCTTTGGTTGCCCTACCTTTCCCCCTCGGGGAATGTATCTAGACTGTATCCGAACCATCTCCTCTTTAAAGGCCACCCATTGTTCGATTACAGTTTTGCCTGCCAATCTTTAAATCCAATTTACCTGTGCCAGATCCATTCTCATCCACTGAAATTGGCCCTCTTCCAATGTAGTATTTTTACTCTAGATTGTCTGTGTCCTCTTCCATAGCTAATCTAAACCTTATGATACTATGATAACTGTTCCCTAAATGTTCCCTCACTGATACTTGCTCCACTTGACCCACCTCATTCCCCAGAACCAGATCCAGCAATGTCTCCTTCCTCGTTGGGCCAGAAACAAACCGATCATGAAAGTTCTCCTGAACACACTTCAGAAATTCTTCCCCTTCTGGTGGGGGGAGGTCCTCTATGCCATTTAAGACCTGTTCAGCTGCGCGAGGTTAAGACAGGGCGTTGGCGAGAGCATGGAGTTCCAAAATAGCAGCGGTCCCTTTAAATCAGCGTTGCACACTGATTAACGTCATAATCTCCCTACTCTACATACTACCAGCGTTCATTAGGTGCGTGTGCGCAAATGCCTTTACCAACTGGACTGCTCAACTAATCAAAGACCTTCGAGAGGTGCACCTCAAAACTTTGGACAATAATAAACTTTGTCAGGTTGTATTCATCTTACTAGTATGTTTAGTTGTACTGTTGTATTTTAACATCTTTGTTACTTATTATAACTTAATAAAACTATTATACTTTGGAACAAAACACCTTGCAGCCTTTTTGCTTAAAGACTAAACCCATAAAATAGATTATTCACATATCAAGGAACTTTGCCCACTGCCAAATCATCTCAGAAAATCACAGCAGCAAACACTCAAAAAATGTAACTGCCAAGGTCACATTGACAAAAACAGGGCACAGGTCATCTTCCCCAGACAAAATAAAACGTATGCCAAACATTTTGTCCTGATTTAGGAAGATTGCCAACAAATCATTTATCTTTGAATTCAAACTTTAACAAGTGCTTGAGATGGAGTTAATTATCAACAACATATGCAACAGTTTTGGCTAAATAGATTAAACTTGGGAATTTTGTATTGAAGATGTTGCTTTTGTACAGTTACTATATACATTAGGAAAATACAGCTCATCAATATGCCGTGGCTCAGTAATAACACTCTTGCCTCTGAGTTAGAAGGTTGTGGGATTAAGTCACACTCCAGAGACTTGAGCACATAATCTAGGCTGAAACTTCAGAGCAGCACTGAGGGAATGCTACACTGTTGGAGATACTGTCTTTTGGATGAGACATTAAACCGAGGCCCCAAAAGATGCCAAGGTGATTTTTGAAGAAGAGCAGGGGAGTTCTCCTGATGCTCTGGTCAATATTTATCCCTCAACCAACAGCTAAAAGGATTATCTGGTCATTTATTTCCTTACTGATTGCGGGATCTTGCGGTGTGCAAATTGGCTGCCGAGATTCCTGCATTATAAGTAACTACATTTACCTACATTTATTCCTCAACCACTAACCCTAAAACAAATGATCTTTTTATTTTTCTCATTGTGGTTTGTGGGATCTTGCTGTGTACGCATTGGTGTTTCCCTAGATTACACCAGCGACTACACTTCAGAAGTACTTCATTGGCTGTAAAGCACTTTGGGATGTCCTGAGGCCACAAAAGGTGCTATAAAAATGCAAGTTCTTTCTTCCTTCTTTGATGACAGTGCCTCCTTAATCCTCAATTGAGGCTCCACCTTTTAACCAATTAATTGCACAGTACTCTAAGATTACTCCTTCATTAGGTATGTATAAAAGTAACCATGAGTAGCATACAATTTTTATGAAAAAATTTACACATTTACATGCTAAATTACCAGAAAATATGGAAAAGTGTGAATAATTCTGGCATAAAAAATATTTCATTCTATTGTATACTTCTGAAAAATATTTCATTCTATTGTATACTTCTGGAAAATATTTCATTCTATTGTATACTTCTGGAAAATATTTTTTGGAGGGAGCACCTCTATATGATGGTATATTTTGTCAAAACAATATAGCCACGCTCCAGATAAGATAAAATTATGGAACATCCAACGTACTTTTCTAAATACGATTCACATTTATCTTAACAATTTAATGCAGCACAGCTGAGGAGTGTTGGTCCCAGTTCACTGATCATTCACTAACAGAGCCTAAAGGATTATTTTAAACATTGATTTCCCATTAATTCAGTCTGTGCAATACTCTGTAATAGGTCTAAGATGTGAAATTAATCTTTAATTTAAAGACGACATGCCTTTTGTTTTGAAACACTTAGCTCCACTGCAGCATGATGAGTGTTTGTTACACATTACATGTTGGTCGATGTTCCTGAGGAATTGTTCACTCTGTGCCCTGATCAATTCTCCCAACAATCTGACACTCGGGTGCTGTGGATATGCAAATAATCAATAAATCAACATGGAAAAAACTATCCAGGCTCCATCACTCTCCAACAAAAGAGAAAGCATTGTTCCTAACCACCCAATAATCTTCTCTCCCCACAGACTCGTCTGGTGGCTTGTCATGTCATTACTGCTCCTACTTGCCTTTTGTTGTTTCCGCTCTTTTCTTCATCGTCACAGTATATAAGTAGTTCGGATAACTCAACGCAGTGGATGTTTGCATAACTCCACCAACACCCTTTTGAAAGATTGCTAAACAAAGCTTTGTTGTATAAGCGACTTGCTCTTTTACTGCTCAGTTCTTAGTGCAGTTGTGGCAGGCACAGATTTGAAGAGCAATTCAGCCGGACTTATTGATTCCTTGTGTTGTTAGCCTTTCCCAGTGTCAGCGATGGTCTTATGATATGAACAATGAAGGCAGTCGAGGCAGTAAAAGAAATAAAGCATTATGCTCGCTCGGCAGTCCCTCAAGAATATTACAGGACTTTAGTCTTGTCTGTGCTTTAAAATTGTCATACTCTTATGAAAAAGCATCATAAATCCTGTAAGAGCAACAAGTATTTCAAAACCGTGGATCCACCCTTCCTCTCGCCACTAGCCTCCTGCACATTTCAATTACAACTTTTCTTGCCTTTCTCTAATTTATCAATATTACTGTGGTCATTGCTCCACTCAATGTTTCTCTTAAGTTTCAAATATACCATCTTACGTGTCAGTCATGGCTCTGTGGGTAACACTCTCACTTCAACGTCAAAGAATTGTGGGTTCAAGTCCCACTCCAGGGACTTGAGCACAAATTCCTAGGTTGACACACCAGTTCAGTACTGAGGGAGTGCTACACTATAGAAGGTGCTGTCTTTTGGATGAGATGTTAAACTAAAACCCTTTTAGGCGGACATAAAAGATCCCATGGCACTATTTCGAAAAAATGCAGGGGAGTTCTCTCCTGGTCAATATTTATCCCTCAATCAACTCCACAAAAAACAGATTATCTGGTCATATCTCTGGGACCTTGCCAAATGCAAATTGGCTGCTGCGTTTCCTACATTACAACAGTGACTACACTTCTAAAGTACTTCATTAGCTTTAAAGCACATTGGGACGTCTTAAGATTGTGAAAGGCATGAAATAAATGTAAGTCTTTCTTTTTTTCTTCTTCCTCTGTGAGGAAGATTCTGTAGCAAACAGCAAACCCGTTTATGATGAATTCGAAAATGATTTCAGTACACCAAGCACACAAAGGAAATCTTTCCTTTTTGTATCCTTACTATCTTGAAATTAAGGCTCATTGTGGTAGATTTACCGAGTCTTCACCCTTAGCGACGCACCTTACAAGGTGCAAGCGTGCATCGGAAGACCATAATTTTCCAATCCTCCCTGGCTACAGGCGTGGTGCTGGAGGATTGGAGGACGGCTAACATTGTACCATTGTTTAAAAAGGGAGAAAGAGATGGACCAAGTAATTATAGGCCAGTCAGTCTAACCTCAGTGGTGGGCAAATTATTGGGATCGATTCTGAGGGACAGTATAAATCGTCATTTAGAAAGGCACGGGTTAATCAAGGACAGTCAGCATGGATTGTTAAGGGAAGATTGTGTCTGACGAACTTGATTGAATTTTTTGAGCAGGTAACAAGGAGGGTCGATGAGGGTAATGTGCTTGATGTAGTCTACATGGATTTTAGCAAGGCTTTTGACATGGTCCCACATGGCAGACTGGTCAAAAAAGTAAAAGCCCATGGGGTCCAAGGGAAAGTGGCAAGTTGGATCCAAAATTGGCTCAGTGGCAGGAAGCATAGAGTAATGGTTGATGGGTGTTTTTGCGACTGGAAGGCTGTTTCCAGTGGGGTCCCGCAAGGCTCAGTACTAGGTCCCTTGCTTTTTGTGGTATATATTAATGATTTGGACTTGAATGTGGGGAACTTGATCAAGAAGTTTTCAGATGATACAAAAATTGGCTGTGTGATTGATAGTGAGGAGGAAAGCTGTAGACTGCAGGAAGATATCAATGGACTGCTCAGATGGGAAATGGAATTCAGTCCGTAGAAGTGTGAGGTAATGCATTTGGGGAGAGAAAACAAGGCAAGGGAGTATACAATAAATGGGAGGATACTGAAAGGTGTAGAGGAACAAAGGGACCTTGGAGTGCATGTCCACAGATCCCTGAAAGCAGCAGGACAGGGAGATAAGGTGGTTAAAAAGGCATACAGGATACTTTCCTTTATTGGCTGAGGGCATAGAATATAAGAGCAGGGAGGTTATGCTAAAACTGTACAAAACATTGGTTAGGCCACAGCTTGAGTACTGCGTACAGTTCTGGTCACCACATTACAGGAAAGATGTGATTGCACTAGAGGGGGTACAGAGGAGATTTACGAGGATGTTGCCAGGGCTGGAGAATTTTATCTATGAGAAAAGATTGGATAGGCTGGGGTTGTTTTCTTTGGAACAAAGGAGGCTGAGGGGAGATTTAATTGAGGTATATAAAATTATGACGGGACTAGATAGACTGGATAGGGAGGACCTATTTCCCTTAGCAGAGGAGTCAGTGACCAGGGAGCATAGATTTAAAGTAATTGGTAGAAGGATTAGAGGGGAGCTGAGGAGAATTTTTTTCACTCAGGGGGTGGTGGGGGTCTGGAACTCTCTGCCTGAAAGGGTGGTAGAGGTAGAAACCCTCAACTCATTTAAAAAGTACTTGGATGTGCACTTGAAGTGTCATGACCTACAGGGCTATGGACCAAGTGCTGGAAAGTGGGATTAAGCTACATAGCTCTTTTTCAGCTGGCATGGACACGAAGGGCTGAATGGCCTCCTTCTGTGCGTAACTTTCTATGATTCTATGACGACATGGGCCCAACATGGGAGGCACCTTGCTGTGGGTGAAAAATGTACACTATTGCGCTATGTCTTAGTTTAACAGAATCAGAAAATGTTGCAAATACACAGCAGGTCAATCAGTATATGCAAAGGGAAAAGACAGGCTAACACTTTGGGTGTAACTCTTCATCAGAACTGAAAGCTGAAAGATAAGCAAGCTGCTTAATTGGGTTGAAATAAATGGAGAGGCAGAGAAACAAGAAATACTCCAATACAGATGGGAAGATAATGGGTTAATTGCCCCGCAAACTGCCTAATAGAAAACTGTTGGATGATATAAAAGATCATCTGAGACATTAAAATAACAAAGGAATGTGCAAATAACTAAAATGGTGAGAAGGCCCTCACAAGTAAAGAAACAAGAAAATGGGGGAAATTGGAGAAAGAAAAAAAAAACCAGCTGATGCAGGAGGTCCGAAATAAAACGAGAAAATGTTGGAAACACATTGGGCGCTAAATTGGGCCGTGTAGCGCCCGTTGTTTTGGCGCTACACGCCCTCTCTGACATCCAAGATGGCGTCTTGGATGTGCATGCACGTTTCCTGCGTGACGTGCGCCAGACGCCATCTTGGTATAGGAGCTTATGCAGGTGCAGATAACGAACACTGGAATCATGTAAAGTAGGGAGAAAATGGCTTCAATCAGTGTGCAACGCTGATTTAAAGTGATAGACGTTATTTTGGGACTTAACACTCAATTCAATTCACAGTCTTAACCCCGACCATCTGAATGTGTCTTAGAGTGCCTGGAGGACCCGCCATTGGCGCTATTTAAAGGGACCATGCAGGATTTACAGGTTAGTGGCTGGATTATTGCTTCAGGCTGCCGAGACGTTTGTAACTGTTTTTGGAGGTCTCCTAGACTTGAATACTAGGACGGGGGGACATAGTCTAACATTTAGAGCCAGGATGTGCAGGAATGAAGTTAAGAAATGCGTCTACACACAAAGGGTGGGTGATGTTTGGAACGCTCTTCTGCAGACGGCAGTTGATGCTAGCTCACTTGTGAATGTTAAAACTGAGATTGATAGATTTCTGTGAACCAAGGGTATTAAGGGATATGGGGCTAAGACGGGTGTATGGAGTTAGGTCACAGGTCCACCATAATCTCACTGAATGATGGAACAGGCTTGAGGGGCTAAATGCCACTGCCACTTGGTGCCTCTTGATATGTGCCACCTTCTCCTGCAAGAAAGCGGGATGTGTGCCTGGGTGATGTGCCTGTCATGGTTGAATAGCTGCCAGTGTCTGTGGCCTGTGAGTTGTGGGTGGGCAGCTTGAAACAGTGGCAATGTGTAAGGGTGAGAGGAAGCATTTGATTGGAAGAGTTGAGTACTGATGGAAAGAGTTTATTGGTATGTGGGGGATGGGGGTGTAGTGTGTGGTGTAGTTGGTAGGAGATGCCACTTGACAGTTGACCTCACTCACCATGACCACTCATGTCAAAGCATTGAACTTCTTCCTGCACTGCATCCATGTTCCTGATGCTGTGTGCCTAGCATTGACTTTGTCCTCCGCTGCCTCCCACTGTCTTTTGAGTATATGTCTGGAGGACATCTTGCCTTCCCCCCCCCACCCCGCAGATATAAGATGTCCCTCCTTCTGTCCTCCTCTTGCACCCAAGGTCTCTAGTGCATCAGCAGAGAACCTTGGTGCATGTACTCTTGCAGGCCTGGTACCAACTCAGATCGGCAGATTGGTGAGGTCTGGTGTGTAGATTTTTGGATGTGGGATTTAGTAGTGCGCAACCTTTAGTCAATGTTTTAACATAACTCATCCGTGTGTAAACATAGGGATGGGATCTGCATGTGTGATTTACGTGTGAGATGTCTGATCTCTGTTCAGATTCCATGCAGACAGTAGACTGTTATTTTCAGCAAATAACAGGTACCAGTTACCTTTAAGAGATTTCTAAGCAACATCCTCCCTTTAAGAGATTGAGCTCTGGTCTGAAGTTATTAAAGTCGATGTTCAGACTAGAGGATTGCAGAGGATCCAGGAGAAAGATGAGATACTAGGCCTAATTTTATGAAATCGTGCCTCCGGTGAAGTGTGTCACCTACTGGCCAGGAAATTCCTCGGTGGTGGAAAGTGCGAATTGCATTGATTCCACGTGCAAGGCCTGGAATGGAACGCTGATTGCAGGTAAGTCCTCCTGTGGTCTGAAACTTGCGTCCTGCCTGCGCAGGGGCCACTGGGCCTGGGGTAATAGCACATCACACTACCTGTGCCCAAAATCCGCCCCTGTTCAATTTTTCCCACACTAAGTCCACTAGTCTCACAAAGAGAAATATATGCCAATATTCTGGGGTCAGATCCTGTTCCCTCACCAGAACTGTGTCCTAATGAAGGATCTGCTCTCGAAATACCAACCTGTCCTCCCTCACCTAAACAATGATAGACTCACTCCACATCATCAGTACCACAGCTGTACTGAAAATGGAGGACATAGCTCTGGTCTGAAGTTATTAAAGTCGATGTTCAGACTAGAGGATTGCAGAGTATCCAGAAGAAAGATGAGATACTAGGCCTAATTTTATGAAATCGTGCCTCCGGTGAAGTGTGTCACCTACTGGCCGGGAAATTCCTCGAGGCTGCTCCTACTCCATTGCTTCACTGGAAATGCAGTGAAAACTCTGTTTACACCATTTCCGCCGCACGTCTGGTGTCGTAACGCCAGTTCCGAGGAAATTCCAGAACTTGATGTCCTTTTCGATCCAGAGCAGAGCTTCAAACCCCACATCCTAACCCCACCGCCAATGCACTTATTTGTGCTTTAACCATCTCTAGACTTAACTTAGTCTATGTCTTGTTTGCTGGCCTCCCATATTCCACCATAAATTCCAACTGGTCGAAAACTCAAGCTGACAATATTCTGTCCTACACAAATCTTCTCCATCCTCACTAATCATTAGCTTCCTGTTACCAAGACATCAAATTCAAAATTCTCATCCTGGTCTTCAAATCACTCTATTCCTTTGTCCCATCCTACCTCAACAGCAACTTGCATTTATATAACACCTTTAATATAGAAAAAATGTCCCAAGGTGCTTTACAAAGGCATGATCAGACAAAAATAGGTGTTGAGAAAAAGACTGAGATACTAGGAGGGGTCACCAAAAGCTTTGTTAAAGAGGTGGGATTTAAGGAGGGCATTAAGAAGAGAGGGAGGTGAAGAGGCAAAGGGATTTAGGGAGGAAATTCCAGAGCGTGGGGCCTGAACAGCTGAAAGCACGGCTGCAAATGGTGGAGTGAAGGGAGTGGGTCATGCACAAAAGGCCAGAGTGAGAGGCCGGAGGTGGTTTGTAAGTCTAGTGGAGGTTACAGAGATAGGGAGGGGCAAGACCAAGAGAGGACTTAAACAGGAGGATGAAAATTTTAAATTTACAGTGTTGGGGGACCGGGAGTCAATATAAATGATCAAGGGTAGGGCAATAGGTGAGTGGGACTTGGTGTGGGATAGGATATGGCAGCAGAGTTTTGGATGAGCAGACATTTATGGAGGGTGGAGGATGGGAGGCCGGCCTCTTCAACTTTCGTCAGCCTTATATCTCCTCCCGCACTCTGTGACTCTGGCCTTCTGTGTATCCCTCTCTCCCTTCACCCCATCACAGGTGGCAGAGCTTTCTGCTCTTATCCCTGAAACTCCCTCCCCAACCCTTCCAGCTCTCCACTTCTCTCTCCACCTTTATAAGCACTGACAAAGACTATTTGTTCAAACAAATTTGTAGTTGCCCTCCTAATCTCTCCCTCTGTGGCTTTTGCTAACTTAAAAATGTCCATTAAACATGTCACCAATGCTTTGTTTACTTTAGCAAGTAGTCATTTTCTTCCCCATGGATAATTGGGGCAGCATGAGAAAGTTCAGCAACTTTACAGAGTGCCAGGATTCCCAAAGGTCCAAGGGTTCTAGAATTCACCTACGTGGCCCTACCTGCTTCCTCACATAAAGCCAATATCTACATGAATCAGAAAGGATTCCACTCGTTCCCTGCTCAGCTTGTTTGTTGCTATCAACACTGGATTATGCAAGTCAATGCTTGCTTTCCAGGATGCAGTCATGGCGCCTTCGTTTTAAGGTAATTCACAATACCGCCATATTTGACCCAGAAAGGAGGGTGTGAGGGTGACTTCTAGGGCAATTAAGGTGACCCTCTGGAGCCCTGGGTTATGAGATCTCTGTGGCATCCGAAGACACCACCTGAAAACAGCTACTATGAGGTTCATGCTTCCACTAAAATAATCATAGTGCACACCATTAGCATGTTGGAGCAGTGATTCAGATGCCTAGTCAAGTCCAGAGAGGTTTTGCAATACAGCTCAGCTAAAAAGGGTATTCTTATAGTCTGCTGCATGCTCCACAACTTTGATCCACAAAGAGGCATCATCATGAAAACCTCGGAGGAGGAAGCCTCCCAGCTGCACCAAAGAGACCACCATGAGGAGCCTAATGAGGCAGCAGAAAAGAACTCATTGCTGGTTGTGAGAGTCAGTCAGCAAGCTCTTATAAACAAGACCTTTTGCCAATTTAAAAATGTCCCCATTGCATTAACAGTTCTCTCTACATCTTCCTCACAAATATGCCTTCACCTACAGTACATTAAATCTCATACTCAACTCCGAAATCTTCCATTTCTGACACCTGCTCAATCATGATACCAAACCTTAGCAAGAACATTCTCTGGACATGCAGCTGCAGTGCAACCAACATTTTATTAACCCTACATGCGATGTGTGTATGTGTATACTGTTTGCTTGTATGGTGCTTCCCCTTGGTGACAGTGTGTGACATATGTCTTCTTAAACCTATACTTGTGGTTCATCTAGGTGCTACCTCACTGGCAGGAGTGTGTGAAGTGGCTGACTGCTGTGTATCTATAACAGTCTTCGGATTAAAGTGACCCACAGTCAGCTGGGTCCCAATAACGGCCCAACTGCAGGCTCTGTCACTTCCACAACTGTGAGGACAGCCTAGCCCTGTACATTGACATCAGTGGGGGCTGGCAGGAGAGTCAAGATTTATTGGCGCCCTAGGAGGTAGCATCAGCATCCGTGCTTATTTCAGCCATGGCCCAGCTGTTTGGCACTGTCTCGTCATTCCCATTATTCAGTGTGATGGCAGACCTGATGCCCACAATGAGATTAGTGGAGTACTGCCTTATAGTTCACTCTAGCTGATCCTCATAGCCTATCTACGCTAGAAGAGGGGAAATGTTCCACCTTGGAGGCCAAGGTAAATTCAAGATGTCTGCCCCTTAAAGTTGCTGCCGGCCTCTTTATCCTGTAGCAGCACCAGACCTCTGGCCCACAGATGGACAAGCTTCCAATCCATTTCAATGCCAGGAGCTCACCTACATCATGTTAATTAAAGTAACCCCAGAAATACTTTCAGGGCCAGCACACTGAAGGTTGGATAGACAATCTTCCTGCACTGCCCGACAGGAAAACTGTACTGCTGTTAATATGTCTGCACCACTCCAGTAATAAATGATTACTTTTTTAAAGAGCTCTGACAGTGACACTTGCCATCTAGAATATTCAGCACTTTCTGCAGAAAGTCTTTGGAGAAGGAGCCATGTGGGAAAACTCTGAACTTCTGAAAGCTGAGAAAATCTTTCAGTATTCAGATGGTCAATGCTCAGAATATGGGGGGAGACACCAGTATCATAAATAATAATCAATTTGGATAGCAGATCAGCATATTGGTGTTCCACTGTGCTTCGGGGATGGTTGGATGCTTGCATTCCATACACAGTCAATTTTAGATCTTCAAAATAGCACTAGAGCAGAAGCAAAATAAAGTTATTATCAGGCAAGGGCCTGATCAAGAGCAGTATTGGGAGAGCCCTGGGAGCAGCTCTCCTTGTCAATCTCTTGCCTGGTAAAGAATGTGTGGCACCAGAGAGGGAGGAAATAAAGCATCTCAAAAATAGGGAAAGATTATAATTATGGGTTGGCTTCGCTGCTCAGAATGATCTTTCATATGAATAGTAGATATACCCATTGCATCACTAGCATAGGATCATTCATTAATTGTACACTGCAATCACTTAATTTCTTTCAGTTCCTTCAGTTTTTTCAACCCACAGTATGAGGCATCTCTGTTTCATTTCATATCTGGAGAACGCGGAAATCCAGAATTATGATTCTTAGCTGTATCATAGAATCATAGAATCATAGAAGTTTACAACATGGAAACAGGCCCTTCGGCCCAACATGTCCATGTCGCCCAGTTTATACCACTAAGCTAGTCCCAATTGCCTGCACTTGGCCCATATCCCGCTATACCCATTTTACCCATGTAACTGTCCAAATGCTTTTTAAAAGACAAAATTGTACCCGCCTCTACTACTGCCTCTGGCAGCTCATTCCAGACACTCACAACCCTTTGAGTGAAAAAATTGCCCCTCTGGACCCTTTTGTATCTCTCCCCTCTCACCTTAAATCTATGCCCCCTCGTTATAGACTCCCCTACCTTTGGGAAAAGATTTTGACTATCTACCTTATCTATGCCCCTCATTATTTTATAGACTTCTATAAGATCACCCCTAAACCTCCTACACTCCAGGGAAAAAAGTCTCAGTCTATCCAACCTCTCCCTATAAGTCAAACCATCAAGTCCCGGTAGCATCCTAGTAAATCTTTTCTGCACTCTTAGTTTAATAATATCCTTTCTATAATAGGGTGACCAGAACTGTACACAGTATTCCAAGTGTGGCCTTACTAATGTCTTGTACAACTTCAACAAGACATCCCAACTCCTGTATTCAATGTTCTGACCAACGAAACCAAGCATGCTGAATTCCTTCTTCACCACCCTATCCACCTGTGACTCCACTTTCAAGGAGCTATGAACCTGTACTCCTAGATCTCTTTGTTCTATAACTCTCCCCAACGCCCTACCATTAAAGGAGTAAACAATTTTACAACACCAAGTTATAGTCCAGCAATTTGCTGGACTATAACTTGGTGTTGTAAAATTGTTTACAATTGTCAACCCCAGTCCATCACCGGCATCTCCACATCATTAAAGGAGTAGGTCCTGGCCCGATTCGATCTACCAAAATGCATCACCTCACATTTATCTAAATTAAACTCCATCTGCCATTCATCGGCCCACTGGCCCAATTTATCAAGATCCCATTGCAATCCTAGATAACCTTCTTCACTGTCCACAATGCCACCAATCTTGGTGTCATCTGTAGATGAAAAATAGTTGTGAGATGATTAGTGCCAGGCTCGTTTTCATTTAACCTTACTAACCCAACTTGACTACAATTTTAGGTGTCTCCTGTTGATATTGGAATAGAGGTTTAAATGAACCTTGCAGATTCAATAGACACATTTTTGATCCAAGGATTACCTTGTCCTCTCCTTGACGTATTTAAATTTGCCATCATTCCTCTCACAGAGATTTTGTTATCAATGTGTAGCCAGTGCCTCGTATTTTAGTATTATCAATAATCAGTTTAATTATAATTATTCAGAATGAAGTCCTGTACATCTCATATCTCAAATATAATGTCACTGTTCTAGCAAAAAAAAAATAATGGAAGGGTCTTCAATCAATCTCAGTATTATAGCAAGGTAATTCCCTGTGACGTTTTTTGGAGGGTATTAAAAAGATCAAGATTTGATCTAGAAATATTCCAATATTTATTTTAACAAAAGTAAGTTGATGCAGTAATTATTTCCATCTTAAACACCTCAATTAGATCACCCCTTAATCTTGATACCCAAGGGAATGCAAGCCTAGTCTATGCAATCTGTCCTCATTATTTAACCCTTTTTCGTGTGACCACTTCCATCTGGCAGGAGGCGGGTGGAGTGAGTCCACCGCCCGTGCAATGGAAGTGGTCTGTGCCCAAACAATTTTTCATGATTGGGCCTCATTACTATTCCGCCAGTGAGCTGCTTGTGCATTTGAAAGGGGCGGGAAGTCTTTTGGCTAATCCTGACCCCACAAAATCATTTACACCCCTGTTTTTAAAAACATTTTTGGAGCGGCCTGCAGCAGTCTCTTTAAGGGATTGATGACAAGTACCAATGGGCGGAGCTGGCATGGTGGACCCTCTATCCATCGCAATTTCAAAATTGCATCAGGGTTCCATTGACCTGTAGGCTGTTTTTGAGCTGTAACATTTTATGATTTGTAAGCAGAAAGTTGGCTAATCCTGCAGATGATTCTATGGTAGACGGCAAGGAGGTGGAGGCAGAAAAGTTGAGGGAGGAGATGACCTTGATTGAGATCAGCAGGGAATTCCTTATGATGTATGTTGACTGTATGGTTCCTTGCAGCAGATGGCATGTATCTGCCACTGCCTTCCTGATGAAATGGAGCCTATGCGGGCAGTTCATCTTGGTAATTGCCAGGTAGTTCTGCCTGGGTCTGTAAATATACAGTTGTTGGCATGGACAGTGCAACACTGGTGTCTTCTAATCTCTTCTGGTATGCCTTCTTTGATCTTCATCCTCCTGCATGAAATGCTATGAATGCTTTGAATCCCCATATCTTGCAATAGAATGATAGGTAAAAAAAAATGACAGTGTATCTTTAAGAAATATGTGTCCAACAGACAATACACTTGCTGGCCTTAAATGGGCAGAATTAGCATTAGATGGGAAACCAGAGAAATCAAAGGGTGAATCTTAATGCCCTCACTTACATAGAATTTTAGTATCTAATAAGCACTTACACATTCAATATAGCAGGGAGCAATGGTATTGAAGAATCAGGTAAAAAAAGTTGCACAATGTATGAAACAAGAGGAGAGCTGGTGAATTTCAGAACTCATGATTGTCCAGCTCCTGCCTGATCCTGCCGGTGAAAGTATTTTCTTTGGCCAGAATTTTGACCCCTTAGACACAGCCCAAAAGGAAATAACATAACTTTTTTTTAGTGAAAAACACGTGCAGCAAATATTTCTTCCACAAAGGATATCCCTTTGCAATATACATATTGGTGCAGTATCTTGCACATTCTTCATGTAAAAGAATTCACAAGGAATAAGAGTTGCCAACTCTGGTTTGACTTGTTCCTGGAGATTTCATCACATGACCTCCTGCCTCCAACCACCCCTTCCCCCCATCACTCCTGCCATTGGTCGACCGACATGTCCATCCTTGAGGAGCACCACCTTTCCACCCCAATCGGAAAGTGAATAGACTCATTACCCAATCGGATGATTCTTGACTGCCAGTCAAACAGCCCTTTTTCCCCCATCACCAATATTTTTATAACTAGCAAACAAAAATGTTTAAAGACATTTTTCTAAAAACACAATTTTTTAATGCCCCCCTATGATTTTCCTCCTCGGTTGCTCGCAGCAGTGACCTGGAAATTAATTTTTAATTCCTGGAGACTCCAGGGCAATCCTTGAGGGTTGGGGGCAGGTGAGCAGTGAAAATAGTCCGTGTTCAGAACGGGATCACATCCCGGCTCCAATGCGTCCACTTCCAGGTTTGACCGAGATGCCTTTGGATGCATGCGCTTCTGACACCCGGAAGTCCTGCCGGTACTTAAAGCTGATATTTAAAGGGCCAATGTAGGTATTTAAAGCACTTAATGCGATTAACTTTTTGTGTTTTGAGTTACACAAACCATTTTAACTGCTCCTGAATGTGTCTCCCGTGGCCTCTGAAATATGCCATGGAAACAGAGGCGAGTTTCAGCCGACCCTCATTTGGACCTTTAAACCAGTGATTGACACGTGTGAAGAAAAGGTGAGTTTTTGCAGCAGGGCAATCCGTTCTCTCAGACAAATTGGCTGGGAGTTCTTTGTGTTTAGACTGAGATTTCTTTGTTCACACTGAGAATTCTTGTGTTCAGACATATTTACCTACATCTGGACCCCCTCAAACTGTCAACATCAGGATGGAGGGCACAATGGATTTATTCGACAGTACATCTGAGGAGGAGGCACATCATCACCATCCGCGGCAGGCATGCCGTATGGTTCTGGGAATTGCAGGTGCACAAGACAGAGGTGCATCACAATAACCTGCAGAAGAGCAGAGAGGGGACTAATGGAGGGGCCGACATCGCAGGAGGCACTACCCACGTGAGAGGGTGTACAGGCAGAGGCTGAGCTTCCTGGACCTCTCTGAGGAGCAGTGTCTATGCAGGTTCAGATAGAGTCACCAGGTGGTCACCAACATCTGCACAGTCCTTCATGCAGAGTGGTTCCCGGCTGGGCCTGGTGGCCATGCATTGCCCACTGCCCTCAATTTCTTCGCCTCTGGATCCTTCCAGGGCACCACCAGTGACATCTCCAGGGTGTCTCAATCATCTGCACATAAGTGTATATGATACATCACAGATGGCTTTTTGCCCAGGCATCTGACTACGTCAACTTTCCCTGCGATGACATCAGCCAGGCTGAGAGGGCCATGGGTTTCAACTCTCTCGCTGGTTTTCCACAGGTGCAGGGCGCAATTGATTGCACACACAGAGCAATCCGAGGACCTCCACATGAGCCAGGACTGTTCATCAACCGAAAGGGATATCACTCCATCAATGCGCAGCTGGTTTGTGACTACCAGAGGAGGTTTCTGCGATGTGTGCCAAATTCCCCGGCAGCTGCCATGATTCCTTCATTTTGCGCGAGTCCAACATCCCAGACCTCTTCTACACACAAGACAGGCTTTAAGGGCTGGCTCCTTGGAGACAAGGGATACCCCCTACAGACGTGGCTCTTGCACCTGTGAGAAACCCCACAGCGAGGCACAGCAGTGGTACAACGAAAGTCACATCACCACCAGGTCTGTCATTTAACAAGGCACACGAATGCTGAAGATGCACTTGAGGTGCCTCGATCGATCTGGGGGAGCCCTTCAGTACTCACCAGCGAGGGTGTACAGAATAATAGTCGTGTGTTGCATCCTGCACAACATCGCTCAGCAGAGAGGGTTACAGGTGGAGGAGCTCGAATGAGCTCATGAAGCATCCTCATCTGAAGGCAACATTGGAGAAGAGGATGAGGAGGAGGAGGAGGAGGAGGAGCTGGAGGAGGAGGACGATGAGCATTCCATCACCAGACCAGCGGCACACATGGCTGCTTGTGATGCCAGGGAGTCACTCATATCTAACAGGTTCTCATATGGAGATCTGAAAATTGAAGACAGTGAACTACTCAGACTGCCTGGAATAACCACCACCACCAACGCCAGCCCCTGCCCCACTGCCCCCCTCTGCTTGCACAATACAGTCCTTCAACCATGCATACACCCATTGTAAAGGTGCCCAATGGGTAGCATCAAGTTTTGGTGTTTATGGTGAAGCAGATGAAAGGGTGCTTTCACAAAAGGGACTCAAGAATGGACATGATGTGGCAGTGGTGGTGAGAATTATAACATTTAATGCGCATGTAAGAAAAAACAAATATAAATGTAAAACATGACATTTAGTCAGACACCCTTGTGTATACCCTTGGTGATTATAAAACCTTAGCCTTCCTCTTCCCAGTGCTCCTACGTGGTGCATCCCTTGTGGCTTCAGATGAGGTAGTGGCAGGTTGCTCAGGTCCCGGCCCTGACTGCTGAGATGCTCTCAGCCTACAACCTCTGGGTTTTGGAGCCCTTGAGGGCGGACCAAAGACTGCTCCACCTGCACCTGTGCAAGAGTAGACTCGGCCATCGGGAGAGGAGGCAGCATTGTGAGTACTGGTTGAGGGGGTGGCAACAGGTGAGATGTGGGAGCACTTTGGGTGGAGTCCCCACTTCCATGTCCCCTTTTGCCATCATCCTTCTCCAGGGCCAGGGCTGCACCACCCCTACCACTCTGCTGGACAACACCTTGGAGCAGATCTGTGACCCGTTCGAAGGCCACGGCTAAAGTATCTGGCTGCCTGTTTAAGGCGGCAGACATGCTGGCATCCAAAGTCCACACGGCCGTTGTCATGGCCTGAATGATCTCATTTGTGAGGTGTGCTTGAAGCTCAATGGAGGCTGCCATTCTCTCCATTGCAGATATTCCCACACTTACCTGCGCCACCATTCCACTAATGCTGGAGGTGGACTCCTCCATCCTCTCCGCTATTGTGGAAAGTGTGCATGGCATGTTTTCCAGTACCTCGCAAAGGTGCAGCTGTACCTCTATCATTCTCATTCTCAACGATAGCCCCCGGGGTTCAGCATCTGGATCCAGCTGAGCAGAGCTGGGAGAGGAGTGCGCCCCCCGACATGGAATCTCCACAGCTGCTCCTGCCACCAGTGTCTGCTCGTGCCCACTTGTGAGTGGTGAATCACCAGATGACAACCCAACTATCTTCCGAACAGGACCCACCGAGGTGTGAGTATCTGCGCTGGTGTCTGGCTGGATATGATGTGATGGTGCATCCTCAGAGGAATGGAGCACCTCTGAGGAATTGCCCTCTTCCATGTCACGTGCCTCCTCATCAATCCTTGACGGCGCTGGAAGAGAACATAAAGCAATATTAACAACCATCGCAGAAGTTAGTTTGCAATGAGCATACTGAGGTGTACAACAGGTCAATCATTGATAACATCAATTCATGATATGTGCCAAGGATGTTAAAATTCTGTCACCAGATGTTTGTGGGGTGCCAGTCTCACCATCTCCGACGGCCTGGCATTCAATCGTGCGGCTGAGCTCCAACGCCTCTTCCTCCAGCTCTGTTAGGGGCACTATTTGTGATGGACCCCTCCTGTCCCTTTCCTCTCCCATGCATTTTGCACTCTCTTCTCCTACAAGGGGAGAAAGAACAGACGTATGAGTGAGTGAGGGTGATGTGGTCACCGATGGATGCATTGATTTGGGTGAGGCTGCCAATGAAAGAGATGCATCAGAGGGTGAGTATCAGACAGATTCATCGCATTGCATCAGGATTGGGGTGAGTTGGAGTGGTGGGTTCATAAATGGGGAGGTGAGGAAGTGATGAAGGTAAGTTGATAATGAGCCTTAAGCTGGGTGTGAGGAGTGATGTGATGGAGTAGGCTTGGCACGACAGAGTGGGAGGGGAGGGGTAATGTACACCATAGGATGGAGGTGAATCAGTAACTGTACTCACTTTTCCTGACCTGGTTAGGTCATTAAAGCGCTTCCTGCACTGCACCCACGACCTCTCCATGCTGCTCGGCTCCTCTGCCACCTCAAGCCACGCCTCCTTGGTGGCAGAGGTAGGACACATCCTCTGATCAGCCGGGTACAGTATGTCCTTCCTGCTCCTTACACCAGCCAGTAGCAACTCAAGAGTAGAGTCGTTAAAGCGGGGTCTGCCTTACTCCTTTGATGCTGCATCTCTGCACATTCCTCCTCTCCCTCAAAATCCATGCTTGCAATGGCCCTTTAAATACTCCAGTTCACAGCATGTCATTTGGGTGTGCAGTATGTCCACTGTGCAGTTTGGAGACGCGAAACCCGGAAGTTACATTAAGGGGCTTCTATTTAGTTGCGACCGCTTAAGCCGACGCATGGAAAATTTTTCCGAGTTTCCAAGGCGACTCTTCACCACCATCCCCCCACCCTGAGTTCCCACCGCCATGTTAAAATTATGTCTGGAAATCCAAGAACTGCTTTGAAATTAGGACTGTCAATCAATCACAGTCAAAGTAATGATTCCGTTTTGACATGTGGCAATAGCACAGATTCTCTTACTATTTCTTCAAGATCATAATAATATAAAGACCCTATGAAGTGGTAACGAGCAGTAAACACGAATCATGAATTTCTGGAACCTTAGTCATTAACATTTCAATGTCTGCTGCTACAGTTTGAAACACAACTAGTTACTTTCACACATACATTCCAGCCATTATTAATGTGAAACAACAAAGACACATGTCTGACATTCCACATTGACAAAATTTCATATAAATAATTTCTGATTCCTCATTGAATGGTAGGGACCTGTTTACAAATTAATATCCCTTTGATACATGCACAACACAAGGAATGTAATATGCACTCAGCACGTCAACCTTATTAACTGGTTTAATTCATAAGAACAAAAGCAATTCTGAAGTAAAGGAAAAGCAATTAACAAGTAAAAGAATAGATTAGATCAGTACAGATTTTCTCATTTCCAACTTAAAAATATTGATCTGAAATAAAATTTAGCTCTAATATGTACATTGTACATAATATAAATTACATTATCATAAACTGGAATGAATTTATCCTGATTAACTTTATACGGGTATGCTTTTATTTGGGTTACACTTAAACGGACTCCAATAAATCACTGTTCAAAGGGATACAAGAGTCAAATTTTACCCGTGTCCTTTAATCACAAGTTGACTCCAACAACTGGCCTGGTATTTTTATCAATATCTTACACAATGTTGCAATACTGGGCAAAGTCAAACTCGAGCCGCTAATTTGATTTGAAATTGAATGCAATTCAGAGTTAAATTTGTATGACTGATTTTTGATCATTAGATATAGTGTTATATTTCGCAAATATTATCCCTTGGACAAAAGTGAGACATAAACATCTAATGATACTAAAAGAGTCATGACCAAACTTTAAACATGATCAAATTATCGATAATTTGGTTCATTATGTAACACCAGTATGCAATGAAACACAGCCAACACAATTTTTTTGCGAATATTTAGGTGAATGCAGGTGTTAAAATGTCTTGGACAAACATAAATTAATTCCTCTCATAGTTCTTATTTGATAGAAAAGGGAGACAATGGCACGACCACATTTACAGTTTTGTTCAGTGTGAGTTTTAGTTCATTATCACACCCTAATTTAGCACGGCTCAGTAATAAACCAGATAAACTCAGTCTGGCTTATCTATATCTGTTTCTGGAGAACTCAGTAGGAACAATACAAGATGATCAATTTGCCAATTTAACTCCACACAAACGTTATTTAGTGATTCACTACATATTATTAATTAAAGCAGTGTCGAAGCCATTGTCTCAATTTCTCCCCAGCTTAATTGATTGGCTTTCATTTGTGTGTTGAAACTGGAGATTTAATGTTGTTCAAGACAATTAATGCCTTCCAGGATGTGAAAAATTAATGAGCGCTCCTCATAGTGTATTGCGGAGGGACATAAATCTCAAGTATTAGCATAAGTAATTGAAATTCTGTTATTTAGTTGCATAGCTAAAGTAATCCATTTTAAATTTTCATCATTTGCATTTACATGGACATTAAGCAAGGCTCAAAGTACAGCTCTATCGAATTTTTAATGATATCTCTGCCACAACATGTTAGACATCATTCTGCTTTGACAGAGTAGCATTCAATATATATGATTATAAAAGTCCTGGGGCTGAATTTAATATTGCACAAACTGATAGGTACATACAAACATACGAATTAAGAGCAGGAGTAGGCCATTGTGCCCCTCGAGTCTGCTCTGCCGTTTGATAAGATCATGGCTGATCTGAGGTAAGACTCAATAGGCCCCGAGAAAGTTGCACAACACTAGATCACAGTATCCTATACAATACAAAATCTGCATTATCATTGGGGAGTAATTCTGAATTGAAATTTATATCAGGATCAAATCAATGGGGCTTTCACATTTTGGAGGGAAATCTAGCTTTTTGAAGTGATTCAGATGATGTCTTTTTAATAATTTTTTTATTATTACTTATTTACAATTCAATATACTTTTGCAGTGTAGTCACAGTTGCTGCCCATTCCTCTACTCCTCTCCTGACTTCAGACCTCAGGCTTCCAAGCTTGGTAAAATTGGCAGCCAGCACCTGATAACATGGACAGCCGGGGCACGAAATTGGGCCGTGTAGCACTGTTGTTTCGGTACTACACGGCCTCTCTGACATCTAAGATGGTGTCCTGGATGCGCACACACGTTTCCAGCGTGACGTGCGCCAGGCACCATCTTGGTATAGGAGTTAGCGCAGGCGCAGATAATGAACGCTGGAATCATGTAAAGTAGGGAGAAAATGGCTTCAATCAGTGTGTAACGCTGATTTAAGGTGATAGACACCATTTTGGGACTTAACGCACAACTCAACGCACAGTTTTAACCCCGACCATCTGAACATGTCGTAGAGTGCCTGGAGGACACCCACCAGAGCAGAGGTATTTAAAGGGACCATGCAGGATTTACAGGTTAGTGGCTGGATTATTGCCTCTCGCTGCCGAGACATTTGTAACTGTTTTGGAGGTCTCCGAAACTTGAATACTAGGACGCGGGGACATAGCCTAACAGTTAGAGCCAGGACATGCAGGAGTGAAGTTAGGAAATGCTTCTACACGCAAAGGGTGGGAGACGTTTGGAACGCTCTTCTGCAAATGGCAGTTGATGCTAGCTCACTTGTGAATGTTAAATCAGAGATTGATAGATTTCTGTGAACCAAGGGTATTAAAGGATATGGGGCTGAGGCAGGTATATGGAGTTAGGTCACAGGTCCACCATGATCTCATTGAATGGCGGAACAGGCTCGAGGGGCTAAATGCCACTGCCACTTGCTGCCTCCTGATATGTGCCACCATCTCCTGCAAGAAAGCGCGACGTGTGTCTGGGTGATGTGCTTGTCATGGTTGAATAGCTGCCAGTATGTGTGGCCTGTGAGTTGTGGGTGGGCAGCTTGAAACAGTGGTAATGTGCAAGGGTGAGAGGAAGCATCTGATTGGAAGAGTTGAGTACTGATGGAAAGAGTTTATTGGGATGGGGGGCTGTAGTGCGTGGTGCAGTTGGTAGGAGACACCACTTGACAGTTGACCTCACTCATCTTGACCACTCAAGCATTGAACTTCTTCCTGCACTGCATCCATGTTCATGATGCTATGCGCCTGGCATTGACTTTGCCCCCGCTGCCTCCCACTGCCTTATGAGGATATGTCTGGAGGGCCTCTTGCCCCTCCCACCCACCCCCTGCAGATATAGGATGTCGCTCCTTTTGTCCACCTCTTGCACCCAAGGTCGCTAGTGCATCAGCAGAGAACCTTGGTGCATGTACTCTCGCAGGCCTGGTACCAACTCAGATCGGCAGATTGGTGAGGTCTGGCGTGCAGATTGGAGGATGTGGGATTTAGTAGTGCGCAACCTTTATTCAATGTTTTAACATAACTCACCAGTGTGTAAACATAGGGATGGGACCTGCATCTGTGTTTTTTTTTATTAGTTCATTGGATGCGGGCATCGCTGGCAAGGCCAGCATTTATTACACATCCCTAATTGCCCTCGAGAAGGTGGTGGTGAGCCGCCTTCTTGAACCACTGCAGTCCGTGTGGTGACGGTTCTCCCACAGTGCTGTTAGGAAGGGAGTTCCAGGATTTTGACCCAGCGACGATGAAGGAACGGCGATATATTTCCAAGTCAGGATGGTGTGTGACTTGGAGGGAAACGTGCAGGTGGTATTGTTCCCATGTGCCCGCTCCCCTTGTCCTTCTAGATGGTAGAGGTCGCGGGTTTGGGAGGTGCTGTCGAAGAAGCCTTGGCGAGTTGCTGCAGTGCATCCTGTGGATGGTACACACTGCAGCCACAGTGCGCCGGTGGTGAAGGGAGTGAATGTTTAGGGTGGTGGATGGGGTGCCAATCAAGCGGGCTGCTTTGTCCTGGATGGTGTCGAGCTCCTTGAGTGTTGTTGGAGCTGCACTCATCCAGACAAGTGGAGAGTATTCCATCACACTCCTGACATGTGCCTTGTAGATGGTGGAAAGGCTTTGGGGAGTCAGGAGGTGAGTCACTCGCCACAGAATACCCAGCCTCTGACCTGCTGTTGTAGCCACAGTATTTAAATGGCTGGTCCAGTTAAGTTTCTGGTCAATGGTGACCCCCAGGATGTTGATGGTGGGGGATTCGGCGATGGTAATGCCGTTGAATGTCAAGGGGAGGTGGTTGGACTCTCTCTTGTTGGAGATGGTCATTGCCTGGCACTTGTCTGGCGCCAATGTTACTTGCCACTTATGAGCCCAAGCCTGGATGTTGTCCAGGTCTTGCTGCATGTGGGCACGGACTGCTTCATTATCTGAGGGGTTGCGAATGGAACTGAACACTGTGCAATCGTCAGCGAATATCCCCATTTCTGACCTTATGATGTAGGGGTGGTCATTGATGAAGCACCTGAAGATGGTTGGGCCTAGGACACTGCCCTGAGGAACTCCTGCAGCAATGTCCTGGGGCTGAGATGATTTGCCACCAACAACCACTACCATCTTCCTTTGTGCTAAGTATGACTCTAGCCAATGAAGAGTTTTCCCCTGATTCCCATTGACTTCAATTTTACTAGGGCTTCTTGGTGCCATAATCGGTCAAATGCTGCCTTGATGTCAAGGGCAGTCACTCTCATCTCACCTCTGGAATTCAGCTCTTTTGTCCATGTTTGGACCAAGGCTGTAATGAGGTCTGGAGCCGAGTGGTCCTGGCGGAACCCGAACTGAGCATCGGTGAGCAGGTTATTGGTGAGTAAGTGCCGCTTGATAGCACTGTCGACGACACCTTCCATCACTTTGCTGCAGATTGAGAGTAGACTGATGGGGCGGTAATTGGCCGGATTGGATTTGTCCTGCTTTTTGTGGACAGGACATCGCTGGGCAATTTTCCACATTGTCGGGTAGATGCCAGTGTTGTAGCTGTACTGGAACAGCTTGGCTTGAGGCACAGCTAGTTCTGGAGCACAAGTCTTCAGCACTACAGCTGGGATGTTGTCGGGGCCCTTAGCCTTTGTTGTACCCAGTGCACTCAGCCATTCCTTGATATCACGTGGAGTGAATCGAATTGGCTGAAGCCTGGCTTCTGTGATGGTGGGGATATCGGCAGGAGGCCGAGATGGATCATCTACTCGGTACTTCTGGCTGAAGATGGTTGCAAATGCTTCAGCCTTGTCTTTTGCACCCACTTGCTGGACTCTGCCATCATTGAGGATGGGAATGTTTATAGAGCCTCCTCCTCCTGTTAGTTGTTTAATTGTCCACCACCATTCACGACTGGATATGGCAGGACTGCAGAGCTTTGATCTGATCCGTTAGTTGTGGAATCGCTTAGATCTGTCAATCGCATGTTGCTTCCGCTGTTTAGCATGCATGTAGTCCTGTGTTGTAGCTTCACCAGGTTGGCACCTCATTTTTAGGTACGCCTGGTGCTGCTCCTGGCATGCTCTTCTACACTCTTCATTGAACCACGGTTGATCCCCTGGCTTGTTGGTAATGGTAGAGTGAGGAATATGCCGGGCCATGAGGTTACAGATTGTGCTGGAATACAATTCTGCCGCTGCTGGTGGCCTCATGGATACCCAGTTTTGAGCTGCTGGATCTGTTCTGAATCTATCCCATTTAGCACGGTGGTAGTGCCACACAACACGTTGGATGGTGTCCTCAGTGTGAAGACGGGACTTCGTCTCCACGAGGACTGTGCGGTGGTCACTCCTACCAATACTGTCATGGATAGATGCATTTGCGACAGGTAGATTGGTGAGGACGAGGTCAAGTAGGTTTTCTCCTCGTGTTAGTTCGCTCACCACCTGCCGCAGGCCCAGTCTGGCAGCTATGTCCTTCAGGACTCGGCTAGCTCGGTCAGTAGTGGTGCTACCGAGCCACTCTTGGTGATGGACATTGAAGTCCATCATGTTTTACGTGTGCGATGTCTGATCTCCGTTCAGACTCTGTGCAGACAGTAGACTGTTATTTTCAGCTGGTACCAGCTACCTAAATTCTAAGAAACATCCTCCCTTTAAGAGATTGAGCTCCCTCTAGTGGTGGAAAGTGCAAATTGCATTGAGTCCACATGCAAGGTCTGGAAAGGAAGGCTGATTGCAGGTGAGTCCTTGGATAGGTCCAAACTTGCGTCCTGCCTGCATAGGGTCTGTTGGGCATGGGGTACTAGTGCATCGAGCCACCCCCGTCCGAAATGGACCCTTGTCCAATTTTTCCCCCACAGCATCTGATAATATGGGCAGCCAGCACCTACTAATATGGGCAGACAACATTTGATAATATGGGCAGCAACAGTGACTACATTTCAAAAATATTTCATTGGTTGTAAAGCAATTCAAGATCGTGAAAGGTGCTATATAAATGCAGGTCTTTCTTTTGAATTAACTTTAGTAAGTTGTGCAGTGGAGTTACAGATTTTATGCAGACCAATTCTGCCATTAATTAAGGATCTATTTTTATTCTTGCCTCACCATTTCAAAGACTGTTGCTTACTAAAAAGATCAATCCTAGTCTTGCTTGTATTATTGTATGATAACATTTCATGATTTAGACATTGCAGCAGGAAATTTGAATGGTCTAGTTGCTGATGGATTAGCGACTGTCTCATTCATTCAGGTAAATAAGTAAGAATGGGAGACTGTGGCCCTAAAAAAGGCAACATTCTGGGGCAATATTTCAACTATTTACTATTATAGTGAAACTGTAAATGTGGTCTTTATACATGTATTTAGGATTTGGCTATGAATAGCAAAGAGTAGAAATCTTCTCCTTTATTTTTAAATCATATCTGGGTCTTGCAGATTTTAACAATAACAGGGCAAATTCCATGCTTTCAGCAGGGAGTGGTGCCTGCAGAGAGCACATGGTCTGTGATTTTTAGTCCATTACTTTTAATAGGTGGAAAATCACAGGTTGATTCTCCCTCAGTTTCCTGCGATGCATTACTTGCATGCTCCGCTGTCTGCTGGGAGTCCAGGAAGGGGTGATCAGCCCTTATAAGGTCAACAAATTTATGAACATACAAGCAATGGCGGACAGGAAAAGACCCCCTGGTCCATCCAGCCTGTCCCACGTAATTGTGGTACCTTGTGCATCACAATATATACACTACAAGACCCACCTGAAACCATGTGATCGCCTGGGAGAGGCGAAAAACCAGATAAAAAGCCAGGTCAATTTGGGGAAAAATAACCTGGGAAATTCCTCTCCAATCCTCTTAGGCGATCAAAACTAGTCCAGGAGATCACTCTGGCCCTGATAATTCTATGCATTACATTAACTATCTTTTGTAAAAGGTGATATCTGCCCCAGCCAGCATCCACCGCACGAGCCAGCAGCCTGTTCCCGAGGTCCACTATTGTCTGGGAGAAGAACCAGAGAATAGTGGACATTTAACCTAGATCTGGCAATATGCAGCTTAAAATTGTGACCCCTGGTCCTCCCTAACCTATTTAATTGGAATAAACTGTCTGCTTGAACATAATCTATTCCCTTCATCGTCTTATAAACCTCGATTAAATCACCTCTAAGTCTACACTTCTCTAAACTGAGCTGAGGAACTCATGCAGCGATGTCCTGGGCTGAGATGATTGGCCTCCAACAACCACTACCGTCTTCCTTTGTGCTAGGTATGACTCCAGCCACTGGAGAGTTTTCCCCCGATTCCCATTGACTTCAATTTTACTAGGGCTCCTTGATGTTACACTCGGTCAAATGCTGCCTTGATGTGAAGGGCAGTCACTCTTACCTCACCTCTTGAATTCAGCTCTTTTGTCCATGTTTGGACCAAGGCTGTAACGAGGTCTGGAGCAGAGTGGTCCTGGCGGAACCCAAACTGAGCATCTGTGAGCAGGTTATTGGTAAGTGCCGCTTGATAGCACTGTCGACGACACCTTCCGTCATTTTGCTGCTGATTGAGAGTAGAGTGATGGGGCGGTAATTGGCCGGATTGGATTTGTCCTGCTTTTTGTGGACAGTACATACTTGGGCAATTTTCCACTTTGTCGGGTGGATGCCAGTGTTGTAGTTGTACTGGAACAGTTTGGCTGGAGGCACGTTTTGCTTTCAAAATTATCTCAGAAAAAGTTGAAGAATTCCTGCTCTACTTTGCTTTTGATGTTTGTGCAAAAAAAACACAAACTCTGGTTACTTTCACTGCACTTAAAAATGGTAATTTTCATTCACACCAATATTATTTTATCAATACACAGGATTGGATGAGGCGGCAAAGCTTATAAAGAGGATATGAATGGCCATTCGCAACATCTTGTGGGGGAAGGGACGGGTTGTAGGAACAAATGCATGTTGGGAGTTGCAGCCTGCTACCTTGTTGTGTTTCTTCAGCTGAGAGTAATGATTCTTGGAACCCCAATGAAGTCAAGATTAATACTCCTCAGACAGGCACAGGCCTCCGATTAAAATAATTGTTGGAGTCATTTCAAACACGAAACATTCTATTGCATAAGTAAGTTTAATCATTTTTTTTTGTCTTTATTATGTTACAAACCATATTTCCAGTAGTTTGAAAAGTAGATTCCAGTGGCTGTAAAGAATTTTGGAAAATATTTTGAGCGATTTCATTGGTTTGCCATTTTTTAAATTGGTAGCTTTTACAGACTGCTCATTCTGAATTGATTCTTCTCATACAACCTTAAGGGCAGATACTAACTTTCGGCAGTGGCAGAAATGGGCTGTAACGGATTGGCCGACTGTTATATACCCTGCCTGAAGCTTGAAGGAATATTGTGAGGGCCAGCGGAAGGGAGTGGGATTGGGGTAGAAGCCGGACAGCGCTGGGAATCCCAGGCAACAATCCCTGGCATAAATAAGGGCTGCGGAGGTTGGTTGCACAGCCCATGCCGATCGGGAGAGGGAGAGGCAAGGCCGGGGCTTGCCTTGACCTCTTCTGGTCACTCCCGCCACGATAGAGCTGTCGGGGTTGGCCACGTGTGGGCCTCCCGAATCCGTAAGTTAAAATGGGGTTGCAGCAACAATGAAATCATCAGGCTGCGACTTTTAGATTTAAATTAAGTTCTCACCTGCCTGCAGTGGGAGCCTCGGCCAACTTCAAAGTCGGTGCAAATGAAATGTCGAAGGGCGGGAAGGATGCAGGCTCAGGCTGGTCAGTGGACTCAGACGAATTTAACCTCTCTCACACATTATTCCTGCCGGGCAGGGGGGGTTTAAAATTAACTCCCTCATCGCTGGTTTTCTCTGTTGTTTTTCAGTTCTCAATTTTAGCAACAAAAACAAGAAGTAAATCAGGAGAAAAATTTCGAACCCAAAAAAAGCCAAAGGAAATTTGGAGAAAAATCAGTTTTTATTCTGAATATCGCTAATTCTCAAGAAAACAAACAAGAGACTAACAAGGCACTGTTAAGCTAAATGACAGCCAACAATATTTACACAGTTTACAGACACCACTGAATGGCTGAAAGTAATGTAATTGCAATATAAGTTTTCATGATCATGAAATACTGTCAAGCTATTATAGCAGTGAAATAGCATGTATGGTATTTGTGAATTGACTGTCTTTGCAAAAGATTGACTGCTAAAATTAATGTTTAAAAAAACATATTTTTACATGTCTGATTGCAATATGAAATAGTTGATGCCAAAATTTGTCAGTGTGTGTTGTGAATGGCTTTTGGTGATCACAGTATGCAGTGTATCTATTTTGTCAATAACATCACTGTAGTCATTACCAAGGTTCTTCAATGTGCATCCTGACATCCCGGATGCAATGCATAAGTCTCTGGACCTGGTTTTTGATTTTAACCCTACATGCCTGGCAGAAACTGGTTGGGTGGGCAGTTAAAATCCGACCAAGCTACTTACCCACTCCAAAGCCACCAAGAATTGACCAATCGCAATTTTAACCTGCTCAACTGTGCAGGCACCAAGGACGCCTTCCCAAAGCCAATGGGGTCCTTTTTCACATGTGCATGTCAGGATCTGATGACGTCTTGGGGATCTCGTCTTGAGGATACAATTTTTACTGGGTGGCCTGAGGGGAAGAGCAGTGTAGTTACCCCTAGGCCAACCCAGTGAGGATGTGGATCAGAGCCAGAAGGGGCCCAGAAAGGCAAGTTTTAATTTTTTAAAATTAATTTCCTTGTGGGGCCAGGAGGAGCAGGAGTGAAAGCTTACAATTTTCCGCTGCTTCTTGCCTCCAGGTTGGAAGTCAGTTGGCGGGATTTAAATGAATCCCGCCTATTAAAATTGACCGGGTCCCATTCTGCTGCGGGCGGGCGAGATATTAACCTGCCATCCCGGTTTCCCGCCGGAAGTTAAAATCCAGGCCTTGGTAGATTTTGGAATTATTTTCTCAAATTTTTACTGAGTAAAAACTGATTCACCATCCAAAAAAAAATCTAGATATTTATCAGTGGAAATTATTTTGAAATAATTTTTGAAGCTCCCTGAAAATGATAACACACCCTGTCCATCAATACTGTTATAATAACTGATTTTAGCTAACATTTCGCAGAAAAATAAATTTAACTAAAAATAAAACTTCAGTTGAGCCATTCTAGTTATTTATCTCAGTAAGAGTGACCCAAGAGCAAGGCTCTGCATTGATTTCTGTTTGACCTCAGTTGCCAAGCTGCCATAACAATTTTAATTTGAGATGAAGCCGCAGACAGTAAGCTTTGTGATTGAAAATGTAATTCCAAAGTTCGTGCTTAAATTGCCTGCCCAGGAAGGTGAGAAACAAATCATATTTGTGTAACTGCATGCTGTTAACTATGTATTAGTGCAATAAACAAGCTGCATGTAGAATAATAACAAAATGAAAAATGTAATGCATGTATCATTACCAATAATAAATAGTAAAAGAGCAGAGTAAAGCACTGTGACAAGCATCAGTTTAAAACCCATCAGAAGGTGAACTACTGCCAATGGCAAGATATTAAAATGAGTTTCAGTATAATTATATGCTGCATACCAGTTTAATTTAAATTTTAAATTAGCTGCTGTCTATTACAACACTTTACAACAAATTAATTGTTCTTCTGGCTGACTGATTGCTTCTTCATTGCAAATAGGAACAGGGACTGATCAATTTTTAACTAACAGACTGGCAGGTATAAATTATTTTTCACTTGTAACAGAAAATGGGGAGGAATGATCAATTAAATACAAAGTGTGTAATTAATAAGGCATGCATGATGTCAGAAAAGCACAATGTTAATGAAAGAAACACAGTGAAAAAGAGAGATACCAGCAATTGGCAAATATATTTAGGAATGTAGTGAGGGCTGTGCTGTATTCTCCAAGCTGGTCATTACTGACTGAATAATAGATAGTGAAGATGTGACTGAACACAGTCAGCAATGATTACAGTGGCCGATTGGTGGTGAGCTTCATACCATCAATTTTCATAGGCTGAACTCTGGCCTTATGCATCCCTGTTTTTTACCACAGTACCGATCAGATCCTTTTGCTGACATTTTTAGGTAATCATGAAGGTTTTATTCAATATACACATCGATTGTTCACTGCTAACATTCACTAATACTGTGGATGAAAAATATTGACAAATAGTTTCAGGAATCTGAAGTGATGATTGTAATTTAAAAGGGATTTTTAATTCCCCCCCTGCATGGCTAAAATAATTGGGAGTTAAATTGGGTTACAAGGTCACCGATGCTCAGTCCAAACATGGACAAAAGAGCTGAATTCCAGAGGTGAGGTGAGAGTGACTGCCCTTGACATCAAGGCAGCATTTGACCGAGTGTGGCACCAAGGAGCCCTAGTAAAATTGAAGTCAATGGGAATCAAGGGGAAAACTCTCCAATGGCTGGAGTCATACCTAGCACAAAGGAAGATGGTAGTGGTTATTGGAAGCCAATCATCTCAGCCCCAGGACATTGCTGCAGGAGTTCCTCAGGGCAGTGTCCTAGGCCCAATCATCTTCAGCTGCTTCATCAATGACCTTCCCTCCATCATAAGGTCAGAAATGGGGATGTTCGCTGATGATTGCACAGTGTTCAGTTCCATTCGCAACCCCTCAGATAATGAAACATAGAAAATAAGAGCAGGAATAGGCCATTTGGCCCTTCGAGCCTGCTCTGCCATTCAACATGATCATGGCTGATCCACTATCTCAATACCATATTCCCACTCTCTCCCCATACCCCTTGATGCCTTTTGTATCTAGAAATCTATCTAGCTCCATCTTAAATATATTCAGTGACTTGGACTCCACAGCCTTCTGTGGTAAAGAATTCCACAGGTTCACCACCCTCTGAGTGAAGAAATTTCTCTTCATCTCAGTCCTAAATGTCCTACCCCATATCCTGAGACTGTGACCCCTCGTTCTGGACCCCCCACCCCAGCCAGGGGAACCATCCTCCCTGCATCCAGTCTGTCTAGCCCTGTCAGAATTTTATATGTTTCAATGAGATCCCCTCTCATTCTTCTAAACTTGAGTGAATACAGGCCGAGTCGACCCAATCTCCCCTCGTACGACAGTCCTGCCATCCCAGGAATCAGTCTGGTGCACCTTCGCTGCACTCCCTCTATGGCAAATATATCCTTTCTTAGGTAAGGAGACCAAAACTGCACACAATACTCCAGGTGTAGTCTCACCAAGGCCCTGTATAACTGCAGAAAGACATCCTTGCTCCTATATTCAAATCCTCTTGCAATGAAGGCCAACACACCATTTGCCTTCCTAACTGCTTGCTGCACCTGCATATTTGCTTTCAGTGACTGGTGTACAAGGACACCCAGGTCCCTTTGTACATCAACATTCCCCGATCTATCACCATTTAAATAATACTCTGCCTTTTTGTTTTTCCTTCCGAAGTGGATAACTTCACATTTATCCACATTATACTGCATCTGCCATGTATTTGCCCACTCACTCAACTTGTCTAAATCGCCTTGAAGCCTCTTTGCATCCTCCTCACAACTCACAATTTCACCTAGTTTTGTATCGTCAGCAAACTTGGAAATATTACATTTGGTTCCCTCATTCAAATTATTGATATATATTGTGAATATCTGGGGCCCAAGCACTGATCCCTGCGGTACCCCACTAGTCACTGCCTGCCACCCGGAAAAAGACCCATTTATTCCTACTCTCTGTTTCCTGTCTGTTAACCAATTTTCAATCCATGCCAGTATATTACCCCCAATTCCACACTAACCTCTTATGTGGGACTTTATTAAAGGCCTTTTGAAAATCCAAATAAACCACATCCACTGCTTCTCCCTTATCTATTCTACCAGTTACATCCTCAAAAAACTCCAGTAGGTTTGTCAAACATGATTTCCCTTTCATAAATCCATGTTGACTTTGTCTTATCCCGTTGATATTTTCTAAATGTCCTGTTATCACATCCTTTATAATAGACTCTAGCATTTTTCCTACGACTGATGTTAGGCTAACTGGTCTGTAGTTCCCTGTTTTCTCTCCCTCCTTTTTTAAATAGTGGGGTTACATTTCCCACCCTCCAATCTGCAGGAACTGTTCCATAATCTATAGAATTTTGGAAGATGACAACTAATGCATCCATTATTTCCATGGCTACCTCTTTTAGTACTCTGGGATGCAGATTATCAGGCCCTGGGGATTTATCGGCTTTCAGTCCCATTAATTTCTCCAGCACTTTTTTTTTACTAATACTAATTTCCTTTAATTCCTCCTTCTCACTAGTGCCTTGGTTCCCTAGCATTTCTGGGAAGTTATTTGTGTCCTCTTCCGTGAAGACAGAACCAAAGTATTTGTTTAATTGCTCTGCCATTTCCCTGTTCCCCATTATAAATTCACCCATTTCTGACTGTAAGGGACCTACATTTGTCTCCACTAATCTTTTTCTTTGTAGAAGCTTTTACAGTCCACTTTTATGTTCCTTGCAAGTTTACTCTCATACTCTATTTTTCCCCTCTTAATCAACCTCTTAGTCCTTTTTTGCTGAATTCTAAACTACTGCCAATCCTCAGGCTTGCTACTTTTTCTGGCAACTTTATATGACTCCTCTTTGGATCTAATACTATCCTTAATTTTTTTTGTTAGTCATGGTTGGGCCGCTTTTCCTTTTGTGTTTTTGCGCCAGAAAGGAATGCATAATTGTTGCAATTCATGCATTCGTTCCTTAAATGTTAGCCATTGCCTATCCACCATCATGCCTTTTAATGAAGCTTCCCAATCTATCATAGCCAATTCACTCCTCATACCTTCGTAATTTTCTTTATTTAGATTTAGGGCCCTAGTTTCAGATTGGACTACTTCACTTTCCATCTTAATGAAGAATTCTATCATGTTATGGTCACCCCGGAAAACAAGATTATTAATTAACCCCTTCTCATTGCACAATACCCAATCTAGGATAGCCAGTTCCCTGGTTGGCTCCTCAAAGTGCTGGTCTAAAAAACTATCTCGTACACACTCCAGGAATTCATCCTCCACAGTATTATTGCTAATTTGGTTTGGCCAGTCTATATGCAGATTAAAGTCACCCATGATTACTGTCGTACCCTTGTTACATGCATCTCTAATTTCCTGTTTGAAGCAGTCTGTGCCCGCATGCAGCAAGACCTGGACAACATCCAGGCTTGGGCTGATAAGTGGCAAGTAACATTGATGCCAGACAAGTGCCAGGCAATGACCATCTCCAACAAGAGAGCGTCTAACCACCTTCCCTTGACATTCAATGGCATTACCATCGCCAAATTCCCCACCATCAACATCCTGGGGGTCACCATTGACCAGAAACTTAACTGAACCAGCCACATAAATACTGTGGCTCCAAGAGCAGGTCAGAGGCTGGGTATTCTGCGGCGAGTGATTCACCTCCTGACTCTCCAAAGCCTTTCCACCATCTACAAGGCACAAGTCAGGAGTGTGATGGAATACTCTCCACTTGTCTGGATGAGTGCAGCTCCAACAACACTCAAGAAGCTCGACACCATCCAGGACAAAGCAGCCCGCTTGATTGGCACCCCATCCACCACCCTAAAAATTCACTCCCTTCACCACCGGCGTACCATGGCTGTAGTGTGTACCATCGACAGGATGCACTACAGCAACTCGCCAAGGCTTCTTCGACAGCACCTCTCAAACCCATGACCTCTACCACCTAGAAGGACAGGGGCAGCAGGCACATGGGAACAACACCTGTACGTTCCCCTCCAAGTCACACACCATCCCGACTTGGAAATATATCGCCGTTCCTTTACCGTTGCTGGGTCAAAATCCTGGAACTCCCTTCCTAACAGCACTGTGGGAGAACCTTCATCACACGGACTGCAGCAGTTCAAGAACGCAGCTCACTACCACCTTCTCAAGGCCAATTAGGGGTGGGCAATAAATGCTGGCCTCGCCAGCGACGCCCACATCCCATGAACGAATAAAAAAAAAAATTCCTGCTTCGTTCCTGCTCCTCGGTGCTTTCAATGCCCCTATTTTTTCGGCTGGCTGAGGTGGTCACTTGTAACAGGTTTGAGTTTTATACATTTATACAAGGGGTACCAACCCTCCAGGATAGTCCTGGAGTCTCCAGGAATTGAAGATTAATCTCCAGGACACTGCTGCAAGCAACCCCGGAAAACAATCAAAGAGGCATTAAGCAAAATTCTGTTTTTTACATTTTCTTCGAACATTTTCATTTATTGGTTGTAAAAATATTGGCGATAGGGAAAAAAGGCTGTTTCACTAACAGTCATGATTAATCCAATTGGGTAACAAGACCTCGCTATTAACTTCCCCCACACGACGGGCGGGAGAGGGTTGGGGGACGGTTAGAGACCTAAATATGGCGAACAGACCCCAACACGCTGCGCATACGCCCACCTCCTTTTTACGGCAGTGAATTTCGGGGCGACTGAGTGTCGTGCTGTGTAGAGGTGGGACACTTCATTAACATATTTTAATCAGGCTCCTACAATGCAATTAGGAGCCTGATTTAAAATTCATTGCTGCTGCACAGGTTTCCCGGCGGTCGAGAAACCCGGCAATGAAAGGGAGACGGGAGCTGCCAGCTCCACAAGATAAGTGCCTTTTTCAGCATTCCTTGTGGGCCAGGCCTCCCCCGCTGCCAATCTACCGACCTCCCCCAGCCCCATCTGCTGACTTCCCCCCTCACCAGCCACGATCGTGACTTTCCCCCCTCCCAATTCCCGGACCATCCCCAAGTGTCCTCAGCTGCGATTTCCTGCTGCTGGTTTTCCCTCCCTCCTGGCCGCCGACAAGCCTGTCAATCTGGCCGGTTGCTGGGCGGGACAAAAAATTGATAATGTGGTCCTGCCGTTAAGTCCAGCAGGACCCCCGCCTCCCCAGCCTTGCCAGGTTCTTTGACCGTTTTCAGCCTCCCCCACACCCTCCCCATCGTCCCGTAAATATCGGAGCCAAAAAGTCTGTTCCCTTTCCAACTGGAAGGCAGCATGCCTGGAGGATGGATCAATGGCAGGAATGTGGGAGCAGGGTGGTTTGAGGTGGGAGGTTCCTGTGATGAAACCTCCAGGAATACACCCAACCAGAGTTGGCAACCCTAATTTATGCCATATCTGGGTCCTACGATGTATACAGGATCCCAGTGGCATTTTAAGCACTGGTCGAGCGGAGTGCCTATCATGGCTGCCCCACTCAGTGAAACCTGGTCTGAAAGAAAAAGAGGCCATGTATAGTAAGTGTTAAACTTTGCGTTGTGGGACGAGGAGGAGCATTCCAGACCCCACAAGGTTAGTCTGGACCTCCGCTGCCCTGGGTACCTCCACTTCTCACCTGCAAAACCATGCTGAAACCCCACCACCAACTCTCCCAGTGACTTAGGGCTCAATTTTGAAATGGTGGCGGGTTGGCAGCGGGGGTTGGGGGGGGGTTGGTGAAGATGCACATGGCAAACCCGCATAAATAAAACTTACTGTTTCTGACGCGATTACATGACGATTGCTGACGATTAATGTCTTCTCCGGGTTTCGTGCCCGGCAGCCAGCCTGATTGACATCAGGAGCTGCAACGCAAGGTTGGGTGAGGGGGGTGGGGGGGGCGCGAGAAAGAGAGAGAGCGAGACATCATCCAATGCTGGAACATGAGATCAGGGTGGGGGAGAATGGAAGATTGGGGAGAGGGAAAGATCGGGAGGACATTGCGGGGGCGAAGAGGGGGGAGATCGGGGGGGGTGAAGAGGGGGACATTGGAGAGGGAGGCATCAGACATCGGAGCAGGGTGGAGAACTAGGTTGATTTTGTGTTTTAACTTCCTTCTATGGTTTTTGATGTCATTTATTTTGTTTCTTTTTCCCTGATCCAGTCCTTCATGCCTGGTTTTACCAGGCGTGAATCAGAAGCGGTGGACAAGCCGCTCAGGTAAGTTAAAAATCGTTATAATTACTTAATGTGTCACAAATAAAGTGCCTCAAGTACCTCAATGAGTTACATTTGGCTCTTTAACTGTCATCCCACCGGTTTTAATTGCCAGCGGGACTTCTGGTTTCGGGTCGCCCATGCGCACACAGGTGGGTCCCTGAGAAACTCGGAAGCCGGCGGGTTGGAGCCAGCTTCTGAACCCGAACAGGATTTCCGCGATTTTCAGAGCCCCCCACCCCTCCCGGCCCCAACGCACCCGCAATTTCCCCGTAAAACAGAGCCCCTTGTGTCTTTGGCCTGCCAGAAATTCAGCTGCCTGCAGCCAGCCAGCTGCCCATTTCTGCCCATTCCAGGTTGGCAGCTGATGTAAATGAAGCCTGGCCATTAAAATCAGCCAGGCTGCCCGTTCGTCCAGATGGCTTTCCGTCCGGGAGTTAAAATTTCCTCCTTCACAGTTGACAAATATACAACCTTTTCAAGACATGCTTTGAAACATCTTACAGAATATATCGAGCCTGCGGTTGTTTTGGAATATTACCACAGCAACACACTGTTAAACAGGAGCCTGCAGAACGATGCCAGCTGATTCTGTAACAACTCAGCAACTGCTGCCGTGATCTATAAATGTGCCCACTGAGGGAGTATAAAGTAAGAGATGATGAATAAATTCCAAACTACAATTGTTCTAGTTATTGTTGAAAATTGCCAGTTGCAGTAGATTAAACCAAGTGTACGGGTCCCTATTGTGCATGCTCTACGCACCAGTGCCCATTAAACCAAAAGCTTCTGCTACAATTGCAATGTAATTTCTATATTTGATGTAGAAAGAACGAAGCAATAACTTGCATTGCAACAGAGCCTGATATTTCATGAGGAAATCAAATATATTCATATGACATTTTGGATGATTTGCAATGGTATAATGTGGCTGAATTAAATGGGAAACATGTTTCTTTGCCTTTGATGAAAATTTTCACTACATAGCAAAAGGGCTTGCATGCCTCCGTGACCGGCTATGCTAAACCAGTGGTATCCTTGTTACCAGTAGGGCCGCTCATGCTGGGAAGGTCAATGGGTGATGGCCAGAAAATAGCAAACTTCTTTGGCCTGGTCACCGCCCGAGTAAAATGTCATTATCCTGGACTAGGAACTCTAATGCAGAGCTATGGGAATAGTGAACTTCTGGACCCATGATACGACAGTATCTAGTGCCGCACCATAAGGTGAAGTGTGCTCGGAGATTTTCCATCATTGCTCACAGACTGCATTCAGAATTTTTCCAAGTGTCCTGCCGTAGCATGCCATTGGCGCATGAATTGAGGGATGAGAGGTTGGAAATGGCTCAGCACAAGCCACCTTCACTTAATTCATCCCTGTGCAGGTACTGTCCTTGTTGCGGGAGGAGACGAGAGCTAAAAGCTGATGGGCAAGTTGGTGAAGCAGCAGGTCTGGGGGGGAAAATTGGATAGGAGCCGTTTTTGGACGTAGATAGTGTGCTGTGCTATTACCCCACGCCCAATGGCCCCTGCGCAGGCAGGACGCAAGTTTCGACTTACCCGAGGACTTACCTGCAATCAGCCTTCCTTTCCAGGCTTTGCATGAGGAATCAGTACAATTTGCATTCCACCACCAGAGGGAGCTCAATCTCTTAAAGGGAGGATGTTTCTTAGAAATCTCTTAAAGGTAGCTGGTACCTGTTATTTGCTGAAAATAAAGTCTACTGTCTGCACAGAGTCTGAATGGAGATCAGACAACGCACACGTAAAACACAGATGCAAGTCCCATCCCTATGTTTACATACTGATGAGTTATGTTAAAACATTGAATAAACGTTGTGCACTACTAAATCCCACATCCTCCAATCTGCATGCCAGACCTCACCAATCTGCTGATCTGAGTTGGTACCAGACCATGCACCAAGTTTTTGAGCTAATGAACTAGAGACCTTGGGTGCAAGAGGTGGACAGAAGGAGTGACATCCTATATCCGCAGCGGCGGGGGGGGGGCAAGAGACCCTCCAGACATGTACTCAAAAGGCAGTGGGAGGCAGTGGGGGATGAAGTCAATGCTAGGCGCACAGCATCATGAACATGGATGCAGTGCAGGAGGAAGTTCAATGCTTTGACATGAGTGGTCAAGATGTGTGAGGTCAACTGTCAAGTGGTGTCTCCTACCAACTGCACCACACACTACACCCCCATCCCCCACATACCAATAAACTCTTTCCATCAGTGCTCAACTCTTCCAATCAGATGCTTCCTCTCACCCTTACATATTACCACTGTTTCAAGCTGCCCACCTGCAACTCACAGGTCACACACACTAGCAGCTATTCAACCATGACAGGCACATCACCCAGACACACATCCCGTTTTCTTGCAGGAGAAGGTGGCGCATATCAAGAGGCACAAAGTGGCAGTGGCATTTAGCCCGTCGAGCCTGACCGAAGCCATTTTCTCCCTACTTTACATGATTCCAGCGTTCGTTATCTGCGCCTGCACTAACTCCTATACCAAGATGGCGTCTGGCGCACGTCACGCTGGAAACAATGGGCGCTACATGGCCCAATTTAGCGCCCCTGGTGTCAGTGGTAGTCATAGCTGCTAACTTGCACATAGACACTCCAACCCTTCGACACTCAGTGTTGGATGTCTGGGCTGCAACACTGGTCAGCAGCATGTGTGATGACCTAGTTGGCCTACTTAGGGCTCACACTGCTCACCTGACAATTGGAGGGATCTAGAAATGGTGCCCTGAATATTACCAACCTCTTAATAGTTCAGCCAACTAACAGCAACTAACAACAAGTTGGAAGGGAATTGTCTGGATTGTGCATCGCATCCATGATGGAATGCTTAGTAAAGTAGGACCCTGAAATTCTGTGTGTGTGTGTGTGTGTGTGTGTGTGTGCGTGTGTGGTGGGGGGTTGGTGTTTTCCTGCTGTCCAGCTGTAACTTCAGTGGGAGACTAGAGAAATAATGTAAATGGCTAAAATTGGCCAGTTAGGCTGTTTCCCTAGTTGCTATGCTGGTATCCCACTGCAGTTATAGTGGGAGACTGGGAGAACCTCAATGGGATTTCAGGACCGAGGAATGCTAACATCAATGGAGTCAAACATGGGTCTGCTTGTATGTAGCCTCTTTAGACCTTCCTTCACAGTTGTGCTTTATGATGCAACAAGACAACTAGGCATGTATTTTTATTTGCATACATTGCTCTCATGTGGGAAACTGTTGACCCCGAGTATACTGCAAGCCTCCATAAATGGCCGTATAGAGATGGCCGTACAGGACTGTTTCTTTGCAGGTGACTGTTTTCCAGAGGCACTCATTCAGAAGGATCTGCAACTCATTGACAACTGCTTTGCCACAGTGGCAAGCAGCTACAGTCTTATCAGAAGCCTAAAGAAAATAGAGGTCATGCATCAGTTAGACCCAATAAAGTGCCACACCAAATCAATCATAAACATTGGTAATGTTGAATTAAGTATTTAATGTTGTCAACTGTTTCACTTATCTGCATTGTGTGTGGTCAAATAATGTCCTGATACACAATGAAATATTTTCTCATATCAGAAAAGCCACCTCTACATTCGAAACACTGAGAAAAAAATTGTTGGAACCAGCGTGGGATCAAGCTCACAACAATGCTGAAAGTGTACAAAGCTGCTGTCATCACTACCTTCCATAAGGGTGTCAATGTTGGACATCACCGTCATCACATTCATCAGCTTGATAAGTTCCACTTCCAATAACTGAGATCCATCATGTGCATCAAATGGCTTGTCAACATTGCAAACTGCGAGATCCTCAAGCACACACAAGACAATGTATTAAGGCCATGCTTAGGTCAGGATATATTGTCCATATGGAAGCCTCCAGAATGCCAAAAATGGAAGCAAGGTGGGTAAGAAAAGCTAGAACACAACTTCAAGCTATGTAACATTAATGACTAAATCTCACTGTTGATCTCATAAGCTGGTGAGCAGGGATATAGGGTCTAAGCACCAGTGTGTTCGTCTTCTGAAGGAGAAGTGGCAATAGCAGAAACTTAAACAGTGGCAAATGGGCTGTTTGGATCTATAAAACATACGGGAGAGATCGCCTCTCACATATTGGCCTTAATAGATATAAGTGAAACAGCTGACAACATTAAACACTTAGTTCAATATTACCAATGTTTATAATTGATTTGGTGCAGCACTTTATTGGGTCTCTTTCCAACAAAGGTTGTTATCTTCAAGTATGAAGGACTGCTACCTCCATTAACATCTGAAATTAAGATTATAATTTTGTTTTCTCTTTCACTGTTGCAATTATACAGAAAGACGTTAAGCAATCAAATTTGATGGTCATGAACCATCACTGAATTAAAGGAGTTTTGTCACTTGATAGAAAAGTTTTGCAAATACCAGACTCAGTTCCTGGATTATCAACATGATCATCACTGTTAAAATGCTTGCTCTGCAGCAGTCTTTGACTGTTGTTATGAAGTAGACCCATCTGTTGCAGTGTGATCTCTCCTCCAGAGGCTGTTACTGCAAGAACTTCTCTTTCAAATTCATGTATTAAAAATCAACCTGATGAACATGTCTGTTCAGTTGTAATTCCTGCAGCAACGCCAATGTTCTTCTCCAAACACTTGCAAAGTATTGTTATTTTAAAACATCTTGAAAAAAACCCAGCTGGTGCTACTCTAATTATGCCAATGCCATCAGTAAAATGAATACAATCTATCACTATTGGCAGCGGGAGCAGGGAAGGGGCAGCTTCTGATCTGTGGCAATATATTCATTGACGTCCCTGGTGGTCTTGTGATTGCATGTGTCTGTGTTCCGGATAGCTTTGTGGCAGCATGAATTTGAACCTTGGCAGACTTGAAGTGAAAGCTGCCTTGCTTATGTATCAACATTTTTTATTCAGAATTCAGTTTAGCATTCAGAAGATCCAGACTTTGAACCCTTTACATCCAAAATCTGACTAGTTCTTATTTTATAATTGGGTTAAAAAATGAATGATAATTTTAACTAATAAATAACAGCGATATTTTTAAGAAATTAATGTAGATATGAACTCAATGTTTAAACTGTTTCAAAAATGTTCTCAGATCCAACCTCAGCACCCCAAAGCTTTAATTTCACCCTCAAGAGAAATCCACAGGAAACTTCAGACTGTTGTTCAGAGATGATGAGGTCATTTTAACCCCCACGAACGGGTGGGTTGGGGGTGGGTGGGAAAATTGTAAAAACATAAAACCTGACCCCAATTCGCCTCCAACCCGCCCATATCCGGGATTTTAATAGAGGCGGGTCAAGGGGCAGGCGACCAACCCGCTCTCAAGAGGCGTGTCGGTCAGTGAAATCTTTTAAGGAGGCTGCGTGCCTCCATTTTAACAGATTTTTTATATTTAACTCCTGGGGGCCGGGATTCCCGGGACATCTGCTTCACGCCACATGAGAGGAGGCGAGAAGGCCCAGATCAACAGGTAAGTGCCTTTATTGCACTGCAGGCCCACATGATTACTTGCCGCAATCCGACATGCGACCGGCTGAACCCCCCCCACCGATGTCTGACCCCCCCCCCCCACAATGTCCAGCCCTTGCTGTCTCCCAACCCCCCCCCCGATGTCCCATGCCTCCAATGATCGACTCCCCCCGCAATGATCGACCCCCCCAATGTCCGACACGTTGCTGTCTCCAACCCCCCTGCTGTCTCCGACCCCCACGATGACAGACCCCCTTCAATGACCGCCAACCCCAATGTGTCCAACCCCACGATGACCGACCCCAAGCCCCCAATGACCGATGCCCCCCCCTTGATGTCCAACCCTCTCCTCGATAACTGTCTCCTCCCCCGATGTCAGACACCACCAATGTCAGACGCTCCCCCCGATGACCGATCCCCTCCTCGACAGACCCCCCTCCCAAGGTCAGACCCCTTCCCCCCCCCCCACCGAGATCAGACTCCCCCCAACCCCCCGACGACTGACCCCCTCCTTAATGACCAACCCCCTCCCCACCGAGGTCAGAAGCCCTCCTCCTCGATGTCTGGCCCCAAGCCCCCGACGTCAGACTTACCTGCTGGCATCCGCTTCCTGGTTACTTTCCCGTCTGACAGACAGCCAGTCTCAATCTGGCTGGCTGTCACATGGGAAACCTGCAGAAAAAAATTAAAAGACATCCTTACGGCAAAATTGTAAGGACGTTCGGGAAAACCATAATTCCGCGTTTCCCACCTGGAAATGCTTCCCCCCAGCTTTCTACACAACTTGGAGTAAAAATCCAGGCCAACGACACCAAACTCATCATGCCACAGTACGTAGGTTGGTAGCAAGTCTGAGCTGCAGTAAACAATGATTTTTGTGCCAGGACAAGACCAGGCTTTAGCCAAGGAAGGGCTAAACTACTGCATGCATTCTGCAAAGATCTTTGTGGATCACGAGATTGAATAGATTGGTATTCGTACAGGAGAATTCTAAATTAGCTGCAACATCAATTTTAAGGCTATTAAAGGGAACTGAATTCCAATCGCAATGTGTTTCACATTGTCAGGAGAGGAATAATAATGAATACCTGACTGTATTTCATTGGATTTCCGTGAAATCTATCTGAGGTTAAGTGCCTATACTAGGCTATAGCAGACTGCCTGGAAAGTTCAGGTTCTTCTTATTGTACTCTGCTTCCACAGGAGAAAAGGAGGACACCAGCTAAATTGCACTGAATTCGAAACTGTCAAACCCAGTGGAGGTTTATATTTCATCATTACTGACTTAATCACCAGAGTTGCTTATAAATCAGCAAAACAATTGAAACTTTTAATGGATTTAATGTCTCTATCTTCTGTGAACAGAAAGTAGCCATAAATGCGTATAGTATTTAATTGAAGAATAAACAGAGTATACTGAATAATTAGAGAGACAAATAATCCCTGTGGAATACATTCACTTTTACAAGTTCAAGTAGGAATCATCAGCTTATAATTAGCAACGTCCAGCTGAGACTAAGAACAGATGTCCAGATAACGATGCACAAATACAAAGCTGAGGGAGGAGGTGGTCTCCAATGATTACACAAACATAATTTAATACTTTTCCTTTTACTTGCACAATCTATTTGCTTTACTTCATTCTGAATTCTGAAAAGCTGTGATTTATTCCTAAAATATCCTTCCATTGCTGGATTGTAAAATGCCTTCTGTTTGGAGAATTTCTTAGTAAATAGCAATGCAAAATTGTACTGTGAAACAGCTGTGGATGTCAGATAGACTTCAGGACTATCTCTTCGCTTAGTGGATCCGACAAAAAATTATGTGCCTTTGCTTTATTTACTGTCATTCTTGGTGTACATCAAAATGAGAAATATGACCAACTGGTGTTCATTTACATTCCATCCACTCTCTATTTCACTTGCAGTGCCTTTCACCTAACTACAAGTATGGCTGCAAATAGTGCTATAACCCACATCCTCAGTAATGGATAACTATGAATCCTACAAAGCAATTGAAATTTGTGCATGCATCAAATTGTGGTTTTAGCAGTCTTTATTCAATTTAAAATAAACACATTAGCAACTTCATTGAAATAGCGCACACAAGAATAATAAAATGCTTAACCAGTGTACTATAATTAATGCACAGAGGAATTTCAACCCCAAAATGAATAATTGAATAATTTATTGGGACTTTTAAGGATGTATGCCCAGAAATCCTCTGACATGTATGGCACCTGCATTTTGTTAACTGAACACTAGATTACACCCTACACAATGTTGTAGTTACACTTCTCTTGTTTTCCTTTTGTAAACAATTTTACAACACCAAGTTATAGTCCAGCAATTTTATTTTAAATTCACAAGCTTTCGGAGGCTTCCTCCTTCGTCAGGTGAACGATGTGACCTGGCGAAGGAGGAAGCCTCCGAAAGCTTGTGAATTTAAAATAAAATTGCTGGACTATAACTTGGTGTTGTAAAATTGTTTACAATTGTCAACCCCAGTCCATCACCGGCATCTCCACATCATGTTTTCCTTGGTTATTCTTTGACAGGAATGTTCTAGCTGGCATGGAAATAAAAGCAGCTGGTTATTACCCCACTAATTTGAGTATTTATTCAGACAAAGCATCCAGTGTTATAGAGCATAGGATCAGGTTTATGCATATGATTCCTGACCCAGCTAGGTCCCTTTATACTGAGAGGGTAGGGGTTCACAAATCCGAGGCGGAAAAAGCATTTGCGTGCAGTGAGAAAACTTGTCCACCACGACAGACCTGCCTCCCTCCTGCCCATTACTACTCTTTTCCTTTAAGCAATTTTTTCAAGAGCATTTTAGTATAGTGAAGATATAGTGGGAGAGACTTTCAAGTTCTGGCCACCCGTTTCTTGCCTGAAAAATGGACAGCCAGCAGTTGAAAGTCTGGTGGGGACTTTGTGCGCCCATTTGTCCGTCTGAATCAACTTTCAGGCGGACAAATGGGCGTCCAGCACTCACGCTCAAACCAAGTGGGAGGCAACTATAGGTGTGCAAATCAGGTTCCTACACCTGTTGTAGGACCCCAATTTGAAAGAGAAATGGGCAGAGCATGGCGCAAGCCAGTCCTATTTCTCCAGGCATTGCGAGGTCTAACCAGAAAGGGACCATTGGAGGCCTCTCCCAAAAGATTATTGTGGGTTTTTTGAAAAGATTTTTGTGGGGCATGGAGGAGCAGGAGTGATCCTCCGGGCCATACAGAAATCTTCCAGGCCGCTGCTTTTTTTTCTCACGACCCACCCCCCCCACCTGCCCCCAATAGACCTTACCTACTGGCCTGCAGCTCGTTGACAACATGTTAATAAAGATCAAACCTGAAAGTGATTCAGGCCTCCCGACTGTCATGTTGGATGAATGCTGCAAGCACATCGCCGATACCATGTCCGTTCAGTGCACAAACCAGGAGCCTCCCTCAGTATTGCTAAAATCCGTGGTTAAAATGAGCCACAACATTCCAGAATGGTGTGTCAGTTCTTGAACAAAATCAGCTTCATATATTTGTGTTTAGTTATGGCGTTGGTGACAGGACAGATATAATAATACACTTATACTTTTCATCATGAAGACTTGCTTCAAAGCACACTGCCCGTTGCTACAAAAAACATTGCAGAGAAGAAGGCAATTTTCCCACAGTATTTATACATAGCATATTAGTTACATATAATGGTCCCAGTCGCATTGTTTATAGCACTGCTGAGTTACCTAATAAATGTCTTGTGCAAGGATTTGGAGTGCCAAGCTTTTATCAAATAGAAATGTAACACCGCAGTTCCTATTGAAGGTGATAGCAATACTCACCTTGACGTCTTCCATGCTGCTAGCACTTTTCAGGGACTCTCACAGATCCCGTCAGGTCTTGATGTCTCAGTGTATTTCCCAGATTACTGCAGCTTATTTCCTTCCCCTTAACCCCTCAGCAGCATATGTGGGTACCATATATGGAGTTTTGCTTCATAGCCCTAGAAGTCATCAATCATAACTAACTTGACCCCCTGTGTTCCAAAGCACACTGAATGCAGTTGTTTTCTACAATCTACAAAGGACTAAATTCTGTGAATGCCCAAGTGGTTCACGGTATCCATAATGTCATCGCAGAAGTATCTGAGAATTTTACAGCCTTTGAATTCTGTCACTCTATGAAACCTGTTTGTTTGAAGAGTAAAGAACACTTGCTTAAATTTATCAGTTTTGGGTAGATAGTATGGACATATCAACTGAGCTGTTCAGAACTACATTATCCTGATTTGGAGCTAGATGTTAATGGGGTTCCTTCTAATGTGCCATGTGAGAAGTTGTTGTCATCTAGACTTCTTCCTCGCCCATAATGTCTAAAAGCCCATTTGCCTTCCTACTACCTTTCACCTATTACTATGTGCAGCTCTTTGACCTTTCTTTCATGATCAGTAGTCTTCTTAGGGTTTTTTAAAATCCCTTTTTTGGTATTCCTATTGCAGTTTGGTCAGACTGTGCTGCCTTGGGGAACTCGTGTTCCAAATAGTCTGTTTTTTTGGTTTGTGATTGCCATCGTCAACTGTCTCTTGCTGCTGTTTCCTTCTTGTCATTGTATTTAATGAAACTTTTGACTTTCTTTATATTGTCATTTAATGGGTGTTAGTAGATTAGCAGGTAGAACATAATTGACTACTACTGTAGCCCGCTGCTGCTAATACCACCTGGTTACAATATAAAAGAACACTAGCACTGGTTCAAGCTGGATGTGCAGACAGAATTGAATCTTTGCTTCAAATACCAGGATCACTGCACAATAACTAGAGTCAGAAAAATAAAAACTGAAATTGCCTTCTGTTGACAGAAATATTCCAACAAAACCTAGAAGTGTATTTTAATGTTTCATAATAGATAGCACACAGGAAGTTCTGAGGTATGTGGTTAATATCGCATACTGGAATCCATCAAATAGATTTAACAAAATTACTTTATTAGTTATAAAATAATTTCTATTAGCTATGGAATAATTTCTAAGGAATAATAATTAAACCCAAACCATTTTACCCTTCCTCCATACTGTTACATTCACTTAGAAGAGATTTCAGAATGGAAATTGCCCTCGGTAACTAATGGTTCGTGTGTAAAAATGAAGCTCCTCGATGCACTATTTTAGCATATTCATTAATATGTCTACTTTATAAGGGTCAACGGATATGTTAAAAATAACATACAAAGGAATTTCTAACAAATTCACAATACATGTTACAAATAACACCAAGAGTAATTCAGCCTGTTAACCTCTTCACCACCTCCCCCCCGCCCCCCCCCCCTCCCCCGCCACCTCCAATCATGGATTTTAAATGTCATGGTCTTTTACAGAATTCTTTGAGGAACCACATTGGACAGTTAATTCAAAAAGCCAGCAGTAGCCTAGAAGCGTAAATTGAATACAAAATCAACAATCCTGTAACACAAGCTAGCCAGTAATTTGGAATGAAATACAGAGAACCACAATGCAAGTTATTTAACAACAGAACAGGTAGTGTGTCTGTTAAAAGGGTGAATAGTCCACACAACTGGGCAGCATAAAGAGAAAATGTTGGAAATACACAGCAGGACAGTTAGCATCTTTAGAATGAAAAACCAGGTTAACTTTTGCGATGCAAGATTCTTCAAAACATCCAACCTTACACACAAAACGTTTGCCTGTCTTTTCTTTTTACAGATGCTTATATATATGCTGTGATTTTTCAGCATTTTCTGTTTTTGTTTGAGATTTCCAGTGATGTCTGTTACGAGAACTGAGAGGTTATACCTATCAGGAAAGATAATCAGGATGCTCTTTTCTCTAGAAAAGAGAAGGCTGAGGGGTGACCTGATAGAGGTCTTTAAGATTATGAAAGGGTTTGAAAGGGTAGACGTAGAGAAGATGTTTCCATTTGTGGGGCAGACCGAAATCGGAGACATACTTGTAAGATAGTCACTTACCGGCAGGACAGACCCACCAGAGGTGGCGGTACAGTGATATACAGTCAGGAGGGAGTGGCCCTGGGAGTCCTCAACATTGACTCTGGACCCCATGAAATCTCATGGCATCAGGTCAAACATGGGCAAGGAAACCTCCTGCTGATTACCACCTACCGTCCTCCCTCAGCTGATGAATCAGTCCTCCTCCATGTTGAGCACCACTTGGAGGAAGCACTGAGGGTAGCAAGGGCACAAAATGTACTCTGGGTGGGGGACTTCAATGTCCATCACCAAGAGTGGCTCGGTAGCACCACTACTGACCGAGCTGGCCGAGTCCTGAAGGACATAGCTGCTAGACTGGGCCTGCAGCAGGTGGTGAGCGAACCAACACGAGGGAAAAACTTACTTGACCTCGTCCTCACTAATCTACCTGTCGCAAATGCATCTGTCCATGACAGTATTGGTAGGAGTGACCACCGCACAGTCCTCGTGGAGATGAAGTCCCGTCTTCGCACTAAGGACACCATCCAACGTGTTGTGTGGCACTACCACCGTGCTAAATGGGATAGATTCAGAACAGATCTAGCAGCTCAAAACTGGGCATCCATGAGGTGCTGTGGGCCATCAGCAGCAGCAGAATTGTATTCCAGCACAATCTGAAACCTCATGGCCCGGCATATTCCTCACTCTACCATTACCAACAAGCCAGGGGATCAACCCTGGTTCAATGAGGAGCGTAGAAGAGCATGCCAGGAGCAACACCAGGCGTACCTAAAAATGAGGTGCCAACCTGGTGAAGCTACAACACAGGACTACATGCATGCTAAACAGCGGAAGCAACATGCTATAGACAGAGCTAAGCGATTCCACAACCAACGGATCAGATCAAAGCTCTGCAGTCCTGCCACATCCAGTCGTGAATGGTGGTGGACAATTAAACAACTAACGGGAGGAGGAGGCTCTGCAAACATCCCCATTCTCAATGATGGCGGAGTCCAGCACGTGAGTGCAAAAGACAAGGCTGAAGAGTTTGCAACCATCTTCAGCCAGAAGTGCCGAGTGGATGATCCATCTCAGCCTCCTCCCGTTATCCCCACCATCACGGAAGCCAGACTTCGGCCAATTCGATTCACTCCACGTGATATCAAGAAACGGCTGAGTGCACTGGATACAGCAAAGGCTATGGGCCCCGACAACATCCCAGCTGTAGTGCTGAAGACTTGTGCTCCAGAACTAGCTGCGCCTCTAGCCAAGCTGTTCCAGTACAGCTACAACACTGGCATCTACCCGACAATGTGGAAAATTGCCCAGGTATGTCCTGTCCACAAAAAGCAGGACAAATCCAATCCGGCCAATTACCGCCCCATCAGTCTACTCTCAATCATCAGCAAAGTGATGGAAGGGGTCGTCGACAGTGCTATCAAGCAGCACTTACTCACCAATAACCTGCTCACCGATGCTCAGTTTGGGTTCCGCCAGGACCGCTTGGCTCCAGACCTCATTACAGCCTTGGTCCAAACATGGACAAAAGAGCTGAATTCCAGAGGTGAGGTGAGAGTGACTGCCCTTGACATCAAGGCAGCATTTGACCGAGTGTGGCACCAAGGAGCCCTAGTAAAATTGAAGTCAATGGGAATCAGGGGGAAAACTCTCCAGTGGCTGGAGTCATACCTAGCACAAAGGAAGATGGTAGTGGTTGTTGGAGGCCAATCATCTCAGCCCCAGGGCATTGCTGCAGGAGTTCCTCAGGGCAGTGTCCTAGGCCCAACCATCTTCAGCTGCTTCATCAATGACCTTCCCTCCATCATAAGGTCAGAAATGGGGATGTTCGCTGATGACTGCACAGTGTTCAGTTCCATTCGCAACCCCTCAGATAATGAAGCAGTCCGAGCCTGCATGCAGCAAGACCTGGACAACATCCAGGCTTGAGCTCATAAGTGGCAAGTAACATTCGCGCCAGATAAGTGCCAGGCAATGACCATCTCCAACAAGAGAGAGTCTAACCACATCCCCTTGACATTCAACGGCATTACCATCGCCGAATCCCCCACATCCTGGGGGTCATCATTGACCAGAAACTTAACTGGACCAGCCATATAAATACTGTGGCTACGAGAGCAGGTCAGAGGCTGGGTATTCTGCGGCGAGTGACTCACCTCCTGACTCCCCAAAGCCTTTCCACCATCTACAAGGCACAAGTCAGGAGTGTGATGGAATACTCTCCACTTGCCTGGATGAGTGCAGCTCCAACAACACTCAAGAAGCTCGACACCATCCAAGATAAAGCAGCCCGCTTGATTGGCACCCCTTCCACCACCCTAAACATTCACTCCCTTCACCACCGGCGCACTGTGGCTGCAGTGTGCACCATCCACAGGATGCACTGCAGCAACTCGCCAAGGCTTCTTCGACAGCACCTCCCAAACCCGCGACCTCTACCACCTAGAAGGACAAGAGCAGCAGGCGCATGGGAACAACACCACCTGCACGTTCCCCTCCAAGTCACACACCATCCCGACTTGGAAATATATCGCCGTTCCTTCATTGTCGCTGGGTCAAAATCCTGGAACTCCCTTCCTAACAGCACTGTGGGAGAACCGTCACCACACGGACTGCAGCGGTTCAAGAAGGCGGCTCACCACCACCTTCTCGAGGGCAATTAGGGATGGGCAATAAATGCCGGCCTTGCCAGCGACGCCCACATCCCGTGAACGAATAAAAAAATAAATAAATAAATAAATAAATCCAATAGGGAATTCAGGAAAAAGTTCTTTCCCAGAGAGTGGTTAGAACGTGGAACTCACTACCACAAGGAATAGTTGAGGCGATTAGCATAGATACGTTTAAGGGGATGCTAGATAAACAGATGAGGGAGAAAGGAATAGAAGATTGTCCTCATGGATCAGTTGGGCCGAATGGCTGTTTCTGTGCTGTACATTCTCTGTAATTCTATGTAATCAAATGCAACTTACACATAAAGAGATGGAAAATTTATCAGATTTTTCTGTTAGTTTTGTTGCCCTTTTGGCTACTTTTGTAGCATAGTTCTGCAGCTTAATTTGCTGACATACTAGTATTTTGTTCAGACATTTATATTTCATACAAATTAACAGGTTTGCATTGCAAAAATGTTGTGGCTTTAGCTTTTGTTTTTGTGTTGCACATTATTGAGTTTAAATTTTTTCTCTTTATGTCACACAATTGGATTTTTTTGTGGGCTTTCTCTCTCTGTGTTTTAAGTTTTATATTTCCAGATCACCATAAAAAGCACTCTTGGTTTTGACTTTTTTGGTGTCAATAGGAAAAGATTAAGGGAATCATATTGGTCTATACTAGTAGTGCCAAACAGGCTCAAAGCGGATCGGCAGCCCGTTTAACATCCCACCTGATTTTCTTTTCCATTGAAGCTCATTAAAACTGAGAGATTTCAATTTTTCTTATTATATAGTGTTCTGTAAAACTGCTTCCAGAGATAACAAGTGTCCAAACTTATCAAAAAAGAAAAACACTGATCTCTCTTGATGGTTCAATTAATAAAGGTAAGGTTCCAAGTTCAATTCCTGACCTGTACTCTGTTAGTTGATCAGCTGGAGCAGAAGGGGGGGCGTTACAAATAGCCTCCATGGGCCTAAGAGCTGATCTCGTTTGGGCAGGGTTAGGGTGGGGGCGGGGGGAGGACTTTGAAGGAGGTGTCCTTTTCCCAGTCTGTTGTTCCAGTGCCCAAGATGCCTAAATCCAGCCAGACCTCTGGGAAGGCAGATAACCTGTAATCACAGTAAGTATGATAACACTTTTCATGCTTAGCATTCTTATGATAAAGTGATTTATTTTTAAGTTTAATTTTGGACCCCATGTGGAAAAAGTTGGTAATTCTGCAAAGACATTTGCAACACCCAGTGCATCTTGAAAATTCAATAAATTCTACTAGGATATTAGTTTTATTTCCTAGACTCCAGGCACATTTGGTGCTTCTAATTTTCAAACCCAAATGCTTTTTCAACCAGCTTTTCCCTGCAAATCCCGGATTTTCAAATACCATGAAGTTGTGGGAAATGGAAATGAAGAATGGAGTGTCAAAAATTCATAATATTTCTGTGTCATGATGTTCCAAGTCTATTGTGAAAGTCACTCAGTGATGCTATTATATTATAATTTCCATCGTTGCTGTCAATTTGAGCGAACCTGGTGATTTTCACTCATTGATTCCTAGCAAAGTTGTCTCTTGACAGGTGACAGCAGCAACATTGACGGTATATGGTGTTAGAATAGCTGATTTCACTGATGATTGTGTAGTCGGAGACGCTGCTAATAATATTGAGTCACTTGAAGTGGTACACAATGAGCTAACTAAAGGGCTGCGGCTCCCACGTATGCTAGGTCCTAAGGAGATAGGTACATGTAACAAAGCAATCCATACATTACATGGAAATGCCCATCTTACAACGGAATAGAATTTCTATGAACACATTTTTATGTCATCAGTTCTCTTTGTTTTTGGTAATTACCCAATCAACTGGGCTCATGCAGCAAAAAAACTGGCTGTGACCCTCCCAATAGCAATCCCTAAGTTGCTCTCAATCATATAATTTATTCAGTTGTAGGGTGGGTAATTCTATGTAATGTATGGGTTGATGTTACACACACATATATATCTCTTAAATACCCTGCATACTTATGAGCTACAAGGGGAAGTTGCACCGCTATTTTCTAAGTGGTATCTGTAATGTGCATGATGTGGGGATGCGGGCACATGATATGGTTGTATCTAACGGAGGCCAATGACGAGGCGAGAAGGCAGCAAGAGAGGACTTTTTAAAAATTTGTTCATGGGATGTGGCGTCGCTGGCAAGGCCAGCATTTATTGCCCATCCCTAATTGCCCTTGAGAAGGTGGTGGTGAGCTGCCTTCTTGAACCGCTGCAGTCCATGTGGTGAATGTTCTCCCACAGTGCTGTTAGGTAGGGAGTTCCAGGATTTGGACCCAGTGACGACGAAGGAGCAGGGATATATTTCCAAGTCGGGATGGTGTGTGACTTGGAGGGGAACGTGCAGGTGGTGGTGTACCCATGTGCCTGCTGCCCTTGTCCTTCTAGGTGGGTTTGGGAGGTGCTGTCGAAGAAGCCTTGGCGAGTTGCTGCAGTGCATCCTGTGCCAGTGGTGAAGGGAGTGAATGTTTAGGGTGGTGGATGGGGTGCCAATCAAGTGGGCTGCTTTGACCTGGATGGTGTCGAGCTTCTTGAGTGTTGTTGGAGCTGCACTCATCCAGGCAAGTGGGGAGTATTCCATGGCACTCCTGATTTGTGTCTTGTAGATGGTGGAAAGGTTTTGGGCAGTCAGGAGGTGAGTCACTCGCTGCAGAATACCTCTGACCTGCTGTTGTAGCCATAGTATTTATGTGGCTGGTCCAGTTAAGTTTCTGGTCAAGTTTGAGCAAGATTGAGAAAGGTAAAAATACCCTTCTAAAGGGTCTGTATCACCACATACGTGTTATCAAGATATATTCCAGCACATTAATCCCATTTTTAGGATTTCAACAAGCTAGTGGAAAGTCGACAATCCTGTGTATCCAGATTGCACCAGTGGTACTCCAGTGATTGTAACTATGTCCTCTAGTGGTCTCCTTTGTTCAGTGAGCTCATCAAACTGAATGTATCTTTGTTACTTCAATTGACATAAAAAGCACTGAAGTTAATATAAATTTAATGGCAATTGATGCTGTAGAATTTGAAGGAAAATAGTCTGGAAAGCCAGGGGGCATTGGTGAGAGCAAAAATAAAACTGAAGAGGAGCTGTGGGAGTAATAAAACCTAATTGAGGATTTAACAGCATTGCTCTTGTGTTCCTCTAATTGTATTGGAAATTTTGCTTTTCTGTAGGTTGCAAGAAACGTGCATGCTTTGTGTCTTTTCATGCTGATCTGATTGTACTTTGATGACATGAAAGGAATCAGAATAACCTTGTTGCTCAACAGCCTCTTTGTTGACTGTCGACCTTGGTTCAATGGTAGCACTCTAGTCTCTGAGTTAGAGATCATTGGTTCAAGTCCCACTGCAGGACTTCAGCACATAATCTAGGCTGACACTCCGTACAGTACTGAGCGAGTGCTGCATTGTTGGAGGTACTGTCTTTCAGATAAAATGTTAAACTGAGGCCTCATCTGCCCACTCAAGTGGATGTAAAAGATACCGTGACACTATTTGATGAGGAATAGGGAAGTTCTGCTTTGTGTTCTGGCCAACATTTATCCGACAACCTAACACCAGCAAAAGTAGATTAATTGGTCATTCACCTCATTGCTGTTTGTGGGACCCTGTTGTGTGCAAATTGGCTGCCGTGTTTGCCTACATAATAAGTGGCTATAATTCAAAACAAATTAATTTGCTATAATGTGCTTTGGGACATCCTGAAGACGTGAAAGGCACTGTATAAATGTAATATTGAAGAATGATAAGGTGTACCATGTTTCGGATAATGGGTTTATCAGTCTCATTGCCATAGAGCCTTGTTGTTAAATAGTATCGTACATTAAGGAATATGTTCTTGCGCTCTGATTTTACATCTCCTTTACGCCCATAAGCAAGTGCACCTGGAGCGTATTGGAGCAGCAAAATCAAAGGAGATCAGTAACGCTAGAGGTCAGACTATTTTGCACAAGGTATGAATTTCCAGCAGCCATTTCAATTTGCACAGGATATTTTTTCCTCATTTCAATACGCTATTTGAGCTGGGATGATATTAATTGCACATCCCCATGATTTTAGGCCATTTACGCTGTTTCTACATTATTTCCTCATAATGCTGGGTCATAATGGGCCTTATGGGGTGCTCAACAGTGGCTGAGGAAGGCTTTTAAAATTTAAAGTGCCAAAGGATTACAAGGTACATGTTTGGAAACATTCATCTTTTTGATGAATCGTTCAGTTGATGCTGTGGCTATTGTGCAATGAGTTCTGACAGGGTCATATTTTGCATCAGTTATGAAAATGTGAACGGTGGGTTGTCCTATAACAATCTAGCAAATTTGATGTTTTTGGGAGGAAGAAGAGGAGAACCAAAGTGGGGATATGAGGCAGCTGAGGCTGTGACACAGGAGAACTGTGCCCATCCACCCGTACTCTCCCAGCCACAAATACCGGCAGAGGCATACCTACCTGAATTTGTCCGAGGGGCTCTGTGGGTAGGTTCTAACTCATGGGTGAAGGCAGCGGCAGAGTTGTGCCGCATGCTGCAATATGACCTGCATCCAAACTCCAGCACAGACACTGCAATACCAGTGATTATGAAGCTCCCTTCGACCATTATCTTTTATGCCTCAGGTTTATTGCAAGAATGAGGCAGATAGCCTGACTGCCAAAGAATGCACACCCACATCAGGCAGCATAACATTCACTAAATGGGGGTTTGATTGCTGCGTGCTATATCACTCGTCCCCTGACTGCGTACAGTGCTACCACATTGGGTTTTCTTTCCCATCGCCCACCTGCAGCCTTGGCTGCCATCAGGTTGAAATGCCTTTTGCACCTTTCTAAATCCTGGAAGAATGTTTTCTCCCTTGAGGCCACTTCCATTAAGTGACCACATCCCCTTATATTGCACTTACATTACAATTTTCTAGTCTTTTCATTAGGCTAGCCCCTTGTAATAGGGCTAAGCTGTACATAATTATGCAAATGAGATGATCCAGAAGAAACTGCATGTAATCGAACTCTACAGAGGAAAATTTCCCTGCCGACCAAAGTGTGCCATGGAGCGGAACTTCCGCCCACCACTTTGACCTGGCGATGACCCCATCCTAAATCTTGAGTATGGGGCCATTTAAATAATAAGGGTGACATCTGAACCTAAAGCAGTGCAACAGGGGCAGCCACCCAGAAAAGCCATTGGAATATCGGAACAGCGCCCTGCCTCTCCGATGGAGGAAACTATTGGCCAATAGGCCCAATGATTCTGAGGCAGTGCAGTTGCTCAATTTGGTTACAAAGGAAACAGGTTGGCTCCCATGCTGGCAAGCAACAGATCAGATCCACGGCTGCCAGCCCTTAATTGCTTTCTGGTTAGGACCCAATTTAGACCCACAATGGCACCTGCACCTGCTCTCATCAAATGTAGGTCCTGCTGGGGCTAACAGGGGTGCATCTGGCAGAGTTCCTGGGGAAGTCTGGAAATGCCCCCAAAGTATTCCCCAAAAGTACTGCTGGGAAATGAAGACGAGGCGGGCAGAAAATCCCTGGATTGGCATTTTCTGTGTATCTTGAATTCTGACACTCTGCTACAGCTGTGTCAGAATTCCCTTTGAATTTCTAGGCACACACTTCAGGCCAAATCTGTACTAGCTCTTCGGAACTAAATTTCACCAGTTGCCCTACATTAATTACTTTATATAAGGAATCTTACAACACCAGGTTATAGTCCAACAGTTTTATTTGAAAATCACAAGCTTTCGGAGCTTACCTCCTTCGTCAGACAGGTCAGCCACGGAAAACATAACCTGTCTGAACACCAACGACACCTTTGATTGCTGTGACTGTCTCCCAGCCTAATATATGATATACGATTTCAGAACCCTCACTCACCTGACGAAGGAGGTAAGCTCCGAAAGCTTGTGATTTTCAAATAAAACTGTTGGACTATAACCTGGTGTTGTAAGATTCCTTACATTTGTCCACCCCAGTCCATCACCGGCATCTCCACATCTTAATTACTTTATGCAGAGGATGGCTGTCCAGCGAGGCAGATTAGAAAAATTTAAGGGAGAATGATGGTTATTTGAGAGGTATTAGTTTTTGGCATGGTCAGTTGGAATGTACTCCTTTTAGGTCCTGTACTTTATGTTCTTTAATTTTTAAAAATTCATTCTCAGGCAAGCCCAGCAATTATTGCTCATCCCTATTTGCCCTTGAGAAGATGGTGACGATCCTCCTTCCTGAACCGCTACAGTCCATGTGGTGAAGGTAATCCCACAGTGCTGTTAGGTAGGGAGTTCCAGGATTTTGACCTAGTGACAATGAAGGAACGATGACGATGAAAGGCGATATATGTCCAAGTCAGGATGGTGTGCGTCTTGGAGGCGAACTTGGAGGTGATGGTATTCCCATGCACCTGCTGCCCTTGTCCTTCTAGGTGGTCGCAGGTTTGGGAGGTACTGTTGACGAAGCCTTGGTGAGTTGCTGCAGTGCGTCCTGTGGATAGTAAACACTGCAGCCTTTTCTGTTGTGCCTTCATTAGAATGGAATCGTATTTGTGAACAGAATTCTATTTGTACTCCTGTATATTTAATAAATGAGACTTAGCGATGAACAAATGGTTTTGCAGTAAATCTGGGTTATATCCGAGAAAATCTGTACTGCTAAAATTGTTATGCCACTCTCTAACTTAAAAGCAAATAGAAACTTGGCTGGATGTGTAGTGCCTGTTGTACCATTAAAAAAGCAAATGAACAACAACTATTACTGATACTGCTACTAATACTACTTCTAGCATTTATACTTGTCTTTAACATAAAGAAAATCTCAAGTGCTTCACAGACAGGCATTTAGAAAACAGACACCAAGCCAGGAAGATTAGGAGGGATTGCTGAAAGCTTGGTCAAAGAGGTGGGTTTTGAGGAAATGTTTAAAGGGAGAGAGGAGTTGGAGAAGCTTAGTGAGGGAATTCCAGAGCTAAAGGCTCTACTGTCAACGGAAGGGTGAATGGAGAGATTGCCAGTTTCAGATGAGCGGTGTGTTTAAGGGCAATAAGGCTGGAGGAAATTGCAGAGTTAGGAAGAGGCAAGGCCAAACTTGAATTTAAAGATGAGGCCGCAGAATTTAAATTTAAGGCATTGGGAATGGGGAGTCAATGTGGGTCAGCGATGGTAAGGGAGAAGCACAAATTAAATTGGTGGATCGTAGGGCAGAAATGACAGAATTTAGGACTGATGAGAATTTATGAGTGATGGGCCTTGAAATCCCTTCATATGCAATCCCAGCAGTTAATTCAGGAATGTGCTCGATGGTGTCCTCCAGCATAGATTCTGCTGGAGTTTGCGAAGTCAGTGGGAGGGCACCTAATTTTCATGGGCAAGTGGGTGCAAGCACCCTCCTGGCGCATCTTTGATATTCACTTGCCCCATGAGCTAGAAACTCAGCCACTCACCTCCCCTGGGGAAGGAGGTGGGTGGTTATCCCAGGCCTCCTCCACCCTGGCCCTCACACAGTTCTGATCAGCCCCTGAGCAAGAGGGCTGATCCAGAAATTTTTTTAAAAAGAGTTTCCTCTTTAGGGGCCAGGTCCACATGCGCCCTTGTGGAGGCTGGTCTGCCTCATTTCATTGGGCATACTGCCCACCACTTCAATGTCAAATTTCCTACCATAGCCAGGACTGAGAGCCCATGGTCTGTCATTTACCTTGTAAGGGCGGCCAGATGTTCTGCACCTTACAAGGCTATTCGGAGATTCCTGAAAACAGCAGAGACATGACATAACCGGATCGTCACTGTTTCTACAGGGATTCCATCATTCTCCTGCAGGAGTTACGGTGGGAAACTGGCAGAGCACCCGAGGAATTTCAGCACCAGAATGTGATCCTGATCTAAACCCATCATTTGCATGGTTGCACCTTAGCTTAGGCGTGCACATCTAGCAAACTCCCTCACCTATGGCAGAATTTAGGCCAGAACTTAAACGGGGCCAAATTCCCCTCGCCCCAGATAAATCCACTGGGATTATGCCATACCAAATCATCGGAATTTTGGGACTATTACTTTAAAATAGGGACTGAATTACATCTGCACTCCCTGGTCCAATCACCTCTAACCCCTAACTCCACCTCACCTCAAGATCATACTTGATCTTAACTCCATGCGTAACACCATGGAAGATCAATGAAGACCAAAGTAAGGAGAGAATATATGGCCCTGAAATTCCTTGGGGGTTCCACCGGTCTCCCACCGTAAATCCAGCAGGCGCCGATCAGTGCAATGCCAGTGTTTGGCGGGGGTGGGGGGGGGAGGGAGTTCCTGGGCATCCCCCTTCCCAAAGAGGTACAATTGTGTTTCTGGGCACATAGGGCAGGCGGACACCATAGATGTTCTTGTGTTGCGCTTGGCCCACCTGCCCTCACGGACCCTGCAAACTCCGGAAGTGCTGGGATTGTGACCTGAGGAATTTTAGGACCTGTCATTTATAAAATAACAACTGATTTTTTAAAGAATTATTTGTTCTCAGGATGTGGACAACACTGGCAAGGCTGAGTTTATTACTTGACTCTAGTTGCACCGAGAAGGTGGTGGTGAGCCATCTCCTCGAACCACTGCAGCCCATGTGGTGATGGTGCTCCCACAATGGTGTTAGGTAGGGAAAGGATATTGATGCAGTGATGAAGGATCATCGGTACATGTCCAAATTAGGATGGTGTGTAACTTGGAAGGTGATGTTGCTCCTACAACATTGCTGCTTTTGTCCTTCTTGATGATAGAGGCCACAGAGGAGGGAAGTGCTGCCAATGTTGTCTTGTTGTGTTGCTGCAATGCATGCTGTAGATAGTGCACATTGCAGCCATAGTACGCCAATGATGGAGAGGGTGGATACTGAATCCAGTGGCATGGAGGACCAAACAAATGGCTTCATCCTGGATAGTGATGAACTTCAGTGCTTTTGCAGTTACACCCATCCAGGTGAGTGGTGTGTATTCCATCACAGTACTGACTTCAGCCTTGTAGATAGTAGAGAGGCTTTGAGGGGTCAAGAAGTGAGCCACATGGTGCAGAGTACCCAGCCTCTGCTCTGCTTTTGTAGCCACTGTGTTGATATGACTGATCCTATTAAGCTTCTGATCAATGGCGACCCCCAAATGGTGATGGTAGGGAATTTGGTGATAGTGGTGCCATTGAAGGTCAGGGAGAGATGGCTGGGCCTTCTCCTGTCATAATGACCATTACCTGGCACTTTTGTGTGGAATGAATGTTTATATCTACTTCCCTCTCCAAGTCACACACAATTACCTCATGCCCTTTAACTCCGCTCCACCTGAAGACTACATTTGTCGGCGCTTTTTCTTTTGCAACACCACAGGAGATTGAATAATATTTACAAAAATATTTCACCATGGAGCCAAAATTACTTTGGGATTCTACCGGTCCCCTACCGTAATCCCCTAGAAAATGGAGGCAGCCCTGTTGTGTTGGGTCGCACTGTTTCCAAGAGTTTGCATAGGCCGTAGTTCAGGTGGAACCTCTAACAATTGATCCGTCCCCTTACTTGGGCACCTGCATCAGAGAAGAGGGGGACCCTCAATACTGGGAGTTCCTTCAGCCTACTAGGAACCCAGTGCAATATCGGAGGTCAGCATGCTAAAGAAGAAGAGACAGACCGACCTCCTATCCTAGCAAAAGTGGGACCTCGTCTGCCGAAGATATGGGGTTCTTTTGTTTTAAATAGGGTGATTCACTTGTAACGAGTCCCATTGGGGGCTCACAGATTCTGTTGTGGGGGGCGAGGTGAGCCTGACACCCCAATCCCTGGGCTGACCACTTATATCACACTATGCGGCCTCTTCTGGTGAGGTGGTAGGGCACCCCAGGTGCATTCCCAAGCAGCTAACACCCACTTTATGTGGCCCTGACCCCTGACCCAGTGAACTTCGGCAGGGTCAGTCACAGCGGCCACATCCTGGCTCTTGCGCCCACCTCAGGCACTTTCAGGCTCAGAACATTTAGATGTTGTGAAGTGTTCGTGGTTTCAAAGTTGCTTCAGAAGTTGTACTGCATTAGTCACAAAGAACAGAAAGCTGCTGGCTGCTGCCTATAGTTATTAAAGTGTTGATGCACCTGATCCAGTACAGTCCACGAGCAGGTGCTTCTCACTCACTGGTCCTGAATGTGAGTTAAAAATAATATAACCCAGCTGACAGTCATGTAAACTTTTATTTATTCAATTGACAGCAATTTCAGCCTTCTGTCTCCAGCTGTCAGCAGGAGATTTACTCTTAACTCTGATATTGCATTACTTTTCACTACCATCTGCCCATGGAGGTTGAAATAAAGGCCGAGTTTTTTTCGCCTTGATGTACGCTTTACATCTGTTGTATAAAAAGTAATCTTTACAAACTACGATTTAAAACAACAGATAATTTAAATATTGTAACAGTTAGAAAACTCAACAAATGCAAAGCCACAGATGAAAACCAAAGTAAGGTGATGCAAAATAACTTGGGATGAATTTTCCCACTGTTTCAGCACATTAGCAGTGCATAAACAGTGCAGGACATTTTTTCAGGCAGTAAAATCGAGTGGAACACTTCCCCCAAGTTTCCTCAAGCTTTTTGAACCTTCCTGCAATCCACCCGCCAAGTCCTGACTGACTTCATTCACATTTGTCAAAATGAAGGTCAATGGCGAAGCAGCTCCAAGTTTCCTGATTGAGCATTCCTAATGCATGCAGAGAACAGACTGAGATTCAGAAGGTGCAGCAGTAGCCAGAATCAGCTGATACAGGCGGAAATTAGGAAGTTCTGAGACAAACGAGTCTGAAGAATTTGAATTGCGCTTTTTGCAGGTGGGCAACAATTCTTTCTTCCACCCTGCCTAGACAATGGGTGGAAGAAAGAATTGTTGCCCACTAGTAGATGTTCCCCCCCACCCCGCCCCAATCCACCATGAGGCCTTTTCAGGAGCAGCTATGACATTCTCTCTGGGCATACTCTTTACTGACGATACAAAGCCACAGCTGGGAAAGTAAGCTGCGAGGAGGACACAAGAACATAAGAAATAGGAGCAGGGGCAGGAGTAGGCCATACGGCCCCTCGAGCCTGCTCCTCCATTCAATAAGATCATGGCTGATCTTCAACCTCAACTTCACTTTCCTGCCCGATCTCCATATCCCTTGATTCCCCTAGAGTCCAAAAATCTACCTATCTCAGCCTTGAACATACTCAATGACTGAGCATCCACAGCACTCTGGGGTGGAGAATTACAAAGATTCATAACCCTCTGAGTGAAGAAATTCCTCCTCATCTCAGTCTTAAATGGCCGACCCCTTATCCTGCGACTATGCCCTTTAGTTCTAGACTCTCCAGCCAGGGGAAAAATCCTCTCAGCATCTACCCTGTCAAGCCCCCTCAGAATCTTGTATATTTCAACGAGATCACCTCTCATTCTTCTAAACTCCAGAGAGTAGAGGCCCATTCTACTCAACCTCTCCTCATAGGACAACCCTCTCATCCCAGGAATTAATCTAGTGAAACTTTGTTGCATCCCCTCTAATGCAAGTATATCCTTCCTTAGATGAGAAGACCAAAACTGTACGCAGTACTCCAGGTGAGGTCTCACCAAAGCCCTGTACAATTGTGGTAAAACTTCCTTGCTTTTGCACTCCAGCCCCCTTGCAATAAAGGCCAACATGCCATTTGCCTTCCTAATTGCTTGCTGTACCTGCATACTAACTTTTTGGGTTTCTTGTACGAGGACACCCAAGTCTCTCTGAACACCAACATTTAATAGTATCTCACCATTTTAAAATATTCTGTTTTTCTATTCTTCCTACCAAAGTGAATAACCTCACAATTCCCCACTTTATACTCCATACCTTCTTGCCCACTCACTTAACCTGTCCATATCCCTTTGCAGACTCATTGGGCTCGATTTTCGAATCCAAGTGCAGGTGCATTAGGGGCGGGGGGGGGGGCTCCGAAAATCGGGGAAATCCCTAGCAGGTTCGGAACCCGGCTCCAACCCGCAGACTTCCAGGTTCCCCACTGACGCGTCTGGGTGTGCGCGCGCCTCACGAATGCGGAAGTCCCACCGGCAATTAAAGCCGGCGGGATGATAGTTAAGACACTTATTTAGATATTGAAGTACTTGAAGTACTTAATTTTGTGCACATTGAGGCAGGGGTCCGATTTTCAAACATCCTCAGCGTGTTTCCCGTGCTGTGGGAAACACTCCATGTTCTACCATGTTTCAGCCGGCAGCCGGTTGAACATTCAAATGCTTGTTTGACAGATGGGGATAAAAGGTGAGTTATTGCAGCAGGGCACTCAGTTCCCTCACACAAACTTTTGACTGTGAGATCTTTGTGTTTACACTGGAAATTCTTACTTTCCACTCAGAATTCTTCTGTTCAAACATATTTAACAACTTTTTGGACCCCCTCAAACTCACATCATCAGGATGGGGGGGTGCCATAGCTACATTCACCACTACATCCGAGGACAAGCAACATCACCAGCCTCACCAGGCATAACGTGCACTTCTGCCACGTTGAGCTCCACAACACAGTGCTGCACCACAGGCACCTGCACAAGGGCACGGAGGGCAACAACAGAGAGAGTGATGTCGCAGGAGGCACTGCCCAGCCTTGGTCTGTAGACTCTGTGGCGAGGGTAGTGCCTCCTGTGACATCACTCTCTCTGTTGTCTACAGACCAAGGCTCAGCTTCCTGGACCTCTCTAAGGAGCAGTGCATTTGGCAGTTCAGAGTCAGTCGCCAGGTGGTCGCAGACATCTGTCGCCTCATTCATGAGAAGCTGCTCCCGACTGGGCCGATTGGCATCTCATTACCCATCACTGTCAAAGTCACCACTGCCCTCAACTTCTTTGCCTCTGGATCATTCCAGTCGTCTGTACACAAGTGCATAAGGCTGGTCGCCGATGGCTTGTTTCGCCGAACCTCGCAGAACGTCAACATCCCCATGGACAAGTTTAGCCAGAAGGAGAGGGCAGTGGGATTCCATTCTGTAGCTGGCTTCCCACAGGTGCAGGGTGTAATCGATTGCACCCATATAGCATTACGAGCACCTCCACACGAGCCAGGGCTGTTCATCAACAGAAAAGGATATCACTCCATCAACACTCAGCTAGTTTGCGACCACCGCAAAAGATTCCTTTATGTGTGCGCCAGATACCCTGGCAGCTGCCACAATTCCTTCATCATCCAGGAATCCGACATCCCGCCCCTCCTCCACGTACCGAACACCCTTAAGGGCTGGCTCCTCAGGGACAAGGATTACCCCCTGCACATGTGACTCATGACACCTCTGAGGAACCCCATCAGTGAGTAACAGCGTTGATATAACGACAGCCATATCGCCACCAGGTCTACAATTGAGCATGCCATAGGGCTGCTCAAGATGCGATTTAAATGCCTTGATCTTTCTGGTGGAGCGCTTCAATTCGCACCAGACAGAGTGGGACGCATTATAGTCGTGTGTTGTGTCCTGCACAACATGGCACAACAGAGAGGGGTGCCGCTTGAAGAGGCCCCATCCACATCTGCCATCCACATTGAGGAGGAGGAGAAGGAGGAACTCGTGGGCAGAGCAGTGGCTCACCTGGCTGCTCGTGAGGCCAGGGAGTCACTGATATGTGAACGGTTCTCCTAACATCAGAAAGTGTGAAGAGTCCAGTCCTCACACCACCTGGAAAGAACAGCACCAATACCAGGCCGCCCACCCCTCCCTGCACAAAACAGTCCTGCAACTACACATACACCCATTGTAAAGTGACCCAATGGGTGGCATCAAGTGTCGCCGTTCGTGGTGAACCTCATGAAAGGGCCCTATCACAATAGCCAGTCAAGAATGGGCAAGACATGGCAGTAGTGGTGATAATCATAACATTTAATGTGACTTTAACAAAAAACAAATATAAATAAAAAACATGAGCATCTGTCAAATACCCTTGTGCATATGCTTCGTGATCACAAAACCTCCGCCTTTCGCTTCCGACTACTCCTACATGGTGCTTCCCCTGTGGCTGCAGCAGAGGTAGTGGCAGGTTGCTCTTGTCCATGCCCTGACCGATTAGATGCTTTCAGCCTACGCCCTCTGGGTTTTGGCACTCGTGAGGGCCCCTCCAAAGACTGCTCCACCTGCACCTGTGCAGGGGCAGGCTCGGCCACCTGGAGAGTGGGCAGCATTGCGGGTACTGGTTGAGATGGTTCAACGGGTGAGATGTGGGAGCAGTTTGAGTGGCGTCCCCACTTCCATGTCCCCTTTCACCATCATCCCTCCCCTGGGCCAGGCCCACATCACTCCTACCGCTCTGCTGGGGAACAGTGTGGTGGATATGTGTGATGCGTTGGAAGGCCACTTCTAAACTATCTGTCAGCCTATTTAAGGCGGCAGAATGTTGTTCACTCTGAGTCCGAACGACCATTGTCAGGGCCTGAATGGACTCATTTGTGAGCTGTGCTTGAAGCTCAACGGAGGCTGGCCTTCTCTCCATCGCAGACATTCCCGCACATACTTGCAACACTATCTCAGAGAGTTGCTCACGTCCCTGCGACACCATCTCAGAGATTCCCTCCCATACCTGTGCCACCATTCCACTCATGCAGGAGTTGGACTCCTCCATCCTCTGCACTATTGTGGAGAATGCGCGTGGCACCTATTCCAGTACCTTACAAAATGTGCTGCTGTCCCTTGATCATTCTCCTTTTAAAGGATGGCCCCCCGGTGTTCAGCATCTGCGTCCAACTGAGCAGAGCCTGGAGAGGAGTGCTTCCACCGACGTGGACTCTCCACAGCTGCCCCTGCCACCAGTATCTGCTCGTGCTCACTTGTGTGTGGTGACTCACCAGATGCCAATCCAACTAACTGAATACTAGGACCCACCGAGGTGTGAGTACCTGCACTGGTGAATGGCTCACTAAGATGTGACGGTGCACCCTCAGAGGCCGGCAGGTCCATTGAGGAATACACCCTCTGCCGTCACTGAAGGGCCTGTAAGAGAACAGAAGTCAATATTAAGCATCATCACAGATGTGTCATGTTGCGATGAGCATACTGAGGTGTTGAAGATGGCAAGGCATGTTAACATCAATTCATATTGTGTGTGATGAATGTTAAAGTTGTGTCACCAGACGTTTGTCGGGTGCCAGTCTCGGTGTCCCCGACAGACAGGCACTTGAGGGTTCGGCTGATCTCCAACGCCTCCTGCTCCCCTCTGTGAGGACCACCACTTGTTTGTGGCCCCCCCTCCAGTCCTCGCCCTCTCGTGTGCATTCTGAGCACTCTTCTCCTAGAAGGGGAGAAAGAACAGATGTGAGTGAATGATGATGAAGTGGCCAACCGATGAATGCATTGGTTTGGGTGAGGCTGACGTGAAAGAGGTGAAAGAGAGCCTGAGGATGAGACAGAGCCGTCACATTGGAATGGGATTGGGGTGAGTGGTAGTGATGGGGTGACTAATGCGGAGGTGAGGAAGTGAAGGTAAATTGAGGATGAACCTTAGGTGGGTGTGAGGAGTGATGTGATAGATTAGCCCTGGCAGCGCGGAATAAGTTGTGGGGGGGGGCACGGTGATGTGAAACATGGAATGCAGGAGAATAATAAGTGCACTCACTTTTGCTGACCTAATTAGGCCATTGAAGCACTTCCCGCATTGGACCCAGGTGCGAGAGATGTTGCTGCTGCTGGTGACCTCCTCTGCCACCTTGAGCCAGGCCTTCTTAGTGGCAGAGGCAGGGCACTTCCTCCTGTCCGCCGGATAATGCACTTCCCTCCTCCTCCTCACCCGCCTAGTCGCACCTGGAGTGAGGAGTCACTGAACCTTGGAGCAGCCTTGCCCCTGTGCATTGTGGTTTCTGGGTCTTTGCTCCAGTAAAAGCCTTTGGAGAAATGGCCCTTTAAATAGAGCTCCTCCAGCTGATATCCTGTGATGCCTGTGTCCGCCCACTGCGCAGCTTTCCGACGGCAAACCCTGAAGCCACGTTAAGTGGCACCAATTCAATTGCGATCGCATGGGAAACGGATTGGTCGGGTTACCCACACACCCATTCACCACCACCACCCCCGCTGCCATTCCGCCTCCATTGTAAAATCGGGGCCTTTGTGTCCTCCTCACAGCTTATTTTCCCACCTAGCTTTGTATCTTCAACAAACTTGGATACTTTACACACGGTGCCTTCATAGAAGTCATTAATGTTGATTGTAAATAGCTGAGGCCCAAGCACCAATCCTTACAGTACGCCACTAGTTACAGCCTATCAACCTGAAAACGACCCCTTTATCTTTATTCTCTGTTTTCTCTTCGTTAACCAATCCTTAATCCAAGCTAATATGTTACCCCAACCCCGTGAGCACTTATCTTGCATAACAACCTTTTATGTGGCACCTTATCGAATGCCTTTTGAAAATCCAAATATACTACATCCACTGGCAAAGGGATATAGACAGGTTAAGTGAGTCACAACTTACTTTCCTACCTACCTTTGTGTCATTGGCAAATTTAGCAACCATACATTCGGTCCCTTCATCTAAGTCATTGATATAGATTGTAAATAGTTGAGGCCCAAGCACTGATCCCTGTGGCACTCCACTTGTTGCATCTTGCCAGCCTGAAAATGACTCATTTATGCCTAGTCTCTGTTTTCTGTTAGCTAACCAATCCTTTATCCATGCTAATATGTTGCCCCCTTCACCATGAGCTCTTATTTTGTGTAGTAGCCTTTGATGTGGCACCTTGTCAAAAGCCTTCTGGAAATCCAAGTACACCACATCCACAGGATCCCCTTTATCCATGTTGCTTGTTACTTCTTCAAAGAACTCTAATAAATTAGTCAAATACGATTTCCCTTTCACAAAGCCGTGTTGACTCTGCCTGATTATAATGAGATTTTCTAAGTGCCATGCTAGAAGCTCCTTAATAATAGATTCTAGCATTTTCCCTATGACAGATGTTAAGCTAACTGGCCTGTAGTTTCCTGCTTTCTGTGTCCCTCCTTTCTTGAATAGAGGAGTTACATTTGCTATTTTCCAATCTGATGGGACCCTTCCAGAATCTAGGGAATTTTGGAAAATTAATACCAATGCATCTAGTATCTCTGCAGCCACTTCTTTTAAGACCCTAGGATGAAGTCCGTCAGGACCTGGGGACTTGTCAGCTTTTAGTTCTAATCATTTTTTCAAAACCCTTTCCCTGGTGATTGTAAATGTTTTAAGTTCCTCCCTCCCTTTCACCTCTTGATTTACAATTATTTCTGGCATGTTATTTGTATCCTCTACAGTGAAGACGGACGCAAAATATCTGTTCAATTCATCCATTTCCTTATTCTCCATTATTAATTCCCCTGACTCATTCTCTAGAGGACCAATGCTCACTTTACTTACTCTTTTCGTTTTTAAATACCTGTAGAAACTCTTACTATAATTTTTTCTATTTCTAGCTAGCTTTCTCTCGTACTCTAATTTCTCCCTCCTTATTCTTCTTTTAGTCATTCTTTGCTGTTTTTTATATTCTGTCCAACCTTCTGACCTGCCACTAATCTTCGCGGAATTGTATGCTTTTTCTTTCAATTTGACACTATCTTCAACTTCCTTAGTTAGCCTTGGATGATACGTCTTTCCCCTAGAGTCTTTCTTTCTCACTGGAATGTATCTTTGCTGAGTGTTATGAAATATCTCATTGAATGTCTGCCACTACATCTCTACTGACCTATCCCTTAACCTAATTTCCCAGTTCACTTTAGCCAGCTCTGTCTTCATGCCCTCATAATTGCCCTTATTTAAGTTTAAAACACTAGTCTTAGACTTACTCTTCTCTCCGTCAAACTGAATGCGAAATTGAATCATATTGTGATCACTACTACCTAGAGGCTCCTTTACAATTAGGTCATTAATTAATCCTGTCTCATTACACATTACCAGATCTGCTCTCTGGTTGGCTCTAGAACGTGCTGCTCTAAGAAACTGTCCCAAAAGCACTCTATGAACTCATCTTCCTGGCTACCTTTGCCAATCAGATTCTTCCAATCTATATGTAAATTAAAATCACCCATGATTATCGCTATTCCTTTCTCACAAGCCCCCATTATTTCTTCCTGTATACCCTGTCCTATAGTGTGGTTGCTGTTAGGGGGCCTATAAATTACTCCCACAAGTGACTTCTTGCCTTTGCTATTTCTTATCTCTACCCAAACTGATTCTACATCTTGGTCTTTGGAACTAAGGTCATTTCTCTCTATTATACTCACGTCATCCTTAATTAACAGAGCTGCCCCTCCACCTTTTCCTAGCTTCCTGTCCTTCCAAAATGTCAAGTACCCTTGAAATATTCAGGATCCAGCCTTTGTCATCTTGCAACCATGTCTCTGTAATGGCTATCAGAGCGTACATATTTATTTCTATTTGAGCTATCAATTCATCTATTTTGTTACAAATGCTACATGCATTTAGATACAAAGCCTTTAGTGCTGTCTTTTTACTATTTTTGCAACCTCTAGACTTATCTGCTGGTGCATTCTGAAGTTTGCATGCTCTGTCCCTTCCTGCCACTCTCTGATTATCATTTCCCTTATTGCTACCTTGCTCTCTTGCCGTATCTTCTTTCTTTAATTTATCACAATGCCATTCCACCAGTCCCTGGATCAGTGGCCCCATTGATCAGCGGGATTGCTGGTCTAATGGCAGTGATCAGATCTTGAAAGCCTCGAAAGGCAGCGGTAGCCAGGGTCTGGAAGCTTCTATACAGGCTGCACTCTATTCTCTCCCCTATTGCCACCAGAGCTACAGACTGCTTCCTTGGAGATGGAGGCACCAACTGGTCCCTTCTTAGCTGGGGATCTACTGCAGATTCCAATGAAGTTGCCACTCGCTCCATTGGTTTCTGCAACAAAGACAAAGTTTCCATGATGTTGTCACAAAGGAGGGCTGTAGACTTGAAAGCTACACCTGCCAGTTGCTGCACATGCTTGGAGACTGACCTCAGAGCCTACTTGAACATTCTTTTTTTCAAGCCAAAATGCCGAAGTGCCAAAATGTTGTGTTTTTTGCTTGTTAGGCCCATTCCTTTTCCTGTTATTACAAAGGCTACAAGATGCCAAAATGTTGTGTTTTTCTGTGCCTGGGTACCAATGAGTTCTGGGTACCACACCCCTGAAGCCATTGGCAGCCCCTGCTGGGAAGGTGGCACATCCTCATCCACTTCCCACTACTCTGGCTCCCTCATGCTCTGTGAATTCCTTAGTGCTACAACCTCACCAACAATATTTAATTGCCCCTGGGTGAAGGTATCTGAGTTGGTGCCCAGGAGTGAAGAAGCAACTGCCACAGTGGGTGATTGATATTGGTGTGGCTGAGAAACATGGGCAGTATCATGCTCCAGATACAAAGAAGGAGGAAGAAGCTTGTGCCTTTATGGTGCTTCAAGGGATATGAGGGCAACAGTCATTAACCTGGCACCAACAATATGCTGCTGACCTCGCCATCTGCCATGGCAGGAGCAGAGTGCCTCCCTACGAGCTCCATGGCCGTCACCTCGTAGGGCATGAGGGCTTTAAGATGGGGATGTCACCTCTAGTGGCCTGCCTCTATCGGGCATCATGCACCACATTCTCTTGCAGAAAGTAAATGAGGGTAAGGCAAGCAGTTGAAGAGTGTGTGCCAAGTGGCATGGAGAGCTTAAGTAAGAAATGTGGGTATCAGTCTGTTAAAGTGGAGGAAAGGGTTTTGAGGAGCCAAAATGTTGTGTTTTTCTGTGCCTGGATGCCATGCTCTGATGTCTTGTTTGGCTGCTTTTTCCAGAGGATCCTGCTGTAGACATTCTTGAAAAGTATCTTAAAATGATTAAAAAGACATGCAATGAAGTTCTCAGAGTAAAGTGAGTGGGCCAAGCACCACTCCTTCCTTACCTGGGTGTCCTCTATGTTATTTCTCACAGACTGGCATGCAGGATGTTAGATGTGACTTATGCCCATTTGAAAAGGGCATCTAGGCGATGGAAGATATACTGGAGGACATGGAAAGGACAGAGTAATACAGTGGGAAGTGTATTTTAGCCATTTCTTTACCGTTCTTCACTTCTGTTTTTTTTATCCTGCTGGCACTTAGGCTTTCATGAGCCTTTGTGCCAATAGTTGTAATTTATTTGCCCCCCACAGCATTACTGACCCCAGTGGGAATCTATCTGATATGTTTAAAAATGGAGGACCATCTACGGAGAGAAGTCAAGCAGGCCAGGCTGCACTACAGATGCTCTGTGCCCACAAGTTTACAATCACATACCTGCACCTGCAGTCAGAGATGAACATACCTTGTGTTGGCAGACGATTAGTCTGTGTGAAGGCTCCTATCTCCAAAGGAAGCTGAGGCACCAGATCCGGTGGCACCAGTAAGATATGCGGGTGCCCAACTAACCATGATGTTGGATGCTTCCTCGGAAGTATCACAATCACATTGTCTCCTGCTTTCAGTGATGCTGCAGAAAAGATGACATGCCCAGGTGAGCAAAAGCCAGCATAGCCAGATTGGCCACAACTGCCATTTCTGGCAATGGCCATGGGGAACTGTCTTGAGAGTCTGGGATAGAGGCAGTGTAGAGCTATGCCATCTGTTACAATAACACTTGCAGCTACCATGCAGCACAAGGCTGGCGCATCAAGTGACAATAGAGGTAACCTGAAACTTGCTCCACCTCTTTGCTGGGATGCTGCAATGGGGATGAAGCCTTAAAACGGCACAAAGGACAATCCTCCTCACAACCACCTCATGTAACACCATCTCCATGTCAACTGCCATCAAACAGGCATAAGGTTGCTAGGGCACTCTGTTAATTGCTTGTTTGTATCTTAGATTCCCTTTGCCTCTTTCCTTTCCTGGCTTTCCCACGCAGTTTCTATGGGGCCTGGCTGGACATTATCGAGCCGAAACTCTGAGTGGAAGCAGGCACACCGGCCCATTCAAGTTGCACCCCGAAGAAGGAAGAAGTACTGCAGGTCATGGGATGTCAGGCCTGCGGGTTTTTAGGCCTGATGTTTTTCTGCAGTGAAGCACTTGAGGGATATGGTAAGAAGGTAGGTGGGTGAGTTGATCAATTAAAAGGAATGGGCTTGTTAGGCCCAATTCCTTTTCCTGTTCTTAAAATATGCTGGGGTAGAATTTCTCTGACGGTTATCCTGACATAACTTCGGTGGGAACCCTGTGGAAATTTTACTCCCTACCTTAACAGCGTCAGACCGCAACAATAGAACTATGCCACAGCAAGGGGTGTGTGTGCGTGTGTGTGTGTGTCAATTAGAAATACAGAATTGTAATTACATGTATTTTTTTATTATTCGTTCATGGGATATGGGCGTCGCTGGCGAGGCCAGCATTTATTGCCCATTCCTAATTGCCCTTCAGAAGGTGGTGATGAGCCGCCTTCTTGAACCGCTGCAGTCCGTGTGATGAAGGTTCTCTCACAGGATTTTGACCCAGCGACGATGAAGGAACGGCAATATATTTCCAAGTCGGGATGGTGTGTGACTTGGAGGGGAACGTGCAGGTGGTGTTGTTCCCATGCGCCTGCTGCTCTTGTCCTTCTAGATGATAGAGGTCGCGGGTTTGGGAGGTGCTGTCGAAGAAGCCTTGGCGAGTTGCTGCAGTGCATCCTATGGATGGTACACACTGCAGCCACTGTGCGCCGGTGATGAAGGGAGTGAATGTTTTGGGTGGTGGATGGGGTGCTAATCAAATGGGCTGCTTTGTCCTGGATGGTGTAGAGCTTCTTGAGTGTTGTTGGAGCTGCACTCATCCAGGCAAGTGGAGAGCATTCCATCACACTCCTGACTTGTGCCTTGTAGATGGTGGAAAAGCTTTGGAGAGTCAGGAGGTGAGGCACTCGCCGCAGAATACCCAGCCTCTGACCTGCTCTTGTAGCCACAGTATTTAAATGGCTGGTCCAGTTAAGTTTCTGGTCAATGGTGACCCCCAGGATGTTGATGGTGGGGTTTCGGCGATGGTAATGCCGTTGAATGTCAAGGGGAGGTGGTTAGACTCTCTCTCGTTGAAGATGGTCATTGCCTGGCAATTATGTGGCGCGAATGTTACTTGCCACTTATGAGCCCAAGCCTGGATGTTGTCCAGGTATTGCTGCATGTGGGCACAGACTACTTCATTATCTGAGGGGTTGCGAATGGAACTGAACACTGTGCAATCATCAGCGAACATTCCCATTTCTGAGCTTATGATGGATGGAAAGTCATTGATGAAGCAGCTGAAGATGATTGGGCCTAGGACACTGCCCTGAGGACCTCCTGCAGCATTGTCCTGGGGCTGAGATGATTGGCCTCCAGCAACAACTATCATCTTCCTTTGTGCTAGGTTTGACTCCAGCCACTGGAGAGTTTTCCAGTATCTCACTGGAAAGCTTTTTGGTGATTGGTGTTGTGCAAACCTATCTAGCATATCGAAAAATGCATTCAACAAGATCTTTAAAGGTTGAAATTAGAATGAAGATTGAGATTCACTAACTAAACTATAGTCAAAAACATTAAGGGCTCAAATTGCATACTTGCGCTGGGCACACCTCCTGGTATTGCTGCCAGATGCAGAGTGGAAAATGGGGCACAGCTTCATTCCATCTGGATGCCACCCTGTGAAGGGATGGCCAGGAAATTCTGGTGGTGGGGATGGGGACCAAGGGTAGATTTACTGCTGGCGCTCCATGTCAAGGGTCATGGCTGTGGCAGTTCCCACGCTTCCCAACAGGAGGCAGAAAAGTTCCACCCAGGACACCTCCTGATAAGTCCAACGGAACCTACACCTAGAGAGAACAGGCGATGGTTCTGTTATGAGCCCAGCAAAGGCCCCAGAATGCTAGTGGGAACCGGCAATCCCTCCTGGAGGGGATTGATTACCTTGAAGGGTTGGCCCAATATTTCCATTGGGAGCTACAGTGTTGGGGCCACCCTGTTCCTTTATGGGTCGCATCTGCTGTGATGCAACAGCATGAAGCCACTTTGACATTCTGAGCCTCAACTGAAGCACTTGCCCCGGCTTTGCTAATGGCTCCATCCCTACAATTTGGGACAGGGTCAGCAACCTGCGTTTTGGGTGGTCCACCACACTTGCACTGAAAGAGCAGGCCCATCGGAATTTCGGCCCCATAGTTATAAACAAGTGTCTGCAAACAGTATGGCATTATGATCCTATTCTTTACACCAAAGTATAGAAGCCATTTTAAAGCTAATTTGTGACTCATGCATCTAAGTGCAAAATTCAAGGTACTTGCTAAAATGCTATTTCCACTTAATAAGAGCTTAGTAACTGGGAACACAATTGTCTGCATGTCTTTGTTATAAACAAATGATGTTATAAGCAAACCAGTTGACCTACTGTGATTTCTTGAACATCCAGGAGCAATCAGGAAAATATACTATAACAGGAAACAAAGAATGGAGGGATGTTTCCTGGCAACAGCCTCTAAAAAAAGATAGACTTGGCCTGCATAACAATCCAGTGACACCTTATGCTACAATTTAGTTTACAGGGACTTAAGTTACATAGAAGGTACTGCACTGAAACAGACAATCTGGCCCAACAGGTCTATGCCGGTGTTTATGATCCACACGAGCCTCCTCCCACCCTTCTTCATCTAATCCTATCAACATATCCTTCTATTCCTTTCGCCCTCATGTATTTATCTAGCTTCCCCTTAAATGCATCTATGCCAGTCGCCTCAACTACTCCTTGTCGTAGCGAGTTCCACATTCTAACCACTCTCTAGGTAAAGAAGTTTCTCCTGAATTCCCTATTGGATTTATTAGTGACTATCATATATTTATGGCCCTTAGTTCTGGTCTCCCCGCAAGTGGGAACACCTTCTCTACATCTACTCTATCAAACTCTTTCATAATCTTAAACGCCTCTCTCAGGTCACCCCTCAGTTGTCTCTTTTCTAGAGAAAAGGGCCCCAGCCTGTTCAATCTTTCCTGACAGTTGTAACCTCTCAGTTTTGGTATCATCCTCGTAAATCTTTTTTGCACCTTCTCTACTGCCCCTATATCCTTTTTATAATATGGAGACCAGAACTGCTCACAGTCCTCCAAGTGTGATCTAACCAACGTTCTATACAAGTTTAACATAACTTCTGCTTTTCATTCTATCCCTCCAGAAATGAATCCCAGTGCTTTGTTTGCTTTTTTATGGCCTTATTAACCTGCATCACTACTTTTAGTGATTTGTATACCTGTACCCCCAGATCCCTCTGCTCCTCTACCCCATTTAGACTCTTATTTTCCAAGGAATATGAGGCCTCCTTATTCTTCCTGCCAAAATGTACCACCTCACACTTATCTATATTGAAATTCATTTGCCAATTACATGCCCATTCTGCAAGTTTATTAATGTCCTCCTGTATTTTTTCACAGTCCTCCTTGGTATTAACTATACCTCCAATTTGGTGTTGTCCGCAAATTTTGAAATTGTAGTTCCAATTCCCGAGTCCAAATCATTAATGTAAATGGTGAACAACAGTGGTCCCAGCATCGATCCTTGTGAAATACCACTTCCCACGTTTTGCCAGTCTGAGTAACTACCTTTAACCCCTACTCTCTGTGTTCTGTTTTGTAGCCAGCTTGCTGTCCATTCTGCTACTTGTCCTGACTACACATGCTCTGACCTTAGTCATGAGTCTACTATGCGGTACCTTATCGAAGGCCTTTTGGAAATCCAAATATATCACATCTACTGCATTACCCTTGTCTATCTTTCTGTTACTTCCCTTTTGAAATCTGTGCTGACTATTCTTTATTATATTTTTGGTTTCTAGATGTTTTTATATTAGATCTTTGAGTAAAGATTCCATTATCTTTCCTGCCTCTGACGTTAAACTATTTGGTTGATAATTCCTGGACTTGTTCTGTCTCCCTTTCTAAATATAGGAATCACATTACCTGTCCACCTGGGCACTATTCCCTTTTCTAATGAATTTTTATATTTATGTAATAGTGCCTCTGCTATCTCTTCCCTAACTTCTTTTTACATGCACGGATGCAGTCAATCCGGATCAGGGGTTTTATCGTCTCTAAGTTTGATTAGTTTATCAATTATCTCTCCCCTTTCGATCTTAAATGTCTTTATATCTTTTTTGATCTCTTCTAATGTCATGCCCATCATGTCAGTCTCTCTGGTAAATATTGAGGCAAAGTAATTATTTAATATTTCTGCCATTTTGCTGTCGTTATCTACCCTTAGTGACCCTATCCCTATCCTGATTTTTCTTTCATTATTCATGTGTCTGTAGAATACTTTACTGTTTCTTTTTATATTCCTTTATAATTTAATTTAAAGGGCCATGTTCTTCATTGAAAGTGTCTGGGAAAACCTTTATTTCATTTGCTTACAAAAATACACAATGCATTGATCTACATCTCATCAAAATATATGACCAGGTTACTTGTGCATGATGAGTTCGTGATGAAAATGATACACAACTCATGACTTTTCTCCTTTCCCCAGACGAAAAAAAATCACCAACTATTTTTCCATAAAGCCTTTTAAATTTAAAGAGCTCCAGAAAAAGGCAGCATTCTCCATGTCCAATACTGATTTTAGTTACAAATATTATTTTATGAAATCACATTGATTTGAAAAAGACACAGGCAACTATAGACCCATTAGTCTTACTTCCATTCCATGTAAAATAATGGAAATGATTATTACGGTAAACTTGAGGATCATTTGTACAATAGCTTAGTTAACAACTGCCAGCACGGATTCAGAAGGGCAGATCCTGCCTGATCAACTTCTTTGAGGAAGTGACAACACAAGTGGACTGTGGTAAGCCCTATGATGTAGTGTACTTCAACTTCCAAAAAACTTTTGATATTAAAGGCTATTAAATTCAAAGCCGCGGGGATTCAGGGTAATCCCTGGAAATGGATAATAAACTGGCTGAAGGGTAGGAAACAATGAGTAGTTAGTAAAAGAGTGGGGAGTGGGGGGCCGGGGGATAGGGGAGCAGTGAATGGGGTACTTCAGGGCTCAGTGCTGGGATCACTACTGTTTTTAATTTACATAAATGACCTGGATTCAGAAACTGAATGCAAAGTAATCAAATTTGCCAATGATACCAAACTAGGACGGCCAGTGGAATTGGAGGAGGCAGCTCAGAAATTACAGAATAAGCTGGATAAAATATGCAAGTGGGCAGAACAACGACAGGTGAAATTTAATGCAGAGAAATGTAAAGTGCTACACAAGGAAGGAAAAAGAGACTGCATGCCGACTCCATGAATGGTGTAGAAATAGTTAAGGATGAAACTGAAAGGGACCTAGAAGTCCTAGTAGACTTGACACTAAATATGTTCAACCAATGCAGAGGAGCAATCAACAAAGTTAATAGGATGTTGAACTACATAGCCAAAACAGTAGCATATAAGTCACAAGAGATAATAATCAAACTGGAACTGCAGAGCCAAAACAGCATATAAGTCACAAACGATAATGATCAAACTGTATACTGCTCTAGTCTGGTCGTCAAGAAACAAGAGCGACATTTAAGCGCTTGGAGGCAGTTCAGAGGAGCACCACGATGCTGATCTCCAGTGTAAGAGGTCTGACATATGAGGAAACAATGGACAGACTGGGGCTTCTCTGTCTGGGAAAGAGGCATTTGAGAGGCAATCTTAGAGTTATTAAGGGTTTTTAAGGGTATAGAAAAAGTTAACGGGAATCTTACTTTAAGTTACACTGAGAGTAGAACAAGGGGCACAGGTTCAAACTAGTAAAAGGTAATTTTAGGATTAGTATCAGGAAATTCCTCTCCACACAGAGTAATCAATATATGGAATAAACCTCCAGATAGATTAGTGGAGGCAAAATACCTGAGATCATTTAAGAACAATAAGGCACTACAATGGGGGTCGATAAGATCCCAATGCGTAGGCGCCTGCCGCCATTTGTACGATGGCAGGTTGCGAGGATTGCGAGTGTCCCGTCTTGGAGAGGTGGGACACTTCATTAACATATTTAAATCAGGCTCCTACAGTGCAATTGAGAGACTGATTTAAATTTAACTGATGCCAGCCAGGTTTCTCAGGGCTCGGGAAACCCAGCAGTGGAATGGAGGTGGGAGCTGCTGGCTCCAGAAGGTATGTGCCTTTTATAGCACTCCTAGTGGAGCAGGTGTACTTCCTCCCAGCCCCTCAAGGAAATCTTTGGCCACCCTCCTGCCATTCGCGCTCTCTCTCTAGCCCCTGTCCCAATCGCCAGCTCCCCCCCACCCCAAGCCCCGATCTGCAACTTGCTCCCCTCACGATCACGGCCGAGCACCCCCCTCCCCCCAAGCCCTGTGCTGCAGCCTGCCCAGCTCCCGATTGCTGAAGACTGTCCCCAAGGGTCCCTGGCTGCTGCCTCCTGCTGCTGGTTTTCCCACCCGACAGCCAGCCAACCTGTCAATTTGGCTGGCTGCCGGGTGGGAAACGGAATTTAAGAAAATGATAGAGGTCCTGCTGTTAAATTCAGCAGGATCTCCATGTCCACGGTCTCGCTGAGTTCTTCGACCAATTTTGGCCCCCCTTGCTCCCTCCCCGTAAATATCTGGGCTGTTAACTCTGTTTCTTTTTTCCACAGATGCTGCCTGACCTGCTGAGTGTTTTCCAGCAATGTCTGTTCTTATGCCAAACCACAGAGACAGGCAAGATGGTCTTCAACAAATGTTTCACATTCACAACAGACAATCACCCTCCATACTCCAATACTAAAAACGCTGGCAGTTTCACAGAATCCTGAAACATCACTTTTGGAAAACCTGTAGTTCAACAAATAAACATTACTATTTCCCAAATCAGTATTTGAAATGTTTATACTGGCAGAAGCACTATTCGTTCACAGCAATGGCTACTACAATGAAGAAACACAAACCCCAAATTAAATAATCAACAATGTTCCAATCAACTGCTGCACAATTGTCATATACAGTACAATTGAATTAATCATTATGAACCACAAAAAACTTCAGATAAGAATGTACATGAAAGTTTTGTCATATGGACTAAAAGCAAGGATAATGATCCAAAAACAATTGCAGTCATATTGAAGAAGTTAACTACAAGACTTTCATAAGGATTACACCTAACTAGGCCACAGTGAAGTCATTAGAGATGGCTCATCTGTTAGCTATGATGATTATCTGGATCACTCAAAGAGCATACAGTTCAATACTAATCTGATTGTGATTATACACAGATTGAAGCCAGAGACATTCTAATATGTGTAGTCTGCTTTGCCTTTTCATGACTGAGTTGCTTCACACAAATTAGATGCCATTTTAAACCTGCAGTCATCCATGAGTGGTCTTCACACACCTGAAATAAAAATTTTACTTTGTATAGTAGTCAACCAAACTAAAAAATTACTGATGCAACCAACTAACACCACAACCTAGCAAAATCATGATGGTCTTACCATTGCTTTACATACTAGGTCTGTATAGACAAAGGCATTAAAATATTTTCTTTGGGAGGGGAGGGAATGGGTTGGGATATTAGGTCAGCATGTCAGGGTAAATTATATGAATTGTACACTCTCAGTTTGGAACCTTTCCTGCCAGACATGCATTTTGGAAATTCATGGGTGTGCACCCTATAATTTTCAGATGAGAATTGTGGGGATTCTGCCTGTAATTTTCAGATATGTGAAGGTTCCACAATGGGAGTGCACATCCATAAAGTTTACTATTTTGCCCTTTCATGTGTGTAAAGTGGTTCTGCAAACAGTGCAGCCTCAGAAGAAAGTCTTATCTCTCTATCTATCTTGTAACTGTCCAAAACAAAATAATTTTAATTGATTTTTAACACGTTCCTTAAAACCTACCTCTTTGACCAAGCTTTTGGTCACCTGTCCTAATATCTCCTTATGTGGCTCAGTGTCAAAGTTTGTCTGACAACCCTCCTGTGAAGTGCCTTGGGACATTTTACTACATTAATGGCACTATATAAATGCAAGGTGTGGTTGTTGATTTCAATCCCTCTGCTCATGGCAGGGAGTTTGAATTCACCCGCAATGACTAATTAGTAAACAAATTTAGTTGATTATGAAATTTTTAACAATTATCGAGTACTCGTGAGTTGGCACCTGATTCTAAAATTGCTTTTAAGAAGTCTGTGCGTAAAACTTGCGATCTGTGCAGGACAACAGACCTTGAAACATTAACTATTCTGTCCCTTTCAGACACTGATCGGCCTGCTGTGCATTTCCACCATTTTCTGTCAAAATAGGGCGCACGTTTTATAACTTTTTAAAAAAACTTCTGTTTTACTGTGATGTGAAATCTATCTTGTACCTTCTCAAATGTACATTCTCCACACATCAGTGACATTTAATGGAGAGAGGGGAGAACAATGATCTCCTGAAGTGTTTTGTTTAATCTGTAATGTTATTAACACTGCATTTCATTCACATTACAGTGATTGGCAACTGAATGGAGAGGTACAGAATACATTGCTGAATGTATTTTACATGCATGATTAATAATCAGCTTAATAAATAAAAACCAAGTGTTTTAGTTGTGGCTGGTAAGTACCACTTATGCAGGTGTCTAAATGGATAGACCTATTTGGCCGTTAGCCCAGATGTAGCCTTTTATGATATGTTTGCAGTCAATATTTTCAGTGCTGAAAGATCAATATTTATCATCAATATTTAAGTAATGGTCACTCTGACAAAGCTTGGGTTTGCCAATTGTATTCTCTCGGGTTCAGTGGCACTGGTCACTCCCATATGGGGTCCCCACGTCTGGCATTCTGGAGTTAACCAGCACTGCCCAAAATCTACTTGTATGACACCGTAACCCAAGGGATGTAACAGTGTGACCGCATGCCATATGAACTGGATATAGAGGCCTTGATTGGTGAAAACCAGGTTGGTGGGGGGGGAGTTAGAATGACGTCAATCACTTACCTCCTCTGGTCCCGCTGCGTCCTGATCTTAACCTGCATTTTTGAGCAGGCGAGCACTGATGGTGTTTACAACAGGTTTGAGAGTAGGGATTATAATTTAGATCCCAATTGTAATTCAGCTTTGAAGGTTCTGAGATATGGACTCTCCAGATGTAAAACCTGTATTTTAAGGATACATCGGAACCACATTTGCACAGCCCCCCAGGATTCAGTAATAAATATCAACTGTGACAGTCCTTGCCTGTGCTCCGTAGCATAATTTCACTAATGTAAAGGAGCTCCTGTGTTGGAGTGTGCCTGAGATCACATGACCCCTAATGCTCGAGTCTATAAGGAATCAGACAGTCATATACTCGCCATTAACAGCTTGAAGAAGAAAGGTTTCCTTTCTCTAACCAACTAAATATTGTGGGCTCTGTGTAAGAATGACATTTAGCTAAGAAGCAAAGTTTACATAATTGATTCGATAAGAATGAATTGTCTGGAGAGTTACTACCTAAAGCAAAAGATAACTAGGACAATAATAGCTACAACAGGGAGAGACTGACTACAGTGTGAAAGAGAGATAACAAAATAGTTTCTTAGGCTAACAGCAGTCATTAAAAGAATGTGCCTGGGCACCTTCCCCTACACTACAGACGATTGTGAAAGAGGAAGAAAATGTAGGCGGTGAGTGAATGCTAAATAGTGAGATTCGAATGCCAGTGAATGCAATAATTAGAATAAGGCTGGAGTGGGGGGGGGTATCATTGGAGTAATTTAAATTCCAATTAAATAAATTGGATCATTTTGAGCAATTATTTCCATTGTTATTTCAGAGACTTTATTAAAAGAATAACATTGCAATCAAAAAGGTATAAGCCTCCACAGAATGTGAAATGAATGAAAACAGAACTGCACAAATGCAGTGAGGTGAAGACTGATCGGAATCAATCTCAATTTGCTCCAAATGTGGATTTGAGCTGGCTCAGCTCTGTAAGACCTGTGGGGACCCCTGGATGATGACCTGGGTTAAAGCAATCTAAAGCAATGTTTCCTATTACTGTAGTGGTATACAGTCGGGAATTACAGGGCATCATTGTAAAATGAAACAAAATATGATCAAGCTTACCATTACCAAATTTCCTGAGACCAGTAGAAATTACTTCCATACCTTTCCTTGGGTTCAGAGCACAGGGAAGACAGCACTGCCTCCTTTTACCACTTCCATCCATGCTCTATAGTGTTGGCTTTCACTGAAGCAAAACCTTCAGCTCCAAAAAGGACCACCCTTCTTTGCAGGACCTCCTGCAACAGGGCCTCCAATGCTGATTCAGTGAATGGAGTTCTCACATATGCCCTTCCACCAACTATTTTCCCCTCTTTCAGTAGCAGAATAGCTTTAAAGGTGATGAATGGCACTTTAAGAGCTGCTAGCACCAGATGAGCCACCCCCAACCCTGTGTATGTGGATTGCAATATCTGTCTCGAGAAACCATGCTCCAGGTCTTTGCTTACCCGTGAGCGTGGCCCCAGGAGATCCACTACAACAATACCATATCAGTTGATAAAATCAAAGCCTTATTTACTGATGGAGCTTGAAGTGCGGCAGGGCAAGAATGACACCTGCCCAATGTCATGAGTGCTGGCCTCACAATATTTAAAATCATAGAATCATAGAAAGGTTACAACATGGAAGGAGGCCATTCGGCCCATCGAGTCTGTGCCGGCGGCTCTATGCAGAAGCAATCCAGCTAGTCGCACTCCCCCGCCCTTTCCCCGTAGCCCTGCAAATTTTTTCCGTTCAAGTACTTATCCAGTTCCCTTTTGATGGCCATGATTGAATCTGCCTCCACCACCCCCTCAGGCAGTGCATTCCAGATCCTAACCACTGGCTGTGTGAAAGAGTTTTTCCTCATGTCACCTTAGGTTCTTTTGCCAATCACCTTAAATCTATGTCCTCTGGTTCTTGACCCTTCTGCCAATGGGAACAGTTTCTCTCTATCTACTCTGTCTAGACCCTTCATGATTTTGAACACCTCTATCAAATCTCCTCTCAACCTTTTCTGTTCCAAGGAGAACAACCCCAGCTTCTCCAGTCTACCCACGTAACTGAAGTCCCTCATCCCTGGAATCATTCTGGTAAATCTCTTCTGCACCCTCTCTAAGGCCTTCACATCTTTCCTAAAGTATGGTGCCCAGAACTGGACACAATGCTCCAGTTGTGGCCAAACCATTGTTTTATAAAGGTTCATCATGACTCCCTTGCTTTTGTACTCTATGACTCTATTTATAAAGCAAGGATCCTGTATGCTTTTTTAACCACTTTCTCAGCCTGCCTTGCTAACTTCAACGATTTGTGAACATATACCCCCAGATCTCTCTGTTCCTGTATCCCGTTTAGAATTGTGCCCTTTAGTTTATATTGCCTCTCTTCGTTCTTCCCACTGAAATGTATCACCTTGCATTTTTCTGCATTAAATTTCATCACCCATGTGTCTGCCCATGCCACCAGCCTGTCTATGTCCTCTTGCAGTCTATCAATATCCTCCTCACTGTTCACTACACTTCCAAGTTTTGTGTCATCTGCAAATTTGGAAATTGTGCCAAGTCATTAATATATATCAAGAAAAGCAGTGGTCCCAGCACCAACCACTGGGGAACACCACTGTACACCTTCCTCTGGGTCAGGCTCATTTGAATAATTAGGATCAGCTCCAGGTGTTTGAAAAGTCTCTGATTAGGAGCTTGTCAGTTCGGGAGAAGGAAGGGGGGGGGGGCAAGGACATGTGCTGCTGCAAGAATTAAACACCTGCAAATGCTTAAAAGGCCAAGGCATTATCTTCATCACTTTGTCTGAAATAAACTTATTTTTTGTTGTCCAAATGTCTGCTCCAGGGCACTTTGCCCCATGCTGTGCAGATTCTGGCACTGAAATGCTGCTACAGGAAGTTCTCTTTGGAATAGACAGATGGAGTGGCTCAAGTAAAGCTACTCAGGACCAGTGGCAACATGTGGCCAGGGCACTGAGTGCCAGGGTGATCACCCCATGCACAGCCACAAAGTGCCTTAAAAAGTCATGTCAGTTAAGAGGAGTCAGTCACACCTTTCAAGAATGCACTATACGAAGAGTGTCTTCCACTTAACATAAGAATATAAGAACATAAGATGTAGTATCAGGAGTAGGCCATACGGCCCCTCAAGCCTGCTCCTCCATTCAATAAGATCACAGCTGATCTTTGACCTCAACTCCACTTTCCTGCCCGATCCCCATATCCCTTGATTTCCCTAGAGTCCAAAAATCTATCGATCTCAGCCTTGAATATACTCAACGAATCAGCATCTGCAGCCCTCTGGGGTAGAGAATTCCAAAGATTCACAACCCTCTAAGTGAAGAAATTCCTCCTGATCTCAGTCTTAAATGGCCAACCCCTTATCCTGAGACTATGCCCCCTAGTTCTAGACTCTCCAGCCAGGGGAAACAGCCTCTCAGCATTTACCCTGTCAAACCACCTCAGAATCTTACATGTTTCAATGAGATCGCCCCTCATTCTTCTAAACTCCAGAGAGTATAGGCCCATTCTACTCAATCTCTCCTCATAGGACAACTCTCTCATCCCAGGAAACAATGACTTCCTCCTCACGTTGTCTTAAAAGTGCTCGAATTGCATCCCATCAATGCCCATGAAGTACTGCAGTTCCTTTACATCTGTTGTCTTCATTTGCAACTTCCATTTCACTCACATTCAGACATGCTTTCATCCTACAAAACCCTTGACTGGAATGTAATTGGTTGTTGCATGCACCTGTCATCACACCCATTTCAGACTGTACACTGACATTTGGGTTTTACTGCATGCCGCAGGAATAAAAGGTAATTCTCACTTCTTGCATTCTTTTTTCAAGGAGAAGACAGCCCACAACTGCTGGGAGAGATCAGTGACAAATGAAGATCCTAAACCGACATGGCCTTATTCCTCCTCCTCCTATTGTACCCTGCTTTAGTTGTCAGTAAATCATATAATGAATCATCACTGTAACTGGAAGTGACATGTAACTGCTGTTCCTCAAGATCTCTACAATTCTTTTCCTCCTCTAGATGCACTGCAAAAGTGGACACAAGCCCCTCAGCATCCGGTGATGGCAGCATTTCACAGCATGCACCATCACTCACTCTATCATAAAGGTGTAGCTATTTCCAGGGCTATTCAGCCAATTGTGTCTGTGCCAGCTCTTTGCTAGAGAAACCCAAAATTAATCCCACTGCCCCATGCTCTACCCATAGCCCGCTATCTTCCTCTACTTCAAATCTTTATCCAATTTTCCCTGAAAAGAGGCAAGGCTGCTGTCTCAACCATTCCCTGTGCACAGCATTCCATGATTCAACAACCCTTCACGGAAAGGAATTTCGCCTCACTCTCGGTGATAATTTTAAATTGATGACACTCATCACTGACTCCTCAACCAAAGGAAATAGTGGGTTCAAGTCCCACTCCAGAGACTTGAGCACAAAATCTTGGCAGACACTTCAGTGCAGTACTGAGGGAGTGCTGCACTGTCGGAGGTGCCATCTTTCGGTTGAGATGTTAAACTGACGACCTATCTGCCTTCTCAGCTGGACGTAAAAGATCCTGTGATGCTATTTTGATGAAGAGCAGGAGAGTTCGCCCTGGTGTCTAAGCCAATAGTTATCCTTCAATCAATGCCTAAAAGCAGATTATCTGGTCATTATTACATTGCTGTTTGTGGGACCTTGCTGTGCAAATTGGCTGCCACATTTCCTACATTATAACGGTGATTAACACTTCAAAAAGAACTTCATTAGCTGTTAAGTTCTTTGGGACATCCTGAGGTCATGAAAGGCACTATAGAAATGCAAGATCTTTCTCTTACCAAATCTGCCAGGGCAGGCCTCACAGCATCCCAAGTGTTGCTTGGGGTTGAAATTCCACTGGAAAAGAAAACCTGCATTGATGGAGTGCAAAACAGGCTGCCGATTTGCTATTGCTCATTTTGTGCGCACCGCCCCAGATGACTTTCACATCCTTTAATTTTCACAGCACTTTTTTTATGGAGCAGCTTGCTCATGGCCACCGACAAGTGCTACACCTGCAAACTGAGGCACAACTTCCAGTGACATCATAGACCTGACAAAGACGCATGATTTGCATTGTTGTGCTTCCTTGCATTATGGGAGCCCTCAAAATTCAGGCCAGGAAATTTGTTCAGCTCATTGTGCTTCTCCTACAGATGCTCAAGCCCTTAACCTTCCCTGGAGTTTTCTTTTCTCCAGTGTAAACATTCCTAGTTTCTTTGGCCTTTTCTTGCTGCTTATATGCCTAATTCTAGGTATCAATTTAGTTACCCTTTGCTGTAATTTCCACAATGCCAGGACATTCCCAGTGTATTATGGTGGCCAGAATGTTCACAGTACTCCAGATGGGTCCAGACCAGTGTTTTCTACAAGCTCATTGTCACTTCCTAAGATTTATGCCCTCTCTGACTATACATCCTACAATCTTTTTTGCTTTTGTTACTGCTTATTGTTATTGTTTACTAAAAGTTACTGCAGAAATGTTTGTGGTTTCAATAAAGCTATCTATAAACATAATCAGATCCCTCTCCTGTGGTACATCCTGTAGACTACATTTAATTTGTGTTCCTACTTCTTATTCCCTTTGTGTTTATCCATGATAAATATTTGCCATCTTGTCAGCCCAATTTCCTAATTTATCCTAATTCACCTGAACTTGTCCTTGTTATTTACAATCTCCCTTAACCTACCCAATTTGGTATCATCAGCAAACTAAGACAGTTTTGTTTCTGTCCCAAATCTTTTACGTACATTGAAAATAATAATGGCCCAAGCACTGATCCCTGAAGCACTCCACTAATCATCTCCTTCCATGCTGATACAGCTCAATGCACAACTAACCCTTGTTTCCACATCCCTCTATTCCTTGCCTTACAATCTCCTATGTGGCAATGGATCAAAAGCGTTTCAAAAATCGAAATTAGAATTTCTACTGAATTCCCCTTAACCACCAGGTTCATTAATTCTTTGGAAAAATGCCAAAAGATTTATGAAAGAAAGAAAGACTTTCATTTATTTATAGCCTTATCAAATCTCTCAAATGTCTCCAAGTGCTTCACGTATAATAAATTACTTTTAGTGACTGTTATGTAGGGAAATAGGACAGTCATTTTGCACACAGCAAGACCCCACAAATAGCAATGAGATGAATTGACATTTTCTGGTGTTGTTAGTTGAAGAAGGAATGTTGGCCAGGAAATCAGGAAACTTCCTGCTCTTCTTTGACTAATGCCTTGGGATCTTTAACACCCATATAAACAAACAACAACAAGAACAACTTGCATTTATAAAGCGCCTATAATGTAGAAAAACATCCCAAGGAATCACAGAACCGTAATCAGACAAAAATCGACACCGAGCCAAAGAAGGAGTTATTAGGAGAGGTGACTAAAAGTTTGGTCAAATTGGGGGGCTTTAAGGAGGAGAGAGGTGGAGAGGTTTTGGGAGGGAATTCCTGACATTAGGGTCTTGACGGCTGAAGGCTTGGCTGCCAATGGTGCTGTAAAAGGAGAGGGGTATGCACTAGAGGCATTGTTATCGGAATGCAGAGTTCTCGGAGTTGAGGATTGGAGGAGGTGACAGACATAGGTAGTGGCAAGGCCAGGAAAGGTTTTGAACATGAGGATGAGAATTTTAAATTGGAGGCATTGGTGGACTAGGGACAGCAAGACATCTCAATAGGAGAACAATCCTCCTGCGGATGCACTATCACCTGCTCCATCCTTCCCAGGAATACTGCTCAGACGTTGGCACTCCATCTGGGTTAGCAAGTGAGCCAGAGAGGTCTGCACACGGTGAAACATCCAGCACCAGTGTGCAGCAGCAAATACTGGTGGCAGGGACAACCCAGGTCCTCTCCTAGCTCTGCTAAGAAGGACAGAGATGAGGGCCTCAAGGGCCCTGCCATGAAAAGAAAGCCATTGGCCTCACACAAGCAGCTATACCTGGTATTCGAAGAGTTGCACTACGGTTGAAAGTATGGAGGAGTCCGCTTCCAGCCTGCGATACCATCTTGCGCAGCATTAGCACCCTGCAGTTTACCCTGGAAAGTATTGTCACCTCCAGGGACACTGCAACCAGGCCTTCATAACAGTCCATGCTCGCACACTTTACAGCTTTGGCGGAAACTCAAATAGCCGCCATGCAGTCTCTTGACTCCAGCTTGGAGATACAGGTGAGTACCTTGGAGAGGTCGATGGACTGCATGGATAGGGCTTCGAAGGTGTCACTCATCTTCTGTAGTCTGTTCTTCTGCAGATTAATGGAAGTGATGTGGGATTCAAAACCCTTTAAACAAAAGATATTTTGAAGGAAAGGGTTAACTGTACCCCTTTTAAACAAAGACATTTGAAAACCTGCAAACACAGTAATGTGGTAAAATGTGTTTTCGCAAATCCTGTTCTTCCCTCATTGACGCTGATGACATTGGAGAAGTATGAGTTTCGGGATCGAAGACATTGTACTGTGGATAGATATCGAGATTATTAAATAAATAAGCTAGATGGATAATAATGAGCTTAAAGCGGTCAGGTTTTCAAAACACGTAGGTGTTTGGAAGCACAAGTTTTTCAACACAGCAGGGGGTAGTGTAAGAAAAGGCAACAAGGACATACATCAAAGGCTTCAGATCAGGAAAGCAATGATTGGTGTGAAAAAAGCAGCGGCCTCTCATTCCTATCTGGTAATCTGATCAAAAGAACTGGGATTTGTAAAACATCAAACAGTGTTGCACCAAGCATATGGTCAAATGGTATAAGGAATGGATTTGCACCACTGAATCAATCAAAATTGGAGACACAAGGAACATTAAGAATGTCTGGGTATAGAAATGTGAGGAGCTTTTTACAACCTATTGTTCGAACACATGGGGCTCGATTTTCCAGTGAAGTAGGCGGTGCATTGGGGGCGGGGGGGGGGGGCGAAAATGCAAGCTTTTATATTGTTTATTGTTTACCTTTGTTTAGGCTACAACATTTTCTCCACAGAATCCTCCAAAGACTCAAATATCTGACGCAGCACTGCAATTCCCTGTGCACTTATGACTACTCCCAAACAGTGGCCTCAGTTCCCACCCACTGACCGGCCAGCATATTCGAATTTGCAGATGGCACAAAATTTAGAAGGGTAGTAAACAGTGAGAAGGATAGTGATAGACTTCAAGAGGACATAGATAGGCTGGTGGCATGGGTGGACACGTGACAGGTGAAATTTAACGCAGAAAAATGCAAAGTGATACATTTTGGTAGGAAGAACGAGGAGAGGCAATATAAACTAGAGGGCACAACTCTAAAAGGGTACAGGAACAGAGAGATCTGGGGGTTTATGTGCACAAATCATTGAAGGTGCCAGGGCAGGATCAGAAAGCGGTTAAAAAAGCATACGGGATCCTGGGCTTTATAAGTAGAGGCATAGAGTACAGAAGTATGGAAGTCATGATGAACTTTTATAAAACACTGGGTCGGCCACAACTGGAGAATTGTGTCCAGTTCCGGGCACCGCACTTTAGGAAAGATGTGAAGGCCATAGAGAGGGTGCAGAAAAGATTTACTAGAATGATTCCAGGGATGAGGGACTTTAGTTACGTGGATAGACTGGAGAAGCTGGGGTTGTTCTCCTTGGAACAGAAAGGGTTGCAAGGAGATTTGATAGAGGTATTCAAAATCATGAAGGGTCTAGACAGAGTAGATAGAGAGAAACTGTTCCCATTGGCGGAAGGGTCGAGAACCAGAAGACATAGATTTAAGGTGATTGGCAAAAGAAACAAAAGGTGATATGAGGAATAACTTTTTTACACAGTGAGTGGTTAGGATCTGGAATGCACTGCCCGAGGGGGTGGTGGAGGCAGATTCAATCATGGCCTTCAAAAGGGAACTGGATAAGTACTTGAAAGGAAAAAAATTGCAGGGCTACGGGGATAGAGCAGGGGAGTGGGACTAGCTGGATTGCTCTTGTATTGAGCTGGCACGGATTCGATGGGCCGAAAGGCCTCCTTCCATGCTGTAACCTTTCCATAATTCTAACCCAGGTAGGAAATTGGAATGCAGAAAAATGACCTCAAGCACAATGCTATTCCATTACGCTACCCATGCAATCTGCTAGCCACCCTGAGCCTCAGGAAAATAGACCTCTCAGGCTCCAAATATTCAAATATATGTAAAGTCAAAGAAAGTCCTTAGTACATCTATTGATATGTGAGACATAGACTGTCAGAGAACACATACACATCCCTCTGAGTGGATCTCGCCTGGAGTACCCAAATTTACCTTCAAATCAACAGGTTGAGACACAAACATCCTCCAAGAACAATCAGTCAACAGCACAAGCAAAAACAGGGCTAATCCTCCCCCCTCTTACTAAACCACCAAGTAAGATCGTCACAACAGTGCACCAAGCCACCAATGAACCATATCCATATTATAATTCCCACTCAAGGCAAAATCATGCTTCACTACTTAATTGGAAGGAGTCCCCTGAAAGATAATACTATCTTTTATGAGAACAGGCCACCAGGATTTGAAGTGCACCAAAATATGCCAAATTTTGAGACTTTTCCTAATGAGATATGTGTCTCTGGCTCCTGAAAGCAGTTTTATGCTTATCGCGACATAAATGTTCCTTCTGTCCTACCGGGCCATTTTAATGTCACTAATCAACATGATAGACATCAGTCGTCCTGTGTATTCCTCTTTGTAACTGTACTTAGTACACTGCAGTGTATGTATAGTGGAGTGGGGTAAATCACAAAAAAAAGGGAAAACATCTTTTTTTATTCGTTCATGGGATGTGGGCGTCGCTGGCAAGGCCAGCATTTATTGCACATCCCTACTTGCCCTTGAGAAGGTGGTGGTGAGCCGCCTTCTTGAATCGTTGCAGTCCGTGTGGTGAAGGTTCTCCCACAGTGCTGTTAGATAGGGAGTTCCAGGATTTTGACCCAGCAATGATGAAGGAATGGCGATATATTTCCAAGTCGGGATGGTGTGTGACTTGGAGGGGAACGTGCAGGTGGTGTTGTTCCCATGTGCCTGCTGCCCTTGTCCTTCTTGGTGGTAGAGGAAACGGGTTTGGGAGGTGCTGTCGAAGAAGCCTTGTTCTAGGGATGTACTTTTTTCCCAGTTGGGTTGATAATGGATTAACCACCATTTTTGTCAATTATGAAATTGCTGCCATCCAAAAAGAGCATTTTCATCTTAACTGAATAAAAATAATAGGCCAGCTTTTGCTGAAAAAGTAAAGGCGTCTGAGTGACGCACGCCATTATCAAATCGGACACCAACTTGTAGGGAAGAAGATATACCCTGTGAATTGTGAATGTCCACAAGTTGCTGGCCAATTTGCACCACACCGCCGTTAGCTTCGTGATTTTCATGAAGTTGTTGCATTTGCCCATTAAATTCGACACAGAAAGTTAATTCTAGTAATTATCAGTGTAAGTACTCCTTTGACGAGATGATAATTGTTAATGACTGCCAATCAACCTCTCTTGCCCAAAAAGTAAGCAATTATCATGTGGAGTCTCATTCCTTCAGATTGTGAATTGTTTTAGGACATTTTAAAAATGTCATTTTTTAAAAAATATTACTTTTCCTTTCTGTCCCTTCTCTCTCTCTTAATCCATTGTTTCTTTCCCTCTCTTTATATCTCTTTTTGTACCTGATTTGACATTGAATTCACCCACTTTAACTCACCCCAATTCTCAGTCCTTCCTCTGTTTATTTCTCAATCCTTTAATCTCATTGAATAAGGAGATACACTGTTGGTCCAATTGTTCACTCAGGTCCCGGATGTCCTGTTGCCCTCACTGCACGTTATCAGCTCGGACTTCCAACAACTTTGTGGGCAAAAAATGTTAAAACCTAAATGTACAATTGTAAGTCTAACTAACAGGGCATGCCACTAGATGACCCGCTCCAGCCAAATCTGACCCATTCTAAATATGTCCACTGAATGGACTTCATACACCATAGTGTCATTTTCTTCAGCCAGAAGAAGACAATGAAGCAGAATATGCTACTGCTCTTCGCACAGCAAAGGTTGAGTGAGAGGAAGGGATGTAGTTTAACTTTTGTCTAGAACATTTTCTGTCACATCAAGGGGAAGAATGGGTACTTAATATTCCTGGCTACAATATATTCAAAAATAGGGAAGGAAAAAAAGTGTGGGGGGGGGGGCTGGGTGGTGGTGGCAGTATTGATCAGAAATACTGTTACAGCACTACAAAGGGATAATATAGCTGAGGGTTCAAAGACAGAATCTATTTGGTTAGAATTAAGGAACAATAGAGGAGCTATTACGCTGCTGAATGTATACTCTAGGCCACATAATAGTAGAAAGGAGATAGAGGAGCAAATTTACAGGCAAATCGCAGAAAGATGCATGAACTTTAGAGTGGTGATAATGGGGGACTTCATTTATCCTAATATAGACTGGGAAAATAAGAGCGTAAAGGGCATAGAGGGGGAGGAATTCCTGAAATGTGTATAAGAGAACTTTCTTGATCAGTATGTTTCCAGCCCAACGAGGAAGGAAGCAGTGCTGGATCTAATTTTCAGGAATGAAATGGGGCAAGTGGAGCATGTTTCAGTGGGGAAGCATTTGGGAAGCAATGATCACAATATTAAGTTTAGAGTAGTTATGGAAAAGGACAAGGAAAAATCAAATGTGAAAATACTCAACTGGAGGAGGGCTCATTTCAGTGAATTGGAAAGGGATCTGGCCCAGGTGGGTGGGAATCAGAGATTGGCAGGTAACATAGTAAATGAGCAATGGGAGGCCTTCAAAGAGGAGATAGTTTGAGTATACACTAGACACATTCTCAAGAGGGAGAAAGGAAGGGTATCAAAAGCGAAAGCTCCCTGGATGACTAAAGATATCGAGATTAAAATGAAACGGAAAAAGGAGGCTTATGATAAATGTCAGGTTCATAATTCAGTAGAGAACCAAACTGAACACAAAGTACAGGGAGAACTGAAAAAGAAAATGAGAGGGGCAAAGATAGGATACGGGAGTAGATTAATGGGTAACATAAAAGGGAACCTAAAGATCTTTTCTAAATATATAAATAGTAAAAGGGTAGTCGAAGGAAAGGTGGAACTGATTAGGGACCTAAGAGAATCTTCTTGTGGAGGCAGAGGGCATAGCTGAGGTACTAAATGAGTATTTTGCACTGGTCTTCACTGAAGAGAATACTCCCAATATAACAGCAAAGTAAAATAGAATCATAGAAAGGTTAATGCACGGAAGGAGACTATTCGGCCCATCGAGTCCGCGCCGGCTCTATGCAAGAGCAATCCAGCTAGTCCCACTCCCCCACCCTTTCCCCGTAGCCCTGCAATTTTTTTCCTTTCAAGTATTTACCCAGTTCTCTTTTGAAAGCCACGAATGAATCTGCCTCCACCACCCCCCTCGGGCAGTGCATTCCAGATCCTAACCACTCGCTGCGTAAAAAAGTTTTTCCTCATGTCGCCTTTGGTTCTTTTGCCAATCACTTAAATCTATGCCCTCTGGTTTTTGACCCTTCTGCCAATGGGAACAGTTTCTCTCTATCTATTTTGTCTAGACCCTTCATGATTTTAAATACCTCCATCAAATCTCCTCTCAACATACTCTTGTTCAAGTTGAATAACCCCAGCTTCTCCAGTCCATCCATGTAATTAAAGTCCCACATCCCTGGAATCATTCTAGTAAAACATTTCTGCACCCTCTCTAAGGCCTTCACATCTTTCCCAAAGTGCGATGCCCAGAACTGGACACAATAGTCTACTCGTGGTCGAATCAGTGCTTTATAAAGCTTCATCATGGTGTAGTCTGCTTCTATTTATAAAGCCCAGGATCCTGTATGCTTTTTTAACCGCCTTCTCAACCTGCCCTGCTACTTTCAATGATTTGTGCACATTTACCCCCAGATCTCTCTGTTCCTGTGCCCTCTAGTTTATATTGCCACTTCTCATTCTTCCTACCGAAATGTATCACTTCGCATTTTTCTGTGCTAAATTTCATCTGCCACGTGTCCACCCATTCCACCAGTCTGTCTATATCCTTTTGAAGTCTATCAATATCCTCCTCACTGTTCACTACACTTTCAAGTTTTGTGTCATCTGCAAATTTGGAAATTATGCCCTGTACACCCAAATCCAAGTCATTAATATATATCAAGAAAAGCAGTGGTCCTAGTACTGGCCCCCGGGGAACACCACTGTACACCTCCCTCCAATCTGCAAAACAACCTTTCACCACTACTCTCTGCATCCTGTTATTTAGCCAATGTTTATCCACGTTGCTACTGCCCCCTTTATTCCATGGGCTTCCATCTTGATGACAAGCCTATTATGTGGCACTTTATCAAATGTCTTTTGAAAGTCCATATACACCACATCAACTACATTGCCCTAATCGACCCTCTCTGTTACCAAGTTAGTAAAGCATGATTTGCCTTTAACAAATCCGTGCTGGCTTTCCCTAATCAATCCACACTTGTCCAAGTGACTGCTAATTCTGTCCCGGATGATCGTTTCTAAAAGCTTCCCCACCACTGAGGTTAAACTGACTGGCCTGTAGTTGCTGGGTTTATCCTTACACCTTTTGTGAACAAAGGTATAACATTTGCAATTCTCCAGTCCTCTGGCACCACCCCTCGTATCTATGGATGTTTGGAAGATTATGGCCAGTACTTCCACAATTTCCATCCTTACTTCCCTCAGCATCCTAGGAAGCATCCCATCCAGACCGAGTGACTTATCTACTTTAAGTACAGCTAGCCTTTCTAGTACCTCCATTTTATCAATTATTAGCCCATCCAGTGTTTCAACTATATCTTCCTTTACTGAGACCCTGGCAGCATCTTCTTCCTTGGTAAAGACAGATGCAAAGTATTCATTTAGTACCTTGGCTATGCCCTCTGCCTCCATGAGTAGATTTCCTTTTTGGTCCCTGATTGCCCCCCCCCCTCCTTTTATTACCTGTTTACATGCCTATAGAAAACTTTTGGATTCCCTTTTATGTTTGCCACCAGTCTATTCTCATACTCTCTCTTTGCCCCTCTTACTTCCTTTTCCATTTCCCCTCTGAACTTTCTATATTCTGCCTGGTTCTCACTTGTGTTATCAACCTGACATCTGTCATACGCCCCTTTTTTCTGTTTCATCTTACTCTCTATCTCTTTTGTCATCCGGGGAGCTCTGGCTTTAGTTGCCCTACCTTTCTCCCTTGTAGGAATGTACCTGGACTGTACGTGAACTATCTCCTCCTTAAGCCCACTGTTCAATTACAGTTTTGCCTGCCAATCTTTGATTCTAATTTACTGGGGCCAGATCTGTTCTCATCCCATTGAAATTGTAAACAATTTTACAACACCAAGTTATAGTCCAGCAATTTTATTTTAAATTCACAAGCTTTCGGAGACTTCCTCCTTCCTCAGGTACCTGAGGAAGGAGGAAGTCTCCGAAAGCTTGTGAATTTAAAATAAAATTGCTGGACTATAACTTGGTGTTGTAAAATTGTTTACAATTGTCAACCCCAGTCCATCACCGGCATCTCCACATCATGACTCCCATTGAAATTGGCCTTCCTCCAATTGAGTATTTTTACTTTAGAGTGGTCCGTGTCCTTTAGCATAGCTATTCTAAAGCTTATGATACTATGATCGGTAGGAGGTAATAGAGAAACTGGATAGGATATAAATAGATAAAGAGGAGGTACTTAAAAGGTTGGCTGTACTCAAAGTCACCTGGTCCAGATGGGATGCATCCGAGATTGCTGAGGGAAGCAGGGGTGAAAATTGCAGAGGCTCTGGCCACAATCTTCCAATCCTCCTTAGATGTGGGAGTAGTGCCAGAGGACTGGAGGATTGCAAATGTTACACCCCTGTTCAAAATAGGGGAGAGAGATAAACCCGGCAACTACAGGCCAGTCAGCCTAACATCAGTGGTGCATCAACTTTTAGAGAGGATATGGGTTAATAGAATAGTACCAGGGATTAAAGACTTCAGTTACGTGGAGAGGCTAGAGAAACTGGGATAAAAACAGAAAATGCTGGAAATACTCCATGGCAAGTAACATTCGCGCCAGATAAGTGCCAGGCAATGACCATCTCCAACAAGAGAGTCTAACCACCTCTCCTTGACATTCAACGGCATTACCATCGCCGAATCCCCCACCATCAACATCCTGGGGGTCACCATTGACCAGAAACTTAACTGGACCAGCCATATAAATACTGTGGCTACAAGGGCAGGTCAGAGGCTGGGTATTCTGCGGCGAGTGACTCACCTCCTGACTCCCCAAAGCCTTTCCACCATCGACAAGGCACAAGTCAGGAGTGTGATGGAATACTCTCCACTTGCCTGGATGAGTGCAGCTCCAACAACACTCAAGAAGCTCGACACCATCCAAGATAAAGCAGCCCGCTTGATTGGCACCCCATCCACCACCCTAAACATTCACTCCCTTCACCACCGGTGCACTGTGGCTGCAGTGTGCACCATCCACAGGATGCACTGCAGCAACTCGCCAAGGCTTCTTCGACAGCACCTCCCAAACCCGCGACCTCTACCACCTAGAAGGACAAGAGCAGCAGGTACATGGGAACAACACCACCTGCACGTTCCCCTCCAAGTCACGCACCATCCCGACTTGGAAATATATCGCCGTTCCTTCATTGTCGCTGGGTCAAAATCCTGGAACTCCCTTCCTAACAGCACTGTGGGAGAACCGTCACCACACGGACTGCAGCGGTTCAAGAAGGCGGCTCACCACCACCTTCTCAAGGGCAATTAGGGATGGGCAATAAATGCCGGCCTCGCCAGCGACGCCCACATCCCGTGAACGAATAAAAAAAAAAGAATACAGTATATTAAATTGAAAAAAGTACAAGTAAATCGCTGTTTCACTTGGAAGGAGTGTTTGGGGCCCTGGACGGTGGAAATGGAGGAGGTGCATCTCCTGCGCTCACACGGGAAGGTGCCGTGGGAAGGAAAGCGGTTGTTGGGGGTGATGTTAGAGTGGACCAGTGTGTCACGGAGGGAACGGTCCCTGCGGAATGCTGAAAGGGGAGGGGGGGAAAGATATGTTTGGTGGTGGGATCGCGCTGGAGGTGGTGAAAATGTTGGAGGATGATAAGTTGAATGTGGAGGCTGATGGGGTGGAAGATGAGGACAAGGGGGATCCTATCTTGGTTCTGGGAGGGCGGGGAAGGGGTGAGGACAGAGGTGCAGGGACGGACACGGTCGAGGGCCCTGTCAACTACAGTGATGGAGAATCCTCGGTTGAGGAAAAAGGAAGACATGTCGGAAGCACTGATGTGGAAAGTAGCATTGTCAGAATAGATGCGACGGAGACAGAGAAACTGGGAGAATGGAATAGTGTCCTTACAGGAAGCGGGGTGGGAGGAAGTGTAATCATGGTAGTTGTGGGAGTCTGTGAGCTTATAACAGATATTGGTTGACAGCCTATCCCCAGTAATGGAGATAGAGAAGAAGTAGAGGAAGGAAAGGGAAGAGTCAGAGATGGACCATGTGAAGGCAAGGGAAGGGTGGAAATTGGAAGCAAAATTGATGAAATTTTCCAGTTCGGGGCGAGAGCAGGAAACGGCACCGATACAACCATCAATGTACTGGAAAAAGAGGTGTGGGAGGGGACCTGAGTAGGACTGGAACAAAGAATGTTCCACGTATCCCACAAAAAGGCAGGCACAGCTGGGACGCATTCAGGTTCCCATAGCGACACCTTTTATTTGGAGAAAGTGAGTGGAGTCAAAGGAGAAGTTATTCAACGTAAGAACAAGTTCAGCCTGGGATAGGAGGGTGGTGGTGGATCGGGACTGGTTGGGCCTCCGTTCAAGGAAGAAGCGGAGGGCCCGCAGGCCGTTCTAGTGGGGGATGGAGGGGTAGAGGGACTGAACGTCCAGGGTGAAAAAGAGACGGTTTGGGCCGGGAAACTGGAAACTGTTAAAAAGTGGTGGAGGGTGTTGGAAGATTGCGTATGTAGGTCAGAAGAGACTGGACAAGGGGAGAAAAAATAGAGTTGAGATAGGAAGAAATAAGTTCTGTGGGGCAGGAAAAGGCTGAAACGATGGGTCTACCAGGCAGTTCTGTTTGTGAATCTTGGGAAGGAGGTAGAAGCGGGCTGTGTGGGGTTGTAAGACCGAAGTTGGAGGCCGTGGGGCGAAGATCTCTAGAGGAGATGAGGTCAGTGACGGACTGGGAAACTATGGCTTGATGTTCGGCAGTGGGGTTATGGTCCAGGGGGAGGTAGGAGGAGGTGTCGGAGAGTTAACGTTCGGCCTCCTCAAGGTAGAGGTCTGTTCGCCACACAACAACAGCACCGCCCTTGACAGCAGGTTTAACGACAATGTCAGGGTTGGACCTGAGAGAACGGAGTGCTGCGAGTTCAGAGAGAGGTAGGTTAGAGTGAGTGAGGGGAGTAGAGAAATTGAGGCGGCTGATATCACATCGGCAGTTCCCAATGAAGAGATCAAGGGAGGGTAAGAGGCCAAAGGGAGGGGTCCAGGTGGAACGAGAATTCTGAAGATGGGAGAAAGGGTCCGCTGTGCGGGGGGAGGACTCCTGGCCAAAGAAGTGGGCAAGGAGGCGAAGGTGACAGAAGAAGAGCTCAGCATCGTGTCGAGCTCGAAATTCATTGAGGTGGGGGCATAAGGGGATGAAGCTAATGCCTTTACTGAGGACTGACCGTTTGGGGTCAGAGAGGGGAAGATCAGAGGGGATAGTGAAAACTTGGCAAAGGGTGAGATTGGAAGGAGGGATGGGGTCAGAGGAAGGGGGAAGAAGGATCAGGAGGGGTGTTGGTATCTAAGAGTTGTTGAAGATTGCGGGAAACTGGGGTTGTTCTCCTTAGAGAAGGTTAAGATGAGATTTGATGGAGGTCTTCAAAATTATGAACGGTTTTGAGAGAGTAAGTATGGAGAAACTGTTTCCAGAAAGAAGAAAGGTCAATAACTAGAGAACACAGATTTAAGGTGATTGGCAAAAGAATCAGAGGCGGTATGACAAAAAAACATTTTAGGCAGCGAGTTGTTGTGATCTGGAATGCACTGCCTGAAAGGGTGGTGGAAGCAGATTCAATGGTAACTTTCCAAAGGGAATTGGATAGCTCTTTTAAAGAGCCAGAACAGGCACGATGGGCTGAATGGCCTCCTTCTGTGCTGCATCATTCTATGATTGTATATAGTTGTAGTTATGTTCTACTTAGCGCAAATTCCAGTTATCATCAGGACTGCAATGATCTGCCCTTTTAAGTTCCCACTACAGGTAGCACAACAGAAAAAAAGTGGAAATTGGGCTTGTCAGTTCGTGGGATTGATAATTGATCATTAATGGATTGCTAGAAATAAATGCCCCTGATTAGACTACTGGAAGGACGAACTCATTTATTTGAAATTCCATTATTCACCATTTTAATGGAGGCAGTAATCAGTTTATTTAATCCAATTTGTGTTACTTGGATTTTGACTACAGTTCACGGTTTGTCTCTGTTAGGTATTGTCACAGGGTCCTACTGTCTCGTTACCTCTTCATACAACAAATGACTGGCCTTGACCAATTAGTACTTCAGAAACACTGTTCTTTTAATTCAAAAAACACAAAGTCACACTGCACCTTTGGCAATGCCTAGTACACTTTCCCACTCCCAGGCTCTATCAGCTGCCTTGTTGCTGAACTCAGCTTCTTTCAGGTCTGAGTTCTGAAAGCCCAAGCCAGCCCCTCCTGCCTTCCTGTTCAGGAGCTCTGTTCCAGGGTCCTTACTTCTCTGGACCTTGCCCTTTTACTCTCACTTGACTGGGGAAGGTCTCCACAAACCAGCATCAATTACTTTTAAAAAGGTAAGGGGCACTAAATTGGGCCGTGTAGCACGCACGCATTGTTTTGGCGCGACATGACCTCTCCGACATCCAAGATGGCGTCTTGGATGCACACGCACGTTTCCTGTGTGACGTGCGCCAGACGCCACCTTGGTATAGGAGTTTGCAGCAGGTGCAGATAACGAACGCTGGAATCATGTAAAGTAGGAAGAAAATAGCTTCAATCAGTGTGCAACGCTGATTTAAAGTGATAGACACCATTTTGGGACTTAACGCACAGTCTTAACCCCGAACATCTGAACGTGTCTTAGAGTGCCTGGAGGACACCCCATCGATGCTATATAAAGAGACCGTGCAGGATTAACAGGTTAGTGGCTGAATTATTGCCTCTTGCTGCTGAGACATTTATAACTGTTTTTGGAGGTCTCCTACACTTGAATACTAGGACACGGGGACACAGCCTAACATTTAGAACCAGGACGTGCAGGAGTGAAGTTAGGAAATGCTTCTACACGCAAAGGGTGGGAGACGTTTGGAACGGACTTCTGCAGACGGCAGTTGATGCTAGCTCACTTGTGAATGTTAAATCTGAGATTGATAGATTTCCGTGAACCAAGGGTATTAAGGGATATGGGGCTAAGGCGGGTGTATGGAGTTGGGTCACAGGTCCACCATGATCTCACTGAATGGCGGAACAGGCTCGAGGGGCTAAATGCCACTGCCTCTTGTTGTCTCTTGATATGCGCCACCTTCTCCTGCAAGAAAGCGGGATGTGTGCCTGGGTGATGTGCCTGTCATGGTTGACTAGCTGCCAGAGTGTATGGTCTGTGAGTTGTGGGTGGTCGGCTTGGAACAGTGGTAATGTGTAAGGGTGAGAGGAAGCATCTGATTGGAAGAGTTGAGTATTGATGGAAAGAGTTTATTGGTATGTGGGGGATGGTGGTGTAGTGCGTGGTGCAGTTGGTAGGAGACACCACTTGACAGTTGACCTCACTCACCTTGACCACTCATGTCAAAGCATTGAACTTCTACCTGCACTGCATCCATGTTCATGATGCTGTGCGCCTGGCATTGACTTCGTCCCCTGATGCCTCCCACTGTCTTTTGAGTATATGTCTGGAGGGTCTCTTGCACCCACCCACCCACCCTGTGGATATAAGATGTCCCTCCTTCTGTCCACCTCTTGCACCCAAGGTTTCTAGTGCATCAGCAGAGAACCTTGGTGCACGCACTCTCGCAGGCCTGGTACAAACTCAGATCAGCAGATTGGTGAGATCTGGTGTGCAGATTGGAGGATGTGGGATTTAATAGTATGCAACCTTTATTCAATGTTTTAACATAACTCATCAGTGTGTAAACATAGGGATGGGATCTGCATCTATTTTACGTGTGTGATGTATGATCTCTGTTCAGACTCCATGCAGACAGTAGACTGTTATTTTCAGCAAATAACAGGTACTAGCTACCTTTAAGAGATTTCTAAGAAACATCCTCCCTTTAAGAGATTGAGCTCCCTCTGGTGGTGGAAAGTGCAAATTGCATTGATTCCACGTACAAGGCTTAGAAAGGAATGCTGATTGCAGGTAAGTGCTCCCTTGGGTCCAAACTTGCATCTTGCCTGCCCAGGGTCCGTCGGGTGAAGCGTTGACACCACCCAAAACGGACCCTTATCGAATTTTTCCCCCAAGGTTTCTATAAAGGGCCATACCCTTATTCAGAGATCAGGGCCCTCATCAGCCTATGGCCTATGGCTGACCTACCAACCCTCAGTCACCCTGCTACACATCCTGCCCCTCAGCATAGAGCCATTGCCTCCAGTGGCCTGCACCACGAGGCAGTATGCTCTGGAGAGGGAATCAGCATTCCTACGAGCCGACCCACCACTATGCTCAATAATTGCCTTCTCAACCATTTCAAGTTCTTGCTGCCCATGTTCACATGCCACGTGGACAATCCCTTCAGCTATCTCAAAAGGCCATTAATGCAGCATCTGAATTTTCAGCTTTTCCTTTTCGTGCGGACTCTGGCATCTCCATTTCACAAGGTTTTTCCCGTGAAAATCTCCTGCTCATATCCGTTGCCTTGCATTTCTGGTGCAACTACCTTTTTGCGAAAGGACACAATTGGACCTGCCGATCGCGTTCCCTTTTCAGTAAAGGACTCTTCAATCTTGCTCTCTCCAAGCTCGGTCCATTTGATTTCTTTTCCAATGCAATCTCGAAAGACTGCTGGCAGCCTTATCCCTCATATAGCATAGTCCTCTCAGCAAGCTCATCCAATGGATGACCAAAGATAGACCTGAGGGAAGGTGTATCCACTTGAACTGCATCCTGGTCTGGAGCAGACTTCTTTTTCTCTTTCCACTGCGTAACAACCTCTGTTGCAACTTTGGGCTTTTTCTCCTTATGTTTTTTCATGAATCCCTTCATGTACTCCCTTCAACACCGGGGTCAGTAGATGTGGAACTTTCCACTGTCCGCACCGGTACCTAATCCCATAAGATTACGAACAAACCCTGGTGATGACCAAGGATCCCATTCCTTGGGTTTCTCAGAGATTGGAACTTGTTTCTCAGGGTTTCCCCTTAACCACTCCAGCTGCTGCTCCTTGGCCACACTTCGCGGGATGACAAGCGACTATCGCTTTCTCCGATCGCGAGCATTTGCTTTCGTCCTCCATCTTGAAGCAACTGTCCCTCACTCCACTTGATTCCTGCAGTTTGCGCCTGCCCCTCGATTTGGTGCATCTAGCCCTCCTGTGGGTTTTACCCTTGAGCTTTATTCCTCTTCCCCCAGAAGAATCCTTCTTCCCATTTCTCTGGTCGTTATTTGACCTCTGGGGTGCTGATTCTTCTTTGCACCCTTTAATGGAAGTTTTAGTGGAGGCCCAATCTCCAGGAGATTCCAACCTGATTACAGGTTTATTGGTTGCTCCATTGCATTGTCTTTTGGTGCCTTATCAGTGTCTTTACTCTGTCAAAGTACTGCCCTATCTGTTTCTTGTATAAGATCCATATGAGTTTCCGCTTTGATTCCTTCCAGCTGTGCTGATTGCAGGACTTCCGGTTTGTCATCCCAGACGACTCCAACTATTTCTGTGTCCACCTTCTTTCCAACTTCAGTTAAGATGGTTTCCATGGTTTCTTTGCATAGTCCTCCAATCCTGGGGGGTCACCATTGACCAGAAACTTAACTGGACCAGTCACATAAATTCTGTGGTTACAAGAGCAGGTCAGAGGCTGGGTATTCTGTGGTGAGTGACTCACCTCCTGACTCCCCAAAGCCTTTCCACCATCTACAAGGCACAAGTCAGGAGTGCGATGGAATACTCTCCACTTGCTTGGATGAGTGCAGCTCCAACAACACTCAAGAAGCTCGACACCATCCAGGACAAAGCAGCCCGTTTGATTGGCACCCATCCACCACCCTAAACATTCACTCCCTTCCCCACCGGCGCACTGTGGCTGCAGTGTGTACCATCCACAGGATGCTCTGCAGCAACTCACCAAGGCTTCTTCGACAGCACCTCCCAAACCCGTGACCTCTACCACCTTGAAGGACAAGGGCAGCAGGCATATGGGAACAACACTGCCTGCATGTTCCTCTCCAAGTCACACACCATCCTGACTTGGAAATATATCGCCGTTCCTTCATCGTCGCTGGGTCAAAATCCTGGAACTCCCTACCTAACAACACTGTGGGAGAACCTTCACCACACGGACTGCAGCGGTTCAAGAAGGCGGCTCACCACCACCTTCTCAAGGGTAATTAGGGATGGGCAATAAATGCTGGCCTCGCCAGTGACGCCCACATCCCATGAACGAATAAAAAAATATATATTTGGGTCTTGCTCTATAATTTTCAGATCCCCTCTGATAATCCTCTGCAGGAAAGCAAGTTGCTCCTGGAGGGTCTCGTTATTCTGAGAACTCTTCGAGACCAGCCAACTTGTTTCAGTACTCTTCAAAGTCACCTTCAATCTCCTTGACCATCGTCAGTGCGTCAGAAAGATCCCTCTGCAGATCTTTCCACCTGTTTATCGATGGACTGCTTCCTTTGACCTTCAGTCACCTCTTGCTTCATTTGAAGAACAACAACCTCTTCAACATGGGTCTGCTTGTGTGTTTCACAAGTGGACTGCAGGCTCTGGTTTTGAGAGGTCTAACTCTTGCACCTTCTGTGCCAGCTCGTTCCTTTCTCTAGATCTTTGATTACTTTCCAAAGCCTGAATCTGTTTAGTGAGCATCTCTAGTTCAGCTGACTTCTCAACCCTCAATGTCTCATACTGCAGGGCATCAGAAGCTTTCTCATTGCACATCCTTTCTGACTCTTCCTTGAGTGTGGCCACTTGTCGCAATTTACTCTCTTTCAGCTTCTATCTCTCTCTCGCAACTGAGCATCGCGTACTCTTGGGCCCACAGAGTTTCCTCGAGGGTTTCCCACTTCAAGTGGACATCGAGAATAGCTGGGCTGCCCACTCTTTGTGAGTCTTCTGCCAACTGATGCCTCAGCTTCTTCTCCTCCAGCTCCACGTCCTTTTGCATCAGGGAGTTGTGGAGTTTTATGATCTCCACGTTCAACGCGTCGAGCAGTCCGGTCAGCCTTTCCTCTTGGAGATATGCAGCTGATGAGCTCCTTCTGATCAACCTTCTTGTTGACTGACTGCTGGAGGCTGGCGACGATCACAGTTAGCTGGCTTTTCTCTTTTGTGAAGTGGTTTCGTGGCCTGCATGTTGACCTCCAGGAGGAACTTGGTGTCCTCAGTGCCCTGCCGCTCCTCCAGCTGGGTCCTCATCTCCTCCACCTGCTGCTCCAGCACTTGCTTTGCTTTCTCCAGTTCACGCACACTCTTGCCCACATCATCCTTGGTGCTCATCAGGTCCTCCATCTCGGCCCAGTGCCGCTTGTTGAGGTGCTCAAGCTGTTCGTGCGGACCTGTCTAACCAGCGCCCGTCACCTCTCGACATTTGCCAACTGAGCCTGCAGGGAGACCACCTGCCAGCTCAGCTACGGCCTCTTCTCCTTCTCCTCCTGGAGCAGCTCCTGGGTATCCTTTAAGTGGGAGTCCAGACTCGACACCTCCTTGGCCAGTTTGATGGCTTTGGACTCGGTCCTCCCCAGAGCTCCACAGGTGTCTTACAGCTCGGCCTGTAATTTGAGGACCCAATTGATGCTGTTTTCCTCCTGACTGTTACTAAGTAACCATGTGTCATTGATCTCTCCCTCATCCTGGGGAAAGCCTTCTACAGGATTGTTTTAGTTACGAGCGGACTTCCCAGACTTTCCTCTGCGACCCTTTCTGGACTTCCGCGTCTCCTCAGAATGGGCAGAATTCCCCTGAAAAATTCCAGCAAGCTCCTTCCTTAGCTCACTCCAAGAGGCCTCTGCTGCGGTACCCTCCAAGAATTTATGATTGTACTTATCTTCTAACTCCTTGATGTCAGCCACTGTTTTTTTATTTTTAAACAGAGCAGTTCTCAATACTCGTCCCCGTCACATGATCCTGTTTTAGGACTTTGGCTTCTTCGTCCACAATACCTTGCTTATCGTAGACTGCATGTTGCTCCCTCTCACTCAGCACTGCATGCCCTTTACCCAGGGACTCTTGCTGGGAGTCAAGGATCAGGAACCGAGTGGTCCTCTCTCGAGCTCAAAACATTTCCTCCGTATTGGGTTGATCTCTTTCTTTCTCTCTCTCTCTCTCTCTCTCTCTGAGACACAATCCCACTTCTGACACCATAGGGATGATATTAACCCCCAAGATCGGGTGGGTTGGGGACGGATGGGCAGTCAAAATAGATATTTGGAGCGGGACCGCATTCAGGCTCCAACGTGCCCACTTCTGGGTTTAACCCAGGCAGGTTTGTATGGGTGTGCACAGCAGACACCAAGATGTCCCGCTCCCACTTAAAGCTGGCGGGCCAATACTTAAAGCGGCAATGTACCTCATTTGAAATACTTGAGGCAATTTAACCTTACCTGTTTGGGATTCCCATTGCTTCCGATTCACGTCAGGTGAAAGCAGGCGGGAAGGGCCAGATCCATGAAGTGAGGGCCTTTATTGCACTGCTGGTGGGCCCCGAGGAGCAGGAGTGCTTCATCCAGGCCCAACAAGCTCACCTGGCCAACAGGTCCCCCGCGATTGGCCGATCCCCAACCCCACCGATGATGGACCCGCCCCCGGATTCCTGACACTGGCTGACCCCACCCCCCACCAATGTCCAATGCTGGCTGACCCCCCCGCCCACCAATGTCCAATGCTGGCTGACCCCCCCGCCCACCAATGTCCAATGCTGGCTGACCCCCCCGCCCACCAATGTCCAATGCTGGCTGACCCCACCCCCCACCAATGTCCAATGCTGGCTGACCCTCCCCCCGCAATGTCCAATGCTGGCTGACCCCACCCCCCACCAATGTCCAATGCTGGCTGACCCCATCCCCCACCAATGTCCAATGCTGGCTGACCCCACTCCCCCCACCAATGTCCAATGCTGACTGACCCTCCCCCCGCAATGCCCAATGCTGGCTGACCCCACCCCCCACCAATGTCCAATGCTGGCTGACCCCCCCGCCCACCAATGTCCAATGCTGGCTGACCCCACTGCCCACCAATGCCCAATGCTGGCTGACCCCCCCTGCCCACTAATGTCCAATGCTGGCTGATCCCCCCCCCCCCCAATGTCCAATGCTGGCTGACCCCCCCCGCCCACTAATGTCCAATGCTGGCTGAACCCCCCCCCCCCCACCAATGTCCAATGCTGGCTGACTCCCCTCCCTCAATGTCCAATGCTGGCTGACCCCACCCCCCACCAATGTCCAATGCTGGCTGACCCCACTGCCCACCAATGTCCAATGCTGGCTGACCCCCCCCGCCCACCAATGTCCAATGCTGGCTGAACCCCCCCCCCCCCCCACCAATGTCCAATGCTGGCTGACTCCCCTCCCTCAATGTCCAATGCTGGCTGACCCCACCCCCCACCAATGTCCAATGCTGGCTGACCCCACTGCCCACCAATGTCCAATGCTGGCTGACCCCCCCCGCCCACCAATGTCCAATGCTGGCTGACCCCCCCCGCCCACCAATGTCCAATGCTGGCTGACCCCCCCCCCCCGCCCACCAATGTCCAATGCTGGCTGACCCCCCTCCCTCAATGTCCAATGCTGGCTGACCCCCTCCCACCAATGTCCAATGCTGGCTGACCCCCCCCCCCACCAATGTCCAATGCTGGCTGACCCCCCCCCACCAATGTCCAATGCTGGCTGAACCTCCCTGATCCCCGATGCTGGCTGACACCCCCACAAATCGCCGATGCGAGCTGACCGCCACCCCCCACCCCACCACCGATGTCGTCCACATCCACGTCCACATCCCTCCCACTGTCTCTCCGATTTTTTCCAAGCCCCACGATGTCTCTCTGTCTCTCTCCCTCCCGCCCCCCTCTCTGATTTGCAGCCTCTTTCACTGCCAACAGATAGCCAGCCTGTCAATCTGCCTGTCTGGCACTTGGGAAACCCAGAAGCACAAATACTCACCTTCAATTGAGTTGTGATTGCAGATTTTGACGCACTCAATTCGCTTCCGGGTTTCCAACACAAATATCTGCGGATGCGTGTGGTACCCAGCTCTGACTAAAAATCATGCCCCATGTCACAGGGTCCCACTATCTCGTAACCTTCTTCATACGACAAACAATAGTCCTGGACCAATTCGTACTTCAAATCAATTTTCTTTTAATTCATACAACACAAAGTCACACTCCAGTACCTTTGGCAACATCTAGTACACTTAGTCTCAGGACCCAGAACCCGGGTACCTTCCCACTTCCTGTTTGGGGGCTCTGTTCAGGGGTCTTTACTTCTCTGGACCGGGACCTTACCCTTTTACTCTCACCTGACTGGGGAAGGTCTCCACCCACTCCAGCCTCAATTATTTTTTAAAGGTGAGGTTTCTTAAAGGGACCATATCCCTCCTCTTAAAGGTGAGGTTTCTTAAAAGGGTCATATGACTGACCTCCCGGCCCTTAGTCACCCTACTGCAATATATAAAAGCTAATTGTGAAGATAGAATGATATGTGATGATATGCTCATGAACATGTTCCTACTTTCTCCACCATAGAATTGTGAAGATACAATTTCATGCTAATGAATCGCTGCATGGAAAACTTCTGATTCAGCTGAATCATAAGGGGAGGTGTTGAATATCAGCCAAATAATTCTCAAAGGGAGGCAGGGTAATATGGCAAGTAATTCCTTCTCACACAGCTCTTGGAGGTCAGTTGTGAAGCACATTGGCAGAGGTGTGTGAGTAGGTTGATTCTCAGCTTGGCAATGGTGCATATGGTACAGACCTAACACAACAGGACAAATATTTGTTACAAAAGTCAAATATATCAAAATAAAACAAATGTGTACAATAAAGTATTTGACAGGAAAGTGCCAATATTTTTACATTTGTTGCTGCAATTCATTCTCAGTTGGTTTTACCTCTTTCTTGAGTTGAATTGAAGCTGCAGATTTCTAGATATTTTGACATTCAACAGTTTTGTGCTGTTGACATACCATGGAATTAATCGGATAGTGCTTAATATTTTATCTGCATCAATTTACAGCTCATTTGCTTAGTAATGATGCCATCTGCATTTCGACCACCTACTTAGCCAAATAATGTCACCAGCTGCAGTAACCCATCATAAGAATGTTTACATTGGAAATCTGTGGCCTCTTACGATGTACACCCCATGTTTATTCCAAAGTTCTTATTTATTTTTTCTGTTCTAAAGCAACAGGACCTTAGATTCTCACGACAGCATGTTTGCTCCTGACGATTGTTTGTTTGTGCTGATTTAACATTTAATGCTGTACTAACTCTTTAAGAAGTAATAATATTTATGTCAGCATTTGTTCATCACCTTAAAAAAATTGAGCAAATATTCCATTTGGAACACCAGGCAATGCTGACCTATTCTTGGGTTCACTGCTGTTAAAAATGGAGGATTCTCTTTAACAGTGGCAGTTTTCATTGGAAGCAGCAATGATCAGGGCTTGAGGAGTGGATTAAACAAATGAGCGGACTTCAGTCTTCTTATTTTTTCTTCTAGGTAAAAATACACTGAAGATATTACACATAGTCACATATGTGGAAAATTCTGCTCAATATGAACAGCATGGGACCTTATTCCAAAAAAACATTCCAATAAATCACTATGACTCATACGATCAATACCAATCTGCACAAAGCCCTCTACTGTGAATTCAGCAATGTAAGTCTGCAAAGATCTAAGGGAGTTAGATCAGCTATGTGGGAGGAAGCCTAATACAATGATGCAATCTCAGATATATATCTACCACCTGAGCATTGCTTTTGCAGCCTGTGACGTTGTCTGCACTTCTCATTTTAACTCCTGCCCAAACTATCCACTATTCAATGTGAAACATGATAAATGCTGCTAGCTGAGAGTTCCATGTAGATTCTACTTTGTAATGTCGTCATGATTATTTTTTTAATGGCTGTTATATTAGAAAGCAATGGCAACATGGAAATATATATATTCATAAAAAAACTTTTGGATTACGTCTTAAAACCAAAAAGGTACCCAAACATTATTAATGGATGAACCAAAGGATTTTGTTTTCTATAATGTATAGATTTTTTCCAGCAATCAAATGCAAATGATTTGCCAATACACTTAAACTAATGACATCAGTATTATTAATCCTTCCATGTGCAGAGAAGCTGCCATCATAAAAGCTGATGCAAAACTGAATAAAGTCACCCATAAAATTTACACAATAATTCTAAAAATAACGTATGTTTGAGTGATTTCAAGAGGACAATCTGATCTCAGAGTTCAGATATTAAAAACTACTCGAAGCTTATGGGGCATGATTTTTACTCAGAGCCAGGTATCCCACGCATCTGCAGATATTCGCCTGGGGAACCCGGAAGGGAATTGAGTGCGTCGCAATGTGCGATCGAAACTCAATTGAAGGTGAGTATTTGAGCTTCTGGGTTTCCCATGGCTGCCAGATTGACAGGCTGGCCGCTAGTCGGCAGTGAAAGGAGCTGCAAATCAGTGAGGGGGGGGCGGCAGGGAGAGAGAGATCATCGGGCCTGGGAAAAATTGGAGGGGGGCAGGGGGAAGATATTTGTGGGGGGGGATCAGCCTGCATCAGGGATCGAGGGGGGTCAGCCAGCAACAACATCGGAGGGATTGACCAGCGATGACATCGGAGGGGGTCAGCCAGCATCGGACATCGGTGGGGGGCGGGTAGGGGGCGGTATCCAGCATTGGGAGGTGCCCAGCATTGGTGGGGGGGTTGCCGATCGTGGGGGTCCTGTTGGCCAGGTGAACTTGTTGGGCCTGGATGAAGCACTCCTGCTCCTCCGGGCCCACAAGCAGTGCAATAAAAGCACTCACCTCATGGATCCAGCCCTTCCTGCCTGCTTTCACCTGACGTGAATTGGAAGCAGTGGGAAACCCGAACAGGTAATTCATTTAAGTTTTCCAATACACAAAATATTAAGTACCTCAAGTATGTCAATGAGATACATTGTCCCTTTAACTATCAGCCTGCTGGCTTTAAGTGGGGGCAGGATTTCCTGCTGTCTGCGGGTCCACACGCATATAAATCTGCCTGAGTTAAACCCGGAAGTGGGCACGTTGGAGCCAGGATACAGACCGCTCCAAATATCTACTAAATCAAAAGCAAAATACTGCGGATGCTGGAAATCTGAAATAAAAACAGAACATGCTGGAGAAGCTCAGCAAGTCAGGCATCATCTGTGGAGAAAGAAACAGAGTTAACCTTTCAGTTCTGACGAAAGGTCTTCGGCCTGAAAGGTTAACTCTGTTTCTTTCTCCACAGATGCTGCCTGACTTGCTGAGCTTCTCCAGCATTTTCTGTTTTTATTCCAAATATCTACTATTTTGACTGCCCACCCTCACCCACCCCACCTGTTCTCGAGGGTTAAAATTACCCCTACGGTGTCAGTTAAACCCCTGAGTGGGTATCTACTAGTCTCCACTTACCCTGGTTTACACTCCCATTGTACACCATTTACTCTGGACATTAAATTTACAATATCTATAAAAACATGTGTGACATTCTTTTGTGATTAGCAGATTGTGATGCTGAATATAGGAGATGACTAGTGAGTATGCAGCTTCTGTGGAGCTGTGTTGGCCAATTTGATTACAAAAATTAATTTCGATGACAGTACAGTGATTGTACAAATTCTTCTACTGTTATAAATAGTAACTAAATGTTCTTTATTATGCTTAGTTTCTATTGCTTTCCTTTTATCTGTTCTCACATTAACAAATCTTGGGTAAAACATAATTTTGCTCCCTGACCCACTCTCCACAAAACATTTTTGTTATGTTGACAATTCCATGTACCGTTGCCTAATGAATACATATTTTGATTTCCGACTTCACAAGACACATTAGTGGTTAAACTGGTTAACCCCCGAATCCGGGCACAGGCATCATGGTGCGCGATTAACCCGTGCCCGGTGGTTCCGATGTGGGAAGCATTTGAGATTCGTGCTGCCTCCTCACTTACCTGATTGTAGCTCAGCAGCCAGGCCTAACTGCATTGTCCTCACCAGCTTCGCACTTTTCACCAGCAGGGAGGCCCAGAGATCGCGTAAGCTGCTCGCACCTCTTAAAGGCAGCCTACACCTCTTAATGGCAGCCTACAACTCTTAAAGACAGCTTGCACCTCTTATGTGCAAAATATAAAATATGGGTCCGCACAGAATCTGAATGGAGATCAGACATCGCACACATAAAATGCAGATGCAGGTCCCGTCCCTATGTTTACAAACTGTTGAGTTATGTTAAAATATTGAATAAAGGTTGCACACTACTAAATCCCACATACTCCAATCTGCACACCAGACCTCACCAATCTGTTGATCTGAGTTTGTACGAGGCCTGCGAGAGAGCTTGCACCAAGGCTCTCTGCTGATGCACTAGAGGCCTTGGTGCAAGAGATGGACAGAAGGAGGGGCATCATATATCCACAGTGGGGCAAGAGGCCCTCCAGACATATGCTCAAGAGACAGTGGGAGGCAGTAAGGGACAAAGTCAATGCCAGGCGCACAGCATCATCAGCATGGATGCAGTGCAGGAAGAAGTTCAATGCTTTGACACGAGTAGTCAAGGTGAGTGAGATCAACTGTCAAGTGGCGTCTCCTACCACTGCACCACTAGTCTCATCCATTGCTCCATACACTACACCCCCCATCACCCACCTACCAACAAACTCTTTCAATCAGTACTCAACGCTTCCAATCAGATGCTTCCTCTCACCTTTACACATTAACACTGTTGCAAGCTGCACACCCACAACTCACAGGCCACACACACTGGCAGCTATTCAATCATGACAGGCGCATCACCCAGACATCCTGCAGGACACTCACCGACACACGTCCTGCTTTCTTGCAGGAGAAAGTGGCGCATAACAGGAGGCAGCAAGTGGCAGTGGCATTTAGCCCTGCAAGCCTGTTCCACCATTCAATGAGATCATGGTTGATCTGTGATCTAACTCCACATACCCAACTTAGCCCCATATCCCTTATTACCCTTGGTTAACAGAAATCTATCAATCTCATTTTTAAAATTAACAATTGAGCTAGCATCAACTGCTGTTTGCAGAAGAGCGTTCCAAACTTCTGCCACCCTTTGCGAGTAGAAGTGTTTCTTAACTTCACTCCTGCAGGTTCTGGCTCTAAATATTAGGCTATATACCCTCGCCTTAGTACTCAAGTATAGGAGACCTCCAAAATCAGGTACAAATAAATCAGCAGCCAGAAGCAATAATCCAGCCACTAACCTGTAAATCCTGCATGGTCCCATAGCACTGGAGGGGGGTCCTCCAGGCTGTCTAAGGCATGTTCAGCTGTTTGTGGTTAAGAAAATTTGTTAGCTGGAGCGTTGAGTTCCAAAAGGGTGTCTATCCCTTTAAATCAGTGTTGCACTCTGATCTAACGTATATTCTCCTTACTTTACATGATGCCGGCGTTCGTTATATGTGTGTGCGGCAGCGCCTTTACCAAAATGGTGTCCGGCGCACATCATGCTAGAAGCGTGTGCGTGCATTCCGGACGCCATTTTGGGACCTTAGGGGGCCGCATAGCACCTGAAAAACGGGTGAGACGTGGGAACGCATCGAGTGGAATCCCCACTTCCATGTCCCCTTTTGCCATCATCCCTCTCCTGGGTCGAGAGCATCTCAGCAGCCAGGACAGGATAGGGATCTGAGCAACCTGCCAATACCTCTGCTGAAGCCACAGGGGATGCATCACTTAGAAGTGGTAAAAAGAGCAAGGCTATGCAGTTGTAATTCACCAAGGTTATGCACAAGGATGTTTGACGAGCTGGCATGTTGTTAATTTATATAATTTTTTTGTAATGGCACATTAAATTTAATCATTGTCATCATCACTGCTGCATCTTGGCCATTATTGAGTCCCTTTTGTGAACTCGCCCTTTAATGTGCTTCATCATAAATGCCAAGTCATTGATGTCACCCATTGGGCGCGTGTGCAATGGGTGTATGCGTAGTTGAAGGATGGTTTTGTGCAAAGGGAGGGGTGGTGGGGGGCGGCGGGGCGGTGGCGGTTGATGGTGGTGTTTGTTCCAGGCGGCCAGAGTATTTCAAAGCCTTTAATTTGCACATCTCATTATGAGAACCTGTTAGAGAGGAGGGAATCCCTGACATCATGGCCAGCAATGTGCACGGCTGCCCTGGCGATGGGTTCCCCATCTTCATTTTCCTCCTCCTCAGATGTGGAATTGATCCATTGTGCCCCCCTTTCTCATCTTGTCAGTTTGAGGGGATCCAAAATGTAGGTAAATTTGTCTGCACACAAGAAATCTTAGTGTCAACAAAGAAATCTCAGTCTAAACACAAAGAACTCCCAGAGAACTGAGTGCCCAGCTGCAATACCTCACCTTTTATTGAGATGTGTCAACCACTGCTTTAAAGGGCCAAATGAGCTTCGGCTGCAACTCGCCTCCATTTCAGAAGCCACAGGAGACACGTTCAGGAGCAGTTAAATCTGTTTCTGTTGCAGAATCCACTATAAGTTATGTACCTAAAGTGTTTCAACTACCTGAATTGACCCTTTAACTATCGGCCCATCAGCTTTAAGTGGGAATGGGACTTCTGGGTTTCTGTTGTGTGCGCACATCCTAACACGCCTGGGTTAAACCCGGAAGTGGGCCCGTTGAGCCGGGATGTGGTCCCGCTCCAAAAAGCTGCTACTTTAGTCTCCCACAACCCCCCACCCATCTGTTCTCAGGGGTTAAAATTACCCCCCCCCCCCCAGGGAATCTCGGATGCACATTATGGGGGATGGTATTAGGGAAATGTAGCATTGAATAGCCACTCACTTGCAACGCTGACTGGTTTGGCAAAGAGAAAAAAAATCTTCGAGGCATAGATTTCCAATGGATAATGTCATCCTGCCTGTCCTGCCTCGTTTTCATACATCTGACCAACCCAGAGGAAATCTCCACAGTCTTTTCTTCAGGGCAGAGTCCCAGGGTTACTGGGGGCTGCTCTATTTTCTGCCCCAGCCTGTCCTTGACCACCCCTCTTACACCTGGAGTCCTCCCCAGGCCTTGAGGAAATTCAAGGCCAGAATCTAATGAGAGTATTCTCAGAGCTTTTAATTTTCTTTTAGAAATGGGCCTGTGCTGGGGATGCATCTAGCCTATTAAAATGATCTTCTGAGTAATTTGCACCTTCATTATCTGGGTGGTAACCTGACGGAAGCCAATCACCCACCCAATATAGAATTCGCCTGATTCTCATCCCATTGATTTCAATGGGATGACATCGGGTGGGTTCTACAATGGGCGAGTGATCCACATCTGCCCGGATAACACCCAGGTGGCATAGTTGAAAATTAACCCTTATATTTCTGGATTTTTGTATCTTTGTTCCTTATACACTTTTTAAAATTACATTCTGCTGATTGGGGAGACCATCAAGGTATAATGAACCTGCATTCATTGTCAGTAAAATGTGCCATTTGTTCCTACTTTCTGACCTGGTTTCAAAAGCAAATGGGACGTTTGACCAAATTAATGACTGGGAAAAGATTACAAACTAATAAGTTTTCGGTCATTATTTTTCTAATCAGCTTTGTGTGTGCACGTTAAGCAGTTAAACTGAAGTCAGAAAAATCCATTTTAATTCCTGATTTGGCTTTAAGTATTGCACATCTTTGTGTTTTTTATTCAGAGATTGTCCACAGAAAGGAACTTAAATTGTAGAAAGGATGGGGGGAAAAATAATGTTCGGCAGTATCAATTTTTTCACAATTAAAGGAAAAGATTACAACTGTGAAATGGTGTCTGCATGTTATGCTACACGAGTTGATTATGTAAAGATTTAATTCAACCAGTGGCTATGGACTTTTGTTGAGAAACGCTCATTATAGCTGAACCTAAAATGACAAATGCACTCCATTGCATTAGAAGATGGATATCAAAATCACAACTTTATTGTAAAATATCTTCAGTCTCTGTTGTTATATAGACCTACGTTGAGAGAAAATTTCTGTACAGCATCTGGATGGATAAAATGGCAAGTTATCCTGAGAAGAGTTTGGAACGGAGGGATTAGCAATCTACTGGAACATTAATATACACAAGTACATGTTGCAGACCACCAGTCATGAAGCCACAACCTCTTCCTTGTTTCACTAATCTGTGTGGGCAAATGTAAGAGTGCTGGAGAATGCAGAAACTACCACACACTGCTTGATATTTACAACATTACAGATAACACCAGAGCATGACAAAATCCCACAGTACACAGCCAGCATCATTTTTAAGACTTCTTAAAAATGATGCGCTATAAATAATTTATAACTTTAAACAAATACAAGGGGCTTTGTGACAAAAATAACATATGCTAATGAGTGCTTAGTGCTAACCCTCATAGGCACATTAAAGATCAGACTATTGGATCTGCTTCACAGAAGGAAGAATTGCCCATAGTAATGTAACAATTCAGTGGAGTCAGAATGAGCTCCAGCTTGATGCATATTTTTCCATAATCATCCAACACTTTGCCAAATTTCATCAATTAATAGGCATCCAATGTTATCAGTCCCAATTACAGACCCACATACATCCATACGTTAATACATACAAAGGGGAAGGGTGGTTACAGTTTACAGACCTTGGAATTTATACTAATCAATCTAGTAAACAGCTGAAAACATGCAGCAAATGCAGGTACAGTACAAACATTCGTTCCAGATATTTTGAAAGGACCTTTAGCATTTGAAAAATGTTCTTTCAGCAGCTGACAAGCAGTAAAATGATGCTATTGAAGAAGTATCTGCTCGATATCAATTAATGATGTAATCCTATAGTCAAGAAGAAGGGAGTGTGTACTATTATCATCGAGAGTACAAACCTGACAACCTGAAAGTGAAAGCAGTGTGATGGAAATTGATATATTATTGCCAGCACATTCTTCAAATGTCAAAGGGGAATTGTAACTCCCTTCACCCAATGGAAACCGAGCGGAGGCAGTTAAAAAGTCGCAGGTTAATACCTGCTCCGGTTCCTGCTCCTCCGGGATTTTGACGAGGCTGTCATTGGCGATGGATGAGACGCCTGCCTGAATCAGGTGGGATCCTCATATACATATGCAAATTGGGGTCATATTACGTCAATAGGACCCGGATGGCCTTTGAACCACAGTCTGAGCAGGGCACCTTTCATGACTGCCCGGCTCCGTGAAGAGGTCCTTGCAGGAATGCTCCTCCGGGCATCACAAGGAAATGATCAGCCTCTGGTGCCCGGGCTCCCACCCACCTTCCCACTCGCAAGACGTGGCTGAAACCCCCTCCCAGCCACTTACCTTCCTAGCCAGTGGGAACCTCTGGACCGTGCGATTTTAAACAGTTGGCTCCCGCTAGCTGCCTCTTTCTGCCTGTTTCAGGGTGACAGATGTAAATTAGTCCCAGGAGTCAAAATACCCCGAGCCTGAAATTTATGGCAGCGGATGTGTTTCGCTCCAGGTTAAAATCCACCCAAAAAGTCAAATAAAAGAAATCATAATCCAACCTTTCAGAAACACCTGGAAGTAATATGAATACAATAGGAATAACTCATGCTTTCTTTCTCTGATTTGAACATTATTTTTAAGAATATCAGCCAATAAGCATTCAAGTCATTCACACAGCTGTATCAACAATAACATCCATTTCTGTAATTTGTAGAAACATAAAGCTAGATATTAGCCTTGGTTCAGTGATAGCACTTTCATCTCTAAGTCAGAAGGTACAAGTCCCACTCCAGGGACTAGAGCACAAAATCTAGGCTGACACTCGCAATACTGAAGGAGTGTTGCATTGGAGGTGCCATCTTTCGGATGAGACGTTAAAATAAAGCCCCGTTTGCCCTCTCGGGTGAATATAACAGATCACATCGCACTAATTCGAAGAAGAGCTGGGGAATTCTCCCTGGTGTCCTGGCCAATATTTATCCCTCAACCAACATCACTAAAACAGATTATTTGGTCATTTATCTCATTGCTGTTTGTGGGACCTAATTGTGCACAAATTGGCTTCTGCGTTTCCAACATTATAACAGTGAATACCCGTCAAAAGTACTGGCCTAAAGACCTTTGGGACGTCCTGAGGTCGTGAAAGGCACTTTATAAATGTAAGTCTTTCTTTTAAAATTTCCACTTGGACAACATCTCAAATGGAAGTATGTGTTGTGTAACTTGCACCTGTCTGATGTGAAGTGGACTGACCCTGCTGATCCTGCCATAGCATCCTGGCATCAGGCTAATTTAAATAATCAAGGTATAAGCCACTGATTGGGGAGGTGGGGAATGGAAACTCTGAGGCTGCTGTAGGATTAAACCAGCAGCTTAAAGGGAAGCCACCAAAAGCGATTTGCAGCAGAGCTGAGAAATCTCTGAAGTCAACAGGAGGGCAGAACCCCCACCTTCAGTGAGGCATCTGTAGGAATGTTGCTAGACTACGTCAGGGTACAGTAGCATAGTGGTTATGTTACTAGACTAATAATCCAGAGGCCCGGATGAATAATCCAGAGTCATGAGATCAAATCCTGCCACGGCAGCTGGGGAATTTAAATTCAATTAATTTAATAAAATCTGGAATTAAAACAAACTAGTATCAGTAATGGTGGCCATGAAACTACCAGATTGTCGTAAAAACCCATCTGGTTCACTAATGTCCTCTATGGAAGGAAACCTGCCGTCCTTACCCGGTCTGACCTAAATGTGACTCCAGACCCACAGCAATGTGGTCGATTCTTAATCGCCCTCTGAAATGGCCTAGCAAGCCACTCAGTTATACAATCTCGCGACAAAAAGTCATAATAAGAATGAAACCGGACAGACCACTAGGCACCAGACATGACAACGGCAAACCATGCCCAGTCGACCCTGCAAAGTGCTCTTCACTAACATCTGGGGATTTGTGCCAAAATTGGGAGAGCTGTCCCACAGACGAGTCAAGCAACAGCCTGACAGAGATATACTCACAGAATCATACCTTTTAGCCAACATCCCAAACAGGAGCAGCACCAGGCATACTTAAAAATGAGGTGCCAATCTGGTGAAGCTAAAGGACAAGACGACATGCATGCTAAACAGCAGAAGCAACATGCTACAGACAAAGGAAGCGATTCCACAACCAACGGATCAGATCAAAGCTCCAGAGTCCTACCACATCCAGTCGTGAATGATGGTGGACAATTAAACAACTAATGGGAGGAGGAGGCTCTGTAAACATCCCCATCCTCAATGATGGCGGAGTCCAGCACGTGAGTGAAAAAGACAAGGCTGAATGAAGCGTTTGCAACCATCTTCAACCAGAAGTGCAGAGTGGAAGATCCATCTCGGCCTCCTCCCCATATCCCCACCATCACAGAAGCCTGTCTTCAGCCAATTCGATTCACTCCACATGATATCAAGAAACACAGGAACACAGGAACATAGGAACAGGAGTAGGCCATTCAGCCCCTCGTGCCTGCTCCGCCATTTGATAAGATCATGGCTGATCTGTGATCTAACTCCATATACCTGCCTTTGGCCCATATCCCTTAATACCTTTGGTTGCCAAAAAGCTATCTATCTCACATTTAAATTTAGCAATTGAGCTAGTATCAATTGCCGTTTGCGGAAGAGAGTTCCAAACTTCTACAACCCTTTGTGTGTAGAAATATTTTCTAATCTCGCTCCTGAAAGGTCTGGCTCTAATTTTTAGACTGTGCCCCATACTCCTAAAATCCCCAACCAGCGGAAATAGTTTCTCTCTATCCACCCTCTCTGTTCCCCTTAATATCTTATAAACTTCGATCAGATCACCCCTTAACCTTCTAAACTCTAGAGAATACAACCTCAATTTGTGTAATCTCTCCTCGTAACTTAACCCTTGAAGTCTGGGTATCATTCCAGTAAACCTACGCTGCACTCCCTCCAAGGCCAGTATGTCCTTCCGAAGGTGGGGTGCCCAGAACTGCTCACAGTACTCCAGGTGCGGTCTAACCAGGGTTTTGTATAGCTGCAGCATAACTTCTGCCCCCTTGTACTCTAGTCCTCTAGATATAAAGACCAGCATTCCATTAGCCTTATTGATTATTTTCTGCACCTGTTCATGACACTTCAATGATCGATGTACCTGAACCCCTAAGTCCCTTTGGACATCCACCGTTTTTAACTTTTTACCATTTAGAAAGTACCCTGTTCTATCCCTTTTTGATCCAAAGTGGATGACCTCACATTTGTCTACATTGAATTCCATTTGCCACAGTTTTGCACATTCACCTAATCTATCAATATCGCTTTGTAATTTTATGTTTTCATCTACACTGCTTTCAATGCCACCAATCTTTGTGTCATCGGCAAACTTAGATATGAGACTTTCTATGCCTTCATCTAAGTCGTTAATAAATATTGTGAATAATTGAGACCCCAAGACAGATCCCTGCGGGACTCCACTAGTCACATCCTGCCAATGTGAGTACCTTCCCATTATCCCTACTCCCTGTCGCCTTTCGCTCAGCCAACTTCCTAACCGAGTCCGTACTTTTCCCTCGATTCTATGGGCTTCTATCTTAGCTAACAGTCTCTTATGTGGGACCTTATCAAATGCCTTCTGGAAGTCCTGATAAATAACATCCATTGACATTCCCCTGTCCACTACTTTAGTCACCTCTTCAAAAAATTCAATCAGGTTTGTCAGGCACGACCTACCTTTCACAAATCCATGCTGGCTTTCTCTGATTAACTGAAAATTCTCGAGGTGTTCTGTCACCCTATCCGTAATTATAGACTCCAGCATTTTCCCCACAACAGATGTTAGGCGAACTGGTCTATAATTCCCCGGTTTCCCTCTCTCTCCTTTCTTAAAAAGCGGAGTGACATGTGCAATTTTCCAATCTAGAGGGACAGTTCCTGATTCTAGAGAACTTTGAAAGATTATTGTTAGGGCATCCGTAATGTGCTCACCTACTTCCTTTAAAACCCTGGGATGGAAACCATCTGGTCCTGGGGATTTGTCACTCTTTAGTGCTATTATTTTCTTCATTACTGTTGCTTTACTTATGTTAATTTTATCGAGTCCCTGTCACCGATTCAATATAAGTTTTCTTGGGATTTCCGGCATGCTATCCTCTTTTTCCATTGTAAATATTGACGCAAAGTAATTGTTCAACATGTCTGCCATTTCCCCATTGTCAATGACAATATCCCCACTTTCAGTCTTCAAGGGGCCAACACTGCTCCTGACCACCCTCTTTTTCCGAATATAACTATAAAAGTTCTTCGTATTGGTTTTGATATCCCTTGCGAGTTTCTTTTCATACTCTCTTTTTGTAGCCCTTACTATCTGTTTTGTGACTCTTTGTTGATCTTTGTATCTTTCCCATTCACCAGGATCTGTGCCATTTTTTGCCTTTTTGTATGCCCTTTCCTTATGTCTTAAACTGTCCCTTACCTCTTTAGTTTTCCATGGCTGTTTTTTTTTAGCAAGTAGAGTTCTTGCCCCTCAGGGGTATAAACCGATTCTGTATCATGTTAAATGATTCTTTAAACATTTCCCACTGATCATCAGTCGTTTAACCCATTAACAGATTTGCCCAGTTTACTGTGGACAGTCTCTGTCCCATCCCATTGAAGTCGGCCTTGCCCAAGTCTAGAATCTTAGCAGCTGATTCACTTTTTTCCCTTTCAAACACTACATTGAACTCAATCATGTTATGATCACTATTGGATAGATGTTCACGCACAGTTAAGCCGTTAACTAAATCTGGTTCATTACTCATTACTAAATCTAGTATGGTTTGCCTCCTTGTTGCCTCAAGGACATACTGCTGCAGAAAACTATCCCTGAACACTCAAGAAATTCACTACCTTTCTGACAGTTGCTAGTCTGCTTTTCCCAATCTATGTGAAGGTTAAAGTCCCCCATTAAGACCACTATGCCTTTCTTACACGCTTGTCTAATCTCTGCATTTGTACAATCTAGCACTTCAGAGCTGCTGCCAGGGCTCCTATATACAACTCCCACTATAGTCTTAGATCCTTTCCTATTTCTCAATTCAATCCAAAAGGTCTCTGTTGGCTGCTTACCTCTCGTTATATCCCCCTTTATCATTGAAGTGATTTCATCTCTAATCATTAAGGCTACTCCTCCCCCTCTTCCATTTTCCCTTTCTCTCCTGTAGACCTTATAACCCGGTATAAATAGTTCCCAATCCTGACCATCCTGCAGCCAAGTCTCAGAAATAGCTATCATGTCATACCCTCCAATTTGTATTTGAACCTGTAGTTCATTTAATTTATTCCTTATACTCCGTGCATTTGTATATAGAACTCTTAGTTGGGCCACAGACCCGAGCCTGACCTTCAGCTTTGATGCTGGGTTAATCGCCTTACGCCTTCTAGTTTTTATTTTATCTATCGTGCCTAAAGTACACTTTCTTTCCGCTGCTCTACGCTTTTCCCTTTCACTTGTTCTTGAACAACTGTTTGTACTATTTGTATTGTAGATTTCCCCTGGGTCTTCCCCTCTCTTGCTGCTCTCAACTTTATTCCCTTCTGACTCCCCGCTCAGGTTCCCATCCTCCTGCCACTCTAGTTTAAACCATCCCCAAAAGCACTAGCAAACACCCCCGCGAGGACATTGGTCCCGGTCCTGCTCGGGTGTAACCCGTCCCACTTGTACAGGTCCCACCTTCCCCAGAACCGGTCCCAATGTCCCAGGAATCTAAATCCCTCCCTCCTACACCATCCCTGCAGCCACACATTCATCCTGTCTGTTCTCCTGTTCCTATACTCACTAGCACGTGGCACCGGTAGTAATCCTGAGATCACTACCTTTGAAGTCCTGCTTTTTAATTTATCTCCTAACACCTTGAATTCACCTTGCAGGACATCATCCCTTTTTTTACCTATGTCGTTGGTACCAATATGGACCACGACTACTGGCTGTTCACCCTCCCCCTCCAGAATGCCCTGCAGCCGCTCCGTGACATCCTTGACCCTAGCACCAGGGAGGCAACATACCATCCTGGAGTCACGTTTGCGGCCGCAGAAACACCTATCTGTTCCCCTTACAATTGAATCCCCTATCACTATAGCCCTGCCACTCTTCTTCCTCCCCTCCTGTGCAGCAGAGCCACCCGTGGTGCCCCGAACCTGGCTCTTGCTGCTTTCCCCTGATAAGCCATCTCCCCCAACAGTATCCAAAGCAGAATATCTGTTTGAGAGGGAGATGGCCCCAGGGGACTCCTGCTCTACGGCTGAGTGCACTGGATACAGCAAAGGCTATGGGCCCTGACAACATCCTGGCTGTAGTGCTGAAGGCTTGTGCTCCAGAACTAGCCAAACTGTTCCAGTACAGCTACAACACTGGCATCCAACCAACAATGTGGAAAATTGCCCAGGTATGTCCTGTCCACAAAAAGCAGGACAAATCCAATCCAGCCAATTACCGCCCCATCAGTCTACTCTCAATCATCAGCAAAGTGATGGAAGGTGTCGTCGACAGTGATATCAAGCGACTCTTGCTCACCGATGCTCAGTTTGGGTTCCGCCAAGACCACTCAGCTCCAGACCTCATTACAGCCTCGGTCCAAACATGGACAAAAGAGCTGAATTCCAGAGGTGAGGTGAGAGTGACTGCTGTTGACATCAAGGCAGCATTTGACCGAATGTGGCATCAAGGAGCCCTAGTAAAATTGAAATCAATGGGAATCTGGGGGAAAACTATCCATTGGCTAGAGTCATACCTAGCACAAAGGAAGATGGTAGCGTTTGTTGAAGGCCAATCATCTCAGCCCCAGGACATTGCTGCAGGAGTTCCTCAGGGCAATGTCCTCGGCCTAACCATCTTCAGCTGCTTCATCAATGACCTTCCCTCCATCATAAGGTCAGAAATGGGGATTTTCGCTGACGATTGCATGGTGTTCAGTTCCATTCGCAACTCCTCCGATAATGAAGCAGTCCGTGCCCGCATGCAGCAAGACCTGGACAAGAGTCACCATTGACCAGAAACTTAACTGGACCAGCCATATAAATACTCTGGCTACAATTGCAGGTCAGAGGCTGGGTATTCTGCGGCGAATGACTCACTTCCTGACTCCCCAAAGCCTTTCCACCATCTACAAGGCACAAGTCAGGAGTGTGATGGAATACTCTCCACTTGCCTGGATGAGTGCAGCTCCAACAACACTCAAGAAGCTCAACACCATCCAGGACAAAGCAGCCCGCTTGATTGGCACCCCATCCACCACCCTAAACATTCACTCCCTTCACCACCGGCGCACTGTGGCTTCAGTGCGTACCATCCACAGGATGCACTGCAGCAACTCGCCAAGGCTTCTTCGACAGCACCTCCCAAACCCGCAACCTCTACCACCTAGAACGACAAGGGCAGGAGGCACATGGGAACAACACCACCTGCACGTTCCCCTCCAAGTCACACACCATCCCGACTTGGAAATACATCGCCCTTCCTTCATCGTCGCTGGGTCAAAATCCTGGAACTCCCTACCTAACTGCACTGTGGGAGAACCTTCACCACACAGACTGCAGCAGTTCAAGAAGGCGGCTCACCATCACCTTCTCAAGGGCAATTAGGGATGGGCAATAAATGCTGGCCTCGTCAGCGACGTCGGCATCCCATGAACGAATAAAAAGAAATGTCAGGCAGAGAAGGTTGGAGTAGATCGATGCAGGCCCCAAAGGAGTGTTCCCAAATGCAGTGGAAGGAGACAGCAAAGGCATTCAGTGGGGCCAATTTTAACTTTTGACATGGGCAGAAAAGAGGCGGTGTAAAGGAAAAGGCAGGGTATAGAACAGGCAGCCCATCCACAACCGCCTGTTTATATCCTCTGTCGAAAGTTAGAATCTGCTCCAGTACCAACTCCAACAACCCACAGTGGCCAGAATTTTTTAAATTACATTACCAGGTCAGGCAACATCAGGGGAATCAGCCAGACCTTCCAAGAATGCACTGTTCAAAGCATGTCATACCGTGCTAAAATGCTCAAATTACTTACCATCAATGCTCATGAAGTAGCAGGATGTTCTTTGCATGAACCTTTATAAAACACTGGTTCGGCCACAACTGGAGTATTGTGTCCAGTTCTGGGCACCGCACTTTAGGAAAGATGTGAAGGCCTTAGAGAGGGTGCAGAAGAGATTTACTGGAATGATTCCAGGGATGAGGGACTTTAGTTACGTGGATAGACTGGAGAAGCTGGGGTTGTTCTCCTTGGAACAGAGAAGGTTGCGAGGAGATTTGATAGAGGTATTCAAAACCATGAAGGATCTACAATTGTAAACAATTTTACAACACCAAGTTATAGTCCAGCAATTTTATTTTAAATTCACAAGCTTTCGGAGATTTTCTCCTTCCTCAGGCAAATGAAACATTTGCCTGAGGAAGGAGAAAATCTCCGAAAGCTTGTGAATTTAAAATAAAATTGCTGGACTATAACTTGGTGTTGTAAAATTGTTTACAATTGTCAACCCCAGTCCATCACCGGCATCTCCACATCATGAAGGATCTAGACAGAGTAGATAGAGAGAAACTGTTCTCATTGGCAAAAGAATTAAGAATCAGTGGGCATAGATTTAAGGTGATTGGCAAAAGAACCAAAGGTGACATGAGGAGAAACTTTTTCACACAGCGAGTGGTTAGGATCCGGAATGCACTGCCCGAGGGGGTGGTGGAGGCAGATTCAATCATGGCCTTCAAAAGGGAACTGGATAAGTACTTGAAAGAAAGGGCTGGGGGATCAGGCGGGGGAGTGGGACTAGCTGGATTGCTCTTGCATAGAGCTGACGCGGATTCGATGGGCCAAATGGCCTCCTTCTGTGCTGTAACCCTTCTATGATTCTATGATTCTACATCCCATCTTTCCCTGGAAGTGTAGATATGCTCCAGCCTTAATTGTAATCACCGCACTAAAAGCCTCACATGGGCCCCGACTTTAGAATGGAGGTGGGATGGCAGCGGGGTGGGGGGCGCGGTAACCCGACTAATAAAATATGTACGTTTCCCACGCGATCGCAGGTGAATTGATGCCACTTAACGAGGCCTCAGGATTTGTCATCAGAAGGCTGCGAAACAGGCGGACTGCGCACCCACATCACAGGCTGTCAGGTGGAGGAGTTCTATTGAAAGGCCATTTCTCCAAAGGCTTTTACTGGAGCAAAGACCCAGATACCACAATGGAGCAGCACAGGGGCAAGGCTTCTCCAAGGTTCAGTGACACCTCACTGTAGAAGCTACTGGACGGGGTGAGGAGGAGGAGGGAAGTGTTTTATCCCGCGGATGGAAGTGGCCTGCCTCAGCCACCAAAAAGGCCTGGCTCGAGGTGGCAGAGGATGTCACAAGCAGCAGCAACATCTCCTGCACCTGGATCCAGTGCAGGAAGTGCTTCAATGACCTAACTAGGTCAGCAAAAGTGAGTACACTTATCTCCTACATTCCGTGTTCCACATCACCGGCACCACTCCCCCATCCCCCCAACTCATTCTGCATTGCGAAGACTACTCCATCACATCACTTCTCACACCCACTTAAGGCTGATCCTCAACTTACCTGCATTTCCTGAGCACTTCCTCACCTCCCCACTAGTCACCCCACCACTACCACTCACCCCAATCCTCATCCAATGTGATGTCTCTGTCTCATACTCACTCTCTGATGCACCTCTTTCACGGTCAGCCTCACCCAAACCAATGCATTCATCGGTTGGCCCCTTGGTTTTGATTTCTTGTATTTTTGAAATCAGTAAAAACAAAATCTATTTAAAATTGAGATTGTACGTTTTTTTTAATTCGTCAGTAGATGTTACTTAATCATTCCGGTTTATTGACTAAACTTTTTAAAGCAGATTTCACCTTTTTCAATAATTAAGTGACTCGACAAATCTATATAATATGTACGTATCATACTCTTACATTTGATAGTATCATTAAAGTGTTCATTATATTGTGGTAAATTTTTCTGTAATCTGTTAAAATAACCTGGAAATAGGACACGGTTGTCACAGAATTACCTGTCTGTGGTCGTATATCGTGTATAATCTGTTGTCCACCATGCAGCAATAATTTAGTTTTCAAATGCTTCAGTGAACTCGGATGATTTAGAGACAATGCAAAAAGAAAATTCGCTACCTTATAATTTATAGATGAACATCATTAATAGTATCTTTTTAGGATGAGCAAGGGCATGATTTTACTTGGTTTAGAAAATCTAATATTTTGCTTGGAAACAGGTTCTTTCTCCATATCATGAATCTCAATCACTCACTCACACGTCTGTTCTTCCTCCCCTTCTAGGAGAAGTGAGCGCAAAATGCCCAGGAGAAGGCGAGCACTGGAGGGGGGCCACAATAAGTAGTGGCCCTCTCACACGCGGAGCAGGAGGCCCTGGAGATCAGCCGCACCCTCGAGTGCCTGTCCATAGGGGATAGCGAGACTGGCACCCACAAACATCTGGTGACAAAATTTTAACATTCATCACACACGATATGAATTGATGTTAACAATGCTTGCCATCTTCAACACCTCAGTATGCTCATCACAACATGACACATCTGTGATGATGCTTAATATTACCTTCTGTTCTCTTACAGGCCCTTCAATGACCGCAGTGACAGCAGAGGGCGATTCCTCAGAGGACCTGCCGGCCTCTGAGGGTGCACCATCACATCTTAGTGAGCCATCCACCAGCGCAGATACTCACACCTCGGTGGGTCCTAGTACTCAGTTAGTTGGGGTTGTACCTGGTGAGTCACCACATACAAGTGAGCACGAGCAGACACTGACGGCAGGGGCAGCTGTGGAGAGTCCGTGTCGGTGGGAGCACTCTTCTCCAGGCTCTGCTCAGCTGGACACAGATGCTGAACATCGGGGGCCATCCTTTAAAAGGAGAATGATTGAGAGGCAGCAGCACATTTGCGAGGTGCTGGAACAGGTGTCAAAAGGCAGTCTCCACAATTGCGCAGAGGATGGAGGAGTCTAACTACATGAGTGGAATGGTGGCACAGATACAGGAGGGAATCTTTGAGATAGTGTCGCAGGGACGCAAGCAACTGTCTGAGATAGTGTCACACGTAACTGCTGAAATTTCTGAGACAGTGTTGCAGGTACATGCGGGAATGTCTGCGATGGACAGAATGCTAGCCTCCATTGAGCTTCAAGCACGGCTCGCAAATGAGTCCATTCGGGCCCTGACAACGGTCGTACAGATTCAGGGTGAACAACGTTCTGCCACCTTAAACAGGCTGACAAATACTTTAGAAGAGGCCTCCCAACGCATCACACATGTCCACCACACTGTTGTCCAGCAGGGTGGCCCAGGAGAGGGATGGCGAAAGGAGACATGGAAGTGGGACGCCATTCAAAGTGCTCCACGCCTCAACCGTTGCTCCGCTCTTAACCAGTACCTGCAATGCTGCCTGCTCTCCAGGTGGCCGATTCTGTCTCTGTAAAGGTGCACGTGGAGCATTTTTGGAGGGTCCCTCACGGGCTCCAAAATGAAGAGGACGTAGGCCGAAAGCATCTAAGTAGTCAGAGCATGAACATGAGCAACCTGCCACTACCTCTACTGCAGCCACAGGGGATGCACCACGTAGAAGTAGTCGTAAGAGAAAGGCAAAGGTTTTGTGATCACGAAGGTTATGCACAAGGGTGTTTGACAGACGGTCATGTTTCTCATTTATATTTGGTTTTTGTTAAAGTCACATTAAATTTTATGATTATCACCACAACTTGCCCATTCTTGACTGGCTTTTGTGATTGGACCCTTTAATGAGGTTCACCATGAACAGCGGCACTTGATGCCACCCATTGGGTCACTTTACAGTGGGTGTATGTGTAGTTGCAGGACTGTTTTGTGCAGGGAGGGATGGCAAGGCTGGTGATGTTGCTCGTCCTTGGATGTACAGGTGAATGCAGCCATGGTGCACTCCCTTCCTGATGGTGTCAGTTTGAGGGGGTCCGAAAAGTTGTTAAATATGTGTGAACAGAAAAATTGTGAGTGGAAAGTAAGAATTTCCAGTGTAAACACAAAGATCTCACAGCCAAAAGTTTGTGTGAAAGAACTGAGGGCCCTGCTGCAATAACTCACCTTTTAACGCCATCTGTCAAACAAGCATTTGAATGTCCAACTGGCTGCTGGCTGAAACACGTCTGGTATAACAAGGAGTGTTTCCCACATCACGGCAAACACGCTGAGGATGTTTGAAAGTCAGACCCCTGCCTCAATGTGCACAAAATTAAGTACTTCAAGTACTTCAACTATCTAAACAACTCTCTGAACTATCATCCCGCCGGCTTTAATTGCCAGTGGGACTTTCACATTCGTGAGGCGCGTGCACACTCTGACGCTTCAGTGGGGAACCCAGGAGTCTGCGGGTTGAAGCCTGGTTCCGAACCCGCTAGCGATTTCCCCGATTTTCAGAGCGGTCCCCGTCCCCCCATCAACGTACCCGCACTTGGATTCTAAAATCGAGCCCATGGAATCTAATTGCTGGGTGCATCACACCCATTATGGTCTGTTTCCTGACACCTGGGTTTTATTGCATCTCAATAGGAACTAAAGATAACTCTCATACTTTGCATTCTTTTTCAAGGACAAGATAGCCCATAATATAAAGCAGGAAGCCTCTTACCCCTCCATGTGGACCATACAGGATATAGGAGTTGGAGAAGGAGAGCAGGTAGCAGCTTCAGGTTCATTGTGAACTTTTACTGCTTGTCTTCTTTCTCATCCTGCTGCACCTTGTGTTACCTATCAGCAAACTATGTCATATCACTCCTACTACTGAAAGCGGCTTACGAACTCAGCAACTAATTCTGATCTTCCTTCCCCTTTTCTAGATGTGTGCGAAGAAGATGCATCTGGTCTTGCCGTGACTCACTCTCTCTCGCAAGTATCAGAGCAGAGGCATCCACTCTCGTGGAATTACATAGAAGTACATAGAATGTACAGCACATAAACAGGCCATTAAGTCCAATATGTCCATGCCGGTGTTTATGCTCCACACGAGCCTCCTCCCTCCCTACTTCATCTAACATTATCAGCGTATCCTTCTATTCCTTTCTCCCTCATGTATTTATCTAGCTTCCCCTTAAATGCATCTATGCTCGTCCTTCAACTACTCCTTGTGGTAACGAGTTCCACATTCTAACCACTCTCCCATGGAATTAAACAGTGAGCCAGGAGAGTATGCACGGGGTGACACACAGAGCATGTCTGAGCAGGAGCATCTGCTAGTGGCACATGAGGAGGAAGATACTGCTGAATGGAGGGCCAGGGTATGTCATTGCTTGACTGAAGAGCCTGGAGGTCCAGATCTCAGAACACCTGATTTTAAAAGAACATCAAATGTATGTGCAGGCACTGGGAGCAGTGTCTGACAGTGTGCTGCAAATGGCAGAACGAGTGAAGGAACCCAAAACCTGCATGTGCAGTAGTATGCTGGATGGTTTTGCAGCATGTGGTCATGACAAAGGCTCTAAGGGCAACCTTTGCTTCTTCCTTGAATTCTCAAACTGCTACCATAGAGTCCTGGGTTGCCATATTAGAGAGGGGTGTATCTTCCGGCCTCCAAAGAATTGTGGGTGGGTTGCAGATATGCATGTCAGGTGGCTTCACAGATCTCATTGATACCATTAAGTCTGCTTTCCTGCAGGTCAGTGGCCATGCAGAGGTAGCGCCCAGTACTAGTGTCATGCCAGGATTGGGCATGTATGATTTTGCTGTCTCTCAGAATGGTAGCACATTGTGATCCCTCCCTGGCATAGAGGGTAATCTTAATCCCCTGAGACTCGCTTTTCTGGGTCACTACTGCTGACATGGTGGACTTCCATGAAATGAAGCATCATGGAAGCTCCCAAGAAAGTGTAGCAAGTATTCACTTGCAGTATGGTGCATTGCTGGTCACAAAAGAGCTGTGCATAGAGAGAGAGGACTCTTTTCCTGTTGGCGTTGGCATTGGTATTGCTCAAGAGAGGATGTATGGCCAAATGAGTACAACCTGTGAGCTCTTGGGCCTTAGGGAATCCTGCCACTTGGTAAAATTGTAGTGCTACCGCTTGTCACTGGGAAATCCGTTGAATTGCCAGCTCTAGAGAACAATATTTCTGCAACTTGCTTGGTGTATCTGTGCACAGTGGTTCGGCTCATGTTACTGAAGTCCTCAATGGCAGCTTGATATGACCTGTGGCATAGACGTTCAGAGTGCCTTTAGCAGAGTGATGCCTGGGGTGGGAGAGGGTTGCAGGTCCGCCTGTAGCCTGTGATATAACTCTGTGTTTGCTTCCTTTAGGAAGTGGAGGAAAGCCCTTTTTACGCACAGAGACGGGATTTCCGCCGCACTTTTAGCAAAAGTTACGGTGACAGAGCAGGAGTTACTTTGAGGTAATTCCAGCCAAAGTGTCTGCAGGCACTGCTCGTCGGTCGCATGCAGATAGTAGCATCTCTGCTGATATACTCTAGTGTGGGGATCCTGTCTGTCAGATGGGTGCCACACGTCTGTGGTGCAGCCTCGCCGGCCTGATATCACTCCGTTATTCCTCATCTTACTCAACCTGCCTGAAAACGAAGGTGTGGGGTCAGAACTGCAGCCCCTCAGCAAATGGCAGAAAGGCACATGACAAAATAGCAACAGCAAATAAATAATTAAAAAAACAACTGAGAAATAAGTTTTAAACTGCACCTGTTAACCTTGAATCTAAACCCTTTAAATTCTCTTCTGCTTTATTCACAGTTCTGTCGTGGCACCTGGTAACCCTGGATGCCCATATAAAATGGTCCTGAATATGAATTAGCACAAAGGAGGTGGGAATAATGTAATGTTGGAAATATGATGTCACCACATCATTCACTGACTCATTTCTAGGCATCCGCCCAAACATACACCGGAGCTTCCGTCAGAAAATGGGGCGGATGCTAATGTGGACGGAGATCTGATAATACAGATCTCTGTCCTATTTCCAGGTGCCTCCTGCCCAGTTAATGCCACAGAATCATGTGGAGGCAGCGGTAAAATCTAGTCCATAATTTGAGGAAACAATAAACTTTACATCTAATTACAGCTAGACTTTAAAACTGTTGAAAGGAAATTCTAAACTCCTTGTTTTGTTGCATTTGAACAATGAGAGAGAGAAAAAAAATGCCATGGGTGTCACCAGAAGATAGACATCTTAATAAGGCATTTTGAGAACATTTGACAGCCCCGTCATTTATGCACTCCAGTATGTACAGGTAAAAGAAAAAATATCCTGCCTGTGAAAGCTGGCTGTACATATGTATACTTTCTAAATTATATACGAGGTCAGAAATTACCGCTGGGGATAATAGCAGATGAAAGCTTGATATATTTGTATGACATTTTTCTGTCCTGCTACTTTAATGCATGCGTTAACCTGTTAATTTCAAATGGGTTACTGCTTCTATTAAAATAGCAGACAAACAAATGTCATACCAACACATTAAACATTCATCTTCTACTATTGCCCGTGTAATTTCTAGGCTATGCAGTTGCCTTTGTAACCAGCTTGCCGTGGAGTTTAATACTTCAAGCTACAGGGATGTGTTTCCTCAATTCTCATCCAAGCTACCTCACAGGAGTAGACTCACATCTTCAGTTCTTTAAAATATGATTTGAAAAGTCAGACCTTTTAAGAAGGTTTACAGCCTATGTTTACAAAACAGAAGGCCTATCTGATGAAAGTTAAAGGGAAAGTGTGTTCTGCTGAGTTGTCTCATATGTCTAGATGTTATAAAGAGAGATATCTGCAGACTTATCAATGGCTCTTAGCTTTGAACGTAATAGAGGCAGAATAGGAAGTGACATCAGGGTAGATTTTCTGATCAGTCTATAGTCGGGTGGTGCAGTTTTAGAACCCACCCAACAGTTAACGTACCGCCACCACCTGATTTTGCAGAATCCCCTTCCTTTACATAGTGTGGGTGAGGTGCCCTCTGCCCTATATTGTGCCTGGCATTGGGAGCTCAGCTGAGGGCTGCTTAAAAGGGAGTATTTTTAAAAGGATGCAGCTACTTAAAGATGAATGACTGCACATGGGGAAAGAAATCTTGGCAGCAATTACTAAGGCTGGTGTTTTGATGTGCACTTCAGCCTTTGCAAAATTTATTTGGATAACAAATATACCTGGCAAAACCCAATGGCTGACATAATAAATATGGAGGCAGGAAATGAGTCTGTTGCCAAATGATGGAGCAGTGGAGCATGCCAACCACCTGTCTGATAGCTGCTGAAGTGGAGGTGGTGCACCATGATATGGTAGAAAATAGGATGGGTCTGCTTTCCACCCGCAGGGCACACTCTCTAAAGGATAGTGTGGATGTTGCTAAAAGAAGATGACTTCAGGGCATAGCTGATTGTTGCTAACACTGGCAGTGCCAATTTGACGGGGCATGATAGCTCCAGGTATTCTTGCAGCAGATGGCACAACTCTGCATCGGGGTGTCTGCTGACCCAGAGTCTATGAGCCAGCTCTGTAATGCCACCAACGGTTAGATTTGCCCTGTCTGTAAATCTGGGCACAGTCTGCCTCAGGTGCAGCCTGACATGTCTGGCATCCCTGCATTGCTCCTTATGTTCTTCCCCCCAAAAACATAAGTAAATGGAAACTCATTGGCACAATATTATGGACGTACCAATAAAATACCAGTGGAAGAATATTTGGCAGAAAGCCTGCTGAAGTAGAGATGGAAAAGAAACAAAAAAAAAATGAAGAAAAGGTCAGAAATTTCCTCAAGCTGTTTTAATTGCACTTCCATAAACAACATACCCTAGCAACACACCAGTATTATATTGGTGGCTAGTGACTGATTGTTATACTAGTAAAAAGACCAAGAAATCACAAGGATGTCCAATTAATATCACTGGGGCCAAATTTAAATATAATTAGCATCAAACTGGCAGGCACTTCTGTTGGCAGTGCAAAATTTGACCGGAAAATTGGATGAGACATTAAATTGGTGGAAATCTGGTGTAACAGACTGCTGTCTAGTTTTCTAATCAGTTAGATTAATCAAGTGTAACCAATTGCAGAATCTACCTCATCTTGTGCAGAACTCACTGATGTAATATGAAGTTCTGATCCAGTAGCATCATGAATGGAGAGTGATTCTCGCAGGAGCAGAACTTCATGATGCCACTTCAGGGATGTGCTGCAACCCACAATATTTATTCCCAGCCTGTATCTAACGATAAAGTACTGTATCCAGACGCCTCTGAAAGACATCAACAGGTATACAAAATTCTGCTCCAACAGCAACATTTAGGTTTATGTGACAATTCAGCAGAATGCACATCCCCTTTAAGGGTCTATAGAAGCGATTCTGTGGTCCGGTGTCCCCAGTGGACAGCAGCTCTCACAGTCGCTCAACCCATTCTTTTTAATGGATGGAACGTCACAGGCTGCATGCCTGCAATTTCCCAAAATGCGTTCCTTGTAAGTGCCATTCACCACTAGGAACACCAGATCGTAGGATCACCCTTTATATCATTCCAGAACTTATATATATGTGAATACTGTGCTTTTATCTGTATCTCAGCTTGGGACTGGTGCAACACAACAAACCGTAAGGTGTATTTTCTGTGGTGAAATGCCTCGCACGGCATGACCACAAGTCGGAAAATTGCAGGGCTACAGCTCATGGCTTCAATAGACAGAAAATAGCAGGGCCTAGAATTTTCTGAAACGTTCTCTTGTGCGCGGGAGAGAGGACTTGGAAAATCTGCCCTTTTATCCAAACATTTTGTTATATTTTTTCTTACTCTTTTCCCTTGGTCCACAGTTTCCTTCCACACAATTTAACATCTATTCAAACGTTAAGCATGGGATTTAAAATTTATGGAACTTAATTAAACTTTCGAGTTAATAGGAACTCGGCTAGAACGAAAAAACAAAAAATGCAATCCATCTGACACTTGGAAGCAGTATTCCCAACTGAACAGTCCTGTACTGAACAGTCCTGTACTGAACAGTCCTGTACTGAACAGACCTGTACTGAACAACCAGTAAGCTGGAACACCATGATTCCAGTTGAAGAGAAGCTGCCAGTTCTGTTACTATGCAACGCTCATCCCTATTGGGTATTGAATATAATAGCACATGTCGCACCTCAACAAGGACTAGACGATGAGTCAAACATGGACCTGGCGGACACAGCCCTTAATCCCAGTGCAGTTATTTTATACTTGTGTTCTATAACTTTATCTGTTCCCTGACGGTTCATGTTACCCTTATTCCTTTCATTGGTCTCGTTTACTCTCATCTCCTATTTCTTTTATCTTCAGGCTGCTGTTATTTCTAACAAATCCCTCCCCCTGTCTTACTAGTTTAAAGTCTTATCTGCAGCCCTATTTACCCTTTCCGCTAGGACCTTGCTCCCATTCCAAGATTACTACCCGTGGGGTCCTGCTTTTTATTTTAGTTCCTAGCTCCTGATATTCCCTTAGCAGGACCTCCATCCTGTTCTTCCATGTGTCACTGGTCCCGACAAAGAGCACGACTTCATGTTATAAGCACGATTTTCATGTTATAAATCTTCATCTATTTGTTCTATCTATTACCTCAAGCAGAATTATTATCACATGTATCAGACCTTGAGTTTAGATATATTTGGGAGTGTGCGTTATGCACTGCAGAGAAGGCAATGTAATCCAGGTGAATAAAGAAGGTTTTATGAATTTATACAAGTAATCCAGGTAGGCTCGAGTACAATAGCTGAAACAGAATGCAGTTAGACAGCAGTGTTCATGGGCTTGATTTTGAAAGGGCGGCAGGATGGTAGCGGCGGTGGGGGGGGGGTCAATGGCCGTGCAGGTAACCCGACTAATGAAATCCTACCGTTTCCCACGCGATCGCAAGTTAATTGGTGGCCCTTGATGTGGCTTCTGGGTTTGCAGTCCGAAGGCTGTGCAGTGGCCGGACTGCGCACCTGCATAACAGGCTGTCAGCTGGAGCAGCTGAAATGAAAGGGCCATTGCTCCAGCAGCTTTTGCTGGAGCAAACACCAAGCACACACAATATGAAGCAGCATAGGGACAAGGCTGCTCCAAGGTTCAATGATGACTCTCAGCAGCAGCTACTGGCCGAGGTGAATAGGAGGGAAAGGAAGTGTTTTACCCCGGGGATGAAAGGAAGTGGCCTGTCTCAGCCACCAAGAAGGCATGGCTCGAGGTAGCAGAGGAGGTCACCAGCAGCAGCAACATCTCCCGCACCTGGATCCAGTGCAGGGAGCGTTTCAATGACCTAACTAGGTCAGTCAAAGTGAGTACACTTATTGATTCTCCTGCATTCCGTCTTCCACATCACTGCCACCCCCCCCTCCCCCCCCCACCCCCAGCAACTCATTGTGCACTGCCAAGACTACTCCATCACATCATTCCCCACACGCACTTAAGGCTCATCCTCAACTTACCTGCACTTCCTCAGCACTTCCTCACCTCCCCATTACTCACCCCACCACTACCACTCACCCCAATCCTCATCCAATGTGATGGCTCTGTCTCATACTCAGCCTCTGATGCATCTCTTTCATGGTCAGCCTCACCCAAAACAATGCATTTCTCAGCTGACCACTTCACCATAACTCACTCACACATCTGTACTTTCTCCCCTTCTAGGAGAAGAGAGCTCAGAATGCACACGAGAGGGCGAGGACCGGAGGGGGGCACAGCAAATAGTGGTCCTCACAGACGCAGGGAGCAGGAGGCCCTGGCGATCAGCCGCACCCTCGAGAGCCTGTCTGTCGGGGATGCTGAGACTGGCAACCCGCAAACGTCTGGTAACACAACTTTAACATTCATCATACACAACATGAATTGATGTTAACAATGATTGGCATGTTGAACACCTCAGTATGCTCAGCGCAACATGACACATCTGTGATCATGTTTAATATTGCCTTCTGCTCTCTTACAGGCCCTTCAAAGACCACAGTGACAGCAGAGGGTGATTCTTCAGAGGAGCTCCAGGCCTCTGAGGGTGCACCATCACATCTTAGCGAGCCATCCACCAGCGCAGATACTCACACCTCGGTGGGTCCGAGTAGTCAGTTAGTTGGGTTGGCACCTGGTGAGACACCACACAAAAGTGAGCAGAAGCCGACACTGGTGGCAGGGGCAGCTGTGGAGAGTCCGCGTCGGTGGGCGCACTCCTCTCCAGGCTCTGCTCAGCTGGATGCAGATGCTGAACCCCGGGGGCCATCCTTTAAAAGGAGAATGATCGAGGGACATGGCTCCAAAAAGGACAGGATTGGGTGCTAAATATTCCTGGATACAAGGTGTTCAGGAAAGATAGGGTAGGAAAGAAAGGAGGGTGTTGTGGCAGTATTGATTAAGGAGAATATTGCAGTGCTGGAGAGAAAGGATGTCCTAGAGGGGTCAAGGACAGAATCTATTTGGTTAGAATTAAGAAATAAAAGAGGTGCCATTACACTACTGGGTGTATTCTATAGGATATCAACTAGTGGGAAGGATATAGAGGAGCAAATTTGCAGGGAAATTACGGAGAGGTGCAAAAGCTATCGAGTAGTGATAACTGGGGACTTCAACTATCCTAATATAGACTGGGATAACAATAATAATATAAGGGGCAAAGAGGGGGAGGAATTTTTTGAAATGTATTCAGGATAACTTTCTTAACCAGTACGTTTCCGGCCCAATGAGGAAGGAGGCATTGCTGGACTTGGTTCTAGGTAATGAGGCAGGCCAAGTGGAACAAGTATCAGAGCATTTAGGGAGCAGTGATCATAGTATCATAAGGTTTAGAATAGTTATGGAAAAGGTCACAGACCACTCTAAAGTAAAAATACTCAATTGGAGGAGGGCCAATATCAATGGGATGAGAACAGATCTGGCCCAGGTAAATTGGAATCAAAGATTAGTAGGCAAAACTGTAATTGAACAGTGGGCGGCCTTTAAGGAGGAGATGGTTTGGGTACAGTCTAGGTACATTCCTACAAGGGAGAAAGGTAGGGCAACTAAAGCCAGAGCTCCCTGGATGACAAAAGAGATAGTGAGTAAGATGAAACGGAAAAAAGGGGCATATGACAGATGTCAGGTTGATAACACAAATAAGAACCAGGCAGAATATAGAAAGTTCAGAGGGGAAGTGAAAAAGGAAATAAGAGGGGCAAAGAGAGAGCATAAGAATAGACTGACGGCCAGCATAAAAGGGAATGCAAATGTCCTTTTCAGGCATGTAAACAGCAAACAGGTAGTAAGAGGAGTGGGGCTGATTAGGGACCATAAAGGAGACCTACTCATGGAGGCAGAGTGGATGGCCGAGGTACTAAATGAGTACTTTGCATCTGTCTTTACCAAGGAAGAAGATGCTGCCAGAGTCTCAGGAAAGGAAGATATAGTTGAGATACTGGATGGGCTAAAAATTGATAAGGAAGAGGTACTTGAAAGGCTAGCTGTACTTAAAGTAAATAAGTCACCCTGTCCGGATGGGATGCACCCTAGGTTGCTGAGGGAAGTAAGGCTGAAAATTGCGGAGGTACTGGCCATAATCTTCCAAACATCTGTAGATACGGGGGTGGTGCCAGAGGAATGGAGAATTGCAAATGTTACACCCTGGTTCAAAAAAGGGTGTAAGGATAAACCCAGCAACTAGAGGCCAGTCAGTTTAACCTCAGTGGTGGGGAAATTTTTAGAAATGATAATCCGGGTCAGAATTAACAGCCACTTGGACGAGTGTGGATTGATTAGGGAAAGCCAGCATGGGTTTGCTAAAGGCAAATCGTGTTTAAGTAATCTGAGAGAGTTTTTTGATGAGGTATAAGAGGGGGTAGATGAGGGCAATGCAGTTGATGTGGTGTATATGGACTTTCAAAAGGCTTTTGATAAATTGCCACATGATCGGCTTATCATCAAGATTGCAACCCATGGAATAAAGGGGGCAGTAGCAACGTGGATACAGAATTGGCTAAGGGACAGGAAACAGAGTAGTGGTGAACATTTGTTTTTCAGACTGGAGAGAGGTGTATAGTGGTGTTCCCCAGGGGTCAGTGCTGGGACCACTGTTTTCTTGATATATGTTATTGACTTGGACTTGGGTGTACAGGGCACAATTTCCAAGTTTGCAGATGACACAAAACTTGGAAGGGTAGTAAATCGTGAGGACGATAGTGATAGATTGGTGGAATGGGCGGACATGTGGCAGATGAAATTTAATGCAGAAAAATGCAACTTGATACATTTCAGTAGGAAGAACGAGGAGAGGCAATATAAACTAGAGGGCACAACTCTAAAAGGAGTAAAGGAACAGAGAGACCTTGGGGTGTATGTGCACAAATCATTGAAGATGACAGGGCAGGTTGAGAAAGCGGTTAAAAAAGCATAAGGGATCTTGGATTTTATAAATAGAGGCATAGAATACAAAAGTATGGAAGTCATGATGATCCTTTATAAAACACTGTTTCGGCCACAACTGGAGTATTGTGTCCGCACTTCAGGAATGATTTGAAGGCCTTAGAGAGTGTGCAGAAGAGATTTACTGGAATGATTCCAGGGATGAGGGACTTTAGTTATATGGATAGACTTGTGAAGCTGGAATTATTCTCCTTGGAACAGAAAGGGTTGCGAGGCGATTTGATAGAGGTATTCAAAATCATGAACGGTCTAGACAGAGTAGATAGAGAGAAACTGTTCCCAATGGCGAAAGGGTCAAGAATCAGAGCACGGAGATTTCAGGTGATTGGCAAAAGAACCAAAGGTGATATGAGGAAAAACTTTTCTACACAGTGAGTGGTTAGGATCTGGAATGCACTGCCCGAGGGGGTGGTGGAGGCCAATTCAATCATGGCCTTCAAAATGGAACTGGATAAGTATTTGAAAGGAAAAAAATTTGCAGGGCTTCGGGGAAAGGACGGGGGAGTGGGACTAGCTGGATTGCTCTTGAATAGAGCCGGCGCGGACTCGATGGGCCGAATGACCTCCTTCCGTGCTGTAACCTTTCTATGATTCTATGATTCTATGAATTCCATTGCAGCACTTACAAATGATAACACCAAAACCACTGAAACCATGCTCAGTGTTTACAGTTGACAATACATTCTGTTCAATAACCACATTAGAAACCAGGCTATATTATATATAGCAAGAATTTTAACCTGAGTATCGTAGTAGTGTTTTACTTTATGCATAGGCAATATACAATTATGCATATTATATTTTCAATGGTACATAGGAGCGTGTTACAATATAGGTTCATTTCACATCAGAAACTGCAAGAGTGATACTCAAGCAATTCATTTAATCCTGAGATGTATCACTGCCTGGATACAATTGGATACAGATTCAGAGATTATGCTATTGCAAAGGGATGAGGGTGGAGAAGGAATGAGCATGGCCACCGAAAGGAGGTTTGATAGAGATGTGTCCAGACACGGAGAAGTACTTTTCATTGGTTCCTGGAAAATAAATAAATATTTTCCTTACCGTCTGGAATTGGCCCTCCCCTCTGGTTATGATGTGGAGATGCCGGTGATGGACTGGGATGGACAAATGTAAGGAGTCGCACAACACCAGGTTATAGTCCAACAGCTTTATTTGAAATCACAAGCTTTCGGAGCTTTGCTCCTTCGTCACCTGACGAAGGAGGAAGCCTCCGAAAGCTTGTGATCTCAAATAAAGCTGTCGGACTATAACCTGGTGTTGTAAGACTCCTTACCTCTGGTTATGAACAGAGGGAGATAAAAATAATGATGGAAACAGTCACTGACAGTCAAGTTTGTAAACAGAAGCTGTTAGTACAGGCTTTTGCCCAGACTCAGATGGTTAAAATGCAGGAGGGTAGTTAGAAGTTATTTTGTTTATATCAAGCAAGATGACCCCCTGTTTTCTCAGCCGCCTTCAAAAAATTAGAGAGGTGCATGTGGGTCCCAAATGAAAGGCACCAATATCAGATGACAAGTTATGTTCCTGGGTTATGCTATTGTATGCTTAGATATTGGGGAGCATAGGCACACCCCTAAACATAAGATGCTCAAACTGCTTATTGGAGTGACCAACGCCACGATAACTGAGACAATATTTAAACCATGACCCAAATTGTGATAGTGCTGGAGGCTTGCAGGATTGGCAAGTTATTTACCTATTTCCTGTCAAGCCAACAATATTATTTTGGGTGGAAATATGGCTAGTGGTCAAATTTTCACCAAGCCAAATTTGTCCAATCCATGTTAATCTGGGGGGAGGGAAAATTTCTGCAAGTTGCAAAGATCCGTCAATTTAACCAATTGCTGTGGCTTGGATCAAATCAAAACTTTCCACTAGGTGCAAATTTAGACCTACTCAGAGCAGATTTCAAAACCACACTACATGAAAGACAGAATTTTTAAATATTATTCTCAGAAATATGGCCAGGTCCTCACTATTATGTCACTGCTTTACATGGATAGATCAGATGGTTTTCGTATAATATGTTTGGTTATTCTTTTGACAAGTGAGTGGTGATTCCACGTTCCGGTTCACCCAGCAGTACTTGCAGGAAGTGCATCTCATGAACTCGCCAGCACCCAGCCCATGTTTTCCATCTATTCATATTAGTGGGCAGAAAAACAGGGGCTGTGTGCTCACAATTTCCCAAGATGCACTCCTGCAAATGCTACTCCCCACCGAGTATACAGTCATATGCAAATAAGCCAGGACCCGCTGTATATTAAAGCATCATGTGGGATAGATGATTCCAGAAGCTCTTCAAGAACCAAAGTTCTGATTTTCCTCGGCCTAATACCCCTTGTTCGCCAGTTCCCAGGGCTTTAGGTGGTGGAAAAAGTGGCAGAGACCCACAATGCAGGATCTCTTCCCCTTTTGCATATTCCCAGTGTGGATGGAAAATTTCCACTTGAAACATGCAGGAGCAGTGAAATTCAATGCAAAGTATGCGGACATGATGTCATAACACCGCCCACATCATTTTCTGAAGATTCCACTCAAAAGATAGAAGACTATCCAAGGAAACAAGCCATTGGAGGCTGTGATGCTGCCCCTTCAGATTGGAAGATCTATAAAGTGATCGCCAGCAACCTCCTGGCACCACAGGGCAAGTTTGTTTGCACCATAGAAGGTAAAATAGGGCTCCACGGTGTGTCACGGGCCATCTGGGTGCTGCTTCAGACAGCAGCCAGCAGGCCCAAAAAGTGCCAGGATTGTGTGCTGCTACAGGCCATGAGTGAGTTGAACCTGGAAATATGGCCAGCGAAGAGTGCACCACCCGACTTAAGCTGGGGCACGGGCAAGAGGAAAATCGGGGCTGACCAAGTTGCATTGCAAGGTTGAGGCTAATGTGAAACCTCCCAATCAAATACCAAGGGGAAAGAAAAAAGTGTCATCACCATGAAAAAGACACAGAAGTGGCTGATGCAAAACTGTTATTCCAAAAATAAAACACAAGGAAAAGTAATGTACATAGAAACATGTTTGTATTGTAAACACTGTGAGAGTTACATGAATATTAAAGTCACTGGTTTTGTGATTAAATAAGTCAAATTCCATGGGATTAAAGGATTTTTACAGATGATTTGGGGATTGCATTTCATGATTACATCTATTTTTTACATGTAAGCAGAAAACCATTGGCCTTGCCGACAATATAAAATGTGGCATCTATTCCCTACAATTAAGGCCCCTATTTGACAATAACTAAATAAGTTTATTTTTTATTGCCTGGGATTCCAGAATTTTTAATAGTGTTTTTGGATCACATTCTGCAACTCCATCTGTTTTTCAGTACCATCTCCTTTTTTCACAGAGCAGGGAAAATCTGGATGCCCTTGAACAGACCCAGAAGGGCACCAACCACCACACATCATTTAAATCAGTCACCAGCACTGCGACACACACCTTGGGGGAAAGTAATAGAGATGTTTAGGAGGAATCACAGGATGAGGAATCGACCACTAGCACTTGAAAGGGAAACAGTGGCTCTGATAGATGAGGCAAGATAAGATTCTGAATGTTGAGCACTCCTGCATGGGGATATAGACTTAATGAGCCTGCTTTGAAACCGAGACTGATAGAACAGCAGGAGAGTATTTGAGCAGTCATTTGTCTCCTTGCCATGACAACGGAGAGGCCAACACCTGGATACACAGTTCCATCTCCCACATAATTGATGCCCTAGAGGAACGGTTCTCTGTAATGCAGTCTGCCGTTGAACATGCGCCAACACCAGTAACATCTGCAATGGCAACCTCAGTTATACAGGTCATAGGCATAGCAGAAGCTTCCCTCTTAAATGCTCACAATCTGCCAAAGAGATTTTGGGATCCAAATTCCAGAAAGTACTCATAGCTCGCCTCAATTCTCTTGGAGAACAGTTACACACAACCAGGAGACAGCCTGGTTCTATGCTCAGTCAGATTGTGGACATGGTGAGCAGATGCCCTCTAGCAATAGCATATGTGGAGAAGCAGTTGGTTGGTACTCATGTCAGCAGCAGTTCTGTAACATCATATAGCCCTGCACGTGACAGTAGATGCAGCCTTAGAAAGCTACAAGTCCACAGCCACTCCAGCAAATGATACCCAACTATGTATAGAGATATACCAGGATTAGTATTGTACAAAGGCCTTTCAACAATATTCAGCTTAGTCCCTGTAATATTGTATTTTAGTTTCAGTAGGACTTTAGGAATCTATGTGATTGTCTTGTGATAAAATAGTTTGCCTGTGATGTGGTCCTAAGATGTTAAGACTATAAATATTCAGCTAGCTTTACTTCTGCAAAGAAATTACACTCACAGCTGGTCGCTATTCTTTAGTTCTGTCATTGTCTTACATAATATCAGGTGCACTGAACTCCATAAACAATTGCTTATGTTTTACCGGTGTCAATTCTAGAGTTTGCTATGAGATGCTAGAGAGAACCACAGACTTTTAAACGGTCATCCTAGTTGTACACATTATAAAATATTACTTGTACTTTATAGTCCATGACTATATTTTTTGCTCCTGTAAATCATCTAATGGCAAATAAATTTGCTTGGTTGTTTTAGCCTGCACAAACTGGGTTTAGCATTTGCCATTTTCCACTCTTCGGATTGACAAGAGATGTAGATTTGAGAATGTAGCATTTCTGCTAAGCTGGATCATTTCTAGAACTGAGGTAGGCTAAGTCAGTACAACAGAGAGTGAAAGGCACAGGTTTCAGATTGTAAGGGATGTCATTTGCTTATGGAAACTGTTGCTAAACCATTTACATCGGAAGTAGTGTTGGTAAAGTCTAAACTGTAGCATATCCTATACTCCTACATTACAACAGCGACTTCACTTCAAAAGTACTTCATTGGCTGTAAAGCACCTTGGGATGTCCTGAGGTCATGAAATGCACTATATAAATGCAAATCTTACTTTTTTATTCCTAAAAATCTTACATGTGCTGTATTCTCAAGTTCCACCGATGGGCCAGTTGGTAAATACTACTGTGGTACTGAGCCATACAGCAATTTAATAATCCTTGCTGATACTTGTATTACTAGTACTTTATCACATCAAAACACACTGAATTACTTTTGGATGTTACGTAGACAACACAAGATCCTAGGTTTACGTTCACTGTTACGTTTACTGATTTAAGACAGGATGGGATGGGATGGTTCCAGGTTCCAACAATTGGTTTCAGCATCCGTGGGATATGGAGAGGAAAGAAATCACCCAGGGTTTCCATTCCTGATTGCGAGTCAATGGTGGAATGTGCACATGTGTGGCTGTTGCATGGTCAAATGGATTGCTACCACCCAATGACAATAGCCATTTGGGCAAGAGATGAGAGGGCTACTGCCAGACATGAAACTGTACCCCAGCCTGAGTCAGTGGCTCAGAGGGCAAAAGTGAAGGGGAATATTTTTTCAAATAAAATTTATTTTTGAAACCAGTCGATCTCCCATGCCATTGTTGGCACTGCTCATGTGATTTGGGGGAGGGGTGCTGTAGCACAGAAATGGGAGAGGGGCGCACATCGGCACTGAAAGAATTTGAAAGGAAGTTTGCTCCAGATCTCTCCAGAGACAGTGGAGCAGATTTTCCCATTCCTGCTACTGGATCGCTAGGGCACAATGAATACAGGAAAATTGGGCCTGAGAGGAGCACTCGCCCCTAATAAAACCCACCTAACTTTCTGCCCATTAATTTAAACTGACAGTTAATCGAGCGTGCCCTTTACCTTATCCCATGTAGTCCTCCCCACCCGATTTTCCTATGTTCCCTGCACTCCAACAGTTTAAAAAGTTGATCAATAAAGTATTAAAATGACAGCTTCTTCCTTCCTGTGCCTGCACTCCAATAGTCCCAGGCACAGGAAGGAAAATCTGTCACAGAATTTTTTGATTGATTCCTGGAAAATACATAGATAGAGCTACAGCACCCCTCCCCCAAATCACATGAGCAGTGCCAACAATGTCATGGGACATCGGCCGGTTTCAAAAAATATATTTTATCTGAAAAAATATTCCCCTTCACTTTTGTTCTCTGACCCACTGACTCAGGCTGGGGTACAGTTTCCTGGCCCACTGCGGTTAGATAAATATATTAATTTTTTTCCCTCACATATCACAATTACATAAATGAATAAATCTCTGGATGAAATATGAGGGAGCAGTTCTTTACCTTTACTGTCCATCTGTTTACAGTATAGATTTTTATAGCTAACGTCAAGAAATATAGGGCGGAGCTCGTGGGTGTAAAATGGGCAATAATGGATCGGCCGCCCATTATACACCCTGTCCGATTTTCCTTTACGTTGAAGTCATTGGCTGCTTTAATGAACAAAAATTGCATAGCAAGCAATCACTCGAATATACAATAGAATCCATTTAGATCTTTGCTTGTAGTGATCATGCAGATGCAACGGCCAATTTTAAATGCCCAAACTGCATTGCATTTAAGACTATACATTCCAAACACTAGTAAGGATCAGTACAAGTCATTTGCACTAATCATTTTCATCAAGAATGTGCAAAAATATTAGTGCAAGAAGATCTCTGAAGATGCTAGAGACGAAGACACCAAGGACCCTAAATCCAATCTAACAATTTACACTGCTGCGAAACAGCTGCTTAATCAGTGGACTGTTTACTCTCCACGGACGAAGCAGACATTTTAATATTTTATTGATCAACTTTTTAAACAACTGGTCAATGCTGCTCAGTAATATTGTCACTGGCACTTTAAACACAAGAATGGAGTGTCGCTATGGGACTAAATCAGTGAAAATAAAGATTTATGATTGTGTTAAAGGTAGAGTCTGAGAGGAGAGGTAAATGCTTAATTAAACAGCAGTTTAAATTGCCATGCAACACTGAGCAGCAGTACAAATGGGAAATCAGCTATAGTGTTACGTCAATTATTGTGATCATTTGGGCTACTGGCTAAATTGATCACTACGACTGGATTCTACAGTAGTTACTTCCATCACTTACCTCAGAAAAAGTGCAAAAGCTGATGGTCTATGTTGCTGTGAGGGTATATTGAAAAAAAATCAGCAACAAAATCACAGGTTTCTGACCTTTTTGGTCACTGGTCTGGAAGGAGCAGGGCCTCAAAATAGCAAGTTCTCAGGAAGAAAACACCCTTCACTGCATTCTGCAGCAAAAAGGAGGCAAGGGCTTGCTGTCTTTGGCATGGACATCAGCTGATCAGGAACAACCAAGTCATTTACAGAAAAAATGGTCAGCAAAGCCCAACCCAATAATGCAAGCTGCAGCAAAGTATTCCAAATTGAGCCTCAGACATCGGGCTCGATTTTAGGGTCGGGTTACCTGCGGGTTTCCAGCGGGGGGGCCCCGAAAATCCCGATCTCCGATCACGTGACCGGAATCGGACGAAATCCCGGCCACTTCCGGGTACCGCGCTGACGTGCGGGGCTGCGCGCGCAAGCCCCGCTGGTGGGAATCCCGCAGGCAATTAAAGCCAGCGGGGTTCCACTTGAGAGCACTTAACTTGCTCGTTGTGGTCAGTTAATGAGCTGAAGCAGCTGTCAAAAGAGGAAGTGTGGGATTTTACGGTCAAAGCAGTCAGTTTCCCACACTGGGGGAAACAGGACCCTTCAAACCAGGCGTGTTGCAGCCAGCAGCCTGTGCCAGGTGCCAAGGTGCGCTCCACGGGGGAGCGCCCTCACCCACGCAGGAGGCCACCGCGTCACATAGGGCAACCCCTGCCCTCCACCAACCCCCGCCAAGCCAGAGGACAGACCGACACGAAACCGCAGCCCCAGTCCGAGGACCCACCCACCTACCCTGCACAACCCCTCACACCAACACCTGCCAGATGGGTGGTGCGTTGACATCGTCGGAGGACGAACAGGATGACCAGCCCCAGCAGCCTCACAGTCCACGCCGTCCGCCTCGGAGAGGTGGGGCCCCCCAACACGGTGCTGCGGCACACCCACCTGCACAGCAGGAGGGAGGGCAACCGCAGAGAGAGATGCGTCGCAGGAGGCACTACCCTCCGCACAGGGTGTACAGAGCGAGGCTCAGCTTCATGGACCTCTCCGAGGAGCAGTGCATACGGAGGCTCAGAGTCAATCGCCAGGTAGTCGCCGACATCTGCAGCCTCCTTAACGACGAGCTGCTCCCTGATGGACCAAGCAGCATCTTCTTACCTGTCGCCGTCAAAGTCACCACTGCCCTCAACTTCTTCGCATCCGGTTCCTTCCAGGGTGCCACCGGGGACATCACCGGGGTCTGTCAGTCCTCTGCACACAAGTGCATAAGGCAGGTCACCGATGGGTTGTTCCGCAGGGCCTCCCACTACATCAACTTCGCCATGGACGAGCGCAGCCAGATGGAGAGGGCGGTTGGATTCCATGCCATGGCCGGCTTCCCACGGGTGCAGGGTGTAATCGACTGCACCCACATCGCAATACGGGCACCTCCGCATGAGCCAGGGCTGTTCATCAACAGGAAGGGGTATCACTCCATGAACGCCCAGCTCATCTGTGACCACCGCCAGAGATTCCTACACGTGTGCGCCAGATACCCCGGCAGCTGCCACGATGCCTTCGTCCTCAGGGAGTCCGCCGTCCCGCCCATCCTGCAGGCACCCAACGCCGGCAACGGCTGGCTCCTCGGCGACAAGGGGTATCCCCTCCACACGTGGCTCATGACACCTCTGAGGAACCCCATCACCGAGCCGGAGCGTCGGTACAATGACAGCCACACTGCTACCAGGTCTACAATTGAGCAGACCATAGGGCTTCTCAAGATGCGCTTCAGGTGCCTTGATCGTTCTGGGGGAGCGCTCCAATACACACCATTCAGAGCGGGACGAATCATAGTTGTCTGCTGTGCCCTGCACAACATGGCCCAACAGAGAGGGGTGCCGCTGGAGGAGGCCCCATCCACACCCGCCACCCACATTGAGGAAGGCGAGGGCGAGGAGGAGGAGGAGGAGGAGGAGGAGGAGGCGGAGGCGGAGGAGGAGGAGGAGGACGCGCCCGAGGATGTTGGACGACCCATGCGCCGAGCCGCGACTCACCGGGATGGTCGCCGGGCCAGGGACGCACTCATACGTCAACGGTTCTCCTAGAGTCAGACACTGCGAGGCGCTCGCATCTCCTCACCTGCACATGCGAGCGGCCATACCAGCCCCCTCCACTGAAGAGTGCTGCCAGTAATCCTGCACCCACAGCAGTGTGCCCAATGGGTGGCAGCAGGTGTTCGCCGTCATGATGGCCTCCACGGAACGCAACTACTGCACAAGCCGCGGAAGAATGGACGAGAGGTGGCAGGAGTGGTGAGAATAGACTATTTAATATGTGGAATGTGACATCATTTAAGAAACAAAGTACAAAATAATAAACACCCTGGTGTATTCCCTTTGTGATTATAAGGCCTTTGGAATTCTTCTCCGGGAACCCCTACGTGGTGCTACCCCTGTGGCTCCAGCAGAGGTAGTGGCAGGTTGCTCGTCTTCTTGCCTTGACCGGGTAGATGCTTTTGGCGGACGGCCCCTGGGTTTCGGTGCCCGTGAGGGCACCTCCACAGACTGCTCCTCCTGCACCGGGGCAGGGGCAGACTCGGCCACCTGGAGAGGAGGCACCATTGCGGGTGCTGGTTGAGAGGTGGGCGACGGGTGGGACGTGGGGACGCCTTGAGAGGCGTCCCCGCTTCCATGTCCCCGGTCACCATCATCCCTCTCTTGGCCTCGGCCCACATCACCCCTTCCACCCTGCTGGACGGCAGTTTGGATGGCATGTGTGAGGCCTTGCAAGGCCACCCCTAGTGTATCCCTCAGCCTGTTGGTGGCGTCGGAATGTTGCTCACCCTGAATCCGTACAGACGTTGTGAGGGCCTGCAAGGACTCGAAGTGGAGCTGTGCGTGACGCTCGAGGGAGGCCAGCCTGTCCTCCACCGCAGACAGTCCCGCACCTACCTGCGACACTGTGTCGTCGGTACCCTCCTGTGCCTGCGCCACCAATGCCCACATGCAGGAGGTGGACTCCTCCATCGCCTGCGCTATTGTGGACAATGCGCGCGGCACCTCTGCCAGCACCTCAGCAATTAGCTGGTGGCCCTCGACGACTCTCCTTTTCTCTGGTGGCCCCCTGGGTTCAGCATCTGGGTCCGGCTGAGCAGAGCCTGGAGATGAGTGCTCCCTCCGTCGCGGACCCTCCGCGGCTGCCCCTGCCACCAGGGTCTGCTCATGCTCACTCGTGCGCAGTGACTCACCAAGTGCTACCCCAACTAGTTGGCGAGGGGGACCCACCGAGGTGCGTGTCTCTGCGCTGGTGGATGGTTGGCTCTGATGTGACGATGCACCCTCAGAGACCGCCATGTCCTCTGAGGAATCGCCCTCCATGCTCGCTTGATCCAAAGACGCACCTGCAAGAGAACAGAGGGCACTTTGAGGCATGTGGACCAACTTGACAGTGCGCCTGATGGCAGGTGATGATACGGTCACTCGCGATCATGGGTGTTGAGTGTCAGCTTTCCCTTACCGCCCATTTCGGCAGCGACACACTCGCCATCGGCCACCGACAGGCAATGTCGCGTGCGGGCGAGGTCGAGCGCCTCCACCTCTGCGTCGGTGAGCTCCACCACTTGCGGCGGCCCACCTCCGGTGCGTGCCCTTTCGCGGTTGTTCTTGCTCCTCTTCTCCTGTGAAGGCAAAACACAGATGTGTGAGTGGGTGCGTCTTGCATCGTGAGACGCATCGAGCATCGGTGTGGTTGGGTTGAGCGTGGCGCGGAACGGATGGGAGGAAGTGTGGGCCACGTGCCCATCCCATTGCATGGGGATTGGGGTGTGTGGTAGTGTTCGGGTGGGGTCAGGGACGGTGGGTACTTGCGTGCACGGCGAGGATGGTGAATGAGTGGCTGTGAGGATTGCTGATGGAGCGCAGTGGTGGCTGTGCAGGAGGGGGTTGTGATCTGCTTGGCGTGATGGTGGGGACGGGATGTGGGAGGGTGCGTTGGTGTACTCACCTTGCCAGACCTAGTCAGGTCATTGAAGCGCTTGCGGCACTGCTCCCAAGTCCTTGGGGTGTTGCCCCTGCTGCTCACCTCCGCCGCCACCTCTGCCCATGCCTTCCTGGTTGCGGCGGCAGGGAACTTGCGCCCATCCTCAGGGAAGAGTGTTTCCCTCCTCCTCCTCACGCCCTCCAGCATCAGCTGCAGTGCCAGATCTGAAAAACGGGGCGCAGCCTTTCCCCTTGGTTGAGCCATTCTCCCAGACCTCTTGCTTGCAGCAGGAGGGGCTTTGGGAGACTGCCCCTTTAACTGGAGCTCCTACATCGCGTCGACGGTACTGCGCATGCGCAGCCGGCCGGCACGCAGCTGGGGAGCGCAGAACCCGGAAGCAGGCCTTAATGGGTCCAATTATCCCGCGATCGCGTGGGGGACGCGAACAATTACCCGTCCGCGTTTTCGACGCTCCCGGAGGACCACCCGCTGGGAACCCGCAGGCCTGCTAAATTCGAGCCCATCGGTTTGTTTCAGAACAATTTTACCAGGGATTTACAGTGGTGAAGTCTGAATAAGAACAGGCATTTATAGAGAACTGGACATGTGCACGCAGCCCCCGCATGTGGGACTCCCGCCGGCAATTAAAGCCGGCCGGGTGCCACTTAAAGTACTTAACCAGGTACTTCAGGTCGTTTACAGACCTGATTGACCTGATATTTTAGGAGGGATGGGATTTTGAAATTAACTGAGACTGTTTCCCGTACTGGGGGAAACACTCCCAGTTCAAATGGACATGTTGCAGCCACCAGCCTGTGGCAGCTGCAAAGGTCCATTTGACAGGTGCGGGGGGAGACCTTCACTCATTGCAGGAGGCCACTCTGTCACTTTGGACAAAGTTTGGCCTCCACCACCCTCCTCCTAACAATAAAATTCACAAACTTGCACACTTACCCTGGTGTCCAGACGCATTTACCTACCTTGCGGACCCCCTCAAACTTCCGGATGGGGGCCGCCATAGCTGCAGTCATGACCTCCTCGGAGGACGAACAGCATCACCAGCCTCGCCGGCCACGCCGTCCACCTCTGACAGGTGGAGCTCCACAACACAGTGCTGTGACACATCCACCTGCACAGCAGGAGGGAGGGCAACTGCAGAGGGCACTACCCTCGCCAGGAGGGAGATGCGTCGCAGAGGGCACTACCCTCGCCACAGGGTTTACAGATCAAGGCTCAGCCTCCTGGACATCTCCGAGCAGCAGTGCACACGGAGGTTCAGAGTCACTCGACATGTAGTCGTGGACATCTGCAGCCTCCTTCATGCCAAGCTGCTCCCGGCTGGCCCGAGCACCATCTTCTTACCTGTCACTGTCAAAGTCACCACTGCCCTCAACAACTTCTCCTCCGCATCCTTCCAGGGTGCCACCGGGGACATTGCCGACGTCTCTCAGTCGTCTGCACAAAAGAGCCCTGCAAATACACCTACACCCACTCTGCAGTGACACAATGGGTGGCATCAGGTGTGGTTCTTCATAGTGATCCTCAGGAAAGGGCATTATTGCACAAACCAGACAAGATTCGCAAAGACGTGGCAGTAGTGGTGACAACATAATATGTGATGTGAGTTGGTCAGAAATTAAATACAAGTAAAAACCATGACAAACCCTCAAACACCCTTGTGCATCCCCTTCATGCTCATGACACGTTTGCCTTACGCTTCCTACTGCACATATGTGATGCATGCCCTGTGGCTGCAGCACAGGTAGTGGCAGGTTGAGTGAGGCTGACCATGAAAGAGATACATCAAAGGGTGAGTATGAGATAGAGCCATGAGATTGTATGAGGATTGGGTTGAGTGGTAGTGGCGGGATGAGTACTGGCGAGGTGAGTAAGTGCAGGTAAGATGAGGATGAGCTTTGAGTGGGTGTGAGGAGTGATGTGACAGAGGAGTGTTGGCAATGCAGAAGGAGATGTGGGGTGGGGGCGGTGATGTGGCAGACGGAGTGTAGGGGAATGAGTAAGTGTACTCACTTTGGCTGACCTACTTAGGTGATTGAAGCGCCTCCTGCACTGTATGCAGGTGCACGATATGTCGGTGGTGTTGGTGACCTCCTCTGCCACCTCGAGCCAGGCCTTCTTGGTGGCAGAGGCAGGCCGCTTCCTCCCGCCCGCCGGGGGGAAGATCTCTGTCCTCCCCCTCCTCCTCACCCCATCCAATGATACCTGGAGTGAGGCATCGTTAACCTGGGAGCAGCCTTCCCCCTGGGCTGCTCCATGCTGTAATTTTTCCTATTTCCTGCAGCATCAGTCAGTGGAGGACTGCCCCTTTAAATAGGGCTCCTCCAGCTGACAGAACTTGCTGCGCATGTGCAGTCCGCCCGCCGCGCTGCTTACCAGCGGGAAACCCGGAAGCCAAGGTAAGTGGCTCCAATTAGCCAGCGATTCCATGCGGAGCACCCCGATTTCACCGGGCACGTTACCCACGTGCCCAGTCGACCCCCCGCTGAGAACCCACTGCCCTCCTAATATCGGGCCCAATGAGTCTGATCTCCTGTGACATTGCTGATAGTAAATTGAATAATACATGGTTTTATAATCAAAGGAGTATTTAATAACACATTAGCGGATTTCCCATGGTGTTGTTCACAGCGAGTCAGAGGGTATTCGATTATATAAAAAAAGAAGAGGTATTAACCAAGTGTGATGGGGAAAGTGTTACAAGGTGCAACTATGACACAGGAAGTGCATGCTGTAGGCAAGGCTTTTAATATATTATAGATACTGTGCAATGTATCATTCTGTTGTATTTAAGCTGACCCATTCCTTTACAGCCTACCAACATTAGACATCAGGGTGGTTCAGGCATCTCACTGTTAGGGCACAAATGCAGGGCTGTCTCTGATTTGTTACTCTGCTTGTCCGACATCCAGTACTGGACGAGCAGAAATTTCCTCCAACTAAATATTGGGAAGACCGAAGCCATTGTCTTCGGTCCCTGCCACAAACTCCATTCCCTATTCACTAACTCCATCCCTCTCCCTAACCATTGTCTTAGGCCGAACCAGGCAGTTTGCAACCTTGGTGTCCTATTTGACCCTGAAATGAGGTTCCCACCACATATCGGTTCCATTACCAAGACCGCCTGCTTCCACCTCCGTAACATTGCTCGTCTCCAGCCCTGCCTCAGCTTATCCGCTGCTGAAACTCTCGTCCAGGCCTTCGTAACATCTAGGCTTGACTATTCCAATGCTCTCCTGCCCAGCCTCCCATCTTCCATCCTCCGTAAACTTGATCTCATCCAAAACTCTGCTACCCATATCCTAACTCGAACCAAGTCCTGTTCACCCATCAGTCTTGTGCTTAACTGACCTACATTGGCTCTCGGTGTGGCAATGCCTCGATTTTAAAATTCTCATCCTTGTTTTCAAACCTCTCCATGGCCTCACCCCTCCCTATATCTGTAACCTCCTCCAGCCCTACAACCTTCCGAGATCTCTGCGCTCCTCCAATTCTTGCCTCTTGCGCATCCCCGATTTTAATCGCTCCATCATTGGCGGCCATGCCTTCAGCTGCCTAGGCCCTAATCGCTGGAATTCCCTCCCTAAACCTCACCGCCCCTCCACCTCTCTCTCCTCCTTTAAGATGCCGCTTAAAACCTACTTTTTTGAACGAGCTTTTGGTCACCTATCCTAAATATCTCCTTATGTAACTCGGTGTCAAATTTTGTTTGATAATGTGCCTGTGAAGCGCTTTGGGATGTTTTACTATGTTAAAGGCGCTATATAAATGCAAGTTGTTGTTGTTGTTGAATCACATTGTAAGACTTCATTCCCTGTATTGCATGAGCTGATCATTTGTGGATGAACGCATTATAAGTGGCCGGAAATCTGGATGGGCACAAAAAGGAGCAGGAACCCAGTGTGATTGGGTCCCGCCCCAATTTCTGCCACTGCCCACGTTAAATCTAGCATTATTGTGCTGAAAAGATGAAGGAGATTTGGCTTCAATGTTTTCTAATGTATTGGTGCAGTTGCTGGATATAGTTGCTCGATATCATGCGCCCTGATTTGATTGGACTTGCTTGATTCCATGCTGACAGAGGGAGAAGAGCTCAAAGCATTTTTCCAGGTTCAGAGAATCTTAAGCCACCCCAGTTGAATGCGAGAAGCTAATATATACCTGGAGGAATAATCAGTGAGTGTTTGTTCTTATTTTCCTGGTTTTATTTGCAGCGTATTAAACAAGTTACAGTTAAGACAAGGGTGGAACCTCCCCAATATAAACCTAAGTATACACCAGGATTACAATGAGCAACATGGTCTAAACATGTCAGGGCCGAAGATCGTCCGACTCACTCCACTAGCAGAAGTGCAGCAGAGTGGGCAGGGACGACCTCCGCTCCTGACCTCACTGGAATATTCGGGGTCAGGGTGGGTTCATTTAATTTGCATCCAAGCCCATGGGGGTGGGAGGGAGCGGAAAAGTGGCATTCTCAAGCTACTCTCTGACCAGCCAGCGCCACCAACAAAGAAATTATTTTCCATCTCGCCAATCAGCCCCCTTTTTAAGGGAGTAGATATCAACAATGGAAGCGGGATTTTAATGGAGGCCAGGAACAGACTGGTATACCATGATCATCCAAGTATCCAGGTCACTCGGTGGCGAGGAGGCCTGAGCAGAGGAAACTCCCAGTAAGGGAACTCCAGTGCCTCTGCCCTGCTCTGTCCAATGCCGGGAGCCATGTTTGGGCAGCCGGAACTTCTGCCCCCCCCAGGTCCCTGTACGAATTGGCTGCAGCTGGGAATCGGAATGGAAACCCGTATCCCCTGGTCATGCATGAAATCCCACCTCCATCAGGCCTCCTGCACCTGACTTCTGCCCCAGTACTGCTATTAGATCCGAGGATCTACAGCTCTGTAATGTGCAATGTGATAATGAAGTACGTGCTGCTGTTTTCTTGCACTGTGTTACAGAAGGCCACCATTGCCCTCTTCTTCATTTCATATGTTTATATTTTAATAGTACCAGGATGTTTCAGCTTACATGCCTGCAGGGAATATTATTTTGGTAAAGGCAGGTACATGTGCCACAGCTATATGTTTTTAATAGTTTGTTAAATCCAAGACCTGGAGTCAATCTGTTTGGGAAAGTAACCAGTATCATTCAGGACTTAGAGGGGGTAAAATTGGACTTGTACCCAAAACAGAAGGCAAGACAACAAAGCGATTGTGTGGGGCCTGGTTGAAATTCGGCATTGGGCCTCATTTGAACTAAACTGCAGGCTGTGGGTGCCAACTGGGCATCCCAATGCAGCTTGCCTGTCGAGTGCTCCTCTTGACTCCACAGAAATGTAACTTCTAAAAAGTTTTACGACCATTTCTTGAGCGAGCTCCATTAGGTCCCTTTAAGTATCACTGGTTAGGCCACTGAAGACCTGATACAATCAGACGACGCAATCGCTGCCCAATTGTACACCAATTTCAATCAGGGTCCTGCAACCGACCCCAATTTGCATATGCAAGGCACCTAACAACTATTTCAGGTGGGTGCCCTGAACACCAAAACGTCACCCACTTAAAATATGGCGGCCAGCACACTTCTGGGGGAGATCGCAATTTAAAATTCATCTCCCCAACGTTTATTTTACATCAAAAAATGGGTAAAATGACATTGAATTTCTCACCCGAAATGTCCATTAGCACCTGGAGTTGTTAAGTAGATACTCTGTGAGTGAGCTTATGGGGAAGAGGAATACACTGTTCAGGATGTACATGGAGTTACATAGGGGGTAATTTTAACCCCCAAGAATGGTTGGGCTGGGGGTGGGAGGGTAGTAAAACTTGATTTCTTCAGCGGGACCGCAACCCGGTTCCAACGCGCCGACTTCTAGGTTTAACCCAGTCGCGTTTGGATACACGCGCGACAGAAACCCGAAGGTCACGTCCCCGATTAATGCCAGCGGGCGGATTGTTAAAGGGGCAATTTACCTACTTCAAATACTTAAGGCAGGTAATTTTTTGTGGATTCTGAACCTGAAACAAATTTAACCTTACCTACACGGATTTCCCATGGATTTCTCAAACACGCCAGTGAAATGGAGGCGAGATTCAAGCAGAAGTTGAATTGGCCCTTTAAACACGTGACTGACACATCGCAATAAAAGTTCAAGCATTGCAGCTGGTCTCTCAGTCCGCCCAGGTAAATGATTGGTTGCGAGTTCTTCTTGTGTTGAAACCGAGAGTTCTTTGTTGAGATTTGGAGTTCTTTGTTGAGACTCGGAGTTAGAGTCATAGAGTCATAGAGTTATACAGCACGGATAGAGGCCCTTCGGCCCATCGTGTCCGCGCCGGCCATCAAGCCCTGTCTAATCTAATCCCATATTCCAGCATTTGGTCCGTAGCCTTGTATGCTATGGCATTTCAAGTGCTCATCCAAATGCTTCTTGAATGTTCTGAGGGTTCCTGCCTCCACAACCCTTTCAGGCAGTGAGTTGCAGACTCCAACCACCCTCTGGGTGAAAAAGTTCTTTCTCAAATCCCCTCTAAACCTACCGCCTTTTACCTTGAATCTATGTCCCCTTGTTATAGAACCCTCAACGAAGGGAAAAAGCTCCTTAGTATCCATCCTATCTGTGCCCCTCATAATTTTGTACACCTCAATCATGTCCCCCCTCAGCCTCCTCTGCTCCAAGGAAAACAAACCCAATCTTCCCAGTCTCTCATCATAGCTGAAGCGCTCCAGCCCTGGTAACATCCTGGTGAATCTCCTCTGCACCCTCTCCAAAGCGATCACATCCTTCCTGTAGTGTGGCGACCAGAACTGCACACAGTACTCCAGCTGTGGCCTAACCAGTGTTTTATACAGTTCCATCATAACCTCCTTGCTCTTATATTCTATGCCTCGGCTAATAAAGGCAAGTATCCCATATGCCTTCTTTACCACCTTATCTACCTGTTCCGCCGCCTTCAGGGATCTGTGAACTTGCACACCAAGATCCCTCTGACCCTCTGTCTTGCCTAGGGTCCTCCCATTCATTGTGTATTCCCTTGCCTTGTTAGTCCCTCCAAAGTGCATCACCTCGCACTTTTCCGGGTTAAATTCCATTTGCCACTGTTCCGCCCATCTGACCAACCCATCTATATCGTCCTGCAGACTGAGGCTATCCTCCTCGCTATTTACCACCCTACCAATTTTTGTATCATCAGCGAACTTACTGATCATACCTTTTACATTCATATCCAAGTCGTTAATGTAGACCACAAACAGCAAGGGACCCAGCACCGATCCCTGTGGTACCCCACTGGTCACAGGCTTCCAGTCACAAAAACAACCTTCGACCATCACCCTCTGCCTTCTGCCACTAAGCCAGTTTTGTATCCAAAGTGCCAAGGCACCCTGGATTCCATGGGCTCGTACCTTCTTGACCAGTCTTTGTTGAGATTCGGAGTTCTTAATGAGACATCTCTAGGAAGATCAGGATGGGGGTGTATTCCAGAGGACATCTGAGGAAGAGGAAAATGAACATCCACGTCAGCCACCCCGTGCTGTGTTGGGGTCTGCTGGTGTACAGAGGTGAGCAACAAGGACCTGGAGAACAGCAAAGAGGGAAGCAATAGAGGGGCCAATGTCGTAGGAGGCACTACCCACGTGAAATGGTATACAGGCAGAGGCTGACTTCCCGGACTTCTCTGAAGAGCACTGCCTACGCAGGCTCAGATTGAGTCGGCAGATGGTCGCAGACATCTGCAGCCTCCTTCAGGAAGAGCTGGACCTGGTGGCCATGCATTGCCCGTCTCAGTTAAAGTCACCTTTGCCCTCAATTTCTTTGCCTCTGGATCCTTCCAGGACGCCACCAGTGACATCTCCAGGGTGTATCAATCGTCTGCACATAAATGTATAAAGCATGTGATAGATGGCTTGTTGCCAGGGCGACCGACTACTTGAACTTACCCCGCAATGACATCAGACAGAATGAGAGGGCAGTGGGTTTCACCTCGTTCGCTGGCTTCCCACAGGTGCAGGGTGCAATCAATTGCACAAATGTGGCAATCTGAGGACCACCACATGAGCCAGGAGTTTTCATAAACCGAAAGGAATATCACTCCATCCAATGCACAGCTGGTGTGCAACCACCAGAAGAGATTTATGCAGGTGTGCGCCAGATTCCTTGGTAACTGTGATGATTCTTTCATTTTGTGCAGGTCCAACGTTCCACACCTCTTCCAGACAGAAGACAGAATTAAGGGCTGGCTCGTTGGAGACAAGGGATATCCCCTGAAAACGTGGCTCATTACACCTGTGAGAGACCGCACCAACAAGGCTCAATAGCAATACAACCAGAGCCACATAACCACCAGGTGTGTCATTGAGTAAGCCATAGGCATGTTGAAGATGCGCTTCAGGTGCCTGGATATATCTGGGGGAGCCCTTCAGTACTCACCAGCGGGAGTGTCCAGAATAATCGTGGTGTGTTGCGTCCTGCACAACATAGTGCAGCAGAGAGGGTTACAGGTGGAGGACAATGACAGCGCTCATCAAGCATCCTCTGCTCGTGGCAACATTGAAGAAGAGGATAGGGAAGACTAGGAGGAGGAGCAGGAGCAGGAGGAAAGTAAAAATGGGGCACCCATCGCCAGACCTGCTGTGCAAAATGCTGTCCATGATGCCAGGGATGCCCTTATCTCTAACAGATTCTCATAGTGAGAACTGCAAAATAAAGAATTTGAGATACTCAGGCCGCCTGGAAAAACCATCACCAACAACCGTCCTCCCGCCCCGCCGCCCTTGCACAAAACAGTCCTTCAGCCGCCCATATATCCATTGCCAATGGGTCCCGTCATGTCTAGGCATTCATGATGAGGCAAATAAAAGGGCGACTTCACACTCGGGATGCAATAATGGCCAAGACATGGAAGTGGTGATTCTCAATAAATTTAATGTGCCAATATTAAAAAAAAGGAAACTTAACAACATAACAATTGTTCAAACACCCTTATGCATACCCATGGTGAACTACAATTGCTTAACCTTACGCTTTCTACTGCTTCTACATAGTGCATCCCCTGTGGCTTCAGCAGAGGTAGTGGCAGGTTGCTCAGACATATGACCTGATTGGTGAGATGCTCTCGGCCTATGACCTCTGGGTTTTGGAGCCTTTGAGGGCCAAAGTCTGCTCCACCTGAACCCGTGTAAGGGCAGACTCAGCCATTGTGGGAGGAGGCAACATTGCAGGTACTGGTTGAGGAGAGGGCAATGGGTGAGATGCTTTGAGTGGAGCCCCCACTTCCATGTCCCCTTTCGCCAGCATCCCTCTCCCAGGCCAGCGCCACATCACTCCCACCACTCTGCTGGACAGCAACTGGGTGAGCAATTGTGCCACCTTGTAAGACCACGGATAAGGTATCTGGTCCCTGTTTAATGGCAGCAGACATGTTGACATCCAAAGTTTTCTCAGCCGTTGGCATGGCCTGCATGGACTCATTTGAGAGCTGTGCTTGAAGCTCAATGCAGGCTGCCAATCTCTCCATCACATTCTTGCACTTACCTGCGACAACAATCCACTAGTGTTGGAGTTGGACTCTTCCAACCTCTCCGTTATTGTGAATAGTGTGCGTGGTACTTTTTCTAGTACCTCGCAAAGCTGAATCTGTACCTCAATCATTCTCCTTAACAATGGTCCCCGGGATTCAGCAACAGAGCTTGGAGAGGAGTGTGCCCTCTGACGCGGACTCTCCACAGCTGCCCCTGCCATCAGTGTCTGCTCGTGCTCATTTGTGAGTGGTGAATCACCAGGTGACAACCCAACCATCTGCCTAACAGGGTCCATCGAAGTGCCAGTGTCTGCGCTGGTGCAGGGCTGTATGTCCTTTGACAGTGCACCCTCACAAGGAATGAGGTCTTCTGAGGAATAAATTTCTTCCATCTTGCCACAATCTTCTTCAACTCGTGAGGCCCTAGAAGACAACAGAAAGCAATATTAATTTTTCATTTGCAAAGCGACAATCTTTCTGGTCACCATACTGAGGTCTGTCACACTTCAGTCATTGGTTAAATAAATTCATCATGTGTGTGAAAGGTGTTAAAGTTCTGTCACCAGCCATCTGTAGGTTCCCAGTCTCTTCATCTCCGATAGATAGGAATGCAACCGTCCCATTCATCTCCATGATCTCCTCCTCCGTATCTATTAGCTGCACTATCTCCACCTCCAGTCCTCATCCTCACACTTGCGTTTTGCGCTCTCTTCTCCCAGAAGGGGGGAAAGAAAAGACCTGTGTGTGAGTGAAGGTGCCATATTCACCCAGTGGATGCATTGCATTGGGTGAGGCTGACTATAAAACAGATTCATCAGAGGGTGACTATTTGGCAGATACATCACATTGCATCAGGATGGGGTGAGTGCAAGTGGTGGGTGCATAAATGGGGAGGTGAGGAAGTACATAGAAAGGATGGTTGATGCTGAAACTTAACTGGGTGTAAGGAATGATGAGATGGAGTAGGCATAGTGATGGGGTAAAGGTGGGGGGGGGGGGGGTGGAAGGATTGCTGCACAACACAGGATATGGATGAATCAGCAAATGTACTCACTTTTTCTGACCTGGTCAGGTCATTAAAATGCTTCCTGCATTGCAGCCAAGACCTGGTACAGTGCTCCTGCTGCTGTCCTCTTCTGTCATCTCCAGCCAGGCCTCTTGGTGACAGGACCAGGTTTCTTCCTCCAATCAGTTGGTTACAATACCTCCTTCCTGCTTCTCACAGCACTCAGCAATACTTCATGGGATGTGTCCGAGAACGTGGCTGCTGCCTTTCCTCTATGTGCTTCCATAACTTTATTCCCTTTTTTTCTCCTCCAAAATCCATTTTTGCATTGGCCCTTTAAATAGTGCACTTCAGATCACGTCATGCGGGGGTGCAGTACGCCCGCTGCGTAGCTTGGAGACGCAAAACCCGGAAGCAAAATTAAGCGCCTTCAATTTAGTTGCGATCGCAGGTTTCGACCTGCTCAGATAACTTCCGGGTTTCCCAGATGATCGTCTACCCACCTGCTGAGTTCTCACCTCCAGGTAAAAATAGAGTCCACAGCACAGAAACAGGCTATTCAGCCCAACTTGTCTATGCCAGCAATTATGCTCCACAAGAGCCTCCTCCCACCCCTCTTCATCTAACCCTATCAGCATATCCTGCTAGTCCTTTCTCCCTCACACGCTTATCTAACTTCCCCTTAAATACACCTGTGCTATTTGCCTCAACTACTCCTTGTGGTAGTGCATACAGTTTAGGTTTACCTGCAACAGTCTGTGTAATGGATATAGATGCATACATTTGTTTTTTCCCCATGTACTCTTTAGCAGTCATTATCTTGAGATGAAAGCCAAGCAGTGGGATAGCTTTCACATCTACTGATGCTTCATTTTGTCTACAAGGGCTGTACTGATTAAGAATACTTAGAGCAATCAACTCAGCCATCTTTATGGAGGATTAGTATAGAGTACGTAAAACAATCTACTCAAGGTACGAATTATAGGACCTTGGGAGTAACTACATGGTCTAGATGTAGCTTTGCTTAATTTTAACTGGTTTGAATTCCAAACCAATATTTGCACCCAAGCTGATTCACACATAGTTACAACGCACAATCTCATAATTTGGATGATGACAGCTTTGACTTCATTGCATGTAGAACCAGGGAGCACTAAGGAGAAAGATAATCATTGCTGAGTTTACAGGCTTCTGAGGTGGTTGTCTGAAGATAGAGATCACTTGCTCACCTAAATCACTGTCAAGTAAAATGAGACCTCTGCAGATAGAAGTCGAACCTTAGATGTATATACTTCTAAATTTTAATGGCTATCAATTGTAACTGCAAAGTCCTTATTATTCAATTAACTAGCTATAAAGGAAGATTCTGCAAATATATAGCTACAGGTGGGATTGTTGGGCATCATGCATTAAATACAAAAATCTTTTAAATAACCAATCATTGGGGACTACGTAATTAAAATTCATCAATAACAATATGCTACTGCAGTTAGTAGATAGCAATGTCTACATTCAAACTCCCACAGTGAAATTAATGTGGTATAATGGGAAAGCTCAGCAAAGGCATAGAATGCCATGGAAAGTGGGAAAAATTCCAGGCTATCCTGTTCTGTACCTGATCTACATATTGCAAATGCAATGTGGGTTCCTAGGCACGTTACTATTAATGTCAAGCCTATCAGTTATCTGTCTGTGATAGTGCATATCTTCACATGATGTGGCAGGACTGAACAAATACTGCACAATTCCATAAACTTACTAACAAATTATTGTGACTGATTGTGTGCACAGGGTCAGCATGTTACTAGTAGGACTGCTGAAACGTACTGAGCTGGGTGACATTCAAAATGCTGTTATCATGAGGAGGCTGTATTATAATTTTCCACACAAAAAAGCATTCAAATGTAGAACTCAAAAAAGATATATCAGCATCAAATGTCCAAGTTTATGAAATTGAGCTCCTGGCAAGGAGCCTTGCCGACTGGGACCAAATATGTACACCATAGAACCCCGATTAGCATATTACAAGTAGGTTCCCACCTTAAAAAGGCAGGTGTCTAGACCAACCATGTGAAGGCCCAACGCTCTCCATGTATCTTCTATTTGTTAGTTTTAATGGATGGAAAATTATGAGGCATGTGCTATAATTTCCCAATATAATCTTCTCGCAGGCTTGCTCTGGGAGTGCAATTTCATAAAACCTGCCCTCTGGTATTTACAGGATATGATGTTTCAAAATGACTTTTTCCTGAAGTGAACACAGCAGTTAGCTGCTGCTAGTATAACTGGTGTTGCACCAGCAATTCTAGCAGTAAATAGTTGTTCAGTATTGCAGTACCAAGCATGTACAGCCAGTGTTCTGCACGGAGAAATTTATTACATTGATCTATGGAATCCTTTATTGCTTTTCAATTAGGCACTTGTATTTTATGATAAATTTGTGCACAGATTATGAGGCTGATTATCACGGTCTCCGCCTGGTGGGAACGGGAAGGTAACGGGCTGAACATGGCGATGCACCACTTACCACCCTGTTCCCGCTCCTGGTATGGTCACCGCCATTTTTGATGGAGCCTTCGCAGGGTCAGCCCGAACATCTGCCTGTTTCAGGCAGGAACCGACTAGTAATGTGCTAACTGGGGTCCTATGGTGTACATAGGTCCCTGACACCATTTTGAAGTATCAATAGGTGAAGCATGCTCTGCCCACTTGGACCAAGAATTGAGTGACGTAACCAGTGATCTGCAGGCTGCACAAAATACGGCCAAGGTGAGTCGTTGTTACAAAATATTTGTGGGTCTGCCAAACTGTCCGTGTGCCCCTCTCCTTCCCTAGAATTGCCTTTCCCCACTTTCAGATACAACTTCCAGCTCAGCTCCGCAGAAGAGTGCTGAAGACTTGTGCTCCAGAACTAGCCAACCCTCTAGCCAAACTGTTCCAGTACATCTGGCATCTACCCGACAATGTGGAAAATTGCCCAGGTATGTCCTGTCCACAAAAAGCAGGACAAATCCAATCCGGCCAATTACCGCCCCATCAGTCTACTCTTAATCATCAGCAAAGTGTTGGAAGGTGTCGTCGACAGTGCTATCAAACGGCACTTATTCACCAATAACCTGCTCACCGATGCTCAGTTTGGGTTCCGCCAGGACCACTCGGCTCCAGACCTCATTACAACCTTGGTCCAAACATGGACAAAAGAGCTTAATTCCAGAGGTGAGGTGAGAATGGCTGCCCTTGACATCAAGGCAGCATTTGACCGAGTGTGTCAACAAGGAGCCCTAGTAAAATTGAAGTCAATGGGAATCAGAGGGAAAACTTTCCAGTGGCTGGAGTCATACCAAGCACAAAGGAAGATGGTAGTGGTTGTTGGAGGCCAATCATCTCAGCCCCAGGATATTGCTGCAGGAGTTACTCAGCGCAGTGTCCTAGGCCCAACCATCTTCTGCTGCTTCATCAATGACCTTCCCTCCATCATAAGGTCAGAAATGGGAATGCTCGCTGATGATTGCACAGTGCTCAGTTCCATTCGCAACCCCTCAAATAATGAAGCAGTCCGAGCCCGCATGCAGCAAGACCTGGACAACATTCAGGCTTGGGCTGATATGTGGCATGTAACATTCGCGCCAGACAAATGCCAGACAATGACCATCTCCAACAAGAGAGAGTCTAACCACCTCCTCTTGACATTCAACGGCATTACCATCGCTGAATCCCCCACCATCAACATTCTGGGGGTCACCATTGACCAGAAACAAGAGCAGGTCAGATGCTGGGTATTCTGTGGCAAGTGACTCACCTCCTGACTCCCCAAAGCCTTTCCACCATCTACAAGGCACAAGTCAGGAGTGTGATGGAATACTCTCCACTTGCCTGGATGAGTGCAGCTCCAGCAACACTCGAGAAACTCGACACCATCCAGGACAAAGCAGCCCGCTGGATTGGCACCCCATCCACCACCCTAAACATTCGCTCCCTTCACCACCAGCACACCGTGGCCGCAGTGTGAACCATCTACAAGATGCACTGCAGCAACTCGTCAAGGCTTCTTCGACAGCACCTCCCAAACCCGCGACCTCTACCACCTAGAAGAACCAGGGCAGCAGGCAGATGGGAACACCACCACCTGCACGTTCCCCTCCAAGTCACACACCATCCCGACTTGGAAATATATCGTCCTTCCTTCATCGTCGCTGGGTCAAAATCCTGGAACTCTCTACCTAACAGCATTTTGGAAGAACCTTCACCACATGGACTGCAGTGGTTCAAGAAGGCGGCTCACCACCACCTTCTCAAGGGCAATTAGGGATGGGAAATAAATGCTGGCCTTGCCAGCAACGCCCACAACCCATGAACGAATAAGAAAAAAAAGCTACTGGGAATCCCCACTCCCTCCACTGACCAGCGAGCTGCCTGTGAGCATTGGTACAGTGCCTGCAGCCCGTCGTCAGTAACCAAATAATGCCCAGGCCTCAAAATGGCTCGAGCCTCAGAGCATGGACACTGAGTGTTTGTCACGTTGCCTGATTCAGCCTGAAGTGAAAGTCTACCCCATTATATTTTATGGCTTAAATACAATATTCTCGATTACATAGCTAGCATGCTGATGCTGAGGCACAAGGCAATGAAAGGCTATGCAGAACAATGAACCATAATTTACAATGTCAGGTTGCAAGCTACATTACTTGTTTTATTACTGTTCCCTTTCATATGTTCGTTCCACATTACTGCATAAGATCTTGAAAAAAAAAGCAAAGCAAAATTGATTATTCCTTTCGCACTACATTTGCTATTCAAGTCCAGTCAAGCTTACATACTTCATCTCATTTTTATTACTTACAGTGCAAAATAATTATCATTTTAAAGATAGCTTGAATATCCATCCAATCTTTTTAAGATAGGCCCAATCTAAGATACAATTGAATTACATTTTCTCTGCATTATAGTGTAACCACTTTCGCTGTTAATGCATTCTTCCTCTCAAAACATCATCTGTGAGGAGTGTGATTTGCTCCTTTCAACTCTAAAAGCTGCCTAACCTGTTAATGGAGTCAGGTATATGTATATTGGAGCCATCAATAAGTCTCATCAAATGGACAGGTAGGAGGAGTGCTGCCACAGACAATAATTTTAACACAGGTGGCAATGTTTTATTTGCAAAAAGCTTAAGGGTCCTCTCTAAGGGACTGTGTGAGTGAAAGATCGATTGGGCGAGATGAATAATGGCCGACTAATTCGATATCGCTCATTCTACACCATCGCCCAAACTTGTAATTACCCCCATTCAGCTAAATTGACAAGTGCCAGAAACATGCACATTGCAGAACAGCTTTAACAAAGTTTTACACATTTCACCTCATTAAGTACATCATTAGTTCCTTAATAAGCAGCATTATTGCAAGTGCAAAATGATTGGCTGTTCAGTTAAGCATCCATTATTAGCGTACTCAAACTCCCACAAATCCAAAAGATTAAAATAGTGCATTGCATTCTGTGAACTATAACTCAGGGAAATCAAGTCACCCTTAATTTACCCTTATTTAATGCAGAGAGCAAATTATAGTAATATGTATGTGTACAGAATAAAAAGTTAAAATCACAGGTCATCTTAATCCCAGATTAAGATATCTAATGTGAAATTAATATTCATCATATAATAATATTAATTAAAAACATAGAATTCATACCATATATTCCTGAATCCACTTCTGAAAAAAGAAATCTTTGTTAACAACACAGTCAGTGTGACCAATACACTGCAAGTAATTGGCACACCACTTGCAACTGCACAGGCAATGTCTCCCTTTACCCCTGGAAATCAGGACCATATCAGCTTTATAACAGCATTTCATAGACACCCAAAGGCATAATATTTTTGAGCATGAGTTTCTCCTGCCATTTTAATGAAGATTATAGAATGGAAATCACATGCCCATGTGTGCACCCATTGATAACAAATAGGAATCATTTGGCTTTGGGGGAAACAAGCTTCAGAATTCAGCTGCAGCGAGAAAACAAATAACATATTCAGCATAAAGTCCCAAAGATCATGTTAATACTATTTATAATCTCACACATGTAAACTGCATTGTGGTTGACTGTTACTTACCCACGACTGAAGTGCTATTGATGCATTCCCGTTGTATTCGATTTGAAAGTCCTGGATCTCTGCATAGTTGAGATTTGCTTGAAAAATCTGCTGAGCCTCTTCAAATAAGCAACAGCTAGCTGTGCCTAGTAACTGTAAAATGCTGCAGCACCTAACAGTCCAACACAGGTTCTCCAGATTCTACAGTCATTTATGCTCCTGTCATATGATGTAACTGAGTGTTTTTCTGCCATGTTCACAGACAGAATTAATCAATAGCAGAGAAGATGATAGACAAGATAAAAGGGAACTGTGATCCTTCGGGTAAATAAGATATTAATCATTTGGTGGTAATTTCAGCCCTGTTTCTCTTGAAACCCAATCAATAGAATTAAATACGTCTCAGACAGGAATATTCATATTCAGTGTTGTAAATGACACTGATTCTAAATTACATAAAGCATATCTGTTCCAGTTGAAGGAAGCTGTAAGTGATACATGATTGTATATTAACCATATTGTCACATCCATACTTAGCCTTCAGGAGAAGTCAATAAATATACTCTAGCCCCCAAGCTGGCTATGATACCAGAACATTGAAGAAGATAAAATCTGAATGTCCTTAGGGGAAAATCACAGAACTTATGAATTGTTCAAAATTCTACACTGCTTTCCTTTCCGAATAGAGGTGAAGCAAATAAATTGGGATTATTTCCATTGAAATTGTTATCATAAAATTTCTATATGGTTAAACATATAAAGTTACTTTATAAAGCTCTAGCTGAAGGTTTCATTATGATGACAGATGTATGGGCAATTAATTAAGTAAATGTACAATCGTTTAGAAAGATAATACCTACAGACATTTCCTACAGTGCATATTAGGACTAAGCTATGTCCACCTGTTCACTGAGAACCATCCATGCCCAGTGCGGTATAGGATAGAATTGCCTTGTCAATCCAGATCGACAATTGTCATTTGAGTTACTTGATATTCCTTTTAGTTTGGACACCAAGGGCTCGAATTTAGCAGGCCTGCGGGTTCCCAGCGGGTGGTCGTCCGGGAGCGTCGAAAACGCGGACGGGTAATTGTTCGCGTCCCCCACGCGATCGCGGGATAATTGGACCCATTAAGGCCTGCTTCCGGGTTCTGCGCTCCCCAGCTGCGTGCCGGCCGGCTGCGCATGCGCAGTACCGTCGACGCGATGTAGGAGCTCCAGTTAAAGGGGCAGTCTCCCAAAGCCCCTCCTGCTGCAAGCAAGAGGTCTGGGAGAATGGCTCAACCAAGGGGAAAGGCTGCGCCCCGTTTTTCAGATCTGGCACTGCAGCTGATGCTGGAGGGCGTGAGGAGGAGGAGGGAAACACTCTTCCCTGAGGATGGGCGCAAGTTCCCTGCCGCCGCAACCAGGAAGGCATGGGCAGAGGTGGCGGCGGAGGTGAGCAGCAGGGGCAACACCCCAAGGACTTGGGAGCAGTGCCGCAAGCGCTTCAATGACCTGACTAGGTCTGGCAAGGTGAGTACACCAACGCACCCTCCCACATCCCGTCCCCACCATCACGCCAAGCAGATCACAACCCCCTCCTGCACAGCCACCACTGCGCTCCATCAGCAATCCTCACAGCCACTCATTCACCATCCTCGCCGTGCACGCAAGTACCCACCGTCCCTGACCCCACCCGAACACTACCACACACCCCAATCCCCATGCAATGGGATGGGCACGTGGCCCACACTTCCTCCCATCCGTTCCGCGCCACGCTCAACCCAACCACACCGATGCTCGATGCGTCTCACGATGCAAGATGCACCCACTCACACATCTGTGTTTTGCCTTCACAGGAGAAGAGGAGCAAGAACAACCGCGAAAGGGCACGCACCGGAGGTGGGCCGCCGCAAGTGGTGGAGCTCACCGACGCAGAGGTGGAGGCGCTCGACCTCGCCCGCACGCGACATTGCCTGTCGGTGGCCGATGGCGAGTGTGTCGCTGCCGAAATGGGCGGTAAGGGAAAGCTGACACTCAACACCCATGATCGCGAGTGACCGTATCATCACCTGCCATCAGGCGCACTGTCAAGTTGGTCCACATGCCTCAAAGTGCCCTCTGTTCTCTTGCAGGTGCGTCTTTGGATCAAGCGAGCATGGAGGGCGATTCCTCAGAGGACATGGCGGTCTCTGAGGGTGCATCGTCACATCAGAGCCAACCATCCACCAGCGCAGAGACACGCACCTCGGTGGGTCCCCCTCGCCAACTAGTTGGGGTAGCACTTGGTGAGTCACTGCGCACGAGTGAGCATGAGCAGACCCTGGTGGCAGGGGCAGCCGCGGAGGGTCCGCGACGGAGGGAGCACTCATCTCCAGGCTCTGCTCAGCCGGACCCAGATGCTGAACCCAGGGGGCCACCAGAGAAAAGGAGAGTCGTCGAGGGCCACCAGCTAATTGCTGAGGTGCTGGCAGAGGTGCCGCGCGCATTGTCCACAATAGCGCAGGCGATGGAGGAGTCCACCTCCTGCATGTGGGCATTGGTGGCGCAGGCACAGGAGGGTACCGGCGACACAGTGTCGCGGGTAGGTGCGGGACTGTCTGCGGTGGAGGACAGGCTGGCCTCCCTCGAGCGTCACGCACAGCTCCACTTCGAGTCCTTGCAGGCCCTCACAACGTCTGTACGGATTCAGGGTGAGCAACATTCCGACGCCACCAACAGGCTGAGGGATACACTAGGGGTGGCCTTGCAAGGCCTCACACATGCCATCCAAACTGCCGTCCAGCAGGGTGGAAGGGGTGATGTGGGCCGAGGCCAAGAGAGGGATGATGGTGACCGGGGACATGGAAGCGGGGACGCCTCTCAAGGCGTCCCCACGTCCCACCCGTCGCCCACCTCTCAACCAGCACCCGCAATGGTGCCTCCTCTCCAGGTGGCCGAGTCTGCCCCTGCCCCGGTGCAGGAGGAGCAGTCTGTGGAGGTGCCCTCACGGGCACCGAAACCCAGGGGCCGTCCGCCAAAAGCATCTACCCGGTCAAGGCAAGAAGACGAGCAACCTGCCACTACCTCTGCTGGAGCCACAGGGGTAGCACCACGTAGGGGTTCCCGGAGAAGAATTCCAAAGGCCTTATAATCACAAAGGGAATACACCAGGGTGTTTATTATTTTGTACTTTGTTTCTTAAATGATGTCACATTCCACATATTAAATAGTCTATTCTCACCACTCCTGCCACCTCTCGTCCATTCTTCCGCGGCTTGTGCAGTAGTTGCGTTCCGTGGAGGCCATCATGACGGCGAACACCTGCTGCCACCCATTGGGCACACTGCTGTGGGTGCAGGATTACTGGCAGCACTCTTCAGTGGAGGGGGCTGGTATGGCCGCTCACATGTGCAGGTGAGGAGATGCGAGCGCCTCGCAGTGTCTGACTCTAGGAGAACCGTTGACGTATGAGTGCGTCCCTGGCCCGGCGACCATCCCGGTGAGTCGCGGCTCGGCGCATGGGTCGTCCAACATCCTCGGGCGCGTCCTCCTCCTCCTCCTCCGCCTCCTCCTCCTCCTCCTCCTCCTCCTCCTCCTCCTCGCCCTCGCCTTCCTCAATGTGGGTGGCGGGTGTGGATGGGGCCTCCTCCAGCGGCACCCCTCTCTGTTGGGCCATGTTGTGCAGGGCACAGCAGACAACTATGATTCGTCCCACTCTGAATGGTGTGTATTGGAGCGCTCCCCCAGAACGATCAAGGCACCTGAAGCGCATCTTGAGAAGCCCTATGGTCTGCTCAATTGTAGACCTGGTAGCAGTGTGGCTGTCATTGTACCGACGCTCCGGCTCGGTGATGGGGTTCCTCAGAGGTGTCATGAGCCACGTGTGGAGGGGATACCCCTTGTCGCCGAGGAGCCAGCCGTTGCCGGCGTTGGGTGCCTGCAGGATGGGCGGGACGGCGGACTCCCTGAGGACGAAGGCATCGTGGCAGCTGCCGGGGTATCTGGCGCACACGTGTAGGAATCTCTGGCGGTGGTCACAGATGAGCTGGGCGTTCATGGAGTGATACCCCTTCCTGTTGATGAACAGCCCTGGCTCATGCGGAGGTGCCCGTATTGCGATGTGGGTGCAGTCGATTACACCCTGCACCCGTGGGAAGCCGGCCATGGCATGGAATCCAACCGCCCTCTCCATCTGGCTGCGCTCGTCCATGGCGAAGTTGATGTAGTGGGAGGCCCTGCGGAACAACCCATCGGTGACCTGCCTTATGCACTTGTGTGCAGAGGACTGACAGACCCCGGTGATGTCCCCGGTGGCACCCTGGAAGGAACCGGATGCGAAGAAGTTGAGGGCAGTGGTGACTTTGACGGCGACAGGTAAGAAGATGCTGCTTGGTCCATCAGGGAGCAGCTCGTCGTTAAGGAGGCTGCAGATGTCGGCGACTACCTGGCGATTGACTCTGAGCCTCCGTATGCACTGCTCCTCGGAGAGGTCCATGAAGCTGAGCCTCGCTCTGTACACCCTGTGCGGAGGGTAGTGCCTCCTGCGACGCATCTCTCTCTGCGGTTGCCCTCCCTCCTGCTGTGCAGGTGGGTGTGCCGCAGCACCGTGTTGGGGGGCCCCACCTCTCCGAGGCGGACGGCGTGGACTGTGAGGCTGCTGGGGCTGGTCATCCTGTTCGTCCTCCGACGATGTCAACGCACCACCCATCTGGCAGGTGTTGGTGTGAGGGGTTGTGCAGGGTAGGTGGGTGGGTCCTCGGACTGGGGCTGCGGTTTCGTGTCGGTCTGTCCTCTGGCTTGGCGGGGGTTGGTGGAGGGCAGGGGTTGCCCTATGTGACGCGGTGGCCTCCTGCGTGGGTGAGGGCGCTCCCCCGTGGAGCGCACCTTGGCACCTGGCACAGGCTGCTGGCTGCAACACGCCTGGTTTGAAGGGTCCTGTTTCCCCCAGTGTGGGAAACTGACTGCTTTGACCGTAAAATCCCACACTTCCTCTTTTGACAGCTGCTTCAGCTCATTAACTGACCACAACGAGCAAGTTAAGTGCTCTCAAGTGGAACCCCGCTGGCTTTAATTGCCTGCGGGATTCCCACCAGCGGGGCTTGCGCGCGCAGCCCCGCACGTCAGCGCGGTACCCGGAAGTGGCCGGGATTTCGTCCGAATCCGGTCACGTGATCGGAGATCGGGATTTTCGGGGCCCCCCCGCTGGAAACCCGCCGGAAACCCGACCCTAAAATCGAGCCCCAAATCACTGCTGTGTACAAAACAATACAAAAATTATTTAGAAAACCTCTAGTACAGTCATATTACACAATCTTATTCATCTCACTTTGTATGGGGTGATAAATGTAAAAAAAAGATTTAATACCTGAATGCATTTAACTATGTTTAACCATATAATTTTAACTTGATATTAATTTATATATTTGGAATTCACTTACTATTTAAAGGAAGAAAACACATAACATTGACTTCTCACTCAATGTATTTGGATTTTAGTTTAGTATAATGGCACCTTCAGATAATGAGTCATATGTTTTGTTAGATGCCACAAGCGCACATGGGATAGCTCATGCCAACAATTAGACTTGCCATGAATTAAGATCACAGAAGCTGCATCTAGTTCTCTGTGAATTAACTGTATTATATAGATGATATCTCCCATTGTTCTTTAACACACACTACGATTGTATTGATCCAAATGTAGCAAGGCATTAGTCCATTTAATGATTTAAAGAATTTAATTTATCAATAGTAACAATACAGCTAATGCCCTTAGCGATCCTTTATGCCTTTAAAGACCAACTTTTCATCTATTGCATTTCTATCCAGATCAACTTTTGATATTCCAGTTGACTGAGAGAACCTAGATGTGAGATAATGAAGCAACACATGGCATCAGAATTTGCTGCCAAAATAATGGCGAGTTTAATACGTACACCGTTATTAATGTGTAAATCATGCAGCAACTTGTGGCAAAGAAGAGGTACCCTGTGAATTGCGAATCGCCACAAGTTGCTGGATGATTTGTGCCGCTCCCCTGCTAACCTCGCGAAAACGGCAGCTCGCCCTCAACCTCCCCCTGAGTTTCAAGAAATTGCTAGATTTGCACATTAATTGCCCATTAAACTCGCCACAGAAAGTTAAGGCTGATACTTAACAGTGTAAGTATCTTTTTAAAGGGAGATTTATGTTCCTGCAATGCCACTGAATCTCTTCAGCCCAGATAGGGAACAATTGAAACTATGGAGTCTCAGTCCTCATTCATTTTTTAATTTTTTATTTTTTTTCTTACTTTTTTTTCTGCCTTTTTTAAATCTCTCTTAAACCAATCTCTCTTTCCTTTTTATTTCTCTTTCTGTACCTGATTTGACTATAATTCACCCTATTTCCTTCTCTGTCCTTCTGTTTCTTTCTCAATCCTTAAATCCTTAAGGAGAAAGACTGTTGGTCCCATCATCCGCCAAGGTCCCAGTTGCCCCATTGCCCTTGCCACGCCATTATCAGCTCGCACTTCCAGCAACTTGCAGTGCAAAAAACATTCAAGATGAAGTGTGAGAGTAAAAGCCTAATTAACGGGGCATGCCATGCCCTGCTCCAGCCAATTCTGGGCCATGATTTTTCCACCTGGCATTCACTTACAACACATTAATGGACTGGTCTTAACCTGGCTTTGATTATGAAAGCTTATGTATCCAATACCTGTCACTGACTCATCTAATGATGAAGGCAACAGCCTTCATGAAAGGTGGGGGAGGGGAGAGATCTGTCAAGACACAAAAGTTTAAGAAAAATATTGGCATTCCACTAGAACATTTGTTTTAGTCACTGCAGTCAGCTTGACTGAGGCATATCAGAGCTAACAGCTTGCTCTCGGGATCTGTGGGCTTGAATTTATCATAATTTTTTATGAGGAACAGTTGCATAATTTAAGCTTCTTGTTTTTTATATTAATTCTACCAATTGTCCTAAAGTACAGGAGAAATCTCAAGAGTTCCAAAAGCCTGGGTACAAGAAGGACTTACTATCCTTAGTTTGAAATCCAAGAGGGTGGATTTTCCTGGGAAGGTGCCATCCAAGGAAATTTGGGTGGAGTTCACTGGAATTATGAGCTCAGTGCTTAATCTTCCCATCAGGCCTAATTAGAATATTTCTGGTGCACCAGGGTTGTGGGTAGGCACATTATTGGCACAAGGAAGAGGTATACTGGGCACTGCCTTGATCTTACGGAAACAGCAATGCCAACAGGGCAGGTAAAATGGAGGCCCTGTGAAATAGCCAGAAGTACTTTGAAGGTAATGTGAGCATATTTCTTTATCTTGATCGCTTGTGATGAATTGTGGTAAGTTTTAAATCCATTTATGTCCACCACAAGCTGTGATTTGCATGTTAGTGGTCCACAAATTTACTTAAAGATGCCATCTCCGATGAATGAGTTTGTGCTGTGCTATGACTGGGATAGTAGCAGCATCCCAAGCAGAAGTCTGTGCATCCCATAGAGGGAGTTGATAAAAGGGTAACATCGTGATGCCAAGCAGTAGGTGGAGGGACAGGAAAACAAGAGTGGATATATAGAATGATGGTGCGAGAATAGGCAGAGGGTGCTAGTTCGATGGCGAGGCTTCTCTTTTTATTCCAGGCGGGATGGAGTATTTGTATGGTCAGGTGGAAGGAGGACTTTTGCTCTGTGAAGAGTGCCAAGCAGATTACTTCAGCAGCTCTCAAGGGGCCTTATAGGTGTTACTGCTTGTCTGCATCTAAATAAGCCATCTCGGAATAAGGAGAGGGGGGAGGGTGGCACTCCACTAAGCATTGTCTCTATTACTAAGTGTAAAAGACGAACAGCATTCTGCAACAAGTGCTGAAGCAGCATAAGACCATAAGAGATAGAAGCAGGAGTAGGCCATTCGGCCCCTCGAGCCTGCTCCGCCATTTAGTGAGATCATGGCTGATCTGATTTTTATCTCAACTCCACTTTCCCGCCCTTTCCCCATATCTTTTGACTCCCTTGCTGATCAAAAATTTGTCTAACTCAGCCTTGAATGTATTCAATGACTCAGCCTCCACAGCTTTTTGGGGTAAAGAATTCCAAAGATTCACAACCCTCTGGGAGAAGAAATTCCTCCTCATTTCCATCTTAAACGGGCGATCCCTTATTCTGAGACTGTGTCCCCTAATTTTAGATTCCCCCGTGAGGGGTAACATCCTCTCAGCATCTACCCTATCGGGTCCTCTCAGAATCTTGTATTTTTCAATAAGATCTCCTCTCATTCTTCGAAACTCCAATGAGTATAGACCCAACCTTTTCAATCTTTCCTCATAAGACAACCCTTCCATACCCGGAATCAACCTTCTCTGAACTGCCTCCAATGCAAGAATGTCCTTCCTTAAATAAGGGCACCAGAACTGTAACCAGTACTCACTGCTCACCGGCACCCTGTACAGTTGTAGCATGACTTCCCTGCTTTTATACTCCATCCCCCTAGAAATATAGTCCAATATTCCGTTTGCCTTCCGGATTACCTGCTGCACCTGTATGTTGACTTTTTGGGCCCGATTTTAGCACCCGCTACCGGGTGCGTTCTCGGCGGGGGGGTCCCGAAAATCCCGAAATCCCGGAGCGGAACCGGATCGCGCCTCGATCCCGCCCACTTCCGGGTTCCGCGCTGACGTGCGGGGGTGCGTGCGCAGCCCCCGCTGGTGGGAATCCCGCAGGCAATTAAAGCCAGCAGGATGCCACTTGAGTGTATTTACTTTGGTTGTTCACGTCATTAACTGACCTGATTAAGGGACTGTGTGTGATTTTGGATAAACATGGGACTGTTTCACACACTGGGGGAAACAATCCCAGTTGAAATGGACGTGTTGCAGCCGTCAGCCTGTGGCAGCTGCAAAGGTCCATTTGACAGGTGCGGGGAGGGAGACCCTCAGCCATTGCAGGAGGCCGCTCTGTCACTTGGGACAAAGTTTGGCCTCCACCACCCTCCTCCTGATGGTCGAAGTCACCAACCTGCACACTTACCCCGGGGTCCGGAGACATTGCGGACCCCCTCAGATGTACATCTTGCGGATGGGGGCCGCCGTAGCTGCAGTCATGACCTCCTCGGAGGGCGAACAGCATCACCAGCCTCACCAGCCTCGCCATCCACGCCGTCCACCTCTGACACGTGGAGCTCCACAACAGAGTGCTGTGACACATCCACCTGTACAGCAGGAGGGAGGGCTACCGCAGAGAGAGATGCGTCGCAGAGGGCACTACCCTCACCACACGTTCCACAGACCGAGGCTCAGCCTCCTGGACCTCTCTGAGCAGCAGTGCACACGGAGGCTCAGAGTCACTCGACATGTAGTCATGGACATCTGCAGCCTCTTTCATGCCAAGCTGCACCTGGCTGGCCCGTGCACCATCTTCCTACTTGTCGCTGTCAAAGTCACCACTGCCCTCCCGAACTTCTCCTCCGCATCCTTCCAGGCTGCAACCAGGGACATCGCCGATGTCTCTCAGTCGTCTGCGCAGAAGAGCCCTGCAAATACACCTACACCCACTCTGCAGTGACACACTGGGTGGCATCAGTGGTGGCTCCTCATAGGGATACCCAGGAGCGGGCATTATTGCACAAACCGGACAGGATTCGCGAAGACATGGCAGTAGCGGTGCCAATGTAATGTGTGACGTGCGTTGTTCTTTAATTCAATAGAAGTAAGAACCATGACAAACCCTCAAACACCCTTGTGCATCCCCTTCATGCTCATGACACGTTTGCCTTATGCTGCCTACTGCACATATGTGATGCATGCCCTGTGGCTGCAGCACAGGTGGTGGCAGGTTGAGTGAGGCTGGCCGTGAGAGAGATGCACGAGAGGGTGAGTATGGGATCGAGCCATGAGATTGTATGAGGATTGGGTTGCGTGGTAGTGGCGGGATGAGTACTCGCGAGGTGAGTAGGTGCAGGTAAGATGAGGATGAGGTTTGAGTGGGTATGAGGGGTCATGTGACAGAGTAGTGTTGGCAGTGCCGAAGGAGATGTGGGGTGGGGGCAGTGTTGTGGCAGACGGAGTGTAGGGGAAAGACTACGTGTTCTCACTGTGGCTGACCTACTGAGGTCATTGAAGCGCCTCCTGCACTGTATGCAGGTGGGCAATATGTTGGTGGCGCAGGTGACCCCTCTGCCACCTCGAGCCAGGCTTTCTTGGTGGCAGAGGCAGGCCGCTTCCTCCAGCCCGCCGGGGGGAAGATCTCTGTCCTCCCCCTCCTCCTCACCCCATCTAATGATACCTGGGGTGAGGCATTATTAAACTGGGAGCAGCCTTCCCCCTGGGCTGCTCCATGCTGTAATTTTTGCTGTTTGTGGCAGCATCTGTCAGTGGAGGACTGCCCCTTTAAATAGAGCGCCTCCAGCTGACAGATCTTACTGCGCATGCGCAGCCCGCCCGAGTCGCAGGTCAGCATCGGGGAACCCGGAGGAGCAGGGAAGTGGATCCAATTAGTGTGTTGCCTGCTACGATCGTGCGGGAAACCCACTAATTTCACCGGGCGCGTTTTCAACGCGCCCGCTGGCCTACCCTCCGAGAACCCGCACCCCTGGTAAAATTGGGCCCTTTGTGTTTCATGTACGAGGACACCCAGATTCCTCTGTACCGCAGCATATTGTAGTATTTTTCCATTCAAATAATATTTTGCTTTTTTATTTTTCCTCCCAAAGTGGATGTCTTCACATTTTCCCACATTATATTCCATCTGTCAAATTTTTGCCTATTCGCTTAACCTATCAAGATCCCTTTGCAGACACTCTGGGCTCGATTTTCGCGTCGGGTTTCCGGCGGGTTTCCAGCGGGGGGGCCCCGAAAATCCCGATATCCGGTCACGTGACCGGATCGCGACGAAATCCCGGCCACTTCCGGGTACCGCGCTGACGTGCGGGGCTGCATGCGCAGGCCCCGCTGGTGGGAATCCCGCAGGCAATTAAAGCCAGCGGGGTTCCACTTGAGAGTACTTACCTTGCTTGTTGTGGTCAGTTAATGAGCTGAAGCAGCTGTCAAAAGAGGAAGTGTGGGATTTTAGGTTCAAGGCAGTGAGTTTCACACACTGGGGGAAACAGTCCTCCCTCAACCAGGCGTGTTGCAGCCAGCAGCCTGTGGCAGCTGCCAAGGTGCACTCCACAGCGGGTGGGAGAGCCCTCACCCACGCAGGAGGCCACCGCGTCACGTAGGGCAACCCCTGCCCCCCACCACCCCCCGCCAAGCCTGAGTACAGACCGACACGAAACCGCAGCCCTAGAACGAGAAACCACCCACCTACACTGCACAACCCCTCAGACCAACACCTGCCAGATGGGTGGTGCGTGGACATCGTCGGAGGACGAACAGCATGACCAGCCCCAGCAGCCTCGCAGTCCACGCCGTCCGCCTCGGAGACGTGGAGCCCCCCAACACGGTGCGGTGGCACACCCACCTGCACAGCAGGAGGGAGGGCAACCGCAGAGAGAGATGCATCGCAGGAGGCACTACCCTCCGCACAGGGTGTACAGAGCGAGGCTCAGCTTCATGGACCTCTCCGAGGAGCAGTGCATACGTCGGCTCTGAGTCAATCGCCAGGTAGTCGCCGACATCTGCAGCCTCCTTAACGACGAGCTGCTCCCTGATGGACCAAGCAGCATCTTCTTACCTGTCGCCGTCAAAGTCACCACTGCCCTCAACTTCTTCGCATCCGGTTCCTTCCAGGGTGCCACCGGGGACATCACCGGGGTCTGTCAGTCCTCTGCACACAAGTGCATAAGGCAGGTCACCGATGGGTTGTTCCGCAGGGCCTCGCACTACATCAACTTCGCCATGGACGAGCGCAGCCAGATGGAGAGGGCGGTTGGATTCCATGCCATGGCTGGCTTCCCACGGGTACAGGGTGTAATCGACTGCACCCACATCGCAATACGGGCACCTCCGCATGCGCCAGGGCTGTTCATAAACAGGAAGGGGTATCACTCCATGAACGCCCAGCTCATCTGTGACCACCGCCAGAGATTCCTACACGTGTGCGCCAGATACCCCGGCAGCTGCCACGATGCCTTCGTCCTCAGGGAGTCCGCCGTCCCGCCCATCCTGCAGGCACCCAACGCCGGCAACGGCTGGCTCCTCGGCGACAAGGGGTATCCCCTACACACGTGGCTCATGACGCCTCTGAGGAACCCCATCACCGAGCCGGAGCGTCGGTACAATGACAGCCACACTGCTACCAGGTCTACAATTGAGCAGACCATAGGAGGAGGCCCCATCCACACCCGCCACCCACATTGAGGACGGCGAGGGCGAGGAGGAGGAGGAGGAGAACGCGCCAGAGGATAGTGGACGACCCATGCGCCGAACCACGACTCACCGGGATGGTCGCCGGGCCAGGGAGGCACTCATACGTCAACGGTTCTCCTAGAGTCACACACTGCGAGGCGCTCGCATCTCCTCACCTGCACATGCGAGCGGCCATACCAGCCCGCTCCACTGAAGAGTGTTGCCAGTAATCCTGCACCCACAGCAGTGTGCCCAATGGGTGGCAGCAGGTGTTCGCTGTCATGATGGCCTCCACGGAACGCACCTATTGCACAGGCCGCGGAAGAATGGACGAGAGGTGGCAGGAGTGGTGAGAATAGAGTATTTAATATGTACAATGTGACATGATATTAAAAAAAAATGTACAAATTAATAGACACCCTGGTGTATTCCCTTTGTGCTTATCAGGCCTTTGGATTTCTTTTCCGGGAACCCCTACGTGGTGCTACCCCTGTGGCTCCAGCAGAGGTAGTGGCAGGTTGCTCGTGTTCTCGCCTTGACCGGGTAGATGCTTTTGGCGGACGGCCCCTGGGTTTCGGTGCCCGTGAGGGCACCTCCACAGACTGCTCCTCCTGCACCGGGGCAGGGGCAGACTCGGTCACCTGGAGAGGAGGCACCATTGCGGGTACTGGTTGAGAGGTGGGCGACGGGTGGGACGTGGGGACGCCTTGAGAAGCGTCCCCGCTTCCGTGTCCCCGGTCACCATCATCCCTCTCGTGGCCTCGGCCCACATCACCCCTTCCACCCTGCTGGACGGCAGTTTGGATGGCATGTGTGAGGCCTTGCAAGGCCACCCCTAGTGTATCCGTCAGCCTGTTGATGGCGGCGGAATGTTGCTCACCCTGAATCCGTACAGACGTTGTCAGGGCCTGCAAGGACTCGATCTGGAGCTGTGCGTGACGCTCGAGGGAGGCCAGCCTGTCCTCCACCGCAGACAGTCCCGCACCTACCCGCGACACTGTGTCGCCGGTACCCTCCTGTGCCTGCGCCACCAATGCCCGCATGCAGGAGTTGGACTCCTCCATCGCCTGCACGATTGTGGACAATGCGCGCGGCACCTCTCCCAGTACCTCAGCAATTAGCTGGTGCCCCTCGATGACTCTCCTTTTCACTGGTGGCCCCCTGGGTTCAGCATCTGGGTCCGGCTGAGCAGAGCCTGGAGAAGAGTGCTCCCTCCGACGCGGACCCTCCGCGGCTGCCCCTGCCACCAGGGTCTGCTCATGCTCACTCGTGCGCGGTGACTCACCAAGTGCTACCCCAACTAGTTGGCGAGGGGGACCCACCGAGGTGCGTGTCTCTGCGCTGGTGGATGGTTGGCTCTGATGTGACGATGCACCCTCAGAGACCGCCATGTCCTCTGAGGAATCGCCCTCCTCAATCGCTTCACTCGCAGACGGCCCTGCAAGACAAAAGAGGGCACTATGAGGCATGTGGACCAACTTTACGGTGCGCCTGATGGCAGGTGATGATACGTTCACTCGCGATCATGGGTGTTGAGTGTCAGCTTTCCCTTACCGGCCGTTTCGGCAGCGACACACTCGCCATCGGCCACCGACAGGCAATGTCGCGTGCGGGCGAGGTCGAGCGCCTCCACCTCGGCGTCGGTCAGCTCCACCACTTGCGGCGGCCCACCTCCGGTGCGTGCCCTTTCACGATTGTTCTTGCTCCTCTTCTCCTGTCAAGGCAAAACACAGATGTGTGAGTGGGTGCGTATTGCATTGTGAGACGCATCGAGCATCGGTGTGGGTGGGTTGAGCGTGGCGCAGATGGATGGGAGGATGCGTGTGCCACATGCCCATCCCATTGCATGGGGATTGGGGTGTGTGGTAGTGTTCGGGTGGGGACAGGGACGGTGGGTACTTGCGGGCACGGCGGGGATGGTGAATGAGTGGCTGTGAGGATTGCTGCTGGAGCGCTGTGGTGGCTGTGCAGGAGGGGTTGTGATCTGTTTGGCGTGATGGTGGGGACGGGATGTGGGAGGGTGCGTTGGTGTACTCACCTTGCCAGACCGAGTCAGGTCATTGAAGCGCTTGCGGCACTGCTCCCAAGTCCTTGGGGTGTTGGCCCTGCTGCTCACCTCCGCCGCCACCTCTGCCCATGCCTTCGTGGTGGCGGCGGCAGGGAACTTGCGTCCATCCTCCGGGAAGAGCGTGTCCCTCCTCCTCCTCACGCTCTCCAGCATCAGCTGCAGCGCAAGGTCGGAAAAACGTGGCGCAGCCTTTCCCCTTGGCTGAGCCATCATCACCAGCCTAATGATTGCAGCAGGAGGGGCTTTGGGAGACTGCCCCTTTAAGTGGAGCTCCTACATCGCGTCGACGGCACTGCGCATGCGCAGCCCGCCGGCACGCAACTGGGGAGCGGAGAACCCGGAAGCAGGGCTTAATCTGTTCAATTATCCCGCGATCGCGTGGGGGACGCACGCAATTCGCCGTCCGCGTTTTCCACGCTCCCAGAGGACCACGGGGAACCCGCAGGCCTGCTAAATTCGAGCCCTCTGTGTCCTCTTCGCAACTTGCTTTTCCACCTGTCTTTGTATCATCAGCAAATTTGGCCACAAGACACTCTGTTCCTTCATCCAAGTCATTGATATATATTGTAAATAGTTGAGGCCGCAGCACTGATCCCTGCGGCATCCCACTAGTTACAGATTGCCATTTTTGCCAGACAGCAAAATCATTTTTACTCCGTTCCATAACAACTTAGAGACAGAACAAAAACTTACTACCTTGAAGCTACTTCTCTGAGTCTCTTGCTAAATCATAAGAACATAAGAAATAGGAACAGGAGTAGGCCATCTGGCCCCTCGTACCTGCTCCACCATTCAACAAGATCATGGCTGATCTTCTATCTCAACGCCATTTTCCTGCACTATCCCCATATCCCTTGATGCCTTTAATATCTAGAAACCTATCGATCTCTGTTTTTAATGTACTCAATGACTGAGCCTCCACAGCCCTCTGAGGTAGAGAATTCCAAAGATTCACCACCCTCTGATTGAAGAAATGTCTCCTCATCTCAGTCCTAAACGGCCTACTCCTTATTCTGAGACTGTGACTCCTGGTTCTAGACTCCCCAGCCAGGGGAAACATCCTCCTTGCATCTACCCTGTCGAGCCCTGTAAGAATTTTGTATGTTTCAATGAGATCACCTTTCATTCTTCTAAACTCTAGAGAATACAGGCCTAGTCTACTCAATCTCTCCTCATACGACAATCCCGCCATCCCAGGAATCAGTCTGATGAATCTTTGTTGCACTCTCTCTATGGCAAGTATATCCTTAGGTAAGGAGACCAAAATTGTACACAATACTCCAGGTGCGGTCTCACTAAGGCCTTATATAATTGCAGCAAGACATCTTTACTCCTGTACTCAAATCCTCTTGTAATAAAGGCCAACATACCATTTGCCTTCCTAATTGCTTGCTGCACCTGCATGTTATCTTTCAGTGACTCATGTACAAGGACACCCAGGTCCCTTTGAACATCAACATTTCCCAATCTCTCATCATTTAAAAAATACTCTGCATTTCTGTTTTTCCTACCAAAGTGGATAACTTCACATTTTTCCACATTATATTCCATCTGCCATGTTCTTGTCCACTCACTTAGCCTGTCTATATCCCCTTGAAGCCTCTTTGCATCCTCCTCACAACTCACAGTCCCACCTAGTTTTGTATCATCAACAAACTTGGAAATATTACATTTGATCCCCTCATCCAAATCATTGATATAGATTGTGAACATCTGGGGCCCAAGCACCGATCCTTGCGGTACCCCACTAGTCACAGTCTGCCAACCTGAAAAAGACCCATTTATTCCTACTTTCTGTTTTCTGTCTGTTAACCAATTCTCAATCCATGCCAGTATATTACCCCCAATTCCATGTGCTCAAACTTAGTTCACCAACCTCCTGTGTGGGACCTGATCGAAAGCTTTCTGAAAATCCAAATATACCACATCCACTGGTTCCCCCTTATCTATCCTACAAGTTACATCCTCAAAAATCTCCAATATCTCCCGTTTGTCCACCGTAACTTCGGTGGAAGAGCCATAGAAACCTCGTAAAAAGGGCATAGTGGACAAGCAGGAGAACTGCTGTGAGAATTGCCACCCCACAGTATGTATGAATATTGAATGTGTTGAATACAAGCAAAAATTGTTTTCCACGATGTCCACAGCTTTTCCACATAAGTTTAGGTGGACAAGCAGAGAACAGCCGTGGAAATTCATTTACGGTTTCTCTGACGTCTCTGGTAATGCAAACAGAAATCGCGGTACTCACTGTTCTACAGATGCCTTCAATTACAATGGGCTCGCCAGTAAATAAGCAAACAATATTTGGCCATTTTGGTTTCTCCAAAAATATTTTTTAAAAGAGGAAATTTGTTCATTAAAAGTACAACAATTAATAAATGGGACCAACACTAAAACTGTACTGCAAGAGTGGAAAATAAAACAAAAGCTAAAAAGCTTTGGACTCATTGTGGGTGAAATTCAACCCTGTTGGGGGCACAAAGCAAGTGGGAGCGGATTGGGCGCCTTTAACACAACCCGTCCAATTTTCCTGTCCATTGAAGTGATGCATAACAGGTGACAAATCATTACCGTCTGTTTTGAGCTCCCGTGAAATTGAATTTTACCTCCTTTGAGTGGCAATGCTCATAGTACTTTTTTCTAGGACCACTCCAGACAGGCAAAGGGGCCACCTTAGTGCAATCCCATCCTAACTGAATGGAAGACCACACTATGTTCTATTAAAATAAATTGCAATATTTAAATGAAGCATTGGCATTTTACGGTGCCTGCCGTAAAACGCACTTGGTTCAAAGGTGACATAGATCTGGCTATATGGATCTGAGGCAGATTTCTGGTCCTCCATTGCCTGTTCCACTCCTGTGCCATCTGTCTTAGCGGCCAGAAAATAATATTTTTCAATTTGAAAGACAACAGTGGCCAAGATTGCTAAACACGCTGAAGACTGAGTTGAATTGTTGCCTAACAATTATTGAGTTATCTTCAGTGCTGAGAACGTCAAATAAGGAACCAATTCAAGGAATTTTGACCCTGATCCTATTCAGCCATATTTACTCTATAAGGGTCCTAAGTTGTTCAGAGCCATGGATTCTTCACACCAAAACCCATTGTCTACACATTGGAGTGATACATCACTGCCAGTCTTCTAGCAGACTGAAACTGGAGCATCACCACAAGGGAGGGAAGGAAGAAGGAAAGGAAGGAGGAATCTCGGCAATCTTAAAGCTGCTCTTCCATTTAAATACTAAAAAATTGTTTAATATAAGAACTATCTCTTTTCCGTGTAAACATGTGTCCTACATAGGCTGGGATGCAGAAGTAGTGAAGATTCACCATTTTTTTTTCTTTAAAGAGTTTGTTAATTAATGTCTATCTCCTGCTGTCCTGTTGACTTTGCCCTGCAACAAAAAAAGTCATTTTCCCACTGATTCCAGATGATTAAACCAATTTAAACATTGCTTTGGGCTATCAGTAGGTTTCCCAGTTGTTGGCATAATACTTTAATATGATTTAGAGTCATTTGTTTATCATAATTAGCATAATTACTTTCCACAAGTGTCATTATTTACAATTACCTTCATTATTTTGTCCATTATTACATGCTTTTCTTCCACAATTGTATTTCTGGCATGGTGTACACAAACAAACAGGAAATTATGCCTTTGAGAGTGGTTACCAGGAATGAATCAAATTAAGAACTTCAGCTGCTGTAACAGTAAAGGAAAATCTCAAGCAATTTATATACCCATCATTTGAACACTAAGGTTAAGTTACTGTATTACACTTTCACAATAGCTGATATTTTAACAGTTTTGTATTAACAGTGGTTCCTTTGCCAACATTCACACCAAGGCTGCTTCATGATGAGCTAACAATTGTGGAAATTATAAACTGTACATTCATCGAGAGATAACATGTAATTAATTTTAGGTCTACTTTACACCTGAAGTGACCTAAATTGGGTCAATAGATGTTATTTTGGTGAATACTTGAATTTGAACCAGTTCAGACTCTTCAGGTTCAGCTTTGCTTGCAATGCTTATTTTTGTTTATATAAATGATGGCATTCGTGTTCAGAGAGACAAAAAGATTGATCTCTTATAATCCGTCAGGGAGGCAGCCATATGCTGGCAATACTTTTATAAGGTACACAATCTAGCCCAGCACTCCTATCTCTCTGCAATTTCTCCCCCTTTTCTTTCTTTTCGTTTTATTCGTTCATGCGACCTGGGCGTTGCTGACGAGGCCAGCATTTATTGCCCATCCCTAATTGCCCTTGAGAAGGTGGTGGTGAGCCGCCTTCTTGAACCACTGCAGTCTGCGTGGTGAAGGTTCTCCCACAGTGCTGTTAGGAAGGGAGTTCCAGGATTTTGACCAAGCGACGATGAAGAAACGGCGATATATTTCTAAGTCAGGATGGTGTGTGACTTAGAGGGGAACGTGCAGGTGGTGTTGTACCCATATGCCTGCAGTCCTTGTCCTTCTAGGTGGTAGAGGTCGCGAGTTTGGGAAGTGCTGCCGAAGAAGCCTTGGCGAGTTGTTGCAGTACACGCTGCAGCCACGGCGCGCCGGTGATGAAGGGAGCGAATGTTTAGGATGGTGAATGGGGTGCCAATCAAGTGGACTGCTTTGTCCTGGATGGTGTCGAGCTTCTTGAGTGTTGTTGGAGCTGCACTCATCCATCACACTCCTGACTTGTGCCTTGTAGATGGTGGAAAGACTTTGGGGAGTCAAGAGGTGAGTCACTCGCTGCAGAATACCCAGCCTCTGACCTGCTCTTGTAGCCTCAGTATTTATTTGGCTGGTCCAGTTAAGTTTCTGGTCAATGGTGACTCCCAGGATATTGATGGTGGCGGATTTGGCGATCGTAATGCCGTTGAATGTGAAGGGGAGGTGGTTAGACTCTCTCTTATTGGAGATAGTCATTGCCTGGCACTTGTCTGGCGCAAAAGTTATTTGCCACTTATGAGCCCAAGCCTGGATGTTGTCCAGGTCTTGCTGCATGCGGGCTCGGACTGCTTCATTATCTGAGGGGTTGCGAATGGAGCTGAACACTGTGCAATCATCAGCAACCATCCCCATTTCTGACCTTATGATGGAGGGAAGGTCATTGATGAAGCAGCTGAAGATGGTTGGGCCTAGGACACTGCCCTGAGGAACTCCTGCAGCAATGTCCTGGGGCTGAGATGATTGGCCTCCAACAACCACTACCAGCTTCCTTTGTGCTAGGTATGATTCCAGCCATTGGAGAGTTTTCCCCCTGATTCCCATTGACTTCAATTTTACCAGGGCTCCTTGGTGCTACACTCGGTCAAATGCCGCCTTGATGTCAAGGGCAACCACTCTCACCTCACCTCTGGAATTCAGCTCTTTTGTCCATGTTTGGACCAAGGCTGTAATGAGGTCTGGAGCTGAATGGTCCTGGCGGAACCCAAACTGAGCATCAGTGAGCAGGTTATTGGTGAGTAAGTGCTGCTTGATAGCACTGTCAACGACACCTTCCATCACTTTGCTGACGATTGAGAGTAGACTGATGGGGCGGTAATTGGCTGGATTGGATTTGTCCTGCCTTTTGTGGACAGGACATACCTGGGCAATTTTGCACATTGTCGGGTAGATGCCAGTGTTGTAGCTGTATTGGAACAGTTTGGCTAGAAGGTTGGCTAGTTCTGGAGCACAAGACTTCAGCACTACAGTCGGGATGTTGTTGGAGCCCATAGCCTTTGTTGTATCCAGTTCACTCAGCCATTTCTTGATAGCATGTGGAGTGAATCGAATTGACTGAAGACTAGCTTCTGTGATGGTGAGGCTATCGTGAGGAGCCCGAGATGGACCATCAACTCGGCATTTCTGGCTGAAGATGGTTGCAAACGCTTCAGCCTTGTCTTTTGCGCCCACGTGCTGGACTGCCATCATTGAGGATGGGGATGTTTATAGAGCCTCCTCCTCCCCTTAGTTGTTTAATTGTCCACCACCATTCGCGACTGGATGTGGCAGGACTGCAGAGCTTTGATCTGATCCGTTGGTTGTGGAATCACTTAGCTCTGTCGATAGCATGTTGCTTCCGCTGTTTAGCATGCATGTAGTCCTGAGTTGTAGCTTCACCAGGTTGGCACCTCATTTTTAAGTAAGCCTGGTGCTGCTCCTGGCATGCTCTTCTACACTCCTCATTGCAGCAGGGTTGATCCCCTGACTTGCTGATAATGGTAGAGTGAGGAATATGCCGGGCCATGAGGTTACAAATTGTGCTGGAATACAATTCTGCTGCTGCTGATGGCCCACAGCACCTCATGGATGCCCAGTTTTGAGCTGCTAGATCTGTTCTGAATCTATCCCATTTTGCAAGGATGCTGTCCTTAGTGTGAAGACAGGACTTTGTCTCCACAAGGACTGTGCAATGGTCACTCCTACCAATACTGTCATGGACAGATGCATCTGTGACAGGTAGATTGGTGAGGACGAGGTCAAGTAGGTTTCTCTGCTCTCTCCAAACTCGTCTTGCCTATGACACCTATCTCATGAAAGAAAGAAAGACTTCCATTTCTATAGCACCTTTCATGACCTCAGTACATCCCAAAGTGCTTTACAGCCGATGAAGTTCTTCTTAAAGTGTAGTACTGTTCTAATGTAGGAAACACTGCAGCCAATTTGTGCACAACACGCTCCCACAAACAGCAATTAAATAAATGTCAAGATAATCTGTTTCAGATGTTGGTTGAGGGATGAATATTGGCCAGGACAACAGGAGAACTTCCTGCACTTCCTTGAATAGTGCAATGGGATCTTTATGTCTCCTGAGAGGGCAGACGGGGCCTCGGTTTAACATCTCAGCCGAAAGACAGCACCTCGAACAGTACAGCACTCCGCCAGTACTGCACTTAAGTGCCAGCCTAGATTATGTGCTCAAGTCTCTGGAATGGGACTCCAGATCATTCTGACTCAGAGGCGAGAGTGCTACCACTGAGCCTAGGCTAATACATGTTCCTTTGATCGCCTGCCCACTCAACTTCTGACCACCAAACTCCCCTTCTTAGTCCTCCTACTATTTAACATTGTCAATGGTTCGCTCTCCTGTGCCAGCCATTGCTCAGTTGTTAGCATTCTCGCCTCTCAGTCAGAAGGTTGTGGGTTCATAGTCCCAGTCCAAAGACTTGAGCACAAAATCTAGCCTGGCACTTCAGTGCAGTGCTGAAGGAGTGCTGCACTGACGGAGGTGCCGTCCTTCAGATGAGTTGATAAACCGAGGTCCTGCCTGGCCTCTCAAATGGACGTAAAAGATCCCATGGCACTATTTCGAAGAAGAGAGTCCTCCCTGATGTCCTAGCTGATATTTATCCCTCAACCAACATCACTAAAACAGATCATCTGGTCATTATCACATTGCTGATTGTGGAAGCTTGCTGTGCACAAATTGGCTGCTGCGTTTCTTACATTACAACAGTGACTGCACTTCAAAATTAATTGGCCATAAAGCGCTTTGGGACGTCTTGAGGTCAAGAAAGGAGTTATATAAATATAACTCTTTCTTTATTTCTTTCTTCGACACCATCCTACTTCTCTTCAAAACCACTGTTGCCATCTCCCTCTTCAAAAAACCCCACATTGACCCTTCTTTCCTTGCCAATTACTGTCCTATTTCCAACCTTCCTTTCTTCTCCAAGGCCCTTGAACATGCAGTTGTCTCCCAACCCTATGCTTGTCTCCCCCGTAACTCCCTGTTCAAATCCCTTCAGTCCAGCTTCCATTTCTCTCATAGTACCAAAGTGGCCCGAACCAAGGTCACAAATGATATCTTTGGTTACTGTGACCATGGTACTTTATCTTTCCTTGTTCTATTTTAACTCCCCAAAGCATTTAACATGGTCTTGGAGTGGGTGCAGAGGAGATTTATTAGAATGATACCAGGATGAGGAACTTCAGTTATATGGAGAGACTAGAGAAACTGGGATTGTTCTCCTTAGAGCAGAGAAGGTTAAAGGAAGATTTAATAGTGGTGTTCAAAATCATGAAGGATTTTTATAGAGTAAATAAGGGGAAACTATTTCCACTGGCAGGACGGAGTAATCTGAGGACACAGATTTAAGCTAATTGACAAAAGAACCAGAGGGGCGATGAGGAGAATTTTTTTTACGTAGCAAGTTGTTATGATCTGGAATCCATTGCCTGAAAGGGTGGTGGAAGTAAATTCAATAGTAACTTTCAAAAGGAAATTGGATATATTCTTGAAAAGGAAAAAAAATGCAGGGCTATGGGGAAAGAGCAGGGGAGTGGAACTAACTAGATAATTCTTTCAAAGAGCTGGTACAGGCATGTTGGGCCGAATGGCTTCCTTCTGTGCTGTATGATTCTATGATCCTATGATAATTAGTCAGTGTATCCAGACTGTACAGGGATTCAGTTGAGATCACTGTGAGCATTCGCCCTCAGCTGGTGACTATTAAAATTACCTGGACAATGTATCTGGTATTTCCCCACCCTTCCTCTCTGAATTTAAGTTCAGTTCTTTTCAGTTTGCTTCCCTTTACCCCTAATTTCACCATATTAACATAAGCAAAATTTTGGTCTTGAGTTTGATTCCTTAGGAAACAATTACATGGGATTATGGGCTTTGTAACCTATATTTTGGGGGTTGTAGTCTATGATTCCATCCATTTTTCCCCTTAGAACAACAAACCAGTGCCCTTGAGTCTTATCCAACAGTGTTATTGTTTTACACAGGGATTCTGTCAATTTTTAAAAATCTTTTTGTTTGCTCCTGGCCTTCTTGCACTTTACCCGTTTCATTGTTTTTAACGCATGTTAGATTTTCATTCCTGCTTCACCGTATATATTTTGGTCTGCTCATCTATCAGACAATCAAATAGTAAAAAATGGCAGATTCTCCTTTTATACTTGTTGGGTTCATTTCTCTTGTTGGCAAATTAACTAATTGTTTGTTGACTAATTGTGTGCTCCTGCTGCCTAGTTACAATCAAATGAATCCAAGGTTCAAAATCAGTAAACTAAGACTCATGTCTGAACTAACGTGCTTCTCTCCTGTCTGTGGTATGCAGTTTCTCGATGCATAATACTATGTAAATGTTTTGATTTTATTCAAAGGTTTTGTAACTCTTTGCTGTGATATGGCACTGTAACTACCTGAATACTAAACCGTACCATCAATCATTTTTTCAGTTGTATTTGGTCTATACAATACTCGGAACAATATAGAAGTCTCACAGCCAATAGCATGCCATATGATTTAAATTAGTAGACATTTATTTCAGTAAATCTATTTAATTTGCCTGTGAATGAATACTGATCCCTAACAGAGTTACAACAACTTGCATTTATTTAGTGTCTTTAACATAGAAAAGCATCCAAAACGGATACTGAGACAAAGAAAGAAAGATAAGGAGGGATGACCAGAAACCTGGTCAAAGTGGTGGGTTTTAAGGAGCATCATAAAAGAGGAGAGGGAGGTGGAGAGGCAGACGGGTTCAGGGAAGGAATTCCAGAACAAGGGGCCTAGGCAGCTGAAAATATGGCCATCAATGGTGGGTAAAAGGGAGATATAATATGTTCTCTTTTATTGTGCTCGAAAGATCAAGAATCAAACAAAACTCTAGAATGGTTTTAAACACTTTAAATAATTTTGTTGACATTAAGACACAATAGTTGTTCCAACTGTCATACAACCTTAATATGGGGAGCACAACTCAGAATCAAGAGTGACCAAACCCTTTTTCTGGGAGAACTGAGGGGGTTGGTTCTGCTTCAATGTCTTCCTCGAATTCTGCTCGAATTTCTGAAAAATCACTGTAAGCCTGGATGTTTTATGACATTTTCTTTCTAAGTCTGTTGCTGGGCAGAACATGCTTGTTGCTTTTTACTTCATTTTTCACGGTCCAGCAGAGCAGCTGTCATATCTGTTGCTTTGTTATTTTCTGACGGTTGTATGACATTTACCTGACGAAGGAGGAAGCCTCCGAAAGCTTGTGAATTTAAAATAAAATTGCTGGACTATAACTTGGTGTTGTAAAATTGTTTACAATTGTTATTTTCTGTTTATCTTTCGCTGTCAGCAGAATGAGTAAGTGTCCTTGGGTGGTATAGAAGTTTCCAATCAGCCCTTTCTCAAGGCCATGATGCTTTTCGATTTTGGTCAAGCCAACAATTAGGGCCCAGAGGCATTTGCTCAATTAATGTTTCATTACAACCGATCCATTCCTTAGTAAGCTATCGATCCCAAATTAGTCTACCTGCAATATTGTTTCGATTGTATCGGCTGCACATGAGTTATCCTTCACCTACTGTTCATATTTTTAACCCATTATGGTCTTTTACCAAGTATTCACTTTGCTAATCCAGGGTTTCAAGTCAATTTCTCTATCCAAATCGCGGCTCCCAAGCGAGCATCGCCCTGACAGTTCCCGCTCCATATGCCTTACTTAGTCCTCCTTAAGAGTAGGCACCAAAAAGTCCAAGTCAAAAAGCTCAAAATCCTTCAGAGGGGAGATGTACTTTAAGCTGGAGTCAGAGGAACAGAGAGTTTGACAGTGGGGTTTGTAGGGCTGGAAGAGGCTATAGAGATGGGGAGGGGTGAAACCATGGAGGGATTTTAAACAGGACAATAAGAATTTTAAATTTGAGGCATTGGGGAACCAGAAGCCAATGTAAATCAGCAAGGTCAGGGTTGATGTACAAGAGGTACCTGTGTAGGATAGGATACGGGCAGCAGAGATTTGGATGAGCTAAAGGAGACTGACCAGGAGACCATTGGAGTAATCAAGTCTGGAGGTGGTAAGGGTGTGAATGAGGGTTTCAGTGGCAGGTAGGTGAATATAGGGACAGAGGAGGGTAATATTATGGAGGCAGAAGCAAGATGTCTTTGTGATGGAAAGGCTACAGCACCGGAAACTCAGGATGCCAAGTTACAAAGTGTATGGCTCATCCTGGGGCTGTGGTCAGGGTGGGGATGAAGTCAGTGACAAGGGAATGGAGTTTGTGGTGGAGACCGAAGACAATGGTTTCAGTCTTCCCATTGTTTAGCTGAAGGAAATTATGGCTTATCCAAGACTGAATGTTGTTCAAGACGTCTGATTGCCAGAGGCAATGGAGGGGTAGAGAGAGGGAAATCTGGATGTCGCTCACATACATGTGGAAGCTGACCCCATGTATCTGGATGAAGCTTCACAGTGGGCAACAAGTAAATGAGGAAGAGGAGGGCACCAATGATCAATACGGTGAGGAGTTGTTCAGTGCAAAGTCTGAGGGATGAAAGAAGGGAGGACATCTCGGGAGAAACTTGGGGTGGGGCTTGGGTGGGTGTTAATCACAAGGGTGGTGAATTTCTGTGGGTGTTTTCCCGCTCGTCCGCCATAAGCTTGGTGGAAGAGCCAAGGAAACCCAGAAAACGGGGAGACAACGAAGTTACAGCAGACAAGTGGGAGAACCCCTATGCAAATTCACCCTGAGGATTGCAAAGGAGAGATGCGAAGAGTGGAATAGTGAGGTATTCAAAGGAGAAGAAGGTATCAGAGGAATAAGGGTAGAAGCAAAGGTGTGACTTGCTGATGAGGGCCACACCACCACTGGCAGTTTGGGCAGGGCAGGTGGTGAAAGTATGGCCAAGCAGGGAGGCTTTGGTAAGAGGCAAGATGTTGCCACCCATGATTAAAGTTTCAGTCAAAGCCAGAATATCAGTACGATCATCCATAAGGTCATGGATGGCAAGGGCCTTATTCGTGAGTGAGCGGATATTCTGGAGGGAAGTTGTGGAGAGGGGTGGTGATTGGTAATCTACCAGTGTAGTCCAGGGTAGCGATGGTGGGTGGGGTGAATAGTGAGGTTAACCTCCATGCTGGTGAGAGAGGATGGGGTAGTTGGGGTTACTGTTCTTATTTATAAAGTTTATGATCTTAGTTTAACTCATTGATCACTATAATCAGTAAATGTTTCATTACATTTGTTACACATTTCTTTTCTCTTTTGCTTTCCTCATCCCATTAAAGAAATCTTTCACTCTACACTCTACAGCTACCCTTGAAGTCTCAGTGAAGATCAAAACTCATCATGTGGTAAATGTCAAGTGTGAACCAGTGATTCACCATTCTGTCACATACTTAGCTGCCCTTGAATCAGTCCAATCCTTGCAGGCTGTCAGTTTCTGCCCTGCAAGGCAGTATTTCCATTTCAATAGAACATAAAAGTCTAAACAGGATCTATGCAGTGGACTCACTGGGTATATTTAGCCATGATGTGGAGATGCCGGTGATGGACTGGGGTGGACAAATGTAAGGAGTCTTACAACACCAGGTTATAGTCCAACCAATACAATATACAAAAAATAACACACTGGAGCCAATCCTCTTTAATGTGCGATATGCTTCTCCTGTGATAGTCTTAATTCACCGCCTCTTAAGGAAGCACCAACGGGTACTACAATGGGCTTGTTGGAGAATGCCCAAAGAGAAACATTGATTAGTCTTGTTTAAGGGGGATTCAATCTCAGGATAGTGGCAAGCGTGAAAGGAGGCAGGGGACGAATGATGGGTTAGGCTAGGGATGGAGGGGAGTGGGAAGGTACCCAAGAGGGGAGAGATGAAAGGTGACACATCCAGGTGAGGGGAAAAGGAGGAAGGAGGACACAAATGCCCAAGGGGGTGAGAATAGAAAAGGGAGGTAGAAGTAATAGACTTAGGTCAAGAGCAGCAGCCAAAATGTGCACACAAATGAATACAAAGTAGGTGAATCATATTTGGTTGTAAACTGAGGAGTGGGGAAGACAAAACAAAACAGTCCAAAGATAAAGTCTGAGTGCCAGGAGGTTGTGATGGGATGAAGTCCACTTGTGGACAGCTTGGAGCCAGCTTGGATCAGTCACCGATCAATGTTCAGCTTCTGAGTCGGTAATGGAGAAGATGTAGATCAAGGAGCCATTAGAGGGGCAGAGTATCAAATAAGTTGCTGGTGGAGGTTGTCTGCTGGGTTCAGACAGCCGAGGAGGAGAAGAAAGTCGGCCAGGAGCAAGAAGAGGTGGCGCGGAAGTGCATTCTGACCTTAGGTTTTGGCGGTGTGTACCAGTGGAGCAGCAGACTGAGGAGCAATGGGAATTAAACCCTGGGACCAAGAGCAGTGAACATTAGGGAGCCAGGGGAGGTGAAGTGAAATGTAAGGAAGCGGTGTGGATGAGGAAGATGGTGCAGGGAACAGCAGAAAGGAGCAAATGAGATTGGGAGCTCAAGAAGCTGGTGCAACCCAGTCGAGCAAAGGGTGATGAAGTACTGAAAACAGACTGGAGCAGAACAGAGCCAGCAGCTGCAGGAAGGAAGCAAATAGCTGCAGGGCAGAGATCGTTTGGCAGCATCCAGAGCAGCTTATGGACTTAGTTTAACCCTTTGATCACTATAATCAATAAACATTTCATTACATTTGTTACACATTTCTTTTCTCTTTTGCTTCCCTCATCCCATTAAAGAAATCTTTCACTCTACACTCTACAGCTACCCTTGAAGTCTCAGTGAAGATCAAGAACTCATCATGTGGTAAATGTCAAGTGTGAACCAGTGATTCACCACTCTGTCACATACTTAGCTGCCCTTGAATCAGTCCAATCCTTGCAGGCTGTCAGTTTCTGCCCTGCAAGGCAGTATTTCCATTTCAATAGAACATAAAAGTCTAAACAGAATCCATGCAGTGGACTCATTAGGTATATTTAGCATATTAGTACAAATACAAAAATCCACACTAGAGCCAATAGTCTTTAATGTTGTGCGATATGTTTCTCCTGTATTAGTCTTAATTCACCACCTCAAATGTTTCCTACCAGGACTGCTATCAGTGACAGAGCTGTAACCATCTATACTTCACACTGGGTGTTCCACAACTTTCTCCGCACACAACCATATTTGGAAGGAAAGGTCTATGATGATTCTGCTGGGTATTTGCAGAGTTCAAGTGGACATAGTAAGAATATGTTAACATGTGAGCATGCTTACCATTACATTTTACCAAAATAATAGTCACAATGCTGATAGGGACATTTTTATGTGTGTTCAGATTCTGTAATGGTAGGCTGTGCATTCTTGAATGGACACCACAAGGGTTTGCTAATGATAACACTGTAAGATGCCAGGTTTGTTTTGGAGTAGGAACAGTTTAGAAAAGTTTGCTTCACACTGATGGCGGTTATGCTGCACCTGATGGAGACATGAAGCTCCTCTGAAGTAATGAATCTTACAACACCAGGTTATAGTCCAACTGTTTTATTTGAAAATCACAAGCTTTCGGAGGCTTTCTCCTTCGTCAGGTGTGGGATTCCATGGAAGGTTACCGCATTTATAGTCAAAGAACAATATCTGGTGATTACAGATAATCTTTCCAACTGCCCGTTGTCAAGGCAATCAAAGTGTTCAGACAGAGTGATGTTACCTACAGGACCACCGAATACACAAATGGCCAGAACAAAAGACAGAGAGAGAGAGAGAGAGAAACATCCGAAAGGAAGAGAAAGACAGAGAATGACCCGTTGTGTTAAAAACAGATAACTTTTTTTCGCTGGTGGGGTTACGTGTAGCGTGACATGAACCCAAGATCCCAGTTGAGGCCGTCCTCATGGGTGCGGAACTTGGCTATCAATTTCTGCTCGACGATTTTGCGTTGTCGTGTGTCTCGAAGGCCGCCTTGGAGAACGCTGACCCAAAGATCGGTGGCTGAATGTCCTTGACTGCTGAAGTGTTCCCTGACTGGGAGGGAACCCTCCTGTCTGGCGATTGTTGCACGGTGTCCGTTCATCCGTTATCGCAGTGTCTGCATGGTCTCGCCAATGTACCATGCTCCGGGGCATCCTTTCCTGCAACGTATGAGGTAGACAACGTTGGCCGAGTCACAGGAGTATGAACCATGTACCTGGTGGGTGGTGTCCTCTCGTGTGATGGTGGTGTCTGTGTCGATGATCTGGCATGTCTTGCAGAGGTTGCCGTGGCAGGGTTGTGTGGTGTCAGACGAGGAGGAACGCGATGGACACCTACAGACGCTGAAAGACGCCCTCGTAAGAACGGGATATGACGCTCGACTCGTCGATCGACAGTTCCGACGGGCCACAGCGAAAAATCGCATAGACCTCCTCAGAAGACTAACACGGGACGCAACCAACAGAGTACCCTTCATCGTCCAGTACTTCCCCGGAGCGGAGAAACTACGCCATGTTCTCCGCAGCCTTCAACATGTCATCGATGATGACGAACACCTCGCTAAGGCCATCCCCACGCCTCCACTACTCGCCTTCAAACAGCCACCCAACCTCAAACAGACTATCGTTCGCAGCAAATTACCCAGCTTTCAGGAGAACAGCGTCCACGACACCACACATCTCTGCCACGGCAACCTCTGCAAGACATGCCAGATCATCGACACAGACACCACCATCACACGAGAGGACACCACCCACCAGGTACATGGTTCATACTCCTGTGACTCGGCCAACGTTGTCTACCTCATACGTTGCCCCGGAAAGGATGCCCCGGAGCATGGTACATTGGCGAGAACATGCAGACACTGCGACAACGGATGAACGGACACCGCGCAACAATCGCCAGACAGGAGGGTTCCCTCCCAGTCAGGGAACACTTCAGCAGTCAAGGACATTCAGCCACCGACCTTCGGGTCAGCGTTCTCCAAGGCGGCCTTCGAGACACACGACAACGCAAAATCGTCGAACAGAAATTGATAGCCAAGTTCCGCACCCATGAGGATAGCCTCAACCGGGATCTTGGGTTCATGTCACGCTACACATAACCCCACCAGCGAAAAAAAGTTATCTGTTTTTAACACAACGGGTCATTCTCTGTCTTTCTCTTCCTTTCGGATGTTTCTCTCTCTCTCTCTCTGTCTTTTGTTCTGGCCGTTTGTGTATTCGGTGGTCCTGTAGGTAACATCACTCTGTCTGAACACTTTGATTGCCTTGACAACGGGCAGTTGGAAAGATTATCTGTAATCACCAGATATTGTTCTTTGACTATAAATGCGGTAACCTTCCATGGAATCCCACACTCGCTCACCTGACGAAGGAGAAAGCCTCCGAAAGCTTGTGATTTTCAAATAAAACAGTTGGACTATAACCTGGTGTTGTAAGATTCCTTACATTTGTCAACTCCAGTCCATCACCGGCATCTCCACATCATGGCTCCTCTGAAGTGGTCTCACACCAGTTGCCAAATTTCAGATCAGTGTCAGATCAGTGACTTCATCTATTAGTTACACTATTTTTTTCTATCGCATTAACACAAGAACAACAATAAAATTGAGCCTGTTGAACTCAATGCGCTTCTGTTGAAATTTGCTGTCAAGTCGAACTGTGATATTTACATTACAAATTTACATTACAAGCTTGCTGTGTTGTCAGGATAATCCCACATTTCAAAAATATGAGCACAAATGTCATTTAATGTGTACAGAAAGGAATTCCTCTTTCATTTGTATGGTGCACTTAGTCAATTTCAAGAAGAATTCAACCTTTCACGATTCTGTTAAGATTCTGTTTGGCAATTTAGCTTGCTTCTGCAATCTCTTCCTCTCTTTTCTCCATAATTATGGATCAATTTGGTCATATTCTTAAATGTAATGCTTAAATTAGCAATGTAAAAGCTACTGATTTGCAGGATCCACATGCCATGAATCATTAAATAGGCCGCATGCTGTTTTCTAGAAACTGTGTGACAGTCTGCTGGTGTACAGTGCACCTGCCCAGTGACATATCAGTATAAGGTTTACTTTGTATTCTATGGTGAAGAAATCCTATCTAGGTAACAGCAAAGATCCTAGCCTTCAACGAAGGCATTAATTTGGTCTGCAGAGGATGTTACTGTCAGAAACTATAACCTTTCCTGCACTCATTCTTTAGGATTTCAAAATATATGCATATATATTTCAAGTTTGAAAGAAAAGAAACCTTGAGTAATATTATTAAAAGTGGATACTATCTAAGTTTTAAAGTTCATTAAGACAAGGTCAACAATGAACTCTCCCCTATCGTATTGGGTTTCAGATTGGGTTTTTTTCATATAAGGGGTTTTCTGTATCAATGACATTCATGGTGTAAAACTGAACAGATCTGTCTTGGTAACTGTAACTGTCTATATCAATGCAGAGGTTACTACACTACTACAGGTAAGTTCTAGTACTTGTATCAATCTTGCTTATCTTTTGATAGTGTTTATTGAATTGGCACCAAACAGTCTGCGATTCACTGCTGGAGTGGCACTGAAAATAATTATGTGTAAGATTGCGAGATCTGAAAGGACTCACAGCTAAATTGCTCCTGTCTGTGTGTCCTAAAATAACCTCTACACACTAAGTAAAGCTTTGGCTTGGTACTTACCTCAGTAAAGATGTTGCAAAGAAACATTCTAGTATTGATTCTAGTGGTTCACAATAATTCTAAATGCATTTAAAATCCAAAGTTTAAAATATTTGTAAAATAATACTGGAACTGCAGCAGGAGCCCCATTGGGTCATTGATGTGATCTCACAGTGGTGACAGGAATGTGGACTTGGCTTGAGTTGTGAGCTGAAACGTGAATTTAGTAAGCAGAGAGAGTAGAAGAGAGCTGGGCGATCACAAAGACAGGCAGAAAAACTGCAAGAGTGGAACTGAGAGACTGCAGAGAAAAAAAAAAGCCAAGAGAAACTGAGGATAATAAAACAAAAAGCGTAGTATTGATGGAAAATTAAGCAAATAAAATAGAAGAATAAAAAAAAGAATAGAAATAAACAGTTTTATGGAAAATAAAACAAAGGAAAAGAAGGTTAAAAGAATGAGAGTATTAAACCGATGGATAAAGAAAAGCCAGACTAAAAGAGACAGATTAATGGTTCTTTCATATTCAGTGTTCGACACTGACGGAACCTTCAAACTCATTGGTACACTCATAATGTGATCGAGCAGTGAAGCTACTCTCAGGGGCATTGTACATCACAGACCGGGTCCACATATTGATCCCCTGTGGTATTGCTTCGTGTCTCCCAATCTAAAATTCTGTGTTTTTCCTGTTCTTTCTCTCTGCATAAATCTCACACAATATGCTCAAAAATTCATAACCCCACTGCGTCGGTGGAAGTGCAGTTGCCTGTTGCCTCCGTTCCTGACCCCACCAGAGAATCCGAGGTCAGGCAGGGTTATTTGATTTGAATATTGTCAGTGGACGCACGCACCACTATAAAGAAAATGCTTACCTTTTATTTGGCGGCCTCCAGTAGTCCCTTGACTGACCATTGATTAGGCTGCTGAAGAACCCAAAAAACTTGAGCACAGGATGCCCAGCCATGTTCTGCTGAGACCCAGCAAATTTCTGGAAGAGGTCCTGAAACAGGTGTTAGGCCCCTCATTGACATATGCAAGGAGCCTATGCCTGTTTTAGGCAGCCGTCAGGGATGCTCGAATATCACCTGATCCAATATGGCATCAAACGTATTTCAGGTGCCCTTGGGGCACAAGAGAAAGCACCAGGAAATTGATGCTTTGTGCCCACATTCTGCACCCGAAAAACGAGTGCAGCGAGGTCCATAGAAACATAGAAAATAGGAGCAGGAATAGGCCATTCGGCCATTCGAGCCTGCTCCGCCATTCAATATGATCATGGCTGATCCTCTATCTCAATACTATATTCCTGCTCTCTCCCCATACCCCTTGATGCCTTTTGTGTCTAGAAATCTATCTATTTCCTTCTTAAATATATTCAGTGACTTGGCCTCCACAGCCTTCTTTGGTACAGAATTCCACAGGTTCACCACCCTCTGAGTGAAGAAATTTCTCCTCATCTCAGTCCTAAATGTCCTACCACATATCCTAAGACTGTGACCATTTGTTCTGGACCCCCCAGCTAGGGGAAACATCCTCCCTGCATCCAGTCTGTCTAGCCCTGTCAGAATGTTATACATTTCAATGAGATCCCATCTCATTCTTCTAAACTCTAGTGAATACATGCCTAGTCGACTCAATCTCTCCTCATATGACAGTCCTGCCATCCCAGGAATCAGTTTGGTGAACCTTCACTGCACTCCCTCTTTGGCAAGTATATCCTTTCTTAGGTAAGGAGACCAAAACTGCACACAATACTCCAGGTGTGGTCTCACCAAGGCCCTGCATAACTGCAGTAAGACATCCTTGCTCCTGTACTCAAATCCTCTTGCAATAAAGGCCAACATACTACCATTTGCCTTCCTAACTGCTTGCTGCACCTGCATGTTTGCTTTCAGTGACTGGTGTACAAGGACACCCTGGTCCCTTTGTACATCAACATTTCTCAATCTATCACCGTTTAAATAATACTCTGCCTTTCTGTTTTTCCTTCCAAAGTGGATATCAATAACAATAGACATTTATTTTATTGTATTTAGGACCTTGGCATCATTCAGGCTATAAATCTTAAAGCAAGATAATAGGCTATTTAGATTGCTGAACAAAATCTTGTAATCCGATAGAGCAGTAGCCAGTCGATACTTTCAGGCTGTGCCTTTAACAATTAAGGTTCAGTACGTTCTTTGTATGCAGTGGTCTAGGGTATTAGTGCTTGCTTGTCAGCCAATTACAGTGCTATATTTTAATAACCATCTACTCATTTGAAATACAACCCAGCAATTTTAATGATCCCTGACAATAGTGGCGACTATTAGACCTTTAAAGCAGGCAGATTAATATTAATTTAAATAGAACAGTGTCTTCTACATATTTTTTGTTGGGTTACACTCAAACCCTTGTTACTGCTATTCACAGCAATGAATTTTGACATAACTGAAGTTTATTTTGAGGAAAGGCATTTGACAGTGAGGTTGACTGGGACAGAAATAATTATATTCCTTATATGAATCCACTCATGTTGCTGTTGTTGGTTTTGAAAATGGAGTCATTTGAATAAAAATGTCTGCAGACCTGAACACTGTAACTACACTTTAATCAATGACTTGTCTAAATTTATTTCATTCGAGCTTACTTAATCTATGGAAGGTTCTAGTAACATTTGCGAGTTGTAATGATCTGGAATGCGCTGCGTGAAAGGGTAGTGGAAGCAGATTCAATAGTAACTTTCAAAAGAACATTAGATATATATTAGATGGCGGAGTCCAGCACGTGAGTGCAAAAGACAAGGCTGAAGCGTTTGCAACCATCTTCAGCCAGAAGTGCCGAGTCGATGATCCATCTCAGCCTCCTCCTGATATCCCCACCATCACAGAAGCCAGTCTTCAGCCAATTCGATTCACTCCACGTGATATCAAGAAACGGCTGAGTGCACTGGATACAGCAAAGACTATGGGCCCCGACAACATCCCGGCTGTAGTGCTGAAGACTTGTGCTCCAGAACTAGCTGCGCCTCTAGCCAAGCTGTTCCAGTACAGCTACAACACTGGCATCTACCCGACAATGTGGAAAATTGCCCAGGTATGTCCTGTCCACAAAAAGCAGGACAAATCCAATCCAGCCAATTACCGCCCCATCAGTCTCCTCTCAATCATCAGCAAAGTGATGGAAGGTGTCATCGACAGTGCTATCAAGCGGCACTTACTCACCAATAACCTGCTCACCGATGCTCAGTTTGGGTTCCGCCAGGACCACTCGGCTCCAGACCTCATTACAGCCTTGGTCCAAACATGGACAAAAGAGCTGAATTCCAGAGGTGAGGTGAGAGTGACTGCCCTTGACATCAAGGCAGCATTTGACCGAGTGTGGCACCAAGGATCCCTAGTAAAATTGAAGTCAATGGGAATCAGGGGGAGAACTCTCCAGTGGCTGGAGTCATACCTAGCACAAAGGAAGATGGTAGTGGTTGTTGGAGGCCAATCATCTCAGCCCCAGGACATTGCTGCAGGAGTTCCTCAGGGCAGTGTCCTACGCCCAACCATCTTCTGCTGCTTCATCAATGACCTTCCCTCCATCAAAAGGTCAGAAATGGGAATGCTCGCTGATGATTGCACAGTGTTCAGTTCCATTCGCAACCCCTCAAATAATGAAGCAGTCTGAGCCCGCATGCAGCAAGACCTGGACAACATCCAGTCTTGGGCTGATAAGTGGCAAGTAACATTCGCGCCAGACAAGTGCCAGGCAATGACCATCTCCAACAAGAGAGAGTCTAACCACCTCCCCTTGACATTCAACGGCATTACCATCGCCGAATACCCCACCATCAACATCCTGGGGGTCACCATTGACCAGAAACTTAACTGGACCAGCCATATAAATACTGTGGCTATGAGAGCAGGTCAGAGGCTGGGTATTCTGCAGCGAGTGACTCACCTCCTGACTCCCCAAAGCCTTTCCACCATCTACAAGGCACAAGTCAGGAGTGTGATGGAATACTCTCCACTTGCTTGGATGAGTGCAGCTGCAACAACACTCAAGAAGCTCAACACCATCTAAGATAAAGCAACCCGCTTGATTGGCACCCTAAACATTCACTCCCTTCACCACCGGCGCACCGTGGCTGCAGTGTGTACCATCGACAGGATGCACTGCAGCAACTCGCCAAGGCTTCTTCGACAGCATAGTCGCAGGGTAAGGAGTCGGCCATTCAAGACTGAGATGAGGAGGAATTTCTTCACTCAGAGGGTTGTGAATCTTTGGAATTCTGTATATCAGAGGGCTGTGGATGCTCAGTCGTTGAACATATTCAAGGCTGAGATTGATAGATTTTTGGACTCTAAGGGAATCAAGGGTTATGGGGATCAGGCAGGAAAGTAGAGTTGAGGTCAAAGATCAGCCATGATCTTATTGAATGGTGGAGCAGGCTCGAGGAGCCATGTGGCCTACACCTGATCCTACTTCTTATGTTCTCATGATGGGGCGAATGACCTCCTTCTGTGCTGTATGATTCTATAATTTTACTTGACACACCTCCTACAAATTATAGATACACATACTGCACTTTATAACTGTAAGCCCATCATAACAAACAGCCTGATTGGAAAATAGTGAATGGATATCTGAAACATTGGATTGCTGCCCATTGAGCACATCACTCGCATTTCCAGTGGGGCATTTGATGGGCACATGAAGCTCCTGCCTGAAATGGAAGGGGTTTCATTTCAATATGTTAGTGCTGTTTCAATAACATCATTTAGATACCTGCGCAATTTCCAGACATTTATGCACACTTAGCACTGAATCATCTGCCCGCTCATATAAAATGGCTGTCCAAGGTGGCTGGGGACTAAGCTTTATATGGAAGTTCATTTAAAGAGCCCTATAAGAACTTCCTTGCACAATTTTCAGTCCATTTCTTATTCTTTGTTTTTGTTTTGTTTTTCTGCTGTCACTTAGTTGTTCAGAAACCATTGTGCCAATTGTTGTGACATAACCATGTTTTTCTAACTGGAATAGAAAAAGGGTGTAAGACACGCTACCGATTTATTATCACCCATTTTGCACTGCCACCAAAATCGAATTGGAAATGTGTAAGGAGATCATTGTTACAGGTGCTTAGTACGCTGAATAAATGGTAAGGTGTCTTCTTATTTTACTGGGCTGGTATAGTCATTGCACATCTTCCTACATTGCTTCCGGGTATATAGTATGTTGCTCATGGCATTCACACTGAGCGTCACCTCCTTCCATTCTTGTTGGGCAGCTTGCCTGTGGGGCCTGTTATGAAATGTCCTGAAGAGAGCCTCAGGAGGCAATCATGGCTCAGTGTTTGCACTCTCGCCTCTGAGTCCGAAGATTGTGGGTCCAAGTCCCACACTAGAGACTTGAGTACAAAATCTAGGCTGACACTCCAGTGCAGTACTGAGGGAGTGCTGCACTTTCAGATGAAACGTTAAACCGAGGCCCCTCGCATGGTATTATTTGAGGAAGAGCAGGGGAGTTCTCCCGGTGTCCTGGCCAGCATTTATCCCTCATCATTAAAAAAGAGATTATCTGGTCATTTATCTCATTGCTATTAGTGGGAGCTTGCTGTGTGCAAATTGGCTGCCGTGTTTCCTACATTACAACAGTGACTACACTTGAAAAAGTACTTAATTGGCTGTAAAGCACTTTGGGACGTGCTGAGTCCGTGAAAGGCACTATATAAATAAAAGTCTTTACTTTCTTTTTTCTTTTCCGTGCCTCATTTCTTCCATCAGAATTTCTATGGCCCCATCAGAGATACAAACATTCTATGCTATCCTGAAGTGCTTGCAGACATGCTGTCAAACACAAAAGCCTTGATTTTAACCCCTACACCTGACGAGAATAGGGCATGCGTGGGGCTAAAATCCTAGCAGCGAGCTATTCACCTCATTTACGTTGTCTTCACGCCTATTGACATTTTAATAGGCATGGTTTGGGCAGCCATGAGGCCCTAGTCCCAAACAGATGAGGGCCTCATTGGCATTCAAAAGTCAGGATTTGATGGCATAATTCAGACCCCAACGACATTTTAACAGTGAGCTGCTGTGTGTGGCACCTGGTGCCAGCCTCAAAAGGAGCGTGAGGGAGCAACAGTCCTGAAGAGGACCGAAAAGATAATTAAGTTAAGTTTTGGGCCAGGAGAAGCAGGAGTGCTCCTCTGGGCTCTACAAGGAAACCTAGGCCCCTGGGCTTCCTTCCCCAACCGCGATCGCCTACCTCCCACCACTTATCTGGCCGCTGAAGACTGTTCTTCCGGCAGGAGGCAGCAGTCACCCAATTCCCAGCTGCTGGCCTGGCATCATTCACATTAGGTTTGGATGGGAATAGGGCCTTGTGTATTTAAATAAGGCCCGGGATTTAAAATGGCCAGATCCTCAGGCCAGTGAGCCGAGGCAAATATGGAGCTCGCCCCATCGACCCTACGCTTGCCACTCACCTTCAGTTAAAATCAGGGCCAATGGTGCTGCCTTACAAGCCATGATACCTGCCCTGTTTAAGCTGCTACAGGCCTTTAAATGCTGCAGCAGCGCCTGACTTCCCACTATCCAATGGGCATGCTCCCAATCACAAATGCCTTTCATACTAACTCTGGAAATATGGATGAAGTTAGACCACTATGGGGTGGATGGGTACTTTTCAGCACTGTCCCACTTCTAATTAGTCTTCTGTCTGATCAGAAAATCTAGGCTTCGAAATTATTGCTGCCGCAATGACAAAGAACTAGGAAATGTGTATTTTTTTCAGTTTTATCCCTTTGCTCCTTCTCTCCTTAAAATGATAGCTCATACCAGGAGACAATTCTAGAGTTACACTACCACCCTGGTGTCTCACCCAGATCACTATTCTCTGTGTGAGCTTGGACAATGAATATTGGTAGGCTATACAATGTGAAGGCCTTCACAGCTGTGCCGGATTCTGTCCTCACCTGGGGCATGATTTTAACAGTGAAAAACGGGTGGGTTGGAGGCGAGGGGCATTGAAAATGTCAACTATTTCAGACCCGCCCCCAACCCGCCGATTTCCGGTTTTCACCGGGGCGGGTCGAGGGGCAGGCGACCAAACCCCTCCCAGGAGGCAGGTCGGGCCTTAAAACCTTTCAACGAGGCTTCAGGCCACCATTTTTCTATAGCTTTGGATTTCAACCCGGGGGGGCCGGGATTCCTGGGCCTTCTGTTTTACGCCTCATGAAAGAAGGCGAGAAGGCCCGAAACTAATAGGAACATTGTAAATGGAACTGTTAAGACAAGTGGTGAAAGGAAATATGGCTTTGAGTGATGGTGACCACTTTATCCAGACTGTTAAATTTGCTTGATTTGAATGTGCTATAATGGAGTGAACTATATCCAAATCCAGAAGAACTCTTTCTGTAATTAAAGAAAGAGCAATTGCTGCTGTACAAATGAAAATGCTGCAATTATACAGCAAATCCATCAGCATCTGAAAATAGAAAAGACAGGTTAATGATTGGGATAGAACTTGACAGAATTAAAAAACAAAGAACGTGAAATTTGTCAGTTCACCAATATGCCAATCTGTCTTTTCTCTTTTCGGATGCTACACTGTAGTTCCAGCATTTTCGGTTGATTTTATTTTTATAGTCATTGACTTTGAAGACAATAGCCTGAAAAAATCAGCAGGCCATAATCCTGGCAGTTATGCCAGGATCGTCCCACCAGAGCTGACCCCACCGAGTGGGTAGGCACCTTATTTACATGGGGCCGGTGGGTACCTGTACCACTATAGGCTTCTCTGGGGTGCTGCCTGCTACATTTTGCTGGTAAGTCTGGAGTCTGGCTGAAATTGGGAGGGTGGGGGTAGTTGCCCGAGCCCCTATAGAGACTCCATCCAGTTGCCCCTTCAACTCCCTATGTATGGGGGCCAATTAAAAAAAATGTACCTGATCTTTGCTTCCTTGGCCTAGAACACCCCCCCCCCCCCCTCGCCCAGCTCTCCCAGACACCCACTTCCTGCTGGAGACTGGTTTGCCTTATCTCACTCAGCATGCCAGACTCCAGTGTTACACCGGATCTGTTATTGGCTGGGGAAGTAGAAACTCCCAGCATTGACCCTGCCTTCATTCTGCCCCCTCTGATATCGCTGGCCTTGTAAGGGGCAGGTGGGTGTTCCACACCTTACAAGGCCCATTCGGATTTTCCAGCTGAGGTTGGGATCCAGTACATCCAAGTGATTGTGCCAGACTCCTGCTGATAAAACAACAGGAATTCAGCAGAACAGCAGAGGGAATTTAGCCCCAACGTTATTTCAGTTTACAACCAACAGTTGAAGGATAAAATTGCCAAACAGTAGTTGATTTATATGTTAAACATTTTCTCCTCCACATTATTGGCAGTGTAGACAATTCTGTTGTGATGCTGGAGACACATATGCCCATATTTTCCTCTGCCATGTACTTTCTTTATTAAATTACATTTTCAGGTGTTTTTAACGTGTATTTGTGAATGTGTCTGCTCAGAACAGGTTTCCTGCAGCAAATTCACATAGCACAACCAGCAGTAAGAGAGTCCAGGAGGGACACAACCTTTTCACACTTGCGAAGCAACTGAAATATTGCAAGAATCTTTGTTGAATTTATGCCACACATTTAGGCCCTTAAACTGACATGAGACGGCCTTGAAACTCTGCAGCCCCGGGGTCGTAAATGGAGTGCTTTTAGGTAGGTGGAGCAGAATTTGGGTTGTAGAATCCTCCAAAGTAGCGGCAATGTGTTGGAAGCTGCCAGGCATAACTCTACCCAAAAATTCCAACAATCGGTCATGCTCCAAATCATCAGCTTGTTGTGCCCTTCACAACTTCATGGTTCAGAAAGGCCTGGAAATGGCAGCCGTGCCTTCAGCTGCTAGTCCCGAAGCTCTGGAATTCCCTCCCTAAACCATTCCGTCTCTCTACCTCTCTCTTCGCCTTTAAGTCGATCCTTAAAACCTACCTCTTTGACCAAGCTTTTGGTCACCTGTGCTAATATCTCCTTATGTGGTTCAGTGTCAAATTTTGTCTGATTACGCTCCTGTGAAGTGCCTTGGGACGTTTTACTATGTTAAAGGTGCTATATAAATGCAAGTTGTTGTTGTTGAGATGTCAGATGAGATGTCCCCAGCAGCTTAGGAGGTAGAAGAGCGTGGAATGGAGGCTCATGAAGAAAATAACTCCCAGGAATCATCACTGCTCGCTGCAAGGGAGATTCAGAGGCAGATAATTAATTATGCTTTCTCATCTGATTACATATTTAACTTTGTCAACCATACTATGATCACAGTTCCCCAGCCTTTATCACAACTCCAATCCCTCAATGCTGAAAACAGCTTAGAGCCTCACTACTCAAACATAAAGGGATCAAGGGATATGGGGATAAAGCAGGAACAGGGTACTGAGTTAGACGATCAGCCATGATCATTTTAAATGGCGGAGCAAGCACGAAGGGCCGAACGGCCTACTCTTGCTCCTATTTTCTTTGTTTCTATGTTTCTATACCACTTTGTCGCTACCATAACTTGCAGGAAATTATGACCTCTGTGAAACATTGACCAAAATCTAAGGGTTAATTACACAAATCTTAGCAATATAAACTATATAGCCAACTATATAAAAACTATATTTCTTTTCACTGGTTCTGAAATTCTGAAATTTCTAAAACTCCAGGTGCACCAAAGGACACAGAGGGTTTCCCATGAAGCGCACCAAATGCACTGGACTCAACATGCGGCATGTAGCAAACTATACTCACGGACAGTCAGGCCTCGATGTTAACCACCCCCCCCCCCCACCCCCCATGATGGGCATGAAAGGTTAAAATCTTAAAAATCGAGACTCCGCCTCCAACCTGTCACTTTTTCGGCCACCATAATATTTAGGCTGCTATTCAGGGCCTGGACGAGGCTCCTGCTAAAAGCAGGCGAGGGCCTACTTAGGATTCAAAAGCTGCGGCATTATGATGTCATTGGCGCCACAACATAATTTTAAGGTCAACCCGGGGGGAGTCCCGCGCTGTCTGCTGCCTGGCAGTAGAAACATGACGGGAGGAGCCAACTGAGCAGAAGAGGCCCAGGTAAGTCTTAAAATGTTCCCTCTCTTTGAACTCCTTGTAGGCCAGGAGGTGCAGGAGTGCTCCCCACAGGCCCCTCAAGGAGTCCTTGGGCATCCCCAGCCCGGCATTCCCCTAATCTTCAGGGAATCCTCAGCTTCAGCATCACCCAATCGCGCATCGGGAAGAAGGAATCCCCAGCCCTCCTGATTCTTAGGCCGGTGTCAAGGGAATCTACAGCCCATTGACTGCTGGGGACCGTTCCCACAGGTTCCTGGCTGCAGCCTCCTGCAGTCAAATTCCCGCTACCCTCCGCCAGCCACGTAGTGAATCTGGCCGGTGTTGGGTGGGAGTCCGGGAAGTTTTATTTAAATGAGGCCCTGCTGTTAAGATTGGCCGGGCCTCCACGTCCCTGATCTCCCCGGGTACGGTGCCCTCTACAGGGTTCGCGCACACAATTCCTGCCTCCCTCCCCCCCCCCCCCCCCCCCCGTAAAAATCGAGGCCTCAGACACTGAAGATGACTATATTCAGGTGAGCTAGTGCAGCCAGAAAAAGAGTGAGATCACACGGAGCATTCTCGTGCAACTACTAGGAACCCAAAAATCACCACCGAGATTATTGGCATTACTATGGATCACTACCGAGATTAATATCACTACTATGAATCACTACTGAGATTAACCTCACTTCTACGAATCACTACTGAGATGAAACCATTGCAATTATGCAATTTACCAAAAGCAGCTATTCTAGTGTTCGTGGCAGATAGCAGATCCTTGCAAAGAAAAGCACAAATACACCACTGTAAGACATTCAGAAGGAGACAATACCAAAATAGTGGTAATTAGAGTTTTATTTAGTACAAGACAAAGTGCGGTTAACAAGTTAGATTGCTAACAGTCTTACCATCTAAGGCAATAGATACAATAAAAACGGTATTACCTGCTCCTCTGGGTAAAGACACAACTCCGCCTCTTCCTGGAGTTCTTCCTTCGATTCTCTACCATGAGTTCTATCTTTCTCCCTGTTTCCCTTCCTGCTGTGACATTTAATCATCCTGTGGTCCAGGTTCTGTGGCTCCACTATCACATATTTCTTGTACTGTTTACTTTGAATGCAAACCCACTTAATATGCAAACTCGCCTTTGCATTGTGTAAAGATCGTAATCTGACCCATCTGCCCTTACATCCCTTGATCAATAGTCATGATGTGGAGATGCCGGTGATGGACTGGGGTTGACAATTGTAAACAATTTTACAACACCAAGTTATAGTCCAGCAATTTTATTTTAAATTCACAAGCTTTCGGAGGCTTCCTCCTTCCTCAGGTAAACTTCGCGGGTGAGGAAGAAGATAAAAGTTCTATGATCTTTCACCTCACCCTTTCCTAAACAAATCTGATCAAATTCCACCAAGTCAATCATGACATTTCCATGTTTCAGGAAACCAGGAACCATCACGTTTCTTAGAATTTAAAAGAAACACTTAAAATGAAAAACAAAAGTGCTGGGAATACATAGCAGGTCCATCAGCTGATTGCAGAACTCTCACCAGGAAGCTGGAACATGTTGCCCTTAAGAACTGTCACAAATTGACTAGAGATTTAAACATGCACTCAGGAGTATACCAGACCATTACATTCTGGTCCTTTAATAATGTTTGCCTCTGAGGTCTGAGTAACAGGAGAATCCAAATTCATGTGAAACTGGAAATTCTGAATGTATTTGGCAACAAACTACTCCCACGCACTGTCACTAGCCTGGCATGTAATTCAAAGTAATTTCTCTTCTCTCGCACTTTATATATTGAGGAATTCTGAAGTTTGATTTGTTTTACTCACTGTAATTGCAACCAAGGTATTTCTTTGGTTAATGCAGTCAAGAGTGTCTCACTTCACAGCATCATTTTGAGGTTATCATTGTAGTATTTCCTTTCTTCCCAGTGTACTAATTCTAACATCTTAACAACCACCACATGCAATTTACATTGCGGATGATAAAAACATAGAAGTGTTAAACAAGAAGGATCGGTCATTTCTGGGGGTCTGCTCAAATGCTGCAAGTGCAGCGAGTGGAGCCCCACCCAACCTAGGCCACAAGCCACATACCCCCACCCAAATCCTGGGCATGGGGTCATCTGCATAACTGGGGTGCACTGCCCACACCTGCAAGGGTACATCATCGGCACTTCCGGCAGAATATTAGAGTGGTGCCATGTCCCCACAACTGCAGAGAGGAGGCCCAGTGAGAAGAAGTTACCTCTTATACGGGTGGAAATTTGTTTTGGCCCATTTTCAGACTTGAAATAGGCACTATGTGAGCATACTGCATAAACCGAAAGTCCAAGGCTCACCCAAAAACGTCAATCGCACGTCCAGAGGCAGCTCGCTGGTTCTACGAGGACCAAGTTGGGCCGGCTGCCTCCCAGGACCTCAGATGGTTCCTTTGGGGGGGCGGGGGGGGATGGGCGATCAGGAGAAAGAAGGGGGTGATCTGGTGGGAGGGGCTGATTGGATGGGAGGGGGCGATTGGAAGGGAGGCAATCGAAATGGAACCACGTGGGGCCGGCAATGGTCTTCAGGACTGCAGAGGAGTGAGGAGGTGCACTCCTGCTCCTCCCAGCTCTACATTCAGGTAAATTTTTTTTTTAAATGTACCTGTTTAGTGGTGGCTTTCAGCAGCCCTTTTAAGGCCCGTCGGTTAGGCCGCATGTAGACAAATTTGTCCTGAACACAGTAGGCCTGGCAATAGCTGCGTTCAAGGCAGCCCAATTTCATGAAGGGGAGCTCAAGCAGGCATTAGGCACCATATTTGCATTTGCAAAGGTACTAATGTCTGTTTCAGGTGCGGGCGCTGGATGCCTATACTGGAACCTTTACCAATATGACTGTCGGTACACTTCCAGCGCGGAATGTGCTCGCACTCACCTACCGCCATATTGGACACTTAGGCACCCATTTTATGCCTGTAAAACGGGCAGAGCATGAACTAATTTCTAGGCCATAGTCCTTTGCTCACAATGGAGCAGTTGGGCCTCTTGAAGAAACTATTTAATCTCTGCCAGGATCAATTACCTTGCCCTAGTAAAGATTTGGGCCCTTTTTATTGGCCTCAACAGGACTCTGGCCAGCTCTCAGCTGTGGCTCAGAGAGGGCATAAAGGATGAAATTACCAGGGGAAGCCTGGAAACTCCCCCAGAGATGAATCCTTGGCATTGAGGGAGTGAATGGAAGGTCTGCCCATGCCCCTCCCAGCCCTCTCCTTTCCCACTGGAAAATGGCTGCAAGCAAAAATGGGATGGAATCCCAGCAGAACCAGGTCAGGGGTTTCATAATTAGGCTGATCTGCCCTTGATCCAGGCTGGAATTCTAAGGCTTAAGTGTTACTACTTAAGATCATATTTCACAATTTATAACAAATGGAATCTCAGATAACGATTTAGAGATCCTTCCATGTGTTACTTCAAATAAAAAGAACTTGCATTTATACACCCTCAATACATCCCAAAACATTTTGCAACAATTGAATTACATATTGTTAGATGAGTGGTGGAGGGAAAAAAGTCAGCTTCAGTTTGTGAAGTAAATGTACCAAGGTAAGCATAAAATGGATATTAGCTGGTAAGCAGAACCAAGCCATACAGACCAAGGAGGTCACAGGTTCAATTCTGGCCTGTGCTGAATTGGTTAATCTCAGCTTGCATGATGGCCTGAGTGTTGCAATTGACCTTGGTTCCCCTAAGCTAGGGGGTGGAAAAATCAGCTAGATGTTCCTACTTCTGATCGCTATCCAGGGATCAGTCAGATGAGCACAGAGTCTGGCTGTGATACCCCCACGGTTAAATAGCCTGTGAAAGCTTCATGTTTATGAAGTATGATGAATTTAGTCGCTAATATCTGTTACACCATATTACAGCACAAGTCATTGCCTTCAGGAGGAAAGAAAATAGAAAGGGAAATAATAGAATATTAAAAAATACCTCTCTTCATCATACCTGCTTAATCATATTTAATTTAACATTTATGATCTTTTTACTTTGTTAACTGAAGACCAATTTCTGCAGTGTTTTATGAAGAAAGACAAGAGTTCATCGCCTTGATTCATTTCTCTGTGCAGCAGGCGTTGGGAGGATCATTGCATCGCTGTCTTTAAAGGTACTCAATGCACTGCTTTGCAATGCCCTTTCCACTTTTTAAAATATTGTTTCTCTCCATCCCTTGGTCGTGGTCATCCTGAAACCCTTCATGCCCCAAGGACTCTGCCAATGCTTTGGAAGCAATCTGGGGTACCACAGCCTCTAATTTGACCTCCAAAGTTCTTTCCAGTCATTATCTGTTGCTTTGCCAATGGAGATGAGGCCTCACCTACTTGTAGGGTTTGTGAATTAATGCAGCATTGTCACTAGTTTCCCATTGTGTGATGCGAGCATCATTCAGGCCTCATTCATCATCCTTTTCCAAAGAGTTGCAGTGGGATCATATTGTCCCTATCTCACCAAATGCCATAGTGCCTGGTGTGGTCTGGCACTTCCAATTGATTTCAGGTACATTCCCCTGTGTTTATTTCCTGTTCCATGTAAGAGTGCAGTGCTTAGAGGTCAGCTTGCAACCACTGAAGCTTTTTTTAGAATGTGTTTATGACTTTGCTAGAAATAAAAAAAGAGGAACAAATGCGTTTACAATGTCATGGCACATGGCAACCCTATACTCTTAAAGCAATGGCCTCTGGCTAATTTGCACACAAAGAATAAACATGTTTGTTGAGTACACCGGCAAAGTACATTTGTTCTATTTATATCCATCTAAATCAGATTCATTACATCTATTTTAATAATTAAGTACCTGTCCAAGGCACCTGAAGTATTAGATGCATACTGTCTCAGAACAGTGGTCTAAATGTTCTGTAAACAACCTTAACTCTTTAGGGGCTGCAGGAGTGTTTTTGGAATTATCACTAATATAATTAAGAACAGATTTTTCTTGTTGTTCATAAAATACTGTGAATTACAAAATACCTCTACATATGCTGGGGGATTAGTGATTATGTATAGATTCATAGAAAGGTTACAGCACAGAAGGAGGCCATTCAGCCCATTTAGTCCACGCTGGCTCTATTCAAGAGCAATCCAACTAGTCCCACACCCCCGCCCTATCCCCGTAGCCCTGCAAAATTTTTCTTTTCAAGTACTTATCCAATTCCCTTTTGAAGGCCATGATTGAATCTGTCTCCACCACCCCCTCGGGCAGTGCATTCCAGATCCTAACCACTCGCTGTGTAAAAAAGTTTTTCCTTATGTCATCTTTGGTCCTTTTGCCAATCACCTTAAATCTATGTCCTCTGGTTTTTGACCCTTTCGCCAATGGGAACCGTTTCTCTCTTTCTACTCTGTCTAGACCCTTCATGATGTGGAGATGCCGGTGATGGACTGGGGTTGACAATTGTAAACAATTTTACAACACCAAGTTATAGTCCAGCAATTTTATTTTAAATTCACAAGCTTTCGGAGATTTTCTCCTTCCTCAGGCAAATGTTTCAAGAGCTCCTTGAAGCCTACGCATTTATACATATTGAACAATACATGGTGTTTACAGACTGCCCCTGCAACTGCCCGTTGCCAAGGCAATCACCGTGTTCAGACAGAGAGGTGTCACCTGCAGAACCCCCGAATACACATTCAACAAAAAAACAAACAGGGAAAAAAAACAGAGAAAAAAAAACACAGAGAGAGGCAGAAACATCCGGAAGGCAGAGAGAGCCAGCAAATGACCCATTTTTTTTTTTCTCTGTTTTTTTTCCCTGTTTGTTTTTTTGTTGAATGTGTATTCGGGGGTTCTGCAGGTGACACCTCTCTGTCTCGATTTAATTCTCCCACCAATATTCATAGACATCCCCTTGACCTCATCATCCCCCCAGGATCGCCACCTCCTCCCTCCCCCTTCCAGGTCTGGCCGACTCCATGTATGACCCAACTGATTTCCTGCCTTCTCCAACGGGCAAACTCCATTAGAGCGCCAGTTTGGCATGCTCAGTTCGCCTGATCCATGCAAATGAGAAAAGCAACAGCGAGGCTGGTTTTTGGGGACAACGGTTGTGGTCTAAAGCCATTGTTCATTAGCTCATTATACATTCCACAGACATCAACAGGATACAGATACAAGACGACACAAAGTGATACAATCAATTGTGGAACAAATGGCCAGATTTCTCTAACAGTGGATTTCAATGTCGAGATTATTCAATTGTAAACAATTTTACAACACCAAGTTATAGTCCAACAAATTTATTTTAAATTCCACAAGCTTTCGGAGGCTTCCTCCTTCCTCAGGTGAATGGTGTGGAAATGACATTTTTGAATCCTTCGCATTTGAAAATCACATAAGAACATAAGAACATAAGAACATAAGAAATTGGAGCAGGAGTAGGCCAATCGGCCCCTCGAGCCTGCTCCGCCATTCAATAAGATCATGGCTGATCTGATCCCAACCACAAATCTAAAGAACACAAGAAGTCGGAGCAGGACCCGGCCACATAGCCCCTGGGCCCTCTCTGCCACCCACAGGGCATTGACCGATCCGAACTCAGCTTCATGTCCAATTTCCTGCCCGCTCCCCATAACCCCTAATTCCCTTTACTTCTAGGAAACTGTCTATTTCTGTTTTAAATTTATCTAATGATGTAGCTTCCACAGCTTCCTGGGACAGCAAATTCCACAGACCTACCACCCTCTGAGTGAAGAAGTTTCTCCTCATCTCAGTTTTGAAAGAGCAGCCCCTTATTCTAAGATTATGCCCCCTAGTTCTAGTTTCACCCATCTTTGGGAACATCCTTACTGCATCCACCCGATCAAGACCCTTCACAATCTTATATGTTTCAATAAGATCGCCTCTCATTCTTCTGAACTCCAATGAGTAGAGTCCCAATCTACTCAACCTCTCCTCATATGTCCGCCCCCTCATCCCCGGGATTAACCGAGTGAACCTTCTTTGTACTGCCTCGAGAGCAAGTATGTCTTTTCTTAAGTATGGAGACCAAAACTGTATGCAGTATTCCAGGTGCGGTCTCACCAATACCTTATATAACTGCAGCAATACCTCCTTGTTTTTATATTCTATCCCCCTAGCAATAAAAGCCAACATTCCGTTGGCTTTCTTGATCACCTGCTGCACCTGCATACCAACTTTTTGATTTTCTTGCACTAGGACCCCCAGATCCCTTTGTACTGCAGTACTTTCCAGTCTCTCGCCATTAAGAAAATAACTTGCTCTCTGATTTTTCCTGCCAAAGTGCATAACCTCACATTTTCCAATATTATATTGCATCTGCCAAATCTCCGCCCACTCACCCAGCCTGTCTATATCCCCTTGCAGGTTTTTTATGTCCTCCTCACTCTCTACTTTCCCTCCCATCTTTGTATCATCTGCAAATTTTGATATGTTGCACTCGGTCCCCTCCTCCAAATCGTTAATATAGATTGTAAAGAGTTGGGGACCCAGCACCGACCCCTGTGGAACACCACTGGTTACCAGTCCGAAAATGAACCATTTATCCCAACTTTCTGCTTCCTGTTCGATAACCAATCCTCCACCCATGCCAGAATATTACCCCCAATCCCGTGATTTTTTATCTTAAGTAATAATCTTTTATGTGGCACCTTGTCGAATGCCTTCTGGAAGTCTAAATACACTATGTCCACTGGTTCCCCTTTATCCACCCTATACGTTATATCCTCGAAGAACTCAAGCAAATTTGTCAGACATGACTTCCCCTTCATAAAGCCATGCTGACTTTGTCCTATTAAATTATGCTTATCTAAATGTTCCGTTACTGTCTCCTTAATAATAGACTCCAAAATTTTACCCACCACAGATGTTAAGCTAACTGGCCTATAATTTCTAGCCTTCTGCCTACTACCCTTTTTAAATAACGGTGTTACATTAGCAGTTTTCCAATCTGCCGGGACCTCTCCTGAGTCCAGGGAATTTTGGAAAACTATCACCAAAGCATCCACAATCCCTACTGCCACTTCCCTCAAGACCCTAGGATGGAAGCCATCAGGTCCAGGGGATTTATCCGCCTTGAGTCCCATTATTTTACTGAGTACCATCTCCTGAGTGATTTTAATCATATTTAGCTCCTCCCCCCCGAGAGTCCCCTGTTTGTCCAGTGTTGGGATATTCTTAGTGTCCTCTACTGTAAAGACTGAAACAAAATATTTGTTCAGCATTTTTGCCATCTCCATGTTTCCCACCATTAATTTCCCGGTCTCATCCTCTAAGGGACCTATGTTTGCCTTAGCCACCCTTTTTCTTTTTATATAACTATAGAAACTCTTGCTATCTGTTTTTATATTTTTTGCTAATTTCTTTTCATAATCTAACTTCCCTTTCTTAATCAATCCTTTAGTTACTTTTTGCTGTCTTTTGAAGAATTCCCAATCTTCTATCCTCCCACTAAGTTTGGCTACCTTATATGTCCTTGTTTTTAGTCGGATACTATCCTTGATTTCTTTACTTAGCCACGGATGGCTGTCATTTCTTTTACACCCTTTTTTCCTCAGTGGAATATATTTATTTTGAAAGTTGTAAAATAACTCCCTAAATGAACACCACTGCTCATGTACCGTCTTACCCTTTAATCTATTTTCCCAGTCCACTTTAATCAATTCCGCTCTCATACCATCATAGTCTCCTTTATTCAAGCTCAGTACGCTTGTTTGAGAATCAACCTTCTCACCCTCTAATTGGATATGGAATTCAACCATGTTGTGGTCGCTCGTTCCAAGGGGATCCTTAACTAGGACATTATTAATTAATCCTGACTCATTACACAGGACCAGGTCCAAGGTTGCCTGCCCCCTTGTAGGATCAGTTACATACTGCTCAAGAAATCCATCCCTGATGCACTCAATGAACTCGTCCTCAAGGCTGCTCTGCCCAATTTGATTTGTCCAGTTAATATGATAATTAAAATCCCCCATAATTATGGCTGTTCCCTTATTACATGCCCTGACTATCTCCTGATTAATACTTCTTCCAGCAGAGTTGCAACTATTAGGAGGCCTATATACTACGCCCACTAATGTTTTTTTTCCCTTATTATTCCTTATCTCCACCCAAACTGTTTCATTATCTTGATGCTTTGTCCCAATATCATTTCTCTGTATTACAGTGATTCCATCCTTTATTAACATAGCCACCCCACCTCCCCTTCCTTCCTGCCTGTCCTTCCTGATTGTTAAATACCCTGGCATATTTAATTCCCAGTCGTTGTCACCCTGCAGCCATGTTTCTGTAATGGCCACAAGATCATACCCATACGTAGTTATTTGTGCCGTTAACTCGTCCATTTTATTACGAATGCTACGTGCATTCAGATAAAGAACTTTCAAATCTGTTTTGTGACGCTTAGTTCCTGCTTTTTCCTTTTTTAACACTTTACCTATTACTCCATACCTTCTGTCCCTTCCTGTTACGCTTTCCTCTCTCTCCCTGCTCAGGTTCCCAACCCCCTGCCACTTTAGTTTAAACCCTCCCCAACAGCACTAGCAAACACTCCTCCTAGGACAGCGGTCCCGGCCCTGCCCAGGTGCAGACCATCCGGTTTGTACTGGTCCCACCTCCCCCAGAACCGTTTCCAGTGTCCCAGGAATTTGAATCCCTCCCCCTTGCACCATTCCTCTAGCCACGTATTCATTTGAAATATCCTCCTATTTCTACTCTGACTGGCACGTGGCACTGGCAGCAATCCTGAGATTACTACCTTTGAGGTCCTATTTTTTAATTTACCTCCTAACTCCCTATATTCTGCTTTTAGGACCTCATCCCCTTTTTTACCTATATCGTTGGTGCCTATGTGCACCACGACAGCTGGCTGTTCGCCCTCCCCCTCCAAAATGTTCTGTAGCTGCTCCGAGACATCCTTGATCCTTGCACCAGGGAGGCAACACACCATCCTGGAGTCTCGGTTGCGGCCGCAGAAACGCCTGTCTATTCCCCTTACAATTGAGTCCCCTATCACTATAGCTCTGCCACTCTTTTTCCTCCCAGCCTGTGCAGCAGAGCTACCCGTGGTGCCAGGAAGTTGGCTGCTGCTGCCTTCCCCTGATAAGTCATCCCCCCCAACAGCATCCAAAGTGGCATATCTGTTTGAGAGGGGGATGGCCACAGGGGACCCCTGCACTACCTGCCTGCATCTCTTACTCTTCCTGGTGGTCACCCATTCACTTCCTGCCTGTATACCCTTTACCTGCGGTGTGACCAACTCGCTAAACGTGCTATCCACGAGTTTCTCTGCATCGCGGATGCTCCACAGTGAGTCCACCCGCAGCTCCAGCTCCGAGATACGATCGGTCAGTAGCTGCAGGTGGACACACTTCCCACACACATGGTCGGCAGGGACACTGGTAGTGTCCATGACTTCCCACATCTTGCAGGAGGAGCATATCACGGGTGCGAGGTCTGCTGCCATGACTTGCCTTAGCTTAGTTACCCCTTTTAAATTACGTTGAAATTAGAAAATGTTAACTATACTAGGGACCTAGGTTCACTAAAAAAAAACACTATCTGCTATAAAACCTGCAGATCTTCCCTTTCTTATTACTTTACTTACAGTAAAATGGTAGAAATACTCACCTGAACCTACTCACCAATCAGCTGCCTCCCCTGTGCCGCGTCACTTTCTGACTGGTGACGTCACCCCGAACTCTGCCGCTGGTCTCAGAGTCTCGCTCTCAGAGTAAGCTCTGGTCTCGCTCTCTCCGCGCTGTTTATATCCCCGCTCTGGTCTCGCTCTCTCCCGCCGCTCACCGACTGGACTCTCGCTCTCTCCGCGCTGTTTATATCTCCGCTCTGGTCTCGCTCTTTACCGCCGCTCACCGACTGGACTCTCGCTCTCTCCGCGCTGTTTTTATCCCCGCTCTGGTCTCGCTCTCTCCCGCCGCTCACCGCTCTCAGGTCCACTACCGCTCTGCAGGAAAAGCAAGGCAAAGCAGCACCTCCTTCCCCCACTTTACCAAACTCCCACACGTACCGAACTCTCAGCACACTGTGTTGTCCTCACACCGTGCTGTCCGCACTCAATGCCTGGTGATTACTGCCCGTTGCCAAGGCAATCACAGTGAGCAGACAGAAAGGTGTCACCTAAAAGGCCACCAAATATACAAACCCCCAAAGAAAAAAAAAGAGAGAGAGAGAGAAGGAAGACAGTCAATGACCCGTTATATTAAAAACAGATAACGGACAAAGGAGGAGCCATCGTCATACAGAACAGAATGGACTATTGCAAAGAAGCATACCGACAACTGGACAACCAGGAACACTACAGACGGTTACTCACAGACCCGACCAAAGAACACACCCATCAGCTCAACAAACTGATCAAGACCTTCGATCCAGACCTTTAAAACATCCTACGCACTCTCATCCCACGTACTCCCCGCGTGGGAGACTTCTACTGCCTCCCAAAGATACACAAAGCCAACACACCCGGACGTCCTATCGTATCAGGCAACGGAACCCTGTGTGAGAACCTCTCTGGATACATCGAGGGCATCCTGAAACCCATCGTGCAGGGAACCCCCAGCTTCTGTCGCGACACTACAGACTTTCTACAAAAACTCAGTACCTACGGACCTGTTGAACCAGGAACACTTCTCACCACGGTGGACGTCTCGGCACTCTACACCAGTATCCCCCACGATGACGGCATCGCTGCGACAGCATCAATACTCAACACCAACAACAGCCAATCTCCAGACGCCATCCTACAACTCATCCACTTCATCCTGGATCACAATGTCTTCACCTTCAATAACCAGTTCTTTACCCAAACACACGGAACAGCCATGGGGACCAAATTCGCACCCCAATACGCCAACATTTTCATGCACAAGTTCGAGCAGGACTTCTTCACTGCACAGGACCTCCAACCAACACTATACACCAGATACATCAACGACATTTTCTTTCTATGGACCCACGGTGAGGAATCACTAAAAAGACTACACGATAACATCAACAAGTTCCATCCCACCATCAAGCTCACCATGGACTACTCCTCAGAATCTGTTTCTTTCTTGGACACACGAATCTCCATCAAAGACGGGCACTTCAGCACCTCACTCTACCGCAAGCCCATGGACAACCTCACGATGCTCCACTTTTCCAGCTTCCACCCTAACCACGTCAAAGAGGCCATCCCCTATGGACAGGCCCTGTGAATACACAGGGTCTGCTCAGACGAGGAGGAACGCGATGGACACCTACAGACGCTGAAAGACGCCCTAGTAAGAACGGGATATGATGCTCGACTCAGCGATCGACAGTTCCGACGGGCCACAACGAAAAATCGCGTAGACCTCCTCAGAGGTCTAACACGGGACGCAACCAACAGAGTACCCTTCGTCGTCCAGTACTTGCCCGGAGCGGAGAAACTACGCCATGTTCTCCGCAGCCTTCAACATGTCATCAATGATGACGAACACCTCGCTATGGCCATCCCCACACCTCCACTACTCGCCTTTAAACAGCCACCCAACCTCAAACAAACCATCGTTCGCAGCAAATTACCCAGCTTTCAGGAGAACAGCGTCCACGACACCACACAACCCTGCCACGGTAACCTCTGCAAGACATGCCAGATCATCGACACAGATACCACCATCACACGAGAGGACACCACCCACCAGGTGCACAGTTCATACTCCTGTGACTCGGCCAACGTTGTCTACCTCATACGTTGCAGGAAAGGATGCCCCAGAGCATGGTACATTGGCGAGACCATGCAGACGCTGCGACAACGGATGAACGGACACCGCGCAACAATCGCCAAACAGGAGGGTTCTCTCCCTGTCGGGGAACACTTCAGCAGTCATGGACATCCAGCCACCGACCTTCGGGTAAGCATACTCCAAGGCGGCCTTCGAGACACACGACAACACAAAATCGTCGAGCAGAAATTGATAGCCAAGTTCCGCACCCATGAGGACGGCCTCAACCGGGATCTTGGGTTCATGTCACACTACACGTAACCCCACCAGCAAACAAATGTTATCTGTTTTTAATATAACGGGTCATTGACTGTCTTCCTTCTCTCTCTCTCTTTTTTTTTCTTTGGGGGTTTGTATATTCGGTGGCCTTTTAGGTGACACCTTTCTGTCTGCTCACTGTGATTGCCTTGGCAACGGGCAGTAATCACCAGGCATTGTTCTGTGATTTTCAAATGCGAAGGATTCGAAAATGTCATTTCCACACCATTCACCTGAGGAAGGAGGAAGCCTCCGAAAGCTTGTGGAATTTAAAATAAATTTGTTGGACTATAACTTGGTGTTGTAAAATTGTTTACAATTGTCAACCCCAGTCCATCACCGGCATCTCCACATCGAGATTATTCAAGGGAGATCTTTGCAGCATGAGTCAAGTTCTTTGCAATATGCTGCATAATGTATCAGCTCACCATTCAGAGTGTCATCTATCAAGATGTTAATGACAAACAATCCTGTACCATGGCAATGGATAGGAAAGGTCTTCAAAAGCCTGTATCTATAGAGGATGAGCCAGTAACAGCACTTGTTTCAATCGAGCAACTGACTGTCCCAGTGTGATTGCAATCATTCACAGGTCCTACCACTTAGACTGTCTCCCAGCTTACCCTTGACACCCAGAGACAATGGGGCCGATTTTCGGATGGCCGAGTGGGTGCGTTGGGGGCGGGGGGGCTTCGAAAATGGCAGAATCCCGGAGCGGGTTTGGAGCCCGGCTCCAACCCGCCCACTTCCGGGTTCCCCAATGTCGTGTTTGGGTGTGTGCACGGCTCCCGCATGCGGGACTCCCACCAGCAATTAAAGTCGGCGGGATGATAATTCAGATACTTATTTAGCTATTTGAGGTACTTGACAGACCTCATTAAGTGGAGATTTTGACAGGGGTGCAATTTTGAAGGATCCTCAGCGTGTTTCCCGTGTTGTGGGAAACACTCCCTGTTGGAGCAGACATGTTTCAGCCAGCAGCCAGTGGGAGATGCAAAGGATTTTTTGACAGTTGGAGGGAAAATGTAATTTATTGCAGCAGGGCACTTTGTCACTTCAGACAAAGTTTTGGCTGCAAAACCTTTGTCTTTCTACTCAAAATTATTAATTTATACCCTAAACTCTGCTGTGCAAACACATTTACCTACTTTGCGGACCCCCTCAAACTCACACCGTTAGGATGGGGGGCGCCATGGCTGCATTCTTCACTTCATCTGAGGACGAGCAACATCACCAGTCTCACCAGGCACGCTGTCCACCTCCACCACGTGGAGCTCCACAACACAGTGCAGCGCCACAGGCACCTGCACAAAATAGTCGTGCAACTACACATACACCCACTGTAAGGTGACCCAATGGGTGGCATCAAGTGTGGGTGTTCATGGAGAACCTCATGAAAGGGACTTATTACACAAGCCAGTCAAGAATGGCCAAGACGTGGCAGTAGTGGTGACAATAATAATATTTAGTGTGCCATTAACAAAAATCAAATATAAATAAAAAACATGACAAACCGTCAAACACCCTTATGCATCCCCTTTGTGCTCACAAAACCTTTGCCTTTCGCTTCTGACTACTTCTACGTGGTACTTCCCCTGTGGCTGCAGCAGAGGTAGTGGCAGGTTGCTCTTGGTCATGCCCTGACCGATTAGATGCTTTGGGCCGACGCCCTCTGGGTTTCGGTGCCCGTGAGGTCCCTCCAAAGACTGCTCCACCTGCACCTGTGTAGGGGCAGACTCAACCACCTGGAGAGGAGGCAGCATTGCAGGTACTGATTGAGAGGGGGGCAACGGGTGAGTCGTGGGAGCGCTTTGAGTGGCGTCCCCAATTCCATGTCCCCTTTTGCCATCATCCGTCTCCTGGGCCAGGCCCACATCACTCCTACCACCCTACTGGACGACAGTTTGGAGGGCAGGTGTGAAGCCTTGTAAGGCCAGTGCTAGTGTATCTGCCTGCCTGTTTAAGGTGGCAGAAAATTGCTCACCCTGAGTCCGAAGGGCCGTTGTCAGGGCCTCAATGGACTCGTTGGTGAGCCGTGCTTGAAGCTCCATGGAGGCTAGCCTTCCCTCCATCGCAGACGTTCCCACACTTACCCGTGACACTATCTCAGAGATGCCCTTACATCCCTGTGACAGTATTTCAGAGATTCCCTCCTGTACCTGTGCCACCATTCCAGGAGTTGGACTCCTCCATCCTCTGCGCGATTGTGGGGAATGCGCATGGCACCTGTTCCAGCACCTCGCAAATGTGCTGCTGCCCCTCGATCATTCTCCTTTTAAAGGATGGCTCCCAGGGTTCAGCATCTGTGTCCAGCTGAGCAGAGCCTGGAGAGGAGTGCTCCCACTGACACGAACTCTCCACAGCTGCCCCTGCCACCAGTGTCTGCTCGTGCTCACATGTGTGGTGACTCACCATGTGCGACCCCAACTAAGTGAGGACGGGGACCCACCGAGGTGTGTGTATCTGTGCTGGTGGATGGCTCGCTCAGATGTGACGGTGCCCCCTCAGAGGCCGGCAGGTCCTCTGAGGAATCGCCCACCGCCATCACGGTGGTCGCTGAAGGCCCTGTAAGAGAATAGAAGGCAATATTAAGCATGATGACAGATGTTGAGGTGCTGAAGATGGTAAGGCATGTCAACATCATTTGCTATTGTTTGTGCTGAACGTTAAAGTTCTGTCACCAGCCATTTGTCGGGTGGCAGTCTCGGCGTCCCCGATGGACAGGCACTCGAGGGTGTGGCTCACTTCAAGAGCCTCCTGCTCCGCGTCCATGAGGACAACCTGAAGTTACGGCCCCCTTCCGGTCTTCGCCCTCTCCCGTGCATTCTGGGCTCTCTTTTCCTATAAGGGGAGAAAGTAGAGAGGTGTGAGGGGGGGATGGTGACGTGGCCAACCACTGAATGCATTGGTTTGGGTGAGGCTGATCGTGAAAGAGATGCATCAGAGGGTGAGTATGAGACAGAGCCATGAGATTGTATGAGGATTGGGTTGAGTGGTAGTGGTGGGATGAGTACTGGGGACGTGAGTAAGTACAGGCAAGTTGAGCATGAGCTTTGAGTGGGTGTGAGGAGTGATGTGATAGAGTGGCGTTAGCATGTACAGAATGAGTTGTGGGGTGGGGTCGGTGATGTGGAAGACGAAATGTAGGAGAATGAATAAGTGTACTCACTTTGGCTGACCTAGTTAGGTCATTGAAGCGCTTCCTGCACTGGATCCATGTTGCTGCTGCTGGTGACCTCCTCTGCCACCTCGAGCCAGGCCTTCTTGGTGGCAGAGACAGGCCACTTCCTCCCGTCCGCCGGGTCAAAAATATCCCTCCTTCTCCTCACCCCATCCAGTAAGATCTGGAGTGAGGCATCAGTAAATCTGGGAGCAGCCTTTCCCCTGGGCTGCTCCATTCTATAATTTTGGTTCTTTGCTGCAGGAGCAGCATTGGAGGACTGCCCCTTTAAGTAGAGCTCCTCCAGCTGACAGCCTGTGATGCGGGTGCGCAGTCCGCCCGCTGCGCAGGTTTCCGATGGGAAACTCGGAAGCCACGTTAAGTGGCTTCAATTTACCCGCGATCACGTGGGGAATGGATGGACTTCACTGGCCAGGTTACCCACGCACCCTGCCATCCCGCCTCCCTGGTAATATTGGGGCCAATGAATTCATTCTTACATTTGGGTAGGAGAGCAACAAAAATAGGAAGAGTCAAGCACTGAAAAGCTATCATTGTGACAAAATAGACTTTATGTAATAAGGAGATGTTTTAACCAAACTACAGTTGAATCATGACATCAAAACATTACCCTTTCTTCTTTCTAAATATAATGATCTGTCACAAAATTATTTTTAAAAATCTAATAATATGAGAGAGAAATGGTACTGCTACATTGTTAGTATGAAACTGGTCTGCCATGAAGCCCTGTGGGGAATATCGTATTTATTGCCATCCCTGACTCATCTTTAACCTCCCCTTTTGTACTGAATTCTAGCCTTCTATGTTTGTTTTGATCTCATGCACTAGAAAGACATTTGCAATTATTCCATGACTCACATGGCCTGTCTCCCAATTTACCCTTGTACCCAAATCCAGATATCTCCCTGACTATATAGATTTAGTGCTTTAGGTTTTGCTGGAACAAGGGACTATTTCATATTTTGGATGGAAATGCTGTCACATGTTTTGTGTTTTAATGCAAATGTGAAGGTAGCGATCTTTGTTGCTACCACCAGATAGGTCCCTCTCTGTTCAATACAACTCTGATGTCTAAAGCTGCACATCTGCTAATGACAGTGGAGAACTTAATTTACTTTTACTCTGCCAAAGTAACTTTCCTGTTTTACTCCCTATTCCTATATCACATTAAAATAGCTTGAGGGGAGGAAAGACCTTGGATTAGTAATTTTGAATGAACAATGGAAGACTATTTGTGAAAGCCCTTACTCCAGAGCAACCCAGAGAGGGTCAGTTCAAGATCTTGTTCAGAATGTATTCCACTATTATTCTGAAGGCGTGGTGAGAAAACTGGTAACCTTCTCAACATCTTCCAAATATTTTGAGCATCAGCCATAAGAAGAGTGTGACACATTATTGCAATCAGATTAGACTGGGATCTGTTACAGTGTGTTTGGGATCTCCCGATGGAGAATCCTCTAGACCCTAAAATGGGTCAAGTAACTGATGTACTCAGCAGTGCGTCCAGCGTTCTGATGGTGGACAAAATTATCTTTTTGGTCTGCCTGGGTCCAAATTTTATGGAGTATCACTTACTTTGAATGTAACAGGTATTCAGTATGCTTCAAGCAGAAAATATTATATTAAACCTAGCCGTCTTTGCCAGAATGTTTTGTGCGGCTGGCATCTACATCCAATAGGGGATCTCTGGGATTATATACTGCATTGGATTCTCTCTGGTGAGTGGGAGCTGTAAGAACCTCCTACTGAAACCAGAGAAACTAAAATGTTGTCAGGGCTTAGCCCTGGCTTTCTGGGCAGGGAAGATATGAACAGGTGTGGAAACTAGATAGTAGCCATTCATAAATGAAACTCTTGGAGATATTTCTTCATGGACTTTGCAGTCTGGTTTCTTTTGGCTTGGGATGTATCCCTGAATTTAAGAGATTGAATGCAATCTCGGATGTGAGTTTCTAGTTGTTAATACATCTGGTATATGGTTTGGAACCTGATAAGCTTGTGTGGGCCTTGAAAGTCAGGCAACCATATATAATTGCAGATGGAATGCCCTGTAATTTCTCTGACTCCTTTCTGCTCAGCTAGTTCCATGTTACACTGTTTTAGACATTATTAGATTGCATTGTTCCTTTGTATTAGATTTCTGTTGTTGATGCTATGTTATGTTCATATTTTTATGCAACTCCAAATTAAAAATGCAAAAAGTCTACAGTTTACAATGTAAAAATGCACACGACTGTACATGAAAAAGTATAGCAGATTAAATATGCAATACACTGAAGATTGCAATTATACTTTTATTGTCAAAAGAACTTAAAAGTTTTTCTTACGCATTTGCAGATGCGGACATAATTTTATGCTAATTGGCCTTGCTGTCTAATTGAGAAGAAGTAATAATGAAGGAAGAGTTGCCCAAATTAGTTTTTAACAGCAGGAAGTCTGCAATTTGCCTTCGTATGTGACCCCGTATTATAACATAGTACTGATAGAGACAAGCACACAGGTAGGTAAAGAGTAGTGGCTGGAAAACTATGTAGTTTAAATCTTATTATATAAGTAGTGATACAGTGAGCACTCTCACAAATGCATTAAAAATCAAATTACAAATTTCTCATGATAACAATCTGGTTTGCTGTTTTACTATATTTGTTTCATTAATATAAACATTGAACTTTGAGTAACCATTTTGCACAATTATTTTCTTTCTGTATAGGGTTATAGTTCACAGTTTTGATATTAGTGATCAAGTTGCTGCTCTACAGAGAAAGTCAGGTTAAGAGACTGGTGATGTGTGCATGGGACCTAGATGGCTGGATGGCACTGAGCTGGATCCAAAGGCAAAGGAGAGCAGACATTATTGTTGCTGTGTGGCCTTGGAAGAAAGATGCAATTGAGAAGGGAGATCTTAATGAATGACATAATTGCTGTAGTGAGAGAACTGGTGGAAAGAAGAAATGACCATGGAGGGAGATTCAGAGGAAAGATGGCACTCCTGCGGAAGGAGATGTTGGTCAGCCTTGAAAGCAGATGTGTAAATTAGCTGCCATGTTCCCCTAAATTATGATGTGGAGATTACAACATAAATTACAACAACAACGACTACAGTTCAAAAGTTCTGAGCTGGCTATGAAGCGCTTTGGGGCATCCTAAGATCAAGAAAGGTGCTATATAAATGCAAGTTCTTTTTTTCTTTCGATCCCCACCAAGAACTCTGTACCCTTGTCAGTGATTCCATCCCTCTCCACAGCCACTGTCTCAGGCTGAACCAAACTGTTCACAACCTTGCTGTCCTATTTGACCTCATTTCCTCTCCATCACAAAGCCAGCCTACTTCCACCTTCACAGCATCGTCCATCTCCACCCCTACCTCAACCCATCTGCTGCTGAAACTCTCATTCGTGCCTTTGTCACCTCTAAACTGAACCATTCCAACATTCTCCTGGCCAGCCTCCCATCCTCCATTACAGCTCATCCAATACTCTGGTGCTGATATCCTATCCCGAGCCAACTCCCACTCACCCACCACTGACCTGCATTGGCTCTCTCTCCTCCAATGCCTCAAATGTAAAATTCTCAGCCTTGTGTTTAAATCTCTTCATGGTCTTGTCCCTCCCTATCCCTAACCTCCTCCAACCTCACAACAACCCCACCCAGAAATCTCCATTCCTCTGAATCTGGCCTCTTGTGCAACCCATCCCTCTCTTTGCCTCACCATTGGCAGCTGTACCTCCAGCCACCTAGGCCCCATACATTAGAATTCTCTCCCTAAATCCCTCCTATTCCACCTCCGCGTCCTCCTTTAAAACACTGCCAATCCTTCTTACCCACTCTTTTTAAGTTACAAATATTGGTTAAGTATGGCAATAGACAGCATTCACAAGAAACATGATAAACAGTTATTGATGGGAGCTGCATTTTAGTGTTAAGTCAAGTTGGAAGAACAAGAGAGAGGAAAAAGTAAAATAATCCGGGACAAAATTAACAGTCACTTGGACAAGTGTGGATTAATAAAGGAAAGCCAACAGGATTTGTTAAAGGCAAATCGTGTTTAACCAACTTGATTGAGTTTTTTGATGAGGTAACACAAAGGGTCAATGAGGGCAATGTGGTTGATGTGGTGTATATGGACTTCCAAAAGGCGTTTGATAAAGTGCCACATAATGGGCTTGTCATCAAAGTTGAAGCCCATGGAATAAAGTGGGCAGTGGCAGCACGGATGCAAAATTGGCTAAGTAATAGGAAACAGAGAGTAGTTGCGAAAGGTTGTTTTTCAGACTGGAAGGAGGTGTACAGTGGTGTTCCCCAGGGGTCGGTACTAGGATCATTGCTTTTTTTGATATATATTAATGACTTGGACTTGGGTGTACAGGGCACAATTTCAAAATCTGGAGATGACACAAAACTTGGAAGTGTAGTGAACAGTGAGGAGGATAGTAATAGAATTCAAGAGGACAGAGACAGGCTGGTGGAAAGGGCGGACACGTGGCAGGTGAAATTCAACACAGAAAAGTGTGAAGTGAGACATTTCGGTAGGAAGAACGAGGAGAGCCAGTATAAACTAAAGGGTACAATTCTACAAGGGGTGCAGGAACAGAGAGATCTGGGGGTATATGTGCACAAATCGTTAAAGGTGGCAGGGCAGGTTGAGAAAGCATACGGGATCCTGGGCTTTATAAATAGAAGCATAGAGAACAAAAGCAAGGAGGTTATGATGACCCTTTATAAAACACTGATTCGGCCATAACTAGAGTATTGTGTCCAGTTCTGGGCACCGCGCTTTAGGAAGGATGTGAAGGCCCTAGCGAGGGTGCAGAAGAGATTTAGTAGGATGATTCCAGGGATGAGGGACTTCAGTTACGTGCATAGACTGGAGAAGCTGGGGCTGTTCTCCTTAGAGCAGAGAAGGTTGAGAGGAGATTTGATGGAAGTATTCAAAATCATGAAAGGTCTGGACAGAGTAGACAGGGAGAAACTGTTCCCATTGTTGGAGTGGTCAAGAACCAGAGGATTTAGATTTAAGGTGATTGGCAAAAGAACTAAAGGTGACATGAGGAAAAACTTTTTTACACAGCGAGCAGTTAGGATCTGGAATGCACTGCCCGAGGGGGTGGTGGAGGCAAATTCAATCGTGGCTTTTAAAAGGGAACTAGATAAGTACTTGAAAGGAAAAAATTTGCAGGGCTACAGGGATAAGGCGGGGATGTGGGACTAGCTGGATTGCTCTTGTAGAGAGCCGGCACGGACTTGACAGGCAGAATGGCCTCCTTCTGTGCTGTAACCGTTCTATGACTCTATGATGCTAAGTTTGTGCCTTAAATTCCTGGTTTTTGGGAGGGCATGAAAAGGGCTCCGTCTATTTACACCACTTTGGTGCAAATGCTTCATTTTCTTACTCTCACTAAGAGGAAGTGGGAGGACAATATTCACCCAACAGTTTGTATGGAATGTGTAATTTGATCCAGTCTGCTGAAGAGTAATTCAAGTTTTCTGTGAGTAATTTGATCCAGATCAAATGGGAAATTTAATCAATTCATTGTGAGGCAGGTTACAGAGTTCAGAAAATTCACAGTGCTAACACTACTGATTGCAGTTAACAGACCGCGCTAACACTATCAAGTTCAAAGAAAGCACAGTGCTAACACTCTGGAGTTCAGAGAACACACAGCGCTAACACTACCGAGTTCAGAGAACGGACAAGCTAACACTCTGGAGTTCAGAGTATGCACGGTGCCAACACTACCGAGTTCAGAGAACACACAGCGTTAACACTCTGGAGTTTAGAGAATGCAGAGCGCTAACACCTAAGAGTTCGGAGAACTCACAGTGATAACACGACTGAGTTCAGAGAACGCACAGCGCTGTCACTATCCGAGTTCAGAGAACGCACAGCGCTGTCACTATCTGAATTCAGAGAACGCACAGCGCTGTCACTATCCGAATTCAGAGAACGCACAGCGCTGTCACTATCTGAGTTCAGAGAATGCACAACTCTGACACGATCGAGTTCAGAGAACGCACAGCGCTGTCACTATCCGAGTTCAGAGAACGCACAGCGCTGTCACTATCCGAATTCAGAGAACGCACAGCGCTGTCACTATCTGAGTTCAGAGAATGCACAACTCTGACACGATCGAGTTCAGAGAACGCACAGCGCTGTCACTATCCGAGTTCAGAGAACGCACAGCGCTGTCACTATCCGAATTCAGAGAACGCACAGCGCTGTCACTATCCGAATTCAGAGAACGCACAGCGCTGTCACTATCCGAATTCAGAGAACGCACAGTGCTGTCACTATCCGAATTCAGAGAACGCACAGCGCTGTCACTATCTGAGTTCAGAGAATGCACAACTCTGACACGATCGAGTTCAGAGAACGCACAGCGCTGACACTATCTGAGTTCAGAGAACGCACAGCGCAGTCACTATCCGAATTCAGAGAACGCACAGCGCTGACACTATCCGAGTTCAGAGAACACACAGCGCTGTCATGATCCGAGTTCAGAGAACGCACAGCGCTGTCACTATCTGAGTTCAGAGAACGCACAGCGCTGACACTATCTGAGTTCAGAGAATGCACAGCGCTGTCACTATCCGGATTCAGAGAACGCACAGCGCTGTCACTACTGAGTTCAGAGAACGCACAGCGCTGTCACTACCGAGTTCAGAGAACACACAGCGTTAACACTACCGAGTTCAGAGAACGCACAGCGCTGTCACTACTGAGTTCAGAGAAAGCACAGCGCTGTCACTACCGAGTTCAGAGAACACACAGCGTTAACACTACCGAGTTCAGAGAATGCACAGCGCTGACACTACCGAGTTCAGAGAACACGCAGCGTTAACACTGAGTTCAGAGAACGCACAGCGCTGACACGACCGAGTTCAGAGAACACACAGAGCTAACACTACCGAGTTCAGAGAAAGCACAGCGCTGACACTACCGAGTTCAGAGAACACACAGCGCTGACACTACCGAGTTCAGAGAATGCACAGCGCTGACACTACCGAGTTCAGAGAACACACAGCGTTAACACTACCGAGTTCAGAGAATGCACAGCGCTGACACTACCGAGTTCAGAGAACACACAGCGTTAACACTACCGAGTTCAGAGAACGCACAGCGCTGACACTACCGAGTTCAGAGAACGCACAGCGCTGACACTACCGAGTTCAGAGAACGCACAGCGCTGTCACTATCCGAATTCAGAGAACGCACAGCGCTGTCACTATCCGAATTCAGAGAACGCACAGTGCTGTCACTATCCGAATTCAGAGAACGCACAGCGCTGTCACTATCTGAGTTCAGAGAATGCACAACTCTGACACGATCGAGTTCAGAGAACGCACAGCGCTGACACTATCTGAGTTCAGAGAACGCACAGCGCAGTCACTATCCGAATTCAGAGAACGCACAGCGCTGACACTATCCGAGTTCAGAGAACACACAGCGCTGTCACTATCCGAGTTCAGAGAACGCACAGCGCTGTCACTATCTGAGTTCAGAGAACGCACAGCGCTGACACTATCTGAGTTCAGAGAATGCACAGCGCTGTCACTATCCGGATTCAGAGAACGCACAGCGCTGTCACTACTGAGTTCAGAGAACGCACAGCGCTGTCACTACCGAGTTCAGAGAACACACAGCGTTAACACTACCGAGTTCAGTGAACGCACAGCGCTGTCACTACTGAGTTCAGAGAAAGCACAGCGCTGTCACTACCGAGTTCAGAGAACACACAGCGTTAACACTACCGAGTTCAGAGAATGCACAGCGCTGACACTACCGAGTTCAGAGAACACGCAGCGTTAACACTGAGTTCAGAGAACGCACAGCGCTGACACTACCGAGTTCAGAGAACACACAGAGCTAACACTACCGAGTTCAGAGAAAGCACAGCGCTGACACTACCGAGTTCAGAGAACACACAGCGCTGACACTACCGAGTTCAGAGAATGCACAGCGCTGACACTACCGAGTTCAGAGAACACACAGCGTTGACACTACCGAGTTCAGAGAATGCACAGCGCTGACACTACCGAGTTCAGAGAACGCACAGCGCTGACACTACCGAGTTCAGAGAACGCACAGCGCTGACACTACCGAGTTCAGAGAACGCACAGCGCTGACACTACCGAGTTCAGAGAACGCACAGAGCTGACACAACCGAGTTCAGAGAACGCACAGCGCTGACACTACCGAGTTCAGAGAACACACAGCGCTGACACTACCGAGTTCAGAGAACACACAGCGCTGACACTACCGAGTACAGAGAACACACAGCACTGACACTACCGAGTTCAGAGAACGCACAGCGCTGACACTACCGAGTTCAGAGAACGCACAGCGCTGACACTACCGAGTTCAGAGAACGCACAGCGTTAACACTACCGAGTTCAGAGAACGCACAGCGCTGACACTACCGACTTCAGAGAACGCACAGCGCTGACACTACCGAGTTCAGAGGACGCACAGCGCTGACACTACCGAGTTCAGAGAACGCACAGCGCTGACACTACCGAGTTCAGAGAACACACAGAGCTGACACAACCGAGTTCAGAGAACGCACAGCGCTGACACTACCGAGTTCAGAGAACACACAGCGTTGACACTACCGAGTTCAGAGAATGCACAGCGCTGACACTACCGAGTTCAGAGAACGCACAGCGCTGACACTACCGAGTTCAGAGAACGCACAGCGCTGACACTACCGAGTTCAGAGAACGCACAGCGCTGACACTACCGAGTTCAGAGAACGCACAGAGCTGACACAACCGAGTTCAGAGAACGCACAGCGCTGACACTACCGAGTTCAGAGAACACACAGCGCTGACACTACCGAGTTCAGAGAACACACAGCGCTGACACTACCGAGTACAGAGAACACACAGCACTGACACTACCGAGTTCAGAGAACGCACAGCGCTGACACTACCGAGTTCAGAGAACGCACAGCGCTGACACTACCGAGTTCAGAGAACGCACAGCGTTAACACTACCGAGTTCAGAGAACGCACAGCGCTGACACTACCGACTTCAGAGAACGCACAGCGCTGACACTACCGAGTTCAGAGGACGCACAGCGCTGACACTACCGAGTTCAGAGAACGCACAGCGCTGACACTACCGAGTTCAGAGAACACACAGAGCTGACACAACCGAGTTCAGAGAACGCACAGCGCTGACACTACCGAGTTCAGAGAACACACAGCGCTGACACTACCGAGTACAGAGAACACACAGCGCTGACACTACCGAGTACAGAGAACACACAGCGCTGACACTACCGAGTTCAGAGAACACACAGCGCTGACACTACCGAGTACAGAGAACGCACAGCACTGACACTACCGAGTTCAGAGAATGCACAGCGCTGTCACTATCCGAATTCAGAGAACACACAGCGCTGACACTACCGAGTTCAGAGGACGCACAGCGCTGACACTACCGAGTTCAGAGAACACACAGAGCTGACACAACCGAGTTCAGAGAACGCACAGCGCTGACACTACCGAGTTCAGAGAACACACAGCGCTGACACTACCGAGTACAGAGAACACACAGCGCTGACACTACCGAGTACAGAGAACACACAGCGCTGACACTACCGAGTTCAGAGAACACACAGCGCTGACACTACCGAGTACAGAGAACGCACAGCGCTGTCACTACTGAGTTCAGAGAACACACAGCGCTGACACTACCGAGTACAGAGAACACACAGCGCTGACACTACCGAGTACAGAGAACACACAGCGTTAACACTACCGAGTTCAGAGAACGCACAGCGCTGTCACTACTGAGTACAGAGAACACACAGCGCTGACACTACCGAGTTCAGAGAACACACAGCGCTGACACTACCGAGTACAGAGAACACACAGCGCTGACACTACCGAGTACAGAGAACACACAGCGCTGACACTACCGAGTACAGAGAACACACAGCGTTAACACTACCGAGTTCAGAGAACGCACAGCGCTGTCACTACTGAGTTCAGAGAAAGCACAGCGCTGTCACTACCGAGTTCAGAGAACACACAGCGTTAACACTACCGAGTTCAGAGAATGCACAGCGCTGACACTACCGAGTTCAGAGAACACGCAGCGTTAACACTGAGTTCAGAGAACGCACAGCGCTGACACGACCGAGTTCAGAGAACACACAGAGCTAACACTACCGAGTTCAGAGAAAGCACAGCGCTGACACTACCGAGTTCAGAGAACACACAGCGCTGACACTACCGAGTTCAGAGAATGCACAGCGCTGACACTACCGAGTTCAGAGAACACACAGCGTTAACACTACCGAGTTCAGAGAATGCACAGCGCTGACACTACCGAGTTCAGAGAACACACAGCGTTAACACTACCGAGTTCAGAGAACGCACAGCGCTGACACTACCGAGTTCAGAGAACGCACAGCGCTGACACTACCGAGTTCAGAGAACGCACAGCGCTGTCACTATCCGAATTCAGAGAACGCACAGCGCTGTCACTATCCGAATTCAGAGAACGCACAGTGCTGTCACTATCCGAATTCAGAGAACGCACAGCGCTGTCACTATCTGAGTTCAGAGAATGCACAACTCTGACACGATCGAGTTCAGAGAACGCACAGCGCTGACACTATCTGAGTTCAGAGAACGCACAGCGCAGTCACTATCCGAATTCAGAGAACGCACAGCGCTGACACTATCCGAGTTCAGAGAACACACAGCGCTGTCACTATCCGAGTTCAGAGAACGCACAGCGCTGTCACTATCTGAGTTCAGAGAACGCACAGCGCTGACACTATCTGAGTTCAGAGAATGCACAGCGCTGTCACTATCCGGATTCAGAGAACGCACAGCGCTGTCACTACTGAGTTCAGAGAACGCACAGCGCTGTCACTACCGAGTTCAGAGAACACACAGCGTTAACACTACCGAGTTCAGTGAACGCACAGCGCTGTCACTACTGAGTTCAGAGAAAGCACAGCGCTGTCACTACCGAGTTCAGAGAACACACAGCGTTAACACTACCGAGTTCAGAGAATGCACAGCGCTGACACTACCGAGTTCAGAGAACACGCAGCGTTAACACTGAGTTCAGAGAACGCACAGCGCTGACACTACCGAGTTCAGAGAACACACAGAGCTAACACTACCGAGTTCAGAGAAAGCACAGCGCTGACACTACCGAGTTCAGAGAACACACAGCGCTGACACTACCGAGTTCAGAGAATGCACAGCGCTGACACTACCGAGTTCAGAGAACACACAGCGTTGACACTACCGAGTTCAGAGAATGCACAGCGCTGACACTACCGAGTTCAGAGAACGCACAGCGCTGACACTACCGAGTTCAGAGAACACACAGCGCTGACACTACCGAGTACAGAGAACACACAGCACTGACACTACCGAGTTCAGAGAACGCACAGCGCTGACACTACCGAGTTCAGAGAACGCACAGCGCTGACACTACCGAGTTCAGAGAACGCACAGCGCTAACACTACCGAGTTCAGAGAACGCACAGCGCTGACACTACCGACTTCAGAGAACGCACAGCGCTGACACTACCGAGTTCAGAGGACGCACAGCGCTGACACTACCGAGTTCAGAGAACGCACAGCGCTGACACTACCGAGTTCAGAGAACACACAGAGCTGACACAACCGAGTTCAGAGAACGCACAGCGCTGACACTACCGAGTTCAGAGAACACACAGCGCTGACACTACCGAGTACAGAGAACACACAGCGCTGACACTACCGAGTACAGAGAACACACAGCGCTGACACTACCGAGTTCAGAGAACACACAGCGCTGACACTACCGAGTACAGAGAACGCACAGCACTGACACTACCGAGTTCAGAGAATGCACAGCGCTGTCACTATCCGAATTCAGAGAACACACAGCGCTGACACTACCGAGTTCAGAGGACGCACAGCGCTGACACTACCGAGTTCAGAGAACGCACAGCGCTGACACTACCGAGTTCAGAGAACACACAGAGCTGACACAACCGAGTTCAGAGAACGCACAGCGCTGACACTACCGAGTTCAGAGAACACACAGCGCTGACACTACCGAGTACAGAGAACACACAGCGCTGACACTACCGAGTACAGAGAACACACAGCGCTGACACTACCGAGTTCAGAGAACACACAGCGCTGACACTACCGAGTACAGAGAACGCACAGCACTGACACTACCGAGTTCAGAGAATGCACAGCGCTGTCACTATCCGAATTCAGAGAACACACAGCGCTGACACTACCGAGTTCAGAGGACGCACAGCGCTGACACTACCGAGTTCAGAGAACGCACAGCGCTGACACTACCGAGTTCAGAGAACACACAGAGCTGACACAACCGAGTTCAGAGAACGCACAGCGCTGACACTACCGAGTTCAGAGAACACACAGCGCTGACACTACCGAGTACAGAGAACACACAGCGCTGACACTACCGAGTACAGAGAACACACAGCGCTGACACTACCGAGTTCAGAGAACACACAGCGCTGACACTACCGAGTACAGAGAACGCACAGCGCTGTCACTACTGAGTTCAGAGAACACACAGCGCTGACACTACCGAGTACAGAGAACACACAGCGCTGACACTACCGAGTACAGAGAACACACAGCGCTGACACTACCGAGTACAGAGAACACACAGCGTTAACACTACCGAGTTCAGAGAACGCACAGCGCTGTCACTACTGAGTACAGAGAACACACAGCGCTGACACTACCGAGTTCAGAGAACACACAGCGCTGACACTACCGAGTACAGAGAACACACAGCGCTGACACTACCGAGTACAGAGAACACACAGCGCTGACACTACCGAGTACAGAGAACACACAGCGTTAACACTACCGAGTTCAGAGAACGCACAGCGCTGTCACTACTGAGTTCAGAGAAAGCACAGCGCTGTCACTACCGAGTTCGGAGAACACACAGCGTTAACACTACCGAGTTCAGAGAATGCACAGCGCTGACACTACCGAGTTCAGAGAACACGCAGCGTTAACACTGAGTTCAGAGAACGCACAGCGCTGACACGACCGAGTTCAGAGAACACACAGAGCTAACACTACCGAGTTCAGAGAAAGCACAGCGCTGACACTACCGAGTTCAGAGAACACACAGCGCTGACACTACCGAGTTCAGAGAATGCACAGCGCTGACACTACCGAGTTCAGAGAACACACAGCGTTAACACTACCGAGTTCAGAGAATGCACAGCGCTGACACTACCGAGTTCAGAGAACACACAGCGTTAACACTACCGAGTTCAGAGAACGCACAGCGCTGACACTACCGAGTTCAGAGAACGCACAGCGCTGACACTACCGAGTTCAGAGAACGCACAGCGCTGTCACTATCCGAATTCAGAGAACGCACAGCGCTGTCACTATCCGAATTCAGAGAACGCACAGTGCTGTCACTATCCGAATTCAGAGAACGCACAGCGCTGTCACTATCTGAGTTCAGAGAATGCACAACTCTGACACGATCGAGTTCAGAGAACGCACAGCGCTGACACTATCTGAGTTCAGAGAACGCACAGCGCAGTCACTATCCGAATTCAGAGAACGCACAGCGCTGACACTATCCGAGTTCAGAGAACACACAGCGCTGTCACTATCCGAGTTCAGAGAACGCACAGCGCTGTCACTATCTGAGTTCAGAGAACGCACAGCGCTGACACTATCTGAGTTCAGAGAATGCACAGCGCTGTCACTATCCGGATTCAGAGAACGCACAGCGCTGTCACTACTGAGTTCAGAGAACGCACAGCGCTGTCACTACCGAGTTCAGAGAACACACAGCGTTAACACTACCGAGTTCAGTGAACGCACAGCGCTGTCACTACTGAGTTCAGAGAAAGCACAGCGCTGTCACTACCGAGTTCAGAGAACACACAGCGTTAACACTACCGAGTTCAGAGAATGCACAGCGCTGACACTACCGAGTTCAGAGAACACGCAGCGTTAACACTGAGTTCAGAGAACGCACAGCGCTGACACTACCGAGTTCAGAGAACACACAGAGCTAACACTACCGAGTTCAGAGAAAGCACAGCGCTGACACTACCGAGTTCAGAGAACACACAGCGCTGACACTACCGAGTTCAGAGAATGCACAGCGCTGACACTACCGAGTTCAGAGAACACACAGCGTTGACACTACCGAGTTCAGAGAATGCACAGCGCTGACACTACCGAGTTCAGAGAACGCACAGCGCTGACACTACCGAGTTCAGAGAACGCACAGCGCTGACACTACCGAGTTCAGAGAACGCACAGCGCTGACACTACCGAGTTCAGAGAACGCACAGAGCTGACACAACCGAGTTCAGAGAACGCACAGCGCTGACACTACCGAGTTCAGAGAACACACAGCGCTGACACTACCGAGTTCAGAGAACACACAGCGCTGACACTACCGAGTACAGAGAACACACAGCACTGACACTACCGAGTTCAGAGAACGCACAGCGCTGACACTACCGAGTTCAGAGAACGCACAGCGCTGACACTACCGAGTTCAGAGAACGCACAGCGTTAACACTACCGAGTTCAGAGAACGCACAGCGCTGACACTACCGACTTCAGAGAACGCACAGCGCTGACACTACCGAGTTCAGAGGACGCACAGCGCTGACACTACCGAGTTCAGAGAACGCACAGCGCTGACACTACCGAGTTCAGAGAACACACAGAGCTGACACAACCGAGTTCAGAGAACGCACAGCGCTGACACTACCGAGTTCAGAGAACACACAGCGCTGACACTACCGAGTACAGAGAACACACAGCGCTGACACTACCGAGTACAGAGAACACACAGCGCTGACACTACCGAGTTCAGAGAACACACAGCGCTGACACTACCGAGTACAGAGAACGCACAGCACTGACACTACCGAGTTCAGAGAATGCACAGCGCTGTCACTATCCGAATTCAGAGAACACACAGCGCTGACACTACCGAGTTCAGAGGACGCACAGCGCTGACACTACCGACTTCAGAGAACGCACAGCGCTGACACTACCGAGTTCAGAGAACACACAGAGCTGACACAACCGAGTTCAGAGAACGCACAGCGCTGACACTACCGAGTTCAGAGAACACACAGCGCTGACACTACCGAGTACAGAGAACACACAGCGCTGACACTACCGAGTACAGAGAACACACAGCGCTGACACTACCGAGTTCAGAGAACACACAGCGCTGACACTACCGAGTACAGAGAACGCACAGCACTGACACTACCGAGTTCAGAGAATGCACAGCGCTGTCACTATCCGAATTCAGAGAACACACAGCGCTGACACTACCGAGTTCAGAGAACGCACAGCGCTGTCACTACCGAGTTCAGAGAACGCACAGCGCTGTCACTATCCGAATTCAGAGAAAGCACAGCGCTGACACTACCGAGTTCAGAGAACGCACAGCACTGTCACTACCGAGTACAGAGAAAGCACAGCGCTGACACTACCGAATTCAGAGAACGCACAGCACTGTCACTATCCAAATTCAGAGAAAGCACAGCGCTGACACTACCGAATTCAGAGAACGCACAGCGCTGACACTACCGAATTCAGAGAACGCACAGCACTGTCACTATCCGAATTCAGAGAAAGCACAGCGCTGACACTACCGAGTTCAGAGAACGCACAGCGCTGACACTACCGAGTACAGAGAACGCACAGCACTGACACTACTGAGTACAGAGAACGCACAACGCTGACACTACCGAGTACAGAGAACGCACAGCACTGACACTACCGAGTTCAGAGAACGCACAGCACTGTCACTATCCGAATTCAGAGAAAGCACAGCGCTGACACTACCGAGTTCAGAGAACGCACAGCGCTGACACTACCGAGTACAGAGAACGCACAGCGCTGTCACTATCCGAATTCAGAGAACACACAGCGCTGACACTACCAAGTTCAGAGAACGCACAGCGCTGACACTACCGAGTTCAGAGAACACACAGCGCTGACACTACCGAGTACAGAGAACGCACAGCACTGACACTACCGAGTTCAGAGAACGCACAGCACTGTCACTATCCGAATTCAGAGAAAGCACAGCGCTGACACTACCGAGTTCAGAGAACACACAGCGCTGACACTACCGAGTTCAGAGAACGCACAGCGCTGACACTACCGAGTTCAGAGAACACACAGCGCTGACACTACCGAGTACAGAGAACGCACAGCACTGACACTACCGAGTTCAGAGAAAGCACAGCGCTGTCACTATCCGAATTCAGAGAATGCACAGCGCTGTCACTACCGAGTTCAGAGAACGCACAGCGCTGTCACTATCCGAATTCAGAGAAAGCACAGCGCTGACACTACCGAGTTCAGAGAACTCACAGCGCTGTCACTATCCTAATTCAGAGAAAGCACAGCGCTGACACTACCGAATTCAGAGAACGCACAGCACTGTCACTATCCGAATTCAGAGAAAGCACAGCGCTGACACTACCGAGTTCAGAGAACGCACAGCGCTGACACTACCGAGTTCAGAGAACGCACAGCGCTGACACTACCGAGTTCAGAGAAAGCACAGCGCTGACACTACCGAGTTCAGAGAACGCACAGCGCTGACACTACCGAATTCAGAGAACGCACAGCACTGTCACTATCCGAATTCAGAGAACGCACAGCGCTGACACTACCGAGTTCAGAGAACACACAGCGCTGACACTACCGAGTACAGAGAACGCACAGCACTGACACTACCGAGTACAGAGAACGCACAACGCTGACACTACCGAGTACAGAGAACGCACAGCACTGACACTACCGAGTTCAGAGAACGCACAGCACTGTCACTATCCGAATTCAGAGAACGCACAGCGCTGACACTACCGAGTTCAGAGAACGCACAGCACTGTCACTATCCGAATTCAGAGAAAGCACAGCGCTGACACTACCGAGTTCAGAGAACGCACAGCGCTGACACTACCGAGTACAGAGAACGCACAGCACTGACACTACCGAGTACAGAGAACGCACAACGCTGACACTACCGAGTACAGAGAACGCACAGCACTGACACTACCGAGTTCAGAGAACGCACAGCACTGTCACGATCCGAATTCAGAGAACGCACAGCGCTGTCACTATCCAAATTCAGAGAACGCACAGCGCTGTCACTATCCGAATTCAGAGAAAGCACAACGCTGTCACCATCCGAATTCAGAGAACGCACAGCGCTGACACTACCGAGTTCAGTGATCGCACAGCGCTGACACTACCGAGCTCAGAGAACGCACAGCGCTGACACTACCGAGCTCAGAGAACGCACAGCGCTGACACTACTGAGTTCAGAGAACGCACAGCGCTGACACTACCGAGTTCAGTGATCGCACAGCGCTGACACAACCGAGCTCAGAGAACGCACAGCGCTAACACTACTGAGTTCAGAGAACGCACAGCGCTGACACTACCGAGTTCAGAGAACTCACAGCGCTGACACTACTGAGTTCAGAGAACGCACAGCGCTGACACTACCGAGTTCAGAGAACGCACAGCGCTGACACTACCGAGTTGAGAGAACGCACAGCACTAACACTACCGAGCTCAGAGAACGCACAGCGCTAACACTACCGAGCTCAGAGAACGCACAGCACTAACACTACCGAGCTCAGAGAACGCACAGCACTAACACTACCGAGTTCAGAGAACACACAGCACTAACACTACTGAGTTCAGATAGGTAGGACTGAGGCCATGGAGGAATTTCAACATGAAAAAGAGAGTTTTAACATCAAGGTGTTGGTGGACAGTAACCAATGTAGGTCAGCGAGCACAGGGCTAATTTTTGAATGGATCTTACTGCGAGTTAGGATACGGGCAGCAGAGTTTTGGATGAGCTCAAGTTTATTGAGGGTGGAAGATGGGAGGCCGGCCAGGAGAGCATCGAAATGGCCGAGTCTAGAGGTAACAAAGGCATGGATGAGGCTTTCAGCAGCAGATGGGCGGAGGCCATTGAAGGAGATTCTCTGGCTACGACTGGATAGGTAATAGTGGAACAAAGCAAGAGCATTCCCACTCAGCTGGACAATGGAGGAGAGGCGTTGGAGAAGGATGGTGTGGTTAACCATGTTTAAAAAAACACTGAAATAAAGATTTTTTAAATTTTTTATTCGTTCACGGGATGTGGGCGTCGCTGGCGAGGCCAGCATTTATTGCCCATCCCTAATTGCCCTTGAGAAGGTGATGGTGAGCCGCCTTCTTGAATCGCTGCAGTCCGTGTGGTGAAGGTTCTCCCACAGTGCTGTTAGGAAGGGAGTTCCAGGATTTTGTCCCAGCGACAATGAAGGAACGGCGATATATTTCCAAGTCGGGATGGTGTGTGACTTGGAGGGGAACGTGCAGGTGGTGTTGTTCCCATGTACCTGCTGCTCTTGTCCTTCTAGGTGGTAGAGGTCGCGGGTTTGGGAGGTGCTGTCGAAGAAGCCTTGGCGAGTTGCTGCAGTGCATCCTGTGGATGGTGCACACTGCAGCCACAGTGCACCGGTGGTGAAGGGAGTGAATGTTTAGGGTGGTGGATGGGGTGCCAATCAAGCGGGCTGCTTTATCTTGGATGGTGTCGAGCTTCTTGAGTGTTGTTGGAGCTGCACTCATCCAGGCAAGTGGAGAATATTCCATCACACTCCTGACTTGTGCCTTGTAGATGGTGGAAAGGCTTTGGGGAGTCAGGAGGTGAGTCACTCGCCGCAGAATACCCAGCCTCTGACCTGCTCTTGTAGCCACAGTATTTATATGGCTGGTCCAGTTAAGTTTCTGGTCAATGGTGACCCCCAGGATGTTGATGGTGGGGGATTCGGCGATGGTAATGCCGTTGAATGTCAAGGGGAGGTGGTTAGACACTCTCTTGTTGGAGATGGTCATTGCCTGGCACTTGTCTGGCGTGAATGCTACTTGCCACTTATGAGCCCAAGCCTGGATGTTGTCCAGGTCTTGCTGCATGCGGGCTCGGACTGCTTCATTATTTGAGGGGTTGCGAATGGAACTGAACACTGTGCAGTCATCAGCGAACATCCCCATTTCTGACCTTATGATGGAGGGAAGGTCATTGATGAAGCAGCTGAAGATGGTTGAGCCTACGACACTGCCCTGAGGAACTCCTGCAGCAATGTCCTGGGGCTGAGATGATTGGCCTCCAACAACCACTACCATCTTCCTTTGTGCTAGGTATGACTCCAGCCACTGGAGAGTTTTCCCCCGATTCCCATTGACTTCAATTTTACTAGGGCTCCTTGGTGCCACACTCGGTCAAATGCTGCCTTGATGTCAAGGGCAGTCACTCTCACCTCACCTCTGGAATTCAGCTCTTTTGTCCATGTTTGGACCAAGGCTGTAATGAGGTCTGGAGCCGAGTGGTCCTGGCGGAACCCAAACTGAGCATCAGTGAGCAGGTTATTGGTGAGTAAGTGCCGCTTGATAGCACTGTCAACGACACCTTCCATCACTTTGCTGATGATTGAGAGTAGACTGATGGGGCGGTAATTGGCTGGATTGGATTTGTCCTGCTTTTTGTGGACAGGACATACCTGGGCAATTTTCCACATTGTCGGGTAGATGCCAGTGTTGTAGCTGTACTGGAACAGCTTGGCTAGAGGCGCAGCTAGTTCTGGAGCACAAGTCTTCAGCACTACAACTGGGATGTTGTCGGGGCCCATAGCCTTTGCTGTATCCAGTGCACTCAGCCGTTTCTTGATATCACGTGGAGTGAATCGAATTGGCCGAAGACTGGCTTCCGTGATGATGGGGATATCGGGAGGAGGCCGAGATGGATCATCCACTCCGCACTTCTGGCTGAAGATGGTTGCAAATGCTTCAGCCTTGTCTTTTGCACGCACGTGCTGGACTCCGCCATCATTGAGGATGGGGATGTTTGCAGAGCCTCCTCCTCCCGTTAGTTGTTTAATTGTCCACCACCATTCACGACTGGATGTGGCAGGACTGCAGAGCTTTGATCTGATCCGTTGGTTGTGGAATCGCTTAGCTCTGTCTATAGCATGTTGCTTCCGCTGTTTAGCATGCATTTAGTCCTGAGTTGTAGCTTCACCAGATTGGCACCTCATTTTTAGGTACGCCTGGTGCTGCTCCTGGCATGCTCTTCTACACTCCTCATTGAACCAGGGTTGATCCCCTGGCTTGTTGGTAATGGTAGAGTGAGGAATATGCTGGGCCATGAGGTTGCAGATTGTGCTGGAATACAATTCTGCTGCTGCTGATGGCCCACAGCGCCTCATGGATGCCCAGTTTTGAGCAGCTAGATCTGTTCTGAATCTATCCCATTTAGCACGGTGGTAGTGCCACACAACACGTTGGATGGTGTCCTCAGTGCGAAGACGGGACTTCATCTCCACGAGGACTGTGCGGTGGTCACTCCTACCAATACTGTCATGGATAGATGCATTTGCGACAGGTAGATTGGTGAGGACGAGGTCAAGTAAGTTTTTCCCTCGTGTTGGTTCACTCACCACCTGCCGCAGGCCTAGCCTGGCAGCTATGTCCTTCAGGACTCGGCCAGCTCGGTCAGTGGTGGTGCTACCGAGCCACTCTTGGTGATGGACATTGAAGTCCCCCACCCAGAGTACATTTTGTGCCCTTGCTACCCTCAGTGCTTCCTCCAAGTGGTGCTCAACATGGAGGAGGACTGATTCATCAGCTGAGGGAGGACGGTAGGTGGTAATCAGCAGGAGGTTTCCTTGCCCATGTTTGATCTGATGCCATGAGATTTCATGGGGTCCAGAGTCAATGTTGAGGACTCCCAGGGCCACTCCCTCCTGACTGTATATCACTGTACCGCCACCTCTGGTGGGTCTGTCCTGCCGGTGGGACAGGACATACCCAGGGATGGTGAGAAAGGATAGAGCACCATGAGAAAGGATAGAGCACCATGGCGTCCTCTTCACTCTTACAACTGCCTTGCTACCTGGGTTATGTGTATCTATCTGATCAGAGAGAGCCAGCATGGATTTGTAAAGGGAAGGTCATGTCTGACGAACCTGATTGAATTTTTTGAAGAGGTGACTAAAGCAGTGGTCAGGGGAACATCTATGGATGTTGTTTATATGGACTTGCAGAAGGCATTCGATAAAGTCCCTCATAAGAGACTGTTAGCTAAAGTTGAAATGGAATTGAGGGCAATTATTGACGTGGTTAGGAAATTGGCTGAGTGGCAGGAGACAGAGAGTAGGGGTAATGGGCAGGTACTCAAATTGCCAGGATGTGACTAGTGGTGTCCCACAGGGATGTGTGTTGGGGCCTCAATTATTCAGTGTATTTATTAACGACTTAGATGACGGGATAGAGAGCCACATATCCAAATTTGCCAATAAAACAAAGATAGGCAGCATTGTAAGCAATGTAGATGGAAGCATAAAATTACAGAGAGATATTAATAGATTAAGTGAATGGTCAAAACTGTGGCAAATGGATTTCACTGTAGGCAAGTGTGAGGTCATCCACTTTGGACCTAAAATGTCATGAATAGGTACAGAAAATAATCAAAAAGACTAATGGAATGCTGGCCTTTATATCTAGAGGACTAGAATACAAGGGGGTAGAAGTTATGCTACAGCTATACAAAACCCTGGTTAGACCACACCTGGAGTATTGTGTTCAGTTCTGGGCACCACACATAAGAAAGGATATATTGGCCTTGGAGATAGTGCAGCATAGATTTACTAGACTGATACCTGGACTCCAAGGGTTAAATTATGAGGAGAGATTACACAAACTAGTGTTATAGTCCCTGAAATTTTGATCAAAGTTTTCAAGATATTAAGGAGAACGAGAGAAACTATTTCTGCTGGTTGGGGAGTCTGGGACTTGGGGACATAGTCTAAAAATTAGAGCCAGGACTTTCAGGAGTGAAGTTAGGAAACACTTCTATACGCAAAAGTTAGTAGAAGTTTGGAACTCTCTTCCGCAAAAGGCATTTGATACTAGCTCAATTGTTAATTTTAAATCTGAGATTGATAGATTTTTGTTAACCAAAGGTATTAAGGGATATGGGGCTAATGCAGTATATGGAGTTAGGTCACAGATCAGCCATGCTCTAATTGAATGGTGGAACAGGCTCGAGGGGCAACTCCTGTTCCTACGTTCCTATGTTCTTTTGAATGCTGCTCATTCTCCTTCCATTGGTTCTTCTCCTCTTCACTCAAAAAAAAGAGATCACAAGATAACTATGGATGAATAAGGCCATTTGGCTCACTTTGAATCGAGTGTTGATCCCTCTTTGCATGAAGAGTGATTTCTTGATATCATTCCTACATTTGAATCTATGTTGATTTCTCATATACTCGTGATCCTCCTTGTGGCTTTTCTCTGCACTGGCCACAGCACATCAGTAGCTTCCTTGTGCCTCAGTGACCAGCACTGCACGAGGGGGTCAAGGTGTGGTCTGAGCAGCAGACTGTTCACAACTTCCTCTGTCATAAAGGCCTGGACTTTCCTTATGAAAACCATCTACTTCTGGGTGGTGGTCTGGCAAGTGAAATGGGGCAGGGCCTCAGCCAAAATTCTGCACCAGAACTGGCCACCTCGATTTCTGCCATGATTTCCCTCCCATGACCGTTCTGTGGCCCTGATCATTCTGCTGGCAGCGCACCCACCAGAATCAAATGAACATGGGGTGGGGGGAGGGGGAGCGTGCCTAAATACAAGCACACAGGGGTATGATTTCGAACATGGATTTGACTGGGAGTTATGTCTACTATGTTGAAACTGTCATTTCTGAGCAGTCAAGGCTACTTCGTAAGACTGTCATCTATGGAAGCAGTAACTTTTGCCAGCAAAGAAGTGACAACAGCTCTTAACCCTCCTAATGTCTATCTGGCTGGTGGCTACATTGATCTCCTGGACTGCCAGTCACCAGGGTCTTCCTCACTTCATGTCCTGCCTCCCTCATTGCAGATGTGGGTCCTGGACTCCTCCAATTGTCCCATCATCAGCACCTGGACGGGTTACACTTGAGCAGGACCGGGACCGATGTCCTCACGGGGGTGTTTGCTAGTGCTGTTGGGGAAGGTTTAAACTAGAATGGCAGGGGGATGGGAACCTGAGCAGGGAGACAGAGGAGGGGGAAACAAGGATAGAAACAAAAGACAGAAAGGGAAGAAGCAATAGTGGAAGGCAGAGAAAACAAGGGCGAAAAACAAATTGGGTCATAGTGCAAAATAAAACTAAGATGACCAGCAATCTTAAAAAGACAAGTCTAAAGGCATTGGGCCCGATATTACAATGGTGGCGGGTTCGCGGTGGGGGGGGGTCGATTGGGCGCGTGGGTAACGCGCCCGGTGAAATCAGTCTGCTCCGCGCGCAATCGCAGGCTGTTTGGAGCCACTTACCTGTTCTTCCGGGTTCCCCGCTGCTAAGCTGCGCGGTGGGCGGACTGCGCATGCGCAGTAAGGTCTGTCAGCTGGAGGAGCTCTATTTAAAGGGGCAGTCCTCCACTGACTGATGCTGCAAGAAATTGGAAAAATTACAGCATGGAGTAGCCCAGGGGGAAGGCTGCTCCCAGGTTTAATGATGCCTCACTCCAGCTCTTATTGGATGGGGTGAGGAGGAGGGGGAGGACAGAGATCTTCCCCCCGGTGGGCGGGAGGAAGCGGCCTGCCTCTGCCACCAGGAAGGCCTGGCTCGAGGTGGCAGAGGAGGTCACCTGCACCACCAACATATCGCCCATCTGCATACAGTGCAGGAGGCGCTCCAATGACCTAAGTAGGTCAGCCAAAGTGAGTACACTTACTCATTCCTACACTCCGTCTGCCACATCACCGCCCCCACCCCACACCTCCTTCTGCACTGCCAACACTACTCAGTCACATCACCCCTCACACCCACTCAAACCTCATCCTCATCTTACCTGCACTTACTCACCTCGCCAGTACTCATCCTGCCACTACCACTCAACCCAATCCTCATACAATCTCATGGCTCTATCTCATACTCACCCTCTCATGCATCTCTTTCACAGTCAGCCTCACTCAACCTGCCACTACCTGTGCTGCAGCATGGAGGCAGGAACCCTCACAACATTCAAGAAGCATTTGGATGAGCACTTGAAATGCCATAGCATACAAGGCTACGGACCAAATGCTGGAATATGGGATTAGAGTAGACAGGGCTGATGGCCGGCGCGGACACGATGGGCCGAAGGGCCTCTATCTGTGCTGTATAACTCTATGACTCTATGACTCTATGACTCTATCACATATGTGCAGTAGGAAGCGTAAGGCAAACGTGTCGTGAGCATGAAGGGGATGCACAAGGGTGTTTGAGGGTTTGTCATGGTTTTTATTTATATTTAATTTCTGATCAACTCACATTACATATTATATTGTCACCACTACTGCCACGTCTTTGCGAATCTTGTCTGGTTTGTGCAATAATGCCCTTTCCTGAGGATCACAATGAAGACCCACAACTGATGCCACCCATTGTGTCACTGCAGAGTGGGTGTAGGTGTATTTGCAGGATTCTTTTGTGCAGACGACTGAGAGACATCGGTGATGTCCCCGATTTTCGCCGCCCCCCGCCACGAACGCACTCGATTGCAGGTGCGAAAATCGAGCCCATTGTGTCTAAATGCGCAGAGCGTTCGTAATAAGCTAGATGAATGAACAGCGCAGATAGATGGTAACGGTTATGATATAGTTGCGATTATGGAGACATGGCTGCAGGGTGACCAAGGATGGGAACTGAACATCCAGGGGTATTCAATAATTAGGAAGGACAGGCAAAAAGGGAAAGGAGGTGGGTTGGCTTTGTTAGTAAAGGAGGAAATCAATGCAATTGTGAGGAAGGATATTGGATCGGAAAGTCACGATGTAGAATCTGTATGGGTGGAGCTAAGAAAAACCAAGGGGCAGAAAACATTGGTGGGGGTTGTCTATAGGCCCCCAAACAGTCGTGCAGATGTAGGGGAGGTCATTAAACAGGAAAGTAGAGATGCATGCAAGAAGAGTACAATTATAATCATGGGTGACTTTAATCTACATATAGATTGGTCAAACCAAATTAGCAATAATACTGTGGGAGAGGAATTCCTGGAGTGTGTACATGATGGTTTTCTAGACCAATGCATTGAGGAACCAACTAGAGAACAGGCGATCCTAGACTGGGTATTGTGTAATGAGAAAGGATTAATTAACAATTTTGTTGTGCGGGTTCCCTGAGGGAAGAGCGACCATAACATGATAGAATTCTTCATTAAGATGGAGAATGAAGTAGTTGAATCCAAAACTAGGGTCCTGAATCTAAATAAAGGAAATACGAAAGTATGAGGTGCGAGTTGGCTATGATAGATCGGGGAACTTTACTAAAAGGGATGACGGTGGATAGGCAATGGCTAATTACAAAAATAAAACAGGAACAGTGGCTCAACCGTGGCTTACAAAAGAAATTAGGGATAGTATGAGATCCAAAGAGGAGACATATAAAATTGCCAGAAAAACCAGCAAGCCTGAGGATTGGGAACAGTTCAGAATTCAGCAAAGGAGGACAAAGAGATTGATTAAGAGGGGAAAAATAGAGTATCAGAGTAAACTAATAGGGAACATAAAAACTGATTGTAAAAGCTTCTATAAATATGTCAAGAGAAAAAGATTAGTGAAGACAAATGTAGGTCCCTTACAGTCAGAAATGGGGAACAAAGAAATGGCAGAACAATTATCACATCCTTTGGTTCTGTCTTCACAAAGGAGGACACAAATAACCTGCCAGAAATGTTAGGGAACCAAGGGTCTAGTGAGAGGGAGGAACTGAAGGAAACCAGTATTAGTTAAAAAATAGTGCTAGGGAAATTAATGGGGCTAAAGGCTGACAAATCCCCAGGGCCTGATAATCTACATCCCAGAGTACTAAAGGAAGTGGCCCTGGAAATAGTGGATGCATTGGTCATCATCTTCCAAAATTCTACAGACTCTGGAACAGTTCCTACAGATTGGAGAGTGGCAAATGTAACCCCACTATTTAAAAAAGGAGGGAGAGAAAAAACAGGGAATTACAGACCAGTTAGCCTAACAATAGTAGTGGGGAAAATGCTAGAGTCTATTATAAAGGATGTGATAACAGAACACATGGAGGGCATTAACGGGATTGGACAAAGTCAGCATGGGTTTATGAAAGGGAAATCATGCTTAACAAATCTACTGGAGTTTTTTGAGGGTGTAACTAGTAGAATAGATAGGGGAGAACCAGTGGATGTGGTGTATTTGAATTGTCCTAGGCCCAACCATCTTCAGCTGCTTCATCAATGACCTTCCCTCCATCATAAGGTCAGAAATGGGGATGTTCGCTGATGATTGCACAGTGTTCAGTTCCATTCGCAACCCCTCAGATAATGAAGCAGTCCGAGCCCGCATGCAGCAAGACCTGGACAACATTCAGGCTTGGGCTCATAAGTGGCAAGTAACATTCGCGCCAGACAAATGCCAGGCAATGACCATCTCCAACAAGAGAGTGTCTAACCACCTCTCCTTGACATTCAACGGCATTACCATCGCCGAATCCCCCACCATCAATATCCTGGGGGTCACCATTGACCAGAAACTTAACTGGACCAGCCATATAAATACTGTGGCTACTAGAGCAGGTCAGAGGCTGGGTATTCTGTGGCAAGTGACTCACCTCCTGACTCCCCAAAGCCATTCCACCATCTACAAGGCACAAGTCAGGAGTGTGATGGAATACTCTCCACTTGCCTGGATGAGTGCAGCTGCAACAACACTCAAGAAGCTCGACACCATCTAGGACAAAGCAGCCCGCTTGATTGGAATCCTATCCACCACCCTAAACATTCACTCCCTTCACCACCGGCGCACTGTGGCTGCAGTGTGTACCATCCACAGGATGCACTGCAGCAACTCACCAGGCTTCTTTGACAGCACCTCCCAAACCCGCGACCTCTACCACCTAGAAGGACAAGAGCAGCAGGTACATGGGAACAACACCACCTGCACGTTCCCCTCCAAGTCACACACCATCCCGACTTAGAAATTAATCGCCGTTCCTTCATTGTCGCTGGGTCAAAATCCTGGAACTCCCTTCCTAACAGCACTGTGGGAGAACCTTCACCACACGGACTGCAGCGGTTCAAGAAGGCAGCTCACCACCACCTTCTCAAGGGCAATTATGGATGGGCAATAAATGCCAGCCTTGCCAGCGATGCCCACATCCCATGAACGAATAATATAAAAAACTAAGAGAACTCAGTGAGGAGGCACAAAACTAGTTCTGTGGCCAGGCAGAGGAGCAGCACAGTAGCTACTTCCCTGGTTTAGGGCTGACCAAATGGACAAGCAGACGACTTAAGTTGCTATGGGAACTGGCCAGTCTGGCAAGCCAGGCCCCACTCTATAGAGGGCTGCATTGCACCAATTTGTACCAGTTGTTGTGAACCTGGAGTCACACATGGCGCACTGTCAGCATGATCTGTAAAAACTTCCACGTATCTCTCCTGTCTGCTGAAGGAGTGAGGCCTCCAAATTTAGCAGCCTCCCACCTCGCTTTGACTCTGAAAACACACCATGCCAGGCCAACCCAGCAATTAACTTGTGGGCCCCTTCAAATATGTGGCCCTTTGAACGGGCACTGCAAGATCATGTGTGGGGGGGGGGCGGGTGGGGGCTGTACCCATTTCTCTGTGAGGCTGAATTTGAGTAATATACAGCATTGACTATTTTACTTAATTTGAGCTGAAAGGTTGGTTTTGTGAGGCGCATTTCATTCAATGAGAACGGTGAGGGTGATGTAATTGAAGTGACATCACGAGCAGAGCCGTAGCTTTTTAGCATGCGCTGAGAGTGATGTCATCGGGTGGCCCAGTGTATGCGTAGAAGGAAGACGTCACGGGTCGATCGAAAACCAGAAATACCTACACTGTCACTAATCATTCCTGTCAAACTAAACAGACTGGGAGAGAGCTGAGGTGACTGTTGGGGCATTGTTTGTGGATCACGGATTGTTTTCAGGTTTATTGGGTAGAAAGTGGGGGTGGAGGGGCCACCCTTTACATTACAAAGTGAATAGTGACACTGCGTCCTAACTTACGGATTTCGGGCCTTTCGATGGTGTCACTTGCCGTGCATGTGCCAGGCTTTCCGAGAAATCAACCCGCTGCCATTCATCTTCCGTAGCATGATCCTGATCAAGGGCCGGGGGTGGTCGGGGGGGGAGAACAGGAACCGTAACCATCTCCCTGTCTGGACCACGTTCTCCATCTCTTTCCCCCTCTTCGACCCGGATCACATTCTACCTCTCCCCGCCCCCCCACTTTCTCCCTGCTCTGCTACCCCCGGGCTGATGTTTCCACCACCCCCCCCCCCCCCCAACCTCCGTGCTCTGCTTCCTCCAGGATCCTGCTTCCCTCCCCTCTCCGTCCCTGGGCTTCTGCTCCCTCCGGGCTCTTGCTTCCCCCCGACCCCCCACTCCGTGCTCTGCTCCCTCTGGCCTCGTGCTTCACTACCCCCCCGACCCGGGCTCTTGCTACCTCCAGGCTCCTGCACCCACACCTTCCGGGCTCATGCTCGCACCCCACCCCCCGGGCTCTACATACCCCCCACATGCTCTGTCTCCCCCCTCCCCTCGTGCTCTGCTCCCTCGGGCTCCTTTTTCCCACCCCCATGCTCCTGCTTCCCCCACCATGCTCTGATCTCCTCCCCCCTATGGCTTTCTCCATCAGCTGCATTTTGTGGTGCTCAATCTTCGGACTGCGAGCCGTGATTTTAGTGAACGACAGCGAGGATGCTGTGCGCATGTGCAGTTGGTGACTGGTAATGGACAGGGTACAGGGGTGGCAAGATTGGAGTCCCGCCTGTACGTGTCAGTGAAAGTGGACGTTCTCATTCCCTGTCACTATTCACAGCACAAAAGGAGTTTTTTCACCCTTGAGAGAACCATGAGTTTGGAGTGTTAAATTCCATTGGGGGGAGAGCATGAATTTTCTGGCCACCTCCCACCATATGTCAATAGGGTGTGTCTGGGGCAGTTACCAGGCTTCCTCAAGATCTCTCGTCAGTCCCAGTGACCGAGGAAACCCCCAAAACCTCAGCAAAACCCCGGATGGAAATGATTACGTTGAAAACATGCCCCCCACCCTCGGCTCCATCTGCAACTGAAGATGAATAATACTCACCGCTTTCTTGGGCTCATCCTGGGCCTCTTCTTAGACCCTTGAAGTGGCATGGTGCCGCCCTGATTTTCCGGGCCGATGTTGGGGCAGGTGACACTGATGCGTCCCTGCAGGATCCAGAGGCCTGCCTCATCCATGCAGCTAACCACATCCCTGCAATTTGAAGTGGGGTCTTTAACATTTTTCCACTCCTCTGCTAGAGGAGGACTCCTGGAATTTCAGGCAACAAGACTTTGAAATTACACTCAGCAATATTAGCATATGAATTCTTAACAAAATTACTTTTGTCTGCTATTTTAAAGGAGATGTTAACCCATTTATTTTAAATAACTATTGCCTTTCTTAAAATAGCAGATAGGGGAATTTCGTACGAATGCATTGTATTCATATGCTAAAATCACAGAGCACAATTTCAATCCTGAAAAGAAGAAACTAAAGCCTGGAAATGACTGAGTGATGTCATCATACAAAACCTTAATGCATTCCTCTCTCCATTATTTTAACAGAGATCTTAACCTCATTATTTTAAGTGACAACAAAAGGAACTTTATATTTTAAGCATTTGTACGATAACATCACTCAGTCATTTCCAAGCTTAAAAGTTTGAAGAAGAATGTGTGTGAAAGATAGAATCCAAACTAATGACGGGTAAAATTGAGAAGAATGGATTGCGTTATACGAGATGCATAGTACAATAATATTTCCATGTCTGTACTTGCTGTACAGTGATAGATGGAGCAGCCAGAATCCCCGAGATTGCATCTCAAATTATGGCACTTAACACAATTTAACCCTTTTATATAAGATGTTAAGGTTAATAGTGGCCTTTATTAGTCTTCTCTCAAATTTGTGTACAAAGCCTGTAAAATTGTAAGGATTAGAGACCTTCCTTCGTTTGACCATATGGCTTTACAGACTGTATTAAAACTTCATATTGAATAGTTCACATGAGAAAATGATACACGATATTTACTCTTTCTTTGTTCACATGATGCAGAAATAGAATGCAAGAGTGTGAAACAGATTACGATTCTTTCACTATATTAAACTTTCTGTAAGTGCTCACTGCAGCTCCTCACACAGTTAGGATTAATTATAACTTTTACCACTGGGCAAAAAACAGGAGATAATGAATCGGCAGCCTTGTTTTATACCTCATCCAAATTTCTTTTCCGATGAAAGTACTCCTGGCCCAGAGGAAACTTAAAAAATTGGAAGTAATTTCAAGAGGGAGATGGACCCGTTCCTGACTGGAGCAGTGATCGCATCATACAGAAGGTAAGTGTCTTTATAGATAACACTTGGTCCATGTGATCTCCTGGACTGGTTTTGATTGCCTGAGGGGGTCGGAGAGGAATTTTACAGAGTATTTTTTCCCTTATTGGCCCTGAGGTTTTTTCTCTGTTTTTTGCCTCTAGGAACATAGGAACAGGAGTAGGCCATTCAGCCCCTCGAGCCTGCTCCGCCATTTGATAAGATCATGGCTGATCTGTGATCTAACTCCATATACCTGCCTTTGGCCCATATCCGTTAATACCTTTGGTTGGCAAAAAGCTATCTATCTCACATTTAAATTTAGCAATTGAGCTAGTATCAATTGCCGTTTGCGGAAGAGAGTTCCAAACTTCTACCACCCTTTGTGTGTAGAAATGTTTTCTAATCTCACTCCTGAAAGGTCTGGCTCTAATTTTTAGACTGTGCCCCCTACTCCTAGGATCCCCAACCAGCGGAAATAGTTTCTCTCTATCCACCTTTTCTGTACCCCTTAATATCTTATAAACTTCAATCAGATCATCCCTTAACCTTCTAAACTCCAGAGAATACAACCCCAATTTGTGTAATCTCTCCTCGTAACTTAACCCTTGAAGTCCGGGTATTATTCTAGTAAACCTACGCTGCACTCCCTCCAAGGCCAATATGTCCTTCCGAAGGTGCGGTGCCCAGAACTGCTCACAGTACTCCAGGTACAGTGTAACCAGGGTTTTGTATAGCTGCAGCATAACTTTTGCCCCCTTGTACTCCAGTCCTCTAGATATAAAGGTCAGCATTCCATTAGCCTTATTGATTATTTTCTGCACCTGTTCATGACACTTCAATGATCTATGTACCTGAACCCCTAAGTCCCTTTGGACATCCACTATTTTTAACTTTTTACCATTTAGAAAGTACCCTGTTCTATCCCTTTTTGATCCAAAGTGGATGACCTCACATTTGCCGACATTGAATTCCATTTGCCACAGTTTTGCACATTCACCTAATCTATCAATATCCCTTTGTAATTTTATGTTTTCATCTACACTGCTTACAATGCCACCAATCTTTGTGTCATCGGCAAACTTAGATATGAGACTTTCTATGCCTTCATCTAAGTTGTTAATAAATATTGTGAATAATTGAGACCCCAAGACAGATCCCTGTGGGACTCCACTAGTCACATCCTGCCAATGTGAGTACCTATCCATTATCCCTACTCTCTGTCGCCTTTCGCTCAGCCAGTTTCCTAACCAAGTCCATACTTTGCCCTTGATTCTGTGGGCTTCTATCTTAGCTAACAGTCTCTTATGTGGGACTTTATCAAATGCCTTCTGGAAGTCCATATAAATAACATCCATTGACATTGCCCTGTCCACTACTTTAGTCACCTCCTCAAAAAATTCAATCAGGTTTGTCAGGCACGACCTACCTTTCACAAATCCATGCTGGCTCTCTCTGATTAACTGAAAATTCTCGAGGTGTTCAGTCACCCTATCCTTAATTATAGACTCCAGCATTTTCCCCACAACAGATGTTAGGCTAACTGGTCTATAATTCCCTGGTTTCCCTCTCTTTCCTTTCTTAAAAAGCGGAGTGACGTGCAATTTTCCAATCTAGATGGACAGTTCCTGAATCTAGAGAACTTTGAAAGATTATAGTTAGGGCATCTGCAATGTGCTCACCTACTTCCTTTAAAACTCTGGGATGGAAACCATCTGGTCCTGGGGATTTGTCACTCTTTAGTGCTATTATTTTCTTCATTACTGTTGTTTTACTTATGTTAATTTTATTGAGTCCCTGTCCCCGATTCAATATAAGTTTTTTTGTGATTTCCGGCATGCTATCCTCTTTTTCTACTGTAAATACTGACGCAAAGTAATTGTTCAACATATTGTTCAACATTTCCCCATTGTCAATGACAATATCCCCACTTTCAGTTTTTAAGGGGCCAACACTGCTCCCGACCACCCTCTTTTTCCTAATATAACTATAAAAGTTCTTCGTATTGGTTTTGATATCCCTTGCAAGTTTCTTTTCATACTCTCTTTTTGTAGCTCTTTGTGACCCTTTGTTGATCTTTGTATCTTTCCCATTCACCTGGATCTGTGCCATTTTTTGCCTTTTTGTATGCCCTTTCCTTATGTCTTATACTGTCCCTTACCTCTTTAGTTCCCAACACTGAGCCCTGTGGCACACCACTGGAAACGGATTTCCATTCGCAAAGACATCCATCGACTTTTACCCTTTGTTTCCTGTTACTGAGCCAATTTTGGATCCAATTCATCACTTTTCCCTGTATCCCATGGGCTTTTACCTTTCTGAACAGTCTGCCATGTGGGACGTTGTCAAATGCCTTACTAAAATCCATGTAGACAACACCCACTGCACTACCCTCATCAATCCTCCTTGTCACTTCCTCAAAGAATTCAATCAGATTTGTAAGGCATGACCTTCCCTAAACAAATCCATGCTGACTATCCCTGATTAAACCATGCCTTTCCAAGTGACAGGTTATCCTATCTCTAAGTATTGATTCTAATAGTATTCCCACCACCGAGGTAAGACTGTCCGGCCTATAATTGTTTGGCCTTTCCCTCGTACACTTTTAAAACAATGGTACTACGTTTGCAGTCTTCCAGTCCTCCGGTACCTCCCCTGTATCTAGTGAGGATTGGAAAATGATCCTCAGAGCATCCGTTATTTCCTCCCTGGCTTCCTTCAATAGCCGAGGAAACAATCTATCCGGCCCTGGTGACTTATCAACTTTCAAGGATTCCAATCCCTCTCGTACTTCCTCTCTCGTAATGTTTACCTTATCCAATATTTCACACCTCTCCTCTTTAACTACTACGTCCGGATCAACCATTTCCTTTGTGAATATGGAGATAAAATATTCATTTAAAATCCTACCCACATCCTCTGCTTCTACACACAAGTTACCCTTATCATCCCTGATTCTTTAACCAATAATGCTACCCCCCTCCTTTTTTATCACCCACTCTATCCTGCCTGAAAACTCTATATCCAGGGATATTGAGCTGCCAATTATCCCCCTCTTTAAGCCAGGTTTCCGTTATAGCAATGATATCATGCTGCCGTGTGTCTATCTGTGCCCTTAGCTCATCTGCTTTGTTTGTAATACTCCTTGCATTGAAGTATATGCCCTTTAACCCCGTCAAATTCCTATGCTGAACACTATTTAACCTTTGCTTCTTTTGCCTTTCTGAGTTGCTAACTGCGTCACTAACTGCTTGTCCACTTCCCGTTTCTTGCTCTGAATTTGTCCTATTTGTACCTGCCCTTTGGTTCCCATCCCTCTGCCATATTAGTTTAAACCCTCCCCAACAGAACTAGCAAATGCCCCTGCGAGGATATTGGTCCCGGTTCTGCTTGGGTGCAACCCATCCAGCTTATACAGGTCCCGCCTTTCCCAGAATCGGTCCCAATGCCTCAGGAATTTAAACCCCTCCCTCCTGCACCATCTCTCAAGCCATGCATTCATCTGGTCTATCCTCCTATTTCTGCTCTTGCAAGCACGTGGCACTGGGAGTAATCCTGAGATTACTACCTTAGAGGTCCTGCTTTTTAATTTATTTCCTAACTCCATGTATTCTGCTTGCAGGGCCTCATCCCTGTTTTTACTGATGTCGTTGGTATCAATATGGACCACGACCTCTGGCTGTTTATCCTCCTCCTTCAGAATGTCCTGCAGCCGCTCCGTGACATCCTTGACCCTAGCACCAGGGAGGCAACATACCATCCTGTAGTCACATCTGCGGCTGCAGAAACGCCTATCTGTTCCCCTTACGATGGAATCCCCTATCACTATTGCTCTCCCATTCTTTTTCCTCCCCTCCTGTGCAGATGAGCCACTCGTGGTGCCACGGTCTTGGCTGTTGCTGCATTCCCCTGATAAGCCATCTCCTCGAACAATATCCAAAGCGGAATATCTATTTGAGAGGGAGATGGCCCTGGGGGACTCCTGCTCTACCTGCCTAGTCCTTTTACTCTGCCTGGTGGTCACCCATTTCCTTTCTGCCTGCGTAACCTTTACTTGCGGTGTGACCACCTCACTGAATATGCTATCCACGATAATCTCAGCATCGCGGATGCTCCACAGTGAAGCCACCCACAGCTCCAGCTCCGAAATGCGGTTAGCCAGTAGCTGCAGCTGGACACACTTCCTGCACACATGGTCGCCAGGGACACTGGTAGTGTCCATGACTTCCCACATAGTGCAGGAGGAGCATATCACGAGTGCGAGCTCTGCTGCCATGACTTGCCTTAGATTAAGCTCGTTAGTTACTCCCTTTAAGGAGTTTACTCCTTTAAATTACTCTTAATTTAAAGAATGTTAACTACACTAGGGACCTTGATTCACTAAAAAACGCTACTTGCTATAAGACCTGCAGATCTTACCTTTCTTTTTACTTTAGTTACTGCACTGTAGAATAGTAGAAATACTCACCTGAACCTACTTACCAATCAGCTGCCTCCCCTGCGCCGTGTCACTTTTTCACTGGTGTCGTCACCTCTGGAACTTCACCGCTGGTCTCAGTGAGGGTCTCAGTGGAGGCCTCTCTGCTGCCTCGCCGCTTTTAAACTTGGCGCTGCTCTGGTGCTCCTCCACTCCCCGCCATTCAGAAAATTGTAGGGGCCATGAATCAGGTAGATGCCTTAATTTCTGATACGTGCTCCCAGCACCTGAAGTTCCATAGCAGGAGCACAAAATACAAAAATTTCTCCTCTACACTTTTCAGTCTTAGTGGTGATGGGTCTTGGCCCTTCACCTTGGGCAATCAGTAAGAAAAAAATTGTAAAAGATTGATGACACATCCAGACTCCAAACTAATTCTGATTGTATGGAAGAAGGTATCACAGTCATATTTGATGAAGAGGAAAGAAAGTAAAGATGGAGGGACAGAATTAGTACCACTGAGACCCTCCATCACCATCGGGACATAGCACTGAATATAAAACAGAAAACCTGGAGGATGACTCATGCAGAATCTTCCACAGGGGCTCCTCCTCTTTTTGTTGTCTTGTTGCACTTGGAAAATATGATGGTACATATCAGCTACAGGGATCAGGAGCTGCCTCATCAACTATCCACATAGTCTGCACTTTGCAGGAGATAAGTGATGCCATCATTCAGAGCACCAAACTCGTTATTGACCTTTTTCACGTTCATCAAACAGAAGGTTGTTAGCACCATGGGAATGGAATACTTTCCATTTTAGGCAGCCAGTGTCTGCTGTTTATGCCGTTTCTGTGGAGACTCCATCAGTCTCTCATCAGAGTTATGACAAGAGACTGGTAAAACCCCATGGAATTTCAGGGCCAAGATTTTTTACAAAGGATAGAAGAAGGGAGGGCGATGGATGATATTAATAAAATACACCATCATGACAGTAACAAGAAGGCATCTAAGTAAATGTAGTTAGAATTGCTGTTGGTAGAGCTAAAGAACAGCGAAGAATGCAAAATGTTGGTGGGAATATTTTATACACTCCTGACTGTGATGACTCAATGGAGGAATGTATGCATATGCAGATCAGGGAGGTCTGTAAGAAGAAAAATGTAATAATGGGGAATTTTAATCTTGTGATCCTTTTTTGATCTTTGTATCTTTCCCATTCGCCAGGATCTGTGCCATTTTTTGCCTTTTTGTATGCCCTTTCCTTATGTCTTATACTGTCCTTTACCTCTTTATTTGTCCATGGCTGTTTTTTTGGCAAGTAGAGTTCTTGCCCCTCAGGGGTATAAACTGATTCTGTATCTCGTTAAATGTTTCTTTAAATATTTCCCACTGATCATCAGTCATTTTACCCATTAACAGATTTTCCCAGTTTACTGTGGACGGTCTCTGTCTCATCCCATTGAAGTCGGCCTTATCCAAGTCTCGAATCTTAGCAGTTGATTCATTTTTTTCTCTTTCAAACACTACCTTGAATTCTTGTAAACAATTTTACAACACCAAGTTATAGTCCACAATTTTATTTTAAATTCACAAGCTTTCGGAGGCTTCCTCCTTCCTCAGGTGAACGTTGTTGGAAATGAAATCCTCGAAATGAAATCGCATTTATAAATCACAGAACAATGCTTGGTGATTACAGACAGTTTTTTCAACTGCCCGTTGCCAAGGTCATCAGTGTGCAGACAGACAGGTGTTACCTGCAAGGTCTCCGAATATACAAATCACCAAAAAAAAAACAGAGACAGAGAGGTAGAAACATAGAAAAGACAGCAACTGACCCGTTATATTAAAAACAGATAACATTTGTTCGCTGGTGGGGTAACGTGTAGCGTGACATGAACCCAAGATCCCGGTTGAGGCCGTCCTCATGGGTGCGGAACTTGGCTATCAATTTCTGCTCGACGATTTTGCGTTGTCGTGTGTCTCGAAGGCCGCCTTGGAGTACGCTTACCCGAAGGTTGGTGGCTGAATGTCCTTGACTGCTGAAGTGTTCCCCGACAGGGAGGGAACCCTCCTGTTTGGTGATTGTTGTGCGGTGTCCGTTCATCCGTTGTCGCAGCGTCTGCATGGTCTCGCCAATGTACCATGCTCTGGGGCATCCTTTCCTGCAACATATGAGGTAGACAACGTTGGCCGAGTCACAGGAGTATGAACCATGCACCTGGTGGGTGGTGTCCTCTCGTGTGATGGTGGTATCTGTGTCGATAATCTGGCATGTCTTGCAGAGGTTACCGTGGCAGGGTTGTGTGGTGTCGTGGACGCTGTTCTCTTGAAAGCTAGGTAATTTGCTGCGAACGATGGTCTGTTTGAGGTTGGGTGGCTGTTTGAAGGCGAGTAGTGGAGGTGTGGGGATGGCCATAGCGAGGTGTTCATCGTCATTGATGACACGTTGAAGGCTGCGGAGAACATGGCGTAGTTTCTCCGCTCCGGGGAAGTACTGGACGACAAAGGGTACTCTGTTGGTTGCGTCCCGTGTTAGTCTCCTGAGGAGGTCTATGCGATTTTTCGCTGTGGCCCGTCGGAACTGTCGATCGATGAGTCGAGCGTCATATCCCGTTCTTACGAGGGTGCCTTTCAACGTCTGTAGGTGTCCATCGCGTTCCTCCTCGTCTGAGCAGACCCTGTGTATTCGCAGGGCCTGTCCATAGGGGATGGCCTCTTTGACGTGGTTAGGGTGGAAGCTGGAAAAGTGGAGCATCGTGAGGTTGTCCGTGGGCTTGCGGTAGAGTGAGGTGCTGAAGTGCCCGTCTTTGATGGAGATTCGTGTGTCCAAGAAAGAAACAGATTCTGAGGAGTAGTCCATGGTGAGCTTGATGGTGGGATGGAACTTGTTGATGTTATCGTGTAGTCTCTTTAGTGATTCCTCGCCGTGGGTCCATAGAAAGAAAATGTCGTCGATGTATCTGGTGTATAGCGTTGGTTGGAGGTCCTGTGCAGTGAAGAAGTCCTGCTCGAACTTGTGCATGAAAATGTTGGCGTATTGGGGTGCGAATTTGGTCCCCATGGCTGTTCCGTGTGTTTGGGTAAAGAACTGGTTATCGAAGGTGAAGACATTGTGATCCAGGATGAAGCGGATGAGTTGTAGGATGGCGTCTGGAGATTGGCTGTTGTTGGTGTTGAGTATTGATGCTGTCGCAGCGATGCCGTCATCGTGGGGGATACTGGTGTAAAGTGCCGAGACGTCCATCGTGGTGAGACGTGTTCCTGGTTCAACTGGTCCGTGGGTACTGAGTTTTTGTAGGAAGTCTGTAGTGTCGCGACAGAAGCTGGGGGTTGCCTGTACGAAGGGTTTCAGGATGCCCTCGATGTATCCAGAGAGGTTCTCACACAGGGTTCCGTTGCCTGATACGATAGGACGTCCGGGTGTGTTGGCTTTGTGTATCTTTGGGAGGCAGTAGAAGTCTCCCACACGGGGAGTACGTGGGATGAGAGTGCGTAGGATGCTTTGAAGGTCTGGATCGAAGGTCTTGATCAGTTTGTTGAGCTGATGGGTGTGTTCTTTGGTCGGATCTGCGGGTAACCGTCTGTAGTGTTCCTGGTTGTCCAGTTGTCGGTGTGCTTCTTTGCAATAGTCCGTTCTGTTCTGTATGACTATGGCTCCTCCTTTGTCCGCTGGTTTGATGACGACGTTGCCGTTGGTCTTGAGAGCGTTGATGGCGTTGCGTTGAGCTCGGGTGACATTTTGGACTGTCTTCTGATTGCGGCTGATGAATCTGGCATTGACGCATTTCCTGACAGCTTGAGCATACATGTCCAGCTGAGGGCAGCGACCCTCCGGAGGAGTCCAGTGTGACTCTTTCCTCTTCGGTTGCTGTACCGCGGATCCATCTGTCTGCTGTTCCAGATCGTTGATTGTCTCATTGGGTTCGCTGCTGAAATCTTGGGATTTGTGGAAGTATTCCCGGAGCCTCATTCTCCTGATGAATTCCTCTGTGTCCGCCGCGAGACTAGTGGGGTCCATTTTGGTAGTGGGGCAGAAATTGAGCCCTCGGCTGAGAACTTCGATTTCGTCTGGTTGAAGGGTGTGGTCGGACAAATTGACGATAGACTTCCCTGTGGTTGCAACCGTGTTACCAGGGGAAGCTTGGTCGATGCTGGTGGTGATGCCGAGTTTCTCAAGCTTCCTGCTCTTGGTTTTCATGTAGGCAGCGTAGTTCCGTTGCCTCGTCTGTCTGGCGGTATCTCGTAGCTGGTCTGCTGTGTCCTGAGTCCAGGTTGAGAGTATGGACTCTATCTTGGTTTCGAGGTTGCGGCGTCTGCTGTAGAGTTGGTGTACGAGATGGTTGCGGAGTGTGCGAGAGGTACGGCGGCAGAGTCTCTCAGCGTAATCCGAGTTGTATGTGGACTTGAGTGGGTTCGTGATCTGTAGTCCTTTCGGGATCTTGTCTGCTTTCTTGCAGCTCTGTAAAAACTTGATGTCTGTGTCTATATGGATATCCTTTCCACTGTGAGCCGGCAGTTTGTGGTGTCGATGGTAGCCATGATGTGGACGAATACCTTGAATTCGATCATGTTATGATCGCTATTGGATAGATGTTCACGCACAGTTAAGCTGTTAACTAAATCTGGTTCATTACTCATTACTAAATCTAGTATGGCTTGCCCCCTGGTTGCCTCTAGGACATATTGCTGTAGAAAACTATCCCGGACACACTCAAGAAATTCAGTACCTTTCTGACAGTTGCTAGTCTGCTTTTCCCAATCTATGTGAAGTTTAAAGTCCCCCATTAAGACCACTATGCCTTTTCCGCAAACAGCAATTGATACTAGCTCAATTGCTAAATTTAAATCTGAGATAGATAGCTTTTTGGCAACCAAAGGTATTAAGGGATATGGGCCAAAGGCAGGTATATGGAGTTAGATCACAGATCAGCCATGATCTTATCAAATGGCGGAGCAGGCACGAGGGGCTGACTGGCCTACTCCTGTTCCTATGTTACACACTTGTCTAATCTCTGCATTTATACAATCTAGCACTTCAGAGCTGCTGCCAGGGGTCCTATACACAACTCCCGCTATTGTCTTAGATCCTTTCCTATTTCTCAATTCAACCCATAAAGTCTCTGTTGGCTGCTTAGCCCTTGTTATATCCTCCTTTATCATTGAAGTGATTTCATCTCTAATCACTAAGGCTACTCCTCCCCCTCTTCCATTTTCCCTATCTCTCCTGTAGACCTTATAACCTGATATATTTAATTCCCAATCCTGACCATCCTGCAGCCACGTCTCTGTAATAGCTATCATGTTATACCCTCCAATTTGAATTTGTACCTGTAGTTCATTTAATTTATTCTATATACTCCGTGCATTTGTATACAGAACTCTTAGTTGGGCCACACACCCTAGCCTGACCTTCAGCTTTGATGCTGGGTTAATCGCTTTACACCTTCTAGTTTTCATTTTATCTGTATTGCCTGAAGTACACTTTCTTTCCGCTGCTCTACGCTTTTCCCTTTCACTTGTTCTTGAACAACTATTTGTACTATTTGTATTGTAAATTTCCCCTGGGTCCTCCCCTCTCTTGCTGCTTTCAACTTTACTCTCTTCTGACTCCCCTCTCAGGTTCCCACCCCCCTGCCACTCTAGTTTAAACCCTCCCCAACAGCAGTAGCAAACCCCCCTGCAAGGATAGTAGTCCCGGATCTGTTGAGGTCCCGCTTGTACAGGTCCCACCTTCCCCAGAATCGGTCCCAATGTCCCAGGAATCTAAATCCCTCCCTCCTGCACCAACCCTCCAGCCACGCATTCATCTGATCTATTCTCCTGTTCCTATACTCACTAGCACGTGGCACTGGGATTAATCCCATGAGATTACATGTCTGCGGGAGCGGGCGTGAGGTGGGGAGGGGGTGGGTGGTGGGGAGGGGGTGGGTGGTGTGGAGGGGTGGGGGGTGGGGAGGAGGTAGGGTGAGGGAAGAAGAGTTTCGCCATGATGGTCTGGCCATCATAATGTGGTGCAGGCTTGATGGACTAGCTGGTCTTTTCATGCCTGTCAATTTCATACATTCATATGAAGGGTTTTGATGGAGTGAATAAGGAGAAACTGTTTCCATTGGCAGAAGTGTCAGTAACCAGAGGACACAGATTTAAGGTAATTAGCAAAAGAACCAGAGGCGACACGAGGAAAAAATATTTACGCAGCGAGTTGTTATAATCTGGAAAGCACTGCCTGAAAGGGTGATGGAAGCAGATTAAATAATAACTTTCAAAGGGGAATTGGATACTAGATGGGGAAAATTTTACAGGGCTATGGGGAAAGAGCAGGGGAGTGGGACTAATTGGATAGCTCTTTCAAAGAGCCGGCACAGGCACGATGGGCCAAATGGCCTCCTTCTGTGCTGCCTCATTCTATGATGCTATGATTCTATGTATCGGCCCTCTTCTGGGCATTCTCCCACGTGGCGCCAGACTTCCTGGACGAGGCCGGCACCGGACGCCGAATGCGCGACTGCTCGTGGAACTGTAGTCGGGATCCGATTGATATCATCACACTCCTACCTCTGAACATTTATGAGGCCCTTGCCTGCCTGCGGCCAGGGCCTCACATGCCTCCCAAAACCCAGGAGTTACAATTACATCCAGTGTGAGTGCGGCACCAAGCTGGAGGGCATGACGCTGCCTCTACTGTAACCCCCTGCACGCCCCGTTCTCATCAGATGCAGAGGGTTATAATTGGCCCTGGTATCTCTGTCAGTTAATGAGGTATGAAAAAATAGAGACCAGAGAGCCAACTTTCAGGCTGTTGGTAATATGAGAGCCCACTTATCACTGACTGAAAACTATACTCCAGGCAGTAGGACTATTTTTAGAAGTATTAGCAGAGCTGTCAACATTGGGTGATCCTAATTGTTAGATTTTAGTCACAAGTCAGCTGCATTGCCTCATGCCAAAAATATAAACATGGCTAAATGCTGTGAGCTAGATTTATCATTTGGGCCACAGGGATATCATTAGTATTGAATTCACTCATCCGATTAGAGTTGCTCCTTCACCATAACTCTCACCGAGGCACTGCCAAACCCATTTCCCACTTTATTATATTAACCTCAAAATAGATGTCATCTCCGACCTCATTACCAACCCTCCATCTTTATCTTGAGACACTCTCCACCCCTCTGCTGCTCACATTGTGTCCATGTTTTTTTTTAAACTAGACTCGCTCAATCACTTGTTTCTCATACTAGACATTACCTTTCCTTGCTTGTTTCCTTGAAGTTAATTGCTGCTGAAGGTCAGAGCTCCTCTATTTCAGGAAAAAAGGAAAGTAACAAGGGCAGTTTAATTCCACTCATTTTTTACTAACAATTGGGGAGAATTTCTACGGGGTTCATCCAATTTCCCGCCGTAACTTTGACGGAAGATTGGTAGAAATCCTGGACAAATGGCATAAACGGCCATATTTAGCCATTTCTACTATTTCTCCAGGGGTTCCTCCAATCTTCTGCCATAGTTATAGCAGTAGATTGGGGGAACGCCCATTGAAACTCCAGGCACAAGTGTTTTTAATACTTCTTACCTTCTCCCTGCTGGAGTAATGTGGTTCCCTGTCAGTCAGTATTTTCAAAGATAGTGGCCCCACACAGCCCAAGGAAACCATTATAAGGTTCAATGCCAGCTCCAAATGTCACTTATCCTTGCCAAGCCTCACTGAGGCAGTATCATCTCCTATTACCTCATCTAATTAAAGGTTCCTCATTGAGAATTACTGTTCAAGAGACATAAAAAACAAGTTACAGATTTATTTGAAAAAGCAGAATAACAAATCAAATAAGCAAAACAATAAAAAAAGGACATTTCACCACTCTCTTTGATGTCTTTTTTGAAGAATGGAATGAGCATCATGTTTCTCATGCTGTGGGAACTGGCTCGAGAAAGTTCTTTCTACAAATAGACACCTCTCACCCAAAAGCTGGCGAATCCTTTGTACATGTACAGAACTACATTTTCTCATAATGCAGAGGCTCATCAGCTCTGTAACTGGATTGGCAGTCTTTCATTTTCTATGACTTTTCTGGAAGAGAGGTTTCCTCACAACATTACTGGTCCTTTTCACCTGCGTCATGGAATACAAAGCCCAAGAAACCTAAGCAATTGATCTAATATGTTAGGCTTAACAAATAAGATGTAATATAATGTGGGAAAGAAAAGAGTTGAGTAAGATCCCTGTTAACCTTAAAGAAGCTCATGATATTTCAGAGGTTGTTAACATAGGAACATAGAAACAAAGAAAACAGGAGTAGGCCATTTAGCCCCTCGAGCCTGCTCCGCCATTCAATGGGATTATGGCTGATCTGTGACCTAACTCCATATACCTGCCTTGGCCCCATATCCCTTAATACCTTTGGTTAACAAAAATCTATCAATCTCAGATTTAAAATTAACAATTGAGCTAGCATCAACTGCCATTTGCAGAAGAGCGTTCCAAAGGTACGTTCAAGGGTACGGTAGCGTAGTGGTTATGTTACTGGGCTAGTAATCCAGAGGCCTGGACTAAAATCCAGAGTCACAAGTTCAAATCCCACCATGGCGGCTGGCGAATTTAAATTCAATTAATTAAATAAAAATCTGGAATTAAAATACTAGTATCAGTAATGATAGCCATGAAACTACCAGATTGTTGTAAAAACCCATCTGGTTCACTAATGTCCTTTAGGGAAGGAAACCTGCTGTCCTTACCCAGTCTGGCCTATATGTGACTCCAGACCCACAGCAATGTGGTTGATTCTTAATTGCCCTCTGAAATGGCCTAGCAAGCCACTCAGTTGTAAAATCTCACTTGGGATGGGCAATAAATGCTGGCCTTGCCAGCGACGCCCACATCCCATGAATGAATTAAAAAAAAACTTCTACCACCTTTTGTGTATAGTGGAAGTGTTTGCTAACTCACTCCTGAAATTTTTAGGCTATATCCCCTAGTCTGTTGGGTTATTCCCCAACCAGCAGAAATAGTTTCTCTCTATCTACCCTACCAGTGCCGCTTAATATCTTGAAAACTTCGATCAAATCACCCCTTATTCTTCTAAATTCCAGGGAATACAACCCCAGTTTGTGTAACCTCTCCTCGTAATTTAACCCAAAATGTAATTTAGTCCAGGTATCATTCTAGTAAATCTATGCTGCACTCCCTCCAAGGCCAATATATCCTTCCTATGGTATGGTGCCCAGAACTGAACACAATACTCCAGCAGTGGTCTAACCAGGGCTTTGTGTAGCTGTAGCATAACTTCTACCCCCTTGTATTCTAGTCCTCTAGATATAAAGGCCAGCATTCCATTAGGCTTTTTGATTATTTTCTGTACCTGTCCATGATATTTTAATGGTCTATGCACATGGATCCCTAAGTCTCTTTCGAGCTCCACTGTTTCGAGCTTTTCACCATTTAGAAAGTAATCTGATCTATCCTTTTTAGGTCCAAAGTGGATGACTTCACACTTGCTTACAGTGAAATCCATTTGCCACAGTTTTGCCCGTTCACTTAATCTATTAATATCTCTCTGTAATTTTATGCTTCCATCTACACTGCTTACAATGATGCCTATCTTTGTGATGTCATCAGCAAACATGGATATGTGGCTCTCTATCCCATCATCTAAGTCGTTAATAAATACCATTGTGAAGACAGTGAGGGTAATTTTGAATTTGTGCGATAGTGTAAAACGGGTGATAGCGAATCGGCAGTAGTTAAGGCCCCAACACAGATCCCTGTGGGACACCACTAGTCACATCCTGCCAATTTGAGTACCTGCCCATTATCCCTACTCTCTGTCTCCTGCTGCACAACCAATTTCCTAACCAGGTCAATAATTTGCCCTCAATTCCATGAGCTTCAACTTTAGCTAACAGTCTCTTATGACAGACTTTATTGAATGCCTTCTGGAAGTCCATATAAACAACATCCATAGACATTCCCCTATCCACTACTTTAGTCACCTCTTCAAAAAATTCAATCAGGTTCATCAGGCATGACCAACCCTTCACAAATCCATGCTGGCTCTCTCTGTTCAGCTGAAAATTTTCAAGGTGTTCAGTCACTCTATCCTTAGTCATAGACTCTAGTAATTTCCTGACAACAGATGTTAGGCTAACTAGTCTATAATTCCCTGGTTTCCCTCTCTCACCTTTCTTAAATAGCGGGGTGACAAGTACAATTTTCCAATCTAAAGGAATGGTTCCTGAATCGAGAGAACTTTGAAAGATTATAGTTAGGGCTTCAGCAATGTTCTCACCTACATCCTTTAAAACTTTGGGATGGAAACCATATGGTCCTGGGGATTTGTCACTCTATAGTGCCATTATTTTCTTCATTACTGTTAATTTGCTTACATTAATTATGGTGAGTCCCTGATTCAAAATTAGTTTCCTTGGGGCATCCAACATGCTATCCTTTTCCTCTACTGTAAATATTGATGCAAAGTAATTATTTAACATGTTTGCCATTTCCTTATTTTCATTTTTAATATCATCATTATTAGTTTTTAAGGGGCCCACATTGCTCTTGACCACCCCCTTTTTCCTAATATAATTGTAAAAATGTTTTGTGTTGATTTTGATATCCCTTGCAAGTTTCTTTTCATACTCCCTCTTTATATCTCTTATTATCTGTTTTGTCAACCTTTGCTGCTCTTTGTATCTCTCCCAGTCACCAGGATCTGTGCTATTTTTTGCATTTTTGTATGCTTTTTCTTTTAGCCTATCATGGCCTTGTAATCACGTAGTGCGACAACGCTGTTCACACGAAATTCCTTTTCTATTTTTGCGGAGATATTATCCCATTACTTGGATGAAATTCTTTTGCCCACCGTTGTAACAGAGATGTTAACTTACTTAGAGTAAATAGGTTAATGCCTCTGCTAAATAGCAGACAAAATAATCCATATGTAGACATTGGCCCTAAATTTCCACAGGGATTGTCCCGATTACCATTAAAACTTCAGCAAGACATTGGTAGAAGCCCCGGGGAAATGTCGCAGATGGCCATTTTCAGCCATTTGTCTGGGGGTTCTACCGATCTTCCGCCAAAGTTACAGCAGGAGATCAAGAGAAGCTGTGCAGAGACTTTGTCAATTCCTAGGCATCAACAGCAATGATGTCCATGAGGACTTGTCTCAAGTTCTAAATTAAGGCTGCCTCCACTTGTCTATCGGCATTGAGCCCTATTCCAAATCATCTTCTCCTGAAATTAATAGGTGTATACACTGAGGCCCTGAATTTCCGCTTGAATTGTCCTAATCTCCCAATGTAACTTCCCCACCCCTCTCCCCTCAGAGAAATGGTGTAAATGACTATTTTCAGGCCAGTTTTATTGTGAAACCCACATTTTACACGATAACCTTCCATGCCTGCCACACTTTTTTGGCATCAACAAGCACCTGTCCCAAAGAGGGAAATTGCGAATCACTATGACTATGCCCATTAGTGCCTGAAGGATGTCACTTGAGAAACACAATTTCTTTTTAAGCTTGCTTCTTTCCATTTAAGCACCAAATTGCACACTCCACACTCCTGTTCAGGCACAATGCAGTTTTTAGACTCGATTAACAATTGGTTGTAGGCTTGTTGACTTGTTTAATGGGCTTATTGCTGCTCCATTGTGATTAGCTCCTCAGCTGCGGGTGTGTTCGAAATTGAGCAAAATCAGGCATTGTGTTACAGCACACAAGCAAAAACAAACTCATTGGCCATGATTTTATCATGGCGACAGGAAGTTAGCGGGCAGGTGGATTTGCACATGGGGATCCCGGAAGCAAAGTGAGTGTGTTTAAACCTGCGATCCTATCTCGATTGCAGTCAATTATCTGCGCTTCTGGGTTTCACGTCTCCAAGCTACGCAATGGGCCTACTGTGCACCCGAATGACACAATTTAAAGCCCACTACTTAAAGGGCCAGTCCAAGAATAGATTTTGAAAGAGAACGGAGAAATGGAGTCCAGGAAAGCAAAGGCTGCCCCTAGATTTAATGATGCTTCCCTGGATGTGCTGCTGGCAACAGTGAGAACTAGGAGGGAGTAATGTTTCCAATGGATGTCAGGAAGAAACCAGGCTCTGTAACCAAAAATGCTTGGCTGGGCGTGGCAGAAGAGGTGAGCAGCAGGGCCATGGTGCCCAGGTCTTGGGTTCAGTGCAGGAAGCGTTTTAATGACCTAACCAGGTCAGAAAAAGTGAGTACAGTTGCTGATTCACCTACATCCTGTGTTGTTCAACACATCCCACCCCCCGTCACTCCGTGTTGGTATGCCTACCCCATCACAGAGCTCCTCACACCCACTTAAGTGTCAGTAGCAGCAACCATCCTTCACATTCTATGCACTTCCTCAACTGCCCACTTATTCACCCACCACTGCCACTCACCCCAATCCTGTGCAATGTGATGTATCTGTCTGATAGTCATCCTCCGATGCATCTCTTTCATCATCAGCCTCACCCAAAGCAATGCATCCATCGGGTAAATACGTCACCTTCAGTCACTCACAGGTCTGCTCTTTCTCCCCTTGTGGGAGAAAAGAGTGCAAAACCCAAGGGAGAGGAGCAGAACTGGAGGTGGCCCTCCACATAGTGGAGGTGGAGGAGGAGGCCATGGAAATAAGTCAGACCATCACATGTCTATCCATCGGCGATGGAGAGACTGGCATCCCACAGATGGCTGGTGAAAGAACTTATGTATCAATGATGTAACTGCACCATGAATCATTAATATCGCTTTCTGTTATCTTCCAGGGCCTTCACGACTTCACGAGGAATCAGCAGAAATGGAAGAAAGCAATTCCTCAGAGGAGCTCATTCCTTCTGAGGATGCACCGTCACAGGACATCCAGCCATGCACCAGCACTGATACTCGCACTTCAGTGGGTCCTGTTAGACAGTTAGTTGGGTTGTCACCTGGTGATTCACCACTCACAAGTGAGCACAAGCAGACACTGGTGACAGGCAATTGTGGAGACTCTGCATCGAGGGGCGCACTCCTCTCCAAGCGCAGCTTAGCTGGACATAGGTGCTGAACCCCGGGGGTCATCATTGAGAAGGAGAATGATAGAGGTACAGCTGCACCCATGCGAGGCAATGGAAAAAGTGCCATGCACACTCTCCACAATAGCAGAGAGGATGGAGGAGTCCAACTCCGTCGCTAGTGGATTGGTGATGCAAGTAAGTGCGAGAATGTCTGCGCTGGGGAGAATGGCAGCCTCCATTCAGCTTCAGGCACGGCTCTCAAATGAATCCATGCAGGTCATGATAACGGCTGTGCGGACTCTAGAAGCCAACATGTCTGCTGCCTTAAACAGGCAGACAGATACGTTAGCTCACCAATCTGCTGGCCAGCAGAGTGGTGGAAGTGATGTTGCACTGGCCCGGGAGAGGGATGATGGCAAAAGGGGACATGGAAGTGGGGACTCCACTCAAAGCACTCCCATCTCTCACCCGTTCCCCCTCCTCAACCAGTACCCGCAATGCTAACTGCTCTCCCGATGGCCTAGTCTGCCCCTGCATATGAATGCCAAGGCATAATGCCACCCATTGGGCATGTGTACAATGGGTGTATGCATGGTTGAAGAACTGTTTTGTGCAAAGGGAGGGTGATGGGGTTGATGGTGGTGTTTGTTCCAGGCAGCCTGAGTATTTCAAAGTCTTCAATTTGCACATCTTATTATGAGAACCTGTTAGAGATGAGGGAATCCCTGGCATCACAGGCAGCAATGTGCGCAGCTGCTCTGGTGATGGGTTCCCCATTGTCATTTTCCTCCTCCTCAGATGTACTGTGGAATAGATCCACTACGCTTCCCCCCCACCCCCGCCATCCTCATCTTGTCAGTTTGAGGGGCTCCAAAATGTCGGTAAATTTGTCCAAACATAAGAATTCTCAGTCTCAACAAAGAAATCTCAGTCTAAACACAAACAACTCCCAGTCAAAGTTTTGCCTAAGAGAACGGAGTGCCCAACTGCAATACCTCACCTTTTATTGAGATGAGTCAATCACTGCTTTAAAGGGACAAATGAGCTGCTCCGTTTCAATGGCACGTTTCAGAAGCCACGGGAGACACGTTCAGGAGTCAGGAGTAGTGAAATCCATTTCTGTTGCAGAATCCACAAAAAGGTAGTACCTAAAGTTTCAACTACCTGAATTGACCCTTTAAATATCGGCCTGCTGGCTTTAAGTGGGGACGGGACTTCTAGGTTTCTGTTGTGCTCATACACCCTAACACGCCTAGGTTAAACCCAGAAGTGGGTGTGTTGGAGCCGGGCTGCAGCCCCACTCCAAAAAGCTGCTACTTTAACCTCCCACCCACCCCCAACCCACCCGTTCTGGGCGGGTTAAAATTACCCCCATTATGTGTGTGCTGAAAAGGCTGTAGGGGCCTATATCTCACAAGGGCTTGCTTATTGATGCATGCCTGTAAATGGAGTTGATAGGCTTGCTTCATGAGTTACTTACCTTGTTAACTCAGAAAGCTAAATGTCTCTAACAGAACACGTTGAAGAGAAGTTCTCATGGCGACACCTTTCACTGAACTGGAAATGTTGGCTATCCTACTTGCACTATTCCTATCCGGCCTAGTTACTGCCCTTGGAATCTACAATGAGCAGCTGGGGAATGAGACAGGTATGATTTAGGATCCTCTTTATATTTTCGCCATTTGTAACTGGTTCTTTTGAGTTTGTAGGGTGAAGGTTTACATGTCACAAACAGGAACATGTCTGTTTAACTTGTACAACAGGTTTCTCCAGAGTTGGCCGAGCACCATTTTTAACTCCAATAGTGTAGCAGCACATTATACTTAGTCAGATGGCATTCTTGTTTTTTTTACATGCAGTAAGAAAATCTCACTATTGGGATGGAGAGAGTGTTTGGTTTAGTGGTAACATTCCCACCTTTGAGTCAGAGTGTGCAGGGTTTGAACCTTGTTCCAGACGGTCCCGGCGAGTGGAGACCGAAGCTCCGGCTCTGAACTCTGGGATGACATCCAGCAGGATGCCCGGGTCTAGTGGGTGCGCTCCCCCTCCCCCTCGCCATATGGGTTGTGGGAGCCTGTAAAACCCTCTGCCGTATAGGACTAACCACCCTATCAGCTACTATAAAGATGGTTACAGCTATGGAAAGAGTGTTCATGCCACAGCCTGTCAGACAGTTAATCAGCCTGGGAATCCTTCTGCTACTTCACATTATTCTCCAAGGGAAGAGTGTGAAGATACAAAAAAACAAACTATTAGGACCAATTTAAAAACCAAATAGTTTAAAGATTAACATGCATCCTGACTATTTATTAGTAGAGATACAGACCTGGATGGGGTTGTCCTTATCTCCTGCCATAACGTTGGCGGGAAATCAGCGGAACTCCCAGAAAGATGGAGTAATTATGACAGATGCTCGGGAGAACCCCTGTGCAATTCAGTATCACAGTTACAAACCAAAGGATAATTCAGCATCAACTATGTCCATTAATTCAGCACCTGTACACTCTCAGGCTCAGTATCCTCTCCTAACCAGTCACCCTATTGGTGCCAACTAATATTGTCTAAACAAATTATTTTAAATATTAACAGCAATTAAATGAATAAAAGGATATTAATCACAAATCTTTGGAAAAGTTCAATTTTTCAACATGACAGCGAGACTACAGATTTAGCCCATGCCAAGTGAAGATTATCAAATCAGAGATGGTTTTGCATGTTAGATCCATATTCACTTAAATTAACTTTGGGAGCAATTTCATTCATTCCATATGTAAACCCTGGCAGCCATCAAATATACATAAGAGAGACAGAGAGCACCAAAGTGAGAGAGAGAATACTGATGAGAGAATGAGAGAGGGCACAGAACATAGCTCCCCAATTCTAATCATTGTAAACAATTTTACAACACCAAGTTATAGTCCAGCAATTTTATTTTAAATTCACAAGCTTTCGGAGGCTTCCTCCTTCGTCAGGTGAACGATGTGAAAATTCTAATCATTGGTTAACAGCACCAGTTAAACATGAAGGGGATACAGTAAAATTTACTTTACAAGTCATTTTATAATTGTTTTAGGAAACAGTTGTGTTGCACCTGTGTATAGATCAGTCTCCACAGTTTTCAAGTTTTCACGTTTTGTTCACAGCTGTATTTACTGCATTGATTGCTTTTGTGTCTCTCCTCTCTCTCTGGCTGATGACTGTCCCTCCTCCTCCTCACCTCCCCTACTCTGGCTTTGGTGGGCAATCGTGCACCAAACAAAAGATAGAAATACTAGTCTAACCTAACCCTAACCCCAACCCCAAACATAAATCCAAAGCTAACCCTAAATGCAGCCCTATCAGAAAAGTAGACATGGATATAAAGCAAATTCAACAAAATTTTGCTTCAGTGTGCCTCAAACCGAGCTTCAAAAGAGCACCCGTAGTGCGCTGGTCGAACATTTTTCCATTTGTCACATCAGTAACCCTATGACCTATCTGAGTAAGATTACCAATTTAGTGCTACATTTATACTGGGGGCCTGTGACCACAGGTGACTGATTAATATTACACAGTCTGATTACACATTGGACTCTTCCATCTAGCAAATAGGAGAGACTTTTATCCTATCAGTTTGGGATAGGTGTGAACCTGGGTCACTAAAGTGAAAGGATAGCATCTAATCCACTGTACCACCCTGTATTCTTTGGTTGAGTCTGCTGATCTTCACCCAGTTATTTTGCTCTGCCTACACAGAGCAACCCGCACCCCCCCACCCCCCTCCCCACCCCTACCTCCCACCCACACGCCCACCAAGAAATTTCTGGGCCATCGTTTAGATGGTGATTTAAAAACTTTACTTTTTTGGTTTATAATGTCATTTGAATCCCTCAATGAGATTGGCTGCCCTGTAACTGTATTTGCCAACTGTGCTAGTCCATTCGCCATAGACTCCACTGTTAACATAAGATGTCCTTTCCAAAACAATTCTCACTGTGTCAACTGACGAGAAATTATCAATAGGACTTTTGTTGTTAGGCAGGCAAACCATTAAGAGGAGGTCGTGGTTCAATGATCTAGATAGGTTAGTTAAGAATAAGAGAAATGTAATATTGCAAAATGCAGTAAGACTTGCAAAATGTTTTAAGGATGAAGGAGTCTTGAAGGTGTTAAGAGTATCGGTAATATTTTACACAATGTGCTGCTAAGTATCACTAGAGTAAAAATAAAAGAGAGGAGATGGGAAAACAATGAGACTACAGCATGCCTAAACTTTGGGCTGCTGCTTCTGAAACTCTGACCACTGAAAGGGCTATGGAGGAGAGGGAAAAATAAATGTGTATTTCTGCCTTTTACTGAAGCCTTCAATTTCCTCACTAATACTTTCTTGATGTTGGCCTTGTGGTATGTTCACTTCCATCAATAACCGAGGACACGATTTTACGGATTTGTGGCACACCCACCTGACTATGTTGTCTTCACCACCTTAGCTTTACTGCAGAGGTCAATGACCAAACTACTCAATTTGCTTTGCGCTGCCTTACAGACAACTTCAGGGCCTGGGATGGCTCTTCTCATGTCTATGAAGATCACAATGGCATTGAGCAGATCCTTTTAGGCCACCATTGGGGTATCTGCCAAGTAAGCCAATCAGCAGTGCATACCTGTACAAAGCAAGTGACTGATGCCATACCTGCCAGGGAAAACACTTTTATCACTTTCCCAGTGGGAAGCAGATGCCAACTGGAGAGGGCAGGCTTCCCAAGATTGCAGGGTGTTGATGTGTAGAATCCTATTGCGACCATCAGGGCTCCAAATGTCAACTCCACAGTGCACACGAACACAAAGAGATACCATTCCATGAATTTCAAGTGATTGCTGACCACTGAAATGTGATGTTGCACATTAACGCCCATTATTCAGGGAGCAGTCAATGCTTTTATTATATAACAGTCCACGTTGCCTGCATTATTTGAAGATGAATGCTAGCTGTTGGGAGACCAGGACTACCCTTTGCAGCCATGATTCATGGCCCCATTTAGAAATCCCATACAACAGCAGTGCACAGATACAATAAGGCCCTCGTCACCACCTTAGTTATTGTTAAGTGCACCATAGAAATCCCAAGGCAACATTTCCACTGTTATGATTGCTCAGATGGGGTTTTGCTCTGAAGTCCAGTCAAAGTCTTGAAATTCCTAACTGCCTGCTGCATGTTGAATGATTTTGCCATCCAAAGAGGAGTGAGTACACAGCAGGGCAAGGAAGAGGCTCATTGGATAATGGGTCAATAGGAAGAGGGCGAAGAAGACAAAGAGGACAGCATTGAGGGAGCTGATACACACCCACGGAAAATGGTGCAGACGACTGTGATCAATAATGGATAGATTCTGCCACTGATCAACTTTGTTTACCCTATGAAATCCTACCATACTAGGCTAATAATGCGATCCTGGCTGTGCAGTTCCAGGACTGCCAGGTGCTGGCTACAGCTACACCCAAGTGAACTGACCTCTCCTCATAATGTAAGGACAGCTCATTTACACAATTTTACGCTGCTCCTATCTTGTTGCACATGATGTCTGAGGGTTGAGATTTCTCTGGCCGCCCTTAAAGGCAATTTTGCTTAAAAAATGGTTGGGGGCAGAATGATCCCAGGCACTGGAGCATCTACAGTGAAGAGTCGCTCTATTTACTGCAGAGGGCCATCCTGCAATTAAAAGTACAGCCAAAGCAGCATGAATAGAGGTGACAGAGCACGTCAATGCAGTCTCACCTATGGACTAAACATGGGAGCAGGTGAGGAAGAAACCTCTTGGCATATGCAAGGTTGCTAAGGCAAGTATGTTAACATGCGTCAATGTCTTAATACAACAACAACAGCAACTTCCATTTATATAGCGCCTTTAACATAGTAAAACTTCCCAAGGCGCTTCACAAGAGCGTTATCAAACAGAGATCTCATAGGGTTATAGGGCTGGAGGAGGTTTCAGAGATAGGAAGGGGCGAGGCCATGGAGTGATTTGAAAACAAGGATGAGAATTTTAATACCGAGACATTCCCGGACCGGGAGCCAATGTAGATCAGCCAGCTCAAGGGTGATGGGTGAATGGGACTTGGTGTGAGTTAGGATGTGGGCAGCAGATTTTTGGACGAGCTCAAGTTTAAGGAGGGTACAAGATGGGAGGTTGACCAGGAGAGTATTGGATTGGTGAGTCTAGAGGTAATAAAGGCATGGATGATGGCTTCAGCAGCAGATGATCTGAGGCATGGACAGAGACGGGCAATGTTAGAGGTGGAAGTAGGGGGTCTTGGTACATGAAAGGATATGGGGTCAGAAGCCCAGCTCGGGGTCAAAAGCCCAGCTCAGGGTCAAATTGGACGTCAAGGTTGCAAACTTACCGGAGCAGTCCTATAGGCAGCACTGTGATATGGCAATATATCACGGTTATACAGAAGGAAATGAGTCTGCCTGTGCATTTACAAAGATCATTCTCCCTCTGTGGTTGTGCTTTACAGCGAAAAGCTTGGTAAGAATGGGTGGGACTGTACTCGTCTGGTTCCATTCCTATCAATCCAGTAGTAGCCAGAGAATCACCTGTATTGGCTTCTCTGGGGCAGCATGTAGATGAAAAATAGGAGATGGCTAAGGATAGATCTAGGGGGGACTCCAGAGGGAGCAGGAAGAGAAGCCAATGCAGGTGATTCTCTGGTTCAGCCTCAGGCGGTGACCAGGTAGAGGGACAGAGTCAATGTCTAGGGAACTGAGTTTGTGGCGAGGACCAAAGACAATGGCCCTGATATTTATGGGGAGGGAGAGGGGTGTGGAAGTGGGTGTAGCGGCCGGGTTTCCCATTTTTGAATGTTTAACCTCCCCTCGACCCTCTCCCGCCTGTTGTTAAGTGTTATAATTTCCCCCAAAGGCTTCACTCTTCCCAATATTTAATTGGAGGAAATTTCTGCTCATGTCGTACAAGCAGCATGGGAAATCTGAGGCAGTAAAGGGGTCGAGAGAGGTGGTTGTGAGGTAGAGTTGGGCGTCATCAGCGTATGGTGTTGTGTGGCGCTACCACCGTGCGAAATGGGATTGATTCAGAACAGATCGAGCAGCTCAAAACTGGGCATCCATGAGGCGCTGTGGGCCATCAGCAGCAGCAGAATTGTATTCCAGCACAATCTGTAACCTCATGGCCTGGCATATTCCTCATTCTACCATTAGCAAAAAGCCAGGGGATCAACCCTGGTTCAATGAGGAGTGTAGAAGAGCATGCCAGGAGCAGCACCAGGCGTACCTAAAAATGGGGTGTCAACCTGGTGAAGCTACAACTCAGGACTACATGCATGCTAAACAGCAGAAGCAACATGCTATAGACAGAGCTAAATGATTTCACAACCAACGGATCAGACCAAAGCTCTGCAGTCCTGCCACTTCCAGTCATGAATGGTGGTGGACAATTAAACAACTAACGAGAGCAGGAGGCTCTGCAAACATCCCCATCCTCAATGATGGCGGACTCCAGCACGTGAGTGCAAAAGACAAGGCAGAAGCGTTTGCAACCATCTTCAGCCAGAAGTGCCGAGTGGATAATCCATTCGGCCTCTTCCTGATATCTCCACCATCACAGAAGCCAGACTCGAGACAATTTGATATCAAGAAACGGCTGAGTGCACTGGATACAGCAAAGGCTATGGGCCCCGACAACATCCCGGCTGTAGTGCTGAAGACTTATGCTCCAGAACTAGCTGTGCCTCTAGCCAAGCTGTTCCAGTACAGCGACAACACTGGCATCTACCCGACAATGTGCAAAATTGCCCAGGTATGTCCTGTCCACAAAAAGCAGGACAAATCCAATCTGGCCAATTACCGCCCCATCAGCCTACTCTAAATCATCAGCAAAGTGATGGAAGGTGTCGTCGACAGAGCTACGCAGCACTTACTCATCAATAACCTGCTCACCGATGCTCAATTTGGGTTCCGCCAGGACCACTTGGCTCCAGACCTCATTACAGCCTTGGTCCAAACATGGACAAAAGAGCCGAATTCCAGAGGTGAGGTGAGAGTGACTGCCCTTGACATCAAGGCAGCATTTGACCGAGTGTGGCATCAAGGAGCCCTAGTAAAATTGAAGTCAATGGGAATCAGGGGGAAAACTCTCCAGTGGCTGGAGTCATACCTACTACAAAGAAAGATGGTAGTGGTTGTTGGAGGCCAATCATCTCAGCCCCAGGGCATTGCTGCAGGAGTTCCTCAGGGCAGCATGTAGATGAAAAATAGGAGAGGGCTAAGGATAGATCTGGGGGGGGACTCCAGAGGGAGCAGGAAGAGAAGTCAGTGCAGGTGATTCTCTGGCTACTACTGGATAAATAAGAATGGAACCAGACGAGTACAGTCCCACCCAGTCTTACCAAGCTTCTCGCTGTAAAGCACAACCACAGACGGAGAATGCAGGGAACATAGTCAATTTCTGATCTTTGTAAATGCACAGGCAGACTCATTTCCTTCTGTATAACTGTGATATATTGCCATATCACAGTGTTGCCTATAGGACTGCTCCGGTAAGTGGGCCATACCACCACCAAGTACTATGCCACCACAAGGTTCCTCATTTCTATATGTACACTCACTCACATAAGGTGACTGTTGTCCTGCAGACTGGGGTGCAAATAATTTTCTCTCTTAATTCTTTTTCCAAAAGGTAACCCTGTTATATTTGTTTGCAGGAGAAGGCTGCACACAACAGGTAGCAGTATTTGTGATCAGAACAAGGAGGGGTCACCAAACCTCTAATCTTTGACTTCTTATGAGGATAAAGCAATCGAGATTATGGACAGGAGATAATCAAGGAGTAAGGGTGGGTGAATTTAGAGGCCTTTAGCAAACTCATGGCTAGTGTCCTTTGCTTTTCATACTGTACAGTGCTCTGGTCAGATGGCACCATAAATACTGTGACAATCTGATTGCTGAGAAACAAGGGAGACATTCAAATGCTGGAGGCAGTGCAGAGAAGAACTATGCTAATCTCTAGTGCCAGGGGTCTGAGTTATGAGGAAAGACTGGAAATACTGAGGCTTTTCAGCCTGGAAAGGAGGTGACCGAGAGGTGATCTTATAGAGGTATATAAGATAATAAATGCTATGGAAAAGGTTAATCCAGAATACTACTTTACAATAAACAGTGGGAGTAGGATAAGGCGACACAGGCTTTAACTAATAAAAGGTAACATAAGAACTGATATCAGGAGGTTCTTGACACAAAGAATGATTAACACTTGGAATGGGGGTAAAAACCCTGGAATCATTAAGAAAAATGAGGGGAGTGTAGGGTTGTTCTGGATGGATGAATTATGATAGGCCGAATGGCTTTACACATCTGTAAGTATCATTTGATCTCCTTCTTTATTCATTCTTTCAGTCTCTCATATATAGGCCTACATTGCATCACTTCAGTGAAACACTGCATTCTCTTGTAATGTACAGGTACATTGTACAGATTTCACAGAATGTATTACGACAAGTAATGTAATGTATTGCTACTAAAAGTAGCGATGCAGGTTAATAAGGCCATTAAAAAAAGCAAACAAAGCACTGGGGTTCATTTCTAGAGGGATAGAATCCAAAAGCAGAGAAGTTATGTTAATCTTGTATAGAACCTTGGTTAGACCACACCAAGAGTACTGTGTACAGTTCTGGTCTCCATATTATAAAAAGGATACGAGGCACTGGAGAAGGTGAAAAAAAGATTTACTAGGATAATAGCAGAACTGAGAGGTTATACCTATCAGGAAAGATTGAGCAGGTTGGGGCTCTTTTCTCTAGAAAAGAGAAGGCTGAGAGGTGACCTGATCGAGGGCTTTAAGATTATGAAAGGATTTGATAGGGTAGATCGAAAGAAGCGGTTTCCACTTGAAGGGGAGACCAGAACTAAGGGCTATAATTATAAGATAGTCACTAATAAATCCAATAGGGCATTCAGGAGAAACGTCTTTACCCAGAGAGTGATTAGAATGTGGAACTCGCTACCACAAAGAGTAGTTGAGTCGACTAACATGAATGCATTTAAGCAAGATAAACACATGAGGGAGAAAGGAATAGAAGGATATGTTGATAGGGTTAGATGAAGTAGGGAGCGAAAAGGCTTGAGTGGAGCATAAACACCGGTATAGACCTGTTGGGCCAAATGGCCTGTTTCTGTGCTGTATATTCTATGTAATTCCGTGTAATTTTGTGCAAGCATTATAAAGTATGTTCTTTTCTGCTGTTCCAAGTGCTCAAGAGTAGAAGGCGATTGAGCTAACATTATAGCCTCAACCTAGCGCCTCATTGCGTCCCCTACAGTGGTAAGCACCAGCTCAGATATATCCACTCAGTAGAGTTTGTTAGCCAGTTGCATGAGGGATCACTTGGTGAAACAAGCAGCACAAGTGAAGAGGAGAAAGCGCTTGACCCAAAGTATCTGTGAATTGTGAATGCACTTTGTGTCGAGCATTTATCCTACCCTGGCACCAGCACAGATGAAATGGATGGGACCGTGGTACCATTTCACCTGGCCTCCATATTTTGGGAAGAATGAAATCAATGGCTCACTTCATCATAAGTTCTATCCTTTGTACCAGGAAGTTCCTGATCTCAGCCATGTTGACAGAGGGAGGCACCGGCTTTAAAATTGGGGCTTTACTACCTAGATGCACAGATGAAGAATAGGCATGTGGGTGATGTACTTCAGACTAGCCGGTGCTTTTGCATAAGTCACCATTTTCAGGAGAGGAGGGGAGAAAATTTATAGGGAAAAATAAAAAGATCTTTGGTTACTGATGGATGCACTTTCTAGAGTCAGTGGGACTAGTAAAAGTGGTGAATTGAGCGATCCATTTTGAAGTGGCGCATACATGGGAACATAGGAACATGGGAACAGGAGTAGGCCATTCAGCCCCTCGTGCCTGCTCCGCCATTTGATAAGATCATGGCTGATCTGTGATCTAGCTCCATACACCTGCTTTTGGCCCATATCCCTTAATACCTTTGGTTGCCAAAAAGCTATCTATTTCACATTTAAATTTAGCAATTGAGCTAGTATCGATTGCCGTTTTTTGGAAGAGAGTTCCAAACTTCTACCACCCTTTGTGTGTAGAAATGTTTTCTAATCTCACTCCTGAAAGGTCTGGCTCTAATTTTTAGACTGTGCCCCCTACTCCTAAAATCCCCAACCAGCGGAAATAGTTTCTCTCTATCCACCCTATCCGTTCCCCTTAATATCTTATAAAATTCGATCAGATCACCCCTTAAGCTTCGAAACTCTAGAGAATACAACCCCAATTTGTGTAATCTCTCCTCGTAACTTAATCCTTGAAGTCCGGGTATCATTCTAGTAAACCTATGCTGCACTCCCTCCAAGGCCAATATGTCCTTCCGAAGGTCCGGTGCCCAGAACTGCTCACAGTACTCCAGGTGCAGTCTGACCAGGGTTTTGTATAGCTGCAGCAAAACTTCTGCCCCCTTGTACTCTAGTCCTCTAGATATAAAGGCCAGCATTCCATTAGCCTTCTTGATTATTTTCTGCACCTGTTCATGACACTTCAGTGATCTATGTACCCGAACCCTTAAGTCCCTTTGGACATCCACTGTTTTTAACTTTTTATCATTTCGAAAGTACCCTGTTCTATCCTTTTCTGATCCAAAGTGGATGACCTCACATTTGTCTACATTGAATTCCATCTGCCACAATTTTGCCCATTCACCTAATCTATCAATATCCCTTTGTAATTTTATGTTTTCATCTACACTGCTTATAATGCCACCAATCTTTGTGTCATCGGCAAACTTAGATATGAGACTTTCTATGCCTTCATCTAAGTCGTTAATAAATATTGTGAATAATTGAGGCCCCAAGACAGATCCCTGCGGGACTCCATTAGTCACATCCTGCCAATGTGAATACTTACCCATTATCCCTACTCTCTGTCGCCTTTCACTCAGCCAATTTCCTAACCAAGTCCGTACTTTTCCCTCGATTCCATGGGCTTCTAACTTAGCTAACAGTCTCTTATGTGGGACCTTATCAAATGCCTTCTGGAAGTCCTGATAAATAACATCCATTGACATTCCCCTGTCCACTACTTTAGTCATCTCTTCAAAAAATTCAATCAGGTTTGTCAGGCACGACCTACCTTTCACAAATCCATGCTGGCTCTCCCTGATTCACTGAAAATTCTCGAGGTGTTCAGTCACCCTATCCTTAATTATAGACTCCAGCAATTTCCCCACAACAGATGTTAGGCTAACTGGTCTATAATTCCCCAGTTTCCCTCTCTCTCCTTTCTTAAAAAGCGGAGTGACATGTGCAATTTTCCAATCTAGAGGGACAGTTCCTGAATCTGGAGAACTTTGAAAGATTATAATTAGGGCACCTGCCATCTGCTCACCTACTTCCTTGGGGTGGGTGGAGTGATCCATTTTGCTGATTGGGTCTCATTAGCATGGAAGTGGCAAGCTGCTAACACAGACCAGGTACTGTTAGGCAGTCCGCCGTTCTGGCAGAAGGCAGCTGGAAATCCGGCGGCCCATTCACAGAGCGGAGCCAGCCGAACTCCATGAAAGGGGAGGGCCAGGCCGCTCGGGACGGGAGAGATGATGGTGGTGGACATGAAATTTTACTTTTGGGAGGGTTTTTAGTGAAGTGCAGGAAAAAGAATTACACTCATGCTGCTACCAAACAATCCTCACCAAACCATTGTTTTCAATCTTACAGCATGGCTTCGAGGGATCCCTTTAAGGGGTGCAGGCAGTGGACATTTTCCTCTTGGGGTGGTGTACGGGTCCTGCGCTGAGTGGGTGCTGCATGTTCCTGGATGAAAATGGCATCGGGGTCCTATCTCCCTCATGGAACCCCAATTTACATTGCCTAATGAGGCTCCCGCCTGTTTCTGGTGGGAGCTCTGGCCTCCTATTTTGAGGCCTATTTGAAAATGGCAGCGAGTGGGCCTCTGGCAAGAAGGCGGTGGGAATTTCTTCTTGACTTTGGTCTTGCTTCCGCCCCGTTCCTTCTGAAAAAGGGGGGCGGTAGAGAGAGCAAAATTGCCCCCAATATTTGGGTACGGTAGCATAGTGGTTATGTTACTTGGACTAGTAATCCAGAGGCCCGGACTAATAATCCAGAGACACGAGTTCAAATCCCACAATGGCAGCTGGGGAATTTAAATGCAGTTAATTAAATTAAATTAAATATGGAATTAAAAAAAAGCTAGTATCAGTAATGGTGACCATGAAACTACCAGATTGTTGTAAAACCCATCTGGTTCACTAATGTCCTTTGGGAAGGAAACCTGCCGTCCTTACCTGGTCTAGCCTATATGTAACTTCAGACCCACAGCAATGTGGTTGATTCTTAATTGCCCTCTGAAATGGCCTAGCAAGTCACTCAGTTGTACAATCCCACTCCTTCACCATACAGACTGCAGAAATTCAAGAAGGCGGCTCACCACCACCATCTCAATGGCTATTAGGGATGGGCAATAAATGCTGGCCTCGCCAACAAAGCCCACACGAAAGAATAAAAAAGTAGTACTGGCTGCTCAATATAAATTAGATCAGCAGCAATTATAACCCATTTTATTGCAAGAATTGTTCACAAACTGTGACCTGCACTAAAACTGGATCAAAATTGCTTTTTATCGTTCCAGCAGGTGGAGATTTGGGAGATCCCAGAAGTTCAGTGCTACTTGTAGTGTAGCAGAGCTCCTATTTTAATGGACAACATCGAAGAGACATTCAATCAGACTGGCAGGATTGCATTACCAAGGTGTGAATAAATGAACAGCAATGCAGTAGCATGACAAAAGCCTTGCCTTCCACAGACCTCCAGCCTCTTTTACCACAATGGAAAATCTACATTATGCATTCCTTATTCATTCACATGCACACTGTGCTCTCAACTTTCCCTGTGACAAGTCACAATAGGTAATAGATAATGATGATAATGGAATAAAAACAGAAAATGCTGGAAAACACTCAGTAGGTCAGGCAACATCTGTGGAGAGACAACGGGGTCGATTTTGCAATGGTGGCTGGTTGGCAGCGGGAGGGTGAAGGAGCGCGTGGCAAACCCGCATGAACAAAACTTATTGTTTCCGTCTCCTCCAGCCCTACTATCCTCCGAGATCTCTGTGCTCCTCCAATTCAGGCCTCTTGTGCATCCCTGATTTTCTTCGCTCCACCACTGATGGCCGTGCCTTCAGCTGCCTAGGCTCTGGAATTCCCTCATTATATTAGGGAGTATCTTACAGTGTAATTCCCCCAGTCTCAGATCATTGTAGTGTTCTGCATTTCTACACAAAACGGCTTTACATGTAGGAGGAGGAGAACACTTTCGAATCAAGTTGAGAGCAGGATGCGGGCACTGACAATAAGGAAGTATCTCTAGAAAACACTGATGCAGTGTGAAAGCATGGTGTGCCAGGTCCTCACCTAAGATACATTTAGCTAAGGGCTAGAGCTGTCCCTTTAAGGAACCCTACCGTCCCTGTGTATCAAAGGAATGGCCCAAAACATCTTCAGCAGCACTGTCCTTAATACTTCCTCCACCTCCGTCAATGCTCATCTTTGGTGTTTTACTGCACTGTTCTGCACAATTATAAGTCATTCTTCGCAGAATGTACGAATCGAAATTTATCGAATAAATTGAGTGGTGTATGAATGATGTAGAATCTTTTGTGAAAGAGCTGCCGCTGGGTGCTACTGCTTTGTTTCAGATGTGTGACACCGAAACTTCCACTCCCAAGTGTCAGTTGGCTAAACTGACAGCAACTGGGAATTTAGTGGCTCTCGACTTGCCTGGACTGTGCATTGCGAAGGCTTTCTGAGTGAGTCAGCCACATCCTAGACTGTGGGGCCTGACTGGTGTTGCCCATTTTAAGGTACCTCCTTCTGTGTTTGGTACACCAGCCACTTTTGGAGGAAGGGGGGTTTGCCGTTGTCCCTTTAGGTATATGTCTTATCTCCTAATTGCAACTCATGGCTGATTTAGAGGCTGGTGCTGCTCCCTTCGCATTCAGGCTTTGGAGACAATCTCTTCTCTCGTGGTGCTGATGACTGGACAATTGGAGGAGTCCAGGACCCGCATCTGCAATGAGGGGGGCAGGACATGAAGTGAGGAGGACTCTGGTGACTGGCAGTCCAGGAGATCAATGCAGCCACCAGCCAGATAGACATTAGGAGGAGAGTATAAGAGCTGTTGTCACTTCTGTAATGGCAGCAACTATTACTGCTTCCATAGATGACAGTCTTACGAAGTAGCATTGACTGCGCAGATATTGTAGTTTCAACACGGTAGACGTGACTCCCGGTCAAACCCGTGTTCCAAATCATACCCCTGTGTGCTTGTATTTAGGCACGCTCCCCCTCCCCCGCACCCCACCCTGTTCATTTGATTCTGGTGGTTGCACTGCCAGCAGAACTATTGGGTGATGGGAGGGAAATCATGGCAGAAATCGAGGTGGCCAGTTCTGGTGCAGAATTTTGTCTGAGGCCCTGCCCCATTTCACTTGCCAGACCACCACCCAGAAGTAGATGGTTTTCATAAGGAAAGTCCAGGCCTTTATGACAGAGGAAGTTGTGAACAGTCTGCTGCTCAGACCACACCTTGACCCCCTTGTGCAGTGCTGGTCACTGAGGCACAAGGAAGCTACTGATGTGCTGTGATCAGTGCAGAGAAAAGTCACAAGGAGGATCACGAGTATATGAGAAATCAACATAGATTCAAATGTAGGAATGATATCAAGAAATCACTCTTCATGCAAAGAGGGATCAACACTTGATTCAAGGTGAGCCAAATGGCCTTCCTCATTCTGCAGGTTTCCCGTGCTGATTATCTGACTGTCTGTCAGTTGATTTCAATAGATTTTTAAACACAATTAACCACACCATCCTTCTCCAACAACTTTCCTCCATTGTACAGCTGACTGTTTGCAAGCTCAGCATCCTGTTTGACACTGAGCTGAACTTCCTACCCTATATTCTCTCCGTGAGAAATGCCACCTACTTCCATCTCCACAACATTGCCTGTCTCAGCCCCTGCCTCAGCCCATTTGCTGCTGAAAGCCTCATCCATGCCCTTGTAACCTCCATACTCAACTATTCCAATGCTCTCCTGACCGGCCTCCCATCTTCCACCCTCAATAAACTTGAGCTCATCCAAAACTCTGCTGCCCGTATCCTAACTCGCAGCAAGTTTCATTCACCCATCTCCCCTGTGCTCGTGCGCCTACATTGGTCCACCAACACATTGAATTTAAAATTGACAAGCTGAGTTGAAACCCTTCCATGGCCTCACTCCATCCTTTCTGAACTCAGTAGTGTTAGTGCTGTGTGTTCTCTGAACTCCAGAGTGCTAGCACTGTGCATGCTCTGAACTCGAAAGTGTTAGCACTCTGCATTCCCTGAACTCGATAGTGTTAGCACTCTGCATTCCCTGAACTCGATAGTGTTAGCACTCTGCTTTCCCTGAACTCGATAGTGTTAGCACTCTGCATTTCCTGAACTCGATAGTGTTAGCACTGTGCTTTCCCTGAACTCGATAGTGTTAGCACTCTGCATTCCCTGAACTCGATAGTGTTAGCACTCTGCATTCCCTGAACTCAGTAGTGTTAGCACACTGCATTCCCTGAACTCGGTAGTGTTCACACTCTGCACTCCCTGAACTGGGTAGTGTTAGCACTCTGCATTCCCTGAACTCGGTAGTGTTAGCACTCTGCATTCCCTGAACTCGATAGTGTTAGCACTCTGCATTCCCTGAAATCATGAACGGAATCTTGCAACACCAGGTTATAGTCCAACTGTTTTATTTGAAAATCACAAGCTTTCGGAGGCTTTCTCCTTCATACTCGCTCACCTGACGAAGGAGAAAGCCTCTGAAAGCTTGTGATTTTCAAATAAAACAGTTGGACTATAACCTGGTGTTGTAAGATTCCTTACATTTGTCAACCCCAGTCCATCACCGGCATCTCCACATCATTCTCTGAACTCGATAGTGTTAGCACTCTGCACTCCCTCAACTCAGTAGTGTTAGCACTCTGCATTCCCTGAACTCGGTAGTGTTCACACTCTGCACTCCCTGAACTGGGTAGTGTTTACACTCTGCATTCCCTGAACTCGGTAGTGTTCACACTCTGCACTCCTTGAACTGGGTAGTGTTAGCACTCTGCATTCCCCGAACTCGGTAGTGTTAGCACTCTGCACTCCCTGAACTCGATAGTGTTAGCACTCTGCATTCCCTGAACTCGGTAGTGTTAGCACTCTGCACTCCCTGAACTCGGTAGTGTTAGCACTCTGCATTCCCTGAACTCAGTAGTGTTCGCACTCGGCATTCCCTGAACTCAGTAGTGTTTGCACTCTGCATTCCCTGAACTCGGTAGTGTCAGCACTCTGCATTCCCAAAACTCAGTAGTGTTAGCAATCTGCATTCACTGAACTCAGTAGTGTTAGCACTCTGCATTCCCTGAACTCGATAGTGTTAGCACTCTGCATTCCCTGAACTCGATAGTGTTAGCACTCTGCATTCTCTGAACTCGATAGTGTTAGCACTCTGCATTCCCTGAACTCGATAGAGTGAGCACTCTGCATTCCCTGAACTCGGTAGTGTTAGCACTCTGCATTCCCTGAACTCGATAGTGTTAGCACTCTGCATTCCCTGAACTCAGTAGTGTTAGCACTCTGCATTCTGTGAACTCAGCAGTGTTAGCACTCTACATTCCCTGAACTCGGTTGTGTTAGCACTCTGCATTCTCTGAACTCGATAGTGTCAGCACTCTGCATTCTATGAACTCGATAGTGTTAGCAATCTGCATTCACTGAACTCAGTAGTGTTAGCACTCTGCATTCACTGAACTCGGTAGTGTTAGCACTCTGCATTCTCTGAACTCGATAGTGTTAGCACTCTGCATTCCCTGAACTCGGTCGTGTTGGCACTCTGCATTCCCTGAACTCAGTAGTGTTAGCACTCTGCATTCCCTGAACTCGGTCGTGTTCGCACTCTGCATTCACTGAACTCAGTAGTGTAAGCACTCTGCATTCACTGAACTCGGTAGTGTCAGCACTCTGCATTCTCTGAACTCGATAGTGATAGCACTCTGCATTCCCTGAACTCGGTAGTGTTAGCACTCTGCACTCCCTGAACTCGGTAGTGTTAGTACTCTGCATTCCCTGAACTCAGTAGTGTTCGCACTCGGCATTCCCTGAACTCAGTAGTGTTCGCACTCTGCATTCCCTGAACTCGGTCGTGTTAGCAATCTGCATTCCCCGAACTCGGTCGTGTTAGCACTCTGCATTCCCTGAACTCGGTCATGTTGGAACTCTGCATTCACTGAACTCAGTAGTGTTAGCACTCTGCATTCTCTGAACTCGATAGTGTTAGCACTCTGCATTCTCTGAACTCGATAGTGTTAGCAATCTGCATTCCCTGAACTCGGTCGTGTTGGCACTCTGCATTCCCTGAACTCAGTAGTGTTAGCACTCTGCATTCCCTGAACTCGGTCGTGTTCGCACTCTGCATTCACTGAACTCAGTAGTGTAAGCACTCTGCATTCACTGAACTCGGTTGTGTTAGCACTCTGCATTCCCTGAACTCGGTCATGTTAGCACTCTGCATTCTCTGAACTCGATAGTGTTAGCACTCTGCATTCCCTGAACTCAGTAGTGTTAGCACTCTGCATTCCCTGAACTCGGTCGTGTTAGCACTCTGCATTCTCTGAACTCGATAGTGTTAGCACTCTGCATTCCCTGAACTCAGTAGTGTTAGCACTCTGCATTCCCTGAACTCAGTAGTGTTAGCACTCTGCATTCTGTGAACTCGATAGTGTGAGCACTCTGCATTCCCTGAACTCACGTAAGGAATCTTACAACACTACGTTATACTCCAACTATTTTATTTGAAAATCACAACCTTTCATAGGCTTTCTCCTTCACACTCGCTCACCTGACGAAGGAGAAAGCCTCCGAAAGCTTGTGATTTTCAAATAAAACAGTTGGACTATAACCTGGTGTTGTAAGATTCCTTACATTTGTCAACACCAGTCCATCACCGGCATCTCCACATCATTCTCTGAACTCGATAGTGTTAGCACTCTGCATTCTCTGAACTCGGTAGTGTTAGCACACTGCATTCCCTGAACTCGGTAGTGTGAGCACTCTGCACTCGCTGAACTCGGTGTCGTTAGCACTCTGCACTGCCTGAACTCGGTGTCATTAGCACTCTAAATTCTCTGAATTCGGTAGTGTTAGCACTCTGCATTCCCTGAACTCGATAGTGTTAGCACTCTGCATTCCCTGAACTCGGTAGTGTGAGCACTCTGCACTCCCTGAACACGGTGTCGTTAGCACTCTGCATTCTCTGAAGTCGGTAGAGTTAGCACTCTGCATTCCCTGAACTCGATAGTGTTAGCACTCTGCATTCCCTGAACTCGATAGTGTTAGCACTCTGCATTCCCTGAACTCGATAGTGTTAGCACTCTGCACTCCCTGAACACGGTGTCGTTAGCACTCTGCACTCCCTGAACTCGGTGTCGTTAGCAATCTGCACTCCCTGAACTCGGTGTCGTTAGCACTCTGCATTCCCTGAACTCAGTAGTGTTCGCACTCGGCATTCCCTGAACTCAGTAGTGTTCGCACTCTGCATTCCCTGAACTCGGTAGTGTCAGCAATCTGCATTCCCCGAACTCGGTCATGTTAGCACTCTGCATTCCCTGAACTCGGTCATGTTGGAACTCTGCATTCACTGAACTCAGTAGTGTTAGCACTCTGCATTCTCTGAACTCGATAGTGTTAGCACTCTGCATTCTCTGAACTCGATAGTGTTAGCAATCTGCATTCCCTGAACTCGGTCGTGTTAGCAATCTGCATTCCCTGAACTCGGTAGTGTGAGCACTCTGCACTCCCTGAACACGGTGTCGTTAGCACTCTGCATTCTCTGAAGTCGGTAGAGTTAGCACTCTGCATTCTCTGAATTCGGTAGTGTTAGCACTCTGCATTCCCTGAACTCGATAGTGTTAGCACTCTGCATTCCCTGAACTCGATAGTGTTAGCACTCTGCATTCCCTGAACTCGATAGTGTTAGCAATCTGCACTCCCTGAACTCGGTGTCGTTAGCAATCTGCACTCCCTGAACTCGGTGTCGTTAGCACTCTGCATTCTCTGAACTCGGTAGAGTTAGCACTCTGCATTCCTTGAACTCGGTAGTGTTCGCACTCTGCATTCCCTGAACTCGATAGTGTTCGCACTCTGCATTCCCTGAACTCGATAGTGTTAGCAATCTGCATTCCCCTAACTCGATAGTGTTAGCACTCTGAATTCCCTGAACTCGATAGTGTTAGCACTCTGCATTCCCTGAACTCGATAGTGTTAGCACTCTGCATTCCCTGAACTCGGTGTCGTTAGCACTCTGCATTCCCTGAACTCGATAGTGTTAGCACTCTGCACTCCCTGAACTCGGTGTCGTTAGCACTCTGCACTCCCTGAACTCGTTGTCGTTAGCACTCTGCATTCTCTGAACTCGGTAGAGTTAGCACTCTGCATTCCTTGAACTCGGTAGTGTTAGCACGCTGCATTCTCTGAACTCGGTAGTGTTAGCACTCTGCATTCCCTGAACTCGATAGTGTTAGCACTCTGCATTCCCTGAAATCATGAACGGAATCTTGCAACACCAGGTTATAGTCCAACTGTTTTATTTGAAAATCACAAGCTTTCGGAGGCTTTCTCCTTCATACTCGCTCACCTGACGAAGGAGAAAGCCTCTGAAAGCTTGTGATTTTCAAATAAAACAGTTGGACTATAACCTGGTGTTGTAAGATTCCTTACATTTGTCAACCCCAGTCCATCACCGGCATCTCCACATCATTCTCTGAACTCGATAGTGTTAGCACTCTGCACTCCCTCAACTCAGTAGTGTTAGCACTCTGCATTCCCTGAACTCGGTAGTGTTCACACTCTGCACTCCCTGAACTGGGTAGTGTTTACACTCTGCATTCCCTGAACTCGGTAGTGTTCACACTCTGCACTCCTTGAACTGGGTAGTGTTAGCACTCTGCATTCCCCGAACTCGGTAGTGTTAGCACTCTGCACTCCCTGAACTCGATAGTGTTAGCACTCTGCATTCCCTGAACTCGGTAGTGTTAGCACTCTGCACTCCCTGAACTCGGTAGTGTTAGCACTCTGCATTCCCTGAACTCAGTAGTGTTCGCACTCGGCATTCCCTGAACTCAGTAGTGTTTGCACTCTGCATTCCCTGAACTCGGTAGTGTCAGCACTCTGCATTCCCTAAACTCAGTAGTGTTAGCAATCTGCATTCACTGAACTCAGTAGTGTTAGCACTCTGCATTCCCTGAACTCGATAGTGTTAGCACTCTGCATTCCCTGAACTCGATAGTGTTAGCACTCTGCATTCTCTGAACTCGATAGTGTTAGCACTCTGCATTCCCTGAACTCGATAGTGTGAGCACTCTGCATTCCCTGAACTCGGTAGTGTTAGCACTCTGCATTCCCTGAACTCGATAGTGTTAGCACTCTGCATTCCCTGAACTCAGTAGTGTTAGCACTCTGCATTCTGTGAACTCAGCAGTGTTAGCACTCTACATTCCCTGAACTCGGTTGTGTTAGCACTCTGCATTCTCTGAACTCGATAGTGTCAGCACTCTGCATTCTATGAACTCGATAGTGTTAGCAATCTGCATTCACTGAACGCAGTAGTGTTAGCACTCTGCATTCACTGAACTCGGTAGTGTTAGCACTCTGCATTCTCTGAACTCGATAGTGTTAGCACTCTGCATTCCCTGAACTCGGTCGTGTTGGCACTCTGCATTCCCTGAACTCAGTAGTGTTAGCACTCTGCATTCCCTGAACTCGGTCGTGTTCGCACTCTGCATTCACTGAACTCAGTAGTGTAAGCACTCTGCATTCACTGAACTCGGTAGTGTCAGCACTCTGCATTCTCTGAACTCGATAGTGATAGCACTCTGCATTCCCTGAACTCGGTAGTGTTAGCACTCTGCACTCCCTGAACTCGGTAGTGTTAGTACTCTGCATTCCCTGAACTCAGTAGTGTTCGCACTCGGCATTCCCTGAACTCAGTAGTGTTCGCACTCTGCATTCCCTGAACTCGGTCGTGTTAGCAATCTGCATTCCCCGAACTCGGTCGTGTTAGCACTCTGCATTCCCTGAACTCGGTCATGTTGGAACTCTGCATTCACTGAACTCAGTAGTGTTAGCACTCTGCATTCTCTGAACTCGATAGTGTTAGCACTCTGCATTCTCTGAACTCGATAGTGTTAGCAATCTGCATTCCCTGAACTCGGTCGTGTTGGCACTCTGCATTCCCTGAACTCAGTAGTGTTAGCACTCTGCATTCTCTGAACTCGATAGTGTTAGCACTCTGCATTCTCTGAACTCGATAGTGTTAGCAATCTGCATTCCCTGAACTCGGTCGTGTTAGCAATCTGCATTCCCTGAACTCGGTAGTGTGAGCACTCTGCACTCCCTGAACACGGTGTCGTTAGCACTCTGCATTCTCTGAACTCGATAGTGATAGCACTCTGCATTCCCTGAACTCGGTAGTGTTAGCACTCTGCACTCCCTGAACTCGGTAGTGTTAGTACTCTGCATTCCCTGAACTCAGTAGTGTTCGCACTCGGCATTCCCTGAACTCAGTAGTGTTCGCACTCTGCATTCCCTGAACTCGGTCGTGTTAGCAATCTGCATTCCCCGAACTCGGTCGTGTTAGCACTCTGCATTCCCTGAACTCGGTCATGTTGGAACTCTGCATTCACTGAACTCAGTAGTGTTAGCACTCTGCATTCTCTGAACTCGATAGTGTTAGCACTCTGCATTCCCTGAACTCGGTCATGTTGGAACTCTGCATTCACTGAACTCAGTAGTGTTAGCACTCTGCATTCTCTGAACTCGATAGTGTTAGCACTCTGCATTCTCTGAACTCGATAGTGTTAGCAATCTGCATTCCCTGAACTCGGTCGTGTTAGCAATCTGCATTCCCTGAACTCGGTAGTGTGAGCACTCTGCACTCCCTGAACACGGTGTCGTTAGCACTCTGCATTCTCTGAAGTCGGTAGAGTTAGCACTCTGCATTCTCTGAATTCGGTAGTGTTAGCACTCTGCATTCCCTGAACTCGATAGTGTTAGCACTCTGCATTCCCTGAACTCGATAGTGTTAGCACTCTGCATTCCCTGAACTCGATAGTGTTAGCAATCTGCACTCCCTGAACTCGGTGTCGTTAGCAATCTGCACTCCCTGAACTCGGTGTCGTTAGCACTCTGCATTCTCTGAACTCGGTAGAGTTAGCACTCTGCATTCCTTGAACTCGGTAGTGTTCGCACTCTGCATTCCCTGAACTCGATAGTGTTCGCACTCTGCATTCCCTGAACTCGATAGTGTTAGCAATCTGCATTCCCCTAACTCGATAGTGTTAGCACTCTGAATTCCCTGAACTCGATAGTGTTAGCACTCTGCATTCCCTGAACTCGATAGTGTTAGCACTCTGCATTCCCTGAACTCGGTGTCGTTAGCACTCTGCATTCTCTGAACTCGGTAGTGTTAGCACTCTGCACTCCCTGAACTCGGTGTCGTTAGCACTCTGCATTCCCTGAACTCGATAGTGTTAGCACTCTGCACTCCCTGAACTCGGTGTCGTTAGCACTCTGCACTCCCTGAACTCGTTGTCGTTAGCACTCTGCATTCTCTGAACTCGGTAGAGTTAGCACTCTGCATTCCTTGAACTCGGTAGTGTTAGCACGCTGCATTCTCTGAACTCGGTAGTGTTAGCACTCTGCATTCCCTGAACTCGATAGTGTTAGCACTCTGCATTCCCTGAAATCATGAACGGAATCTTGCAACACCAGGTTATAGTCCAACTGTTTTATTTGAAAATCACAAGCTTTCGGAGGCTTTCTCCTTCATACTCGCTCACCTGACGAAGGAGAAAGCCTCTGAAAGCTTGTGATTTTCAAATAAAACAGTTGGACTATAACCTGGTGTTGTAAGATTCCTTACATTTGTCAACCCCAGTCCATCACCGGCATCTCCACATCATTCTCTGAACTCGATAGTGTTAGCACTCTGCACTCCCTCAACTCAGTAGTGTTAGCACTCTGCATTCCCTGAACTCGGTAGTGTTCACACTCTGCACTCCCTGAACTGGGTAGTGTTTACACTCTGCATTCCCTGAACTCGGTAGTGTTCACACTCTGCACTCCTTGAACTGGGTAGTGTTAGCACTCTGCATTCCCCGAACTCGGTAGTGTTAGCACTCTGCACTCCCTGAACTCGATAGTGTTAGCACTCTGCATTCCCTGAACTCGGTAGTGTTAGCACTCTGCACTCCCTGAACTCGGTAGTGTTAGCACTCTGCATTCCCTGAACTCAGTAGTGTTCGCACTCGGCATTCCCTGAACTCAGTAGTGTTTGCACTCTGCATTCCCTGAACTCGGTAGTGTCAGCACTCTGCATTCCCTAAACTCAGTAGTGTTAGCAATCTGCATTCACTGAACTCAGTAGTGTTAGCACTCTGCATTCCCTGAACTCGATAGTGTTAGCACTCTGCATTCCCTGAACTCGATAGTGTTAGCACTCTGCATTCTCTGAACTCGATAGTGTTAGCACTCTGCATTCCCTGAACTCGATAGTGTGAGCACTCTGCATTCCCTGAACTCGGTAGTGTTAGCACTCTGCATTCCCTGAACTCGATAGTGTTAGCACTCTGCATTCCCTGAACTCAGTAGTGTTAGCACTCTGCATTCTGTGAACTCAGCAGTGTTAGCACTCTACATTCCCTGAACTCGGTTGTGTTAGCACTCTGCATTCTCTGAACTCGATAGTGTCAGCACTCTGCATTCTATGAACTCGATAGTGTTAGCAATCTGCATTCACTGAACGCAGTAGTGTTAGCACTCTGCATTCACTGAACTCGGTAGTGTTAGCACTCTGCATTCTCTGAACTCGATAGTGTTAGCACTCTGCATTCCCTGAACTCGGTCGTGTTGGCACTCTGCATTCCCTGAACTCAGTAGTGTTAGCACTCTGCATTCCCTGAACTCGGTCGTGTTCGCACTCTGCATTCACTGAACTCAGTAGTGTAAGCACTCTGCATTCACTGAACTCGGTAGTGTCAGCACTCTGCATTCTCTGAACTCGATAGTGATAGCACTCTGCATTCCCTGAACTCGGTAGTGTTAGCACTCTGCACTCCCTGAACTCGGTGGTGTTAGTACTCTGCATTCCCTGAACTCAGTAGTGTTCGCACTCGGCATTCCCTGAACTCAGTAGTGTTCGCACTCTGCATTCCCTGAACTCGGTCGTGTTAGCAATCTGCATTCCCCGAACTCGGTCGTGTTAGCACTCTGCATTCCCTGAACTCGGTCATGTTGGAACTCTGCATTCACTGAACTCAGTAGTGTTAGCACTCTGCATTCTCTGAACTCGATAGTGTTAGCACTCTGCATTCTCTGAACTCGATAGTGTTAGCAATCTGCATTCCCTGAACTCGGTCGTGTTGGCACTCTGCATTCCCTGAACTCAGTAGTGTTAGCACTCTGCATTCCCTGAACTCGGTCGTGTTCGCACTCTGCATTCACTGAACTCAGTAGTGTAAGCACTCTGCATTCACTGAACTCGGTTGTGTTAGCACTCTGCATTCCCTGAACTCGGTCATGTTAGCACTCTGCATTCTCTGAACTCGATAGTGTTAGCACTCTGCATTCCCTGAACTCAGTAGTGTTAGCACTCTGCATTCCCTGAACTCGGTCGTGTTAGCACTCTGCATTCTCTGAACTCGATAGTGTTAGCACTCTGCATTCCCTGAACTCAGTAGTGTTAGCACTCTGCATTCCCTGAACTCAGTAGTGTTAGCACTCTGCATTCTGTGAACTCGATAGTGTGAGCACTCTGCATTCCCTGAACTCACGTAAGGAATCTTACAACACTACGTTATACTCCAACTATTTTATTTGAAAATCACAACCTTTCATAGGCTTTCTCCTTCACACTCGCTCACCTGACGAAGGAGAAAGCCTCCGAAAGCTTGTGATTTTCAAATAAAACAGTTGGACTATAACCTGGTGTTGTAAGATTCCTTACATTTGTCAACACCAGTCCATCACCGGCATCTCCACATCATTCTCTGAACTCGATAGTGTTAGCACTCTGCATTCTCTGAACTCGGTAGTGTTAGCACACTGCATTCCCTGAACTCGGTAGTGTGAGCACTCTGCACTCGCTGAACTCGGTGTCGTTAGCACTCTGCACTGCCTGAACTCGGTGTCATTAGCACTCTAAATTCTCTGAATTCGGTAGTGTTAGCACTCTGCATTCCCTGAACTCGATAGTGTTAGCACTCTGCATTCCCTGAACTCGGTAGTGTGAGCACTCTGCACTCCCTGAACACGGTGTCGTTAGCACTCTGCATTCTCTGAAGTCGGTAGAGTTAGCACTCTGCATTCCCTGAACTCGATAGTGTTAGCACTCTGCATTCCCTGAACTCGATAGTGTTAGCACTCTGCATTCCCTGAACTCGATAGTGTTAGCACTCTGCACTCCCTGAACTCGGTGTCGTTAGCAATCTGCACTCCCTGAACTCGGTGTCGTTAGCACTCTGCATTCCCTGAACTCAGTAGTGTTCGCACTCGGCATTCCCTGAACTCAGTAGTGTTCGCACTCTGCATTCCCTGAACTCGGTAGTGTCAGCAATCTGCATTCCCCGAACTCGGTCATGTTAGCACTCTGCATTCCCTGAACTCGGTCATGTTGGAACTCTGCATTCACTGAACTCAGTAGTGTTAGCACTCTGCATTCTCTGAACTCGATAGTGTTAGCACTCTGCATTCTCTGAACTCGATAGTGTTAGCAATCTGCATTCCCTGAACTCGGTCGTGTTAGCAATCTGCATTCCCTGTACTCGGTAGTGTGAGCACTCTGCACTCCCTGAACACGGTGTCGTTAGCACTCTGCATTCTCTGAAGTCGGTAGAGTTAGCACTCTGCATTCTCTGAATTCGGTAGTGTTAGCACTCTGCATTCCCTGAACTCGATAGTGTTAGCACTCTGCATTCCCTGAACTCGATAGTGTTAGCACTCTGCATTCCCTGAACTCGATAGTGTTAGCAATCTGCACTCCCTGAACTCGGTGTCGTTAGCAATCTGCACTCCCTGAACTCGGTGTCGTTAGCACTCTGCATTCTCTGAACTCGGTAGAGTTAGCACTCTGCATTCCTTGAACTCGGTAGTGTTCGCACTCTGCATTCCCTGAACTCGATAGTGTTCGCACTCTGCATTCCCTGAACTCGATAGTGTTAGCAATCTGCATTCCCCTAACTCGATAGTGTTAGCACTCTGCATTCCCTGAACTCGATAGTGTTAGCACTCTGCATTCCCTGAACTCGATAGTGTTAGCACTCTGCATTCCCTGAACTCGGTGTCGTTAGCACTCTGCATTCTCTGAACTCGGTAGTGTTAGCACTCTGCACTCCCTGAACTCGGTGTCGTTAGCACTCTGCATTCCCTGAACTCGATAGTGTTAGCACTCTGCACTCCCTGAACTCGGTGTCGTTAGCACTCTGCACTCCCTGAACTCGTTGTCGTTAGCACTCTGCATTCTCTGAACTCGGTAGAGTTAGCACTCTGCATTCCTTGAACTCGGTAGTGTTAGCACGCTGCATTCTCTGAACTCGGTAGTGTTGGCGCTCTTCATTCCCTTAACTCGATAGTGTTAGCACTCTGCATTCTCTGAATTCGGTAGTGTTAGCACTTTGCATTCTCTGAACTCAGTAGTGTTTGCACTCTGCATTCCCTGAACTCGACAGTGTTAGCAGTCTGCATTCCCTGAACTCGATAGTGTTAGCACTCTGCATTCCCTGAACTCGGTCGTGTTCGCACTCTGCTTTCCCTGAACTCGTCAGTGTTAGCACTCTGCATTTCCTGAACTCGATAGTGTTAGCACTCTGCATTCCCCGAACTCGATAGTGTTTGCACTCTGCATTCCCTGAACTCAGTCGTGTTCGCACTCTGCATTCTCTGAACTCGATAGTGTTAGCACTCTGCATTCTCTGAACTCGATAGTGTTAGCACTCTGCATTCCCTGAACTCGATAGTGTTAGCACTCTGCATTCCCTGAACTCAGTAGTGTTAGCACTCTGCATTTCCTGAACTCGGTCGTGTTAGCACTCTGCATTCACTGAACTCAGTAGTGTTAGCACTCTGCATTCACTGAACTCGGTAGTGTTAGCACTCTGCATTCTCTGAACTCGATAGTGTTAGCACTCTGCATTCCCTGAACTCGGTCGTGTTAGCACTCTGCATTCCCTGAACTCAGTAGTGTTAGCACTCTGCATTCACTGAACTCGGTAGTGTTGGCACTCTGCATTCCCTGAACTCGGTAGTATTAGCACTCTGCATTCCCTGAACTCAGTCGTGTTAGCACTCTGCATTCTCTGAACTCGGTAGTGTTAGCACTCTGCATTCTCTGAACTCGGTAGTGTTAGCACTCTGCATTCTCTGAACTCAGTGGTGTTAGCACTCTGCATTCTCTGAACTCAGTCGTGATAGTACTCTGCATTCTGTGAACTCGGTAGTGTTAGCACTCTGCATTCTCTGAACTCAGTCGTGTCAGCACTCTGCATTCTCTGAACTCAGTAGTGTTAGCACTCTGCATTCCCTGAACTCACGAGTGTTAGCACTCTGCATTCTCTGAACTCGGTCGGGTTAGCACTCTGCATTCTGTGAACTCAGTAGTTTTAGCACTCTGCATTCTCTGAACTCGGTAGTGTTAGCACTCTGCATTCTCTGAACTCAGTCATGTCAGCACTCTGCATTCTCTGAACTCAGTAGTGTTAGCACTCTACATTCCCTGAACTCGGTTGTGTTAGCACTCTGCATTCTCTGAACTCGATAGTGTCAGCACTCTGCATTCTCTGAACTCGGTAGTGTTAGCAATCTGCATTCACTGAACTCAGCAGTGTTAGCACTCTGCATTCACTGAACTCGGTAGTGTTAGCACTCTGCATTCTCTGAACTCGATAGTGTTAGCAATCTGCATTCCCTGAACTCGGTCGTGTTGGCACTCTGCATTCCCTGAACTCAGTAGTGTTAGCACTCTGCATTCCCTGAACTCGGTCGTGTTCGCACTCTGCATTCACTGAACTCAGTAGTGTAAGCACTCTGCATTCACTGAACTCGGTAGTGTCAGCACTCTGCATTCTCTGAACTCGGTAGTGTTAGCACTCTGCACTCCCTGAACTCGGTCGTGTTAGCACTCTGCATTCCCTGAACTCAGTAGTGTTCGCACTCGGCATTCCCTGAACTCAGTAGTGTTCGCACTCTGCATTCCCTGAACTCGGTAGTGTTAGCAATCTGCATTCCCCGAACTCGATCGTGTTAGCACTCTGCATTCCCTGAACTCGGTCATGTTGGAACTCTGCATTCACTGAACTCAGTAGTGTTAGCACTCTGCATTCCCTGAACTCGGTCGTGTTAGCACTCTGCATTCTCTGAACTCGATAGTGTTAGCACTCTGCATTCCCTGAACTCAGTCGTGTTAGCACTCTGCATTCCCTGAACTCAGTAGTGTTAGCACTCTGCATTCTGTGAACTCGATAGTGTGAGCACTCTGCATTCCCTGAACTCACGTAAGGAATCTTACAACACTACGTTATACTCCAACTATTTTATTTGAAAATCACATCCTTCCATAGGCTTTCTCCTTCACACTCGCTCACCTGACGAAGGAGAAAGCCTCCGAAAGCTTGTGATTTTCAAATAAAACAGTTGGACTATAACCTGATGTTGTAAGATTCCTTACATTTGTCAACACCTGTCCATCACCGGCATCTCCACATCATTCTCTGAACTCGATAGTGTTAGCACTCTGCATTCTCTGAACTCGGTAGTGTCAGCACACTGCATTCCCTGAACTCGGTCGTGTGAGCACTCTGCACTCCCTGAACTCGGTGTCGTTAGCACTCTGCACTGCCTGAACTCGGTGTCATTAGCACTCTGCATTCTCTGAACTCGGTAGAGTTAGCACTCTGCATTCCTTGAACTCGGTAGTGTTCGCACTCTGCATTCCCTGAACTCGATAGTGTTCGCACTCTGCATTCCCTGAACTCGATAGTGTTAGCAACCTGCATTCCCCTAACTCGATAGTGTTAGCACTCTGCATTCCCTGAACTCGATAGTGTTAGCACTCTGCATTCCCTGAACTCGATAGTGGTAGCACTCTGCATTCCCTGAACTCGGTGTCGTTAGCACTCTGCACTCCCTGAACTCGATAGTGTTAGCACTCTGCACTCCCTGAACTCGATAGTGTTAGCACTCTGCATTCCCTGAACTCGATAGTGTTAGCACTCTGCATTCCCCTAACTCGATAGTGTTAGCACTCTGCATTCCCTGAACTCGATAGTGTTAGCACTCTGCATTCTCTGAACTCGGTAGTGTTAGCACTCTGCACTCCCTGAACTCGGTGTCGTTAGCACTCTGCATTCTCTGAACTCGGTAGTGTTAGCACGCTGCATTCTCTGAACTCGGTAGTGTTGGCGCTCTTCATTCCCTGAACTCGATAGTGTTAGCACTCTGCATTCTCTGAATTCAGTCGTGTTAGCACTTTGCATTCTCTGAACTCAATAGTGTTCGCACTGTGCATTCCCTGAACTCGACAGTGTTAGCAGTCTGCATTCCCTGAACTCGATAGTGTTAGCACTCTGCATTCCCTGAACTCGGTAGTGTTCGCACTCTGCATTCCCCGAACTCGATACTGTTAGCACTCTGCATTTCCTGAACTCGACAGTGTTAGCAGTCTGCATTTCCTGAACTCGATAGTGTTAGCACTCTGCATTCCCCGAACTCGATAGTGTTTGCACTCTGCATTCCCTGAACTCGACAGTGTTAGCAGTCTGCATTCCCTGAACTCGATAGTGTTAGCACTCTGCATTCCCTGAATTCGGTTGTGTTAGCACTCTGCATTCTCTGAACTCGATAGTGTCAGCACTCTGCATTCTATGAACTCGATAGTGTTAGCAATCTGCATTCACTGAACTCAGTAGTGTTAGCACTCTTCATTCCCTGAACTCGGTAGTGTTAGCACTCTGCATTCTCTGAACTCGATTGTGTTAGCAATCTGCATTCCCTGAACTCGGTCGTGTTGGCACTCTGCATTCCCTGAACTCAGTAGTGTTAGCACTCTGCATTCCCTGAACTCGGTCGTGTTCGCACTCTGCATTCACTGAACTCAGTAGTGTAAGCACTCTGCATTCACTGAAATCGGTAGTGTCAGCACTCTGCATTCTCTGAACTCGATAGTGATAGCACTCTGCATTCCCTGAACTCGGTAGTGTTAGCACTCTGCACTCCCTGAACTCGGTAGTGTTAGCACTCTGCATTCCCTGAACTCAGTAGTGTTCGCACTCGGCATTCCCTGAACTCAGTCGTGTTCGCACTCTGCATTCCCTGAACTCGGTAGTGTTAGCAATCTGCATTCCCCGAACTCGGTCGTGTTAGCACTCTGCATTCCCTGAACTCGGTCATGTTGGAACTCTGCATTCACTGAACTCAATAGTGTTAGCACTCTGCATTCTCTGAACTCGATAGTGTTAGCACTCTGCATTCTCTGAACTCGATAGTGTTAGCAATCTGCATTCCCTGAACTCGGTCGTGTTAGCACTCTGCCTTCCCTGAACTCGGTCGTGTTAGCACTCTGCATTCCCTGAACTCAGTAGTGTTAGCACTCTGCATTCCCTGAACTCGGTCGTGTTAGCACTCTGCATTCTCTGAACTCGATAGTGTTAGCACTCTGCATTCCCTGAACTCAGTAGTGTTAGCACTCTGCATTCCCTGAACTCAGTAGTGTTAGCACTCTGCATTCTGTGAACTCGATAGTGTGAGCACTCTGCATTCCCTGAACTCACGTAAGGAAGCTTACAACACTACGTTATACTCCAACTACTTTATTTGAAAATCACAACCCTTCATAGGCTTTCTCCTTCACACTCGCTCACCTGACGAAGGAGAAAGCCTCCGAAAGCTTGTGATTTTCAAATAAAACAGTTGGACTATAACCTGGTGTTGTAAGATTCCTTACATTTGTCAACACCAGTCCATCACCGGCATCTCCACATCATTCTCTGAACTCGATAGTGTGAGCACTCTGCATTCTCTGAACTCGGTAGTGTCAGCACACTGCATTCCCTGAACTCGGTAGTGTGAGCACTCTGCACTCCCTGAACTCGGTGTCGTTAGCACTCTGCACTGCCTGAACTCGGTGTCATTAGCACTCTGCATTCTCTGAACTCGGTAGAGTTAGCACTCTGCATTCCTTGAACTCGGTAGTGTTCGCACTCTGCATTCCCTGAACTCGATAGTGTTCGCACTCTGCATTCCCTGAACTCGATAGTGTTAGCAACCTGCATTCCCCGAACTCGATAGTGTTAGCACTCTGCATTCCCTGAACTCGATAGTGTTAGCACTCTGCATTCCCTGAACTCGATAGTGTTAGCACTCTGCATTCCCTGAACTCGGTGTCGTTAGCACTCTGCATTCTCTGAACTCGGTAGTGTTAGCACTCTGCACTCCCTGAACTCGGTGTCGTTAGCACTCTGCACTCCCTGAACTCGGTGTCGTTAGCACTCTGCATTCTCTGAACTCGGTAGTGTTAGCACGCTGCATTCTCTGAACTCGGTAGTGTTGGCGCTCTTCATTCCCTGAACTCGATAGTGTTAGCACTCTGCATTCTCTGAATTCGGTCGTGTTAGCACTTTGCATTCTCTGAACTCAGTAGTGTTCGCACTCTGCATTCCCTGAACTCGACAGTGTTAGCAGTCTGCATTCCCTGAACTCGATAGTGTTAGCACTCTGCATTCCCTGAACTCGGTAGTGTTCGCACTCTGCATTCCCCGAACTCGATACTGTTAGCACTCTGCATTTCCTGAACTCGATAGTGTTAGCACTCTGCATTCCCCGAACTCGATAGTGTTTGCACTCTGCATTCCCTGAACTCGACAGTGTTAGCAGTCTGCATTCCCTGAACTCGACAGTGTTAGCACTCTGCATTCCCTGAATTCGGTAGTGTTCGCACTCTGCATTCCCTGAACTCAGTCGTGTTCGCACTCTGCATTCTCTGAACTCGATAGTGTTAGCACTCTGCATTCCCTGAACTCGACAGTGTTAGCAGTCTGCATTCCCTGAACTCGACAGTGTAAGCACTCTGCATTCCCTGAATTCGGTAGTGTTAGCACTCTGCATTCCCTGAACTCGGTAGTGTTCGCACTCTGCTTTCCCTGAACTCGTCAGTGTTCGCACTCTGCATTCCCCGAACTCGATACTGTTAGCACTCTGCATTTCCTGAACTCGATAGTGTTCGCACTCTGCATTCCCTGAACTCAGTAGTGTTAGCACTCTGCATTTCCTGAACTCGGTCGTGTTAGCACTCTGCATTCACTGAACTCAGTAGTGTTAGCACTCTGCATTCACTGAACTCGGTAGTGTTAGCACTCTGCATTCTCTGAACTCGATAGTGTTAGCACTCTGCATTCCCTGAACTCGGTCGTGTTAGCACTCTGCATTCCCTGAACTCAGTAGTGTTAGCACTCTGCATTCCCTGAACTCAGTCGTGTTAGCACTCTGCATTCTCTGAACTCGGTAGTGTTAGCACTCTGCATTCTCTGAACTCGGTAGTGTTAGCACTCTGCATTCTCTGAACTCAGTAGTGTTCGCACTCTGCATTCTCTGAACTCAGTCGTGATAGCACTCTGCATTCTGTGAACTCGGTAGTGTTAGCACTCTGCATTCTCTGAACTCAGTCGTGTCAGCACTCTGCATTCTCTGAACTCAGTAGTGTTAGCACTCTGCATTCCCTGAACTCACGAGTGTTAGCACTCTGCATTCTCTGAACTCGGTCGGGTTAGCACTCTTCATTCTCTGAACTCAGTCGTGTTAGCACTCTGCATTCTGTGAACTCAGTAGTTTTAGCACTCTGCATTCTCTGAACTCGGTAGTGTTAGCACTCTGCATTCTCTGAACTCAGTCATGTCAGCACTCTGCATTCTCTGAACTCAGTAGTGTTAGCACTCTACATTCCCTGAACTCGGTTGTGTTAGCACTCTGCATTCTCTGAACTCGATAGTGTCAGCACTCTGCATTCTATGAACTCGATAGTGTTAGCACTCTGCATTCCCTGAACTCGGTCGTGTTAGCACTCTGCATTCTCTGAACTCGATAGTGTTAGCACTCTGCATTCCCTGAACTCAGTAGTGTTAGCACTCTGCATTCCCTGAACTCAGTAGTGTTAGCACTCTGCATTCTGTGAACTTGATAGTGTGAGCACTCTGCATTCCCTGAACTCACGTAAGGAAGGTAACAACACTACGTTATACTCCAACTATTTTATTTGAAAATCACAACCCTTCATAGGCTTTCTCCTTCACACTCGCTCACCTGACGAAGGAGAAAGCCTCCGAAAGCTTGTGATTTTCAAATAAAACAGTTGGACTATAACCTGGTGTTGTAAGATTCCTTACATTTGTCAACACCAGTCCATCACCGGCATCTCCACATCATTCTCTGAACTCGATAGTGTTAGCACTCTGCATTCTCTGAACTCGGTAGTGTCAGCACACTGCATTCCCTGAACTCGGTAGTGTGAGCACTCTGCACTCCCTGAACTCGGTGTCGTTAGCACTCTGCACTGCCTGAACTCGGTGTCATTAGCACTCTGCATTCTCTGAACTCGGTAGAGTTAGCACTCTGCATTCCTTGAACTCGGTAGTGTTAGCACGCTGCATTCTCTGAACTCGGTAGTGTTAGCACTCTGCATTCCTTGAACTCGGCAGTGTTAGCACTCTGCATTCCCTGAATTCGGTATCGTTAGCACTCTGCATTCCCTGAACTCGGCAGTGTTAGCACTCTGCATTCCCTGAATTCGGTTGTGTTAGCACTCTGCATTCCCTGAACTCGATAGTGTTAGCACTCTGCATTCCCTGAACTCGGTAGTGTTAGCACTCTGCATTCCCTGAACTCGATAGTGTTAGCACTCTGCATTCCCTGAACTCGGTAGTGTTAGCACTCTGCATTCCCTGAATTCGGTAGTGTTAGCACTCTGCATTCCCTGAACTCAGTAGTGTTAGCACTCTGCATTCTCTGAAGTCGACAGTGTTAGCACTCTGCATTCCCTGAACTCAGTAGTGTTAGCACTCTGTATTCTCTGAACTGAGTAGTGTTAGCACTCTGCATTCTGTGAACTCGATAGTGTGAGCACTCTGCATTCCCTGAACTCACGTAAGGAATCTTACAACACTACGTTATAATCCAACTGTTTTATTTGAAAATCACAACCTTTCATAGGCTTTCTCCTTCACACTCACTCACCTGACGAAGGAGAAAGCCTCCGAAAGCTTGTGATTTTCAAATAAAACAGTTGGACTATAACCTGGTGTTGTAAGATTCCTTACATTTGTCAACACCAGTCCATCACCGGCATCTCCACATCATTCTCTGAACTCGATAGTGTTAGCACTCTGCACTCCCTGAACTCGGTAGTGTTAGCACACTGCATTCCCTGAACTCGGTAGTGTGAGCACTCTGCACTCCATGAACTCGGTGTCGTTTGCACTCTGCGTTCTCTGAATTCGGTAGTGTTAGCACTCTGCATTCCCTGAACTCGATAGTGTTAGCACTCTGCATTCCTTGAACTCGATAGTGTTAGCACTCTGCACTCCCTGAACTCGGTGTCGTTAGCACTCTGCATTCACTGAACTCGGTAGAGTTAGCATTCTGCATTCCCTGAACTCGGCAGTGTTCGCACTCTGCATTCCCTGAATTCGGTAGTGTTAGCACTCTGCATTCCCTGAACTCGATAGTGTTAGCACTCTGCATTCCCTGAACTCGGTAGTGTTAGCATTCTGCATTCCCTGAACTCGATAGTGTTAGCACTCTGCATTCCCTGAACTCGGTAGTGTTAGCACTCTGCATTCCCTGAATTCGGTAGTGTTAGCACTCTGCATTCCCTGAACTCAGTAGTGTTAGCACTCTGCATTCTCTGAACTCGATAGTGTTAGCACTCTGCATTCCCTGAACTCAGTAGTGTTAGCACTCTGTATTCTCTGAACTGAGTAGTGTTAGCACTCTGCATTCTGTGAACTCGATAGTGTGAGCACTCTGCATTCCCTGAACTCACGTAAGGAATCTTACAACACTACGTTATAATCCAACCGTTTTATTTGAAAATCACAACCTTTCATAGGCTTTCTCCTTCACACTCACTCACCTGACGAAGGAGAAAGCCTCCGAAAGCTTGTGATTTTCAAATAAAACAGTTGGACTATAACCTGGTGTTGTAAGATTCCTTACATTTGTCAACACCAGTCCATCACCGGCATCTCCACATCATTCTCTGAACTCGATAGTGTTAGCACTCTGCACTCCCAGAACTCGGTAGTGTTAGCACACTGCATTCCCTGAACTCGGTAGTGTGAGCACTCTGCACTCCATGAACTCGGTGTCGTTTGCACTCTGCGTTCTCTGAATTCGGTCGTGTTAGCACTCTGCATTCCCTGAACTCGATAGTGTTAGCACTCTGCATTCCTTGAACTCGATAGTGTTAGCACTCTGCACTCCCTGAACTCGGTGTCGTTAGCACTCTGCATTCTCTGAACTCGGTAGAGTTAGCACTCTGCATTCCTTGAACTCGGTAGTGTTCGCACTCTGCATTCCCTGAACTCGGTAGTGTTCGCACTCTGCATTCCCTGAACTCGATAGTGTTAGCACTCTGCATTCCCTGAACTCGGTAGTGTTAGCACTCTGCATTCCCTGAACTCGGTAGTGTTAGCACTCTGCATTCTCTGAACTCGGTAGAGTTAGCACTCTGCATTCCTTGAACTCGGTAGTGTTCGCACTCTGCATTCCCTGAACTCGATAGTGTTCGCACTCTGCATTCCCTGAACTCGATAGTGTTAGCACTCTGCATTCCCTGAACTCGGTAGTGTTAGCACTCTGCATTCCCTGAACTCGACAGTGTGAGCACTGTGCATTCCCTGAACTCGGTAGTGTTAGCAATCTGCATTCCCCTAACTCGACAGTGTTAGCACTCTGCATTCCCTGAACTCGATAGTGTTAGCACTCTGCATTCCATGAACTCGATAGTGTTAGCACTCTGCATTCCCTGAACTCGGTGTCGTTAGCACTCTGCATTCTCTGAACTCGGTAGTGTTAGCACTCTGCACTGCCTGAACTCGGTGTCGTTAGCACTCTGCACTCCCTGAACTCGGTGTCGTTAGCACTCTGCATTCTCTGAACTCGGTAGAGTTAGCACTCTGCATTCCTTGAACTCGGTAGTGTTAGCACGCTGCATTCTCTGAACTCGGTAGTGTTGGCGCTCTTCATTCCCTGAACTCGATAGTGTTAGCACTCTGCATTCTCTGAATTCGGTAGTGTTAGCACTTTGCATTCTCTGAACTCTGTAGTGTTCGCACTCTGCATTCCCTGAACTCGACAGTGTTCGCAGTCTGCATTCCCTGAACTCGATAGTGTTAGCACTCTGCATTCCCTGAACTCGGTAGTGTTCGCACTCTGCTTTCCCTGAACTCGTCAGTGTTAGCACTCTGCATTTCCTGAACTCGATAGTGTTAGCACTCTGCATTCCCCGAACTCGATAGTGTTTGCACTCTGCATTCCCTGAACTCAGTCGTGTTCGCACTCTGCATTCTCTGAACTTGATAGTGTTAGCACTCTGCATTCTCTGAACTCGATAGTGTTAGCACTCTGCATTCCCTGAACTCGATAGTGTTAGCACTCTGCATTCCCTGAACTCAGTAGTGTTAGCACTCTGCATTTCCTGAACTCGGTCGTGTTAGCACTCTGCATTCACTGAACTCAGTAGTGTTAGCACTCTGCATTCACTGAACTCGGTAGTGTTAGCACTCTGCATTCTCTGAACTCGATAGTGTTAGCACTCTGCATTCTCTGAACTCGGTAGTGTTAGCACTCTGCATTCCCTGAATTCGGTAGTGTTAGCACTCTGCATTCCCTGAACTCAGTAGTGTTAGCACTCTGCATTCTCTGAAGTCGACAGTGTTAGCACTGTGCATTCCCTGAACTCAGTAGTGTTAGCACTCTGTATTCTCTGAACTGAGTAGTGTTAGCACTCTGCATTCTGTGAACTCGATAGTGTGAGCACTCTGCATTCCCTGAACTCACGTAAGGAATCTTACAACACTACGTTATAATCCAACTGTTTTATTTGAAAATTACAACCTTTCATAGGCTTTCTCCTTCACACTCACTCACCTGACGAAGGAGAAAGCCTCCGAAAGCTTGTGATTTTCAAATAAAACAGTTGGACTATAACCTGGTGTTGTAAGATTCCTTACATTTGTCAACACCAGTCCATCACCGGCATCTCCACATCATTCTCTGAACTCGATAGTGTTAGCACTCTGCACTCCCTGAACTCGGTAGTGTTAGCACACTGCATTCCCTGAACTCGGTAGTGTGAGCACTCTGCACTCCATGAACTCGGTGTCGTTTGCACTCTGCGTTCTCTGAATTCGGTAGTGTTAGCACAATGCATTCCCTGAACTCGATAGTGTTAGCACTCTGCATTCCTTGAACTCGATAGTGTTAGCACTCTGCACTCCCTGAACTCGGTGTCGTTAGCACTCTGCATTCTCTGAACTCGGTAGAGTGAGCACTCTGCATTCCCTGAACTCGGCAGTGTTAGCACTCTGCATTCCCTGAATTCGGTAGTGTTAGCACTCTGCATTCCCTGAACTCGATAGTGTTAGCACTCTTCATTCCCTGAACTCGGTAGTGTTAGCACTCTGCATTCCCTGAACTCGATAGTGTTAGCACTCTGCATTCCCTGAACTCGGTAGTGTTAGCACTCTGCATTCCCTGAATTCGGTAGTGTTAGCACTCTGCATTCCCTGAACTCAGTAGTGTTAGCACTCTGCATTCTCTGAACTCGATAGTGTTAGCACTCTGTATTCCCTGAACTGAGTAGTGTTAGCACTCTGCATTCTGTGAACTCGATAGTGTGAGCACTCTGCATTCCCTGAACTCACGTAAGGAATCTTACAACACTACATTATAATCCAACTGTTTTATTTGAAAATCACAACCTTTCATAGGCTTTCTCCTTCACACTCACTCACCTGACGAAGGAGAAAGCCTCCGAAAGCTTGTGATTTTCAAATAAAACAGTTGGACTATAACCTGGTGTTGTCAGATTCCTTACATTTGTCAACACCAGTCCATCACCGGCATCTCCACATCATTCTCTGAACTCGATAGTGTTAGCACTCTGCACTCCCTGAACTCGGTAGTGTTAGCACACTGCATTCCCTGAACTCGGTAGTGTGAGCACTCTGCACTCCATGAACTCGATAGTGTTAGCACTCTGCATTCCTTGAACTCGATAGTGTTAGCACTCTGCACTCCCTGAACTCGGTGTCGTTAGCACTCTGCATTCTCTGAACTCGGTAGAGTTAGCACTCTGCATTCCTTGAACTCGGTAGTGTTCGCACTCTGCATTCCCTGAACTCGATAGTGTTAGCACTCTGCATTCCCTGAACTCGGTAGTGTTAGCACTCTGCATTCCTTGAACTCGGTAGTGTTCGCACTCTGCATTCCCTGAACTCGATAGTGTTAGCACTGTGCATTCCCTGAACTCGGTAGTGTTAGCACTCTGCATTCCCCGAACTCGGTAGTGTTAGCACTCTGCATTCTCTGAACTCGGTAGAGTTAGCACTCTGCATTCCTTGAACTCGATAGTGTTCGCACTCTGCATTCCCTGAACTCGATAGTGTTAGCACTCTGCATTCCCTGAACTCGGCAGTGTTAGCACTCTGCATTCCCTGAACTCGATCGTGGTCGCACTGTGCATTCCCTGAACTCGGTAGTGTTAGCAATCTGCATTCCCCTAACTCGATAGTGTTAGCACTCTGCATTCCCTGAAGTCGATAGTGTTAGCACTCTGCATTCCATGAACTCGATAGTGTTAGTACTCTGCATTCCCTGAACTCGGTGTCGTTAGCACTCTGCATTCTCTGAACTCGGTAGTGTTAGCACTCTGCACTGCCTGAACTCGGTGTCGTTAGCACTCTGCACTCCCTGAACTCGGTGTCGTTAGCACTCTGCATTCTCTGAACTCGGTAGAGTTAGCACTCTGCATTCCTTGAACTCGGTAGTGTTAGCACGCTGCATTCTCTGAACTCGGTAGTGTTGGCGCTCTTCATTCCCTGAACTCGATAGTGTTAGCACTCTGCATTCTCTGAATTCGGTAGTGTTAGCACTTTGCATTCTCTGAACTCAGTAGTGTTCGCACTCTGCATTCCCTGAACTCGACAGTGTTCGCAGTCTGCATTCCCTGAACTCGATAGTGTTAGCACTCTGCATTCCCTGAACTCGGTAGTGTTCGCACTCTGCTTTCCCTGAACTCGTCAGTGTTAGCACTCTGCATTTCCTGAACTCGATAGTGTTTGCACTCTGCATTCCCTGAACTCAGTCGTGTTCGCACTCTGCATTCTCTGAACTTGATAGTGTTAGCACTCTGCATTCTCTGAACTCGATAGTGTTAGCACTCTGCATTCCCTGAACTCGATAGTGTTAGCACTCTGCATTCCCTGAACTCAGTAGTGTTAGCACTCTGCATTTCCTGAACTCGGTCGTGTTAGCACTCTGCATTCACTGAACTCAGTAGTGTTAGCACTCTGCATTCACTGAACTCGGTAGTGTTAGCACTCTGCATTCTCTGAACTCGATAGTGTTTGCACTCTGCATTCTCTGAACTCGGTAGTGTTAGCACTCTGCATTCTCTGAACTCGGTTGTGTTAGCACTCTGCATTCTCTGAACTCAGTCGTGATAGCACTCTGCATTCTGTGAACTCGGTAGTGTTCGCACTCTGCATTCTCTGAACTCAGTCGTGTCAGCACTCTGCATTCTCTGAACTCAGTAGTGTTAGCACTCTGCATTCCCTGAACTCACGAGTGTTAGCACTCTGCATTCTCTGAACTCGGTCGGGTTCGCACTCTTCATTCTCTGAACTCAGTAGTTTTAGCACTCTGCATTCCTTTAACTCGGTAGTGTTAGCACGCTGCATTCTCTGAACTCGGTAGTGTTAGCACTCTGCATTCCTTGAACTCGGCAGTGTTAGCACTCTGCATTCCCTGAATTCGGTAGTGTTAGCACTCTGCATTCCCTGAACTCGGCAGTGTTAGCACTCTGCATTCCCTGAATTCGGTAGTGTTCGCACTCTGCATTCCCTGAACTCGATAGTGTTAGCACTCTGCATTCCCTGAACTCGGTAGTGTTAGCACTCTGCATTCCCTGAACTCGATAGTGTTAGCACTCTGCATTCCCTGAACTCGGTAGTGTTAGCACTCTGCATTCCCTGAATTCGGTAGTGTTAGCACTCTGCATTCCCTGAACTCAGTAGTGTTCGCACTCTGCATTCTCTGAACTCGATAGTGTTAGCACTCTGCATTCCCTGAACTCAGTAGTGTTAGCACTCTGTATTCTCTGAACTAAGTAGTGTTAGCACTCTGCATTCTGTGAACTCGATAGTGTGAGCACTCTGCATTCCCTGAACTCACGTAAGGAATCTTACAACACTACGTTATAATCCAACTGTTTTATTTGAAAATCACAACCTTTCACAGGCTTTCTCCTTCACACTCGCTCACCTGACGAAGGAGAAAGCCTCCGAAAGCTTGTGATTTTCAAATAAAACAGTTGGACTATAACCTGGTGTTGTAAGATTCCTTACATTTGTCAACACCAGTCCATCACCGGCATCTCCACATCATTCTCTGAACTCGATAGTGTTAGCACTCTGCACTCCCTGAACTCGGTAGTGTTAGCACACTGCATTCCCTGAACTCGGTAGTGTGAGCACTCTGCACTCCCTGAACTCGGTGTCGTTAGCACTCTGCATTCTCTGAACTCGGTGTCGTTAGCACTCTGCATTCCTTGAACTCGATAGTGTTAGCACTCTGCATTCTCTGAACTCGATAGTGTTAGCACTCTGCACTCCCTGAACTCCGTGTCGTTAGCACTCTGCATTCCCTGAACTCGGTAGTGTGAGCACTCTGCACTCCATGAACTCAGTGTCGTTTGCACTCTGCGTTCTCTGAATTCGGTAGTGTTAGCACTCTGCATTCCCTGAACTCGATAGTGTTAGCACTCTGCATTCCTTGAACTCGATAGTGTTAGCACTCTGCACTCCCTGAACTCGGTGTCGTTAGCACTCTGCGTTCTCTGAACTCGGTAGAGTTAGCACTCTGCATTCCTTGAACTCGGTAGTGTTCGCACTCTGCATTCCCTGAACTCGATAGAGTTAGCACTCTGCATTCCCTGAACTCGGTAGTGTTAGCACTCTGCATTCCTTGAACTCGGTAGTGTTCGCACTCTGCATTCCCTGAACTCGATAGTGTTAGCACTCTGCATTCCCTGAACTCGGTAGTGTTAGCACTCTGCATTCCCTGAACTCGGTAGTGTTAGCACTCTGCATTCTCTGAACTCGGTAGAGTTAGCACTCTGCATTCCTTGAACTCGGTAGTGTTCGCACTCTGCATTCCCTGAATTCGGTAGTGTTAGCACTCTGCATTCCCTGAACTCGATAGTGTTAGCACTCTGCATTCCCTGAACTCGGTAGTGTTAGCACTCTGCATCCCCTGAACTCGATAGTGTTAGCACTGTGCATTCCCTGAACTCGGTAGTGTTAGCAATCTGCATTCCCCTAACTCGATAGTGTTAGCACTCTGCATTCCCTGAACTCGATAGTGTTAGCACTCTGCATTCCATGAACTCGATAGTGTTAGCACTCTGCATTCCCTGAACTCGGTGTCGTTAGCACTCTGCATTCTCTGAACTCGGTAGTGTTAGCACTCTGCACTCCCTGAACTCGGTGTCGTTAGCACTCTGCACTCCCTGAACTCGGTGTCGTTAGCACTCTGCATTCTCTGAACTCGGTAGTGTTGGCGCTCTTCATTCCCTGAACTCGATAGTGTTAGCACTCTGCATTCTCTGAATTCGGTAGTGTTAGCACTTTGCATTCTCTGAACTCAGTAGTGTTCGCACTCTGCATTCCCTGAACTCGACAGTGTTCGCAGTCTGCATTCCCTGAACTCGATAGTGTTAGCACTCCGCATTCCCTGAACTCGGTAGTGTTCGCACTCTGCTTTCCCTGAACTCGTCAGTGTTAGCACTCTGCATTTCCTGAACTCGATAGTGTCAGCACTCTGCATTCCCCGAACTCGATAGTGTTTGCACTCTGCATTCCCTGAACTCAGTCGTGTTCGCACTCTGCATTCTCTGAACTCGATAGTGTTAGCACTCTGCATTCCCTGAACTCGATAGTGTTAGCACTCTGCATTCCCTGAACTCAGTAGTGTTAGCACTCTGCATTTCCTGAACTCGGTCGTGTTAGCACTCTGCATTCACTGAACTCAGTCGTGTTAGCACTCTGCATTCACTGAACTCGGTAGTGTTAGCACTCTGCATTCTCTGAACTCGGTAGTGTTGGCACTCTGCATTCCCTGAACTCGGTAGTGTTAGCACTCTGCATTCCCTGAACTCAGTCGTGTTAGCACTCTGCATTCTCTGAACTCGGTAGTGTCAGCACTCTGCATTCTCTGAACTCGGTCGTGTTAGCACTCTGCATTCTCTGAACTCAGTCGTGATAGCACTCTGCATTCTGTGAACTCGGTAGTGTTCGCACTCTGCATTCTCTGAACTCAGTCGTGTCAGCACTCTGCATTCTCTGAACTCAGTAGTGTTAGCACTCTGCATTCCCTGAACTCACGAGTGTTAGCACTCTGCATTCTCTGAACTCGGTCGGGTTAGCACTCTTCATTCTCTGAACTCAGTAGTTTTAGCACTCTGCATTCCTTTAACTCGGTAGTGTTAGCACGCTGCATTCTCTGAACTCGGTAGTGTGAGCACTCTGCATTCCTTGAACTCGGCAGTGTTAGCACTCTGCATTCCCTGAATTCGGTAGTGTTAGCACTCTGCATTCCCTGAACTCGGCAGTGTTAGCACTCTGCATTCCCTGAATTCGGTAGTGTTCGCACTCTGCATTCCCTGAACTCGATAGTGTTAGCACTCTGCATTCCCTGAACTCGGTAGTGTTAGCACTCTGCATTCCCTGAACTCGATAGTGTTAGCACTCTGCATTCCCTGAACTCAGTCGTGTTAGCACTCTGCATTCTCTGAACTCGGTAGTGTTCGCACTCTGCATTCTCTGAACTCGGTAGTGTTAGCACTCTGCATTCTCTGAACTCAGTAGTGTTAGCACTCTGCATTCTCTGAACTCAGTCGTGATAGCACTCTGCATTCTGTGAACTCGGTAGTGTTCGCACTCTGCATTCTCTGAACTCAGTCGTGTCAGCACTCTGCATTCTCTGAACTCAGTAGTGTTAGCACTCTGCATTCCCTGAACTCACGAGTGTTAGCACTCTGCATTCTCTGAACTCGGTCGGGTTAGCACTCTTCATTCTCTGAACTCAGTAGTTTTAGCACTCTGCATTCACTGAACTCGGTAGTGTTAGCACTCTGCATTCTCTGAACTCGATAGTGTTTGCACTCTGCATTCTCTGAACTCGGTAGTGTTAGCACTCTGCATTCTCTGAACTCGGTTGTGTTAGCACTCTGCATTCTCTGAACTCAGTAGTGTTAGCACTCTGCATTCTCTGAACTCAGTCGTGATAGCACTCTGCATTCTGTGAACTCGGTAGTGTTCGCACTCTGCATTCTCTGAACTCAGTCGTGTCAGCACTCTGCATTCTCTGAACTCAGTAGTGTTAGCACTCTGCATTCCCTGAACTCACGAGTTTTAGCACTCTGCATTCTCTGAACTCGGTCGGGTTAGCACTCTTCATTCTCTGAACTCAGTAGTTTTAGCACTCTGCATTCCTTTAACTCGGTAGTGTTAGCACGCTGCATTCTCTGAACTCGGTAGTGTTAGCACTCTGCATTCCTTGAACTCGGCAGTGTTAGCACTCTGCATTCCCTGAATTCGGTAGTGTTAGCACTCTGCATTCTCTGAACTCGATAGTGTTAGCACTCTGCACTCCCTGAACTCGGTGTCGTTAGCACTCTGCATTCCCTGAACTCGGTAGTGTGAGCACTCTGCACTCCATGAACTCGGTGTCGTTTGCACTCTGCGTTCTCTGAATTCGGTAGTGTTAGCACTCTGCATTCCCTGAACTCGATAGTGTTAGCACTCTGCATTCCTTGAACTCGATAGTGTTAGCACTCTGCACTCCCTGAACTCGGTGTCGTTAGCACTCTGCATTCTCTGAACTCGGTAGAGTTAGCACTCTGCATTCCTTGAACTCGGTAGTGTTCGCACTCTGCATTCCCGGAACTCGATAGAGTTAGCACTCTGCATTCCCTGAACTCGGTAGTGTTAGCACTCTGCATTCCTTGAACTCGGTAGTGTTCGCACTCTGCATTCCCTGAACTCGATAGTGTTAGCACTCTGCATTCCCTGAACTCGGTAGTGTTAGCACTCTGCATTCCCTGAACTCGGTAGTGTTAGCACTCTGCATTCTCTGAACTCGGTAGAGTTAGCACTCTGCATTCCTTGAACTCGGTAGTGTTCGCACTCTGCATTCCCTGAACTCGATAGTGTTCGCACTCTGCATTCCCTGAACTCGATAATGTTAGCACTCTGCATTCGCTGAACTCGGTAGTGTTAGCACTCTGCATTCCCTGAACTCGATAGTGTTAGCACTGTGCATTCCCTGAACTCGGTAGTGTTAGCAATCTGCATTCCCCTAACTCGATAGTGTTAGCACTCTGCATTCCCTGAACTCGATAGTGTTAGCACTCTGCATTCCATGAACTCGATAGTGTTAGCACTCTGCATTCCCTGAACTCGGTGTCGTTAGCACTCTGCATTCTCTGAACTCGGTAGTGTTAGCACTCTGCACTCCCTGAACTCGGTGTCGTTAGCACTCTGAACTCCCTGAACTCGGTGTCGTTAGCACTCTGCATTCTCTGAACTCGGTAGAGTTAGCACTCTGCATTCCTTGAACTCGGTAGTGTTAGCACGCTGCATTCTCTGAACTCGGTAGTGTTGGCGCTCTTCATTCCCTGAACTCGATAGTGTTAGCACTCTACATTCTCTGAATTCGGTAGTGTTAGCACTTTGCATTCTCTGAACTCAGTAGTGTTCGCACTCTGCATTCCCTGAACTCGACAGTGTTCGCAGTCTGCATTCCCTGAACTCGATAGTGTTAGCACTCCGCATTCCCTGAACTCGGTAGTGTTCGCACTCTGCTTTCCCTGAACTCGTCAGTGTTAGCACTCTGCATTTCCTGAACTCGATAGTGTCAGCACTCTGCATTCCCCGAACTCGATAGTGTTTGCACTCTGCATTCCCTGAACTCAGTCGTGTTCGCACTCTGCATTCTCTGAACTCGATAGTGTTAGCACTCTGCATTCTCTGAACTCGATAGTGTTAGCACTCTGCATTCCCTGAACTCGATAGTGTTAGCACTCTGCATTCCCTGAACTCAGTAGTGTTAGCACTCTGCATTTCCTGAACTCGGTCGTGTTAGCACTCTGCATTCACTGAACTCAGTAGTGTTAGCACTCTGCATTCACTGAACTCGGTAGTGTTAGCACTCTGCATTCTCTGAACTCGGTAGTGTTGGCACTCTGCATTCCCTGAACTCGGTAGTGTTAGCACTCTGCATTCCCTGAACTCAGTCGTGTTAGCACTCTGCATTCTCTGAACTCGGTAGTGTCAGCACTCTGCATTCTCTGAACTCGGTAGTGTTAGCACTCTGCATTCTCTGAACTCAGTAGTGTTAGCACTCTGCATTCTCTGAACTCAGTCGTGATAGCACTCTGCATTCTGTGAACTCGGTAGTGTTCGTACTCTGCATTCTCTGAACTCAGTCGTGTCAGCACTCTGCATTCTCTGAACTCAGTAGTGTTAGCACTCTGCATTCCCTGAACTCACGAGTGTTAGCACTCTGCATTCTCTGAACTCGGTCGGGTTAGCACTCTTCATTCTCTGAACTCAGTAGTTTTAGCACTCTGCATTCCTTTAACTCGGTAGTGTTAGCACGCTGCATTCTCTGAACTCGGTAGTGTGAGCACTCTGCATTCCTTGAACTCGGCAGTGTTAGCACTCTGCATTCCCTGAATTCGGTAGTGTTAGCACTCTGCATTCCCTGAACTCGGCAGTGTTAGCACTCTGCATTCCCTGAATTCGGTAGTGTTCGCACTCTGCATTCCCTGAACTCGATAGTGTTAGCACTCTGCATTCCCTGAACTCGGTAGTGTTAGCACTCTGCATTCCCTGAACTCGATAGTGTTAGCACTCTGCATTCCCTGAACTCGGTAGTGTTAGCACTCTGCATTCCCTGAATTCGGTAGTGTTAGCACTCTGCATTCCCTGAACTCAGTCGTGTTCGCGCTCTGCATTCTCTGAACTCGATAGTGTTAGCACTCTGCATTCTCTGAACTCGATAGTGTTAGCACTCTGCATTCCCTGAACTCGATAGTGTTAGCATTCTGCATTCCCTGAACTCAGTAGTGTTAGCACTCTGCATTTCCTGAACTCGGTCGTGTTAGCACTCTGCATTCACTGAACTCAGTAGTGTTAGCACTCTGCATTCACTGAACTCGGTAGTGTTAGCACTCTGCATTCTCTGAACTCGGTAGTGTTGGCACTCTGCATTCCCTGAACTCGGTAGTGTTAGCACTCTGCATTCCCTGAACTCAGTCGTGTTAGCACTCTGCATTCTCTGAACTCGGTAGTGTTCGCACTCTGCATTCTCTGAACTCGGTAGTGTTAGCACTCTGCATTCTCTGAACTCAGTAGTGTTAGCACTCTGCATTCTCTGAACTCAGTCGTGATAGCACTCTGCATTCTGTGAACTCGGTAGTGTTCGCACTCTGCATTCTCTGAACTCAGTCGTGTCAGCACTCTGCATTCTCTGAACTCAGCAGTGTTAGCACTCTGCATTCCCTGAACTCACGAGTGTTAGCACTCTGCATTCTCTGAACTCGGTCGGGTTAGCACTCTTCATTCTCTGAACTCAGTAGTTTTAGCACTCTGCATTCCTTTAACTCGGTAGTGTTAGCACGCTGCATTCTCTGAACTCGGTAGTGTTAGCACTCTGCATTCCTTGAACTCGGCAGTGTTAGCACTCTGCATTCCCTGAATTCGGTAGTGTTAGCACTCTGCATTCCCTGAACTCGGCAGTGTTAGCACTCTGCATTCCCTGAATTCGGTAGTGTTCGCACTCTGCATTCCCTGAACTCGATAGTGTTAGCACTCTGCATTCCCTGAACTCGGTAGTGTTAGCACTCTGCATTCCCTGAATTCGGTAGTGTTAGCACTCTGCATTCCCTGAACTCAGTAGTGTTCGCACTCTGCATTCTCTGAACTCGATAGTGTTAGCACTCTGCATTCCCTGAACTCAGGAGTGTTAGCACTCTGTATTCTCTGAACTAAGTAGTGTTAGCACTCTGCATTCTGTGAACTCGATAGTGTGAGCACTCTGCATTCCCTGAACTCACGTAAGGAATCTTACAACACTACGTTATAATCCAACTGTTTTATTTGAAAATCACAACCTTTCATAGGCTTTCTCCTTCACACTCGCTCACCTGACGAAGGAGAAAGCCTCCGAAAGCTTGTGATTTTCAAATAAAACAGTTGGACTATAACCTGGTGCTGTAAGATTCCTTACATTTGTCAACACCAGTCCATCACCGGCATCTCCACATCATTCTCTGAACTCGATAGTGTGAGCACTCTGCACTCCCTGAACTCGGTAGTGTTAGCACACTGCATTCCCTGAACTCGGTAGTGTGAGCACTCTGCACTCCCTGAACTCGGTGTCGTTAGCACTCTGCATTCTCTGAACTCGGTAGTGTTAGCACTCTGCATTCTCTGAACTCGGTGTCGTTAGCACTCTGCATTCTCTGAACTCGGTCGTGTTAGCACTCTGCATTCTCTGAACTCGGTGTCGTTAGCACTCTGCATTCCTTGAACTCGATAGTGTTAGCACTCTGCATTCTCTGAACTCGATAGTGTTAGCACTCTGCACTCCCTGAACTCGGTGTCGTTAGCACTCTGCATTCTCTGAACTCGGTAGAGTTAGCAGTCTGCATTCCTTGAACTCGGTAGTGTTCGCACTCTGCATTCCCTGAACTCGATAGTGTTCGCACTCTGTATTCCCTGAACTCGATAGTGTTAGCACTCTGCATTCCCTGAACTCGGTAGTGTTAGCACTCTGCATTCCCTGAACTCGATAGTGTTAGCACTGTGCATTCCCTGAACTCGGTAGAGTTAGCACGCTGCATTCTCTGAACTCGGTAGTGTTGGCGCTCTTCATTCCCTGAACTCGATAGTGTTCGCACTCTGCATTCCCTGAACTCGATAGTGTTAGCACTCTGCATTCCCTGAACTCGATAGTGTTCGCACTCTGCATTCCCTGAACTCGATAGTGTTAGCACTCTGCATTCCCTGAACTCGATAGTGTTCGCACTCTGCATTCCCTGAACTCGATAGTGTTAGCAATCTGCATTCCCTGAACTCGGTAGTGTGAGCAATCTGCATTCCCCTAACTCGATAGTGTTAGCACTCTGCATTCCCTGAACTCGGCGTCGTTAGCACTCTGCATTCCCTGAACTCGGTAGTGTTAGCACTCTGCATTCCCTGAACTCGATAGTGTTAGCACTCTGCATTCCCTGAACTCGGTGTCGTTAGCACTCTGCATTCTCTGAACTCAGTAGTGTTAGCACTCTGCATTCCCAGAACTCGGTGTCGTTTGCACTCTGCATTCTCTGAACTCGGTAGTGTTAGCACTCTGCACTCCCTGAACTCGGTGTCGTTAGCACTCTGCATTCTCTGAACTCGGTAGAGTTAGCACGCTGCATTCTCTGAACTCGGTAGTGTTGGCGCTCTTCATTCCCTGAACTCGATAGTGTTAGCACTCTTCATTCTCTGAATTCGGTAGTGTTAGCACTTTGCATTCTCTGAACTCAGTAGTGTTCGCACTCTGCATTCCCTGAACTCGACAGTGTTCGCACTCTGCATTCCCTGAACTCGATAGTGTTAGCAATCTGCATTCCCTGAAATCGATAGTGTTAGCAATCTGCATTCCCTGAACTCGATAGTGTTAGCAATCTGCATTCCCTGAACTCGATAGTGTTAGCAATCTGCATTCCCTGAACTCGATAGTGTTAGCACTCTGCATTCCCTGAACTCGACAGTGTTCGCACTCTGCATTCCCTGAACTCGGTAGTGTTCGCACTCTGCTTTCCCTGAACTCGTCAGTGTTAGCACTCTGCACTCCCTGAACTCGGTGTCGTTAGCACTCTGCATTCTCTGAACTCGGTAGAGTTAGCACGCTGCATTCTCTGAACTCGGTAGTGTTGGCGCTCTTCATTCCCTGAACTCGATAGTGTTAGCACTCTGCATTCTCTGAATTCGGTAGTGTTAGCACTTTGCATTCTCTGAACTCAGTAGTGTTCGCACTCTGCATTCCCTGAACTCGACAGTGTTCGCACTCTGCATTCCCTGAACTCGATAGTGTTAGCACTCTGCATTCCCTGAACTTGGTAGTGTTCGCACTCTGCTTTCCCTGAACTCGACAGTGTTCGCACTCTACATTCCCTGAACTCGTCAGTGTTAGCACTCTGCATTTCCTGAACTCGATAGTGTTAGCACTCTGCATTCCCCGAACTCGATAGTGTTTGCACTCTGCATTCCCTGAACTCAGTCGTGTTCGGACTCTGCATTCTCTGAACTCGATAGTGTTAGCACTCTGCATTCTCTGAACTCGATAGTGTTAGCACTCTGCATTCCCTGAACTCGATAGTGTTAGCACTCTGCATTCCCTGAACTCAGTAGTGTTAGCACGCTGCATTCTCTGAACTCGGTAGTGTTGGCGCTCTTCATTCCCTGAACTCGATAGTGTTAGCACTCTGCATTCTCTGAATTCGGTAGTGTTAGCACTTTGCATTCTCTGAACTCAGTAGTGTTCGCACTCTGCATTCCCTGAACTCGACAGTGTTCGCAGTCTGCATTCCCTCAACTCGATAGTGTTAGCACTCTGCATTCCCTGAACTCGGTAGTGTTCGCACTCTGCTTTCCCTGAACTCGTCAGTGTTAGCACTCTGCATTTCCTGAACTCGATAGTGTTAGCACTCTGCATTCCCCGAACTCGATAGTGTTTGCACTCTGCATTCCCTCAACTCAGTCGTGTTCGCACTCTGCTTTCCCTGAACTCGATAGTGTTAGCACTCTGCATTCTCTGAACTCGATAGTGTTAGCACTCTGCATTCCCTGAACTCGATAGTGTTAGCACTCTGCATTCCCTGAACTCGGTAGTGTTCGCACTCTGCTTTCCCTGAACTCGACAGTGTTCGCACTCTGCATTCCCTGAACTCGTCAGTGTTAGCACTCTGCATTTCCTGAACTCGATAGTGTTGGCACTCTGCTTTCCCCGAACTCGATCGTGTTTGCACTCTGCATTCCCTGAACTCAGTCGTGTTCGGACTCTGCATTCTCTGAACTCGATCGTGTTAGCACTCTGCATTCTCTGAACTCGATAGTGTTCGCACTCTGCATTCCCTGAACTCGATAGTGTTAGCACTCTGCATTCCCTGAACTCAGTAGTGTTAGCACGCTGCATTCTCTGAACTCGGTAGTGTTGGCGCTCTTCATTCCCTGAACTCGATAGTGTTAGCACTCTGCATTCTCTGAATTCGGTAGTGTTAGCACTTTGCATTCTCTGAACTCAGTAGTGTTCGCACTCTGCATTCCCTGAACTCGACAGTGTTCGCAGTCTGCATTCCCTGAACTCGATAGTGTTAGCACTCTGCATTCCCTGAACTCGGTAGTGTTCGCACTTTGCTTTCCCTGAACTCGTCAGTGTTAGCACTCTGCATTTCCTGAACTCGATAGTGTTAGCACTCTGCATTCCCCGAACTCGATAGTGTTTGCACTCTGCATTCCCTGAACTCACTCGTGTTCGCACTCTGCATTCTCTGAACTCGATAGTGTTAGCACTCTGCATTCTCTGAACTCGATAGTGTTCGCTCTCTGCATTCCCTGAACTCGATAGTGTTAGCACTCTGCATTCCCTGAACTCAGTAGTGTTAGCACTCTGCATTTCCTGAACTCGGTCGTGTTAGCACTCTGCATTCTCTGAATTCGGTAGTGTTAGCACTTTGCATTCTCTGAACTCAGTAGTGTTCGCACTCTGCATTCCCTGAACTCGACAGTGTTCGCAGTTTGCATTCCCTGAACTCGATAGTGTTAGCACTCTGCATTCCCTGAACTCGGTAGTGTTCGCACTCTGCTTTCCCTGAACTCGTCAGTGTTAGCACTCTGCATTTCCTGAACTCGATAGTGTTAGCACTCTGCATTCCCCGAACTCGATAGTGTTTGTACTCTGCATTCCCTGAACTCAGTCGTGTTCGCACTCTGCATTCTCTGAACTCGATAGTGTTAGCACTCTGCATTCTCTGAACTCGATAGTGTTAGCACTCTGCATTTCCTGAACTCGGTCGTGTTAGCACTCTGCATTCACTGAACTCAGTAGTGTTAGCACTCTGCATTCACTGAACTCGGTAGTGTTAGCACTCTGCATTCTCTGAACTCGATAGTGTTTGCACTCTGCATTCCCTGAACTCGGTCGTGTTAGCACTCTGCATTCCCTGAACTCAGTAGTGTTAGCACTCTGCATTCTCTGAACTCGGTCGTGTTGGCACTCTGCATTCCCTGAACTCGGTAGTGTTCGCACTCTGCATTCCCTGAACTCAGTCGTGTTAGCACTCTGCATTCTCTGAACTCGGTAGTGTTAGCACTCTGCATTCTCTGAACTCGGTAGTGTTAGCACTCTGCATTCTCTGAACTCAGTAGTGTTAGCACTCTGCATTCTCTGAACTCAGTCGTGATAGCACTCTGCATTCTGTGAACTCGGTAGTGTTCGCACTCTGCATTCTCTGAACTCAGTCGTGTCAGCACTCTGCATTCTCTGAACTCAGTACTGTTAGCACTCTGCATTCCCTGAACTCACGAGTGTTAGCACTCTGCATTCTCTGAACTCGGTCGGGTTAGCACTCTTCATTCTCTGAACTCAGTAGTTTTAGCACTCTGCATTCCTTTAACTCGGTAGTGTTAGCACGCTGCATTCTCTGAACTCGGTAGTGTTAGCACTCTGCATTCCTTGAACTCGGCAGTGTTAGCACTCTGCATTCCCTGAATTCGGTAGTGTTAGCACTCTGCATTCCCTGAATTCGGTAGTGTTAGCACTCTGCATTCCTTGAACTCGGCAGTGTTAGCACTCTGCATTCCCTGAACTCGATAGTGTTCGCACTCTGCATTCCCTGAACTCGATAGTGTTAGCACTCTGCATTCCCTGAACTCGGTAGTGTTAGCACTCTGCATTCCCTGAACTCGATAGTGTTAGCACTCTGCATTCCCTGAACTCGGTAGTGTTAGCACTCTGCATTCCCTGAATTCGGTAGTGTTAGCACTCTGCATTCCCTGAACTCAGTAGTGTTCGCACTCTGCATTCTCTGAACTCGATAGTGTTAGCACTCTGCATTCCCTGAACTCAGTCGTGTTAGCACTCTGTATTCTCTGAACTAAGTAGTGTCAGCACTCTGCATTCTGTGAACTCGATAGTGTGAGCACTCTGCATTCCCTGAACTCACGTAAGGAATCTTACAACACTACGTTATAATCCAACTGTTTTATTTGAAAATCACAACCTTTCATAGGCTTTCTCCTTCACACTCGCTCACCTGACGAAGGAGAAAGCCTCCGAAAGCTTGTGATTTTCAAATAAAACAGTTGGACTATAACCTGGTGTTGTAAGATTCCTTACATTTGTCAACACCAGTCCATCACTGGCATCTCCACATCATTCTCTGAACTCGATAGTGTTAGCACTCTGCACTCCCTGAACTCGGGAGTGTTAGCACACTGCATTCTCTGAACTCGGTAGTGTTAGCACTCTGCACTCCCTGAACTCGGTGTCGTTAGCACTCTGCATTCTCTGAACTCGGTAGAGTTAGCACGCTGCATTCTCTGAACTCGGTAGTGTTGGCGCTCTTCATTCCCTGAACTCGATAGTGTTAGCACTCTGCATTCTCTGAATTCGGTCGTGTTAGCACTTTGCATTCTCTGAACTCAGTAGTGTTCGCACTCTGCATTCCCTGAACTCGACAGTGTTCGCACTCTGCATTCCCTGAACTCGATAGTGTTAGCAATCTGCATTCCCTGAAATCGATAGTGTTAGCAATCTGCATTCCCTGAACTCGATAGTGTTAGCAATCTGCATTCCCTGAACTCGATAGTGTTAGCAATCTGCATTCCCTGAACTCGATAGTGTTAGCACTCTGCATTCCCTGAACTCGACAGTGTTCGCACTCTGCATTCCCTGAACTCGGTAGTGTTCGCACTCTGCTTTCCCTGAACTCGTCAGTGTTAGCACTCTGCACTCCCTGAACTCGGTGTCGTTAGCACTCTGCATTCTCTGAACTCGGTAGAGTTAGCACGTTGCATTCTCTGAACTCGGTAGTGTTGGCGCTCTTCATTCCCTGAACTCGATAGTGTTAGCACTCTGCATTCTCTGAATTCGGTAGTGTTAGCACTTTGCATTCTCTGAACTCAGTAGTGTTCGCACTCTGCATTCCCTGAACTCGACAGTGTTCGCACTCTGCATTCCCTGAACTCGATAGTGTTAGCACTCTGCATTCCCTGAACTCGGTAGTGTTCGCACTCTGCTTTCCCTGAACTCGACAGTGTTCGCACTCTGCATTCCCTGAACTCGTCAGTGTTAGCACTCTGCATTTCCTGAACTCGATAGTGTTAGCACTCTGCATTCCCCGAACTCGATAGTGTTTGCACTCTGCATTCCCTGAACTCAGTCGTGTTCGGACTCTGCATTCTCTGAACTCGATAGTGTTAGCACTCTGCATTCTCTGAACTCGATAGTGTTAGCACTCTGCATTCCCTGAACTCGATAGTGTTAGCACTCTGCATTCCCTGAACTCAGTAGTGTTAGCACGCTGCATTCTCTGAACTCGATAGTGTTAGCACTCTGCATTCTCTGAATTCGGTAGTGTTAGCACTTTGCATTCTCTGAACTCAGTAGTGTTCGCACTCTGCATTCCCTGAACTCGACAGTGTTCGCAGTCTGCATTCCCTGAACTCGATAGTGTCAGCACTCTGCATTCCCTGAACTCGGTAGTGTTAGCACTCTGCATTCTCTGAATTCGGTAGTGTTAGCACTTTGCATTCTCTGAACTCAGTAGTGTTCGCACTCTGCATTCCCTGAACTCGACAGTGTTCGCACTCTGCATTCCCTGAACTCGATAGTGTTAGCAATCTGCATTCCCTGAAATCGATAGTGTTAGCAATCTGCATTCCCTGAACTCGATAGTGTTAGCAATCTGCATTCCCTGAACTCGATAGTGTTAGCACTCTGCATTCCCTGAACTCAGTAGTGTTAGCACTCTGCATTTCCTGAACTCGGTCGTGTTAGCACTCTGCATTCACTGAACTCAGTAGTGTTCGCACTCTGCATTCACTGAACTCGGTAGTGTTAGCACTCTGCATTCTCTGAACTCGATAGTGTTTGCACTCTGCATTCCCTGAACTCGGTCGTGTTAGCACTCTGCATTCCCTGAACTCAGTAGTGTTAGCACTCTGCATTCTCTGAACTCGGTCGTGTTGGCACTCTGCATTTCCTGAACTCGGTAGTGTTAGCACTCTGCATTCCCTGAACTCAGTCGTGTTAGCACTCTGCATTCTCTGAACTCGATAGTGTTAGCACTCTGCATTCCCTGAACTCGATAGTGTTAGCACTCTGCATTCCCTGAACTCGGTAGTGTTAGCACTCTGCATTCCCTGAATTCGGTAGTGTTAGCACTCTGCATTCCCTGAACTCAGTAGTGTTAGCACTCTGCATTCTCTGAACTCGATAGTGTTAGCACTCTGCATTCCCTGAACTCAGTAGTGTTAGCACTCTGTATTCTCTGAACTGAGTAGTGTTAGCACTCTGCATTCTGTGAACTCGATAGAGTGAGCACTCTGCATTCCCTGAACTCACGTAAGGAATCTTACAACACTACGTTATAATCCAACTGTTTTATTTGAAAATCACAACCTTTCATAGGCTTTCTCCTTCACACTCGCTCACCTGACGAAGGAGAAAGCCTCCGAAAGCTTGTGATTTTCAAATAAAACAGTTGGACTATAACCTGGTGTTGTAAGATTCCTTACATTTGTCAACACCAGTCCATCACCGGCATCTCCACATCATTCTCTGAACTCGATAGTGTTAGCACTCTGCACTCCCTGAACTCGGTAGTGTTAGCACTCTGCACTCCCTGAACTCGGTAGTGTGAGCACTCTGCACTCCCTGAACTCGGTGTCGTTAGCAATCTGCACTCCCTGAACTCGGTGTCGTTAGCACTCTGCATTCACTGAACTCGGTAGTGTTAGCACTCTGCATTCTCTGAACTCGATAGTGTTAGCACTCTGCATTCCCTGAACTCGGTCGTGTTAGCACTCTGCATTCCCTGAACTCAGTCGTGTTAGCACTCTGCATTCTCTGAACTCGGTAGTGTTGGCACTCTGCATTCCCTGAACTCGGTAGTGTTAGCACTCTGCATTCCCTGAACTCAGTCGTGTTAGCACTCTGCATTCTCTGAACTCGGTAGTGTTAGCACTCTGCATTCTCTGAACTCGGTAGTGTTAGCACTCTGCATTCTCTGAACTCAGTAGTGTTAGCACTCTGCATTCTCTGAACTCAGTCGTGATAGCACTCTGCATTCTGTGAACTCGGTAGTGTTAGCACTCTGCATTCTCTGAACTCAGTCGTGTCAGCACTCTGCATTCTCTGAACTCAGTAGTGTTAGCACTCTGCATTCCCTGAACTCACGAGTGTTAGCACTCTGCATTCTCTGAACTCGGTCGGGTTAGCACTCTTCATTCTCTGAACTCAGTAGTTTTAGCACTCTGCATTCCTTTAACTCGGTAGTGTTAGCACGCTGCATTCTCTGAACTCGGTCGTGTTCGCACTCTGCATTCCTTGAACTCGGCAGTGTTAGCACTCTGCATTCCCTGAATTCGGTAGTGTTAGCCCTCTGCATTCCCTGAACTCGGCAGTGTTAGCACTCTGCATTCCCTGAATTCGGTAGTGTTCGCACTCTGCATTCCCTGAACTCGATAGTGTTAGCACTCTGCATTCCCTGAACTCGGTAGTGTTCGCACTCTGCATTCCCTGAACTCGATAGTGTTAGCACTCTGCATTCCCTGAACTCGGTAGTGTTAGCACTCTGCATTCCCTTAATTCGGTAGTGTTAGCACTCTGCATTCCCTGAACTCAGTAGTGTTAGCACTCTGCATTCTCTGAACTCGATAGTGTTAGCACTCTGCATTCCCTGAACTCGATAGTGTTAGCACTCTGCATTCCCTGAACTCGGTAGTGTGAGCACTCTGCATTCCCAGAATTCGGTAGTGTTAGCACTCTGCATTCCCTGAACTCAGTAGTGTTAGCACTCTGCATTCTCTGAACTCGATAGTGTTAGCACTCTGCATTCCCTGAACTCAGTAGTGTTAGCACTCTGTATTCTCTGAACTGAGTAGTGTTAGCACTCTGCATTCTGTGAACTCGATAGTGTGAGCACTCTGCATTCCCTGAACTCACGTAAGGAATCTTACAACACTACGTTATAATCCAACTGTTTTATTTGAAAATCACAACCTTTCATAGGCTTTCTCCTTCACACTCGCTCACCTGACGAAGGAGAAAGCCTCCGAAAGCTTGTGATTTTCAAATAAAACAGTTGGACTATAACCTGGTGTTGTAAGATTCCTTACATTTGTCAACACCAGTCCATCACCGGCATCTCCACATCATTCTCTGAACTCGATAGTGTTAGCACTCTGCATTCTCTGAACTCGGTAGTGTTAGCACACTGCATTCCCTGAACTCGGTAGTGTTAGCACTCTGCACTCCCTGAACTCGGTAGTGTTAGCACACTGCATTCCCTGAACTCGGTAGTGTGAGCACTCTGCACTCCCTGAACTCGGTGTCGTTAGCAATCTGCACTCCCTGAACTCGGTGTCGTTAGCACTCTGCATTCTCTGAACTCGGTAGAGTTAGCACTCTGCATTCCTTCAACTCGATAGTGTTAGCACTCTGCACTCCCTGAACTTGGTGTCGTTAGCACTCTGCATTCTCTGAACTCGGTAGAGTTAGCACTCTGCATTCCTTGAACTCGTTCGTGTTCGCACTCTGCATTCCCTGAACTCGATAGTGTTCGCACTCTGCATTCCCTGAACTCGATAGTGTTAGCACTCTGCATTCCCTGAACTCGGTAGTGTTAGCACTCTGCATTCCCTGAACTCGATAGTGTTAGCACTGTGCATTCCCTGAACTCGGTAGTGTTAGCAATCTGCATTCCCCTAACTCGATAGTGTTAGCACTCTGCATTCCCTGAACTCGATAGTGTTAGCACTCTGCATTCCCTGAACTCGATAGTGTTAGCACTCTGCACTCCCTGAACTCGGTGTCGTTAGCACTCTGCATTCTCTGAACTCGGTGGAGTTAGCACTCTGCATTCCTTGAACTCGATAGTGTTCGCACTCTGCATTCCCTGAACTCGATAGTGTTAGCACTCTGCATTCCCTGAACTCGGTAGTGTTAGCACTCTGCATTCCCTGAACTCGATAGTGTTAGCACTGTGCATTCCCTGAACTCGGTAGTGTTAGCAATCTGCATTCCCCTAACTCGATAGTGTTAGCACTCTGCATTCCCTGAACTCGATAGTGTTAGCACTCTGCGTTCCCTGAACTCGATAGTGTTAGCACTCTGCATTCCCTGAACTCGGTGTCGTTAGCACTCTGCATTCTCTGAACTCGGTAGAGTTAGCACGCTGCATTCTCTGAACTCGGTAGTGTTGGCGCTCTTCATTCCCTGAACTCGATAGTGTTCGCACTCTGCATTCCCTGAACTCGATAGTGTTAGCAATCTGCATTCCCTGAACTCGATAGTGTTAGCACTCTGCATTCCCTGAACTCGATAATGTTCGCACTCTGCATTCCCTGAACTCGATAGTGTTAGCACTCTGCATTCCCTGAACTCGGTAGTGTTAGCACTCTGCATTCCCTGAACTCGATAGTGTTAGCACTCTGCATTCCCTGAACTCGGTGTCGTTAGCACTCTGCATTCTCTGAACTCAGTAGTGTTCGCACTCTGCATTCCCTGAACTCGGTGTCGTTTGCACTCTGCATTCTCTGAACTCGGTAGTGTTAGCACTCTGCACTCCCTGAACTCGGTGTCGTTAGCACTCTGCATTCTCTGAACATAAGAACATAAGAAATTGGAGCAGGAGTAGGCCAATCGGCCCCTCGAGCCTGCTCCGCCATTCAATAAGATCATGGCTGATCTGATCCCAACCACAAATCTAAAGAACACAAGAAGTCGGAGCAGGACCCGGCCACATAGCCCCTGGGCCCTCTCCGCCACCCACAGGGCATTGACCGATCCGAACTCAGCTTCATGTCCAATTTCCTGCCCGCTCCCCATAACCCCTAATTCCCTTTACTTCTAGGAAACTGTCTATTTCTGTTTTAAATTTATCTAATGATGTAGCTTCCACAGCTTCCTGGGGCAGCAAATTCCACAGACCTACCACCCTCTGAGTGAAGAAGTTTCTCCTCATCTCAGTTTTGAAAGAGCAGCCCCTTATTCTAAGATTATGCCCCCTAGTTCTAGTTTCACCCATCTTTGGGAACATCCTTACTGCATCCACCTGATCAAGACCCTTCACAATCTTATATGTTTCAATAAGATCGCCTCTCATTCTTCTGAACTCCAATGAGTAGAGTCCCAATCTACTCAACCTCTCCTCATATGTCCGCCCCCTCATCCCCGGGATTAACCGAGTGAACCTTCTTTGTACTGCCTCGAGAGCAAGTATGTCTTTTCTTAAGTATGGAGACCAAAACTGTATGCAGTATTCCAGGTGCGGTCTCACCAATACCTTATATAACTGCAGCAATACCTCCTTGTTTTTATATTCTATCCCCCTAGCAATAAAAGCCAACATTCCGTTGGCTTTCTTGATCACCTGCTGCACCTGCATACCAACTTTTTGATTTTCTTGCACTAGGACCCCCAGATCCCTTTGTACTGCAGTACTTTCCAGTCTCTCGCCATTAAGAAAATAACTTGCTCTCTGATTTTTCTTGCCAAAGTGCATAACCTCACATTTTCCAATATTATATTGCATCTGCCAAATCTCCGCCCACTCACCCAGCCTGTCTATATCCCCTTGCAGGTTTTTTATGTCCTCCTCACTCTCTACTTTCCCTCCCATCTTTGTATCATCTGCAAATTTTGATATGTTGCACTCGGTCCCCTCCTCCAAATCGTTAATATGGATTGTAAAGAGTTGGGGACCCAGCACCGACCCCTGTGGAACACCACTGGTTACTGGTTGCCAGTCCGAAAATGAACCATTTATCCCAACTCTCTGCTTCCTGTTCGATAACCAATCCTCCACCCATGCCAGAATATTACCCCCAATCCCGTGATTTTTTATCTTAAGTAATAATTTTTTATGTGGCACCTTGTCGAATGCCTTCTGGAAGTCTAAATACACTATGTCCACTGGTTCCCCTTTATCCACCCTATACGTTATATCCTCGAAGAACTCAAGCAAATTTGTCAGACATGACTTCCCCTTCATAAAGCCATGCTGACTTTGTCCTATTAAATTATGCTTATCTAAATGTTCCGTTACTGTCTCCTTAATAATAGACTCCAAAATTTTACCCACCACAGATGTTAAGCTAACTGGCCTATAATTTCCAGCCTTCTGCCTACTACCCTTTTTAAATAACGGTGTTACATTAGCAGTTTTCCAATCTGCCGGGACCTCTCCTGAGTCCAGGGAATTTTGGAAAACTATCACCAAAGCATCCACAATCCCTACTGCCACTTCCCTCAAGACCCTAGGATGGAAGCCATCAGGTCCAGGGGATTTATCCGCCTTGAGTCCCATTATTTTACTGAGTACCATCTCCTGAGTGATTTTAATCGTATTTAGCTCCTCCCCCCCAAGAGTCCCCTGTTTGTCCAGTGTTGGGATATTCTTAGTGTCCTCTACTGTAAAGACTGAAACAAAATATTTGTTCAGCATTTTTGCCATCTCCATGTTTCCCACCATTAATTTCCCGGTCTCATCCTCTAAGGGACCTATGTTTGCCTTAGCCACCCTTTTTCTTTTTATATAACTATAGAAACTCTTGCTATCTGTTTTTATATTTTTTGCTAATTTCTTTTCATAATCTCACTTCCCTTTCTTAATCAATCCTTTAGTTACTTTTTGCTGTCTTTTGAAGAATTCCCAATCTTCTATCCTTCCACTAAGTTTGGCTACCTTATATGTCCTTGTTTTTAGTCGGATACTATCCTTGATTTCTTTACTTCGCCACGGATGGCTGTCATTTCTTTTACACCCTTTTTTCCTCAGTGGAATATATTTATTTTGAAAGTTGTAAAATAACTCCCTAAATGAACACCACTGCTCATGTACCGTCTTACCCTTTAATCTATTTTCCCAGTCCACTTTAATCAATTCCGCTCTCATACCATCATAGTCTCCTTTATTCAAGCTCAGTACGCTTGTTTGAGAATCAACCTTCTCACCCTCTAATTGGATATGGAATTCAACCATGTTGTGGTCGCTCGTTCCAAGGGGATCCTTAACTAGGACATTATTAATTAATCCTGACTCATTACACAGGACCAGGTCCAAGGTTGCCTGCCCCCTTGTAGGATCAGTTACATACTGCTCAAGAAATCCATCCCTGATGCATTCAATGAACTCGTCCTCAAGGCTGCTCTGCCCAATTTGATTTGTCCAGTTAATATGATAATTAAAATCCCCCATAATTATGGCTGTTCCCTTATTACATGCCCCGACTATCTCCTGATTAATACTTCTTCCAGCAGAGTTGCAACTATTAGGAGGCCTATATACTACGCCCACTAATGTTTTTTTTCCCTTATTATTCCTTATCTCCACCCAAACTGTTTCATTATCTTGATGCTTTGTCCCAATATCATTTCTCTGTATTACAGTGATTCCTTCCTTTATTAACATAGCCACCCCACCTCCCCTTCCTTCCTGCCTGTCCTTCCTGATTGTTAAATACCCTGGCATATTTAATTCCCAGTCGTTGTCACCCTGCAGCCATGTTTCTGTAATGGCCACAAGATCATACCCATACGTAGTTATTTGTGCCGTTAACTCGTCCATTTTATTACGAATGCTACGTGCATTCAGATAAAGAACTTTCAAATCTGTTCTGTGACGCTTAGTTCCTGCTTTTTCCTTTTTTAACACTTTACCTATTACTCCATACCTTCTGTCCCTTCCTGTTACGCTTTCCTCTCTCTCCCTGCTCAGGTTCCCAACCCCCTGCCACTTTAGTTTAAACCCTCCCCAACAGCACTAGCAAACACTCCTCCTAGGACAGCGGTCCCGGCCCTGCCCAGGTGCAGACCATCCGGTTTGTACTGGTCCCACCTCCCCCAGAACCGTTTCCAGTGTCCCAGGAATTTGAATCCCTCCCCCTTGCACCATTCCTCTAGCCACGTATTCATTTGAAATATCCTCCTATTTCTACTCTGACTGGCACGTGGCACTGGCAGCAATCCTGAGATTACTACCTTTGAGGTCCTATTTTTTAATTTACCTCCTAACTCCCTATATTCTGCTTTTAGGACCTCATCCCCTTTTTTACCTATATCGTTGGTGCCTATGTGCACCACGACAGCTGGCTGTTCGCCCTCCCCCTCCAAAATGTTCTGTAGCCGCTCCGAGACATCCTTGATCCTTGCACCAGGGAGGCAACACACCATCCTGGAGTCTCGGTTGCGGCCGCAGAAACGCCTGTCTATTCCCCTTACAATTGAGTCCCCTATCACTATAGCTCTGCCACTCTTTTTCCTCCCAGCCTGTGCAGCAGAGCTACCCGTGGTGCCAGGAAGTTGGCTGCTGCTGCCTTCCCCTGATAAGTCATCCCCCCCAACAGCATCCAAAGTGGCATATCTGTTTGAGAGGGGGATGGCCACAGGGGACCCCTGCACTACCTGCCTGCATCTCTTACTCTTCCTGGTGGTCACCCATTCACTTCCTGCCTGTATACCCTTTACCTGCGGTGTGACCAACTCGCTAAACGTGCTATCCACGAGTTTCTCTGCATCGCGGATGCTCCACAGTGAGTCCACCCGCAGCTCCAGCTCCGAGATACGATCGGTCAGTAGCTGCAGGTGGACACACTTCCCGCACACATGGTCGGCAGGGACACTGGTAGTGTCCATGACTTCCCACATCTTGCAGGAGGAGCATATCACGGGTGCGAGGTCTGCTGCCATGACTTGCCTTAGCTTAGTTACCCCTTTTAAATTACGTTGAAATTAGAAAATGTTAACTATACTAGGGAACTAGGTTGACTAAAAAAAACACTATCTGCTATAAAACCTGCAGATCTTCCCTTTCTTATTACTTTACTTACAGTAAAATGGTAGAAATACTCACCTGAACCTACTCACCAATCAGCTGCCTCCCCTGTGCCGCGTCACTTTCTGACTGGTGACGTCACCCCGAACTCTGCCGCTGGTCTCAGAGTCTCGCTCTCAGAGTAAGCTCTGGTCTCGCTCTCTCCGCGCTGTTTATATCCCCGCTCTGGTCTCGCTCTCTCCCGCCGCTCACTGACTGGACTCTCGCTCTCTCCGCGCTGTTTATATCTCCGCTCTGGTCTCGCTCTTTACCGCCGCTCACCGACTGGACTCTCGCTCTCTCCGCGCTGTTTTTATCCCCGCTCTGGTCTCGCTCTCTCCCGCCGCTCACCGCTCTCAGGTCCACTACCGCTCGAACTCTCAGCACACTATGTTGTCCTCGGTAGAGTTAGCACGCTGCATTCTCTGAACTCGGTAGTGTTGGCGCTCTTCATTCCCTGAACTAGATAGTGTTAGCACTCTGCATTCTCTGAATTCGGTAGTGTTAGCACTTTGCATTCTCTGAACTCAGTAGTGTTCGCACTCTGCATTCCCTGAACTCGACAGTGTTCGCACTCTGCATTCCCTGAACTCGTCAGTGTTAGCACTCTGCATTCCCTGAACTCGGTAGTGTTCGCACTCTGCTTTCCCTGAACTCGTCAGTGTTAGCACTCTGCTTTCCCTGAACTCGATACTGTTAGCACTCTGCATTTCCTGAACTCAGTCGTGTTAGCACTCTGCATTTCCTGAACTCGGTCGTGTTAGCACTCTGCATTCACTGAACTCAGTAGTGTTAGCACTCTGCATTCACTGAACTCGGTAGTGTTAGCACTCTGCATTCTCTGAACTCGATAGTGTTAGCACTCTGCATTCCCTGAACTCGGTCGTGTTAGCACTCTGCATTCCCTGAACTCAGTAGTGTTAGCACTCTGCAATCTCTGAACTCGGTAGTGTTGGCATTCTGCATTCCCTGAACTCGGTAGTGTTAGCACTCTGCATTCCCTGAACTCAGTCGTGTTAGCACTCTGCATTCTCTGAACTCAGTAGTGTTAGCACTCTGCATTCTCTGAACTCGGTAGTGTTTGCACTCTGCATTCCCTGAACTCAGTAGTGTTCGCACTCTGCATTCCCTGAACTCGATAGTGTTAGCACTCTGCTTTCCCTGAACTCGGTAGTGTTTGCACTCTGCATTCCCTGAACTCGGTCGTGTTAGCTCTCTGCATTCTCTGAACTCGATAGTGTTAGCACTCTGCATTCCCTGAACTCGGTAGTGTTAGCACTCTGCACTCCCTGAACTCGGTGTCGTCAGCACTCTGCATTCTCTGAACTCGATAGTGTTAGCACTCTGCATTCCTTGAACTCGGTAGGGTTAGCACGCAGCATTCTCTGAACTCGGTCGTGTTGGCGCTCTTCATTCCCTGAACTCGATAGTGTTCGCACTCTGCATTCCCTGAACTCGATAGTGTTAGCACTCTGCATTCCCTGAACTCGATAATGTTAGCAATCTGCATTCCCTGAACTCGATAGTGTTAGCACTCTGCATTCCCTGAACTCGGTCGTGTTAGCACTCTGCATTCCCTGAACTCGATAGTGTTAGCACTGTGCATTCCCTGAACTCGGTAGTGTTAGCAATCTGCATTCCCCTAACTAGATAGTGTTCGCACTCTGCATTCTCTGAACTCGATAGTGTTAGCACTCTGCATTCTCTGAACTCGATAGTGTTAGCACTCTGCATTCCCTGAACTCGGTAGTGTTAGCACTCTGCATTCTCTGAACTCGATGTTGTTAGCACTCTGCATTCCCTGAACTCGATAGTGTTAGCCCTCTGCATTCTCTGAACTCGATTGTGTTAGCACTCTGCATTCTCTGAACTCGGTAGTGTTAGCACTCTGCATTCCCTGAACTCGATAGTGTTAGCACTCTGCATTCCCTGAACTCATGGAAGGAATCTTACAACACCAGGTTATTGTCCAACTGTTTTATTTGAAAATCACAAGCTTTCGGAGGCTTTCTCCTTCACACTCGCTGACCTGACGAAGGAGAAAGCCTCCGAAAGCTTGTGATTTTCAAAAAGAACAGTTGGACTATAACCTGGTGTTGTAAGATTCCTTACATTTGTCAACCCCAGTCCATCACCGGCATCTCCACATCATTCTCTGATCTCGGTAGCGTTAGCACTCTGCATTCTCTGAACTCGATAGTGTTAACACTCTGCATTCTCTGAACTCGATAGTGTTCGCACTCTGCATTCCCTGAACTCGATAGCGTTAGCAATCTGCATTCCCCTAACTCGATAGTGTTAGCACTCTGAACTCCCTGAACTCGGTGTCGTTAGCACTCTGCATTCCCTGAACTCGGTAGAGTTAGCACTCTGCATTCCTTGAACTCGGTAGTGTTAGCACTCTGCATTCTCTGAACTCGGTAGTGTTAGCACTCTGCATTCCCTGAACTCGGCAGTGTTAGCACTCTGCATTCCCTGAATTCGGTAGTGTTAGCACTCTGCATTCCTTGAATTCGGTAGTGTTAGCACTCTGCATTCCCTGAATTCGGTAGTGTTAGCACTCTGCATTCCTTGAACTCGGTAGTGTTAGCACTCTGCATTCTCTGAACTCGGTAGTGTTAGCACTCTGCATTCCCTGAACTCGGCAGTGTTAGCACTCTGCATTCCCTGAATTCGGTAGTGTTAGCACTCTGCATTCCTTGAATTCGGTAGTGTTAGCACTCTGCATTCCCTGAACTCGGTGTCGTTAGCACTCTGCATTCCCTGAACTCGGCAGTGTTTGCACTCTGCATTCCCTGAATTCGGTAGTGTTAGCACTCTGCATTTCCTGAACTCCGTAGTGTTCGCACTGTGCATTCTCTGAACTCGATCGTGTTAGCACTCTGCATTCCCTGAACTCGGTAGTGTTAGCACTCTGCATTCTCTGAACTCGATGTTGTTAGCACTCTGCATTCCCTGAACTCGATAGTGTTAGCCCTCTGCATTCTCTGAACTCGATTGTGTTAGCACTCTGCATTCTCTGAACTCGGTAGTGTTAGCACTCTGCATTCCCTGAACTCGATAGTGTTAGCACTCTGCATTCCCTGAACTCATGGAAGGAATCTTACAACACCAGGTTATTGTCCAACTGTTTTATTTGAAAATCACAAGCTTTCGGAGGCTTTCTCCTTCACACTCGCTGACCTGACGAAGGAGAAAGCCTCCGAAAGCTTGTGATTTTCAAAAAGAACAGTTGGACTATAACCTGGTGTTGTAAGATTCCTTACATTTGTCAACCCCAGTCCATCACCGGCATCTCCACATCATTCTCTGATCTCGGTAGCGTTAGCACTCTGCATTCTCTGAACTCGATAGTGTTAACACTCTGCATTCTCTGAACTCGATAGTGTTCGCACTCTGCATTCCCTGAACTCGATAGCGTTAGCAATCTGCATTCCCCTAACTCGATAGTGTTAGCACTCTGAACTCCCTGAACTCGGTGTCGTTAGCACTCTGCATTCCCTGAACTCGGTAGAGTTAGCACTCTGCATTCCTTGAACTCGGTAGTGTTAGCACTCTGCATTCTCTGAACTCGGTAGTGTTAGCACTCTGCATTCCCTGAACTCGGCAGTGTTAGCACTCTGCATTCCCTGAATTCGGTAGTGTTAGCACTCTGCATTCCTTGAATTCGGTAGTGTTAGCACTCTGCATTCCCTGAATTCGGTAGTGTTAGCACTCTGCATTCCTTGAACTCGGTAGTGTTAGCACTCTGCATTCTCTGAACTCGGTAGTGTTAGCACTCTGCATTCCCTGAACTCGGCAGTGTTAGCACTCTGCATTCCCTGAATTCGGTAGTGTTAGCACTCTGCATTCCTTGAATTCGGTAGTGTTAGCACTCTGCATTCCCTGAACTCGGTGTCGTTAGCACTCTGCATTCCCTGAACTCGGCAGTGTTTGCACTCTGCATTCCCTGAATTCGGTAGTGTTAGCACTCTGCATTTCCTGAACTCCGTAGTGTTCGCACTGTGCATTCTCTGAACTCGATCGTGTTAGCACTCTGCATTCCCTGAACTTGATAGTGTTAGCACTCTGCATTCTCTGAACTCAGTCGTGTTAGCACTCTGCATTCTCTGAACTCAGTAGTGTTCGCACTCTGCATTCTCTGAACTCAGTAGTGTTAGCACTCTGCACTCTGTGAACTCGATAGTCTTGGCACTCTGCATTCCCTGAACTCGGCAGTGTCAGCACTCTGCATTCCCTGAACTCGGTAGAGTTAGCACTCTGCATTCCCTGAACTCAGTAGTGTTAGCACTCTGCATTCCCTGAACTCGGTAGTGTTAGCACTCTGCATTCCCTGAACTCGATAGTGTTAGCACTCTGCACTCCCTGAACTCGGTGTCGTTAGCACTCTGCATTCTCTGAACTCGGTAGAGTTAGCACTCTGCATTCCTTGAACTCGGTAGTGTTGGCGCTCTTCATTCCCTGAACTCGATAGTGTTAGCACTCTGCATTCTCTGAATTCGGTAGTGTTAGCACTTTGCATTCTCTGAACTCAGTAGTGTTCGCACTCTGCATTCCCTGAACTCGATAGTGTTAGCACTCTGCATTCCCTGAACTCGGTAGTGTTTGCACTCTGCATTCCCTGAACTCAGTAGTGTTCGCACTCTGCATTCCCTGAACTCGATAGTGTTAGCACTCTGCATTCCCTGAACTCGGTAGTGTTTGCACTCTGCATTCCCTGAACTCGGTCGTGTTTGCACTCTGCATTCTCTGAACTCGATAGTGTTAGCACTCTGCATTCCCTGAACTCGGTAGTGTTAGCACTCTGCACTCCCTGAACTCGGTGTCGTTAGCACTCTGCATTCTCTGAACTCGGTAGTGTTAGCACTCTGCATTCCCTGAACTCGGTGTCGTTAGCACTCTGCATTCTCTGAACTCGATAGTGTTAGCACTCTGCATTCCTTGAACTCGGTAGTGTTAGCACGCTGCATTCTCTGAACTCGGTCGTGTTGGCGCTCTTCATTCCCTGAACTCGGTAGTGTTCGCACTCTGCTTTCCCTGAACTCGTCAGTGTTAGCACTCTGCTTTCCCTGAACTCGATACTGTTAGCACTCTGCATTTCCTGAACTCAGTCGTGTTAGCACTCTGCATTTCCTGAACTCGGTCGTGTTAGCACTCTGCATTCACTGAACTCAGTAGTGTTCGCACTCTGCATTCACTGAACTCGGTAGTGTTAGCACTCTGCATTCTCTGAACTCGATAGTGTTAGCACTCTGCATTCCCTGAACTCGGTCGTGTTAGCACTCTGCATTCCCTGAACTCAGTAGTGTTAGCACTCTGCATTCTCTGAACTCGGTAGTGTTGGCATTCTGCATTCCCTGAACTCGGTAGTGTTAGCACTCTGCATTCCCTGAACTCAGTCGTGTTAGCACTCTGCATTCTCTGAACTCAGTAGTGTTAGCACTCTGCATTCTCTGAACTCGGTAGTGTTTGCACTCTGCATTCCCTGAACTCAGTAGTGTTCGCACTCTGCATTCCCTGAACTCGATAGTGTTAGCACTCTGCTTTCCCTGAACTCGGTAGTGTTTGCACTCTGCATTCCCTGAACTCGGTCGTGTTAGCTCTCTGCATTCTCTGAACTCGATAGTGTTAGCACTCTGCATTCCTTGAACTCGGTAGGGTTAGCACGCAGCATTCTCTGAACTCGGTCGTGTTGGCGCTCTTCATTCCCTGAACTCGGTAGTGTTAGCACTCTGCACTCCCTGAACTCGGTGTCGTCAGCACTCTGCATTCTCTGAACTCGGTAGTGTTTGCACTCTGCATTCCCTGAACTCAGTAGTGTTCGCACTCTGCATTCTCTGAACTCGGTCGTGTTGGCGCTCTTCATTCCCTGAACTCGATAGTGTTCGCACTCTGCATTCCCTGAACTCGATAGTGTTAGCACTCTGCATTCCCTGAACTCGATAATGTTAGCAATCTGCATTCCCTGAACTCGATAGTGTTAGCACTCTGCATTCCCTGAACTCGGTCGTGTTAGCACTCTGCATTCCCTGAACTCGATAGTGTTAGCACTGTGCATTCCCTGAACTCGGTAGTGTTAGCAATCTGCATTCCCCTAACTCGATAGTGTTCGCACTCTGCATTCTCTGAACTCGATAGTGTTAGCACTCTGCATTCTCTGAACTCGATAGTGTTAGCACTCTGCATTCCCTGAACTCGGTAGTGTTAGCACTCTGCATTCTCTGAACTCGATGTTGTTAGCACTCTGCATTCCCTGAACTCGATAGTGTTAGCCCTCTGCATTCTCTGAACTCGATTGTGTTAGCACTCTGCATTCTCTGAACTCGGTAGTGTTAGCACTCTGCATTCCCTGAACTCGATAGTGTTAGCACTCTGCATTCCCTGAACTCATGGAAGGAATCTTACAACACCAGGTTATTGTCCAACTGTTTTATTTGAAAATCACAAGCTTTCGGAGGCTTTCTCCTTCACACTCGCTGACCTGACGAAGGAGAAAGCCTCCGAAAGCTTGTGATTTTCAAAAAGAACAGTTGGACTATAACCTGGTGTTGTAAGATTCCTTACATTTGTCAACCCCAGTCCATCACCGGCATCTCCACATCATTCTCTGATCTCGGTAGCGTTAGCACTCTGCATTCTCTGAACTCGATAGTGTTAACACTCTGCATTCTCTGAACTCGATAGTGTTCGCACTCTGCATTCCCTGAACTCGATAGCGTTAGCAATCTGCATTCCCCTAACTCGATAGTGTTAGCACTCTGAACTCCCTGAACTCGGTGTCGTTAGCACTCTGCATTCCCTGAACTCGGTAGAGTTAGCACTCTGCATTCCTTGAACTCGGTAGTGTTAGCACTCTGCATTCTCTGAACTCGGTAGTGTTAGCACTCTGCATTCCCTGAACTCGGCAGTGTTAGCACTCTGCATTCCCTGAATTCGGTAGTGTTAGCACTCTGCATTCCTTGAATTCGGTAGTGTTAGCACTCTGCATTCCCTGAATTCGGTAGTGTTAGCACTCTGCATTCCTTGAACTCGGTAGTGTTAGCACTCTGCATTCTCTGAACTCGGTAGTGTTAGCACTCTGCATTCCCTGAACTCGGCAGTGTTAGCACTCTGCATTCCCTGAATTCGGTAGTGTTAGCACTCTGCATTCCTTGAATTCGGTAGTGTTAGCACTCTGCATTCCCTGAACTCGGTGTCGTTAGCACTCTGCATTCCCTGAACTCGGCAGTGTTTGCACTCTGCATTCCCTGAATTCGGTAGTGTTAGCACTCTGCATTTCCTGAACTCCGTAGTGTTCGCACTGTGCATTCTCTGAACTCGATCGTGTTAGCACTCTGCATTCCCTGAACTTGATAGTGTTAGCACTCTGCATTCTCTGAACTCAGTCGTGTTAGCACTCTGCATTCTCTGAACTCAGTAGTGTTCGCACTCTGCATTCTCTGAACTCAGTAGTGTTAGCACTCTCCACTCTGTGAACTCGATAGTCTTGGCACTCTGCATTCCCTGAACTCGGCAGTGTCAGCACTCTGCATTCCCTGAACTCGGTAGAGTTAGCACTCTGCATTCCCTGAACTCAGTCGTGTTAGCACTCTGCATTCCCTGAACTCGGTAGTGTTAGCACTCTGCATTCCCTGAACTCGATAGTGTAAGCACTCTGCACTCCCTGAACTCGGTGTCGTTAGCACTCTGCATTCTCTGAACTCGGTAGAGTTAGCACTCTGCATTCCTTGAACTCGGTAGTGTTGGCGCTCTTCATTCCCTGAACTCGATAGTGTTAGCACTCTGCATTCTCTGAATTCGGTAGTGTTAGCACTTTGCATTCTCTGAACTCAGTAGTGTTCGCACTCTGCATTCCCTGAACTCGATAGTGTTAGCACTCTGCATTCCCTGAACTCGGTAGTGTTTGCACTCTGCATTCCCTGAACTCAATAGTGTTCGCACTCTGCATTCCCTGAACTCGATAGTGTTAGCACTCTGCATTCCCTGAACTCGGTAGTGTTTGCACTCTGCATTCCCTGAACTCGGTCGTGTTTGCACTCTGCATTCTCTGAACTCGATAGTGTTAGCACTCTGCATTCCCTGAACTCGGTAGTGTTAGCACTCTGCACTCCCTGAACTCGGTGTCGTTAGCACTCTGCATTCTCTGAACTCGGTAGTGTTAGCACTCTGCATTCCCTGAACTCGGTGTCGTTAGCACTCTGCATTCTCTGAACTCGATAGTGTTAGCACTCTGCATTCCTTGAACTCGGTAGTGTTAGCACGCTGCATTCTCTGAACTCGGTCGTGTTGGCGCTCTTCATTCCCTGAACTCGGTAGTGTTCGCACTCTGCTTTCCCTGAACTCGTCAGTGTTAGCACTCTGCTTTCCCTGAACTCGATACTGTTAGCACTCTGCATTTCCTGAACTCAGTCGTGTTAGCACTCTGCATTCCCTGAACTCAGTAGTGTTAGCACTCTGCATTCTCTGAACTCGGTAGTGTTGGCATTCTGCATTCCCTGAACTCGGTAGTGTTAGCACTCTGCATTCCCTGAACTCAGTCGTGTTAGCACTCTGCATTCTCTGAACTCAGTAGTGTTAGCACTCTGCATTCTCTGAACTCGTTAGTGTTTGCACTCTGCATTCCCTGAACTCAGTAGTGTTCGCACTCTGCATTCCCTGAACTCGATAGTGTTAGCACTCTGCTTTCCCTGAACTCGGTAGTGTTTGCACTCTGCATTCCCTGAAATCGGTCGTGTTAGCTCTCTGCATTCTCTGAACTCGATAGTGTTAGCACTCTGCATTCCCTGAACTCGGTAGTGTTAGCACTCTGCACTCCCTGAACTCGGTGTCGTCAGCACTCTGCATTCTCTGAACTCGATAGTGTTAGCACTCTGCATTCCTTGAACTCGGTAGGGTTAGCACGCAGCATTCTCTGAACTCGGTCGTGTTGGCGCTCTTCATTCCCTGAACTCGATAGTGTTCGCACTCTGCATTCCCTGAACTCGATAGTGTTAGCACTCTGCATTCCCTGAACTCGATAATGTTAGCAATCTGCATTCCCTGAACTCGATAGTGTTAGCACTCTGCATTCCCTGAACTCGGTCGTGTTAGCACTCTGCATTCCCTGAACTCGATAGTGTTAGCACTGTGCATTCCCTGAACTCGGTAGTGTTAGCAATCTGCATTCCCCTAACTCGATAGTGTTCGCACTCTGCATTCTCTGAACTCGATAGTGTTAGCACTCTGCATTCTCTGAACTCGATAGTGTTAGCACTCTGCATTCCCTGAACTCGGTAGTGTTAGCACTCTGCATTCTCTGAACTCGATGTTGTTAGCACTCTGCATTCCCTGAACTCGATAGTGTTAGCCCTCTGCATTCTCTGAACTCGATTGTGTTAGCACTCTGCATTCTCTGAACTCGGTAGTGTTAGCACTCTGCATTCCCTGAACTCGATAGTGTTAGCACTCTGCATTCCCTGAACTCATGGAAGGAATCTTACAACACCAGGTTATTGTCCAACTGTTTTATTTGAAAATCACAAGCTTTCGGAGGCTTTCTCCTTCACACTCGCTGACCTGACGAAGGAGAAAGCCTCCGAAAGCTTGTGATTTTCAAAAAGAACAGTTGGACTATAACCTGGTGTTGTAAGATTCCTTACATTTGTCAACCCCAGTCCATCACCGGCATCTCCACATCATTCTCTGATCTCGGTAGCGTTAGCACTCTGCATTCTCTGAACTCGATAGTGTTAACACTCTGCATTTTCTGAACTCGATAGTGTTCGCACTCTGCATTCCCTGAACTCGATAGCGTTAGCAATCTGCATTCCCCTAACTCGATAGTGTTAGCACTCTGAACTCCCTGAACTCGGTGTCGTTAGCACTCTGCATTCCCTGAACTCGGTAGAGTTAGCACTCTGCATTCCTTGAACTCGGTAGTGTTAGCACTCTGCATTCTCTGAACTCGGTAGTGTTAGCACTCTGCATTCCCTGAACTCGGCAGTGTTAGCACTCTGCATTCCCTGAATTCGGTAGTGTTAGCACTCTGCATTCCTTGAATTCGGTAGTGTTAGCACTCTGCTTTCCCTGAATTCGGTAGTGTTAGCACTCTGCATTCCTTGAACTCGGTAGTGTTAGCACTCTGCATTCTCTGAACTCGGTAGTGTTAGCACTCTGCATTCCCTGAACTCGGCAGTGTTAGCACTCTGCATTCCCTGAATTCGGTAGTGTTAGCACTCTGCATTCCTTGAATTCGGTAGTGTTAGCACTCTGCATTCCCTGAACTCGGTGTCGTTAGCACTCTGCATTCCCTGAACTCGGCAGTGTTTGCACTCTGCATTCCCTGAATTCGGTAGTGTTAGCACTCTGCATTTCCTGAACTCCGTAGTGTTCGCACTGTGCATTCTCTGAACTCGATCGTGTTAGCACTCTGCATTCCCTGAACTTGATAGTGTTAGCACTCTGCATTCTCTGAACTCAGTCGTGTTAGCACTCTGCATTCTCTGAACTCAGTAGTGTTCGCACTCTGCATTCTCTGAACTCAGTAGTGTTAGCACTCTCCACTCTGTGAACTCGATAGTCTTGGCACTCTGCATTCCCTGAACTCGGCAGTGTCAGCACTCTGCATTCCCTGAACTCGGTAGAGTTAGCACTCTGCATTCCCTGAACTCAGTAGTGTTAGCACTCTGCATTCCCTGAACTCGGTAGTGTTAGCACTCTGCATTCCCTGAACTCGATAGTGTAAGCACTCTGCACTCCCTGAACTCGGTGTCGTTAGCACTCTGCATTCTCTGAACTCGGTAGAGTTAGCACTCTGCATTCCTTGAACTCGGTAGTGTTGGCGCTCTTCATTCCCTGAACTCGATAGTGTTAGCACTCTGCATTCTCTGAATTCGGTAGTGTTAGCACTTTTCATTCTCTGAACTCAGTAGTGTTCGCACTCTGCATTCCCTGAACTCGATAGTGTTAGCACTCTGCATTCCCTGAACTCGGTAGTGTTTGCACTCTGCATTCCCTGAACTCAGTAGTGTTCGCACTCTGCATTCCCTGAACTCGATAGTGTTAGCACTCTGCATTCCCTGAACTCGGTAGTGTTTGCACTCTGCATTCCCTGAACTCGGTCGTGTTTGCACTCTGCATTCTCTGAACTCGATAGTGTTAGCACTCTGCATTCCCTGAACTCGGTAGTGTTAGCACTCTGCACTCCCTGAACTCGGTGTCGTTAGCACTCTGCATTCTCTGAACTCGATAGTGTTAGCACTCTGCATTCCTTGAACTCGGTAGTGTTAGCACGCTGCATTCTCTGAACTCGGTCGTGTTGGCGCTCTTCATTCCCTGAACTCGATAGTGTTCGCACTCTGCATTCCCTGACCTCGGTAGTGTTAGCACTCTGCATTCCCTGAACTCGGTAGTGTTTGCACTCTGCATTCCCTGAACTCGGTCGTGTTAGCACTCTGCATTCTCTGAACTCGATAGTGTTAGCACTCTGCATTCCCTGAACTCGGTAGTGTTAGCACTCTGCACTCCCTGAACTCGGTGTCGTTAGCACTCTGCATTCTCTGAACTCGGTAGTGTTAGCACTCTGCATTCCCTGAACTCGGTGTCGTTAGCACTCTGCATTCTCTGAACTCGATAGTGTTAGCACTCTGCATTCCTTGAACTCGGTAGTGTTGGCACGCTGCATTCTCTGAACTCGGTCGTGTTGGCGCTCTTCATTCCCTGAACTCGATAGTGTTCGCACTCTGCATTCCCTGAACTCGGTAGTGTTAGCACTCTGCATTCCCTGAACTCGATAGTGTTTGCACTGTGCATTCCCTGAACTCGGTAGTGTTAGCAATCTGCATTCCCCTAACTCGATAGTGTTCGCACTCTGCATTCTCTGAACTCGATAGTGTTAGCACTCTGCATTCTGTGAACTCGATAGTGTTAGCACTCTGCATTCCCTGAACTCGGTAGTGTTAGCACTCTGCATTCTCTGAACTCGATGTTGTTAGCACTCTGCATTCCCTGAACTCGATAGTGTTAGCACTCTGCATTCCCTGAACTCATGGAAGGAATCTTACAACACCAAGTTATTGTCCAACTGTTTTATTTGAAAATCACAAGCTTTCGGAGGCTTTCTCCTTCACACTGGCTGACCTGACGAAGGAGAAAGCCTCCGAAAGCTTGTGATTTTCAAAAAGAACATTTGGACTATAACCTGGTGTTGTAAGATTCCTTACATTTGTCAACCCCAGTCCATCACCGGCATCTCCACATCATTCTCTGAACTCGGTAGCGTTAGCACTCTGCATTCTCTGAACTCGATAGTGTTGACACTCTGCATTCTCTGAACTCGATAGTGTTCGCACTCTGCATTCCCTGAACTCGATAGCGTTAGCAATCTGCATTCCCCTAACTTGATAGTGTTAGCACTCTGCATTCCTTGAACACGGTAGTGTTAGCACTCTGCATTCCTTGAACACGGTAGTGTTAGCACTCTGCATTCTCTGAACTCGATAGTGTTAGCACTCTGCATTCTCTGAACCCGGTCGCTTAAGATCTGTGCCTTGTCTGAACTCGATAGTGCTCGCACTGTGCCTTGTCTGAACTCAGTAGCCTGCCTGACAATGAATGGATGAAATTACACATTACGGACAAAGGGTTGGGTGAGTATTGTCCTCCCACTTCCTGTCGGTGATGATAACTAATTTGCGTATTTGCAACACAGTGGTGTAAATAGACGCAGTCAAAAATATTGGCGATGGTAGAAAAGGCTGTTTGACTCACAGTCAAGAATCATCCAATTGGGTAATGAAGATGTTTGCTTTCCAATTGGTGGGGGAAGGCGGTGCGCTGGGAGGATGGACGTGTCAGGCAACCAATGGAGAGAGTGTGGGGGCTGGGCAGTTGGAGGCAGGAGGTCATGCGATGAAACCTCCAGGAGTACGTCAAAGCAGAGATGGCAACCCTAATATAGAGTTCTGCTTTTCATTTCTAATTTCTTTTTACGGCCTCTTCCAGCAAGCTATCTGAGTCAATCTCCTTCCTCTTTTCAAAAGAATGTACCCCTTACCATTTCACCCCAGGGGGTGGGGTATTCCTACTGCCTCACTAACATCCCATTCAACATCTTCTCGGAGCTCAGTACAGAGAGATTAATGGTCAGTTTATGTTGTACAGACCTGCTTCAAGTGGAAATGGTTCTGAATGTGTTGGCACCCAGCACTCTGGAATTCACCACTTGCACTTCAGATTTCAGAGCTTTGGTTCTTACATAAAAACAAATTTAAAAACCCTAATTTTTGGCTTCTGCTAGCCACAGCTCTGTGATATAGTACTGTACAGCATTAGTAGGTGGGGAGGGGTTGCACTTCCATTATATGAAAATCAAATTTATTCTGGAAGAAGCGGGCAAGTTACCCACTCTTCACCTTTCCTAAACAAAAAAGAATTGGTATACAGTTTATCTGAAGACAATGTGGGGAACTTTGTCTTTGGGTGAGAGTGTAAAACAGGCAATATCGGGTCAACAGCCTGTCATACATCTCTCCCCATTTTATTTCCATTGTCATCAATGGAAATAGGCGGCTGATCCGATATCGCCCATTTTATACAATCGCTCAAAGTCAAAATTACCTTCAATATCCCTTTCAATAATAATAATAGCATGTATATAGTCACATCATTAGAACATCCCAACGTGCTTCACAGACTATGAAGGATATTTGAAGTATAGTCACATGTCACGTAGCCAAAAGCAGCAGCCAATTTGTGCACAGAAAAGTCCCGGACAGCAATGACAAAAATGATCGGAGAGTATTTTTTTGTTGCTGTGTTTTGTGGGATAAATATTGGCCAGAAGAACTCCCCTGCCCTTCTTCAAAAAATGCCTTGGGATCTTTTACATCCATCTGAACAAGCTGATGGGCCCTCAGTTTAAAATAACATCTCAGGCAGCACCTCCTCAGTACTACACTAATCTGCCTGTAAAGGTTACATACTCAAGGAGGGCTTAGAACCCAGAACCTTTGGATCTAGAGATGTTGAACTCTGCCACTAAGCCAAGCTAGCACATAATACCCTTATGAAGGCAGTTGCTCACCTATGTGGCAACTGTCCAAACAACATATACATCTATCAGACTGACAAGTTATTTGGAACAATTACTCCTAATTACAAAGCACAGGCTGCACAAGGAAGGCTTGATCGTGGAAGCAGCTTCAGATCATCCCATGAGATGGGGTCTGTGTTATATTTGATCTAGCCCAAAAAATAACTCTAGAGTCACTACAGAAAACACAAGCCACAGTTTCCAGGAGATAGTTTCCTAGAATCACTTCTGGGGACAGATTGGTGGTAGTTACAGACAACAACCTGACAATAAACATGTACATCTTCTGCCCCCTTGTGGTGGATTTCAGTAACTGTGCATCATCTACCTTCACCTCACTTTTGAAATCGTAGAATTTCACTTGGATTTATTGGGGTCGATTTAACCGTGAAGTAAATAAGCATGGAATTTAAATGTAATTTATGTATGCAGGTGTGTATTTGTTTCTTAATTTTCCATTTTTAAGAACACTTTATTGGAGTTATTTTTCTGTAAGCACCATCCAGCTGGGGGAGAAACATTCCTAGACATTGCTGAATCACTATCTACCCCAAGTACCTCAACCTCAGAACTACGTCAGTTTGTATTTCAAGATTACAGTTTTTTCACCCCTGTTCATTCATTCCTCTGCTTTACATCTGGGATTAGTTGTCCAAACACCAGGCTGTTATCGTCCAGTGCTCATTAGATGCAATTTTCAGTCCTCTCACTATTTAAAATAAACCAGAACCTAACGTGAACTCTAGATGCAACTCATTTAATTCTGTACACGTGGATTTGTTTAATTTTATTTCCTGTTATGTTTGAGTTAAAAAGGCTAAATACAGAGATTTTTTCAGTTTTAAATAAAATGTTCAGTTTTTTTTTAACTTTAGCAGTCTATAACGATGAGTTACCCACCAGGTACCAGCTTTCTCTGTCAGTTGCCATCGAGTAACTATTAATTCACCAACAGCCCTCCCTGTTTTGATAATTTTTTGTGTTACCAGAAAAGTTGAACAAAACTGGTATCACTTAGTGTGAGAAATATTTATTCAAATATGACCATTGATATGGCAGTTTTTGTGTGATTTAATAAAATGGTGCCACACAATTGGCTACAAGTCCACGAGAATAGCTAAATGAGGTACAAAACCACCCACCCAGATGGGAACTTTTGGAACTAGAACTCCAGTAGCAAAACAAGTTTTAAAACATACAAGGGGTGAAATTTGTTTTGGGATATAGCATGAAACTGGCGATAGTGAATCGGCCGCCTGGCCACCCCGTTTACCCTCTGCCTGATATTCTTTTCCTTCAAAGTCAATGGAATAGAAAATCGAGCAGGGTGTAAGATGGGCTTCCGATTGGCTAGCGCCCATTTTTATCTTACCGCCCAAGACCAATTTCCCCCCCACAGGTTCCAGGCCCTTCCTGATGCGTTGGGCATGGTGAGTGCCAGAAAACTGGCACTTCCTCAGGATAGTCGATGCCAAGGAGAGAGGAGTTTCAGGGCTACAAGAAACTGTTCTCCCCCTTTCTCAGTCCCCAAATATGGTGATGCCCTAGGTCCTTTTCTTTAGGTAATATGGTACAATATGATATGAAAATGACGGGCAGCCGCAGACCCACTGGTCCATTTGGCCTGTCCCATAGAGTTGTGATGCCCCTACACTCCCTACCTACCTGGAGCCATGTACTCTAAACCCAAACTAATTAAGGAAAAAAAATTCCATTCCAATCCCTTTAAGCAATCGAAACTAGTTAAGAAGATCGCATGGACCCTAATTTATATTACAGGATACCTACCTCTTGTACAAATTGATCACCACCCCAACCAGAAATCGTTCCAGCTCTCTCTTGAAGGAATACAACGAATTAGCATTCATCGCATGAGCTGGCAACCTGTTCCACAGGTCCACTGTTCTCTGGAAAATAAAAGAACTGCCAGCATTCAACCTAGTTCTACTCTTACATACACCCCTGGTCCTCCCTAACCTATTGAGTTGAAATAATTGGTCCACATACATACAATCTAGTCCTGACATTATTTTAAAACCTCAATCAAATCACCCCTGAGTCTACGCTTTTCAGACCCAGCTCTTTGAGCTTATCTGGGTAACTAAGGCTTTTGAAACTGTTAATTAATCTTGTGGCCCTCCTCAGCACACTTTCCAAAGGATCAATATACCCTACCTTGTGAGGAGACCGAAACTGGACACAATCCCCGATATTTACGGGGAGGCGGGGAGGGTGCGGGTGAGGCCAAAATTGCCCGAAGAACCCCACAAAGCTGGGGACACTGAGGCCCTGCCGATCTTAATGGCCCACGACCAAGAAGGCTGGGGTTTGGGGAGGGGGAGGCTGGATATCAGGGCTGGGGGAGGCCGAAGGCATCCTTGACGGGCCTGGGGGGGAGCACTCCTGCTCCTCCTGGCCCACAAGGAGTGCTAATTGATTCATTTACCCGGGGGAGCCGGCAGCTCCCACTTCCGTTTCACTGCTGAGTTTCCCGACCCCTGGAAAATCCACGCAGCACGAATTAATTTCAAATCAGGCTCCCAAATGCACTGTGGGAGCCCAATTTAAATATGTTAATAAGCGCCCGCCTCTTCATGGCAGGTCACTCGGATGCCTTGATATCCGACACCGTAATAAATGGCGGCGGGTGCTTGCGTGGTGTGTTGGGGTCGGGTTTCGCATGGATTTCACATTTTAACCACCTCCCACCCCCGCCGATCCTCTCCCACCATGGGGGGATTAATTTCAAGGCCAATATTCTAAGGCCTAACCAAGGTCTTGTACAAAGACAAAATGGTAAGCTTTGATTTATAGTGAATTGTCCTGTGAATACACCCTAGAACCCAGCTTGCTTTAGCTTCACAATATTGGTCATGAACCTTTAGCGAGGGATGCACTGAAACACCCAGATCACTTTCTTTCATCACTGACTTTAATTCTGTTCTCTGTGGGACATGTGTATGTTTACATGCCAAGGCTTCTCCGATAGCACCTCCCAAACCCGCGACCTCTACCACCTAGAAGGACAAGAGCAGCAGGCACATGGGAACACCACCACCTGCACGTTCCCCTCCAAGTCACACACCATCCCGACTTGGAAATATATCGCCGTTCCTTCATTGTCGCTGGGTCAAAATCCTGGAACTCCCTTCCTAACAGCACTGTGGGAGAACCGTCACCACACGGACTGCAGCGGTTCAAGAAGGCGGCTCACCACCACCTTCTCAAGGGCAATTAGGGATGGGCAATAAATGCTGGCCTCGCCAGCGACGCCCACATCCCGTGAACGAATAAAAAAAAAGTATTTGACCTGCCCATGTACATAACACTTCAATAAGTTAAAAATCACACGGACCCGATCCCCCAATGCATTGAGATCTGCTTGCAGTAGTTGAACATCCTCTACAATCCTAACACTCAAACATATCTTGGTATCATCCGAAAACTTGCGGATCATTCCCCCAACACCTACATTTAAATCATTAATGAAGATAGTAAATAGCCAAGGTCCTAACACCGAACCCTGATGGTAACTGGTCTCTAAGCAGATGTAGATCCACTGACTACAACTTCCTGCCTACGGGCATTCAGCCAATTCTCATCTACCACAATAGATTACCATTAATTCCACAAGACACTGTATTGTAGAGAAGCCTCTTGTGAGGCACCTTATCCAAAACCTTCTAACAACATCTACCGGGATATCCTCCTCGACTGTCCTGGAGACGTCTTCAAAAAATTCAGTCGAGTTTGTAAGACACAACCTTCTTTTCTGTGACCTGTCCTATTTCCCCTTTACTTACTTTCTCTCTGCAGGATCTGCAAGTATTATTAAAAGTCACAGGGCTACCTCCTTTCTGGAATTGTGGTATCTTAGTCACCCTAGAGTCCTTGCTGCACCGAAGGGCCACTCATCTTCAGCCAGAAGTGCCGAGTGGATAATCCATCTCAGCCTCCTCCCGATATCCCCACCATCACAGAAGCCAGTCTTCGGCCAATTCGATTCACTCCACGTGATATCAAGAAACGGCTGAGTGCACTGGATACAGCAAAGGCTATGGGCCCTGACAACATCCCAGCTGTAGTGCTGAAGACTTGTGCTCCAGAACTAGCTGCGCCTCTAGCCAAGCTGTTCCAGTACAGCTACAACACTGGCATCCACCCGACAATGTGGAAAATTGCCCAGGTATGTCCTGTCCACAAAAAGCAGGACAAATCCAATCCGGCCAATTACCGCCCCATCAGTCTACTCTCAATCATCAGCAAAGTGATGGAAGGTGTCGTCGACAGTGCTATCAAGCGGCACTTGCTCACCAATAACCTGCTCACCGATGCTCAGTTTGGGTTCCGCCAGGACCACTCGGCTCCAGACCTCATTACAGCCTTGGTCCAAACATGGACAAAAGAGCTGAATTCCAGAGGTGAGGTGAGAGTGACTGCCCTTGACATCAAGGCAGCATTTGACCGAGTGTGGCACCAAGGAGCCCTAGTAAAATTGAAGTCAATGGGAATCAGGGGGAAAACTCTCCAGTGGCTGGAGTCATACCCAGCACAAAGGAAGATGGTAGTGGTTGTTGGAGGCCAATCATCTCAGCCCCAGGGCATTGCTGCAGGAGTTCCTCAGGGCAGTGTCCGAGGCACAACCATCTTCAGCTGCTTCATCAATGACCTTCCCTCCATCATAAGGTCAGAAATGGGGATGTTCGCTGATGACTGCATAGTGTTCAGTTCCATTCGCAACCCCTCAGATAATGAAGCAGTCCGAGCCTGCATACAGCAAGACCTGGACAACATCCAGGCTTGGGCTGATAAGTGGCAAGTAACATTCACGCCAGATAAGTGCCAGGCAATGACCATCTCCAACAAGAGAGAGTCTAACCACCTCCCCTTGACATTCAACGGCATTACCATTGCCGAATCCCCCACCATCAACATCCTGGGGGTCACCATTGACCAGAAACTTAACTGGACCAGCCATATAAATACTGTGGCTACGAGAGCAGGTCAGAGGCTGGGTATTCTGCGGCGAGTGACTCACCTCCTGACTCCCCAAAGCCTTTCCACCATCTACAAGGCACAAGTCAGGAGTGTGATGGAATACTCTCCACTTGCCTGGATGAGTGCAGCTCCAACAACACTCAAGAAGCTCGACATCATCCAAAATAAAGCAGCCCGCTTGATTGGCACCCCATCCACGACCCTAAACATTCACTCCCTTCACCACCGGCGCACTGTGGCTACAGTGTGCACCATCCACAGGATGCACTGCAGCAACTCGCCAAGGCTTCTTCGACAGCACTTCCCAAACCCGCGACCTCTATCACCTAGAAGGACAAGGGCAGCAGGCGCATGGGAACAACACCACCTGCATGTTCCCCTCCAAGTCACACACCATCCCGACTTGGAAATATATCGCCGTTCCTTCATTGTCGCTGGGTCAAAATCCTGGAACTCCCTTCCTAACAGTACTGTGGGAGAACCGTCACCATACGGACTGCAGCGGTTCAAGAAGGCGGCTCACCACCACCTTCTCGAGGGCAATTATGGATGGGCAATAAATGCCGGCCTTGCCAGCGACGCCCACATCCCGTGAACGAATAAAAAAAAAAAAAACTGCATTTGGATGAGGCCGTATGCTCTTAGCAGCTTTGTTTTATCACATTTGTGCTTTGGACTGCTGTTCCTTGCCTTTTAATTAGGGTGTCCCTGCATTCATTTTCTCCTGATTTGTGTGCTGTGATATTTTGAATTGACATGTCCACCACGCTGTATACGTTTTACGCAAAAAGCTTAAAGTAAAAAAGTATTTTTAAAAACCTCAGATCCAAAAGGGTCTAAATTCAACATTGTTGCACCCAATTTGTGTGTGCGTGCTTGCCGCTGCTAAATTCGTCAGGGAATTTTTTTTTGGGCCACCTGAATTGAGCGCAGGCCTCTTTTCAAAATGAAAATGAGGGTCCTGCACCCGTTTCAGGACCCACCACAAAATGGATCAGTCCAGAGCGGGATTACCTGGTCTACAAACGGCCTAGCCAGCCGTCCTTAAAGGGACCGCTGGAGGCCACCACCAAAAATGTAGGTTTTTTTCATGCTTTCCCAGCTCCACAGCAAAACTGCGGGCTGCTGCAAGCCCCATATTCGTCTCCCTCCCGCTCTCCTCCGCCTCCCCCCCCCACCACAAGGCTTACCTGAAGGCCGCTGCCGGTGAGGCAAGCAATCCAAATTGAGTCGGGCAGCAGGGGTGAGCAGCCTCTGGAGGAGTGACAGGTGCCGGCAGCTTGTCTCGATTATTACAATGAGGCCCGAGGACTCCTGGTTCAGGCACATGCTGGAAGCACATGCATCTGAAAATGGGTTATAACAAATTTAGACCCCAAAGTTTTTTGTAATGAAAGATTTGAGACAAATGACAACCGTGCTCCCCCATATACATGTTAAAAATTGGAGCTGTAATGGTCTAAGTCACAGCACCCACTTTACAACTTTTTAATTCTGTGATCAAATCCCACTTTAAGATTCACATTCTCTAGCAGAGGATTTCGAGGATTCTACCCTAAGGCTGAGGGGAAATGCACTCATCAGCACATCTGAGTCACAATTATTTACCCAAATAAACAGAGGCATGAGACAGATTTTTATTTATGAAAGCAACTGTATTGTTGTTGTCTTTAAAAAAATCCAGCAAAGATCATCACTTAATTAATCGTCCAGAACACATCACTTTTAGAATGCATACAGTCAGAGCACATGATAACAACACCTGCCTTCTGGTATCTTTCCTCTGTCAGATGTTGACTGACCTGCTGTGCATGTCCAGTGTTTAGTGTTTCTATTTCAGATTTCATACATTGGCGGTTTTTATTTTATACGCCGTTGTCATGTGTTCCCTGATCCTGGCTAAAGCTCGGCTAAAGTCAGTATAGGGACCCAAGTTTCAATGAGGCAAGACCCGGATGAGAAGGACTACTTTGCCAGTCAATCACCATGAGCTGGTAGTTATGGGCTTTGACAGTATTTGCCAGCTGTCTGTTCCTGTGTTAAAGTGTAGCTTCAGGTAAACGTTAAGGCTGCAGAATTGATCACCATTTCTAGGGCCACTGGTTTAGTGACTGAATTATGTGAAATTCTGGTTTCATTAGAAGGGAATCCAGGATTTTTATTAGTGTTCTGAGGCTCAGATTCCCCAATTTCATGTTTATAGTTAAATTCAGAGGCTTAAAGTCACTGAATAAGTCGAATTTGTTCTTTTGGGATCATACTCCATCCATTTTTCTTTGAAAAACACAAATAATTTCTGAACTGTGGGATGAGTTACCTTTCCTGATTTCGCCAGTCAAAAATCTGCTGCTCTTGTTAGTACACCGACAATGTACAATGTTGAGGTAATAATGTCGTAACATCAAACTGAGTGTATAAGATTGTCCATCGTTCTCTAATGTAATACAGGTTACAAGTGTTATACATTCACTGAATGTACACAAACAGCTGTAATAATTTTTAAAAAGTAATTCAAGTGTTGTTTATACTCAGGGCTCCACATTAAAAGCAGGGGTTTAAGATCCCACTAACAAGCACCATCATGTATAGAGAAATTTAACAACCTGTTTCATCAATATACCAGTTAGAAAAAAAGCAAAACATGAACGGGATTCATGCACAAGAACAAAGAAGCACAATTAAAACATCCTCAGCACGAGGCTGCAGCACTTAACTCAAGTTACCAAAAGAACCACAAAGGAAAAAAGATACAGTGGCTAAGAACATAATGACTAGAAGATACATTCTGAAACAATCAACTCCTAAAGGACCCATGGTAAAAAAAGCTCTGTGTGCATCATAGGAGCGCCTGGAGCTAAACGTGAGAAATATATTGCTTCACAAAGGGTTACTAAAGAGCAGGAACTTCACCCAAAGATCAATAGATCTGTGAAATAAATCAGGGAAGGGCATTGAAGCTGATGTTATTAATGGGTCCAAGAGGCATATAGATGCATTTTGGAAGGAAGGATTGAGGGATATGGTTAGAAGATGGGTGGATGAGGTTGAGAGAAAAGGGATTGAGAAATACGGTGAGAAGAATGGTAAACTGCATTGAGAGTTAAGCGATTGAAGGATATGAGAAAGTGCATAGATGAGCGTAAGAAGCTGGATAGATGGGGTTGAAGAGAAAGGGATTGAGGGATATAGTGAGAAATGGGCAAGTGGGTTGCAGGGAAAGTGATTGAGGGACATGGTGAAAAGGTGGGTATATAAGTTTGAGGTCTATCAAAAAGGGAAAGGCTTGTTAGGCAAAATGGCCTCTTCCTAGTCCTAAAAAATGTTATATTCTCATGATTCTTATTAATTTTTACTCTATGGACACTAAATCAGGAGGTATATGGTGTCACAAACATACATTAACAATAGCTTAATGTTTATACACGGGTATCACACACTGCGACTCTTCAAGCCTAGCAGGATGTGTTTTCAACTTCCTGAAGGTTCTGGCCAGCTTATTCTTGTGTTCTCCCTCATCTCATCACTCCTGCATTTCGTTACAAGACACAATCGTAAGCATTCACTGCTATCCCAAGAAGAGGTATTAAAATAAAATAATTATAAAGAGAAACTAAGCACAAAACAAGCTAAAATCTGTACAAGTAATACAAGCATTACAATACATTTTAATAATCATAGGGCTGTATTAACAACCAAAACGAAACAGAAATCATTATAATCCCTTTAAAAGAGCACCAGGCTGCTAGTGTAGATTGTGCCACAAGTTTTAAAGTATCAATTCAGTGAAAAAAGGGAGGGCACACTCTGTCCCACCAACATGTGGGTATCTTTCGCATCAAACATAAGAAACTAACAGCAATGTGTATAAAAAGTCAGAGGGTACAATTTCACAGTGCCACACGCTATAAGAGGACGCTACCTTTCAAACATAAATAACTCGTTCAAATTCAAAACTCGTACGTTTATTCCTTGCCAGGTGCACCTTGACAAGAGTTTTACAGTTTCCCCTCCTCGAGTCCCAATTCGTGGGAAAGAAAATTAAACAGTCATTTCCCATTGCTGCTCCAAGTGTTTATGCGATGAGACAAGGCACCGTAGGATAAGGCACTGAGATTTTTCTCTTTTTAACCAGTCTTTGTACAAAGCGCAGTCGCAGTGACTGCTCTCAGCATCGTTAGACCTCTGAGCTGTCGCTGTTGTAGCTTTGCCCTGTGGTCACTGTCTCATTGCTGCCAGCACGTTTCTCGTTCGACGACTGCTTCCCACTGGCTGGACGGTTCCTGCGCTTCAACAACAGGAAGATTATGGCGGCCATGCAAGCTAAGAGCAGCAGACCCCCGGCTCCGCCTACCATGGGCAGGATGCTGCCTTCAGACTCCCTGCTGGTGGTGGGCAAAAGTGGCTTCTGGTACTGCTCTCCGCTGGGGAGGTAGTCCTTCTGGGTGATGATGATTTTATTGGCACGGTCCAGTGCTATGTGCTGGATATTAGTACCTCTGCTGTTTTCTGCTCCAATGTCCTGGGCAACATCAGGGGCCTTTGGCGCTGATCGGCGGCTGCGGCTGAATCCCAGGCTGTTGGAAACACTTCCTGTGGAGGACAATGAATGATGCAGAAACTCCAAGCTTCTCTTGCCGATTCCTCTATTGGCATTCTCTTTGGAGCGGACTGTGTAAATGACATGGATATACCACTCCCGGCCAGCAGCCACCTGGACGAGATTAGAAAAGCACAGTTTGATTGGGTAAAGCGTCTTTATATATACTGTGAATTAAGTGAAGTTAGATGTACTATAACCATTTGTAAAATATGTCCTAAGCATTTGGGAAATGTGAGCGTTGACCAGGAAACAGTCACTTTGGACCTGGACCTGAACCTTGGGCACAACTTTTCAACTTCGATGGGGGTATGAAATGGGCCGTAGCAGATTGGCCATCAGTAATGTACCTCGTCCTAACTTCCTTTCCCTTGAAGTCAATGGAAAGGAAAATGAGATAGGGTGTGTAACAGGCAGCTGATCCGTTGCTGCCCCTTTTATGCCCTTGCTGAAGATGAAAGTTCCGCCCCCTGTCTTCCAAGGTTTTTCCCATCATAGACTCGACCAACTCATTTAATCACTTGCAAGGAGGTTTGGCAATGATTCTCCCTGCTGCCTACCAAATTAGTTCAATAAAGTTCCCAGAGTTCTACCCAATCTTAAATCGACAATATTAATTCATGACTGGTTGCTTTCCATGCTTTCAGCAGCTTATCAATCACTGTTTACCATACAGCATTTCATCATCTCTCTCTGTGCTTACTCTCAGTTTCAATACAGATACTTTTCCAACTGTTCTTTAAAGAAGTTGATCACGCAGCATTAATTGCTGGGAGTCCATTCCACATACTCACTACATTATGGGGTAAAAAATCCTCCCAATCTCTAGTTTCAATTTAGGCCTGTCAATTTTGTTACTTGTGTCCTCTATTTCAGCATTTTGAAGACCTGAATGACATCCCCTCTCAATCTTTACTCTAACGAGAACAAGTTCAGTTCTTTGAATGTTTTTATGGCCCTACATTCGTATCCTTTTCATTCTTTTCTGAATTCTCTTGGGAACATTAGTGGTCTGTTGAAGGTAGGTGTCTAAACCTAAAACAATTGTAAAACACACATCTGGGCCATCTCAGGTCTGATCGCTTGGCCGTATCTCTGCTGCGATACAGGTTATCAGGCTGAGACATACGGCCTGGTATCACTTGAAGTGCTTTTTCTAGATTAGGAAAGCTTGAGAGGATGTATTCAGCAAATGGTCAAAAATCACAGTCAAATCGTTAACCTCCTTTACGAATGGACAGCCCATCATTGTGTGTGCAAGTTATTGTTTCCTGTTCCGATGTGCATTAGCTTACATATCAAATTAACAAGTTTGTAAATCACCTATATGAACTTAAGCCAGCAGAGCACTGCACAGATGTGCAAAGGCAGGTTTTACGATTGTTCTGGGTTTGAAACTGCAAATCATCTGTCAATCTCAGGACGTTTTGCATGAGGAAATGTAGTTTTATTTTAAATGCAATGTTTTTCTTTTGCGGTTGGGACTCTATTACACTATTCATATTTTGTTCCCTTCCCCTTTGTAATTCCCCGGGTCTCAACTAATCCTGTTGGGAAACTGGGCACTTGAGAGCAGCATTGATGATGCCTCCACCCTTTGGTATCTTTGGGCTGCGACTCAGTGTGTGGAGGATAGTGGGAGCAAACTCGGGCTCCCCCTTATCACAGCACATTGCCCCAACATGTTGCATAACTACAAAGTTCCTTCAATTGTTCATTTTTAGCACGATGCATTTTAAGGGATAGGAACAGTACAAAACAGGAAAAAAGGAGCATTTCTATTTGGACAAGTTGGAATAACTTGCCAATATAAACCATTATATTGTTCACATTGTCCAACCCCTCATTTCTAACAAGCGGCTCTCAACAGGATAAAATAAAAGCCCAGCAGGAATGCAGACGCTAATGTCAAACGCTCACCTGGAAAAGTGGAGCAGAAGCGAGGCTGAAACCATCAGATCCTGGCTGCTTCACAAGTAGTAATGCATCTGGTACATCAATAGCCAACCTAGCATCAAAGGCAACACTACCAAAGACTGGGGCCTGGGACTCAGGCTGAGCTTTGTCCTGAGGAGAAAAGGATAATTTGTGTTGATTATGGCTAAACTATGAATAAGCAACTTGAATTACTTTTCTATTCTTCTTCCCCAAGCCGACAGACCCCAACATACCAGAATCTTGAACCTGTACAATAAAGATGAGGAGTCAGCCAGACAACCAAATTCATTATTTGTTGGACTGTATTTAGGAACATATCCATCTGCGCCAGTGCATAGGAAAACCTTCTCAATGTTGCAGATGAAAGAATCTCCCAAGTTCTGGACTGGGTCCACCATAACACGTCCATAGATGAGAGATCCTGAATAGAAGAGTCACAGAAAACATTAGGATAATAATTAAATATCTGTTGATGTGTACAGCGTACAAGGAGGCCACTCAGCCCAACATATCTGTGCCGGCTCTTTGCTAGAGCAATCCAAAACTAATCCCACTGCCCCACTCTCTCCCCAAAGCCCTATATCTCATTTCTGGTATTATCGTATGCACAGAGAATGATCAAGACAGAGACCATTGCCTCTTTTAGAAAAAATGTTCAATAAAGAATTGAAGCAGAGGTAGATACATATTATATAAACATATCCGTAGCTTTAATGTCCTGTAAGAGTATGGTTTAAAACTAGGAATAGTCAAGTATCCCATGTCGCATAGGTCATAGCGCCCCAGACATTTTAGCAAGAGGGCGAATGTTAAGGGGGGGGAGGTGGAGTTCAGCATCTCTGTGAAAACAAGGACAGCTTACACAGCAGAATATCAGGGAGTATGAGGTTGACATTCAATAGAATAGATAACATTGAGAGATTGCTTACACAAGTAAGAATTATGGAGACATGCTACAACATCAGAATATGGTCCACACCAAAGCAGAAATGTGGTAACCAAGGACCTACGTGTTAATTGATATAAATCATGTGGATACAATTAACACTATGCATTCCTCAGAGGAATAAACAACTTGTAAATAGAGATGAAGGTTGAGGTCATTAGTTACGTTAAGTAAAACAGCTTATCTTGAGTTGCTAACGTGGCGTCAGCATGGTGGGATGACTTCTGACTAGGAGATAAGACCAGAGATTTACGTGCAGAACAATGCAGCCGAATAGTAGAAGGATGGGGCATGTTCCCTCTCAAAGGTTAGAACTCTCGAGAGGACCATCGGAATTCATTGCCCCAGGCAGCCTACGGAGGGTAGATTTGATCAATTTGTGTCCACAGGAATACCAGGTTGTGTTGATTGCTTTTCATTTAATGTAATCTGAAGACAGTTGTATTAGTACTGTTGTGAGTCAATCCATTAAAGCTTGTTGTTTAATAACCACTCAGGCCGGAATCACATGGGAGTTATTGTTGAAGGACTAACAACCCTTTGTTGTGACAGTAATGGAAATATCCGCTAACATGTCCTTTCTATAATGGGTGTCCAAAATTGTACATTGTGCTCCAAATGTGTTCCAACCATTGTTTTGCACAACTTTATTCTCACCTCTCTGCTCTGTTGTATGAGTAGTATAAGACATCTTTTACACAAAGGAGAGAAAGGAGAAGAGAACAGCACAACATCGGACAATATACGTTATAGAATCATAGAGGTTTACAACATGGAAACAGGCCCTTCGGCCCAACATGTCCATGTCGCGAAGTTTATACCACTAAGCTAAGTTATGGTAGAATAACTTACAACTTAAGGAGAATCCCTTTAAAAACCCCAGTTTAGTGAACAATTTACAAACCACCAGTTAGAGTTGAGTAACATGGCCACACTTTGGTTGTGCCAGGTCTGTTTGGCCTGGCTTAATCCTGTCAAATTTGAATGCTAACCAATTTTCTGGGTTAAATCTGTCTCCTCCCCTCCCCTAGCAAAAAAAAATATTTTGATCCAGTACATGTCAATGGGTTGCTGAGGAACAGAACATGCAGATGATGATATTGAGACCCTTTCATTGTGAAAGTGGATGTAGAATCAAATCTCTGCAACCCACCATCTCACGCCAGCCACCTAATTAGCCAGCTGCATTGTTATGATTTTGAATGGATCTTAATCGGGTTCCACTGTAACATGTTAGTTGGGACACCATGGATCCTGGATTCTCTGTACCTGTGCGGATCCCTTTACGTGAGGTAACACTCCCTCCACTTTTAGATATTTTCTCTCAATCCTGGCCTGTTTGCATTATGTGTGAAGTGAGAATGACTGACCTGCTTTTGTCAAGGCAGTTCTGAATTGTCTCAGAGTCTGAATTGGACAGGTGTGTGAATGGTCAGCAGCTGCTTCTCCCTTCAAACTGTGGATAAGTGTCTGATCTTCTGGACCAGCGAGGCATTGTTTGGGGAATCATGTGTGCAAACCCACATCCCCACATTTCATAGCATGACTCTCCAAGTCTCCCCCACCACTGTGACCATTCAACATGAAACAGTGTTCGATCTCCATAAGAATATATTTCTTAGCTACTTCGTTTGCAGATGGCATAACCTTCAAAACTGACATTGTCAGTGAGTTCTAATCTGTTCAGTTACAAAAAGACATCAGATATACCAGACAAATCAGGTCTGCACGGATGAGTCTGCTATAATGGCTTACACTGTATATACTATATACCGTGTACAGTGCACCAGTACGTTAAACAGCAACAAACATCTCTCAGTGACACTGCCAATCATGTGTGTGCGTGTGTATGTGTGTGTGGGGGCGGGGGGGAGGTCCAATGCAACTCATTACTGGTGGTCTCACTAGCTATGTAGTATGTGCCAGCAAACCTTCTGAAAATGCAACATCCGTTCCTTCTCCAAATCCCATCGAGCCATCAGATAGCCAAAGCTCTCTCTTAGAGAGTAGGACCATCTGGGTGTTCAGGCTAAACTCAGCAGCCACAGGGTCGCTCACCTATTACAAAGAATAGAGCAGCAAACAGAAGCGATTAGGTCCTGTAATGGTTAAATGATTATATTAATTATATTATATTATTAATGTCATATTATATAAGAAGCTACACACAAAAGTCTGCAAGTACCACACCTGCTGGAATCGAATATCCAGATCGAATGTAATGGGTTCTCGTGGATTGCAGACAATTGGCAGATTGTACTCCTGGTTTGGTGCTGAACTGCATGGGATAAGCTTCACTGTATATGTACCTGAGTAGTCCCTGACCTGGAGGGAAACAAAGACAAAGAAATAAGTGGATGCTGAGAATAATAAAGTTGAATGCTGGAAGCATGAGCTCTTTAACACATGTGTATCTTTAGTGTAGAATTTTAACACATGCACATGTTTAGTGTAGAATTTTAACACATGCACATGTTTAGTGTAGAATTTTAACACATGCGCATGTTTAGTGTAGAATTTTAACACATGCACATGTTTGGTGTAGAATTTTAACACATGCACATGTTTGGTGTAGAATTTTAACACATGCACATGTTTGGTGTAGAATTTTAACACATGCACATGTTTGGTGTAGAATTTTAACACATGCACATGTTTGGTGTAGAATTTTAACACATGCACATGTTTGGTGTAGAATTTTAACACATGCACATGTTTGGTGTAGAATTTTAACACATGCACATGTTTGGTGTAGAATTTTAACACATGCACATGTTTAGTGTAGAATTTTAACACATGCGCATGTTTAGTGTAGAATTTTAAATGATTACTGTGGCTGCAACCCGTGGTTAGTATTGTACTGTAAAATGGTAGAGGTGAAAGCCCCGGAATCATTGAAGAAATAATTAGATACAGCAATGTATAGACTATAGGGTCTTTCTGGATGGATGAATGAATTAAGATTGGCCGGATGGCCTTCCTCCTCCGTAAGTATTTTGTAATATTGAACCATGAGGGCTATGCATGCAAGTTTCGGTCTTGGCTCAGTGGTAGCACTCTCACCTCTGAGTTAGAAGGTCATGGGTTCATCCCCACTTCAGAAATTTGAGCGCATAATCTAGGCTGACGCTCCAGTGCAGTACTGACAGAATGCTACATTGTCAGAGGTGCCGTCTTTCGGGTGAGACGTTAAACTGAGACCCTGTCTGCCCTCTCAGGTGGACGTAAAATATCCCATGGCACTATTTGAAGAAGAGCAAGGGAGTTCCCCCCGGTGTTCTTGCCAATATTTATCCCTCAATCAGTAGCACTAAAACAGATTATCTGATTATTTATCTCATTTGCTGTTTGTGGGACTTTACTGTGCACAAATTGTCTACTATGTTTTCCTACATTGCAACAGTGACTACACTTCATTGGCTGTGAAGCACAGTGGGATGTCCTGAAGACATAAAATGTGCTATATAAATGCAAGTTCTTGCTTTTGACAGGAATTTCAACTTCATTGCTTTTATTGGGGGAATTTTTATAATTTTTGGCCCAGCCACTAGATGGAGCACTTCCTTTAAACGGCAGGACCAATCACTAAGACCGCTGATTTGAGATTTTCACAGAAAAATGGATGCAGTCACAGGGTTCGATCCCTGAAAGACTCGAAAAGATACCAGTAAATCCTGCAATGGAATGTGACTTATTCAGTCACTATGAACCATGAGGAGAATTGTGGAATGTGATCCCCAAATCATCAGTAAAAATCCCATAATCTCATGTAATAAGAAGTGGAATTTGACTTACTCGATCTCCATAAAACAGTGGCCCTGTCGATTGTACAATGAAAGGCACCACCTGCAGTCGAGTCTGAAGCTTGTTAACTGACACAATCATAACAACGGGCATTTATATAGTACCTTTAATGTTGAAAAACATTTTAAAGCACTTCACTGAGGCAGAAGAAAATAAATGAATGCCAAGCCAAAGAAGGAAAAGTGTGGGGCTTATGCGATTGAAGGCATGGCCACCAAGGGTGGGTTGCAAGGAGGGGGGAGTGCTCAAGACCCTGGAGTCAGAAAAACAAAGAGATCAGTGGGGGGTGAGGAGGAGGAGTTGTTATAGTGCTAAAGGAGTTTACAGAGATAGGAAGAGGCGTGATCATGGAGGAATTTAAACACAAGGATGAGAATTTTAAACTTGAGGCATTGGCGTGGGCTGTGACTATGGGAAAGTTGGCACACTGCCCTCCATGAAGGCAGCAACATGTTGAGGAATGTAAGGGAGTCAGGATGTGGGGAAGGGTAGACCAATTATGAGAGTTTTCCTAACTTGAGGTAGTGAACTTACAGCAAAGTCGGAGATAAAACTCCACTGTTGGGTTGGCTGGTTGTAGGTTGGCTCACTGCGCACGAGGCTGAGAGTGAAGGTGAGGCCAGGGTGCTCAGCAGACATTACCATTGATGCCAGCGAGGTACCTGGAACACAAAGCAGCACAGATATTACTTCAGTCTCCGCTAGTGAAGAGCAGAAATCAGTGTAAGATAAGTGCATGCAAAGATGAAACTTAGGTAAGACATGGCAGGATTAAGGATCAGTCTCTATCTCTAGCCATTTTTTTTTAGGTAATTGATGTAAGTACCAGTACAAACAAGACCTGGTTACTGGCGACTGTTTCTGCTGCAGTTACAGGAAGTAAAATGGATTATTTCTTTCATACTTAGGTGCCGGCAAAGTGCTTGTTATCTTCTGCAGACCTATCTTACATTCTCACACAGGTTTGAATCTGAGGATTTCCAGGCTGCCAGCCACACAGAAACAAGCAGTCAACATCATGCACGATCTAACTGAACTGTGTGTTGATTTGCTTGTGGGATCACTTACACATGTCTGAGCAGGGAATTTGACACTGAAATTCACTAAAAGAAATTCTGTTATTTACCTGGGTGAGACATGACAAACTGGCCTCTGAATCGGACCTCAGTCTTGAAATTTACCACGAGTCGCCCTTCTTCATTGATCCTCATGCTGGTTGGATACAAGGCACCTGCACAAAGTAGTCAAAACAACCAGTTCCTCATTCAAAGTTTCCAGATATTGGGGGGTCTGTATCACACAATCATATTAAAGTAGTAATTGAGTTAGTCTGTACTCCACTTAGGAACTGTGACTAATCGGAAGGATTATTAGTCAAGTGCTTTATTCACTCTGTTATCTTCAGTTCCCTGGTATAATACAGGCAGAATCCATTAATGCTTTTGATAACAGTTTCTGTTACTGTTGGAGCCACTGTCTTGCTTTTCTTGTCTTTCACAGCTTTTAAAAAGCACAGCCTGGGTTCAAACAGATAATTGTTTTGCTGCTGCTCACACACTAGCTGAGCCAAGTGGCCTCCCTCATCTTTGTTGAAGTGGTCCATTGTCTGACACTCGATAGATCATCTCATGACAGTAGCTTCAGTCAATCAGTTTGAAGGTACAATTTGCAACTAATTAGAGTCTTGTATACAACTTATGCTACAAAGTGGCAGACCCCAAAATTCCAATGCATGTCTCTATTTCAGTCTTGAACACTCGCTCTGAATATAATGATGGACAAGTGAGATTTCTTATTGAGCTTTGCTGGATGGAATGCTCTTGTGTGAGAGATACCTATATTCTAAACACAGACATTGTCACTGGGTCAAAATTCTGGAACTCCCCACCTAACAGCATTGTGGGGGGGTACCTTCACCACACAGACTGCAGAGGTTCAAGAAGAAGGCTCACCACCAACTTCTGAAGAGAAATAGGGATAGGCTATGAATGCCGCCTTGCCAGTGATGCTCACATCCCGAGAATGAAGAAAAAAGAAGAGAGGGCGCTGGCTACAGTTGTGTGAAGCTGCTAAATCTAAGGATGAGGGAAGGGATAGCACTGTCTATGGAGGGGGGGCACGGTAGCACCAGTAATTAATAAGGCAGAAATAACAAGTGGTACGGCTCTCATAGGAACACTTAATGCACTCGTACAAAATTAATCTCTGCGCTATTTTAACGCAGACATTAACCTGTTTAAACTTAATTCCATTACTCTTGGAACTATATTAGGTATAAATTTCTAATTGAATTTGTTTAAAGTAAGATATTACATGTTCAGGATAATTTCTATCCTACTATGGTTCCAATAATAATGCCAGACTTTCAAAGTTAACTTACGGTTAAACGTTACTCATTTTCCTTCTATATATTGTTGATAGTTCTCTGCTTTTATCTTAATAATTCATTTCTCAGTGTGTTCAAAAGCATGATGTCAGAAATTGAAAACTAATGAAATTGATGAAAGTGAAATTGATCTTCGGCAGTAGTGCAAAATGGGCGATAGCGAATAGACAGCTTGTTTTACACTCTGCCCGATTTACACTCCGCCCGATATTCTTTTCCATTGACTTCAGTAGAAAAGAAAATTGGGCGGGATGTAAAATGGGCAGGGTGTAAATCGGGTGGGTGATAAATCGGGCGGGTGATAAATCGGGCGGGTGATAAATCGGGCGGGGGGGAAATCGGGCGGGGGCGAAATCGGGCGGGGGGGAAATCGGGCGGGGGGGAAATCGGGCGGGGAGTAAATAGGGTTGGGTGTAAGTCCGGCGGGGTGTAAATCGGGCGGGGGGTAAATCAGGCGGGGGGTAAATAAGGCGGGGTGTAAATAGGGCGGGGTGTAAATAGGGCGGGGTGTAAATTGCGCGGGGGATAAAATGGGCGGGGGATAAAATGGGCGGGGGGTAAATAGGGCGGGGGGTAAATAGGGCGGGGGGTAAATCGGGCGGGGGTAAATCGGGCAGGGGGTAAATTGGGCAGGGGGTAAATCGGGCAGGGGGTAAATCGGGCAGGGGCAATTAGGGCGGGGTGTAAATCGGGCGGGGTGTAAATCGGGCGGGGTGTAAATCGGGCGGGGGTAAATCGGGCGTGGTGTAAATCGGGCGGGGGTAAATCGGGCGGGGGTAAATCGGGCGGGGGGTAAATCGGGCGGGGGTAAATCGGACGGGGGTAAATCGGGCGGGGGGTAAATCGGGCGGGTTGTAAATAGGGCGGGGTGTAAATTGCGCGGGGGATAAAATGGGCGGGGGATAAAATGGGCGGGGGGTAAATAGGGAGGGGTGTAAATCGGTGGGGTGTAAATCGGGCGGGGTGTAAATTGCACGGTGGGTTAATTGGGCGGGGTGTAAATCGGGCGGGGTGTAAATCGGGCGGGGGGGTAAATCAGGCGGGGAGTAAATTGGGTGGGGTGTAAATAGGACGGAGGTAAATCAGGCGGGGGGTAATTTGGGCGGGGGGTAAATTGGGCGGGGGGTAAATCCGGCGGGGTGTAAATTGAGCAGGGGGTAAATCGGGCGGGGGGTAAATCGGGCGGGGGAAAATAGGGAGGGGTGTAAAATGGGCAGGGTGTAAATCTGGCTAGGTGTAAATTGGGCAGGGGGTAAATTGGGCAGGGGGTAAATTGGGCAGGGGGTAAATAGGGAGGGGTGTAAAATGGGCAGGGTGTAAATCCGGCGGGGTGTAAATTGGGCGGGGGGTAAATAGGGAGGGATGTAAATCGGGCAGGGGCTGAATAGGGAGGGGTGTAAAATGGGCGGAGTGTAAATAGGGAGGGGTGTAAAATGGGCAGGGTGTAAATCCGGCGGGGTGTAAATTGGGCGGGAGGTAAATAGGGAGGGGTGTAAATCGGGCAGGGGGTAAATAGGGAGGGGTGTAAAATGGGCAGGGGGTAAATAGGGAGGGGTGTAAATCGGGCAGGGGGTAAATAGGGAGGGGTGTAAAATGGGCAGGGGGTAAACAGGGAGGGGTGTAAAATGGGCAGCCGATTTGATATCGCTCATTTTGCGTTACTGCCGAAGACAAATGTTATTGAGTCTAGCGTAACAATTTCTTTTTAAGGGTTAGCTTTAATAAAATAAAATGCAAAAATGTAAAACAAAATCATTTTATAAAAAATTCAGTGGAGCCAGATACAACACCTGGAGCAGCGCAATCTTACTACAGAGGCCAACCTGGTAGCCCTGCAGCACAATGGCTGGAAGGACTGGTTCAGCATATTACGTATTGTTATTTCTATGTAACAATAGAAATAACAATACGGAAACAGGCCGTTTGGACCAACCAGCCTATATTGGTGTTCATCCTTCACATGAGCAGCAAACCTAATCCCATGCGCCCATCATGTTCCCCTATCCCTTTATTCCCCTTTCCTTCAACCATCTACATAACCTATTCTTAAATGTTGACATGGTCTTTGCTTAAATCACTGATTCCTGGTAGTGCAATCCACAGCCTCACAAGCCTCTGTGCAAAAAAATTTCTCCTGCTCTCTGTCCTAAATCTCATAGAATCATAGAATCCTGAATGGTTACAGCACAGAAGGAAGCCGTTCAAACCATCGAGCCTGTGCCAGCTCTTTGCAAGAGCAATCCAGTTAGTCCCATTCCTCCGCTTTTTCCCCGTAGCCCTGCAAATTTTTTCCCTTCAAGTATTTATCCAATTCCTTTTTGAAAGCCACGACTGAATCTGCTTCCATCACCCTTTCAGGCAGCGCATTTCAGATCATAACTACTCACTGTGTAAAAAAGCTTTTCCTCATGTCACCTTTGGTTCTTATGCCGTTCATCCGTTGTCGACCATGCAGACACTGTGACAACGGATGAACGGACAGCGCACAACAATCGCCAGACAGGAGGGTTCCCTCCCAGTCGGGGAACACTTCAGCAGTCAAGGACATTCAGCCTCCGATCTTCAGGTAAGCGTTCTCCAAGGCGGCCTTCGAGACACACGACAACTCAAAATCGTCGAGCAGAAATTGATAGCCAAGTTCCGCACCCATGAGGACGGCCTCAACTGGGATCTTGTGTTCATGTCCTGCTACATGTAACCCCACTAGCGAAATAAAGTTATCTGTTTTTAATACAACTGGGCATTCTCTCTCTCTCTGCCTTTCGGGTCTCTTTCTCTCTCTGTCTTTGTGATCTGACCCATTGTGTATTCAGTATACTGGGATGTAATGTTTTCCGTGGCTAACCTGTCTGAACACCAATGACACCTTTGATTGCTGTGATCGTCTCCCAGCCGAGGTGTGATAGGGGGCAGTTGGAAAGATCATCTGTAATCACCAGGCATTGTTCTCTGACTATATATGCTATGCGTTTTTAGAACCCTTCACTCACCTGACGAAGGAGGTAAGCTCCGAAAGCTTGTGATTTAAAATAAAACTGTTGGACTATAACCTGGTGTTGTGTAAGTCCTTACATCTATTTATAAAGCCCAGGATCCCCTATGCCTTTTTAACCGCTTTCTCAACCTGTCCTGCCACCTTCAAAGATTTACACATATAGTTGTACCATTTAGTTTATATTGTCTCTTCCCATTCTTTCTGCCAAAATGTATCACTTCACACTTCTCTGCATTTAAATTTCAATTGCCATGTGTCCACCCATTCCACCAGCCTGTCTATAACCTCTTAAAGTCTATTCTACCCTTCTCACTCTCACTACTACACTTTCAAGTTTTGGGTCATCTGCAAATTTTGAAATCGTGCCCTGTACACCCAAGTCCAAGTTATTAATATATATCAAAAAATGCAGTGGTTCTAGCACCGACCCCTGGGGAACACCACTGTACACCTCCCTCCAGTCCGAAAAACAACCGTTCACCACTACTCTCTTTTTCCTGTCACTTAGCCAATTCCGTATCCATGCTGCCACTGCCCCTTTTATTCCACGGGATTCAATTCTGCGGACAAACCTATTATGTGACATTTTAACAAATGCGTTTTGAAAGTCCATCAACCGCATTGCCCTCATCAACCCTCACTGTTACCTCATCAAAAAACTCAATCAAGTTAGTTAAACGGTCCCAGCAGATTGGAAGGTAGTGAAAACGGTCCCAGCGGATTGAAGGTAGCAAATGTAAGCCCACTATCCAAGAAAGGAGGGAGAGAGAAAACAGAGAACTACAGGCCAGTTAGCCTGACATCAGTTGTCGGGAAAATGCTGGAATCCATTATTAAGGAAGTGGTAACAGGGCACTTAGAAAATCATAATATGATTAGGCAGAGTCAACATGGTTTTATGAAAGGGAAATTGTGCTTGACAAATTTATTAGAGTTTTTTGAGGATGTAACTAGCAGCGTAGATAAAGGGGAACAAGTGGATGTGGTGTATTTGGATTTTCAAAAGGCATTCGATAAGGAGCCACATAAAAGGTTGTTACGCAAGATTAGTGTTCATGGGATTGGGAGTAATGTGTTAGCATGGATAGAGGATTGGTTAATGGACAGAAAACAGAGAGTAGGAATAAACGGGTCATTTTCTGGTTGGCAGGCTGTAACTAGTGGAGTGCTGCAAGGATCAGTGCTTGGGCCTCGGCTATTTACAATCTATATTAATGACTTAGATGAAGGGACCGAGTGTAATGTATCCAAGTTGCTGATGATACAAAGCTAGGTGGGAAAGTAAGCTGTGAGGAGGACACAAAGGGTCCTATATTAAGAGGGAGGCGGGTTGCCAGCGGGGAGGGGTCGACTGGGTGCGTGGGTAACGCGCTCAGTGAAATCGGTGGGTTTGGCACGCGATCGTAAGTAAAGTGAAGCCACTTACCTTGGCTTTCAGGTTTCGCACTGGAAAGCTGCGCAGCGGGTGGACTGCGCACCCGCATCATAGGCTGTCAGCTGGAGGAGCCCTATTTAAAGGGGCAGTCCTCCACTGACTGATGCTGCAGAAAATAGGCAAAATTATAGCATGGAGCATCCCAGGGGGAAGGCTGCTCCCAGGTTTAATGATGCCTCACTCCAGGTCTTACTGGATGGGGTGAGGAGGAGGAGGAGGAGGACGAGGAGGAGGCGGGAGGAAGTAGCCTGCCTCTGCCACCACAAAGGCCTGGCTCGAGGTGGCAGAGGAGGTCACCAACACCACCAACATATCACGCACCTGCATACAGTGCAGGAGGCACTTTAATAACCTAACCAGGTCAGCCGAAGTGAGTACACTTACTCATTCCCCTACACTCCGTCTGCCACATCACCACCCCACATCTCCTTCTGCACTGCCAACACTACTCTATCACATCACTCCTCACACCCACTCAAAGCTCATCCTCATCTTACCTGCACTTCCTCATCTCCCCAGTACTCATCCCACCACTACCACTCAACCCAATCCTCATACAATCTCATGGCTCTGTCTCATACTCACCCTCTTATGCATCTCTTTCATGGTCAGCCTCACTCAACCTGCCACTACCTGTGCTGCAGCCACAGGGCATGCATCACATATGTGTACTAGGAAGCATAAGGCAAAAGTGTCATGACCATGAAGGGGATGCATAAGGGCGTTTGAGGGTTTGTCATGATTTTTACTTATATTTGATTTCTGATCAACTCACATTACAGATTATATTGTCACCACTACTGACACGTCTTGGCCATTCTCCATGAGGTTCTCCATGAACGTCCTTGATGCCACCCATTGGGTCACCCTAAAGTGGGTGTATGTATAGTTGCACGACTACTTTGTGCAGGTACTTATTGCGCAGCACTGTGTTGTGTAGCTCCATGTGGCGGAGGTGGACGGCATGCCTGGCGAAGCTGGTGATGTTTCTCGTCCTCCATTGGAGTGAAGAATGCAGCAATGGACCCCCACCATCCTGACGGTGTGAGTGTGAGGGGGTCCACAAAGTAGGTAAATGTGTTTGGACAGCAGAGTTTAGGGTATGATTTAATAATTTGGAGTGCGGAGACAACGGTGTGGCAGGCAAAACTTTGTCTGAGGTGACAGAGTGCCCTGCTGAAATGAATGAGGGTTTACCCCGCACCTGTTATATGGACCTTTGCAGCTGCCACCAGCTGCTGGCTGCAACACATCTGTTTAAACAAGGAGTGTTTCCCCCAGCTTGGGAAATATGCTCTGGGTATTCCAAAATCCAAATCCTCCTAAAATCTCCAACTAATGAGGTCTGTAAATGACCTCAAGTACCCAGATAATGATCTTAAGTTGGATCCCGCCGGCTTTGATTGCCGGTGGGAGTCCGGCATGTGGGAGCTGCGCGCGCACCGATTCGCGTCATTGGGGAACCTGGAAGTGGACGGGTTGGAGCTGGGCTCCGGACCCGCTCCGGCAATCCCCAATTTTAGGAGCCCCCCCACCACGAAATCACCCGCTCGGCCATACGAAAATTGACCCCAAAGAGTCTGCAAAGGGATAAAGATAGGTTAAGCGAGCGGGTAAGAAGGTGACAGATGGAGTATAATGTGGGTAAATGTGAGGTTATTCACTTTGGTAGGAAGAATAGAAAAACAGAATATTTTTTAAATGGTGAGAAGTTATTAAATGTTGATGTTCAGAGAGACTTGGGTGTCCTGGTACAAGAAACAAAAAGTTAGCATGGAGATACAGCAAGCAATTAGGAAGGCAAATGGCATGTTGGCCTTTATTGCAAGGGGGTTGGAGTACAAGAGTAAGGAAGTCTTATTACAATTGTACAGGGCTTTGGTCTCCTTATCTAAGGAAGGATATACTTGCCTTAGAGGCGGTGCAACAAAGTTTCACTAGATTAATTCCTGGGATGGGAGGGTTGTCCTATGAGAAGAGGTTGAGTAGAATGGGCCTATACTCTCTGGAGTTTAGAAGAATGAGAGGTGATTTCTTTGAACATATATGATTATGAGAGGGCTTGACAGGGCAGATGCTGAGAGGTTGTTACCCATGGCTGGAGAGTCTAGAACTAGAGGGCATAGTCGCAGGATAAGGGGTCGACCATTTAAGACTGAGATGAGGAAGAATTTCTTCACTCTGAGGGTTGTGAATCTTTGGAATTCTCTATCCCAGAGGGATGTGGATGCTGAGTCGTAGAGTACATTCAAGGCTCAGAAAGATAAATTTTTCGACTCTAGGGGATTCAAGGGATATGGGGATCGGGCGGAAAAGTGGAGTTGCAGTTGGAGATCAGCCGTGATATTATTGAATGGCGGAGCAGGCTCGTGGGGCCGTATGGCCTATTCCTGCTCCTATTTCTTATGTTCTTATGTAAACATGATTTGCCTTTAACAAATCCGCGCTGGCTTGACTTTATTAATCCACACTTGTCCAAGTGACTATTAATTTTGTCCTGGATTATCGTTTCTAAAAGCTTCCCCACCACCGAGGCAAAACTGACTGGCCTGTAGTTGCCAGGTTTGCACCCTTTTTTGAACAAGGGTGTAACATTTGTAATTCCTCAGTCCTCTGGCACCACCCCCGTATCTATGGATGTTTGGAAGATTATGGCCAGTACCTCCGCAATTTCCACCCTTACTCCCCTCAGCAACCTAGGATGCATCCCATCCGGACTGGGTACTTATCTACTTTAAGTACAGTCAGCCTTTCTAGTACCTCCTCTTTATAAATTTTTCTCCCATCTAGTATCTGAGCTATCTCCTCTTTACTGTGACTTTGGCAACATCTTCTTCCTTGGTAAAGATAGATGCAAAGTACTCATTTAGTACCTCAGCCATGCCCTCTGCCTCCATGATACATTGAGTCCCTAATCGGCCCCACCTCTCCTCTTACTACCCGTTTACTATTTATATGCCTATAGAAAACTTTTGGATTCCCTTTTATGTTAGCCGCCAGTCTATTCTCAAACTCTCTCTTTGCCCCTCTTATTTTCTTTCTCACTTCTCCGCTGTACTTTCTATATTCACCCTGGTTCTCACTTGTATTATCAACCTCACATCTGTCATACGCCCCCTTTATCTTCTTCATCTTATTCTCTATCTCTTTAGTCATCCATTTAATCTTACATCAAGTTCAGGAGTGACCTTTAGGCTTGCTTATTCGCATTTATCAATATGCACCAGAGGCTGATTTTTTTTGGACGGGGTGGGGAGAGTCTTTATGTGGGTAGTTAGATTACAGCTCTATGTATGAGTGCTTGTACTGGTATAATGCCACTGGCCGTTTATCAACATACACCCACAGGAGCAGTAATGCTTTCATCTCCAAGGGGCATTTTATGCAAATCAGGGGCAGACTGGTGGTGATCGTGATTTATTCGCTGGAATGAGGAGCAGCGTTTGAGGCAACTCAAAGCTGCCGACAATTCAATTTTACTTTTGATGAAAATAAATTCCATTCCGGCCCAATAAATGGTTGGAATCTTTCCCTCAGTAGGGCAGGACTCCAGCGTGTCAAAGAACAGAAACTCCAGGGTGGGTTCAACTTTTGGTTTTGGTTTGATGATTGTGTCATATATTTGTATTGGTTGGATGTCCTTTCTTATTGGTATTTTTGTTTATATATAGGCATTGAAAACTTGACTATCCCAGCCAAGAAATAGCTGGAGCTGAACCATGACTTTTCTCAGCAGGCAGTACAACCCTACACCCACAAATAGTGGCCCCGACAAGACTTGAGTAGGCTCCTGGACAAACCAAAACTATTCAGCATACGACATGCAAACAAACAAAATAACTCTAAGAGTCCCTCAAAGATGTTCTGAGACCAGGTCCTCTGTACTCAAAAGCAACTATCGAGCCAGATTCTCTTTTAAAATACCTTGTAGCTCTGCTTCTGGTGGGCTGCCGATACCATCCTTCCACAAGATGGCGGTATCATACACAAAAGTGAGCTTCAGTTCAGACTGCAAGTCAAAGTGCTGCCAGCCGCCAACTGCAGCAGGGGAGTGGAAGACATAGGAGACGAAAAGAGGGACGCGAAGTGTGACATATGACTGGACCAAGTTCAGAACCTGTAAGTCAAACAGCAATAAAATTAACATCTATGAAGGGAAGAGGAATGTTGAAACTCAATCCACTAAGATCTGTACTTTAATCAATGTTTCAAGTAAACCTTTTTCTTGGAAATCTGCAAAATTAAAAATAGTGTTTAAATCTACTTCATGAGAACATGAAGAACAGTAGTTGACATTCAGATGCTTATGAAGGCCTGGAATTTCCTCCGAGGGCGCAGCCCGGAAATTAGACCCGATAATGCGCCCATTCTGCTGCTGTCAAGTTACTCTCAAATTTCGTGCCATGCTCATTAGAATACGCCCGAACGTAAAAATGGGCATAAAACAGCGTAAACAATCGGGGCCCAACGAGAGCACTGAACTCGCACCAAATATTTCTCTTTAAGTATGAAAATTAAAGTTTTAATTCATTACGCCCAAAATTCTGCGATCTTTTAAGCGTAATTGATTTGTGCCTAAGTTACGCATGTCTCGGTGCAAATATGGAGGAAAGTCAAGGCCATACTGCCCAAATGAAAATAATAACATTTAGTATAATATTTTAAGGATGTTGCCAATAGTTACTTGTTGTTGTCAACTTAGTACAAAATTCAGTCAAATAATATTCTATTTTTCATGTTAAACAACCTTAGACAACACCAATCACCAATTTTACACATCAATCTGCTTTATGTAATCCTGCATAAACCTCAAATTAATTTAGGATATAGCAGACTTCAGTCCAATCATTAATGAATATAGTGGCAATACTGAACCAGTGGTCTGGTTTATTTTCCTCCCCCCTCCCAAATACACCTTAGACCGGCAGTGTACACAGTCAATTCCAGACAGACCTCGTTCCAACGTGGTTCTAATAAAGTTAAAGACTATTTATGCTGCAATAGTGGGCAGATAGCTAATTAAAGTACAACGTGCAGCCAGGTGGGCTTGAGGTCCTCTGTTCCACTATAAAATGGACTTGAATGATCTTTTGGACCATTAGTAGATGAATTGTGAAGGAATTACTGAGCTGGCTTGGGGAATGCAGGCTTTGATTGTGCATGAATGCAAATAGGATCCTTCAGATTCGATTATGTTACAATCAGAGGCCAGAGGGTTGTACTTGCCATGAGAACACATGTTTTGACAGTTTCAGCAGATAATCTAAGGGGAAGCCAGTGGAGATACTGTATTTGGTGGGTCAGGTTGGAGAGATCTTCCCATGTTCTGAGCCTGTCCTTTGTTATTGAACAATCCAAGGTGAAGGGCCAAGGCCTAGGGTGCAAGTTGAAAGTTGTTGGAGAAGATAAGGTAAATCAAGTAGTAGTTAGGTGTGAAAAACATGGTCTTAATAGCATGAAGGTTATAGGGAGGGAGGGGAGGCTTAAGGATTTGAGGTTCTGAGAAAGAATGATGTAGAGTTAGAGATGGTGCAATGAGTCTTGCGTGGAAATTTCCTCCGGGGTTCTCGTGACCAGCCACCATAACATGTTTGGTGCATTCAGTAAGGATTGAAAGTACTGAGCACTTGATTTTCCAAACCAGTAAAGCTAATGGAAATCTGATGAAGCGGTAATAGTTCACAAACCTAGCTAGTCAGGTGCTGCCATCTATTGTGAAATACTATTAACTCCTTATTACATGTTCAGACTGGTCAACAGGACCTGTAATGAAATGCACCAGCTTTGTTATAACTGCGTAAGTTCATGATTGCACTGCGGTCTTTCCAAGGGATGAAACTGCAGTTTTCCTGGTATTTTGTGCCTACCTTTTTCTTCTTTTCATAACAAAATACTGGTAGTTGGTCTCACGCTGTATTACCAGTTAACAAGTTATCTCATTCACCAAATTTCCTCACTTAAATGTTTTGTTGGAGAGGACTAGATCAGAGCAAACTAAGTGGCTCAGTCTCAAGATTATCTCCAGTTGTAGCTCTGCTGTAATAAATCTTAACTATCCAATCTTTTGCTGGCTGTTTTAAACAAATATCCATAAGTTCAAGTTATTGAGTTAATAAAACACATGCAGTGACTCGTGCTAATATGTAGTTTACACAGAAAAATTATATTTGCATCAGGATTTCTCAAGACTGTTAATTTTTAAAAAAAATTGTAATATTTGTACCTCAATTCATTTAGGGGGTAATAAAATTGTTCACCAAGCGCAGAGCTCTCAACTCACCACCCACCCCTCCTCCACCTCCGGGGTACCAAAAATTCAGGTATGTATCCATCATGATTTGCTGTTCATTTATATTAAAATCATGGGGAGCTTGTGCCCAAATTTCTGATAAGCCTTGTGGTGGGTGAGGTTCCACACTGTGAGTGCAATTTTGAAAATTACTCCTTTAATCATTCACATTCTAATCAAAACTGAACACTTTACCTGGAAATTACTATGAATAATGTTAGCAGACTGAAGTATAATGTACTTATATCAAATTCTTCTTTCTATTATTTTAACAGGGCCATTATTCATTTATTCGAAATGGGTTAGCTTGAATGCTTAATCTAGGCTGATACATCTTAGAGTACTGAGGGAGTCCTGCACTGTAAGAGGTGTCGTCCTTCATATCAGTTGTTGAACCAAAGCCAGGTCTGCCTGTTGTCCTGGTTCTGATGGACGTTAAAGAGGTCTCCTAGTGTCCCAGCCAACATTCCTATTTGATAGCAACACCACCAAAACTAGTCATTCATCTTATTGTTGTTTGTGGGACTCCACTGTGTGCAAAATAGCTGCTGCACTTCCTTAGTTAACAAAAAACTTACATTTATATATTGGGCTAGATTTTTCTGTCAAAATAACGTTGAGGCTAATGGCGCTCGCTGTTATTTATGCGTAAATGGTACAGCAACTTCAGGCGAGGAGCAGATGCGCGGTTAAATACGAATATCCAAAAGTTGCTGTCTGAGTTGTGCCATTCTGCCGTCAGCTTCGCGAAAACGGCATTTCGCTGCCTGCCTCACCATTGACATGCATTGAATGCAGAGAAGTTGCTGTATTTGCACAGTAGATACGAACTAAACCCGCCACAGATATTTAGGGCTAGTAATTAGTAGCGTAAGTACACTTTTAACAACATGATAATTGTTAATCACTGCCAATCAACTTCCCTGGCACCAAAAATTAACTATTATTAGTGTGGAGTCTCACTTCTTCAGGGAGAGTTTAAAAATGTCAAAATTTAAATTATATATTATTTCTTCTTACTTTTCCTTTCTGCCTCTTTGTTTTCTCTCTTTTAATCCAATCTTTCTTTCCCTCTCTTTATTTCTCTTTCTGATATTGAATTCACCCATTCTAATTTACAACTCCTTCTCAGTTCTTCCTGTGTTAATTTCACAATCCTTCAATCTGATTGTTTAAGGAGATATCCTGTTGCTTGCCCTGTTCACTCAGGTCCCCAATGCCCTGTTTCCCTCACTGCGCCATTATCAGCTCGCACTTTCAGAAACTTAGTGGGCAAACATTTTTTGTGCCGAAGGGTGCAGGGGCAAGTCTAACTAATGGCAGATGCCGTTAGATGCCTTGCTACAGTAAAATCTGGCACAATACCATATCAAATATCCCTGAATGTCTCAAAGCATTTCACCTGCAATGAATTACTCTGAAGTACAGATACTGTTGGTGAACCCACAGCCCCCCGACTTTCTGATATGCTCTGTATCAAGATGGAGCATGAGGGGGAGGATCCAGTTGTTGTGGTCCACGTAGGAACCAACGACATAGGTACGAGTATGAGGTTTTGCTTAGACAGTTTGAGGAGCTAGGGTCTAAATTAATAAGTTGAACCTCAAAGATAATAATCTCTGGATTACTACCTGAGCCACGTGCAAATTAGCATAGGGTCAAACAGATCAGAGAGTTAAATGTGCGTGGCTCAAAGAATGGTGTGGGAGGAAGGGGTTTCGATTCATGGGACACTGCTACCAGTACTGGGAAAAGAGGGAGCTGTTCCGATGGGACAGGGTCCACTTAAACCGGGCTGGGACCAGGGTCCTGGCAAATCGAATAATTAGGGCTGCAGATAGGGCTTTAAACAAAAAGTGGGGGGAGGGGGCAGGTGAGGAGAAATTTAGAAATCTAACGAGAAAAGTTAAGACAATAGAAGGTGTAGTGACTTGGGTAAAGATAAGCAGAGTGTGGCAGGAAGGGGCAGAGAGTTTATCAATAATAATGTAAAAACAAGTAAGGTCAAAGCAGGAAAAAATGGTAGAAAGTCAAAATTAAAGGCTCTTTATCTGAATGCATGGAGCATTTGTAACAAGATAGATGAATTAATTGCACAAATAGAGATAAATGGGTTTGACCTAATGGCCATTACAGAGACATGGGTGCAAAATGACCAAGGTTGGGAACTAAATATTCCAGGGTACATGATATTTAGGAAAGACAGGCAGAATGGAAAAGGAGGGTGTAGCCCTAATAATAAAGGGTGACATAAGGATTTAGTAGTGAGAAAGGACCTTGGCTTGGAAGATCAGGAAGTAGAATCAATACGAAATCAAATTAGAAATAACAAGGGGCAGAAAAAACTGGTCGGAGTAATTTATAGGCCCCCTAATAGTAGCAATACCATTGGTCAGTGTATTAATCAAGAAATAATAGGAGCTTATAACAAAGGAAATGCAATCATCATGGGGGACTTTAATCTGCAAAAAGACTAGGCAAATCAAAGTGGCAAAGGTAGTTTGAAAGACGAGTTAATGGAATGTATTTGAGACAATATATCATGTAACCAACCAGGGAACATGCTATTTTAGATCTTGTATTATGTAATGAGATAGGGTTAATTAGTAATCTCACAGTAAAAGAACCTCTGGGGAAGAGTGATCATAATATGATAGAATTTCACATTGAGTTTGAAAGTTACGTACTTAGGTCAGAAACTAGAGTCTTAAACTTAAATAAAGCCAATTACATAGGTATGAGGGGTAAGTTGACAAAGATAGATTGGAAAATGAAATTAAAGGGTTAGGTAGTTGAAAAGCAATGGCAAACATTTAAAAAAAATATCAATATTCTCAACAAGTATACATTTCATTGAGAAATAAAAACTCTACGAGAAAAGTGATCCGCCTGTCACTAACTAAAGAAGGAGAGTATTAGACTGAAAGAAGAGGCCTATAATGTTGCCAAGAAGAGTAATAAGTCTGGGGATTGGGAGAGTTTTAGAAACCAACAAAGCACGACGAAAAAAATTGATAAAAAAGGAGAAAATAGAATATAAAAGTAAACTAGCAAGAAATATAAAAATGGATTGTAAGAACTTCTACAAGTATGTAAAAAGGAAGAGAGTAGCAAAAGTAAACGTGGGTCCCTTAGAGGCTGAGACAGGAGAAATTATAATGAGGAATGAGGAAATGGCAGAGACGTTAAACAAATATTTTGTATCTGTCTTCACAGTAGAAGACACAAAAAGCATACCAGTAATAGTGGGGAACTAAGGGGTAAATGAGAGTGAGGCAGTTAAAACAATTAATATCACTAGAGAAAAAGTACTGGACAAACTAATGGGACTAAAAGCCAACAAATCCCCTGGATCTGATGGCCTAGATCCTAGGGTTCTAAAAGAGGTGGCTGCAGAGATAGTGGATGCATTGGTTATGATCTTCCAAAATTCTCCAGATTCTGGAATGGTCCGAGTGGACTGAAAGGCAGCAAATGCTTCCCTGCTATTCAAGAATGGAGGGAGAGAGAAAACAGGGAACTATAGGCCAGTTAGCCTGACATCAGTCATCGGGAAAATGCTGGAATCCATTGTTAAGGAAGTGGTAACTGGGCACTTAGACTATCATAATATGATTAGGCAGAGTTAACATGGTTTTATTAGCATGGATATAGGATTGGTTAACAGACAGAAAACAGAGTAGGGATAAACAGGTCATTCTCAGGTTGGCAGGCTGTAACTAACGGGATGCCGCAAGGATCGGTGCTTGGGCCTCAGCTATTTACAATCCATATCAATGACTTAGATGAAGGGACCGAGTGTAATGTATCCAAGTTTGTTGACGATACAAAGCTAGGTGGGAAAGTAAGCTGTGAGGAGGACACAAAGGCGGGGAGGCAGCGGGAGGAATGATTGGGTGCATGGATAACACGCCCAATAAAATCTGTGTGTTTCCCACGCTATCGCGGGTCAATTGGAGCCACTTAATGTGGCATCGGGTTTGCCACTCGAAAGCTGTGCAGCGGGCGGACTGCGCATCCACAACACAGGCTGTCAGCTGGAGGAGCTTTATTTAAAGGGGCAGTCCTCCAATGGCTGCTCCTGGAGCAAACACCCACACACCACAATGGAGCACCACAGGGGAAAGCCAGCTCCAAGATTTCGCGATGCCTCACTCCTGGTGCTACTGGATGGGGTGAGGAGGAGGAGGGATGTCTTCTATCTCGCGGATGGTAGGAAGTAGCCTGCCTTTGCCACCAAGAAGGCCTGGGTCGAGGTGGCAGAGGAGGTCACCAACAGCAGTAACATCTCCCGCACCTGGATCCAGTGCAGGAAATGCTTCAATGACCTAACTAGGTCAACCAAAGTGAGTACACTTACTGATTCTCCTCCATTCCGTCTTCCACATCACTGCCCCCACCCCATAACTCATTTTGCACTGCCAACACTACTCTATCACATCATTCCTCACACCCACTTAAGGCTCATCCTCAACTTTCCTGCACTTCCTCACCTCCTCATTAGTCATCCCACCACTACCACTCAACCTAATCCTAATAGTGTCATGGCTCTGTCTCATACTCACCCTCTGATGCATCTCTTTCATGGTCAGCCTCACCCAAACCAATGCATTCATCGGTGGCCACGTCACCATCACTCACTCACGCATCTCTACTTTCTCCCCTTATAGGAGAAGAGAGCGCAAAATGTATGGGAGAGGGCGAGGACCGGAGGGCGGCCATAACAGATCGTCGTCCTCACAGGCGTGGAGCAGGAGGCGCGGGAGCTCAGCTGCACCCTCGAGTGCCTGTCCGTCGGGGACGCCAAGACTGGCACCCGACAAACGGCTGGTGAGAGAATTTTAACATTCAGCACAATAACAATTGATGTTAACATGTCCCGCCATTTTCAGCACCTCAGTATGCTCATCGCAATATGACACATCCATGGTGACGCTTAATATTGCCTTCTGTTCTCTTACAGGGCCTTCAGCGACCTCTGTGATGGCAGAGGGTGATTCCTCAGAGGACCTGCCGGACTCTGAGGGTGTGCCGTCACATCTGAGCGAGCCATCCACCAGCGCAGATATTCACACCTTGGTGGGTCCCAGTCCGCAGTTAGTTGGGGTCGCACATGGTGAGTTACCACACACGGGAGCACGAACAGACACTGGTGGCAGGTGGGAGCATTCCACTCCAGGCTCTGCTCAGCTGGATGCAGATGCTGAACCTTGGGGGCCATCTATTAAAAGGAGAATGATCGAGGGGCAGCAGCACATTTGCGAGGTGCTGGAACAGGAGCCACGCGCACTCTCCACAATAGCATAGAGGATGGAGGAGTCCAACTCTTGCATGAGTGGAATGGTGGCACAGGTACGGGAGGGAATCTCTGAGATAGTGTCACAGGGATGTGATGGCATCTCTGACATACTGTCGCGGGTAAGTGCGGGAATGTCTGCGATGGAGGGAAGGCTAACTTCCACGGAGCTTCAAGCACGGCTCACAAATGAGTCCATTCAGCCCCTGACAATGGCCGTTCGGACTCACGGTGTACAACATTCTGCCACCTTAAACAGGCAGGCAGATACACTAACACTGGCCTTACAAGGCTTCACAAATGTCCTCCAAACTGTCGTCCACCAGAGTGGTAGGAGTGATGTGGGCCTGGCCCAGGGGAGGGATGATGGCGAAAGGAGACATGGAAGTGGGGACACCACTCAAAGTGCTCCCACATCTCACCCGTTGCCCCCCTCTCAACCAGTACCCGCAATGCTGCCTCCTCTCCAGGTGGTCGAGTCTGCCCCTGCACAGGTGCAGGTGGAGCAGTCTTTGGCGGGGCCCTCACAGACACCAAAACCCAGAGAACGTAGGCCCAAAGCATCTAATCGGTCAGGGCATGAACAAGAGCAACCTGCCACTATCTCTGCTGCAGCCACAGGGGAAGCAACACGTAGAAGCAGTCGGAAGCGAAAGGCGAAAGTTTTGTAAGCACAAAGGGGATGCACAAGGGTGTTTGACGGTTGGTCATGATTTTTATTTATATTAGCTTTTTGTTAAACTTACATTAAATATTATTATTGTCACCACTACTGCAACGTCTTGGCCATTCTTGACTGGCTTCTGTAATAAGGCCCTTTCATGAGGTTCACCATGAACGCCCACACTTGATGCCACCCATTGGGTCACTGTACAGTGGGTGTATGTGTAGTTGCAGGACTGTTTTGTGTGGGGGTGGGGGGAGGGGGGGGGGGGAGGCTGGTGTTGGCGCTGCTCTATCCAGATGGTGAGGACTGGACTCTTCACGCTGTCTGATAGTAGGAGAACCGTTCACATATCAGTTACTCCCTGGCCTCACGAGCAGCCAGGTGAGCCGCTGTTCTGCCCAAGGGTTGCACCTCCTCCTCATCCTCCTCCACCTCCTCCTCAACGTGGGTAGCAGATGTGGATGGGGCCTCCTCCAGCGGCACCCCTCTCTGTTGTGCCATGTCCACGGCTATAATGCGTCCCACTCTGTCTGGTGTGTATTGAAGCATTCCCCCAGAATGATCAAGGCACCGGATGTGCATCTTGAGCAGCCCTATAGCATACTCAATTGTAGACCTAATAGTGATGTGGCTGTCGTTATATCGACGCTGTTGCTCGGAGATGGAATTCCTCAGAGATTTCATGAGCCATTTGTGCAGGGGGTATCCCTTATCCCCGAGGAGCCAGCCCTTAGGGGTGTTCGGTGCTTGGAAGAGAGGCGGGATGTTGGTCTCCCGGAGGATGAAGGAATCGTGGCAGCTGCCAGGGAATCCGGTGCACATGTGAAGGAATCTCTTGCGGTGGTCACAAACGAACTGAGTGTTGATGGAGTGATAGCCCTTCCTGTTGATGAACAGTCCTGGCTCGTGTGGAGGTGCTCGTATTGCTATATGGGTGCAATCGATTACACTCTGCACCCGTGGGAAGCCAGCCACAGCGTGGAATCCCACTGCCCTCTCCGTCTGGTTGAGGTTGTCCATGGGGAAATTGACATAGTGCGAAGCCCTGCGAAACAAGCCGTCGGTGACCTGACTTATGCACTTGTGTGCAGATGACTGAGAGGCCTCGGTGATGTCCCCAGTGGCACCCTGGAATGATCCGGAGGTGAAGAAGTCGAGGGCAGTGGTGACTTTGACAGCGGCAGGTAAGGAGATGCTGCTCGGCCCAGCCGGGAGCAGCTCAGCATGAAGGAGGCTGCAGATGTCTGCGACTACCTGACGACTGACTCTGAGCCTCCGTATGCACTGCTCCTCAGAGAGGTCCAGGAAGCTGAGCCTCGGTCTGTAGACCCTGTTGCGAGGGTAGTGCCTCCCGCGACGTCACTCTCTCTGTTGATGCCCTCTGTGCTCTTGTGCAGGTGCCTGTGGCGCAGCCCTGTGTTGTGGAGCTCCACGTGGCGGAGGTGGACACTGTGCCTGGCGAGGCTGGTGATGTTGCTCGTCCTCGGATGTAGTGGTGAATGCAGCCATGGCGCCCCCCCCCGCCCCTCCATCCTGACAGTGTGAGTTTGAGGGGGTCCGCAAATAGTTGGATATGTTTGCACAGCACAATTTTGGGTGGAAAGTAAGAGTTTTAAGTAAAAACACAAAGGTCTTGCAGCCAAAACTTTGTCTGAAAAGACAGTGTGCCCTGCCGCAATAAATTATGTGTTCTCCCCACCTGTCAAATAAGCATATGCATCTCCCACTGGCTGCTGGTTGAAACACGTCTTTTGCAACAGGGAGTGTTTCTCACAGCACGGGAAACACGCTGAGGATGCTTCAAAATCACACCCTGCCAAAATGTCGAGTCAATCAAGTAGTTCAAGTACCTCAACTATCTGACAAACTATGTAAATTATCAGCCCGCCGGCTTTAATTGCCGGTGGGACTTCCGTATTCAGGAAGCGCGCGCGCACCTGGACTCGTTACTGGGGAACCCGGAAGTCAGCGAGTTGGAGCCAGGCTCCGAACCCGCTCGGCATTTCGGCGATCTTTGGAGCCCCCCCGCCCCCCCAAGCACCCGCTCCTTCACCCGAAAATCGGACCCAAAAAGTCTGCAAAGGGATATAGACAGATTAAGCGAGTGGGCAAGAAGATGGCATATGGAGTATAATGTGGGGAAATTTGAGGTTATTCACTTTGTTAGGAAGAATAGAAAAACAGAATATTTTTTAAATGGTGAGAAGCTATTAAATGTTGCTGTTCAGAGAGACTTGGGTGTCCTCGTACAAGAAATACAAAAATTTGTATGCAGGTACAGCAGGCAATTAGGAAAGCAAATGGCATGTTGGTCTTTATTGCAGTACAAGAGTAAGGAAGTCTTACTACAGTTGTACAGGGCTGGTGTACTGCGTACAGTTTTGGTCTCCTTATCTAAGGAAGGATATACTTGCCTTGGAAGTGGTGCAACAAAGGTTCACTAGATTAATTCCTGGGATGAAAGGGTTGTCCTATGAAGACAGGTTGAGAAGAATGGGCCTCTACTCTCTGGAGTTTAGAAGAATGAGAGGTGATCTCATTGAAACATATAAGATTATGAGGGGGCTTGACAGAGTAGATGCTGAGAGATTGTTTCCCCTGGCTAGAGAGTCTAGAATTAGGGGGCATAGTCACAGGATAAGGGGGAGGTCATTAAAGACCGAGATGAGGAGGAATTTCTTCATGCAGAGGGTTGTGAATCTTTGGAATTCTCTACCCCAGAGGGCTCTAGATGCTGAGTCATTGAATACATTCAAAGCTGAGATGGATAGATTTTTGGACTCTAGGGGAATCAAGGGATATGGGGATCGGGCAGGAAAGTGGAGTTGAGGTCGAAGATCGGCCACGATCTGATTGAAGGCAGAGTAGGCTCGAGGGGCCGTATGGTCTACTCCTGCTCCTATTTCTTATGTTCTTATGTTCCTATGTTCCAGGGTGCAGACCCAGGAAAATCCCCTCTTATATGAATGGAATCTTTCTATTTTACATCTGTTGTGCCGTGCTACAAAGTAACTCCGGCAGAGCATGCAAATGTTATGAAAAAGTAAGCAGGCAGAAAACCAATTATTTTCAACACTCGGGGCCGAGGTGTGATGGCCAGGATCAACTCCCAGATTTAAGAAAATATTAGCTTAGTGGATTGGATTCTACATACAGGGACTGAATGATGTCTTTGGTGTATATCAGAGCAATGGAATTAGATATGGTTAAACTGAATTGGGGGCGGTTAGTCAGATTGGAATTAGATATGGTGAAAGTGAATAGGGAGCTATTAACCAGATTGGAATTAGGTATGGTGAAAGTGAAAAGGGAGCGATTAGTCAGATTGGAATTAGATATGGTGAAAGTGAATAGGGAGCGATTATTCAGATTGGAATTATGTATGGTGAAAGTGAAAAGGCAGCAATTAGTCAGATTGGAATTAGATATGGTGAAAGTGAATAGGGTGTGGTTAGCTACAATGGAATTAGATATGGTGAAAGTGAATAGGGAGCTGTTAGCCAGATTGGAATTAGATATGATGAAAGTGAATAGAGAGCGATTAGTCAGATTGGAATTGGATATGGTGAAAGTGAATAGGTAGCGATTAGTCAGATTGGAATTGGATATGGTGAAAGTGAATAGGGAGCGATTAGTCAGATTGGAATTGAATATGGTGAAAGTGAATAGGGAGCGATTAGTCAGATTGGAATTAGATATGGTGAAAGTGAATAGGGAGCAATTAGCCAGATTGGAATTGGATATGGTGAAAGTGAATAGGGAGCGATTAGTCAGATTGGAATTGAATATGGTGAAAGTGAAAAGGGAGCGATTAGTCAGATTGGAATTGAATATGGTGAAAGTGAATAGGGAGCGATTAGTCAGATTGGAATTAGATATGGTGAAAGTGAATAGGGTGTGGTTAGCTACATTGGAATTAGATATGGTGAAAGTGAATAGGGAGCAATCAGCCAGATTGGAATTAGATATGGTGAAAGTGAATAGGGAGCGATTAGTCAGATTGGAATTAGATATGGTGAAAGTGAATAGGGAGCAATTAGCCAGATTGGAATTAGATATGGTGAAAGTGAATAGGGTGTGGTTAGCTACATTGGAATTAGATATGGTGAAAGTGAATAGGGAGCTGTTAGCCAGATTGGAATTAGATATGGTGAAAATGATTAGGGTGTAGTTAGCTACATTGGAATTAGACATTGGAAGCCATTGTCTTTGGTACCCGCCACAAACTCTGTTCCCTAGCCATTCCTCTCCCTGGTCATTGTCTGAGGCTGAACCAGGCTGTTCTCAACCTTGGCATCATATTTGACCCTGAGATGAGCTTCCGACCACATGTCCACTCCATCAAAAAGACCGCCTACTTCCAACTCCGTAACATTGCTCCTCTCCACCCCACCTCAGCTCATCAGCTGCTGAAACCCTCGTCCATGCCCTTGTTACCTCTAGGCTTGATTATTCCAATGCTTTCCTGGCAAGCCACCCATCTCCACCCTCCATAAACTTGAGCTCATCCAAAACTCCTCTGCCGTGTCCTAACTCACACCAAATCCTGTTCACCCATCACCCCGGTGCTCGCTGAGCTACATTGGCTCCCGGTCCAGGAACGCCTCGATTTTAAAATTCCCATCCTTGTTTTCAAATCCCACCATGGCCTCGCACCATCCTATCTCTGTAACCTCCTCTAGCCCTACAACCCTCCGAGATCTCTGCGATCCTCCAATTCTTGCCTCTTGCGCATGCCCGATTTTAATTGCTCCACCATTGGCGGCCTTGCCTTCAGCTGCCCAGGCCCTAAGTTCCGGAATTCCCTTTCTAAACCTGTCCGCCTCTCTACTTCTCTCTCCTCCTTTAAGACGTTCCTTAAAACCTATCATTTTGACTAAGCTATTGGTCACCTGTCCTAATATGTGGCTCGATGTCAAATTTTGTTTGAAAATCATTCCTGTGCAGCGCCTTCGGATGTTTGACTACATTAAAGGCGCTATATAAATATAAGTTGTTGTTGTTGTTGTTGTGGACATGATGGAAGTATATAGGGAGCGATTAGTGAGATTGGAATTAGGATATGGTGAAAGTGAATTGGGAGCGATTGGAATTAGGATATGGTGAAAGTGAATAGGGAGCGATTGGTGAGATTGGAATTAGGATATGGTGAAAGTGAATAGGGAGCTCAGTTTGGGTTCCGCCAGGCCACTCGGCTCCAGACCTCATTACAGCCTTGGTCCAAACATGGACAAAAGAGCTGAATTCCAGAGGTGAGGTGAGAGTGACTGCCCTTGACATCAAGGCAGCATTTGACCGAGTGTGGCACCAAGGAGCCCTCGTAAAATTGAAGTCAATGGGAATCAGGGGGAAAAATCTCCAGTGGCTGGAGTCATACCTAGCACAAAGGAAGATGGTAGTGGTTGTTGGAGGCCAATCATCTCAGCCCCAGGGCATTGCTGCAGGAGTTCCTCAGGGCAGTGTCCGAGGCCCAACCATCTTCAGCTGCGTCATCAATGACCTTCCCTCCATCATAAGGTCAGAAATGAGGATGTTCGCTGATGATTGCACAGTGTTCAGTTCTATTCGCAACCCCTCAAATAATGAAGCAGTCCGAGCCCACGTGCAGCAAGACCTGGACAAGATCCAGGCTTGGGCTGATAAGTGGCAAGTAACATTCACGCCAGACAAGTGCCAGGCAATGACCATCTCCAACAAGAGAGAGTCTAACCCCCTCCATGACATTCAACGCCATTACCATCGCCAAATCCCCCACCATCAACATCCTGGGGGTCACCATTGACCAGAGACTTAACTGGACCAGCCATATAAATACTGTGGCTACAAGAGCAGATCAGAAGCTGGGTATTCTGCGGTGAGTGACTCACCTCCTGACTCCCCAAAGCCTTTCCACCATCTACAAGGCACAAGTCAGGAGTGTGATGGAATACTCTCCACTTGCTTGGATGAGTGCAGCTCCAACAACACTCAAGAAGCTCGACACCATCCAGGACAAAGCAGCCCGCTTGATTGGCACCCCATCCACCACCCTAAACATTCACTCCCTTCACCACCGGCGCACTGTGGCTGCAGTGTGTACCATCTACAGGATGCACTGCAGCAACTCGCCAAGGCTTCTTTGACAGCACCACCCAAACCTGCGACCTCTACCACCTAGAAGGACAAGAGCAGCAGGCACATGGGAACAACACCACCTGCACGTTCCCCTCCAAGTCACACACCATCCCGACTTGGAAATATATCACCGTTCCTTCATCGTCGCTGGGTCAAAATCCTGGAACTCCCTTCCTAACAGCACTGTGGGAGAACCTTCACCACACGGACTGCAGTGGTTCAAGAAGGCGGCTCACCATCACCTTCTCAAGGGCAATTAGGGATAGGCAATAAATGCCGGCCTCGCCAGCGACGCCCACATCCCATGAACGAATAAAAAAATATGGTGAAAGTGAATAGGGAGCAATTAGTGAGATTGGAATTAGATATGGTGAAAGTGAATAGGGAGCGATTAGTGAGATTGGAATTCTATACTTGCACTGGGGGATATATTCATTTGGAGCCAGTTGCACAAAGTTGGTGCTGCCGAACTGTGGAAAAGCAGCCCATGCTGTACCAGGTATGAGAAAGAACTGGTGTTATAGAGGGGCAATTGATTGATGGAGTTTTTAGAAAGCAAGTTGTGTCCAGGAAAAAAAAGAAGGCATATGTTCTGGGTAGAATACAATTTGCTCCTTCAGTTTCTGCCCTCCCTCCCACAGGCTCTGTAACTGGAGAGAAATTAAACATTCTTAATTGCCTTGAGTTATATGTCTTCCATTATTCACTCGTCATCTGCAAGTCTGGGAATGCTAACAATGCATCTCAAAGTAGTGGTCTCAAGCAGAACGAGTAAAGCATGTGCTACGATATATCATAAATTTTGAGCAGCTCTGCTCTTGGCACAGAACATTGCTCAATTGGAGTGAGTTTTGTTTAGAAAAAATCAGGCACGGAGGTTAGAGTGTCCGATTTGCAGTGCACACGATTTTCTAGTAGCCAATTTGAAATCAGGAACACCACAAATTGGTTGTGCTAACCTCTGTGCCTGAAAAGGAAAAATTTGCAGGGCTATGGGGACAGAGTAGGGGAATGGGACTAATTGGATAGCTCTTTCAAAGAGCCAGCCAAATGGCCTGCTTCTGTGCTGTATGATTCTATGATGCTCTGATCTATGCTCCTGTTGAGTGAAGCTCAATGCCAGGAGAGCCTTGCAGGATTTACCCTTATAGATTCAGCTATTTTTTCAGACTCTAAGGGGCAAAGAGGGGGACGAATTTTTGAAATGTGTTCAGGATAACTTTCTTAACCAGTACAGATGGCCGAGGTACTAAATTTGTATCTAAACTAAAGTTGGATCTGTCTTTACCAAGGAAGAAGATGCTGTCAGAGTCTCAGAAAAGAAAGATATAGCTGTGATACTGGATGGGCTAAAAATTGATAAAGAAGAGGAACTTGAAAGGCCAGCTGTACTTAAAGTAGATAAGTCACCCGGTCCGGATGGGATATATCCTAGGTTGCTGAGGGAAGTAAGGGTGGAAATTGCAGAGGTACTGGCCATAATCTTCCAAACATCCATAGATACGGGGGTGGTGCCAGAGGACTGGGGAATTGCAAATGTTACACCCTTGTTCAAAAAAGGGTGTAAGGATAAACCCAGCAACTATAGGTCAGTCAGTTTAACCTCAGTGGTGGGGAAACTTTTAGAAACGATAATCCGGGACAGAATTAACAGTCACTTGGACGAGTGTGGATTGATTAGGGAAAGCCAGCATGGATTTGTTAAAGGCAAATCGTGTTTAACTAACCTGATACAGAGTTTTTTGATGAGGTAACAGAGAGGGTAGATAAGGGCAATGCAATTGATGTGGTGTATATGGACTTTCAAAAGGCATTTGATAAAATGCCGCACGGTAGGCTTATCATCAAGATTGCGGCCCATGGAATAAAGGGGGCAGTAGCAACTTGGATACAGAATTGGCTAAGGTACAGGAAACAGAGAGTAGTGGTGAACGGTTGTTTTTTGGAGGTGTACAGTGGTGTTCCCCAGGGGTCGGTGCTGGGACCACTGCTTCTCTTGATATATATTAATGACTTGGACTTGGGTGTACAGGGCACAATTTCAAAATTTGCAGATGACACAAAGATTGGAAGAGTAGTAAACAGTGAGAAGGATAGTGATAAATTTCAAGAGGATATAGACAGGCTGGTGGAATGGGTGGACATGTGGCAGATGAAATTTAATGCAGAAAAATGTGAAGTGATACATTTCAGTGGGAAGAACGGGGAGAGGCAATATAAACTAGAGGGCACAAATTTTAAAAGGGGTACAGGAACAGAGAGATCTGGGGTATATGTGCACAAATCGTTGAAGGTGGCAGGGCAGGTTGAGAAAGTGGTTAAAAAGGCATACGGGATCTTGGGCTTTATAAATAGAGGCGCAGAGTACAAAAGTATGGAAGTCATGATGAACCTTTATAAAACACTGGTTTGGCCACAACTGGAGTATTGTGTCCAGTTCTGGGCACCGCACTTTAGGAAAGATGTGAAGGCCTTAGAGAGGGTGCAGAAGAGATTTACTAGAATGATTCCAGGGATGAGGGGCTTTAGTTACGTGGATCGACTGGAGAAGCTGGGGTTGCTCTCCTTGGAACAGAGAGGGTTGCGAGGAGATTTGATAGAGGTATTTAAAATCATATAGGCTCCAGACAGAGTAGATCGAGAGAAACTGTTCCCATTGGCGGAAGGTTCAAGAACCAGAGGACATGGATTAAAGGTGATTGGCAAAAGAACCAAAGGTGATATGAGGAAAAACCTTTTTACACAACGAGTGATTAGGATCTGGAATGCACTGCCTGAGGGGGTGATGGAGGCAGATTCAATCATGGCCTTCAAAAGGGAATTGGATAAGTACTTGAAAGGAAAAAATTTGCAGGGTTACGGGGATAGGGTGGGGGAGTGGGACTAGCTAGATTGCTCTTGCATAGAGCCAGCACGGAATCGATGGGCCGAATGGCCTCCTTCTGTGCTATAACCTTTCTATGATTCTGATGAAGAAACGATACACTTGCCATAGAGGGAGTGCAGCGAAGTTTCACCAGACTGATTCCTGGGATGGCAGGACTGTCGTATGAGGAGAGATTGGGTTGACTAGGCCTGTATTCACTACAGCCTAGAAGAATGAGAGGGGCTCTCATTGAAGCATTTAAAATTCTGACAAGGCTAAACAGACTGGATGCAGGGAGGATGTTTCCCCTGGCTGGGGGATCCAGAATGAGGGGTCACTGTCTCAGGATATGGGGTAGGACATTTAGGATTGAGATGAGGAGAAATTTCTTCACTCAGAGGGTGGTGAAGCTGTGGAATTCTCTACCACAGAAGGCTGTGGAGGCCAAGTCACTAAATATATTTAAGAAGGAGCTAGATAGATTTCTAGACACAAAAGGCATCAAGGGGTATGGGGAGAGAGTGGGAATACGGTATTGAGATAGAGGATCAGCCATGATCATATTGAATGGCGGAGCAGGCTCGAAGGGCCGAATGGCCTACTCCTGCTCCTATTTTCTATGTTTCTATGTCTGAGTCAAATACAATGTAGAGAAAGCACTCGCAAGGTCAGCCATCGGGGTTTGAAGGGGGAAGGTTGGCTGTTGTGGCGGGGAGAGAGAGGCCAAAGGCTTTCTTGAGGGGTCTGGGGAGAGCACTCCTGCTCCTTCTGGCCGACAAGGAATGCTGAGTAAGGCACTCACCTCGTGTAGCTGGTAGCTTCCTCCTCACTTTCACTGCTGGTTTTCCCGACCCCTGGGAAACCTGCGCAGCAGCAGTGAATTTTAAATATGTTAATGAGGTGTCCCTCCACTGTGGGACACTAAGACGGCACGATATTCACCGGCAGTGGGCGTGTGTGTGGCGGATTGGGGATGTGGTCCCTGTATTTAAGTCTTTAACCCTCCCCCACTGCCCCCCCCCCCGACCCTCTCCCGCCAGTCGTTGATAATATTGACGCCTTTGTCTTTACAGCTATAGCACTGTCAGCCTATTTACAGTAGGAGGAAAGGTTAAGCAAATTGAACTTATTTTCTTTGGAAATTAGTCGTCTTTGAGGTGATCTAATTAACGTTTATAACATTACGATGGGAATTGACAAAATTGATGGAAGCAAGTGATTCACACCTGACAGATAATCCTCCAGGCAGTGTGATTTAGTAAAATGCAATTGCAGCTTTGTCCAGATAGAACTGCTCCTCCGGGCCCCACAAAAATAATTTTAACACTTACCTTTTCAGGCCTCTTCTACTGTGCTGCCATGCTTTACTGAGCGAAGCACCATGGCACACGCCCCACCCATTAGGCAGTTAAAATGGCACTGGTTTCCTATGTACGTCATAGGAGCCCAATTTGCATAGATTAATGAGGTTTCTGCCTGATTCAGGCGGGCACCTGGGCTGCCCAGCGGAAGGCCCCAGGAAAAGTGGTGACAGAGTGGAAACGGGACGCTAAGTCCACCATCTCCAGTTTAATTCCGCTGCTGCTCCATTTCTACTGGGCATTTGCAGTTAAAATATCCCCCATTGTCTTTTTTTATGTAAGGGTGCATATCCCTATTTTTCAAGTTATTTTCACCCCTCTTTTATGGCTGCATATAGGGCTGCAAATAGTGACACCACTATTCCCAGTCAGAATGGAGATGATTGGGTAATTCCCCTGTCAATCATGCCTGGAGCCCGCACTGCTGTAGGTGACTGGGTTTGAATATTAAGCATATAATTTGAATTATGTAACTATCCTTCACTCACTGCATGTTGCTGGAGAAATAACCCTGCCCTTATCGGTAGACGTTGCTGTAGTTTCGGTCATGAGTTCCGTTTGATGTAGTACATAGAGACCCTTTTTACATAGACTCTTTTTGCTGAGTAAATGAACTATTTGCTATAGCGCACTGTTTAAATAGACTCTGTTTACTGTTTGCTGAATAAATAGACTTTGTTTACTGTAAAATAGACTGCTTGCTGTAAGTCCTGCCAGAAGTCCCGCCCTGCCTCTACCTCATTGGCTGACACAGTGGGCTCAATTTTCAGAGGGTGGCGGGATGGCAGCGCGGCAAACCAGGCCAATAAAAACTTACTGTTCCCCACGCGATTGTGAGCTAATTGATGGCCCTTAACGTGGCTTCCGGGTTTGCCATCCGAAAGCTGCGCAGTGGGCGGACTGCGCACCCGCATGACAGGCTGTCAGCTGGAGCGTCTGTATTTAAAGGGCCATTGCTTCAATGGCTTTTTCTGGAGCAAAGACCAAGAACACACAGGGCAAGACTGCTCCAAGATTTAATGATGCCTCACTCCAGGTGCTGCTGGCCGGGGTGAGGAGAACAAGGGAACTTGCCACCAAGAAGGCCTGGCTCGAGGTGACAGAGGTCACCAGCAGCAGCAACATCTCACGCACATGGATTCAGTACAGGAAGCGCTTCAATGACCTAACTAGGTCAGCAAAAGTGAATACACTTACTGATTCTCCTGCATTCCGTGTTCCACATCACCCCCCCCACCCCCAAATCATTCTGCACTGCCAAGACTACTACATCACATCACTCATCACGTCCACTTAATCATCCTCAACTTACCTGCACTTCCTCACCTCCCTATTAGTCACCCCACCACTACCACTCACCCCAATCCTCATCCAATGTGATGTCTCTGTCTCATACTCACTCTCTGATGCACCTCTTTCACAGTCAGCCTCACCCAAACCAATGCATTCATCGGTTGGCCACTTCACCGTCATTCACTCACACGTCTGTACTTTCTCCCCTTTTAGAAGAGAGTTCAGGATGCACGCGAGAGGGCGAGGACTGGAGGGGGGCCACAACAAATAGTGGTCCTCACAGGTACGGAAGAGGCGGCCCTGCAGATCAGCCGTACCCTTGAGTGCCTGTCCGTCGGGGACGTTGAGACTGGCACCCCACAAAAGTCTGGTGACACAACTTTAACATTCATCACACACAACATGAATTGATGTTAACAATGCTTGGCATGTTGAACACCTCAGTATGCTCATCGCAACATGACACATCTGTGATGATGCTTAATATCGCCTTCTGTTCTCTTACAGGCCATTCAATGACCACAGTGACGGCAGAGGGCTATTCCTCAGAGAAGCTCCAGACTAGCCATCTACCAGCACAGATACTCACACCTCAGTGGGTCCTAGTAATCAGTTAGGTGGGTTGGCACCTGGTGAGTCACCACACACAAGTGAGCACGAGCAGACATTGGTGGCAGGGGCAGCTGTGGAGAGTCCGCGTCGGTGGGCACACTCCTCTCCAGGCTCTGCTCAGCTGGACGCAGATGCTGAAACCCGGGGGCCATCCTTTAAAAGGAGAATGATCGAGGGGCAGCAGCACATTTGCGAGGTACTGGAACATGTGCCACGCACACCCTCCACAATAAGATGGAGGAGTCCAACTCCTGCATGAGTGGTACAGCAGGTATGGGAGTCATTGCACCCCCCAATCCTGATGGTGTCAGTTTGAGGGGGTCCGGAAAGTTGGTCAATATGTGTAAACTGAACAATTCTGAGTGGAAACTCAGTCTAAACAAAAAGAACTCCCAGCCAAAAGTTTGTCTGAGAGAACTGAGTGCCCCGCTGAAATAACTCACCTTTCATCCCCATCTGTCAAACAGGGATTTAAATGTCCAAATGGCTGCGGCCAGAAACACAGCTCCTTCAACATAGAGTGTTTCACACAGGATGGGAATCATGCTGAGGCAGAATTAAAATCCTTGCCGTGCCTCAATTACATAAAATTAAGTTAACAACTTTAACTATCTTAACGACCGCTTTAAATATCAGTTCGCTGGCTTTAATTGCCGGCAGGACATCCGGATTCCTGAAGTGCGCACGCAGGTACGTCTGTGTGAAACGCAGAAGTTGGCAGGTTGGAGCTGGCTTTCTTTCCCGCTCCGGATTTTCCTGATTTTCATTGCCCCCGCCCCCAATGCATCTGGACTTCCATTTGAAAATTGAGGCCAGTGCAACTCATTGGCTAACACAGTGGTGTCAACAGACACTCTGCTCTTTTACTTCTCTTCATGGGCCAGCATGCAATCACCCAAGAGGGCAGGCAGGTGATCTGTTCCCAGCCCTCTACCAACACTGTTTAGAGCTGGTTACTAGGAGTTACATAAAAGGAAGAGAAATAACTTTTCCCTCTTTGATTTTTCCTTCCTAGCCTCTGCTCAGCATCTCTCCATATAGTGATACAGCTGGAATGGGCAAAAAGCCACCATTCCCCAATAAGCTGCGTGGTCATGCCATTTGTAGGTCAATCCTAGAGTTCAGAAGTCATCTGCGGAACATATGGAGCGAGAATCCTGGAGCACAAATAAGTGTGAGGAAAGATTCAGCAAAAAGTAAGTGCAGGTGGTAATAACAGCATATATTTTTATAGGGGTTTGAACAAATCACATAAAAGACAATCCATCTTACCTGTCCATCAGTTCCAATGGTGCCTCCACAGTCAGTCAGGAGTTCAGACATGTCGTAGTAGCTTGTGAACTCCCAGAGACATGCTTCAAGGTTGAGGTTACGGTAGAATCGGAGTGTACTGGCAGAACGCAGAACGTTGCTGTATTGATATGGAGATGTTTCTCCAATCACCTCAGGGTTCTTTGTTGCATCATTAATGAAGCCATAACGAGTGGAGACTTCATTATGATCCAAAAGGTTGGAGCATTTGTGGTTACCAACCCGGGTGCCATCCGGGCTTAGGGTCAACTCAAAGTTGGACAGTGGCCTAGATGAGATGACAGGAAGCATGCCTGAAATTTAAAAGGAAGTCAGTTAGCATGTGGTACAGAAGAGATCATTCTAACTGCAAGATTATCACATTACAAATGCGGTTACAGACATTCAAAAATCTTGGCAAAGTCTACACCTCGAAGTAAAAGGAACCAATGTCAGTGTGAAAGCTCGGCTGCCAAACAGTTGGACACTTTGATTTGACTAATTGAGACTACACAATTACATGCCTGATGGATTACACTAAAACCCCTGAGCTTTATAACCTACTAATAAACTACTTTTGTAATCTCTGAGGCTACATTTCAAAAGAGACAAAATCCTAACTTTTTATCTTGCAAATGGAATTTCAGGCTGGGGTTTTCCACTGCACAAAGCTAAATTCTGAACCAAGCAGAGCATTGTGAAGGGGAGCACATGATACAAAAAAGTTCTATGGTTGGAGAAATATAGCTGGATTGAGGATAAATTGGCTGTTTTATTAGGGTCGAGGCTAATCTGCATTTATGATGATCAAACTGCGGCTTCTATTTATTATGAGTTGTTCGTCAGCTTCAAAATTCTGGTCTAAGCCATGACTGGCAGTACAATTCTCGACATGGCTGTTCCACTGGGGCTGGTCTTACCCTGGAAAGTACTATCGTACACTTAATGTGTTTGTGTCAAATCCCTTTCTCCACTATTTTAAAAGAGGCAATAACCAATTTAAAATAGTGGAGAGAGGAATTTCCTACGATTGTGTATGACAACTTTGTTCACAATAAATTCCTAATTCTACTTTATACACCAGAAAACTGGTCCTGATGCTCCAAATGTTAATCTATCTTTTCATCCTGATGCTCCAAATGTTAATCTATCTTTTCATTTTTGATGTGAATGGATTGGCTGTGTTTTCCGTTGTTATTGTTGACAATCAACTGTACTAGGTTACAAAGGTGTGTTTGTGAGTTAGTTTTATAATCCATTGGTGTTTATTGGCAGGCTGAGGCATCTTGTGTATCACATAGCTCTCGGTGGCGCAAAACGGGCAGTATCGCAACGGGCCGCTTGTTATTCACCTGCCTGGTATTCAGTTCCATTGAAATCAATGATATTGAATATTGGACGAGGGGTATAATCGGCAACCCATGCAATACCAGCCTTTTTGCAAAACCCAAGATTAATTTTTACCCCTTTCTCTATTGCCAATTTTCTCCCTCTCTCTTCTATTGATAATACTTTGATCAATGGTCCTCCGATCTATACTCTCTTGTTCCTTCTAAGTTTGAAATATGTCAGCCTTCACACTCTTCGTCCTCCCTACATTGTCACAGTCCTTCTTTCCCGGGATCTCAAAGATACAGAATGCCTTAACCCCACCGTCTTTCCTCCTTCCTTTTAAAACCCAAGCTTAGTGTCACCTAATCACTACTTTCTCATTTACCTCATCTTCCCTTTTATGGTTTTAGCCTTGGCATATCCTGTCCTAAGAGCAGTGGCTCTTTACCTGTTTCTTAATAAATATGAAAATAAAAAAAAATTAACAGTTGAGCTTCATAGTTGCTGATATTTTTCTTATTCTCAAAATAGACCAGTGGAGCTGGAAGGACTGATGTTAAAAGGCAGCAACCAGAAGCACGGAAGTTTAAACAGGAACAATATATGCAGGACATTAGTCAAACACAACTGTAAAGATGCACTTACCATCCATGTGAGGCATTGTCACAGTTAGTTTGATAAGGTTTGGATGGTCAGGGTCGTCTGAGCCAGTGTAACGTAACTTTGCAGAAAAAGGCTCCGCGCCGACTGCCCCCGGCACACGCGACTGGCAAAGACCTACAAACACAACATCCACACAAGATTTTCAGGCTGTGATCAGCTAAAGCATTGAAGGAGTCCTATTCCTCATGAAGGAGCACAAGTGAGTATGTGTTGGGCTGAACTCTATCGTGTTAGCATCATTGGCACACCATGTCTTGAAGTACTGTTTAAAGTATGATACACGGTGACCAAAAAAACACTTATACACTATTAGGATTTATTAACAGTAGGAGGCACACGGTACGGCAACAGTGTTCATCTTGAAGTTGCGTACCAATTATTGATAATTTTATTATTCAAATAGATTTTCAGGACTTCTAGTTCAGAGCATCAGAATTCTGAAAAGAACTTTAAAGAGTGGAATTAATTTTTTAATCAAAAAGTTCTTCAGAATACTAATGTCACTGTGGCCGATCAAAGTTTAAAGCAGGAGCAGAGCACTGTGTGATAAGTCGATTACGTCATAAGTATAAAAGCCAAGGCCCTGAAATTATACCGTGGGATACTAGCGTACAAATGATTAACACACTTGTTTGAAATTCTTCTCCCTGCTATTTATTTGGTGCAGCATCAGTTATGCATGTATACTTATAAAACACAATGAGGAATGAAGTCTCTATTAGTAAGTGCTACACTATTTGTAAGTTGAAGAGAAAGTCACAGAGGGTGAACTCAAAAGCTGCGTGAAAATGGTTCCAACTTTGCATTTTTAAACATACCAGTTCTCTCTGTTCATTGAACAGAGGCTTTTACAATTGCGTGGAGTTATAAAAAGGTGTGCCCGGAATTCCAGGGGGATTCTCCGGTGGGAGATCAGCGAAACCTCTGAAGAAATGGTGTAAACGGCCATTGACATCATTTCTCCAGGGATTCCGCTGAAGGTGTGGGAGAACATGGTTGGAATTCAAGGTCAGGACATTTTGGATGTGGCCTGTTAGTCATAATGCTAGAACGATGAGCTATTAACTACATAATCTAATTTAATTTTATCAGTTTTGACCAGCTTTCACACTCTATCCCAATGGAGTGAGTTCAACTTTCACGGGACTGGGGCTGGCACGAAACGCTGGCCAGGTGAAGAGGCTCCTTCTTGCAGGTGTGTCTCCTGCTGAGAACTGACCCGCCTCCCCAATGGACATATAGTTTGCCGTCTCTCGTGGTCCAGGCCCACATTTGGGGAATGTCCATTTGGATGTGGTGCCAGAGGGCACTGGCCAAGCAATAAATCAACGCTCTTGGGAAAAGGGGAGAGGGGAAAAATGAAGAAAATTAGTGAAATGTTTTTTTAAAAAGAGGAAAAGGGAAGGAGGTTGGTGAAAAGATTTCAAAATGAGGCATTCAAATCTTGGTATTTTGCTCCTGCCTGCTTACCATCTTCCTTGCTGATTGTACTGATGGGACTGAGAAGCTCCAGACCGGCTTCACCACCGGCAGTGAAAGCCCGGGCAGCGCACTGCACCCTGGAGCCTGCCTGGAAGTAGATAGAGTCTAAAGTGATGATTTTGGTGCTGCTGAAGAATGTGTTTGAGTCCACTTCACGCATGGGGCTGGTCACTCCGTCCAGGCCACTAGGAGCACTGACAAGCCAGCGGTAGTGGGTCAAAGTATCGTTGATATTCTCAGCCGAACAGATCGAGCCGGTCTTATCATAGTCTGCATATTTTGGATTGCAGGCCTGCATAACAGAAAAAAAAGTGTAAGCACTATGACTAAACAGTGTCAAATTAACAACAGAGGATATTAGAGGATGGCATGGGGCTGAATCACTCTAGCACTGCACTCATGACACTTTCTAGTGGCCAGTTGCAGCGTAGCATTACCAGAATGCCTGGATGCAGCCCGCCTGTTCACTCTCATGTCCAGGGAGCTGTGTGGAATTGGTCGAGAAAGAGAATATCAAGTCGATTGTGAGGTAATAAAATCTGTGTTTAAATGCTAAAGCAGCACAAGCTCACAGAAAAGCTGCATTTTTTAATTTCTTTATTTTCACATTTCTTTATACTGGGCCAAAATTTGCTGAAAAAATAACGGCGTATGAATGATGCACACCGATATCAATGTGCAAGCTGGCCAGCAACTTATGGCGAGGAAGAGATGACCCGTGAATTGCTAATCGCCACAAGTTGCTGGATGATTTGCGCCGCTCTGCCGTTAGCTCCGCGAAAAAGACATCTTGCACTTAACCTCACCGTGAGTTTCATGAAGTTGTTGCATTTGCACATTAATTGCCCTTTAAATTCGCCACAGAAAGTTAAGTCTGGTAATTAATACCGTTGTTCTCACCACACTGTTATCAGCGCGCACTTCCAGCAACTTACAGAGCAAAACATTTTTGAGCTGAAGGGCGCAGGAAAAAGTCTAACTAAGCGGGCATGCCGTGAGACGCCCTGCTCCAACAAAATCCAGCACATTATTCCAATAACAACGATTGCCTACGATTGTAATACCAACAGTTTTTAAGCAACTCTTACATTAGAACATAAGAAATAGGAGCAGGAGTGGGTCATCCGGCCCCTCGAACCTGCTCCGCCGTTCAATAAGATCATGGCTGATCTTCGACCTCAACTCCACTTTCCCGCCTGATCTGCATATCCCTTGATTCCCCAGAGTCCAAAAATCTATCGATCTCAGCCTTGAATATACTCAAACACTCAGCATTCACAGCCCTCTGGGGTAGAGAATTCCAAAGATTCACAACCCTCTGAGTGAAGAAATTACCGTGACGCAGACTACGGGGTAGCCAGTAGGTGGGTTGGGAGTTTCTTTTGCTTTTGCGGTGTCGTCGTACATCAGGAGCGAGACGACCTGAGGGACTGCTGGGAAGGTGACATCGGCCACACTGTCCATTTCTTCGATGTACACAATAGCTTTGCTCATCTAAATGAGGGGGAAATTTAAAAAAACACAGGCACAGTCACCTATATGTAATAAAAGAAAGTCAGACTCTGATTCAAATGTTCCCTCTGAGCAGCAGGAACACAGGATAAGTAAAACTAATGCGATGGAATCCTTTACTTTCACAATACACCGCATCATTTTGGTCACAATAAAGAACAAAAAGGAACAACAATCACAAGGCATGTACAGGAAACTTCACAGTTCCATTCTGAAGACATTTGGAAACAGAATATAACAGCTGTTGAAAGCATCAAATGAAATAAAAAGATATCACCATCAAAAAATATTTTAAAGTAGTCTGCCAAACTGAATAACTTTTATAGTTCAAGGCTGATGAACGTTAAAATAAACAACTGTATGATCACACAGTGAAAAATTCTACTGTGCACTACATTTAACTCACGGGCAAAGTCATAGTGGGCATAGTACAGAAATTACTGTTGAAAATGTGATTATACGAATGCTTAACAATAAATTGTCTTTCTATTGCACCTTTAACGTAACAAGACGTCCCAAAGTACTTCACAGAAGTGAAATAACTGGAAAATGCTCAAGCTGCTATTTTAATGGAGGCATTAACCCAAATAAAATAAGTAAATGTGACCCTGTCTGTGGGATAAATGTAACAAATAGATGAATTTCAAAAAAGTTTTAAAGGGAGTATGTTGTACATTTACTGCGGTCTCCCCAGACTTCATAAAAGTGAAAAGACATGAAATAATCAAAAAGGGGATTATAGACAAAATAACTGCTCCCATGCTTCACAGGATGCTTAAAAGGAAGAAAAAGAAGTTGCGAAAACAAAGCACATTAATGATTGCTATGATTTTAGGCATAACCCCAATTTATCTCACATGCACTGTACCAAAGCGTCACTTAATATGCAAAATCGGAGTCGTTTTCCGACTTCACACTCCCACCGGGAGCTTTGTCCACTGGCAGCACATGTGGAAAATTCAGGCACATGCATTGCATTGTTTCCCATCCATTAAATTAATGGTTGGAGAATCGTGCATCAAAGGCAATAAGAGGTACCAGCAGGTGAGGCTCACCACAGGGAGCACAAAGTTGGGAAATTACTCTTAATATCTGGTAATGTATTATTGCCTGAGTTCAACAGAAGTCTTTGTTTCTGTAATTAGCTCAGTGAATTGGCACAAACACTCTTATATTTTCATCTTTAGACTGTGGAAGAAGAAACATCATGGAGTAGAATTTCCAGGGGCTCCACAATCACCCACAGTAACTTCAACAGAAGACAGGTGTTAACCCCGGAAAATGACATAAACGGATGTCTTAGTTGTTTCTCTAGCATTTCCGCTGATCTCCTGCTGAAGTTACTGTAGGAGATCGAGAGAACCCCCACTGAAATTACTGATGTGTATATCAGGCCGTGCGACTTAGCCTATAAACTACAAACCATTAAAAGTTAAAATTAGACTATAACGGAATATCAGCAGATTTTACTTGATTACAGAATTTTTAACCTAAAGCTGCTTGGGTACAAAAATAATTAATGATACAACTCTCCTAACTCAATAACTCTCTTAGTAATATTAAATCTGAACCAGTGTCCGCAACATAAAACTTATATGCGAGGTTTCATTTAACAACCACAGGGTTTCCATGAGACATCTGGACACAGGCTACAGTACAGTGATGCAGGAATAGTTGGAGACATGCTGCCTGAGGGATACCTCTCATTGCCTCTGAAGTTCAAAACTGGGATATAGGAAATCAAAACAATGGGCACGATTTTTACATGGAGCTGGGAAGGGAGTGGGGTTGATGGGGGGGGGGGGAGATAATCGGATTTGAAACCCAGAAGTAAAGTTGGCAGGTTGCAGTCTGGGATTGCAACCTTAATGAAGGCAATAAATTTTACTTCTGGGTTTAGCACCCGGCAGCCAGCCTGATTGACAGGCTGGCTGGCTGTTGGGCGGGAGTCAGAGGGGAGGGAGGGAGAGATCATGGGCTGCGGAGGACATGGGGCAGGGGGGGACCATGGAGGACATTGCGGGCCGGGAGGTGATCAGATCAGCAGAAGATCGGAGGACGTTGACTGAAGATCGGAGGATGTCCGGAGGCGTCGGAGGTATGGAGGGGTCTTGACCATCAGGGAAGAGGTCGGCCATTGCGGGGGCGACGGGCATCAAGAGGGGTCGGCCAATGCTGGTGGCCGATCTCATTAAATGAGCTTATTGGGCCTGGAGGAAGCACTCCTGCTCTTCCTGGCCCACAAACAGTGCAATAAAGGCACTCACCACATGGATCCGGCCCTTCCCGCCTGCTTTCAACTGACAAGAATCAGAAGCGATGGGAGACCTGTTCAGGTAAGGTTAAATTTGTTTCACCTTTATAATACACAAAAAATTAAGTGCCTTAAGTGTTTAAAGTACCTAAATTACCCCTTTAACTATCGGCTTGTCAGCTTTAAGTGGGGATGGGACCTCCGGATTTCTGTCGTGTGCACACATCCTAACACGCCTGGGTTAAACCCGGAAGTGGGCCCATTGGAGCCGGGATGAGGTCCCGCTCCAAAAATCAACTATTTTTACTGGTCACCCGCCCCCAACCCACCCGTTCTTTGGGGTTAAAATTACCCCCAATGTCTTCCATTGTTGAACAAAGCTTATCAAATTAAAGTCATGGGACTAGAAATTTGGGTGCCCCCGTTTTTGCATATGCAAAGGATCTAATGCCTGTTTCAGGTGTGGGCACTGCACAACAATTTTTTTGTCCTTTTGGCAGGTGGCGCACTTCTGGCCAGGAACGTGCATGCAGTTCCTGCCCACCATTTGGAGCCTTAGTACGCCCATTAGCATCTGGAAAACAGGCGCTGCATGACCGAATTGCTAGACCATGATATCGTCAACTCCATCCAGGTGCTAGACCCAAAACCATTTCCAAAATGCTACCAAGCCCTTTACCTTAAATTGATTGATTTTAAGCCAAATCAACAGTCTGTGTTACTTGTTTTGCAATCAAAATCTACTTGCATGGGGTTAATGTTTTTCCAGTACTATTTTGCATACCAGACAGCAATATGTATTCACTGTGACATTGTAGAAAAGGAGCCAGCAGTGACACAGACTGATGGAGGACTCACATGAACATTTTTCAAGCATATAGCACAGAAGCCCAGCCATCAGCAGCAGTGGGCCAAAGTATTACCTGTGTTTCAGCCACCATGTTCTCATCAGGCTTCAAATGGACAGTAAAAGCTTCTCTCATCTCCCGCTCTCCATCGTATACAACTTCTATCTCTATGAAATGTTCAGTCTCCCCTTCTTTAAACTCGATATCTGAAATAAAAGCCATAGAAATACCAGCTCGTTCTTATTGAATTGGTGATACCATCTGGTCTTCAGGTCTGGTACTTGTCTGCATTAGTCTATATTAAAGATTGATTGCTCTGAAAAGGTCTGGTCACCCTTGGAGGCACTATTTACTTGAGCTCTGTACGGAAGTGGCGCAATGCTGAAAGGCTTCTGACACTGTTGTTTTAATTCAGACCATCAATAGTTACCATCTCACTTGCAACCAATTGGAACAAGTTTGGATTTTGCACACGAAGTATTGGTAATATAGAGAAATATCTAAAACAAAAGCAAAATACTGCGGAGGCTAGAATTTGGTGTCATTTAAGAATATTTTCATTAATTTTACGGGCAAACCTGTTAAAAAGAAAATTTACACTAGGTTGTAACTGGAGCGTTACCACAGAGCGCAAGGAGAGCATGCAGATCCTCTGTTCACTTTCTGACCTTCAGATAATGGATTGTAGTCTTCACCAGAAGTGGCTGAACCATCTTTGGTGTGAACTCGTACAATGGAGACCTTGGATGCATCGCCCAGGCGTAGCACAGGGATTGTCACAATCGTTAATTCCCCAGGTTCTTGAGGCTCTTGAATGCTGTACTTTGTTTCAGAAAATTTTATAATTGGTTCTATTAAAAACAAAGTTATGTGTCAGTCACCAATTTCCTTTCAAAAATTGCAAAGAACAACAGTGATTACACGAGTCAGAAACATACTGTCTCCTTCATCCTTGATCTTGATTAGAGTTTCATTCTGCTCTCCCACAGAAGCCCCAAATGGTGATTCACTTTGGGCTGTTCCAAGTACCAGACGGAACTCCTCTTCCTCTTCATAAACGGTATCGTCCACAAGAGCGACAGTGCAGGACTTCTCAATCTCCCCTGGGTATCAAACAAACAGTGTCTGTTGAAATCTCAGTAACAAACCTGGCCACCACTTTGTAAACCACAAGCCAAACCTGCAGCACAGGCAACATTCAAACTAATATTCAGGTAAAGAATGTTGCCAAAGGAGAACAGCTTTACAAATATTTGTGTCTGAATGCCTCAACCCAAGTGAAGCAGAAACCTGAATCAGTACAATGGGTTAACCATCTAGTTAAATGGACCTACAAGAAGTTAAACACAAACTATCAAATACATTGCACCATGATTTGTTTGTTACACTTACTAAGGCATAACCTAGTAACTAGTAAATCCAAAATTGTTAATACCTACTTGTGAGCATCATCGTGCATCAGGAGTATAATACATGCTGACACCTGTCACCGGCGCAAATACAGATTCAAAAATGTAATCAAAAAACCACAAAGGAATGAAACAGGATATGTTAGAAGTAGCAGATACCAGGGAGTGAGTTCAAGGCTGGAATCTGCAGGGCAGGGTTCAGATGACAGTTATAAACCAATTAAACTTTGCTTTCTCTATCAAAAAATAGTTTGTTGATATGTAATTCCTCCCAGGTAGCCATTTTCTTCTCTCATTTGAAATAAATGTCTCTGTTAAAATAATGGGAAAGGGGATTCATATGAATATATTAAGTGTCCCTATGACAATATTTGTATATCATAATTTCAAAGCATATTTCAGTTATAAATCTTAAAGACACGGGCTTGGGAATTCCGTGGACGTTCTCCCAGTCTCCTGTCTTAACTTCAGTGGGGAAACCACTGGAACCCCCCCGGGAAATGACATTAACCACTGTTAACGCCATTTCTCTGGGATTACGGATGGAGATCGGGAGAACCTCCGCCCCTCCCCACCATGGAATTTTAGGGAGCTGAATCTATTCTTTTTTTTATCCACTTTACATTTACTTTTACTGTCTCACTCACTCAATCTCTCTCTTCCCTCCCCCTTGTCCCCTCCATCATCACATATGATTCTATCCTTCTGAAGGTGGCCAGGCCACCTACTCTCAAGACTCGGTGAATGGCGCGCTAGAGTCTACACTGGGAGAATGGCCCAGGGTGGCTGGTCCACTAATTGTCCCCTTTCTCTCCCTGTGTGAAAGTACTGGGTCTCTATCTGGCGCCTTCGCCCTGATGTTGCACATGGCATTTGAAACTTACTGTGTAGTGAATCACGTGGGCAAACACACGATGCAAAGCTGTGCATTGGAACGCCAGCCGTTGTGCAGTCCACCATCCAAGGAATTTTCAAGGAATTATGCTGTTAATATTGACTACTTACCAGGCAGGAAGGTAACGATGGAGTCATCGGTGTTTGGTCTTTCCTCATAATCACTCATAACCTGAGCGGTGCCTTGGCGAGTGTAACAGCGCACCATGGACTTGTAACTGATGTCGCCACTACGGTACACCACAGCTGTGATCCCACCAGCTTTTTCCTTTCCTGCGTACTGAGGCTCTTTGAACTGCATCTTGGGCACTGAAGACACACAAGAAGGAAAATCAAGGCACTTTCTTTAAAGTGAGAAGAATCAGATGGTTCAGCTGAAAGGATCAGTGAGATGATTGGTTTCTGATTCCCACGCCTCCCCACTTACAGTCAGATGTGGAATCATTAATGGTGACCGTCGTCTTGCTGGGTTCGCCAAGCACTGCATTCATTGGCATACGGAGCACGAGCTCAAAATTCTCAGGCCCCTCGAGGACAGGCTGGCCCAGATCATCCAGAACAGTGACGCGGAATGTCTGCATCATGACGCCAGGGGCAAAGTCCAAGTTTCGGCTGATTCCAACATAATCAACTCCAGCTTGTAAAGAAAAAAAAAATCAGAAAACCTGTATTATTGTGCCTTCGTTTCTCGTATGGTGAATCAAGTTAGATGTTTGATAAAGTCTTCCTTGAGGTTAGTGCTTTGCAGAATGTCCGCTTGGCTCAGTTGGTCGTACTCGCCTCCATATCAGCAGGTTGTTGGCTCAAGTCCCACTCGAGGACTTGAACACAAAACTAGGCTTGCACTTCAATGCAGTACTGAGGAAGTGCTGCATTGTCCAGGGTGCAGCCTTTTGGGTGAGACCTCAGCCATATCTGCCGGTTCAGGCGGACATTAAAGACGCCATGGTACTGTCTGTAGGACAGCAAGGAGTTTGCCCAATGTCTTGACCAAGATTCTTTCCTCAACCAATACCATTAAAATAGATATACTGGTCATTCATCTCATTGCTGTCTGTGGGACACTGCTGTATGCAAAACGGCTGCTGTACTTGCTTACAAAGCAACAGTGCCTGCAATTCAATTTATGTGAAGTGATTTGCGAAGTTTCTGAGAGATATGCTAGAGTGACATAAATTTAAGTTCTTTCTTCTTTCTTATACGCTTCCACATTTGACACAGTTAAAAAAAGATAAATGGGACTAACTTGAGCAATATATAATATCAGCATGGCCTCGCCCCACCCTATCTCTGTAACTTCCTCCAGCCCTACAGCCCTCAGGGATCTCTGCTCTACTCCAATTCTGGCCTCTTGCGCATCCGCGATTTTTATTGTTCCACCATTGGCGGCTGTGCTTTCAGCTGCCTAGGCCCTAAGTGCTGGAATTCCCTTTATTGGATTTATTAGTGACTATCTTATATTTATGGTCCCTAGTTTTGGATTCCCCCACAAGTGCAATCATCTTATCTACGGCTACCCTAACAAACCCCTTCATAATTTTAAAGACCTCCCTTAGGTCACCCCTCAGCCTTCTCTTTCCTAGAGAAAAGAGCTCCAGCCTGTTCAGTCTTTTCTTATAGTTATAACCTCTCAGTTCTGGTATCATCCTTGTAAATCTTTTTTGCACCTTCTCCTGTGCCTCTCCACTTTTCAATTCTATTCCTCTAGAAATGAATCCCAGCGCTTGTTTGTATTTTTTATGGCCTTGTTAACCTGCATTGCTACTTTTAATGATTTGTGAATCTGTACCCCTAGATCTCCTTATTCCTCTACCCCGTTTAGACTTATTTTCCAAGGAGAATATAGCCTCCTTATTTCTCCTACCAGAATGCACCACTTCACACATTTATATTGAAATTCATTTGCCATTTACACGCCCATTCTGCAAGTTTATTAACGTCCAATTTTCCATCAATAATTTCTAATTTAGGACTATTTTGCTCCTTTGCTGAAAATCTGAAATGTAGAATCTGGTCCTGGGACTGAAAATCCATAGTGCATGCCTATTACTAATTCCCAGTTGGAAGAGGAAAAAAACAACCAAAGAGCAGGCTGGATTCTATACCATGAATGGTGCATGGTTTCACTTTGATCAAAGAGCATTACTCTGGTCTCTGTGAAGTTTCACTGGTTGGAATAACAATGAAAAGATAGACTGGTGAGATCAGGTCGCATATCTGTCAGTGAAATTCATCTCCACGGGGAACCTACAATTGACCTCAGTGCCCCTGGGCTACGGAAGGCAACAAAAAAAAATCAACCAAGGTGCAGAATTGCTATACAGTGACCACTGCTGGAAAGAGCAATAGTAAATGCGAGGTGAAGACAGGATCAGACTTGACCGTGATGACCCCCTTGGTTAAATGGCCGGCTGACACTAAGCGTCCAGGTTTCCACATGAAGAATGACCACTTGGGCGAGATAACAGAGGGTTGCTGTAGATGGTGTAGTTGGGGGTTAGGGAGAATAAATTCATCTCCACAAATTCTAACATCAGGCACAAATTGAATCTACAAAATGAATCATGCAACATGGAAAACGTAGCCTGGTAAATTCACATACCTTCTGCCGACGTTGGTTCAGTTTTGCGTGAACGCACAGTGACAGTAGCAGTCTTTGACAGGTCAGTTCCTGTCCTCCAGACACGCACCTCCACATAGCCAGCACTTTCATCGACCTGATATTCTGTGTCTCCGAAGTAGAATGCAGGTTCTGTGCAGAGCAATTGAGCAGAAACAAGAGATGGTGAAAACTTAGCACAATGTAAAGAAAAGGTTCTGAGACCCTTCCACATAACTTCATTCCACAACTGTATCTCCAACGAGCTTGAATGTCATCTTTGATCTAGAAGAAACCTAGATAGTTTTGCAAAAGGTGATGATTTAGGAAGCTACTTATCACACATCCATGTGGCTACAGCATGCTGATGAAAGGAGACTATCAGGTTGCCATCAGCAGTGTCCTTTACCTATCCTGTCTGATGTTGTAATTAGCTTCATTGAATTGGGCTGCCACTCAACTTGTCCATTAAAACAAATAAGTCTGACTGAAGGATATTAAGTGCACGGGAACAATCTATTCGCCCAAGAGCAAAGAAAAAATTTGGTAAGTTCCTCTTTTGAACCTGCCGTCAACTTTAGGATGGGACATTAGACTAGTCAGTTCCCTTCTTCAGACCGGTCTCCTTATCAGTAAGCAAACAAGGTCAATTAACATGAATGAGAGTCTTGCCCCTGACACACCAGCAATAACACCCTGCTGTAGCTGCACACTGATCAATAACTTTAGAAATGCAACATTCAGCAGCAGTGACATCTTCACATTGATTTTTTTTTCTGCTGTTAGTCGGCATGCAAGTTAGCACATGATGCAGTATTAGGTATAAAGGTGTATATTATATACATATCTATTTAAAAGGTATATATTAATGTCCCTTTTGCTTTTTTCCACAAGCCAAGTAACGTCCCTGATCATAGGGTGTGTAGGTTCACCTGCTCTAAGCCCACTCCCAATGACATGCTTACCATCAAATACAATGTACGAGAGACTGGTCAACTATTCCTGTGGGAAACAGCTGGCCCCTACTCCTACCACTTCTGTGCCACAGTAGCTGGAGTTCCATCACACCATCTTACTTAAATGTTTCAAATTTCAATTGGAACTCATGCTGGTCTGCACTTCATTCAACATTCTTGAGTTATAATTTCAGAGTATCCAGTGCAGGCCAATATACTCCGGTAACACACGTAAGTTCTACAAGCCCTGTTAACCTTCTCTCTAGCTACATAACCATTCTGCGCTTGTAAATGGAAGTTCAGAGTAACTGTCTATGAAAAGCACATATCTGCGTTCTAACTGAACAGCTAAAGCTATGGTGTGGAAAGAATCCAGATTTCCCTCGAGTTTCCTAATACTTTTGGTCACTCCATAATTGTTATTTGTTAAGAGATAATTGATGCAGCGATATAGTTTGCGATAATCAGCTTGAGATTGCTTTTGCTTTGGCCAGTTTCACACTATTCCACCTACATGATTATTTCATTCTATATTTACTAAATACAGGGGACAATGGATCCTTCCACCAGGTAAGTCTACATTTGCATTCTGCTGCATTTTGGTAGATGGTACATTTGCTGCTGTTCCTCAAGACTGGGTGCAGAGCAATGCACGGAATTGGTGTGCGGAACTATTTTTGACTGCTGCCCAAAGCACGCTCTCCCAGCCGTGGCTCAGTTGGTAGAACTCTTGCCTCTGAGTCAGAAGGTCATGGATTCAAGTCCCACTCCAGAGAATTGAGCACATAATCTAGGCTAACACTTCAGTGCAGTACTGAGGAAATGCTGCACTGTTGGAGGTCTTTCGGGTGAGACGTTAAACCGAGGCCCCGTTTGCCCTCTCAGGCGGACGTAAAAGATCCCATGGCACTATTTCGAAGAAGAACAAGGAAGTTCTCCCCCGGGTCCTGGCCAATATTTATCCCTCAACCAACATCACAAAAAAAAGATTGTCTGGTCATTAGCTCATTGCTGTTTGTGGGACCTTGCCGTGCGCAATTTGGCTGTGGTGTTTCCTACATTACAACAGTGACTAAACTTCAAAAGTACTTAATTGGCTGTAAAGTGCTTTGGGACGTCCTGAGGTTGTGAAAGGCGTTATATAAAATGTAAGTCTTTCTTTCTTTCCCAATAACAACCTCCCAGGAAGACATGCCCCTGCAATCTCATGGAGGGGGCTTGCAAGCTGTGAAATCATCACGTTTCTGAGATGCAGCAGAATGAGATGTCACGGAGGTGGCAACGCCCATCCTGTAGCTGATAAAGGGCTCGCTGTTCTGAATATCACAAAAGGTATCTTCCATGAAATGCCTCTCCCTTCAACATTAAGAAAAAGAAAACTGTCTACAGAAGCAATAAAGTCACATCTCTCTGCCACAGACTGGTAGTAAAGACTACGAGGTACTAGTAAGAATCAGTCTAATCACTCACAAAAGCGTGTAGAGCTGACCTCAACACTTTTAAACAAAAGAAAACCAAAACAAAGCAAAAAGAAATAAAAGCACTTTTCAACTTAACCCTTAAACTGCTAATTATAACAAGGCTTTTGCTGACCATATTGAATTGCAGTTTATTGAACAGCTTAAACGAAGCTAAACTGACAATGTACAAACCACTAGCTTCAAGCTGCACCTATATGCAGTATATGCCTTCAATCTGCATACGCTGTGTATTCTATTTATATTACATACAGTATTAAGGTAATTAAAATAGATTGGTTACGGGCTCCCCCATTGGTCACTTGAGTTTACCTACTGAGTATTTCATCCACACAGACCAGTTAGGCCCGAGGTTCAATCCCCTGTCCCTAATGAATTGACTGGCCTCAGTGGAATGTTGCTACGATTGCCCTCATTGACCCTGGATCAGGGAGGGAGAAAATCAGCCTACTACCAGCATTCAGTAACCCCTGCTGGAAGTGCAAGTACATGGACATCAGGTGAAGAGAAGATTGTGTTCTGCAGTGATGCCCCTCATGATTGAACTGCTTGCCAACTCTCCCCGTGAAGGTTCATAAATGAACAATGGTAATTAGGTATACCACCAGAGGATTAACGGCCCAAAAATTCTGAGGGCCTGGGAGGGAGGATTCATGACATGATGTCTGCAGGGTGTGGTGGAGTGGATCTTGTGGCTGCAATGGGGGCAGAAACTAGATCCAGCAGTGTCCTGAGGCATCCCACCAGAGCCCTGGCAAGGTGCTGGAATGAAACCCCTTCCTCCCACCCTACCCCCGTCAAGATGGTGGGTCACCAGTAGTGGGCGGGCAGAAATTCTGCTCTGCTCCTGATCGGCACCCCCTTAACCCCCACTCCCCCTACCCACCCCCTTAAAGACTACCAAGGAATTCCTGAGCCAATGTCTTCAGAAGAAGAAAAAAAATTGGCCATATTTTCTTTAAAAAAATTAATGATTATCATCTATCAGTTATTTACTTTAAAGCCCTAATGTTATCCCAATACTTATTTAGGTCATTCATGTGATGTGTGCGATTGCAATGAACAGCTCGAACGAACACTCCAATTGAAATAAGAGGCGGCTATTGTGAATGTTGCTGTGCTTACCATGTGTAAATTTTCTTGTTTTCAAAAAAAGAGACGAGAGTACAAACAGCCTTAAAAGTGTACCTTACCTTAAATGCCTAATCACAGAAATAGTTGCTACTACTGGCCATCTAATGCTCAAGAGATAGAAATACAATCATTTTAAATTATGAGAGTATTGTTTAAATAACTGGGCTCCTTTATATTCTGATAAGTTTAGGCTGTTGACATCTCCGAATAATTTATATTAGCTATCTCCTTTTTGACCTGATCTGTGCACAGGGGCCCATCAGACAAGGTGAAAAGCAATTTCTGCATGTCAACTGCTTCCTGAATTGAGTCCCACAACGTAGATAAAGAACCCATTAGAGCTAACTGAAAGCTTCACAACAGGCATTTAATTGGACCTCACTTGGTTTCCATGACACTAATAAGCCATAAATATTGTTCACATTTGTCAAAATCATCAGTTATATCAAGTACTTGTACGAGGCAGGCATGCAGCCAAGCATGCCACTGAGGCACTGCATCTTTTTCAAAATTATCTGCTTCTATTTACGTGACTATCCAAACATCTGTTCGACCCTGCCTGTCGCTGGGCAACTGGCGGGTAATTTTAGCAAAGATACAGCCTGAAAGGAATATCCTGCAACAATCTTTATCTTGAAACAGTTTAGGTAACAAACCATTCCAAAGGCATGTTTCTTCCAATCTGTCACTGTAGCAAAGTCTTTTTACTGGTGAAAAGTAATGGAAGTCAAATGAAAATTTAAAATGATTCTAAACAAAGACTCTATGTGGTTGCAACTTTACATGAATACCAAAGGGAAAAGTCTCAATGAGCTGACTGTGGCATATTTATATATTAACTATTAAGCTTACTGGGGCAATAGGATGGTAGTTATTTATATTTGAGAAACGTGAACTGACTTGCATCAAGTTCCACTACCACACACATAAATATACTGTCTGGGGAGTGGTAACTAGCAGCCTACCACTAGATATAATCGTAGAACACAGAAGGAGGCCATTCGGCCCATTGTGCCTGTGCCGGCTCTTTGAAAGAGCTTTCCAATTAGTTCCACTGCCCTGCTCTTTCCCCATACCCCAGCAATTTTTTCCCCTTCAACTATTTATCCAATTCCCTTTTGAAAGTTACCATTGAATCTGCTTCCACCAACCTTTCAGGCAGTGCATTCCAGATCATAACAACTCTCTGCATAAAGAAGATTCTCCTCATCTCCTCTCTGGTTCCTTTGCCAATTACCTTAAATCTGTGCCTTCTGTTTGCCAGCCCTCCTGCCAGTGGAAACAGTTTCTCCCAATTCACTCTATCAAAAACCCTCATAATTTTGTACACCTCTATTAAATCTTCCCTTAATCTTCTCTTTTCTAAGGAGAACAATTCCAGCTTCTCTAGTTTTTCCACATAACTGAAGTCCGTCATCCCTGGTACTATTCTAGTAAATCATAAGTCAGGAGTGTGATGGAATACTCTTCACTTGCTTGGATGAGTGCAGCTCCAACAACACTCAAGAAGCTCAACACCATCCAGGACAAAGCAGCCCGCTTGATTGGCACCCCATCCATCACCCTAAACATTCACTTCCTTCACCACCGGTGCACTGTGGCTGCAGTGTGTACCATCCACAGGATGCACTGCAGCAACTTGCCAAGGCTTCTTCGACAGCACCTCCCAAACTAGCGACCACTACCACCTAGAAGGACAAGGGCAGCAGGCATATGGAATCAACACCACCTGCACATTCCCCTCCAAGTCACACACCATCCCGACTTGGAAATACATTGCCGTTCCTTCATCGTCGCTGGGTCAAAATCCTGGAACTCCCTTCCTAACAGCACTGTGGGAGAACATTCACCACACGGACTGCAGCGGTTCAAGAAGGCGGCTCACCACCACTTTCTCAAGGGCAATTAGGGATGGGCAATAAATGCCGGCCTCACCAGCAATGCCCACATGCCATGAACGAATTTTTAAAAATCCCTGAACGGCCTAGCACTAATTTTAAGATTATGCCCCCTTGTTCTGGGCACCACCGGCTCAACTTTAAAATCAAATTGTGGGTGCATTGGGGGCAGGGCTGCGAAAATGGCAAAAATCCCGAGTGGGTTTGGAAGCCGGCTCCAACCCGCCGACTTCAGGGTTTCCCACAGACGCGCCTGTAAGCACGCGCGCTTCACGAATCCTGGAGTCCCATCGGCAATTAAAGCTGGCGGGATGACAGTTAAAGAACCAAATATACCTCATTGAGGTACTTAAGGTACTTTATTTCTGATGTATAAATAGTTGAAATGATTTTAAACTTACCTGGGTGGCGTTCCCACGGCTTCCGATTCACGCCTGGTGAAACGGAAGGGCCGGATGAGGCAAAACTAAACAAAATAAATTAAGTAAAAAACCATTGCACAAAGCTAAAAAACAAATAAACCTACCTTTCCACCCTGCTTCAATGTCTCCCTCTCCAATGTCCCCCTCTCCCCCCGATGTCTCCCTCTCCGATGTCCCTCTCCCCCACCCCCGATGTCCCTCTCCGATCTCCCCCTTCCCCCCTGATGTCCCTCTCCGATCTCTCCTTCTCCCCCAATCTCCACCTCTCCCCCCCCAGATCTTCCCCTCCATCTCCACCTCTCCCCCCCGATCTTCCCCTCCCCCCTCTCCCCCCCAACGATCTTCAACGTCCTCCAATCTCTGTTCCAGTGCCGGATGACGTCTCGCTCTCTTTCTCTCCCCCCGTCCTCAGCGCTGCAGCTCCTGTCGACAGCCAGCCTGTCAATCATCTCCACCCCCACCGCTGCCAACCCGCCACCATTTCAAAATTGAGCCCCCCATCTCTCTCCTACCTCCTCACTACTTCTCTACCCATATCAATAGGTTGTCTTCAATTCTATACAGTTTTATTTTTGCTCACAGTCGCTTGTGTGGAACCTTATCGAATGATCAACTCGTATCCCAGGGACCATAGAGGGTTGCCCCTGACACAATTACGGAACCGCTTCCATTGAAAGTGCTTCCATAATGTAAATGGAGTATAACTCAACACACACCAGGCATCAAATCTCAGCCTCGAAAGGAGGCATCTGAGAGGTATATAAGAGGAAAATGAGAAGGTGTAGAAGTAGGGGACAGTAGGGAGCAGAGGTTCAAACAAGTAATTGGTAATTTTAGGACTGATATCAGGAAATTCTTCTTCAAAGGGATTGATTTTAACAATCTAGAATAGATCTTAACATAACGGTAACGGCCTCAAAATGGGGTCGGTGACTTACAGCTCCATTAACACTGACGATTTGCCTGCTGCCACTTTCAGAGGGGCCCACCGCTCGTGGCTAAAATGCCCTTGTTAATATCCAGATCCGAGTCCTATGATGTACCTAGGACCCCATTGCCATTTTAGGACAGAACTGTGTGTCGTGTACTCTCCGGCCAGTTTCAATGGCAATAGAGCAGAAGAGACCCTGAAAAGATGAGTTTTAAATTACATTTGTGGTGCCAGGTGGACTCCTCTGCACCCCACAGAAATAATCTGGGCTGCTGCCACCCTGAGCACCCTCTCCCTCCACAACAGTAACACCCCCCGGACTTACCTTGCTGTTGGCTTGGCAGCCTTAAGGCTGCCTGATATCGGACCAGCCTGAATTGTGACATCTGCTTGGTGCCCGCAGCTCACCTGTTCTATTTAAATGAGGCCGAGGCCTCAAAATGGCTGCAGCTTCTTTGCCCATGGAATGGTGGACTGCCAGTGCACTTCGCTAGACGACCCCAATGTATGGAATGAACTTCTTCCCACTCCGCAAGTGCCCTTATCAGCGCGAGCTGGGCCAGACTGCCTCAGCCCACACTGATTTGCTGCAGTCTGTTGCTGGACCCTCAAGGCAAAGAGCTGCTCGAGAACATGCAATGGGTCCTACAACATGCCTGGCGGCGGGGGTGGCCGACCAATATGGCATCGGCGCACTTTTGGTGTGGGCAGGACGGGGGCACATGTGCCGCCAACCATACTGGACCCTTAGGACCCCGTCAGACACCTGAAAAACGGGCGCAGCATGATCCAATTCCTAGGCCATTGATTTTAATGCTTTACCTGGTTAATAAGCTCTCAGTTTAAAGCACCATTTTAATAGCTGACTTTCCATTTGAACTGAGCTCTTTAACCAAGTAAAATTGCAATAAGGCCTGTAACTTAATCATGGCTCTCTTCACTGGAATTTTGACAAAAGTTGTCTGAAGTAAAAGATGTTAAATCATGCTTGAGAGTAAACTGTTTCCCCGCAGAATAAAACTGCATGCTGGAAAACAACGGAATTCAGCATCCTTAATCAAAAAAACTCTGCTGCTTTTTGATACCGCATTCAATCTGAAGTCATGGGAGCGTGACATGCACAAATGTAACTTAGAGATTTTATTATCAGGAGAGATATAAAAATGCCAGGAACAAATTTAACAAGAATGCAACCAATGTGCCAGATTTTATTTTACCATCTGTAGTTATTCCCAGGCTCAGCCACCAACACCTGCCACTGAAATTATTGCCAGGACAGAAATGTGTTACAACACATGCAGAGAGAAACATTTTGTCCCTCTATGCATGTTGTGCCTATTTGAAAAGGGACAGGCTATCTGGAATGGATCCAAATCCAAACTGGTCTGATTTGGCCAAACTGATTCTTAGAAGAAATTATATTCTGGAGTTATGCTGGATGTACCTTTGGTGCAGGGACAAATTGGTGCAGAACCTTTCCACCGCAGGTTAAATGGGTTGGATAGACTCTGATATGCAAAATTATACATGGTCTGTGGAAAGAATGGGCTTGATGGACCAAATGCCTTTTCTTATTCCATGCACTCTTATGTTCTTCTAGTGCAGTAATTACCAAACCTCAATCATCAAGCTCCTTAGTGACTTGAGATCAGAACAACTGGAATGCACAGCAGATCATGTCACCACCTTAGCCAATGTTGCACAGGTCACTGTGGAACACTGGTTTAGTGTCCCAAGATTCACAATGGCAATGTTTTGAATGAAAAAGTGAAGTTGAACCAAAGCAAATCAGTGCAAATAGAATGATCTTGCACCTTTAATTCAACTTATTTCAAATGAAAATCAAACAAGCACAAAGGGGGTGGGTTTCCACGGGGGTTCTGCTCATCTCCCATTCGTCTGCTGTAACTTTGGCGGAAAAACCCCGGAAACCCCGGATATAATGCATAAACGCAATTTTGACCATTTTTTCTGGGTCTCCACAGCTCTCCCACTGAAGTTAAGGCAGACGAGCGGGAGATCCCTGCAGAAATTTCCACCCCCCACCCACCAAAGATCAGAGAGCAGAGACCAAAGCCACTGACTACTGTAGTGCAGCTGATGCATTGTCTGAACAGAGAAAAAAACTCTCGCAGACAACAAATGGGAGGGAGAGATACACTGACAATTTATATGAATAAAATGAACACAAGTCCAGCTGTTCATTCAGCCCAAGTACAAACCAAAGAGCAAAACTATCCTTTAGTGATTAGCACACTTTTTTTCAAGTCTTGTAACAAGATAATCAGGACTTCACAAAACATAGAGGGGTTCCATTATGGCCAGCTTTAAGTATTCTTGTAATCTTACCTGTCAACAACTCAGATTTATTTACTATTTACACATGAATAACCGGGGCTTGACAAATGTTTTAAAAGATTAGAACTGCAGTCCTCTAACTGGTTTGGTTCATTTGATCTTTACAGCCTAAATTCAGAGGGGAACTTTTCAAACACTGCACACATACGGTAAAAATCGATCAGCCTGTCTAAAAGAACTTGGCGCATAAACAACAAATTCCTTTGCGCTCTTAACCTGTGGCAATTGATTTTAAAGGATTAGAAAAGCACAGTGGCATTTCACTTGGCATTAGGCTGCAAGTCAGGCTGATTGGTGAACATATTATGCAGCACACTTACTAACCTCACATCCCTTATTAAAGTAAATGGACAAATTCCTGCACTGAACTTGGTAAGTTTCGATTTTGGATAATACACGTGTCGGGTTTCAGTTACATTTGAAAATCCCTAAATATTTACACAGTTATCTTTTGAACAGAATTAAAATGTTTGGCTTTGCGTGCCACAGCCAATGCAAATGGTTTAACTTTACAAGAAAAGGCTGCCTGATGCTGTCTCTGAGGTGCTGAGAGTAGAATGCTATTCCACCCCAGCATTCTTCTCCTTCGCCTTGATGAGCACAAAAAACACAACAGATATAAACTTACATAGGAAGGAACATAGGAACAGAAGAAGGCCATTCGGCCCCTTGAGCCCGTTCGCCATTCAATTAGATTATGGCTGATCTGTATCTTATCTCCATCAACCTGCCTTGGTTCAGTTACCTTTAATACCCTTGCCTAACTAAAATCTATCAATCTCAGTTTTGAAATTTTCAACTGACCTAGCCTCAGCAGGTTTTTGGGTGAGAGTTTTCCAGATTTCCACTACCCTTTGTGTAAAGAAGTGCCTCCTGACATCACCCCTGAACAGCCTAGCTCTAATTTTAAAGTTATGCCCCTTTGATCTGGACCCCGCCACCAGAGGAAATAGTTTCTCTCTGTCTACCCTATCAAATCCTTTAATCATCTTAAACACCTCAATTAGATCACCCCTTAATCTTCTATACTCAAGAGAATACAAGTCTAGTCTATGAAACCTGTCCTCATAATTTAATCCTTTTAGCTTCAGTGTCATTCTGATGAATCTGTGCTACACCCACCCCAAGGCCAATATATCCTTCCTGAGGTGCGGTGCCCAGAACTGAATGCAGTACTCTAAATGGGGCCTAACCAGACCTTTATATAACTGTAACATAATTTCCACCCTTTTGTATTCCAGCCCCCTTGAGCTAAAGACCAACATTCCATTAGCCTTTTAAATTATTTTTTGTATCTGTCCACTAGCTTTTAGTGATTTCTATACTTGGACCCCTAAATCTCTCTGCTCCTTCACAGTTCCTAGCTTCTCACCATTTAGAAAATACACTGATCTATCTTTCTTAGGTCCAAAGTGGATGACCTCACATTTCCCCACATTGAGCTCAATCTGCCACAGTTTTGCCCACTCACTTAAGTCTATCAATGTCCCCTTGCAACTGTCTGCTTCTATCTACACTATTTACTGATCAACCTAAGTTGGTGCCATCAACAAATTTGGATATATGGCTCTCTATTCCTTCATCTAATTCATTTATAAATATAGTGAAAAGCTGAGGTCTCAGTACAGATCTCTGGGGGACATCACTAGTCACATCCTGCCAATGGGACTACATACCCATTATCCCTACTCTCTGTCTCCTACCTCCTAACCAATTCCCTACCCATGTCAATAGGGGTAAATTTAGGATTTAGTGCTCCGGTCACATGAAGCTCTAAGCCAGATGCATTATGGTATAACATTTATCATTTAAAATATATCTAAACTAGGAAAAAGATTTTAGTTTAAACCACAACTCCATTCTAACTGTAAGGATGGGCTATAAAGGATCATTCAAGTGATACTGACCATATAAATCAGGAGTGACAGAATTACCATAAAGTTGTGGTGGCCTCAGCCTCTGTCCGATAAAACTACCCAAAAGAGTAGGCATTCAAAAATAATGATGTCATCTGTGGAGAAAGGGTAACGTCCTCGAGACCCTGAGGGAAAAGGAGATGGTGGATCCTGTCGGTTGGTTCCCCGAGCAGACTGTTGATGTCATTTGGCAGAACGCCTCATCGCCAGAGCTTTCAAACAAGCAGCAAGACCTAGCTTGGCTGGTGTTGAGAAGGGCCCTTCCCGTCAGATCCTTCATGCACTCACGAAGTCTCAGCGCCACCTTGTGCTGTCCCCGAGGAGGCTGCGGTGGAGACGAGACCGTCACCCACCTTCTTCTGGAATGTGCCTTTGCAAAGAAGATCTGGAGAGAGATACAGTGGTATCTGTCCAGGTTCGTCCCAAGCAGTTCCGTAACACAGGACTCTGTGCTCTACGGGCTGTTCCCGGGGACGCACACCGAGACGGACATCAACTGCTGCTGGAAGACCATCCACTCATTGAAAGACGCCCTTTGGTCTGCCCGAAACTTGCTGGTCTTCCAGTGCAAGGAGCTGTCCTCGACTGAGTGTTGCAGACTGGCACATTCCAAGGTCCAGGACTACGTGCTCAGGGACGCACTGAGGCTGGGTGCGGCCGCCGCAAAGGCTATGTGGGGAAAGGCAACCGTTTAGAGCCTTCCTGCCATTGTATACCGAGGGGCTGCTATCAGGCAGAATGTAAAATTCAAATTGATGTAATGTACCTGTAATGAATCTGTAATGTACCTGTAATGAATCTGTAATCAATAATCTGTATTGAGTGTAATGCAATGAGGCACCCTAGACTATCATGAACTGTAATTATGTACAATGTGTTCATTGAACTGTACTTGATGTAACCTGCAAATTGTATAATCTGTATTGTGTACGTTTGGAAAGTGATATGACAACTGTATTGTATGTATTGCTGCAAATTTTATGAATAAAGTATATTTTTTTGAAAAAAAAAGTTTTGTCATTATTTAGTTCTTCTCCAATGATTCCCAACTTCCAAAAATGGATTAATGAAACTTAGTGAAAAGATACAAAAAAGACTGTTGTGTGCACGTTTGAGGTCAATCATGGGGAAATTACACAGCTGAGGAGGCTACAAGTGAAGCACTTGATATTTTTCTTGCCAAACAGTTTACTGCAGGTTTGAGGATATCAGTCCCATGACAGCTGAACAGATGCTCACACTAGCAGAGATTAGCAGAAGATTAAGTCTGGATACAAGCACAGTTCTCAGGAAATTACAGGCTTAAGGAAAGATAGATGAGCTGCAGGCTAATTCTTAGCACATTTCTCAATTCACAATTATTCTTTTCTGAAATATTAAATTTTGAATCAGGCAATGTGAGCACACCTATAGTCATTTCGTCATCAGCATGCCAGGCCTGCTATAAACACGCTGTGCAATCAGCTTTTAACAATCATCTACATGACTTCATTAATGCTGCGTTTAGCTCACAATGCTGCGGCATCACTGAAATGGGAATCAGGCAGTTCTACTGCTGGCAACAACGCGAGAACTGCCTCAGGAGATGTTTTTCCCTCCTGTGTCACCAGAGCCAGTGCAGTAATATAAGTAGGTGCCACTGGCTGTTCAGGCCTCCTGCCAACCGCTATTTTTTGGGGCACTGTGACTTGGCTGAGTGCTGAGGCTTGTGATATGGTTTTTACACCACTGCCTTGTATGGTCCTCCCCAGTCGGCAAGGCAGGCCCACAGCCAGTTGAAATCCACAATCTTTGCACAATCTGGATAATATATAACCGCACCAAGAGTATGTCAAGTTACTGCTGCAGCACTTGAGCAGAGTTTGGACCCTCATCAGTTTATTACATAGAATTTGCAGGACAGAAACAAGCCAAGCCATTCGGTTCTCTGCCGGTGTTTATGCTCTACATGAGCTTAAACCACACGAGTTTGTGAGGGAAATGCTTTTCTCCCAGGTCCCTTGATGAAAGGCTGACATCCACAACCATTCCAAAGTAAGAAGGTGTTTTAGATTTCTTAAGGAGCCAGTAGAGGAAGTGGTCAGACACCAGCACTGAGGATAAGTACATTGTCAATTGCTTTCATTTGTCTCCACAGAAAAGTTGGACTGTTCCTGCTGAGCACAATAGTCATTATTTCTGGACTGTGGTAGCCTTTTGTACTACTTTAAGCATAACAACAGGATCTTTGTATACATGGAGGTGCTAGGCAACTATTCATTTCCTAATGCATCAGCTATCATTTCCTTGCCCTGTATCCCACTGCCTAATTAGCGAGCTGCAAAATATAGAAACATAGACCATTGATCCACTTAACTTAACTTTGGAAACCTCTCATCAGTTTTCTTACTGTGATTCCAGAACTAATAGCCCTGCATCCCATTTATTAACAGGAATTCATCTAGCCTTTTAAAAAAATCTGCCTTGGCTTTCTGTTTCACCAACCCTGCTGGTTCTTTGTTCCACAATTCTATCACGACCAACCTCCCACTCCCCTCCCCCCCCCGCTTGCCCTTACTAACAATGCACTTCCACAAGGGTTACTTCCAATCACCAGCCGGAATTTCAGCGAACGGACAATTGAGAGAACCCCGACAGAAATTGTACCCTGTGTTTCCTAAATTTCTTATTCTCCTTGGGCACCCTTAAATTGAAACTGTTTCCGTTGGTTTCTGAATCACGTGCCTGACAAAAGATCTTTCCTGAGTCTAAATTCTCCTTAACTATGAAAATCTTATAAAGACGTCTATCAAGCCCTCCCTTATCATCCTCCTGTACAGAGACTAAAACGCCTGGGCAGTCACTCTTTCCTTATGACTCAGCTTCCTTAGTTTAGGAATCAGCCTTGTAGCTCTGCCCTCGTCTCTCTCCAATAATTCTGCATCTTTCCTCTTGATTGCAACATAATGCTCCTCAAATCCACCTCACTTAGGAATCAGGTGAGACAGACAATGGCCCAGATTTTGCTGTAGCAGAGCATCTAATGGCATCTGTGCAAGGACTGAGAAGGAAGTGTAAATTAGAGCGGGTGAATTCAATGTCAAATCAGATACAGAAAGAGAAATAAGGAGAGGGAAAGAAAGATTGGGTTAAGAGATAGAGAAAAAAGAGACAGAAAGGAAAAGTAAAAAAAAATTAAAATTTTAAACGTGACATTTTTAAAATCTCCAACAACAATTAAAACCTGAAGGAATGAGACTCCACATTTCTGATAGTTAATTTTCAGTGTCAGTGGTTGATCGGCAGTAATTAACACTTATCACATCATTAAAAAGGTACTTAAACTTGAAATGACAAGATTTAACTTTCTGTGCTGAGTTTAGTTCATTATTACTGTGCAAATACAGCAACTTCAAGCCATTCAATGCATTTCAATGGTGAGGCAGACAGCAAAATGTCATTTTCGCACAGCTAATGGCAGAACGGCTTAACTCGGACTGCAAATTTTGGATATTGGTATTGAAACGCGCATCTGCTCCTTGCCTGAAGTTGCTGTACCATTTGTGCATAAATTACGGTGAACGCCATTAGCCTCGCTGTTATTTTGAGATCAAAATCTGGCCCAATATCAAAGGGGTGAGTCTACGATTTACAGGTAGCTCACAAATCAGATTCTGGCTTTGTTCCTGCACCTCAGCCTCGAACTGCCACACAGCCAACTCCACTACCAGAAGAATGGTGAAGCCTCTGCTGACAGTTATTAAGACACTCCTCAGAAATTTTATACTCCATTTAGTCACTTTTTTTTGTATGCTAACTTAACTTGTTGGCCCTTAACTTTACATCTCACTTACTAAAAAGGAAGCACAAGGCTAATTTCACCTCAAAGCTCAGACAAGTTTCAAGAACTCAGATTCAAATATCATCTTTCATCGCTTTTTAGATCATTACGAACCAAAGCCTTGGCCAGCATTAAAAAAAAGAGGAAGAAATAGACCAGCTGTTAACGGCCTCCAGTTTTTTTTTAAGCTAGTTATCCAACTCATTCAACTGCCTTCAAGTTTGTCAATAAACTTTGTACAGAATCTCTCGGGGCCAGGATGGCATGTCAGCAACTCTGATTAATCTATTGATAGCAGATTCTTGTGCAGGAAATAGAGAGAATCTATTCAGTCTTTTCTGTGCCATCAAGAACATACTTGTGTGGCCTTCAAATGAAATCCCCAGGGGCAGACATTCTCAATCCTGCTCCTCTTCTAATTCTAGGGTCAGACATACTAATCTTTTCTAGGTACTGAGTGAAACCTTACCTTCCTTTTACCCCTCAGTGGACAAATCCAAGTGATTCTAACCACTTTTTGTCTCATACTGATAAAGTGTTCTTATTCTCTACTATCCCAATCACTTTGATTTTGTATGATTTGTTTAAAGCTATGCTGTGTCAGAATGATTTTATTTTTTGCAGCTAGGGCAGAAACAGGAGTTTATGTATAACTTTAAAAAATCTTAATGGTATTGGGTTTTAAGATATTTATTTGCAGTGCAGGTAGAGAATATTGTTACTACTTTCTTACACTGCTAGTCTCCCCTCTTCATCTCCAATTCATGGCAATAGTTGGAGATAAACAGCAGAGATGAAACCTTAAGAAAATAATAGGGGGGTGAAATTTGACTTTGATGGTAGCATAAAACGAGCAATATACCCCGCCCAGTTTTCTTTTCCATTGTGGCGGCCGATTTGCTTCCGCCCGTTTTATGCTACCGTCGAAGTTGAATTTCACCCCGGATGTGTACATTTCTGATTTTTGACCTCTGTGCTGAGAAAATGAACAGCTTCAATTAATTGGAAAAGGGATTAAATTCCACAGTTGTTTACATCTACTCACTTGCGACCTTGTCCTGCCCCACATCCTAGGCTGCACCTCCATCTGTCCAATTCTGATCTTTGGTGCAATTCCTTCCCCTCCCTCCACTCCGCCACTGATAGCAGAGCTTTCCAACCATCATGAAATTCTCTTCCTAAAACTCTCCGGTTTACTAACTTGAGAAATCTCCTCAAATCCTCTCTCTTTGGCCACTCCTTTCATCTCCACCCTTACCTCTTCTTCCAACTCCCCGTGGGAGTCCCATTCCCTCCTTGTGAAATGTCTTGGTACTTTTCACTATGTTGAAGGGGCAAATTGTTGTTGTACCTTTTTTTTATTCATTCATGGGATGTGGGCATCGCTGGCAAGGCCAGCATTTATTGTCCATCCCTAATTACCCTTGAGAAGGTGGTGGTGAGCCACCTTCTTGAACAACTGAGTGGCTTGCTAGGCCATTTCAGAGGGCAGTTAAGAATCAACCACATTGCTGTGGGTCTGGAGTCACATATAGGCCAGACTGGGTAAGGACAGCAGGGGTTTCCTTCCCTAAAGGGCATTAGTGAACCAAATGGGTTTTTACGACAATCCGGTAGTTTCATAGCCACCATTACTGATACTGTTTTTTTTATTCCAGATTTTATTTAATTAATTGAATTTAAATTCCCCAGCTACCGTGGTGGGATTATGAACTCATGACCTTGGAATATTAGTCCAGGCCGCTAGATTATTAGTCCAGTAACATAACCACTATGCTACCGTACCCATTATACCTGTGCTGTGATTTTCTATCAGTCATTTCAGGGCTGCATCTCATTCTGTCTAAAGCTACAGGCAGGAAAACTTGTTTTCTTTAATCTATATTCAAATCTAGTCTAAACATTTTATAAGTATTACAATATTTGACCATTTCACACAAGTGTTTCGATTGAAACACATTTCCAAGCCATTAGTAAGACCACACATGGAGGTTTATATTCACTGTCGTCAGAAAGACTTAGCACAAACCATCCTCGCCTGCAGCCCGAGCGCAGTGTACTGCCGCTTTCACAAATGGAGTATTTCTCAGTAAGTCCACTGAAAAGAATTCTTTGTTCAGAAATTGAAGTCATGAGGCGAACTAGTCGTTCTGGAGATTTGATCGTTTGTGAAGATCACGTGCAGCTGGAATAAGAGTTTCTGACAGACAAATATCCTCCAGATAAACAGTAAAGCTACAAGAAGAGACTTCAGCACCGGCAAGCTTTGAGTTCATCAGCCAGCACTGTACACTACAGTGAGATGACTGTTCACTTCAGCTTCACTTCAAATATAATGTGTTGCTTTGTTACCTCAGAGTCTGTGCTTGGAGCTAGCTGTGCTTTTTGATCCCCACTTGCATCTTGTGTTATCTGCATAAATAATAGATCTGCCCTGAATACATACATAAAGTCATTCTCCATAATATGGGCAGAGCTTGTTCTCTGTATTCAGACACGTACCATGAATTTTGGCACTTATCAATCTTTGAGTTCAATTATTCCACTCTAATCTCCGTTATAATTTCCTACTGGCGCCTGATCTTTCCTACATTTTCTCTTTGCCTTTAAGTGTCTCTTAACTTAAGCAAGACTTCAATTACACTCTGAATAATTGTTCTTAATGCGCACTAGTGAGCTTTGACACCACATTCCATTAATCACAATGCAACTATGGTCCTTGTAAAAAGAAAAACAAAACATAATTTGAATGTAAAAATTAGCAACATTGTCTTTTTTTTCAACAAACATTCCAGCCCTGTTTGAAATTTTGTGCTGCAAGCTGGTTTCTTAGACATTAAATTGTTAAAATAGCATTATTCGTTATTGTCTTCAAATTTGTTTCCCTGCTGTCAAATTGGTTGAAAATTATTTCCTGTAGATTGCCTGTTTATTTTTTTTATTTTCTTTTGCTCTGATACTACTTCTACGTAAGCAAATATGTGAAATGAGTAAAGGACATAGAATAATCATGGTAGATTTTAACTATCCCCAAATAAACTGGCAAGAAGAGGTACGTAAAGGGGTACAGGGAATGGAGTTTTTACAATGTGTGCCGGACTCCTTTCTTACCCAGTATGTAAAAAGCCCAACAAGACAGGAAGCACTGCTGGATCTAGTAATGGGAAATGAACCAGAACAGATAAGAGAAGTAAGCGTAGGGGAACATCTAGGCAATATCGATCACAACATAATAAGGTTTAAGCTAAAGATTAAGCAGGACATAAATAAGATAAAAGACCAAAGTGATAAATTGGAAAAAGGCTGATTTTAAGGGCATGAGAATGAAACTAGGAAAAATGTACTGACAAATGAAGAAATAGAACAGCAGTGGGAAACATTTAAAACGGTGATCAAGAGAGTCCAGGAGAAATATATTCCACTGAAAAGCAAGAACAAACTAGCCAGTAATGACATACCATGGATGAATTAAAAAAAGGGCAAAATTGAAACTAAAGAAAAAGGCATACACTAAGTAAATAGACAACAAAGGAGAGGATGACAAAAGGGAATATGAAAAGGTTAGTAAAGAAGTCAAAAAACAATTAGGAAGACAAAGAGAAACTACAAAATCAAATTATCAAAAGGAATATAAAAAGAAATAGTAATGTATTCTATAGACACATAAATAAAAATAGAACAATCAGGATATAGATAGGGCCACTAAGGGATACACACGATAAACTCACAGGTAATGACAGTGAAATGGCAGAAATATTAAATAATTACTTTGCCTCAGTATTTACCAGGGAGACTAACATGATGGGCATAACATTAGAGGAAGAGATCAAAAAAGGTATGAAGACATTTAAGATAGAAAGGGAGGAGATAATTGATCAACAAATCAAACTTAGAGAGGATAAAACCCATGGTCCAGATGGATTGCATTCACGCAAATTAAAAGAAGTTAGGGAAGAGAGAGCAGAGGCACTGTTAGATATATGTAAAAATTCATTAGAAAAGGGAATAGTGCCAGAGGACTGGCGGACAGCTCATGTGAATCCTACATTTAAAAAGGGAGAAAGAACAAGTCCAGGGAACTATAGACCAGTTAGCTTCACGTCAGTGGTAGAAAAGATAATGGAATCTTTACTCAAAGATATAATAGAAAAACATCTAGAAACTGAAAATATAATAAAGAATAGTCAGCACGGATTTCAAAAGGGAAGGTTGTGCTTGACCAACCTTATTGAATTCTTTGAAGAAGTAACAGAAAGGGTAAATAAGGGTAAAGTAGTAGATATACTGGGGTTTAAATTGGTTAACCTCCGAAAATGGGCGCGGGGATCGTGGTGCAAGATTAACCCGTGCCAGGTCATTGAGATGGAGGCAGCATGTAATATTCGTGCTGTCTGCTGTTTTACATGATTGCTCCCAGCCCTACCTGCGCTGTTGAATGGCTGTTCACCAGCAGGGATGGAACTCACTACGACAAGGAGTAGTTGAGGTGACTAGCATAGATACATTTAAGGGAAAGCTGGATAAACACGAGGGGAAAAGGAATAGAAGGATATGTTGATGGGGTTAGATGGAGAAGGGTGGGAGGAGGCTCATGTGGAGCATTAACACCGGCATGGACCTGCAGGGGTGAATGGCCTGTTTCTGTGCTGTGCATTCAATGTAATTCTTTGCTACATCACCAGTAAGTTCCTCATCGTCCTCATTCCAAAGGAAATTTCACTTTGAATTTATCTGGAAAAATTTTTAAGTGCAAAGTGATAAAAGCAGATGAACATAGTTGAAGGTTCATAAAATAGTGTTCAGGTACTTGGCGGTGGCATATTTGCAGATAGATTTAGGAGTCTGCCTATCACTTCTCTAACATGACTACTGCCACAAACCTGGCGAGACATAGATTACAAAAAGCAGGGAAAACAAATGGAGAAAGAAAGTTCCTATTTAACTGCATCAACAAGACTTTAACAACCTCTAACTTGAAACAGAAGCAAATGGCTCTTTTCTAATTAACTCTAAGCAGAACTTTTCCCAACAATGCTAGATGAACTTCAATTGAAATATTTTATCACCTCTGTCAGATGTCAAGAAGCCACACTTACAAGAGTAATTAGCAGCTGAGGCTATGGCCCTGTGATCAAAAAGGCCATAAAAGTTACCACCCTCTTACAGAACTGGGGTGAAGTTTTCAGGAGGTTACTGCAGGTTTTGACTGAACCTATGGTTGGGTGACAGAAGGTCACATCATGCATGAAGGACCAAGTGTAAGTAAGGTCAAGGCACGATGTAAATGAAGTCAATACACAACCATGAATCATTTCCATCAATTCAGCGGCACCCACTCTAATGGTAAGCATCCCTTTAAATTCCTCAGAGCTTCATTTTGTGCGTTTCAGGCATTTAAAGAGTAAGGGCCTGTTTGAAGAGATGGTCAATTCATAAAAAGTTTATGACCACGTAAAACAAATTAGCCTAAGTCTCTCATCAGAATGTTTTGCCAATGTCCAGGAAGGAGGGAGGAACCCACTGCCTGGCTCCATGTAAAACCGTACCTATCACAGAGCACGTCAGCAGTTTGTTAAAGCTGTAGGACTTTATGTTTATTTTTGTTTCATTTGCCATTTGGCATGGTCATTTGTCCAACTGACAGGGCCAATCTGATTCAGATATTTATTTTAGGGTTTAGTTATTCTACAGGTATCAGCCTGAAACCAGAATCTGCTTAAAGTGCTGCAGAACGATAGTCATGAGGTATACTGACAACTTCGCACCACTCCCTAGTCAGGGAAAGATAAGAAAAATGCCCAAAAGCAAATGTTAGCAAATAGCCAATGGGACCGATGCCTCTCCAATAATATTAAAAAGTTAAAAAGGAAGTTTAAAAAATGAAAGGTCACACCAGCTGCAATTATACAAAAGAGGTTACAGATCAGGCCAAACTTTATCTTAATGTGTAACTGAAAGTGAGTACATAGAATCAAAGCCTAGAAGTATTGTTGTCGATATCAGTGGAAGGATGTTTAACACACTGTATGAAATTTCTCTGTCTGTTATTTTTGCAGAGATGTTAACCCATTTAAAAAGAGACACAATCTGCGAGACTGAATCAGCCGAAGTTTATCTAGCCCGAGTAGGTGGCGTTCATCAGACCTCCATCTTGGGTCAGAGGGGGAAGGCAAAAGGCTGGGGATAGGAACCAATGTTAGGCCAATAAAAGAGCAGTGCTGCACAGTCCAAGGCTGAGGTCATTACTCTGCTCCTGATGTCCCTAGAGAGATGTTACTCCTGTCATTTGGTAACATCCACTAGTCCCACAAGGAAGCTTCAGCATTCTGAGTGCAAACTACCTGCCTGACTCCCAGCCTCAGCCCTTACTCCTTCCCAGCTTCCCAGACCTAAGAAGGAACACCCCAGCCCTGATTTTGCTGCTTCCACCCTGGACCAAGACAGGCCCAGCGCTTCACTGTTCTCAGACTAAGGCTGGCTCCCTAATGCCCCTGATTTTGTCCCTCCTGGTCAGTAGCAACAATAATACTGTAATAATTAATATAATTGTAATTTAGACAGACCATAGTAACAATAACATATACAGATAAAACTGCCTTATACCAGTAATATTAATACATACATCAACAGACAGAGTATAAGACTAATAATATAAAATATGTATAATGAAGGAGGAAGGATGACAGAGGGAAAATAGCACGAGGATACTTACCGAAGGGAAAGAAGTGCCAGCAAATTCTTTTGAAAGATACCACACCAGCGGGTATTGTGATTTTATTCTAATCATATTGATCCAGAATGTAATATGCCACTGGCATGGTCTCATAAACATGATTCATGCAGCTTTTCAAAACTCTGCCAAAAAGAAAATTCAAACCCCGAAAATCAGTGATGGGCCCATCTCTGCGTAAGTGCCAAGGTACACTTGCCAGGAACCTCTGCCACTGAACCCCGGTGGACTTTCTGGGGTTAGGTGAAGGTCCCCTAAATTTTCTGCCAATGGTGTTTAGTGAAGTTCTGGACACCCACACATCTAGTGTCTCATCCGCCAAAGAAGCTGGAAAGTCATTCAGAAGAGGGTTTGGTAGGGTCGAACGGGTGCTTACTCCCTCTTTGAAAGAATAATTTGTTGCTCCCTTAGCCCCCCTTGTTGGCCTGATCAGGTGGACCTCCGTTCACACTACGCCAGATCCCACAAAGTCTCCTGATGTAGGAAGTCTGGGTGCAGACTCCGGGCCCTGCCCTAGTTTTCAGCTCTTCCGATGAACTCCCACTAAAGTTACAGCAGGAGTACACCAGAAGGGCTGCAGATTAACGGGGCCTAAATCTTCGAAAGCTTTTCTCAACTTATCCCATCTCTTAGCAACTTCAGCAGAAAGCTGGCTTGAAGCTGGGCAGCATGTGTGGAATGAAGGAGGTTTCAGATAAAACATCAAAGTCCATTTGTTTGCACAAACAACTGAGCCACTAAATGATTCCTTTCCATATGTGTGTGGTGGCCAAACAGAAAAACAATACAAGACTTTTAATTAGTTCAAAGCAAACTGCTTATTGATAAAACCCAAACTCCTTCAGAGAGCAAGATTCCCCTTACATCAGTGAAGCATCCACATTCATTGATGAACAAAATCCTATGTTGTATTTGCACTCATACACCACCTGCCTATTTTTAAAAATTAGTGCACAACTATACTCCTGAAGAAACTGCATCCTGTGCCTTTATGACATGGCAGATCAGCACATGAATATTCTTGCTGTCTAAATCATTTACATTTTCATTGTATAACAAAGATACATTCATCAAGTTTAATTATTTGTGTGTAGGTCTGTTTGCTGTTCATTTTTGGGAGATGTTAAGAGTATTAGTTTTACTCCTATCATCATTAAACCTTCTTTGCTTCACATGTTCTCTCAGGTGAAGTCAGTCACCTAACAGATGTTCCCTTGTTACCCAGTGAGCCCTTCTGTACTGGTTTTCCTCATATTAAGTTACTCTGAGGGAAAGTACTCACTGTTTGATCATAGATTTGCACACAAGAAAAATGTACACTTTGGTACTGCTCTCTCATTTAGCCAAAAATCTGAAAATCAATCCTTTCTTGTTTGAGCGCTGGTTCGCCATGTCACAAGGCAGTAGGACACAGCTTGTTCTCCATCAGTTCCTATATAATGAGTCTGGGGCAGTGCTTCCTGGAGAGAAAGAGGGAAAACTGGAGGATGAGATAAACTCCAGGTCAGAATTCTTGTACAAATCCTATCAGATGGTTCAGTAGCAGAGTGAACATAGCACTGTGGCAGATATAACCTGAGACTTACTGCAGCAACTATCTCCTTCAGCAGTCTACATTTGGGAGATGTTGCAATGCTGTTAATGAGCAGCCTGAGTTAACGCAGAGGTAATACGTGCATCGCTTGCATGCTGTGCCTTAATTGTGATGACAGCATAAAAAGGTACTGTCGGTGGCATTCGGTTAATTTTAGACGAAGGAAAGCGTGCATCTGATTTGTACTTAAAGTGCCGATTAATGATACAAATGGCATATGAGTGCAATAATCGTGTCATTCTCATTTACAGGCACTTGCACAAGCTATAGTTCAGTATCTTTCTGAAAACTTTGATTTATTAAGAATCCCCATATGCTTTAGAGAGGCCTTGATAAACAGCCTCCCCAGGTGTTTCTTTGAGTCTCAAGCTCAGCAACGTGATCTCCTCTGTATTACAGGACCGCAATCTGAGATAGTACAAGAGCAACATTATGGGGCAGAGCAGCATCAATCAGGTCAGCTAATGGCTGACAGGACGCTACATACATAAATTTACCAAAAATGAACCAACCACCTTACTTAGTTCAGTTGATAGCACTCTTGCTTCGGAGTCAGTATGTTATGGGTTCAAGCATCAGTAGCTTGTGAACATAATCCTCAACAATAACTTTCATTTATATAGCACTGTTAACAAAGGAAAACGTTCAAAAGTGCTTTACAAAAATCGACACTGAGCCAAAGAAGGAGATATTAGGATGGTGATTAAAAGTTTGGATAAAAAGGAGGGGTTTAGAGAGAGAATTCCAGAGTGTATGGCCTAGACGGCTGAAGGCACGGTCGCCAATGGTGGGGTGAATGGAGTGGGGGATGCATGAGAGGACACAGTTGGAAGAACACAGAGTTCTCGGAGGGTTGTAGGCCTGGAGGAGCTTACGGAGATAGGGAGGGGTGAGGCCTTGAAGGGATATATACACGAGGATGAGAATTTGAAATTTGAGATGTTTGGGGACTGGAAGCCAATGTAGGCCGGTGAGCATAAGAGCAATGGGTGAGTGGGACAGGATACGGGCTGCAGAGTATGGATAAGCTGAAGTTTCTGGAGGGTGGAGTATGGGAGGCTAATCAGGAGAGCATTGGAATAGTTGAGTCTGGTGGTGACAAAGGCATGATGTATTTGAGGGTTCAAAGACAGAATCTATTTGGTTAGAATTAAGGAACAATAGAGGAGCTATTACACTGCTGGGTGTATACAACAGGCAACCAAATATCGGGAAGGAGCTAGAGGAACAAATTTGGAGGCAAATTGCAGAAAGGTGCAAGAACTATAGAGTACTGATAATGGGTACTTCAATTATCCTAATATAGACTGGGAAAATAAGAGTGTAAAGGGAAAAGAGGGGGAGGAATTCCTGAAATGTGTACAAGAGAACTTTCTTGATCAGTGTGTTTCCAGCCCAACGAGGAAGGAAGCAGTACTAGATGTAGTTCTAGGGAATGAAGTGGGGCAAATGGAGCATGTTTCAGTGGGAGAGCATTTGGGAAACAGTGATCACAATATCATTAGGTTTAGAGTAAACAATTTTACAACACCAAGTTATAGTCCAGCAATTTTATTTTAAATTCACAAGCTTTCGGAGGCTTCCTCCTTCGTCAGGTGAACGATGTGAAAATGACGATGGAGGAAGCCTCCGAAAGCTTGTGAATTTAAAATAAAATTGCTGGACTATAACTTGGTGTTGTAAAATTGTTTACAATTGTCAACCCCAGTCCATCACCGGCATCTCCACATCAGGTTTAGAGTAGTTATGGAAAAGAACAAGGAAAAATCAAATGTGAAAATACTCAACTGGAGGAGGGCTAATTTCATTGAATTGGAAAGGGATCTGGCCCAGGTGGGTGGGAATCAGAGATTGGCAGGTAAAACAATAAATGAGCAATGGAAGGCCTTCAAAGAGGAGATAGTTCAGGTATAGACTAGACACTTCCCCATGAGGGGGAAAGGAAGGGCATCCAAAGCTGGAGCTCCCTGGATGACTAGAGATATAGAGATTAAAATTAAACAGAAAAAGGAGGCTTATGATAAATGTTGGGTTCATAAAACAGTAGAGAACCAAGCTGAATACAAAAAATACAGGGGAGAACTGAAAAAGGAAATGAGAGGGGCAAACAGAGTGTATGAGAATAGATTAGCGGGTAACATAAATGGGAACCCAAAAGTCTTTTATAAATGTAAATAGTAAAAGGGTAGTTAAAGGAAGGGTGGGGCTGATTAGGGACCAAAAAGGAGATCTTCTTGTGGAGACAGATGGCATGGCTGTGATACTAACTGAGTACTTTGCATCTGTCTTCATTAAAGAAGAGGATGCTGCCAATGTCACAGTAAAGGAAGAGGTAGTAGAGAAATTGGTCATAATAAAAATAGATAAAGAGGAGGTACTAAAAAGGTTGGCAGTGCTCAAAGTAGGAAAGTCACCCGGTCCAGATGGGATGCATCCTAAGTTGCTGAGGGAAGTAAGGGTGGAAATTGCGAATCTTCCAATCATCCTCAGATGTGGGAATGGTGCCAGAGGACTGGAGGATTGCAAATGTTACACCCCTGTTCAAAAAAGGGGAGAGGGATAAACCCAGCAACTTCAGGCCAATCAGCTTAACCTTGGTGGTGGGGAAACTTTTAGAGACATCAATCTGGGACAAAATTAATTGACACTTGGAAAAATATGAGTTAATAAATGAAAACCAGAATGGATTTGTTAAAGGTAAATCGTGTTTCACTAACACTTGATTGAGTTCTTTGATGAAGTAACAGAGAGGATTGATGAGGGTAGTGCAGTTGATGTTGTGTATATGGACTTTCAAAAGGCATTTGATGAAGTACCACATAATAGACTAGTTAGCAAAATTGAAGCCCATGGGATTAAAGGGGCGGTGGCTGAGTCGATATGAAATTGGTTAAGGGACAGAAAGCAGAGAGTAGTGGTGAACAGTTGTTTTTCAGACTGGAGGGAAATGTGCAGTGGTGCCCCAGGGGTTGGTGTTGGGACCACTGCTCTTTTTGTTATATATTAATGACCAGGACTTCGGTATACGGGGGCAAAATTTCAAAGTTTGCAGATGGCACGAAACTTTGAAATGAAGTAAACAGTGAGGAGGATAGTAACAGACTTCAGGAGGACATAGACAGACTGATGGAATGGGCAGACACATGGCAGATGAAATTTAACACAGAGAAGTGTAAAGTGATGCATTTTGGTAGGAAGAATAAGGAGAGGCAATATAAATTAAATGGCACAATTTTAAAGTGGGTGCAGGAACAGAGACACCTGGGGGTGCACATACACAAGTATTTGAAGGTGGAAGGATAAGTTGAGAAGGCTGTTAAAAAGGCATTTGAGATCCTTGGCTTTATAAATAAAGGCATATAGTACAAAAGCAAGGAAAAGTTATGGTGAACCTTTATAAAACACTAGTTAGGCCCCAGCGGGAGTGTTGTGTCCAATTCTGGGCTCCACACTTTAGGAAAGATGTCAACACCCAAGGGTGCAGAGGAAATTTTCTAAAATGGCACCAGGATGAAAGACATCAGTTACATGGAGAGACTGGAGAATCTGGCGTTGTTCTCCTTAGAGCAGAGAACATTAAGGGAAGATTTGATAGAGGTGTTCAAAACCATGAAGGGTTTTGATAGAGTAAATAAGGAGAAACTGTGCCCAGTGGCAGAAGGGCTGGTAACCAGAGGATACAGATTTAAGGTAATTGGCAAAAGAGCCATAGGCAACATGAGGAAAAACATTTTTACACAGCAAGCTGTTATGATCTAGAATGCACTGTCTGAAAAGGTGTTGGAAGCAGATTAAATAGTAACTTTCTAAAGGGAATTGGACAAATATTTGAAGTGGAAAAATGGCAGGGCTAAGGAGAAAGAGTAGCAGAATGGACTAATTGGATAGCTCTTTCAAAGAGCTGGCACGGGCACAATGGGCTGAATGGTCTCCTTCTATGCTGTATCATTCTATGATTCTATGAATGAGAGTTTCAGCAGCAAGTGGGCTGTGACAGGGTCAGAAGCAGACATCCACCACGAGATCTCCAACATCACAGAAGCCAGACTTCAGCCAATTCGATTCACTCCACGTGATATCAAGAAACGCTTGAGTGCACTGGATACAGAAAAGGCGATGGGCCCTGACAACATCCCAGCTGTAGTACTGAAGGCTTGTGCTTCAGAACTAGCCGCACCTCTAGCCAAGCTGTTCCAGTACAGCTACAACACTGGCATCAACCCGACAAAGCGGAAAATTGCCCAGGTATGTCCTGTCCACAAAAAGCAGGACAAATCCAATCCGGCCAATTACTGCCCCATCAGTCGACTCTCAATCATCAGCAAAGTGATGGAAGGTGTCGTCAACAGTGCTATCAAGCGGCACTTACTCACCAATAACCTGCTCACCAATGCTCAATTTGGGTTCCGCCAGGACCACTCGGCTCCAGACCTCATTACAGCCTTGGTCCAAACATGGACAAAAGAGCTAAAATCCAGAGGTGAGGTGAGAGTGACTGCCCTTGATATCAAGGAAGCATTTGATCAAGTGTGGCACCAAGGAGCCCTAGTAAAATTGAAGTCAATGGGAATCAGGGGGAAAACTCTCCAGTGGCTGGAGTCGTACCTAGCAGAAAGGAAGATGATAGTGGTTGTTGGAGGCCAATCATTTCAGCCCCAGGACATCGCTGCAGGAATTCCTCAGAGCAGTGTCCTAGGCTGAACCATCTTCAGCTGCTTCATGAATGACCTTCCCTCCATCATAAGGTCAGAAGTGGGGATGTTCGCTGATGATTGCATTGTATTCAGTTCCATTCGCAACTACTCAGACGATGAAGCAGTCCGTGCCCACGTGCAGCAAGACTTGGACAACATCCAGGATTGGGCCGATAAGTGGCAAGTAACATTCATGCCAGACAAGTGCCAGACAATAACCATCTCCAACAAGAAAGAGTCTAACCACCTCCTCTTGACACTCAGTGGCATTACAATCGCCGAATCCCCCACCATCAACATCCTGGGGGTCACCACTAACCAGAAACTTAACTGGATCAGCCACATAAATACTGTGGCTACAAGAGCAGGTCAGAGGCTGGGTATTCTGCGGCGAGTGACTCACCTCCTGACTCCCCAAAGCCTTTCCACCATCTACAAGGCACAAGTCAGGAATGTGATGGAATACCTTTCACTTGCCTGGATAAGTGCAGCTCCAACCACAATCAAGATGCTCGACACCATCCAGGACAAAGCAGCCCGCTTGATTGGCACCTCATCCATCATGTTAAACATTCACTCCCTCCACCACCGGTGCACCGTGGCTGCAGTATGTACCATCTACAGGATGCACTGCAACAACTCGCCAATGCTTCTTCGACAGCATCTCTCAAATCCGTGACCTCTACCATCTAGAAGGACAAGGGCAGCAGGCACATGGGAACAACACCACCTGCACATTCCCCTCCAAGTCACACACCATCCCGACTTGGAAATATATTGTCGTTCCTTCATTGTCACTGGGTCAAAAACCTGGAACTCCCTACCTGACAGCACTGTGGGAGAACCTTCGCCACATAGACTGCAGTGGTTCAAGAAGGTGGCTCACCACCACCTTCCCAAGGGCAATTAGGGATGGTCAATAAATGCTAGCCTTGCCAGCGATGCCCACATCCCATGAATGAATAAAAAAAGACAACATTACAGAGGTTGAAGTAGGTGGTCTTGGTGACGGAGAGGATATGTGGTTGGAAGCTCAGCTCAGGATCAAATATGATGCTGAGGTTGCGATCAGTCTGTTTTAAATTGAGACAGTGGCTAGGGAGAGGATGGAATCCGTGGCAAGGATATGGAGTTTGTGGCTTGGCCGAAAATGACGGCTTTGGTCTTCCCAATGTTTAACTGGAGGAAGTTGCGGCTTATCCAGGACTATATGTTGGACAAGCAGTCTGACAACACAGAGGCAGTGAAGGGTTCGAGAAAGGAAGTGGAGGGTTAGAGCTGGTTGTTGTCACTGTGCATGTGGAATCTAATCCCATGGCCCCAATATTAGAGTGGAGGCGGGGTGGCAGTGGAGGGGTGAATGGGTGCGGGGGTAACCCTGCATCACAGGCTGTCAGTTGGAGGAGCTCTATTTAAAGGGCCAATGGCTTTTCCTGGAGCAAACACCCACACACCACAATGGAGCAGTACAGGGGCAAGGCTGCTCCAAGATTCAACGCTGCCTCACCCCAGGTGCTACTTGGCAGAGGTGAGGAAGAGGAGGGATCTGTTTTACCCAGTGGACGGGAGGAAGTGGCCTGCCTCTGCCACCAAGAAGACCTGGCTCGACGTGGCAGAAGAGGTCACCAGCAGCAGTAACATCTCCTGCACCTGGATTCAGTGCAGGAAGGGCTTTAATGACCTAACTAGGTCAGCCAAAGTGAGTACACTTATTGATTCTCCTACATTCCGTCTTCCACATCACCGCCTCCACCCCCCAACTCAATCCGCACTGTCAACACTACTCTATCACATCATTCCCCACACCCACTTAAGGCTCATCTTCAACTTACCTGCACTTCCTCACCTCCCCATTAATCACCCCACCACTACCACTCACCCCAATCCTCATCCAATGTGATGTCTCTGTCTCATACTCACCCTCTGATGCATCTCTTTCACGGTCAGCCTCACCCAAACCAATGCATTCATTGGTTGGCCACTTTACCATCACTCACTCACACATCTGTTCTTTCTCCCCTTCTAGGCAAAGAGAGCACAAAATGGACAGAAGAGGGCAAGGACCATAGGGGGGCCGCAACAAATTGTCGTCCTTACAGACATGGAGCAGGAGGCACTGGAGCTCAGCTGAACCCTCGAGAGCCTGTCTGTCGGTGACGCCGAGACTGACAACCCAGAGACGTCTGGTGACACAACTTTAACATTCAGCACACACAATATGAATTGATGTTAACTGTGATGATGCTTAATATTACCTTCTGTTCTCTTACAGGGCCTTCCGCTGTGATGGCAGAGAGCGATTCCTCAGAGGACCTGCCGGCCTCTGAGGGTGCACCGTCACATCTTAGCGAGCCATCCACCAGATACTCACACCTTGGTAGGTCCTAGTCCTCAGTTAGTTGTGTTGGGACTGGTGAGTTACCACACACGTGAGAATGAGCAAACACTGTTGGCAGGGGCAGCTACGGAGAGTCCGCGTCAGTGGGAGCACTCCTCTCCAGGCTCTGCTCAGCTGGACGCAGATATGGAACCCTCGGGGCCATCCTTTGAAAGGAGAACGATCGCGGGACAGCAGCACATTTGCAAGGTACTGGAACAGGTGCCATGCACACCCTCCACAATAGCGCAGAGGATGGAGGAGTCCAACTCCTGCACGAGTGGAATGGTGTCACAGGGACGGGAAGGAATCTCTGAGCTACTGTCACAGGGACGTGAGGGAACCTCTGAGATAGTGTCACAGGGTCGTGAGCAACTCTCTGAGGTACTGTCACAGGTAAGTGAGGTAATGTCTGCGATGGGGAGAAGGCTAGCCTCCGTTCAGCTTCAAGCACGGCTCTCAAATGAGTCCATTCAGGCCCTGACAATGGCCGTTCGGACTCAGGCTGAACAACATTCTGCCGCCTTAAACAGGCAGACAGATATACTAGCACTAGCCTTACAAGACATCACACATGTCCTCCAAACTGTTGTCCAGCAGAGTGGTGGGAGTGATGTAGCCCTAGCCCAGGGGAGGGATGATGGCGAAAGGGGACATGAAAGTGGGGATGCCACTCAAAGCACTCCCACATCTCATCCTTTGCCCCCCTCTCACCCGCAATGCTGCCTCCTCTCCAGGTGGCCGAGTCTGCCCCTGCACAGGTGCAGGTGGTGCAGACTTTGGAGGGGCCCTCACGGGCTCCAAAACCCAGAGGGCATAGGCCCAAAGCATCTAAGCAGTCAGGGCATGAACATGAGCAACCTGCCACTACCTCTGCTGCAGCCACAGGGGGTGCACCGTGTAGAAGTAGTCGGAAGAGAAATGTGACGGTCTTGTGAGCACGAAGGGGATGCAGAAGAGTGTTTGACAGACTGTCAAGTTTTTTATTTATATTTAGTTTTTGTTAAAGTGCCATTAAATTTTATGATTGTCACCACTGCTGTCACGTCTTACCCATTCTTGACTGGCTTTTGTGATTGGGCCCTTTCATGAACTTCATCATAAATGGCGACACTTGATGCCACTCATTGGGTCACTTTACAGTGGGTGTATGTGTAGTTGCAGGACTGTTTTGTGCAGGGAGGGGTGGGCGCCTGGTGTGGGTGCTGTTCTTTCCGGGTGGTGTGAGACTGGACTGTTCACACTTTCTGATGTTAGGAGACCCGTTCACATATCAGTGACTCCCTGGCCTCACGAGCAGCCAGGTGAGCCGCTGCTCTGCCCATGGGTTCCTCCTCCTCCTCCTCCTCCTTCATGTGGGTGGCAGATGTGGATGGGGCCTCCTCAAGCGGTACCCCTCTCTGTTGTTGCCCTCTGTGCTCTTGTGCAGGTGCCTGTGGCAGAGCGCTGTGTTGTCGAGCTCCAACTGACGGAGGTGGACGCCGTGCCTGGCGAGGCTGGTGATGTTGCTCGTCCTCGGATGTAGTGGTGAATGCAACCATGGCTCCCCCCATCCTGACCGTGAGTTTGAGGGGGTCCGCAAAGTAGTTGAATATGTGTGAACAGAAGAATTTTGAGTGAAAAGTAAGAATTTTCAGTGAAAACACATGGATCTCACAGCCAAAACTTTGTCTGAAAGAACTGAATGCCCAGATGCAATAAGTGACCTTTTCTCCCCATCTGTCAAAGAAGCATTCATATGTGCAACTGACTGCTGGCTGAAACACGTCTGTTGCAACTTGGAGTGTTTCCCACATGCTGAGGATGCTTCAAAGTCGCACCCCAGCCTCAATGTGGAGAAAATTAAGTAGTTCAACTACTTAAACTATCTGAACAAGTATCATCCCACCGGCAATTAAAGCTGGTGGGACTTCCGAATTCGGGAGGCGCGCACGCAACCGGACGCGTCAATGGGGAACCTGGAAGTCTGCGGGTTAGAGCCGGGTTCCGAACCAGATTGGGATTTCCCCGATTTTCGGAGCCCCCCCCCGCCCCCAACACACCTGCAACTTCCCTGGAAAATTGAGCCCCATGTCTTTGGATGATGGCTAATGGAATGTTGGCCTTTATCTCAAGTGGGGTGGAGTTCAAAAATGAGGAAGTGATACTTCAATTATACAGAGCATTGATCAAGCCTCATCTGAAGTACTGTATTCAGTTTTGGACACCGAACTTCAGGAAAGATATACTGGCCTTGGAGGGGGTATAGTGCAGATTCACCAGAATTATACCAGGGTTTAAAGGATTAAATTATGAGGACAGGTTGCATAAACTTGGTTTGTATTCCCTTGAGGTTAGAAGGTTAAGGTGTGATCTAATTGAGGTTTTTAAAATGATAAAGGGATTCGATAGGGTAGATACAGAGAAACTATTTCCTCTGGTGGGAGAATCCAGAACAAGAGGGCATAATCTTAAAATTAGAGCTGGGCCATTCAGGAGTGAAATCAGGAAGCACTTTTTAACATAAATGATAGTGGAAATCTGGAACTCTTTCCCCAAACGGCTGTGGATGCTGGGTCAATTGAAATATGAATGGCTAAGAATGATAGGTTTGTGTTGGGTCAGAGTAACAAGGGATATGGAACAAACACGGGTAAATGGAGTTAAGGTACAGACCAGCCATGGTCTACTGGAATAGCGGAACAGGCTCGAGGGGTTTAATGAGCTACTCCAAGGGTATCATGTAGATAAAGACGAGGAGGGGATCAAGAATAGATCCTTAGGGGACACCAGAGTTCACTGTGCAGGGGTGTGAAGATAAGCCATATCTGGAGATGCTCTGGCTACAATTGTATCGGTAAGGGCAGAATCAAGTGAGGTCAGTCCCAGTGAGCCAGTCAACGGAGGAGAGGCATTGGTGGAAGATAGTGTGATCAAACATATCAAAGGCTGCGGAGAGATCCAGAAGAACGAGAAGCGATAGTGCACCTTGGTCACAGTCACAATCATTTGTAACTTTAATTAGGGCCATTTTAGTACAGGGCAGAAACCTGACTGGAGAGATTCAAGCACATGGTTGTGGGAAAGGGTGGCACAGATTTGGGTGAGAACAACATGCTCAAGGGCTTTGGAGAGAAAAGAGAGATGAAAAGACAGAGGGGGGGTCAAAGTTTTTGAGGGGCTAGTGACAGCAGTTTTGAAAGGGAATGGGGACAGTGTACCAGGAAAGGGAGCCATGTCAGCTAGCATGGAGACCAGGAGGGAAGTTGAGTAGACAGCAGCTTAGTGGAAGCGGGGGCAAGGGACCGGAAGGTGCATCTCATTGACAGGATGAGCTGAAAGAGAACACAAGGGGAGAAAGGAGGAAAAGGGCTAACAGCAAGGGGAAAGGGGATGCAATAGAGGCAGCTGAACAGATGGTTTCAATCTTAGTAACAAAAAAGTCCATGAGCTCCTTGCTTTTGTTGGAGATGTGAGTGGAGGGTACAATGCAGAGGGGTTTAAGTAAAGAGTTAGTAGTGGAGAAAAAAAGCCTAGAATTATCTTTCATTCCAGTACGATCCTGGAGTAATGAGCAGTTTCGACAGAGGACAGCAGGACCTGATCGTGCATGGTGTGGTCCAGCAAGATTTGGCGATGAATGGCTAAACCAATTGTGCGCCATATTCTTTCAAGTCTACGTCCCTTGGACTTAAGGGAGCGAGGATGCGAGCCATACCGGGGGAGCGACCAGGGCGGGACAGAATAAGGGTTTTACTGGGGACAAGGGCATCAAACTGATACTTTAGTGGAGTGTTATATTTTCAGAGGTGCCATCCTCAGATGAAACATTATGGGTGATTACACTGTTCCAGCAGGGAACAGTGCTTGCAGGGCACATATCTTGGGAATCATGGGTATGCAGCCTGTGATCTTAGAATCATAGAATAGTTACAGCACAGAAGGAAGCCATTCGGCCCATCAAGCCCATGTCAGCTCTTTGTAAGAGCAATCCAGTTAGTCCCATTGCCCCGCTCTTTCCCCGTAGCCCTGCAAATTTTTTCCCTTCAAGTATTTATCCAATTCCTTTTTGAAAGCCACGACTGAATTTTCTTCCACTGCCCTTTCAGGCAGCGCATAACTACTCACTGCGTGAAAAATCTTCTGAGAAGTCCCCCCTGCAAGTACTGATTCCCACTGGGTGGTAACCTAGCGGACCAAACCACCTGCCTGTTGTAGAACCCGCCCAAATTTAATTCCATTGATTTCAACAGGATGAAAATATTATGGGTTCTGCAACAGACTGGCGATCTGCTCCGCCAGATTACTGCCCAGGTGGTGAAGACAAAGTTTTCCCAGTATGTTGCTTGGGAACACAGTATCACAGAATCACTTCTATTAGCCTGAGATTCTGTTCTGCTGGTTCGGGTGATGGTTAAAGATCTCCCAGGACTATCCTAAGGAGGGCAGGATATTATTGCAGTGTCTGGGCCATCATTCTTCCTTCAAAGAGCATCATCAAAAACAGACTGACTAATCACTCATCTCAATGCTGTTTAAGGGATCTTGTGGTACAGAGTAAAGCTCTGTACCAGGGATGCAAATTTGTAAAATCTACCCCAAAATGTACATAAAGAGAGCTACTTACCAGACTTCTTCACTACTGGTGAATTGTCTGTTGATTGAGATGAACTGATGGGACAGTCAGCTCTTTTCAGTTGGTAGGAAATGCAATGTTAACGCACCAACCCCTTCCCCTGATGTTTTTAAAGTAAATAAAACACAGGCTTTGCATCATCATCAGGTATATATGTGCAAAGTAAAAGTGATGGAAGATCACCCATTAGAGGTAGTCTCACACTGATACAACTGGCATCAGCAGTATGATACTCTTGACATGGTAAACCTTGGCTTGGCACTGATGCCAAAAGTGCAATGTAACGTTAGTATAACTGTCATAAGCACAGGCCTGTATCCACAACACTGTAACGATGGATTCTGGAGCTGCAGTTCATTTATTAAAGCTGGCTTGTCCATCCCCTAGCCAAATAGTAGTACTCAATAGTCCATGAGCAGTACTTGTTATGATGGCTGTGGAACATATTCTCTATTATTGTTTGCTATATTCCATGGTCAGTAATTTGATTGCTGAACATTAATTGTTACATTAATTGTAACCTAGAAATTACTGTTTTCAATACTGATGTACGGGTTTGTATGACTTTCCTCTGCCTGCTGTTTTAATGGAAGCATTAACACCTTTATTTTAAAAGGCTAATGCCTCCATTGCATGAGTAGTGCACAGGGGCCAAACACAAGTAGGGGTGCTAAATAAATGTCTTGGGTTTTGCTCTAAGTGAAGGGAGAAGAAAGAGAGAAGGCAACACAAAAACACAAGAAGTTTTAACTGCAGCGATTTCTCCAGTCAAACACATGCTGAAAAGCAGCTGGATTCTCTGCCATTTCCCAAGCTACTAAGAGGATTGTTCCTAAAGTGAAAATGCACCTTCTATTCTGCAGCGTGCCTTTTATTTCCAACAATGGATTAATTCCTCTTTTATTCTTTCTTCCTGTTCTTAAGACGATTTTATGGAAGGCAGATATCTCTCAGTTTGAATTTCAATGACCAGAGCTTCCTAACCTCTTTACTGCTGATTAGATTTCCATTAATTTGAAAGTCTTTTATGGAATAAGTGGCCTATCCTCTCACAGTTAGTAAATTACAAAGCTCAGTACAGTTAAGTGAATGCACAATTAAATCGGTACAACAAGTGACTTTCACCCTCTTACAGTATTCTGTTTCTTAGGGGCATTTTTCAATTTATTTCAACAAGCAACTTTATTATCCCAGCACCTGGCCATTATCTTTGTGCTGTAAAAGTCTTGGTTTTATATATAATCCCTTATTATCCATATTTTTAGTTTTTAGGTACAGTTGATATAAATAACCACCAAAATGAAAAGCCTGTATTGTACTGTACTGCTGTGGTATTTTAAAACGATGTCTGTTTTAATACGTAAATGTAATTTAGAGATCAACTGCCCGTATGTTATATGCTTTACAATTTAAGCTTTGACATCTCAGGTATTGCTTGAAATTCTTAGGAGTCAGAGTGACAGCATGATTAAGGGAATCGTGCAACATCAAAATGACTAACAGACTGTCTCTGTTACAACAACGCACCGACAGTGGTGTGGCCAAGAGAAAGGAACAGCGGGAAACACTCGCTAAACCAGACGGAGCAGATTGTGGAATGAAACAAAATTTGGAGGATTAACTGAACTTACCCATCAATCCACAGTGATGAAATAATGTTGGCAGTTTGACCAGAACGGTGGCTTTTGGCAGTCGAGGGGAACTGTTATGTACATTAAGGAAGCAGGATGAATGTTGTCCCAGCATTCATGCTGCTGGTGATGTGGATGTTTCAGCTCCTGTTGTGCTGGGCCCAGGCTGACCACTCATTAGTGAGATCGTTGCAGTGGGCACACGGACAACTTGTTGCATAGACTCGGCTTGTATTCCCTTGAGTATAGAAGATTAAGGGGTGATCTAATTGAGGTGTTTAAGATGATTAAAGGATTTGATAGGGTAGATAGAGAGAAACGATTTCCTCTGGTGGGGGAGTCCAGAACAAGGGGGCATAACTTTAAAATTAAGGCTAGGCCATTCAGGGGTGATGTCAGGAAGCACTTCCTCACACGAAGGGTAGTGAAAATCTGGAACTCTCTCTCCCAAGAAGCTGTTGAGGCTGGGGGTCAATTGAACATTTCAAAACTGAGATTGATAGATTTTTGTTAGGCAAGAGTACAGACCAGCCATGATCTAATTGAATGGTGGAACAGGATCAAGGGGCTGAATGGCCTACTCCTGTTCCTATATTCCTAACTGATACAAGAAGAAAGGTAACATCCAAAACACATTTTGTGGGGGGGAAGGGGGGAGTTACATCTTCCCAAATCTGAAGACATGTATCATCTTAATCTGTGAACCATGACCATTGTTTCCCCAGTAAAACTGAAATTCTTCCTTAGTTATTCAACCTGGGGATTTAAAAAAATATATATTGCTTTTGGGGGCCATGTTCCATGAAACTGTTTCAGATTTAAATTACAGACTGTTCCAAACACTGTGCTGAGCAGTGAACTTTTGAGTGCAATGATCTCACAGCAGATAGACTTATCTGAAGGATTCAAAAAGTTTCAGGATACTGGCTTGAGAAGCAGGAAAAGCTTGTCAAAGTCATATCTAACTGGGCTTGGCAGTTTATTTCATTTCTAATATGTACTAAACTCTGTTCATTTAGAACTGATAATGAGCTATGAATGTTTGATAGTTATATATGTATGTGTGTGTAGATATATATATATATATATAAAATGTAAAATATTTTATTAGCAATGGCAGGGAAGGATAGCTCAGGTTGCTGTGTGTAACAATGTCATCAATGCATTCATAAAGAACGTGTTAATGATGTTGCTACATATTTCAACCAGACAAATTTTAATGAGAAATCTGGTTATACTTTTCATGAGGTCCACCTGCTGAACATTGCTTCTGAACTCCACTCATCTTAAACTCTTATGGTGAATATACAGAAGATTTTTTCAAAGAAATGACCCCTCCTGAGCATCCTTGAACTGGAGTGACCCCAACCACTCTTTCGCTTCCATGCCTAAAGACAGGGATGTGTCTGGCTATATTTGCATTTAGCAGCTGTCCTATTTCTTTAGAAACTTCATCCAATTTCCACAGGGCTCTTTCGAGATGGGATTAGCAGAAATGAGCAGGTGACAAAATGGAGTCAGCAAATTGGCACTCTTTTTAAATGAATTGCCTCAGATCAGGCCATGTGTTCTGTTAACCCTGTCACTATTCTAGCCATAACTCACCTGATAACAATTCAGATAACAATAGGAGATAAAGGATCATCCATTCGGCGTGGAGATACTCCACATTATCAGCCATATGAGGACCGGTTACATGAACTTGGTTTGTATTCCCTTGAGGTTAGAAGATTGAAGAGTGACCTAATCGAGGTCTTTAAAACGATAAAGGGATTCAATAGGGCGGATAAAGTGAAACTATTTCCTCTGGTAGGGGAATCCAAACAAGAGGGCATAATTTTAAAATTAGAGCTACGCCATTTAGAAGTGAAATGAGGAAGCACTTTTTAACATAAGGGGTAGTGGAAATCTGGAACTCTCTCCCTCAAAAGATTGTGGATGCTGGGTCAATTGAAACTTTCAACACTGAGATTGATAGATTGATAGGTCTACCAAAGGATATGCAGCAAAGGCCGGTAATGAAGAGTTGAGGCACACATCAGATCTGATTGAATGGTGGAGAAGGGACGAGGGGCTGAATGGCCTACTCCTGTTCCCATGTTCCTATTTCAAGCTGCCAGTCAGGAAATTCTACCAACTCATAATACACCAAAATATTTCTAAAAATAGGGAGTGGGTTGATATCAGAGACTATGGGTCCTGTGATTGAAAAAGAAAACATTAAAACATTAAAAATATTAGAAAAATATGCAAAAGAGACCTTGCTGTGGGAAAAGTATTTTTTTTGCTTTGGCTTGTGTTGTGTGTGAAAATATGGATGTGTGACATTGTAAATCTATTCAGCTACAGGAAACCGTTTTCAATGTTCTTATGGTTGCAAGGCAAGCATTATTCAAATCTGTTGTGCATAAATCACACAGTAAAGAGTATTTCGATAAACCTATTAATAACATCCAGTTAAATAAAGGATTCTTATTGATCGAGGATAGTCTTAATAATAATTTGCAAAGTCTTGTGTCTGCCTCCAGCAGCAGCTGCCACAGGTGTAAACCTGTATCACATGTAAATATCAGCATTGAGAACACATTGCTAGCACCCACCTATCAGTTTATATACAACTTGGTTTTGCTAACACCACAGATTAGTGCTTGAAAAACTGAGAAGAAAACACCGTTGCCCATGATTCCTACTAAATGTGTCCGTTAAGTATTCCTCACTGCAAGCACAAAGAGTGTGTGTGTTTAGGCAGAGGGAAGTGTGGCATAGTTGCACTGTGAGATGCAAATGCTATTTGCGGCCATAAAGGGCTGAAATTTGAACATAGCGCTTACAGAACTAGTGTCCATGTCACTGTGCCAAAGGAGATGATGAAACCTTCTGTGCTTTTAGCTTCTTTGGCTCTTCTCACAGGAAGTCGATAGCACAGAATCTGTGGTAAGTGTGACACATTTTAGGTTTGGAATGCTCAAAATATTTCTGCTCATTGTGGTGCCATATTTATTGGTGCTCCCACTTATGCTTTCCTTGTGATCTCAATGTTTTTTTGAAAAAGTTAACCTTATGCATAAACAACCAGCATCACCACAGATCACTGTGAATCGTGCTTTTATTTAAAAGTCGATCCTAATCAGCAGTCAGTTATAATTTTTGGAATTAATTTTGCAGCTATGGTTTCTTGTAGCGGTCTCCTATTAAAGAGTTGAGATGTGCTCTTCTTCCCTAACACTAAAGTCACAGGAGTTAATTAAAAGTCTGGGTAATGGATCCCAAACTGCAGACTCACAATCTGCCAGAAATCACAAAAAACAAAATATTGTGACATTAGGGCCTATGTCTGAGTGTAAAGACAAATCAAATACTTAGGGATATGCCAAAAAACCTCTTGTAACAACTACTACCCTTGAGATCAGCTGCAACCATGAGTGTCAGAAACATAGGTGCTTTATCTGTGAATGGGCAAATTGCAATGGAAACAAGTTTCTTCACCTGTATCAAACCAAACACTTGAAGCACTCTTCCCACCCATGCTTCAGTTAGTTGCACTTGGAACCTCCAGTCTGCAATGATTTGTGTTAAAAAAAAATTGTTACAACTTATTTGTAAGAGTGGAGTCAACACATAGACTGACTACAATGTACTTTTTAAATATGAAACAGTCTTCTGCTGTCTTTGATCATTAGAATTTGGATGCTCGAGAGCCGGTAAACAGTCCTTTCAAGTGGTTGCTCCTTATTTGTACTTCTTAATTAAAACATGATTTACAATGATAACCAATTACTTTCTCAAGCTCCAATTTATTTAAATCCATATTAAAAGTTTTTTTTAAAACAAGGATAATCTGAAAAGTTGGATGATTTCATTTCCAGTCGAGTGTCCCAATTGAAGTCCAGAGCCCCAATTTTACTCACCCCCTGCGCTCGATCAGAATAGGGCGTGCGGGGGTTAAAATGCGGGCAGGGTACTTACCTCTCCGTTTGCATCGCACTTCCACCGACCGATATTTTAATTCCCAGGTTTCAAGGGCAGGCAGGCGAGGGTCTCATAAATATTCAAAAGTTGGGACCCAGTAACATCACTCAGACCTCAACATGAATTTAACCCCGTGGGGACTCTCACTGAGTGCCGAACCTGTCTAGGAAAGCTGGCAGCAGATAGATCAATGGCAAAAAGTGACCCAGCATGGTAAGTTTTTAAAAATATTTATTGGCTTCCTTGTGGGCCAGGAGGAGCAGGAGTGCTCCTCTGGGCCCCACTAGCATACCTTGGGTCTCTTCTGCCTGGGCCTTCCTCCCCTACTCGTGAGCATTATTGCCTCCCTCCCCCTTCCCTGCCAATGATTTATCTTAATGCTGGGGACTGTTCCCTATAGTCCCCAGCCATCCTAAATCCCGCTACCCCTGCCGACCGCCACGTCATTGTCACCAGGTTTGGGTGGGAGTCAGCATTCCAAAAATTAAAATGGACCAGGCTTCACGTCATGCGGGCCTGTCACTTAACTCGGCCCCCGCGAGCCGCATTTGCACCCATAGTGAAAATTAGGGCTTAGATGTCGCCATGAGGTTATTTCAAAATGAAAAATTAGAAGAGTCTTTTATACAGAGTTGGTGTTTCTGGAGGAAAATGATAAAATGGACCAAGTGGGTGCTTAAACAACAGGGTGAGTTTGATGGGCTGTATGACTTTTTGTTCTCCCCTCCATTTTATGCCCTAATGCTAATTAGTGTCACCGCTTCCTCTTCCCAAACAGCTGACTGTTTATATACAGCTGTAAAGCCCCGGTGAAGTCAACACCATCACCACCAGTTAGCACATGGTGCCACCCCTTCTAGTTATCACTGATTTTATGGACCAATTGTTTTTTTTGTGACAAATGTAAGAACAACTCCCAGATCATTTCATTGCAAAATAAGATAAATGACAAGACTACCAAATGTACGTACTACTTACCATCAGCCATATCTGGGAGAATGACTACACGAGAAGTGGGGTATTGTTTGCCAATCTGACCACCCATGGGCATGCTGAGTGTGATGTTGAAGCTCTCATCTTCTTCGTAGAGTGAATCATCGATGATGACAATGCGACAGAATTTTTCTGTCTCTTCTTTATCGAATCGAATTATACTGGTGTGATCCTCTGGGCGGGTGATAAAGTCAGAATAGGACAAGATGGTACTTGGAATAGTGCCTGTGGCAGTGCCTGAAGGAAAAGTATAAATACATTAAACAATTCATCTCTCCAACCAAATCTGAATCTCCCTTCTACATAAAAGAAAGACTTGCATTTATATAGCACCTTCCACGACCTCAGGACATCCCAAAGCACTTTACAGCCAATGAAGTACTGTTGTAATGTACGAATGGGGTGATGCTATGGAGTTGGGAGAGGATAGTGGGCCATTTAGGAATAGAATGGAGCTCCTTTTGTTTTTCTCCTTTCTTGTTTATTAGGTTCTATGGAAAGGTGGAAATGTAGGGGCATCATTTTAAAATTTGAACTGTATGGAACATTTCCGATGTTATTCATGATTTAAAAAAAACAGGAAAATAATTGAATGAACTTTGCCACTATAGTTTCTTTATTACAGTCATGCAGCTCCTCCATGATGCCTTTTCCTGTCTGGGTGATGCACTGTAACTACAAAACTGAAAAAGAAACTCTTTATTAAAAGAGTTTCCACCTCACTGGGGCAACGTCAGGCCAGCCCACATCCAACAACCTGCTTTTAAAGTTCTGCTCCCATTTTGACAGCTGTGGAAAATTCTACCGCAGCAGCTGATATTACTTGTGCTGCAATGTGAACTTTGTTTTCAGAACTTTTTTTTTCATTTTTTTCTTTAGCTTTTATTAAGGCAAGATAGGAGGGGGAAGAAAAGAACAGTGGAAGGGCTTATGATCAGCACTGAGTCATGTACAACCTCTTTATCAATAAGCCAGGAAAAGTTTACGGGGTACTTCACTCTTAAAAAGCAGCCAATTTAAATTTGTCCCTTTATACTGTGAAATACTCATATTCACCAGGACTCAGTATTGTTCTGTTGCTGTCGCGCTTGAAGTAGTTAATGTACAGCACATTTCTAATATTGTGCCTGTTCTATTTCTGATGTGTGGTCAGCAGTGCTGCAGTAGTCATGAAAGGGTTAAGTTAAAATGGAAATGATGCGAGATTTGTCACGCTCGCTGTGGTTGCCCTTCCTCAAAATAATGAAGCAGCTTCAAAGGACTACCCTGAGCCTGTGAGGGTCAAGCAAATATGATGTAAATGCATTTAGACCAACTTTATTTGACATGCTTAGACTGGGCAGTAAAGAAAAAAAACTTCTTTGTTGTCAGGGAATCATTATGAATATTTTTTTTAAAGTCAGAGGTTTATATTTTAGAGAAGTTGCAATTACCGAACAGTTTGTTTCAAATCTAATTTAAAGAAGAATATCGCGACTTCCTCTCTGTGTGGAAGTGCTCAGAAATGCATCCGACAATTGATGTTGCCCGAGTGTGGTGAGCCCTCTTGTTCTTGTAAAAGGAAATAGTACAAATTTTGAATGAAAAGCATGCCACTGATTTTGAGATATGTGCATAAAATTAAATAACACATCCTAAGAACAAATCAATCGGTTGGCGTGGAAAGAGATGAATGAGAAACTCCTAGGGAAAAACAAAACAAAGCAAAAAAAATCCCAGCGGATCTGAGAAAGCCAAACTCATCAATGTCAAGTGGTCAACCTAACAGGGGAGGTTTAGTAGCCTGACCCTGTGGTGCAGGAAGCAAACTCTCACTGAGATTTTCTGTGACCCTCAACACTTAGAAAAAAGCCTTTCCCTGACGACCTGCTGCTTCCTGAGAGGAGATTGGATGACCTTTGGACCTGTGACTTTCTAAAGATCACTGCCAGCTGATGAAGCTGCCTTGCTGTGACAAACACAGCAGCGGGAGTATGGGAAGTTAAAAGGTATGATTTTTTGGGGGGAGGTGGCAGATATAATTATAAAAATCACTAAAAAGAAAAAAATCAGCTTCTGTTGCTGTGTTTTTGAAACACTACAGAACTCATGTACCATTAAGATCATAATGTACAAAGGGAAAATGTAGTTTGTTCAGTGTTCTCCGAAACAAACCTCTACTCAGTTTGATTTAGTTGCTCAATAACCTTCATTAAATCTGTACTTTGTGAAACTTTCTTTACTAAGACATTGCCAGTTTATTAATATATGTGTTTCTATCTGCGCCAGACATCTACAGTATCCCTTTCGGTTCTACTGTGAATTTAATGAAATTTAATTTCAAAAGAACAGACACACACTAATTGCTTTTTTAGTGGTAAGTTGTCTTGAGCTGTAAAAAAAAAAGCTTCTTGGTGGTAAACACGGATTTTTGCCGATATACATTGATCTTTCATGCAATTTAAAGGCAATGGGGCTGAAATTCTGTGAGAGTTAAGGCGGGAGACCAGTGGGACCCCCACAGAATGTCAAAGCAAGCTCAAAATATGTCCCTTGTAAAGACAATCTTTGTGATGAAAAATGTTGGTGCAGCCAATCCAAACATGTTGTTTTCAGCCTACAGGTGTAAGTATTCCACTGTCTGCAACAGATTTCAACAATGTTCAGGTGATGCCTACAAAATGCTTCAGCTTCCCCCCCAGCCGTCCCTACCAGTGTTCATAATGTCACTTAAAGATCTCAACTGAATTACACCTTGCAAGCCTCTCTCTCTCTCTCTCTCTCGCTCACCTATTAATCTGGACTGTATGTATTGAAGATACTGCTGAAAGATGGAGGAGCTGTGTTTTTCAATCTGGACGATGGTGAGCCTCCTTCATTCACACCTCCCATCTGATCACTGGGCAGGCAGCTGAGCCAGCATATAAAATGTTATTTGATTGATTGCTATCTCTGTGCTCCAGAGACCACCCAGAGATCAGATACTTGGGCTGCACATGTTCACACTTCTGAGCGTTGACAAGATCAAGTTCTTAGATAAGAAATGCCTTCAAGCAGAACTCTTTTGAACTCTGCAGAAACTTCTTTTCCTGACTGCTCATCTACTTTTTCTTCATCTTCCATATCATCCACTTATGGTTAATTAATTTAAAAAAAAATAAATCCTCATCGTCCTTTTCCTGATTATTTGCACTATTTATTGTGTGAAGTGCTTTGAGGTGCTTCAATGATTCCATGAGATCAATTATAGAAATGCAAGTATTTATAAGTTCACCTTGCTGTGTGAAACAGATGACCATGAGTTCCTGGCTAACATCACCGGACCTCCTCACAGGAATGAACACCTCACCAGTATCCTCCTCGATACTGTACTCCGACTGTGGAATGTAAACTGTTGACTCTGTTGAAAAGCAAAATAAAAATGAATTGTTGGGCGTCAGTGTCGAATTGCACCAAATGCACTGTTCCTCACTAATCTAATCTCATCAATATAATTGCTAAGTATTGCACAGCAGTTTTACAATAGAGTAGTTTCATTGAGGAAAACAAATTAATTGTACGTTATTCTCTTTCAAATGAAGTCAGTTTCTGTGCAAGGCTAGTAATTCTGTGTTTCCATAGACAGTCTAACTATTCATCAAGCTTAGACATTCACCCAAATTGTTTGTAGTACAAGTCATATCCATCAAGTCCATACAGTCCTACTGCTTTCCCTAGTTACAAACTACTTTATGTTAATTGTTCACAAAATAAACTGCGAAGATATTTAATATATTTCCTCTTACTATTCCTTTACTCTTCTAGGTTTCCATATAGCACGTGTTGTCTCGGATGATGTATCTACTCACAGGCCTAATTCTCACACATTGAGACCACATCAAACGCTCTCACATTGAGACTGCATCAAACACAGAATCATAGAAATTTATGGCACAGAAGGAGACCATTCAACCCATCGTGTCTGTGCCGGCTGAAAAAGAGCTATCCAGCCTAATCCTATATTCCAGCTCTTGGTCCGTAGCCTTGTAGGTTACGGAACTTCAAGTGCACATTCAAGTACTTTTTAAATGCGATGAGGGTTTCTGCCTCTACCACACTTTCAGGCAGTGAGTTCCAGACCCCCACCACCTTCTGGGTGAAAAGAATTCTCCTCAGCTCCCCTCTAATCCTTCTACCAATTACTTTAAATCTATGCCCCCTGGTTATTGACCTCTCTGCTAAGGGAAATAAGTCCTTCCTATCCACTTTATCTAGGCTCCTCGTAATTTTATACACCTCAATTTAATCTCTCCTCAACCTCCTCTGTTCCAAAGAAAAAACCCCAACCTATCCAATCTTTCCTCATAGCTAAAATTCTCCAGTCCTGGCAATTCCTCGTAAATCTCCTCTGTGCCCTTTCTAGTGCAATTACAACTTTCCTGTAATGTGGTGACCAGAAATGTGCACAGTACTCTAGCCATGGCCTAACTAGTGTTTTATATGGTTCAAGCAAAATCTCCCTGTTCTTATATTCTATGCCTCAGCTAATAAAGGAAAGTATCCCATATGCCTTCTTAACCACCTTATCTACCAGTCCTGCTACCTTCAGGGATCTGTGGACATGCACTCCAAGATCTTCTGTTCCTCTACACCTCTAAGTATCCTCCCATTTATTGTGTATTCCCTTGTCTTGTTTGCCTTCCCCAAATGCATTACCTCACACTTCTCTGGATTGAATTCCATTTGCCACTTTTCTGCCCACCTGACCAGTCCATTGATATCTTCCTGCAGTCTTTTTGAAGGGGTGACTAAAGTAGTGGACAGGGGAATGTCAATGGACTTCCAGAAGGCATTTGATAAAGTCCCACATAAGAGACTGTTAGCTAAGATAGAAGCCCATGGAATCGAGGGAAAAGTATGGACTTGGTTAGGAGGTTGGCTGAGCGAAAGGCGACAGAGAGTAGGGTTAATGGGTAGGTACTCACATTGGTAGGATGTAACTAGTGGAGTCCCGCAGGGATCTGTCTTGGGGCCTCAATTATTCACAATATTTATTAACGACTTAGATGAAGGCATAGAAAGTCTCATATCTAAGTTTGCCGATGACACAAAGATTGGTGGCATTTTAAGCAGTGTAGATGAAAACATAAAATTACAAAGCGATATTGATAGATTAGGTGAATGGGCAAAACTGTGGCAGATGGAATTCAATGTAGGCAAATGGGAGGTCATCCACTTTGGATCAAAAAAGGATAGAACAGGGTACTTCCTAAATAGTAAAAAGTTAAAAACAGTGGATGTCCAAAGGGACTTAGGGGTTCAGGTACATAGATCATTGAAGTGTCATGAACAGGTGCAGAAAATAATCAAGAAGGCTAATGGAATGCTGGCCTTTATATCTAGAGGACTAGAGTACAAGGGGGCAGAAGTTATGCTGCAGATATACAAAACCCTGGTTAGAATGCACCTGGAGTACTGTGAGCAGTTCTGGGCACCGCACCTTCAGAAGGACATATTGGCCTTGGAGGGAGTGCAGCGTAGGTTTATTAGAATGATACCCGGACTTCAAGGGTTAAGTTACGAGGAGAGATTACATAAATTGGGGTTGTATTCTATAGAGGTTAAGGGGTGATCTGATCGAAGTTTATAAGATATTAAGGGGAACAGATAGGGTGGATAGAGAGAAACTATTTCTGCTGGTTGGGGATTTTAGGAGTAGGGGGCACAGTCGAAAAATTAGAGCCAGGCCTTTCAGGAGCGAGATTAGAAAACATTTCTACACACAAAGGGTGGTAGAAGTTTGGAACTCTCTTCCGCAAATGGCAATTGATGCTAGCTCAATTGCTGAATTTAAATCTGAGATAGATAGCTTTTTGCCAACCAAAGGTATTACGGGATATGGGCCAAAGGCAGGTATATGGAGGTAGATCACAGATCAGCCATGATCTTATCAATGGCGGAGCAGGCGCGAGGGGCTGAATGGCCTATTCCTGTTCCTATATTCCTATTATCCTATGTCTACAACTATCCTCCTCACTATCAACCACATGGCCAATTTTTGTGTCAACTGCAAACTTCTTATTATGCCCCCTATATTTAAATCTACATTGATATATACCACAAAAAGCAAGGAACCTAGTACTGAGCCCTGCAGAACTCCACTGGAAACAGCTTTCCAGTCACAAAAACACCCGTCAACCATTACCGTTTGCTTCCTGCCACTGAGACAATTTTGGATCCAACTTGCCACTTTCCCTTGGATCCCATGCGCTTTTACTTTCCTGACCAGTCTGCCATTTGGGACCTTGTCAAAAGTCTTGCTAAAATCCACGTAGACTACATCAAACACTACCCTCTTTGACCCTCCTCGTTACCGCCTCAAAAAATTCAATCAAGTTAGTCAGACACGACCTTCCCTTAACAAATCCATGCTGAATGTCCTTGATTAATCCATGCCTTTCTAAATGACGATTAATATTGTCCTTCAGAATTGTTTCCAATAATTTGCCCACCACCAAGGTTAGGCTGACTGGCCTATAATTACTCGGTCTACCCCTTTCTCCCTTTTTAAACAACGCAGTCCTCCAGTCCTCCGTCACCACGCCTGTAGCCAGAGATGATTGGAAAATTATGGTCAGAGCCTCTGTTGTTTCCTCCCTTGCTTTTCTGAACAACCTGGGATACATTTTAACCGGGCCTGGGGATTTATCTACTTTCAAAGACGCTAATCCCCTTAATAATTCCTCCCTCACTATGATTATTCCATCCAATATTTCACACTCCTCCTCCTTAACTATAATGTCTGCATCGTCCCCCTCTTTTGTGAAGACAGACGCAAAGCATTCATTAAGAACCATATCCACGTCTTCCGCCTCCACACACAAGTTATCTTCTCGGTAATAGGTCCTACTTTTTCCTTAGTTATTCTCCTGCTCTTTATGCTCTTTATGTACTTATAAAACATATTTGGGTTTTCCTTGATTTTACGTGCCAATATTTTTTCATATCCTCTCTTTGCTTTCCTAATTTCCTTTTTAATTTCATCCCTGCACTTTCTGTACTCCTCTAGGCTTTCTGCAGTTTTGAGCTCTCGGTATCTGACATAAGCTTCCTTTTTTTGCCTTATCCTACCCTGTATGCTCCTTGACACCCAGGGGACTCTAGATTTAGGAGTCCCGTCCTTTTTCTTCGTAGGAACATATTTGGTCTGAACCCTCACTATCTCCCCCTAGAATGCCTCCCACTGCTCTGATACTGATTTACTTTCAAGTAGTTACTTCCAGTCCACTTTTGACAAATCACATCTCAGCTTAGTAAAATGGCCTTTCCCCAATTGAGAACTTTTACTCCTGTTCTATCTTTGTCCTTTTCCATAACTATACTAAATCTAACTGAATTATGATCACTACCACCAAAATGCTCTCCCACTGATACCCCTTCCACCTGCCCAGCTTCACTCCCTAAAACTAAATCCGGAACTGCCCCCTCTCTTGTTTGGGCTTGCTACGTGCTGGCTAAAAAAGTTCTCCTGAATGCATTTTAAGAATTCAGCACCCTCTATACCTTTTAGACTGATTCTATCCCAGTTAATATTAGGGTAGTTAAGTCCCCAGCTATTACTGCCCTATCATTTTTGCACTTCTCAAAAATTTGCCTACATATTTGCTCTTCTATCTCCCTCTGACTATTTGGGGGTCTATAGTACATTCCCAGCAATGTGATTGCCCCTTTTTTGTTCTTCAGTTCAACCCACATGGCCTCATTTGATGATCCTTCTAACATAGAAACATAGAAAATAGGAGCAAGAGTAGGCCATTCAGCCCTTCGGGCCTGCTCCGCCATTCACAATGATCATGGCTGACCGTCAAACTCAGTACCCTGTTCCCGCTTTTTCCTCATATCCCTTGATCCCTTTAGCATTAAGAAATATATCTATCTCCTTCTTGAATACATCTAATGACTTGGCCTCCAATGCCTTCTGTGGTAGAGAATTCCACAGGTTCACCACCCTCTGAGTGAAGAAATTTCTTCTCATCTCAGTTATAAATGGCATACCCCGTATCCTGAGACAGTTCACCCCAGGTTCTGGACTTCCCAACCATCGGGAACATCCTCTCTGCATCTAGTCTGTCTAGTCCTGTTAGAATTTTATATGTTACGATGAGATCACCTCTCATTCTTCTAAACTCTAGTGAATATAGGCCTAGTCGACCCAATCGCTCCTCATACGTCAGTCCTGCCATCCCAGGAATCAGTCTGGTAAACCTTTGTTGCATTCCCTCCATGGCAAGGACATCCTTCCTCAGATAAGGAGACCAAAACGGTACATAAAAGTCCAGATGTGGTCTCACCAAGGCCCTGTATAACTGCAGTAAGACATCCCTGCTCCTGTACTCAAATCCTCTTGCAATGAAGGCCAACATACCATTCGCCTTCCTAACTGCTTGCTGCACCTGAATGCTTGCTTTCAGCGACTGGTGTACAAGGACACCCAGGTCTCGTCCCTCCTCATGGCTGTCATTGTTTCTTTAACCAATATTGCCACCTTACCCCCTGCATTGAATACCCACTCTGAGACTGCATCGAACACTCACACACTGAAACTGCATTGAACGCTCTCAAACTGAGACCACATTGAACACTCACACATTAAGACTGCATCGAATACTCACTGTGACTGCATCAAACGTTCACACTGAAGTAATTGAAAGGAAAATCGGATGGGGTGTAGAACAGGCAACCGATTCGCAACCGTCTGTTTTGCGCCTCACCCAAAATTGAATTTTACCCCCTTTGCCTCCTCTTACACTTTCTTCTAACCATTTTTCTCCCCCACCCCAGGTTCACCATACCTACACTGTCCTCTTAATTGCAGATGCTTTTATTGCTTATTTTTTCATTGACTTGTTGAGAAATTCACTTCAGTAAAACAAAGGAAAGAATCCCTCACCAGCCTGTCCTCCCTCTCTTCCCCCAGATGATCCAGCTGAGACTGAAAATCACACCTTCTAGCAGAAGGCTAACTGCAAATGTCAATCGAGGCTAACATGCAAGTTCATCTGCTAGTGAAGGGTTCAACACTCTAGTCATTTTTGAAAGTTCCTTTCAAGCAAAACTAGTTAACTCCATTAAAAGATCAATCATGCTTGTCATTTAAATCAAAGATAGCATTACTGCAAACCAGCTGTGCTCACCATCACCAGGATCCACAATCTCAACTGTAGTAATTTCTGGGAATTCCAGAGCAGCCATGACAGGGTCAGACAGAACGATCTGGAATGTTTCTGAAGTCTCGTATTCATTATCTGCAAGTATCTTTACTCTCCAGATAGCAGTGGACTGGCCTGGGTTGAACTGGACCTGCTTTTGGGACTTCCCTTTGAAATCTTTATCTTTTTCAGCAGTGCCATCCTTGGTGGCAATACCTAGAGGAAAATGGGGAAGAGAAATCTGATTATGTTATATTATGTTTTTCCACTTGGAACTTTGCATCTGGTTCCAATTTTATTACAGTTTTAACTTCTATATAAAGGTAAAAGTCAGTTTTTAAAATATACGAATTATATTTTGTAGTGGAGTTTGTAATCACCATGAGGTAAAACGAGCAGACTCTGCAACGGACGGGCGATCCGCTCCACCAGACTTCTGCCCAGGCAGTGAAGCCAAGAATTTACCCCCTTCCATTCTTTCCTAACCTCTTGACCAATCCACCTGCTATATGATGAGTCGTAGGGTATTATAGTGCTGTGTGCGCGTTTGTGTGTGGGGTGTGGGAAGAGGGTGGCGACTACTTATATTGTTTAGACAAACTTGTTCTGCTAGACTTTGTACACCACATTCCTAGCGATAGAAACAGTTAGCTTGGTGACTGAAATAGGAAGAAGACAAGGAGGATGTGATCTAAGAGCACTAGGCTAAGGAAGAAGGTGCATTGGAAAGCGTGCGCAATATACCTGAGTTGCCCTAAACAGAAACATGCCTCGTGTTCTTTATTCACTACAATATTGATAGGTGCCAATCATAACCAGAATCATACTTTAGCAGAGGAATTTGTGAGGAGCACTAGTTGGCAGCCTGGTAGCTTTTGGGGGTAGAGAGGTTAATATGAAGGTGTCTTAAGTTCTTACACTGGCTCCAAATAACATTCCAGCTGGATTATCCCTAGAAGGCATGTTTTAGTTGTCTGAGTCGGTGGGGCAGGGGTTCATTGGTATGAAAATCGGGTGGTTTCTATAATGGGTGGGCGATTCATCCTGCCAGATTACCGCCCATGAAGTGAAGACAAAAGTTACACCGTTACCTTTTGCAGAGTTGTGCTACGGCTTGACTTTAATTAGAGGTTTACTATCATATTCCAAGTATAGTCAAAATGATTGAAGCAAAAGAAATTTGGGCTTGTAAACAATTCTCTAGCCATAACCTTTGACATGTCAGAATAATTTGGGGCAATGCCTCAGTAATGCTTAGTTGTTCCTTTCATGAATCCACTAGTACATGTCATCTTTATGGTTTATTTAAAGGGCGTAGAATAAATCTGAGCTTTAGTTAAAATAACAGTCTCTTAAATTAGCTGTTGCCAATTGGCCTTCATTTACAAATAGAAACAGGAATCTTCCAGAAAATATCTTTCCTGGATATAACCGGACTCTTGCCTGTAATGGAACTGAAGAAAATTGTATGTTTAAAGAACAAAGCCTTTCCCTTTGCCACCTTCCAACCCTGTAGTTCTATTTTCTCTTTCTGGCAGCAGACATGTTAGAAAATATACAGTGGCTCACGTGGGAGCACTGACGTTTTTCTTTGGGGAGTGTTTGTGAAGTGCAATTAAATTCTTCTTTCGTGCAAAGAGGGATCAGGATGACTAATTAGGACGCTCACAGTGGGAGGCGCAGCAGCAGTATCTATTGAATTGGCTTTTAAGTACAACTGTTCATACCTTCCTTTGAATTGTAACACTATCCTGCTATTAAAGTACACTTTGGACCAGTCACATACTCCTCATTGAACACAAACAATCTGTAAGGTTTCTGCCATGAAACAGCAATGACACGGTAATAAATGGAAAGCTGCGAGGTTCCTTTCTTTTTCACGTGAGATCGCGGAGGATACTTACCAATGAAGGATGTTTCTCCCAAGTATCCCCTTCGTTTCAGTGTCACTTCTAAAAACCGGGAATCCTCATTCACAAGGTAGTACTCCCTCTCTAATGAAATCCAAGCCCAGTTCAGACGGAATGGCTGACTCTTCAGCTTGTTCCCTCCTGTGGTGATGTGGTTTGAAAAAAAAGAAAAAGGACACTTTAGGCAATCATATTGCAGAGGGCCATGCACATGAGTTGCACTTTCTGCAGCATCAGTAAACCTAGCAATAAACTGTAGCACAGTAGCAGTACTTTACACAATCACGATAAACAAAAATAGGACCGCAGCTTCCTAGATTTCATGCTAGAACTCTTTTTATACAATTATCTCAGCATCTACTTTGTGAAGAGCTCACTGTATAGTTTCTTTATGCATTATTTGCAATGCTGTAATGTAATACTTCACTGGGCTGTCTAAAGATGCAAATTTCTTTGGCAATACAACAACAGCTGGCATTTATAACATAGAAAAACATCTTAAGATGCTTCACAGTGGTGTAAGGCAAAAAAATGGATGCTGAGAAGGTGATATTAGATGGGGTAACCAAAAGGTTGGTCAAAGAGGTGAGTTTTAAGGAGGGTCTTGAAGGAGGGCAAATGGAAGGTTTAGGGAGGGAATTCCAGAGCATGGGACCGAGGTGGCAGAAGGCACAGCCAACAATGGTGGGGCAAAGGGAGGGGAGAATGCACAGGAAGCCAAAATCAGACGAATGGAGAGTCGGGGGAGGGCGTGGTTGCAGCACTAGAGAGGGTTACAAAGATAGGAAGGGTCGAGGCCATGGAGGGATTTAAACACAAGGATAAGAATTTTAAATTTGAGGCTTTGGGGGACAAGGAGCCAATATAGATCAAGCAGGATACAGGCAGCAGAGCTGAAGTTTAAGGAGGGTGGAGGATGAGAGACTGGCTAGGAGAGCACTGGAATAGTCGAATCTAGTGGTGACAAAGGCATGGATGAGAGTTTGAATAACAATAAAAGTACTTAAGGTAATGAAAGAAATCTTTGAGGCTAGCATACATCCAATAATTTTACATGCAAAAATAAGGGAACCTGGTTCCTTAAAGAGAAAAAGTTATTTCTCTGGTGATCTTTGATACACAGTAACATCAGAGAGGGAGCTATCAGATGACCCTTTAAATAATAATCATAGTAAATGGGCTTCTCCAATCAATTCTTGTGAAGGGTCCCACTCAAACCATTAACCTACCTTTCTTATTCAGATGGTGACCAATCCGCCACCCAGTTCCAAAATTTTCTGCTTTTATTTCATATTAACTACTGCCAGATCATCTGCTGCCATACCCATCACCTTTAAAGTGATCCTTGCAACCAGTGCATCATTCCTTCCTCTCCCCTCACCTCCCTTTCCTCCTCTCCGTTCCCCTTCTCTGCTTTCCAACATTTATGGGTTTTTTTTACTCTTTACTCTTGAATAACGTTTGGTACAGAAGAAAAACTGTTAAGAGTTTGCTCCTTGATATCATAAAATTCAGACTTTTTTTCTACAAAGGAGAGATCATTCCTCACAGATTATTGATTCAGTTGGTAGAACTCTCACCCTGAGTCAGAAGGTTGTGGGTACAAGCTTCACTCCAACACCTGAGTGATTAATCTAGACTGATAATCCAGCACACTTGAGAGAGTGCTGCATTTTTGGAGGCACTGTCTTTTGATTGATGTTAAACCAAGAAAGAACTTCCATTTTACAAGATCTTCAACATCCTCAGGATGTCACAATGCGCTTTACAGTCAATGAATTAATTCTGAAGTGCAGTTATTGTTTTGTATCACAACAGCCAAATTGCACACAGCAAGGTCCCAGAAACAGCACTGAGACGAATGATCATTTAATCTGTTTTTGGTGGTATTGATTGAACGATAAATATGTGCTAAGGGACCAGGAGAACTCTCCTGCTCTTCTTCAAATAGTGCCATAGAATCTTTTATGTTCCCAAGAGGGCAGAGAGGGTTTAACGGGTTCATCAGAAAGACAGCACTTCCGACAATGCAGCCTTCTCTCAGTACCGCACTGAAATGTCAGTCTAGATCATGTGCTCTCAAGTCCTGGAGTGGGGCTTAAACCCACAAGCTTTGCCTCAGAAGTAAGAGTGCAAGCACACTGAGCCAAGGATGATACTGATCCTGTCATAAGATCTTGTCTGCCTGTTTGGGTGGATACTGAAGATCCCATTGCACTATTTGAAGTTCTCCTGGCTAACATTCCTTTTTCAAACAAAACCACCACCAAAACCAGATTGTCACTCATCTCATTACTGTTTTGGAATCTTGCTGTGCACAGAATGTGTGCTGCATCCACCTACATAACAACAGTGTCTGCATTTCAAAGTAATTCACTGTATTTTTAGATGTTTCTGAAAGACGTTTATTTGAACCAGAAGAATAGTTTTGCTTTATGAGAAGAACATTGATCTAATTAATTAAATACTGGTCCTAGTGCCTTGAAATCATGCCATGTGATATTAGCAATAGGCAATGTTAATGTGTTCTTATTAAATTCTTCTGTCTGTAATTTTAACAAAGACATTAACTTATTTAAAATTTAAAAGAAGCACAAAATCAGGAGAGGTTTTAAATAAAATAAAATCTCAGTAAATAGGTCTACTTTGAAATGTGACTTTTTTCCATGTTTTAGTATAAACTGCAACAACAGAAATTGACTTTTGGCCAGAGCAGCTTTATGTTTTCGGTAAGATAATCTCAGTCACATTTTCTTGTTTCTCATGGCATTTTTTCATCAATGCCAAACAGGTGGACTGGAAGTAATATTTCTACAAGATAGGTCCGTAAATGTCATAATCACATTCTGACAACCTAACACCATGTGACCTTTTCCAAAAGCCAGCTTGAACCAGTCTGACCATCAAAGGACCTGGGCTGCTGAGTTTCGCACCAGTGGGCACAGAGGCAAAGGCCAGAACTGGTAATGACCTGACCTCGTGAGGAATCTGTTGGAGGAAGTGAAGTGTGAGAAACACTGCAAAATGGGCCATTCTACTGTTGATCCAGTTTCACTGTGCTTGATGTGTGGTTTCACTCTACTTGCTGATGCACCGATGTAAACATCCAACATTTTTGTAAGATAAACATCACACTGTTATACTATGCGTGTCCTAAGTTACAAGTGTCTCCAAATACATTTGTTGCATGAAAGAAAGAAAGGTCCCAAAGCGTTTTACAACCAATGAAGTACTTTTTTGAAGTGTAGTCATTGTTGTAATGAAGGAAATAAGGCAGCCAATTTGCACATAGCAAGGTCCCACAAACAACAATGTTGATTGAGGGATAAATATTGGCCAGGGCACCAGGAAAAGCTCCACTGCTCTTCTTCGAAATATGACATGGAGTCTTTTACGTCCATCTGAGAAGTCAGACTTGGTTTCACGTCTCAGCTGAAAGACAGCACCTTCAATAGTGCAGCACACCCTCACTACTGCACTGGAGTGTCAGCCTAGATTTTGTGCTCGAGTAGCTGGACTGGGACTTGAACCCACAACCTTCTGACTCAGAGGCAAGAGTGCCACCACCGAACCATGGCTAATACCTCAGATTGTAAATCTCACTCCTAATATTTCCTCGATGTTGACAGCTGTGAATCTTTCCTTTCTTGGCCTATGCATTGCCACTTCTCTCATGCATTCTCATTGAAAGGGTACTCACTACACACCTGTAGGAAACAGTCTTCGATTCAGATTGAGGCAAACCCATTGAATCTCAGTCTCTTTTAAACAGGCCTGAGCTCCAAGTCTTCATCTCATCAATGGGTGAGGGAAAAAGAATCCAAAAATTTCTTACTCAAGCTGAGCAAAACCCAGACAGGACGTTACCAGAATGAATCAGCCAGGCTCAGGAAGCATTCATTCTCAAGCTTTATTTCCACACTCTATTCCATTTACAATTTTTGAAAATGCATTTTTAAAAATCTGTGCTCAGTAGAGTTTAAGTCTCCTGTGGATTAACACAAAGTAATTCTGTCTATGTCCATAGTCTTTTTTTTTAGCTTTGAGACCGATTTGTTGGGATGCAAACTTATAAATATTCCCATTCTGAGTTCCAGCAGCTAAATTCTCTGTGCACCTGGTATCCTGTGAGCACGTCACCAAATAACTAGGCCGTGAAAAAGACAGTTGAATGATGCTTCAGCAATCCAGATATATTACTGAGGTGATCATACACATAACATAAGCCTAGAAATTGTTCCTGGTACACTATTCATGGGGTTAACTGTGGGTCACTAAACATTTTGGGAGTAACAAAGCCTGCTGGTTTACACATCATCTTGCTGTTTGCAGGCTGTGGGCTAAACAGTGGGCTCTATCTCCCACACAGCCGACCAACCAATGAAAAGGTATATGCAATAGTCTTCTTAATTAGCTAAATCAGTGAGAATACAGTTTACTGAGCAAAATTACTGTAGAATTAGGGTGTGTCAGAGAGATGATAGGTTACTGGCCAGGTGCTGCAAACCCTACTACAAGATGTCGAGGCGGGAATATAGGCACTTTATGGGACTGAAGACCCCCCCACCACCACCAAAGTACCTGGTGCACCAAGCATGGAAGGAGGTGGCAGAAATCAGGCAATTCCAATCAGCCACCAAGTTTATATAGGTGCTGACTCACATGTAGAGCCCTTGCAATGCACACCCCAAGCAGTTCTAGGACTAGCCGAATCTGAACAGACGGTCAGTGGACCTCTGCACTCAGTAAGGAAACTTACTACTTCCACAAGGCAGTCACTTGGAAGGATTTGTAGGTTAAGTGTCACACATCTGAAACAAAGAATAGGCACCAAGAACCAGCACCATGCCACATCAAGCTGCCAACATTCACACACTACACAACTGAGGAAATAAATAGCGTTAATCTTTCAGGCCCGATGCCATATTCAGGCAGGCATATAAATAGGTGAGCAGCCTGCCCGAAACAGGTGTAAGGTTGCTTAAATATGCAAATTGGGATCCTACACTGTTAGTAGGACCCCAAGTGGAAAATTCAGGTACAAATGGGCAGAGCATGCACCGTGCAAGCTCCACCTAGTTGTACCAGGCATTGAGCGGCCCAACCATTGGGCCTTAAAGACACCGCTGGAGGCAACTCAAAAGAAGACCCAGAAAATTTTGAGTTTTTATTTTTTGGGGGCTAGGAAAAGCAGGGGTGCTCCTCCTGGACCGACAAATGTACTCTGGCCGGTTCAAGGTCCGTTTGAGGCCCTTCCCAGAATCGCCTCCCCTGCCCAAGTTCCGACCTACCAGCCAGCTGAGTGTAGGAGTTGATTCAATTCCCATCTTTCCCGGCCGGCGAGCTGCAGCTCCCCATTTAATGCCTGCAACTTGTCAGTGGTATTTAAATGAGGCCCAAAGCTGAATTTGGTTCAGACCTCAGGCCAGCATACACTGACACACAGCACTTCTCCCTCAGCAGGTTCAGGAGGTTTACTAGTATCTTTTGTTTCTCACAACTGAAGCTATAAGTAAGAGAACATTACTTCACATTATCAATTTTTATTGTAACATTGGACCAGTGGCAAAAATAATTCGGCTTGAAAGCACATTTAATGCATTTATAAATATCTATATTATATTAAAAATATTGCATTTGTAGCCACTTTCTGACAACAACCCTTATTTTTTGTTGTTAAAATTTTTGGTCACATTTTTAGATGAACATTTAACATTGGAATTGCCAATATAAAGTTATAATTGGATTTTGATATGTAAATAGTTGCCTGTAATGATGTAGTTACAGGCATCCTGCCACTAAGTGGCATTGTAGTGCCTCTTGTTTCCATCACCCAACCCCTAACTCGCCATTAGTCACAGCTTGTTGTTCAGATCTTTTTCTGTAACGTCTCCATCACAGATTTCCTGCTCTACCTGGGTCTGCCTCACCACGTGCTATGCCTGCCCCAACGCTGGACCCCACCGCAACGCTATTCCTCCATCGCCAACCTTGCTGCTGCACCCTGAACCCTGAGACCATATTCTACCACCACCACTACCTTTATTTACATTTGGCAAAAAAGTTAAAGGTGGTGGTGACTTTGACAGCCACTGGCAAAGTATGGCCCCCTCATCCAGCATGCAGCAGGGTTCTACTGCAACAGACTGCATAGATCAGCGACAGTCTGCCTGATAAAGGGCAGCTTTCTTATGCACTGCTCCTCAGAGATCACCAAGAAAGTTATTCTATAGATCCTGAGGGCTCGGTAAGGCCTTCCACGAGCAGCTGCCCTCAACTGCTGTCTTTCTAACAGACCCAGCTGCTGCTTGTCCTGGTACTACAGGCTGCTGCTGCTCCTCTTACTCCAACTGTTCTTCCATCCAAAGCTGCAGAGTAAAAATAGCGTTCGGCGAGTTTCCAGCAGGAACGGGGCGGTAAATCGATTTTCCCAATTTTAATCACTCCCACTGAGCGGGTTGAGTTAAAATCGGGCCCTATAATTGAAGCTAACACCTTTAACTGATTCTCAGTAGATGGGGTGGAAATTCTGGCTATTTAAAGACAAGGCGTCTGGAACAAAGCAATATGTTAGATGGTGAGTATTCAATGCAGGGGTGATCACTTCATACAGAACAAACAAACTGCTCTGAGGTGTAGCAAAATTCAATCCATGCCCTGAAGGTAAGAGATTAGCATGTGAAATAGAGTTCAGACAGAGATGTGAGCAGGTTAAGAAGACCCGCTTCTCCCTATTCAGAACAGTGACTTCAATTGAAAGCCGATCGGTTGCCCTGCTGTGTAAGCTGGACACCAGTCAACCTGTGGGTCTCTAATAAAGAATATGGTAACCTCCAAGATCTGTATTGCACGCTACTTTGTTGCGAGACAAGAGAGTGTGCTTTTCCCTTGCTGAAATACAATGGAATTGCTACTGACCCTTACTGAAGGGAGGCGTGTGAGGCACACATAGGAGCTTCAGATCTCTCAGGCAATGCACCCATTCTGACAACACTGATGTCAAGTATTATTAGTTTTAGAAAGAAGGATACGGTTATTGGCGACAAGCTGGATTGTAAGGCCTCTTCCTCCATAGAGGCAGCTGTCTGAAGTCAGGCAGAGGTTTGGACACCTGCCAGCTTCCCTCCCCAAGTCAAATCAGCTTCGCCAAGGCCCTGAGATCAGCAGCTACTCCACAGTGAAAGATTCTCATGTTTCTCCTACTGCTGTACACAACAGGCCACGAGGATCATTTTTTAAAAAAGACATAATTTAGAAAACCAGTCACTCTCTCCCCTCTGGCTCGCTGGAAAATTGCAGCCACTTTTTTTCTCATGGCATCTGCAAAAATTGTACCACCCCACAAAATACCCATTATAAGATCAAGTTATAGTCCAACAATTTTTATTTGAAATCTACAAGCTTTCGGAGGCTTCCTCCTTCGTCAGGTAAATGTTCAGGAGCTCCTGAACATTTACCTGACGAAGGAGGAAGCCTCCGAAAGCTTGTAGATTTCAAATAAAAATTGTTGGACTATAACTTGGTGTTGTAAAATTGTTTACAATTGTCAACCCCAGTCCATCACCGGCATCTCCACATCATTATAAGATCAAGGAACAAATTCAATTAATGTTATCACATTATTTTCACTATGCACCAACAAGACCTCTTCATTAGCTCAGTGCCCAGTTAAGATTAATTACTCTACATAAAATCTCTCAAGAAGCTAAACCATAGACAGGATATTCATGTCTATTTTTGGTTTCTCTTTATTTCCCAATTCATCACTATGTCCAGGAGACCTACAATTGGACAAGACATGGGTGCTGAAGTGACTCCATAGCAGACACAGCAAGAACTACAATATAGTTGTGAGATTTCAATTGCATAGCAGGGGGAGGTGAAGAAAGGATGAGGGCACTTTTCTGTTTCACTGACCTGAGGAACATTTCAATGGGTGAAATTGCACTATATAATATATGCATACAAGTACATTAATCACTTAAGTACATTAAGTACATTAAGAAATGAGTTCACACAAAATGGTTCATACAAGGTGATAGTGATGGCAAAATATGTCACAAAAAAAGATATAGGTACATCAAGTGAAAGATGGAGAATCTGAAAATATCACATTTTAAAATAGATGAACAACATGCATCACTGTCATGTAAATAGCCTCAGTGACATGGTGCTGCAATTTAATCTAGTCTAGTAACAGGTGCGGTGGTCCCATTTAGCATTAATTGGATTCAAAACTTTTCTTTCATGGATCAGAGTGAAATGAAATATTTACTATAAATTGCACTTTGCTATAGGTCAGCTTAACACCTCTTCTCTATTTTAATATTTGAAATATCATATTTCACTGGCTGCAACTCTTTGACATATTATATTCTGGCTACATTTACTGTCAGCTATATAAAAGGCTGCACCATATTCACTCCAAACTAAATGCCATTTGAAGTGTATGCTGTATCTTAGTAAAAATCAACTGCACTTGTAAGAAATCCCGATCCAAATAAAAGAAAATGGATTTTTTTTTACATTGAAGTAAACCATCATTCACAACTTATTTGTAGCTGAAATTGTGCTTCGTAGTATAAGTGCATATGTTTATGCATCTATGTTTTGTACATTTGTGTAAGCACGTTGCTATAGGTATCTGCATGTGTTTTCGTTTGCATACACCAAAAAAACATGCAAGGGTATAGTTACGTGCATCAATGCATGTATTTATCTTAGACTGGGAGTTATACTCCACCAGGTGTGGAGTCCAAGCTCTATGAGACGGTCTCAAGGAGGGGATCTCAAGCTGCTTGGCTACAGATTGACTCTGGAGTTAAAACTGCCACTTGTGTGTTGCTGCACATCCAAAGCCACTTAGATATGGATGCAAAAGCATCAGTATAACTGCAGCCTAAGTTTGTGTGAGTTGATGCAAGTATATAAATGTACTTTAGTATGTTGATGTAAGTGTGTACATGTGGAAGTGTACATATTCATCCCATCCAAGTGAAAATTGATAGACCTCCCATCAGTCAGGAGGGAGTGGCCCTGGGAGTCCTCAACATCAACTCCGGCCCCTACGAATTCTCATGGCATCAGGTCAAACATGGGCAAGGATACCTCCTGCTGATTACCACCTACTGCCCTCCCTCAGCTGATGAATCAGTCCTCCTCCATGTTGAGCACCACTTGGAGGAAGTACTGAGGGTATCAAGGGCACAGAATGTACTCCTGCAGCAATGTCCTGGGGCTGAGATGATTGGCCTCCAACAAACACTACCATCTTCTTTTGTACTAGGTATGACTCCAGCCACTGGAGAGCTTTCCCCCTGATTCCCATTGATTTCAATTTTACGAGGGCTCCTTGGTGCCACACTCGGTCAAATGCTGCCTTGATGTCAAGGGCAGTCACTCTCACCTCACCTCTGGAATTCAGCTCTTTTGTCCATGTTTGGACCAAGGCTGTAATGAGGTCTGGAGTCGAGTGGTCCTGGCTGAGCCCAAACTGACAATCGGTGAGCAGGTTATTGGTGAGTAAGTGCCGTTTGATAATACTGTCAATGACACCTTCCATCACTTTGCTGATAATTGAGAGTAGACTGATGGGGCGGCAATTGGCCAGATTGGATTTGTCCTGCTTTTTGTGGACAGGGCATACCTGGGCAATTTTCCACTCTGTCGGGTTGATGCCAGTGTTGCAACTGTACTGGAACAGTTTGGCTAGTGGTGCGGCTAGTTCTAGAGCACAAGTCTTTGAACAAGGGTTGATCCTCTGGCTTGTCGGTACTGATAGAGTGACGAATGTGCTGGGCCATGAGGTTACAGATTGTGCTGGAACACAATTCTGCTGCTGCTGATGGCCAACAGCGCCTCATGGATGCCCAGTTTTGAGCTGCTAGATCTGTTCTGAATCTATCCCATTTAGCACGCTGGTAGTGCCACACAACACGTTGAATGGTGTCCTCAGTGTGAAGACTGGACTTCGTCTCCACAAGGACTGTGCGGTGGTCACTCCTACCAATACTGTCATGGACAGATGCATCTGCGACAGGTAGATTGGTGAGGACGACGTCAAGTAATGATCTCAAAGTAAAGGATCCCTTGGGAAGCAGTGATCATAACATGATAGAATTTCACATCCACTATCACCAGAGAAAAAGTACTAGGTAAACTAATGGGTCTAAAGGCTGATAAGTCCCCTGGATTTGATGGCTTGCATCCGAGGGTCTTAAAGGAAGTGGCGACAGAGATAGTGGATGCATTGGTTGTAATCTTCCAGAGTTCACTATATTCTGGAAAGGTCTCAGTGGATTGGAAAACCGCAAACGTAACACCCCTATTCAAGAAGGGAGTGAGACAGAAAGCAGGTAACTATAGACCAGTTAGCCTAACATCTGTCATTGGGAAAATGCTAGAATCCATTATTAAGGAAGTAGTAGCAGAACATTTGAAGACTCATAATACAATCAAGGCGAGTCAACATGGTTTAATGAAAGGGAAATCGTGTCTGACAAATTTATTAGAATTCTTTGAGGAAGTAACGGGCAGGGTGGATAAAGGGGAATCAATGGATGCAGTATATTTGGATTTCCATAAGGTATTTGATAAGGTGCCACATAAAAGATTACTGCACAAGATAAGAGCTCATGGTGTTGGGGGTAATATACTGGCATGGATAGAGGATTGGCTAACTAACAGAAAACAAAGAGTCGGGATAAAAGGGTCATTTTCAAAACGGCAATCTGTAACTAGTGGGGTGCCGCAGGGATCAGTGCTGGGGCCTTAACTATTTACAATACATATCAATGACTTGGATGAAGGAACAGAGTGTCTTGTGGCCAAATTAGCTGATGATACAAAGATAGGTGGAAAAGCAAGTTGCGATGAGGACACAAAGGGCCCGATATTACCATGGCGACGGGTTCGCAGCGGGGGGGGGGCGATTGGGCACGTGGGTAATGCGCCCGGTGAAATCAGTCTGCCCTGCGCGCAATCGCAGGCTGATTGGATCCACTTACCTCTTGTTCCGGGTTCCCCGCTGCTGAGCTGCGCGGCGGGCGGGCTGCGCATGCGCAGTAAGGTCTGTCAGCTTGAGGAGCTCTATTTAAAGGGGCAGTCCTCCACTGACTGATGCTGCAAGAAATTGGAAAAATTACAGCATGGAGCAGCCCAGGGGGAAGGCTGCTCCCAGGTTTAATGTTGCCTCACTCCAGGTATCATTGGATGGGGTGAGGAGGAGGGGGAGGACAGAAATCTTCCCCCCGGTGGGCGGGAGGAAGCGGCCTGCCTCTGCCACCAAGAAGGCCTGGCTCGAGGTGGCTGAGGAGGTCACCTGCACCACCAACATATCACCCACCTGCATAGAGTGCAGGAGGCGCTGCAATGACATAACTAGGTCAGCCAAAGTGAGTACACTTAGTCATTCCCCTACACTCCGTCTGCCACATCACCGCCCCCACCCCACATCTCCTTCTGCTCTGCCAACATCACTACTGCCACGTCTTTGCAAATCTTGTCTGGGTTGCACAATAATGCCCTTTCCTGAGGATCACAATGAAGACCCACAACTGATGCCACCCATTGTGTCACTGCAGAGTGGGTGTAGGTGTATTTGCAGGGATCTTTTGTGCAGACAACTGAGAGACGTCGGTGATGTCCCTGGTGGCACCCTGGAAGGATGCGGAGGAGAAGTTGTTGAGGGCAGTGGTGACTTTGACAGCGACAGGTAAGAAGATGGTGCTCGGGCCAGCCGGGAGCAGCTCGGCATGAAGGAGGCTGCAGATGTCCACGACTACATGTCGAGTGACTCTGAGCCTCCGTGTGCACTGCTGCTCAGAGAGGTCCAGGTAATGCTGAGCCTCGGTCTGTGGACCCTGTGGCGAGGGTAGTGCCCTCTGCGACGCATCTCTCTCTGTGGTTGCCCTCCCTCCTGCTGTGCAGGTGGATATTTCACAGCACCGTGTTGTGGAGCTCCACGTGTCAGAGGTAGACGGCGTTGCCGGCGAGGCTGGTGATGCTGTTCACCCTCCGAGGAGGTAATGACTGCAGCTACGGCAGCCCCCATCCGGAAGATGTACATCTGAGGGGGTCCGCAAGGTAGGTACATGTGTCTGGACACCGGGGTAAGTGTGCAAGTTGATGAATTTTGTTGTTGTTAGGAGGAGGGTGGTGGAGGCCAAACTTTGTCCAAAGTGACAGAGTGGCCTCCTGCAATGAGTGAGGGTCTCCCCCCCCACCCCGCACCTGTCAAATGGACCTTTGCAGCTGCCACAGGCTGATGGCTGCAACATGTCCATTTGAACTGGAAGTGTTGCCCCCAGTATGGGAAACAGTCCCAGTTGTTTGTAAAATCCCAACCCTCCTAAGATATCACGTTAATCAGGTCTGTAAACGACCTGAAATACCAAAATAATTACCTTAAGTGGCACCCCGCCGGCTTTAATTGCCGACAGGAGTCCCACATGCGGGGGCTGCGTGGGCATGTCAGCGTGTCACTGGGGAACCCGGAAGTGGGCGGGTTGGAGCCGGGCTCCCGACCCGCCCCAGGAATCCCCAATTTTCGTAGCCCCCCCCCCGCCAGGAACGCACCCGATCGCGGGTGCTAAAATAGAGCCCAAAGTGTCTGCAAAGGGATATTGACAGGTTAAGCGAATGGGCAAAAATTTGGCAGATGGAATATAATGTGGGAAAATGTGAAGTCATCCACTTTGGGAGGAAAAATCTGGGTGTCCTCGTACATGAAACACAAAAAGTCAACATACAGGTGCAGCAGGTAATCTGGAAAGCAAATGGAATATTGGCCTTTATTTCTAGGGGGATAGAGTATAAAAGCAGGGAAGTCATGCTACAACTGTACAGGGTGCTGGTGAGACCACACATGGAGTATTGCGTACAGTTCTGGTGCCCTTATTTAAGGAAGGACATACTTGCATTGGAGGCAGTTCAGAGAAGGTTCAATAGGTTGATTCCGGGTAAGGAAGGGTTGATTTATGAGGAAAGATTGAACAGGTTGGGTCTATACTCATTGGAATTTAGAAGAATGAGAGGAGATCTTATTGAAACATACAAGATTCTGAGGGGACTCGTTTGGGTCGATGCTGAGAGGATGTTACCCCTCATGGGAGAATCTAAAACTAGGGGACATGGGGCTCGATTTTCACACCCCCGAGCGGGTGCGTTCATGGCGGGGGGCTGCGAAAATCGGGGATTCCCGAGGCGGGTCCGGAGCCCGGCTCCAACCCGTCCACAACCCGGTTCCCCAGTGACGCGCTGACATGCGCACGCAGCACCCGCATGCGGGATTCCCGCCGGCGATCCCACTTAAGGTAATTATTTAGGTACTTCAGGTCATTTACAGACCTGAATAACATGATATTTTAGGAGGGGTGGGATTTTCAACTCAACTGAGACATTTCCCGTACTGGGGGAAACACTCCCAGTTGAAATGGACGTGTTGCAGCCATCAGCCTGTGGCAGCTGAAAAGGTCCATTTGACAGGTGGGGTGGGGGGGGGGAGACCCTCACTCATTGCAGGAGGCGACTCTGTCACTTTGGACAAAGTTTGGCCTCCACCACCCTCCTCCTAACAATAAAATTCACAAACTTGCACACTTACCCCGGTGTCCAGACACATGTACCTACCTTGCGGACCCCCTCAAACGTGCATCTTCCGGATGGGGGCCGCCGTAGCTGCAGTCATGACCTCCTCGGAGGACGAACAACATCACCAGCCTCGCCGGCCATGCCGTCCACCTCTGACACGTGGAGCTCCACAACACAGTGCTGTGACACATCCACCTGCACAGCAGGAGGGAGGGCAACTGCAGAGAGGGATGCATCGCAGAAGGCACTACCCTCGCCACAGGGTCTACAGACCGAGGCTCAACTTCCTGGACCTCTCTGAGCAGCCGTGCATACGGCGGCTCAGAGTCACCCGACATGTAGTTATGGACATCTGCCGCCTCCTTCATGCCGAGCTGCTCCCAGCTGGCCCGAGCACCATTTTCTTACCTGTCGCTGTCAAAGTCACCAATGCCCTCAACAACTTCTCCTTCGCATCCTTCCAGGGTGCCACCGGGTACATCTCCGACGTCTCTCAGTCGTCTGCACAAAAGAGCTCTGCAAATACACCTACACCCACTCTGCAGTGACACAATGGGTGGCATCAGGTGTGGGTCTTCATGGTGATCCTCCGGAAAGGGCATTATTGCACAACCCAGACAAGATTTGCAAAGACGTGGCAGTAGTGGTGATAATATAATATGTAATGTGAGTTGATCAGAAATCAAATATAAGTACAAACCATGACAAACCCTCAAACACCCTTGTGCATCCCCTTCATGCTCACGACACGTTTGCCTTACGCTTCCTACTGCACATATGTGATGCATACCCTGTGGCTGCAGCACAGGTAGTGGCAGGTTGAGTGAGGCTGACCATGAAAGAGAGGCGTGAGAGGGTGAGTATGAGATAGAGCCATGAGATTGTATGAGGATTGGGTTGAGTGGTAGTGGTGGGATGAGTACTGGCGAGGTGAGTAAGTGCAGGTAAGATGAGGATGAGGTTTGAGTGGGTGTGAGGAGTGATGTGACAGAGTAGTGTTGGCAGTGCAGAAGGAGATGTGAGGTGGGGGCGGTGATGTGGCAGACGGGGTTTGGGGGAATGAGTAAGTGTACTCATTTCGGCTGACCTACTTAGGTCATTGAAGCGCCTCCTGCACTGTATGCAAGTGGGCGATATGTTGGTGGTGCTGGTGACCTCCTCTGTCACCTCGAGCCAGGCCTCCATGGAGGCAGAGGCAGGCCACTTCCTCTCATCCGCCGGGCAGAAGATCTCTGTCCTCCCCCTCCTCCTCACCCCATCCAGTCGGACCTGGAGTGAGGCATCATTAAACCTGGGAGCAGCCTTTCCCCTGTAATTTTGCCTATTTTCTGCGGCATTGGGCTCCTCCAGCTGACAGCCTATGATGCGGCTGCACAGTCCGCCTGCTGCGCAGCTTTCCAGCGCGAAACCCGGAATCCAAGGTAAGTACCTTCAATTAAGCTGCGATTGCGTGCGGAGCACCCTGATTTCACTGAGCGCGTTACCCACGCGCCCAGTCGACCCCCTGCTGCCATCCCGCCTCCCTCCTCCCTCCTAATATCGGGCCCATGGTCTCAGAATAAGGTGTCGCCTGTTTAAGACGGAAATGAGGAGGAATTTCTTCTCCCAGAAGGTCGTGAATCTTTGGAATTCTTTACCCCAAAAAGCTGTGGAGGCTGAGTCATTGAATACATTCAAGGCTGACTTCGAAAAATTTTTGATCAGCAAGGGAGTCAAAGGATATGGGGAAAGCGCGGGAAAGTGGAGTTGAGGTAAAAATCAGATCAGCCATAATCTCATTAAATGGCGGAGCAGGCTCGAGGGGCCGAATGGCCTACTCCTGCTCCTATCTCTTATGGTCTTATGGTGGCGGTGGTGCCCACAAGCAGTGCAATAAAAGCACTCACCTGTTGATCCCACTTTTCTCTCCTCTTACGTGGTGGGAATCAGAAGGCCCGGGAATCCCAGCACCCAAGAGTAAAAAATAAAAAACCTATAACAATTCAGGCCCGCAACCTCCTTAAAAGATTTTACTGACCGACCCGCCTCCTGACAGCGGATTGGTTGCCCGCCCCTCGACCCGCCTCCGTTAAAACCAGAAGTGGTTGGGTTGGAGGCGAGTTGGGGTCGGATTTTATTTTTTTTACAATTCTTACCTCCCACCCACCCCCAACCCACCTGTTCATGGGGTTAAAATTTACCCAAAGGACTGTGATAAGTTAAAATGTGTGTTAAAATACTGCATCAGGGCATTCGGCAGGATATGGTCTATTGCCCAATTAAAGGTTCTATACACCAATGCACATAGCACAAGAAATAAAACAAGTGAATTAGAAGCACAAAGTCAGCTTAAAGGGTATGACGTCGTGACCAACACTGAGACCTGGCTACAAGCTAGGTATGACTGGCAGATAAATATTCCAGGTTATAAGGTCTTTAGAAAGGACAGGGAAATCTGAAAAGGAGGAGGAGTAGCGATATCGACAAGGGATACTATTACAGCATAAGAAAGGGGATATCAGCAAGGTTGAGCAGGCAGTAGAAACGCTATGGGTAGAATTGAGGAGTGGAAAACGATGCAAGACTTTGGTGGGAGCTGTTTATTGACCTCCAGGTAGCAGCGATAAAGTAGGGGGATACATAAATGCGGAGATCAGAGAAGCTTGTTGCAAGAACAGAGTTGTTCTCATGGAAGACTTTAATTTTCACATTGACTGGGAGAAGCAGAACAGCTCGAGTCCCAAAGGCAGTGAATTTCTTGAGTATATTCCGGGGCAGTTTATTGGAACAATATGTTCTTGAACCAACAGGAGAACAGGCCATCTTAGATTTAGTGATGAGTAATGAGACTGAATCAGTCAAAAATCTAATGGTAAGGGAACACGTGGCTAACAGTGACCATAATATGATTGAATTCGATATTAGGTTCGAGAGGGAGAAGGGTGAGTCACGAACCAAGGTTTTAAATGTAGATAATGTTGACTTTGGAGGGATGAGGCAGGAGTTGACCACAATACACTGGGCAGAACTATTAATAGATAAAACTACAGATTAACAGTGGGGGGTGTTCAAAAACCTATTTGGTAGAAAAAAAGACCTGTATATACCCTTAAAGGGCAAGAGCTCTACTTGTATAATTAAAATGTCGATGGTAGTCATGATGTGGAGATGCCAGTGATGGACTGGGGTTGACAATTGTAAACAATTTTACAACACCAAGTTATAGTCCAGCAATTTTATTTTAAATTCACAAGCTTTCGGAGGCTTCCTCCTTCGTCAGGTGAACGATGTTCGATCTTCGTCAGGTGAACGATCGTTCACCTGACGAAGGAGGAAGCCTCCGAAAGCTTGTGAATTTAAAATAAAATTGCTGGACTATAACTTGGTGTTGTAAAATTGTTTACAATTGTATAATTAAACTACTATGCTATATAAACAACCTTGGTCAACAAGGGAAGTGAGAGATAGAATAAAACCAAAGAAAAGGCTTATAAAAGAGCAAAGAACAATGGAGAAATCATGGACTGGGAGAGATATAAAGAACAGCAAAGGGATATAAAGAGTTAGAACTATATAAAGGGAATATGAGCAAAAACTTGTGCGAGATATCAAGCATGACACTGAAGGTTTGTACAAATATATTAAGAGAAAGAGGGTGGCTAAGAGTAATGTGGGCCATTAAATGATGACAGATGCAGGTGATATTGTAACTTGAAATCTGGAAATGGCAGACTTACTAAATAGCTACTTTGTATCGGTCTTCACAGTAGAGGATGAGGATAAAGTACCAGAGACACAAGGAAAAAATAAAAATAAATCAAGGGGAGGAACTAACTAGATTCAATATAAGTAAAAAAAGGATGGTGATGGAGAAACTAATGAGATTAAAGATAGACAGATCTCCAGGACCCGATGGTTTCCACCCCAGGGTATCAAAAGAAGTAGGTGAGGAAATTATTAATCCTTTAGTCATGTCCTTCCAAAACTCTCTCGATTCAGGAATTGTCCCCTTGGATTGGAAAACTGCCAATGTCACTCCATTATTTAAGAAGCGTAAGAGAGATAAATTTGGAAATTATAGGCCTATTAGTTTAATGTCAGCTGTGGGGAAGTTACTAGAATCTGTTATTAGGGACAGAGTGACTGAGCATTTGGACAAATATGAACTGATCAGAGAGAGCCAGCATGGATTTGTAAAGGGGGAGTCATGTCTAACGAACCTAGCTAAATATTTTGAGGAGGTAAGAAATGTGGTAGATAAGGGAGTGTATATGGATGTTATTCGTATAGACTTCCAGAAGGCATTTGACAAGTTTCTACATAAGAGACTTAACAAAAAAGGGAGCACATGGATTGGAGGTAACCTATTGGCTTTGATAGGAAATTGGTTAGTAGGTAGGAAACAGAGAGTAAGGATAATGGGTATGTACTCACGTTGGCAGGATGTAACTAGTGGCGTCCCCCAGAGATCTGTACTGGGACCTCAGCTTTTCACTATATTTATAAATGACTTGGATGAAGGAATAGAGAGCTGTATATCTAAGTTTGCTGATGACACTAAGTTACGTCGCACAGTAAATAGTGTAGACAGGAGTAAAAGGTTGCAAAGGGACATTGATAGATTAAGTGATGGGCAAAACTGTGGCAGATGGCGTTCAATGTAGAAAAGTGTGAGATCATCCACTTTGGACCTAAGAAAGATAGATCAGAGTATTTTCCAACTGGCGAGAAGCGAGGAACTGTGGATGAGTAGAGAGATTTAGGAGTCCAAGTACAGAAATCACTAAAAGTTAGTGGACAAGTACAAAAAATAATTTAAAAAGCTAATGGAATGTTGTCCTTTATCTCAAGAGTTAAGATACAGATCAGCCATGATCTAACTGAATGATGGAACAGGCTCAAGGGGCTGAATGACCTACTCCTGTTCCTATGTTCCCACGTTCCTATGTTCTGATTGCTGGGGACCGACCCAAAGGTCCCTGGCTACGACCTCCTGCCACTGGCGTTCCCTTCCACCCGCCAGCCAGGCTGTCAATTTGGCCGGCTAGCGAGTGGGAAACGGAACAAAAAATGTTAATGGACTCCCGTCGGCCTCCCTGCAACCTCCCCGCCTCCCCGTAAATATTAGGTCCCATATGTTGGCATAAGTAAGGAAAACGGTGTTTCACTGTAAAGGTTTTTGACCAATTTGTCAGTCTAGCTTTTTCTTACTCTGTGGCTATTGTACTGAGTTAAGTAATCCCACGACAGTACCTGGAACTCATTACAAAGCCTTACACTAGAGTTAGCCAAAGTGTCATGCTACTTTTTACATAAAGGCATCAATCTGCATGAATGGGGTAATGGTAAGGATATCCGAGGTACTCCTGCCTTATGGCAGTAACAAAACTACCAGAACCCCTTCCCCCATCCCTTCCTTTTAATCCAACTCTTTTCATTTCCACTTTCTTGGCAGCTAAACTTGCTTCATTGCATTTGCAAAAATACTTAACATCTCAAAGACAACTTAAAGAATAAATGGTTCACAGAGATAAGCCTAACTGATGTTGTATAAGGTGGTCTTTGAGAACAACATACATTGTAAGATTAGTCTACAAAGGACGTCAGATTAAATGAAATCCCTGTTAACTAATTTGTGACAGGAAGTATAAAAGTGATTTCTCAGCTCTGGTTATAATTTAGGATTATACTACGGATGAGTCACTCCTATTTCCATCAATGCAAAGTTTTGCTTGATGAGAGCACAGAATGGAGAACTGGCATGGCCAATTCGGGCATTCCTAATTCTCTAGTCATTAATATTTAACTTAGACAGCTGACCTCTATACCCAGTTCCCTGATCCCTGCTCCTACCAAGCAACACTGCGCTGAGAAATAAATCACTGAAATTTTGGCCTCAATTTCTATTTAAGAAAATGCAAACATACTTCTTTTTCTTCATAATTAATGATGCATTAACAAAATTAGATTCTTAGAAATTGTATGTTTCAAAACCACACATTCATAAGATTTCAGTCATGGGCCATTAATAAAGTCTTCAGATTTCACTGCATGGAATTCTTTTAACCTGCGCTCACAGTAGGCCAGGTACCTTGCCACGGGCAAGGACTGGGAAATCTAACCTTCAGTGGACTCCCAAACGCTTTAGAAGACATATATCATTTTGTGACAGCAGTACACTGGCTTCACAGCAGTAGCATCTTTATCTGTCACCTGAATCATTGAGCAGAGCCAACGCCCGGGCCAGTCTCATAGGTGACCCAATGTGACTTTGTCAACACTCTGCATGGATGTCATCATGTTAGGATATTCAGTGCATGAGTAAATACCACTTCTCTCTTCCCAAGACCCCTAAGATCAGGTGAGGGATCAATTTCCGTCCTTCCGCACAAATGAATGCTTCCTCCCCCATTTCAAGCGGCTGACTCTGATCCTGACACTGGCCCACATTTCAAATTCAAATTCGACACAGACTTGCTTGCAACTCCTACATCATCGGTGCACGTTTCCTCTCCACCACTCACAGAGTACGGATCAGTAACTTCCTGCTATTTACACCCAACAAATAATACTGAAAATATTCTTTTTGTTTTGTATGTGTGCATGTCTCTGTTGTAATTGATCATTTGTTGAAACCCTGGCCAGCAGAACCAGAGGTGCATTGTGGTGTCACCCAGGTATGTGTCATGATTTACAGCTTGTGTACCGACCGCAACAAACCACAGCAGCAACATCAGCGCAAAGTGACGTGTAATGAATACTGGTGTGGAAAGCTAAGGGGTTCCCAAACACCAGGTGTAGATCACATTCCTCATGGAGAGAATTCCTGCACAAAAACACATTTGTCTCCCAAGGTAAGGTGATAACAGTGCTGTGTGTAAGGAGGATAAAATGTGCCCAAAAAAAACATTCACTCAATCCAGCTGACATCTATGACAAATCGATCCCTTAATCTCGCCTTTGTGGAGGACTTTGACTATTCTGAACTCAAAACTATACCATGCAGATCAGTCGGATGATTCGGGAATTACTGGAGGTGGCAGCAAACTTAAAAAAATTAATAAAATTTGAACAACGTAAGTCACTAAAAACTGTTTTTTTTAGTATTAATTTGTTGGAAGTAAGACACTCTAGAAGTTTACTGGAGGCACGTAATCTGGTAATGCACAAATAAACCAGTAAACAGTGTAAGAATCTTAAAGGGTAATGACAAATGCCGCATTACACAGGCATACTCCTGAAGGCCAATCAGATCACTTCAAACGAGTAAAAGCACCTAGTTGAGCTAATTTAAATACTGATCATTTAGCTCCTCTTTTGGGGGGAAAAAAAGAAAGCATTTTTTTTTCTGTCCCCACAATGGTTGACAGCTGCAAACCCTTACTATTTCGAAGGCTGATGGCCTCAATTGTTTGTGTTAAACTGTGGAGACTGCATGGGTGGCCCTTCCAGAGAAAATGCTTGATGGCGACCATGACAAAAGCCTGTCTGACTCACTAAAAAAAGGAAGTCACATTTATTCACAGCATCTCATTTTTTTCCTTAATTGTTCCTCAATTTTTTTTTAAATGTAAAGCTTTTGTAGTATGTCTGGAAACTGTGGTTCCTGAATTTTAAATTGACATACATTTATATATTGTACAACATTGTTACAATCTTATGTGTTTTCCTTTTTAATGTAAACAAATGTAGCTTCATTGATGAGGGCACAGTTTTGTAATTTTGAAATATTATTTAATTCTTCTTTCTAACTTGAATATTATACCCATCAATAGGAGAGATGTCAGTACATATTACCATCATTTAATTACTAGTATCGCCATGAATCACTCCCAGTTCATTGGAGCATGGATGAGATGCAGAGTAAAGCTCACTCTTCTCTGTCCTAAAAATGTCCCTTAAACTCAACCTCAGAAGTGCACCCGCTAGTGCAAAGGTGTGATTTTTAAAAAAATTTCCCACATTAAACATCCATTTAGTGGACCTTCACCCCTGGAAACTGGGTTTGCACCCCAAGAGGCTGTTCACTGGTCACGGGTTGGCCCAAAATCATTCGGCTGGGACTCTTGCCAAGGGCCTACAGTAAGTCTGGAGAGGGGGTGGGAGAGGAGATCCGGTATGGGGCAAGCAGATGCCAGCAGCAGCCCGCAGTTTTAATGTGGAGCTAGTAGGTCCTGGTTCCACATTCAGGTCATTTTTAAAAACGTACCTTTCTATTTCTTCTGCGACCTCCAGTGGTCCCTTTAAGAACCGCTGGTTAGGCTGTTGTTGAAACAAAAAAACCTATCGGAGTTAACACAGCACAAGTACCAACAGCTTTTTGCCCAATGCGGTAGAAGGGCCCTGCAACAGACGCAGGACCCTTCTTTGCCTATTTAAATTGGGTCAGCGCTACTTTCAGGCAGCCACCAGGGATGTAGTCCAATGTGGTGGTGGTCACGCTGCCACCGCAAATCAGGCACAGGACCTCCCGGCCAGAAATAGGTATATGTTGCACCCGTTTTGTGCCTGAAAAACCGGTGCAATGCATACCAATTTCTATCCCTTTGTATGAAGAAGTCCTTCCTAATATCAGTCCTGAATTTGCCTTTTACCAGTTTATACTTGTTTTGCTATCAAAGTTTAACTAAGAAACAGCACTTAGGTGTAACTCTTCTAATCCTCTTAGCATCTCCAAGATATGAAGAGGCGAATAAGAAGGCACCTTTCAACCAGTCCCATCTCCTTTCACCCTTTCTACAGATCAGTTAGAATGGCAGATACAATAATGAACTTATCATATCTGTCACTATACACTGTGTTGCCTGGGAAACAGGGTCAGAGTGCAAGCAATTGGGAACGTGCTGCTGCAAACTTACTAGCATTGACAAGGTAGCAAAAGCCAAATATACTTGAATTTTTAAAAAATTATATTTTCAAATATTGAAACAAATATGCATTTCCACATTTGGCAACTAGTGACCAGTGTAAAATTGCAATGTTAGTGATTTTGCCTTGAACAATATCAGATTAAGCACTCATTTAAATCTGTAAAAAGGAACAAAAATGCTTAACTATTCTGAATAATTCTGCTTGACTGGTTAACTCTCAGTCTAGAAACTAGTTACAAATATATCACAAAAAAGATTTGCCAAGGGATTCCAAATATATCATGCTAAATATATAAATGAGGGAGAACACTTTGAACATCATTAAGACATCACAATCTCCACATATAGTCTTGTTAAGAATGGTTACGATGTGGTTCACTGGGTCTGGTAACAGAGCTATGACTCTGAATCCTGCCCTCAGTTGGCTTTCAAATTCTCTTGTCCTCAATGGCAGAGTCTTGCCAAATTTTGGCTGAGCCGTTAGATGAAGCAGAGAAGCCCTCTATCTCGGGAAGGGGGCAGTGGAGAGAGCTAGAGAAAACTTCACAGAACCACCCTGTAAACATGCACCTCCTCCTAACCAATGGCAGAACAGCATTGACAGTGATCGCAAAGACATCCACTGCGCAGGATTGCTCTGCCCATCTGGAAATGGAAGGCGGCAGTGGAGAAATAGGAATACAAGAAGAAACAACTTGCATTTATATAGCGCCTTTCGCGACCTCATAACGTCCCAAAAGAGCTTTACAGCCAATGAAGTACGTTTTTTTTGAAGTATAGTCACTGTTGTAACGTAGGAAACGCAGCAGCCAATTTGTACACAGCAAGATCATATGATCAGCAAATGAGATAACTGATCATCTGTTTTAGGTGTTGGGTGAGGGATAAATGTTGGCCAGGCCACTGGGAGGACTCCCTTAATCTTCTTTGAAATAGTGCCATGGGATCTTTTACATCCATTTGAGAGGACCTGGTTTAACGTCTCATCTGAAAGACAGCACCTCCATCGTGTAGCACTCACCCAGTACTGCACTAAAGTGTCAGCCTAGATTATATGCTTAAGTCACTAGAGTGGAGCTTGAACATGTGATCTTCTGACTCAGAAATAAGAGCAGTACCACTGAGCCAAGGTTGATAAAGGGGTTAAAATATAAAGAAATTTAAATTGGAACAGTAACTGTGGAATTTCTACTATTGAGAAATGATAAATTGATTGCAATTGTTAATTCTGAGCCACATTTCATAAATTATATCTGAAGATCTTCTATTATTTAACAATTTTAAAATTTATTTATGCTGGTTTCCTAAAATTGATTATACCTTAATGGGGAAGATAATCTATTATGCCTTAACTAGTTTAACAACCAGCCTTGTAACAAACTGGCACCAGATCAGTGATATTACATTACTGTAACGACAAGAAATCAATGCTATATGGGCTAACACAGAGTTTGCAGCCAACTGATGTGCTCGTGAAATCTCATTCATCTTAATGTACAAACTTAAGACAGGTAAGAAAGTAATGGAAATGTAGAGATAAAGATGTTTTCAAAGAGTCATCAAAATAAGCGAGACTTGTATGAACTTAACTACAGTTGACATGTTTGGTGGAGAAACTACGAAGAGCTTGGAACAGGCAGCAAGCAGGATAAAAAGCCAGAGCTCATTGTGAAGATGTATTGTCCATTATATGAAGTTTATTATGGACAATAAGGCCAAAATTCCTTAGTTCTTCTAGCGCACTTGTGCCGGTGGAAGGGTTGCAAACTAAGCTAAGACCCAGATATGCCAGGCCCCAGCCCTGAACGGATGTTTCCTGTGGCCTTTCCTGGGGTGGAGCTTCTGCATGTCCCCAGCAAGGCTATCAACACCGAGGGCGCAGGGCTGGGGGGAGGCACTCATTGACAGTTGCAGTGTTATTATTGAGATGTACGTGTAGTGATCACTTCACCCACCTGTGTATAACCAGACTTCTTGATACTCAGGTTTAATATAAGCACTTTCACATGCTTAGATGAGTGAAACACTGGAAGCCAGAGGGACGCCCAGAAGCTATGTACCGGTAAAGATTCTAATGGATAAATCCTTCCTTTCTCTAGAAAGGTTCGGCTTTACACCAAGGAATGTGGGGGAAATGGGCAGACTGGCTGTTTTTAAGTAGCACATTAACACTATGCTCGGTCCCCACAGATGTGTGATGTGTTCTGAACTGAAAATATAGAACAGAAAGCTCTGTTGCTAATTTCCACAAGTAGAGTTTCTTTTAGCCCCATTTCTATGGGGGAATTTTAACTGCTCCTCCACTGGAGGAAAGCAGGTGGGGTATCAGTAAATGGTTGAAATACCCACTCCATTCCCATTTGGCTGGAATCTTTACCTACGTGATTTCTCGTGCATATGAGGTGCCCACCTGAGTCAGGCGGGAGCCTCATCATTCATTATAAATCGAGGTCCTATTACATCAATGTAGCCCGGCATGTTAACCTGGAAGGAAGCAGGGCACCTGCAGCGGCTGTACAGACAGCAACGACCTGGTTGGGGCAACGAAGAGGACCCATAAGGTGAGTTTAAAACTTTCCTTTGTGAGGCCAGGAGGATCAGGGGTGCGATTCCGGGCCCCACAAGGGAATTGTAGGACCCAGGACCCCAAGTTGCATAATAAAAGTGGCCTCCCCCCTGAAACAAGTGGGCGCTCTGGCTGCCCATCTAAAGGCCCCTACCAAGATGGTGGCAGCCGGAGCCAGTGTAAATAGAATCATAGAATCATAGAAGTTACAACATGGAAACAGGCCCTTCGGCCCAACATGTCCATGTCGCCCAGTTTATACCACTAAGCTAGTCCCAATTGCCTGCACTTGGCCCATATCCCTCTATACCCATCTTACCCATGTAACTGTCCAAATGCTTTTTAAAAGACAAAATTGTACCCACCTCTACTACTGCCTCTGGCAGCTCGTTCCAGACACTCACCACCCTTTGAGTGAAAAAATTGCCCCTCTGGACCCTTTTGTATCTCTCCCCTCTCACCTTAAATCTATGCCCCCTCGTTATAGACTCCCCTACCTTTGGGAAAAGATTTTGACTATCGACCTTATCTATGCCCCTCATTATTTTATAGACTTCTATAAGATCACCCCTTAACCTCCTACTCTCCAGGGAAAAAAGTCCCAGTCTGTCTAACCTCTCCCTGTAAGTCAAACCATCAAGTCCCGGTAGCATCCTAGTAAATCTTTTCTGCACTCTTTCTAGTTTAATAATATCCTTTCTATAATAGGGTGACCAGAACTGTACACAGTACTCCAAGTGTGGCCTCACCAATGCCCTGTACAACTTCAACAAGACATCCCAACTCCTGCATTCAATGTTCTGACCAATGAAACCAAGCATGCCGAATGCCTTCTTCACCACCCTATCCACCTGTGACTCCACTTTCAAGGAGCTATGAATCTGTACTCCTAGATCTCTTTGTTCTATAACTCTCCCCAACGCCCTACCATTAACGGAGTAGGTCCTGGCCCGATTCGATCTACCAAAATGCATCACCTCACATTTATCTAAATTAAACTCCATCTGCCATTCATCGGCCCACTGGCCCAATTGATCAAGATCCCGTTGCAATCCTAGATAACCTTCTTCACTGTCCACAATGCCACCAATCTTGGTGTCATCTGCAAACTTACTAACCATGCCTCCTAAATTCTCATCCAAATCATTGATATAAATAACAAATAACAGCGGACCCAGCACCGATCCCTGAGGCACACCGCTGGACACAGGCATCCAGTTTGAAAAACAACCCTCTACAACCACCCTCTGTCTTCTGTCGTCAAGCCAATTTTGTATCCAATTGGCTACCTCACCTTGGATCCCATGAGATTTAACCTTATGTAACAACCTACCATGCGGTACCTTGTCAAATGCTTTGCTGAAGTCCATGTAGACCACGTCTACTGCACAGCCCTCATCTATCTTCTTGGTTACCCCTTCAAAAAACTCAATCAAATTCGTGAGACATGATTTTCCTCTCACAAAACCATGCTGACTGTTCCTAATTAGTCCCTGCCTCTCCAAATGCCTGTAGATCCTGTCCCTCAGAATACCCTCTAACAACTTACCCACTACAGATGTCAGGCTCACTGGTCTGTAGTTCCCAGGCTTTTCCCTGCCGCCCTTCTTAAACAAAGGCACAACATTTGCTACCCTCCAATCTTCAGGCACCTCACCTGTAGCGGTGGATGATTCAAATATCTTTGCTAGGGGACCCGCAATTTCCTCCCTAACCTCCCATAACGTCCTGGGATACATTTCATCAGGTCCCGGAGATTTATCTACCTTGATGCGCGTTAAGACTTCCAGCACCTCCCTCTCTGTAATATGTACACTCCTCAAGACATCACTATTTATTTCCCCAAGTTCCCTAACATCCATGCCTTTCTCAACCGTAAATACCGATGTGAAATATTCATTCAGGATCTCACCCATCTCTTGTGGTTCCGCACATAGATGACCTTGTTGATCCTTAAGAGGCCCTACTCTCTCCCTAGTTACCCTTTTGCCCTTTATGTATTTGTAGAAGCTCTTTGGATTCACCTTTGCCTGATCTGCCAAAGCAATCTCATATCCCCTTTTTGCCCTCCTGATTTCTCTCTTAACTCTACTCCGGCAATGGGAAAATAAGAAAATAAGAAATGGGAAAATAAGAAACCCAACGCCATTTTCCAGCTGCTACTGCCCCATTTACGCCAAGTGGTTGCAGTTAAAACTAGCCCCCTAGTATCATAGGTAGATGCTGGCCATCGTTTTTCTGTCTGTGACTGGATCGAGCTCTCATCCACCCAAAAAGGATTAGTAATAAAGTTTTCACAATGCTGGTCCATACAGACCTTCTACATGCATAACAAATGTTTGGTCATATAATAACACATTAAAACATGCTTAGGTAAAAGGGCTTTGGCGTCAATTTTTGGAGAGGAAAGTTGTCCTAGGACACAAGGAAAAACAAGTGTCCTTGACAAGGTCGATAGAATTAGTGAAGGAAAAACAAAAACAGCCTATTGACATTAGTCCACTTTCAAACAAAACATATAACTTTGTCCATTTAATAACCCTCAGGAATACAAGACTCAACACTTAGAATATAAGAACTAAAGAATTTTTAGAAAAAGCCTACCTACCCACTTTCTCACCAGATCACTCAATCCCTCCTACCCTCTTATCAAAAACCTCTTGAACCCACTTATACTAGCTGGTTCAATGGCATTACCAAGTAATTCCACTAATGTATTAATAGTTGGATGAAAGAATCCCCCTGACATCTATTTTTATTCCTAACTTCCTAATGAGGAGGATTGTAGCAGACTTCAGGAGGACATAGACAGACTGGTGAAATGGGCAGACACATAGCAGATGAAATTTAACATAGAGAAGTGTGAAGTGATGCATTTTGGAAGGAAAAATGAGGAGAGGCTAAATAAACTAAATAGTACAATTTTAAAGGGGGTGCAGGAACAGAGAAATTTGATGGTTAACATACACAAATCTTTGAAGGTGGCAGGACAAGTTGATATAGCTGTTAAAAAAGCATACGCGATCCTTGGCTTTATAAATAAAGGCATAGAGTACAAAAGCAAGGAAGTTATGGTAAACTTTTATAAATCACTGGTTAGGCCTCAGCTAGAGAATTGTGTCTAATTTTGGACACCACACTTTAGGAAGGATGTCAAGGCCTCAGAGAGGGTGCAGAGGAAATTTACCAGGATAGTACCATACTTCGGTTAGGTGGAGAGACTAGAGATGCTGGAATTGTTCCCTTTAGCATAGGGAAGGTTAAGGGGAGATTTGATAATGGTGTTCAAAATTATGAGGGGTTTTGATAGAGTAGATGGGAAGAAACTGTTTCCACTGGCAGGAGGGTCGGTAAACAGAGGACACAGATTTAAGATAATTGGCAAAAAATCCAGGGGGGAAATGAGGAGAAATTTTTTTATGCAGTGAGTTGTTACAATCTGGAATGCAATGTTTGAAAGGGAGGTGAAAGAGGATTCAATCGTAACTTTCATAAGGGAATTGGATAAATACTTGAAAAGGAGAAATTTACAGGGCTATGGGGAAAGAGCAGGGGAGTGGGACTAATTGGCTAGCTCTTTCAAAGAGCTGGCACAGATACCATGGGCCGAATGGCCTCCTTCTGTGCTGTATAATTCTATGATTCTAATTTAAAACTCGTGTCACCTGGTATTTACACTCCTCACTATAGTGACGAATTTGCCTCAACTTCAGTGCATAGAATTAATTATAATTCAGAAATATATACATATTAAACTATCCAATTGCTGGAGTTCCTGTACAGCTGCAATTAAAATGCCTATTTTCTCATCTACAATTTCAGCAAAAGAAAGACAAACCCAGATAACACTGTAGTGTACCAAGTCAACGCACCAAGGAGTGGTAGGGCACAAACTGTGGCTCCCGTGTAGCAAGTTCCAGATCTTGGCCATTTTGTCAGGTTGAGGCACTGTACTTTATATTTTCTTATAGTATCTACGAAGTAATTTTCTACCCTGCTATGATCACCAATAGAATTCTTGGATTCAATACTCCAAACAAAGAATTGAAATGGAAGTCATATTTAATATGAAGGGCCTCACAGTCAAGCTGCAGAATTTAAATGTGTTCTCCGTGTTTAAATTCTACTAATTTCTGTAACTCATCCTTGTAATGCTGATCTATTGCTGGTGAAATTTGGCTGCAACAGGACTTGAGAAACAATAAAAAAAATGAAATTTTTCACCTAACAGTGCATGCCTTTGTGGGTGATGTAGCAGTGACACTGATGCTAGTGGGAAACAGAGCAGTAAAGTGGTGTTGGAAACTTTCAGGCTTCATTCCACACCTGCCTCTTTGCTCCACAGGCCACTTCATTAACTCTGAATGTTGAACTGATGAACTGACTGAACATCATACAGCAGGGTTTTATGAGATTGTGACCAATGACTGGTGTTTTATCATGTAGCCCTGCAACACTATGTTCATGTTTATAGCATAAAGGAGAGCTTCAGGAAAGAAATCGCAAACAGAAAGAATTCGTGAAGAATTTTTACCAGAATGGTACCAGGGATGAGGGATTTCAATTGTGAGGAGAGACTAGAGAAACTGGGATTGTTCTCCTTAGAGCAAAGAAAATTATGGGGAGATTTAATAGAGGTGTTCAAAATCATGAGGGCTTTTGATACAGTAAATAAAGAGAAACTGTTTCCACTGGCAGGAGGATTGGTAACCAGAGGACATAGATTTAAAGTAATTGGTAAAAGAACCAGAGGGGAGATGAGGAGATTTTTTTTTTACGTAGCGAGTTGTTGTGATCTGGAATGCACTGCCTGAAAGGGAGGTGGAAGCAGATTCAATAGTAACTTTCAAAATGGAATTGGATAAATACTTAAAAAGGAAAAATTTGCAGGGCCATGAGGAAAGAGCAGGGGATTGAGACTAATTGGCTCGTTCTTTCGAAGAGCTAGCACAGGCACGATGGGCCGAATAACCTCCTTCTGTGCTGTATGATTCTATGAAATCAGGAAATGAATTATTCGGCAGTCCGGCGGGCCCAGTGGGGATCTTCACTTGCCAGGAGTGCAGGTTTGAGAATCGACACTCCAGTGTTGTAACCTTACCTCCTACCTGTGCTCCCGTTGAATGAGGCTTCCCACTAGGAGTACAGGGTCGCTGAATTTACCCACAAAAAGAATGAAAATAAAACACTACACAGTGGTAATTAGGGCAAATAATGGAAAACTTGAATTAGAAACCTGTGGCGTCATAAACAATTTGGAAGCAGAATAAAATTGTAAACAAGCATTAAGAGGTGGAATACACTTCAGTTAGGAAATCTAACACAGGATTTGAGAACAAATCTTAAAAGATATAGATTTACAATGAAAATTTTTTAAAAATCAGAGAACAAAAATTAAGGCAGGAAATCATGAAAATATTAATATTAAGAATTAGAAAACAAATCGTGCAAAATTATAAAGAATCTGGAAGCAGAAAAAAAACTTTCAGGAATTGCTGCAACTTCACTCCAACTGCTAAAAAATGTGAACAGTCAGCTAAAAGATGAAGAGGTGAACAAATAACAAATAACGAATAGGTTGAAAAGCTGTGAGCTTATGTTATGACTCTTCACTTTGTGTATGAAACATTGTTGCTGAAGCTCACCCTCTTTAACATCTACATCTTTCACTGCTGTTTAAGTATCACATGAAATCCCAATACAAATCCTGCACAGGTGTACAATTCTTGTTACTCCTGTGTAAACACCTGGCTTATAGCCTTTGGGAGTTTAACATTTTATAGTTTTAAATTGCTGAAACTATTCAACAGCTTGAGGGCCAATATGAGCAGTTTCTTCTTCCACCAGCTGGCAAGCCGGAATAACGCATCTGTAGACTTAAAACTCATCCCATGCTCTCTCTTAACAAGTTTTTAAAAAATTCTCTCCTCTGCTCCTGAAGCTGCTGACAGTTTGAAGGGTGCCAGCAGCCCTCTGATATCTCACTCATGGGTCATTCTTCATTTGTGAGTGTCGGCAAACTATTCACCTGTAGGTTGGGGGGGGGGGGGGGGCGGCGGGGGGATCTCACAGCCAAACCTAATCCTGTTTGTACCACATCCATAAATGCACCCTTTTCAGCAGAGTCACTAGATAGCGATCAGAAGTGGGATCCTTGGCTGACTTTTCCTCTGCCTATCCCAGCAGCACCAAGTCCAAACACAGTGCACCCGCCTACCACCCTGGTTAACCCAACAGATTGGAGATCAAACCCTTTATGACCTTTGTGATCTGCTTTGCTCAATACCACACTGGGCAATAGTGTATTTACCAACTAAGTCAATGGTTTGGGAAGGGAGGAGGGTAGCCATTAAATTCTGAGGGCCTGGCCAGCTGGTTTGCAGCTATTGCACGTGATGTTATGCTGAAGCTATTGCTATGACAATCACCATTCAACTGGCTGTCAAAGTTGTTCAAAAGATCGAGGATATAATCAATCTCAAACAGATTTGATTTCTCTTTTGTAACTGAATAAAATTGCACTTCTTCATGGAAAATAGGGCAAGAATTTGCCTTCAGTTAATAACTGTTCCTGACTGAGGAACAAGTAAAAGATATGACATCGTGAAGTGGTTGATACAAATTTACGTCTCACGAATAAAGCTGAACAGAAAGCTGACAAGTTACAAAACCCACAGGTGAATAAAGATCAGACCAACCACTTCAGTGGGTATTTTGTTTTAATTCGAATTTCTTTCTGTTTTCAGTTTGTGTTTGATGTTAGTAGTTTAGGGAAAGAATTGAGCTGACGGCAGAATAGGCAAATTCTTGTCACAATGACTATATGAATGAGGGTCTATGTGACAATGTTTTTTTGTTATTAATCATGCAAGAATTCAGTTCCATCACAATGCTGCTCTTTCTCTACATGTGGTTGTATTTTGCCTATGTTTTATAAATTAATATGGTCAGCTTTGGGGACATGTTAGAAGTGACATTTCTGATCAGTAAGAGTGCCACAGTTTGTAAACCCATGTAACATTTGTAGCTTTCTTTACTTTCAAGGCTGACATACGTCAAAATGAGCCACGTTTTGAGTGGCACTTGTTAGGTCTGCGTCTATCAAAACAATCCAAGTGGAACCCACCCTCCCAAAAACAAATCCAAGGAATATTCATAGAAAGAACCACTAAAAAAATAGAACTTTTAGTATGAAAAGTTTGATTCTTGTGCATATTCAAAGCAGTTTATGATCAGCAGCTTGGAATAAGCATCTTTGAATTTGAGCAATGATGTGGAAACAGATAATGCCAAAAAAGTGAAGGAATGCTTACTCGAACTTATCTAAATGATTAGCTCATAGACTTTGAGAAAAAAGGTTTGTGACAGATTTCAGCTTGTTAACAAATCAGAGATTTGACTCTATTCATGCCATTCATTGACAGCACAGTGAGGGGTATCCCTCCATTTCAAAACAAAAATGAATGCTCTACACCAAACCTTCAAATACCGCATAAAAAAAATCTTTTTAAGAACTTTTCTGCTCAACATCTAACCCTGGAAGTCGCTGAACATTTCTGTGACCTGCATTTCCGCCAATGGAAGAATTTGGCTTTTTATAAACCAAGGGCTTTCAAAGCTGTCAAAAAGGACCAAACAAGTTAAAAGCTTGTCTTAATGAACTATAGTAAATCAAAACAGAAGTGTCCAACACAAATAACAAGGAACCATTATACTTTAGCCACAAGATATTCTCTCGGTATCAAACACATAACTCTTCTTGCTAAATTTATAAATGGGTTTAAGAACACTTTGATAAACTGAATGCCTCTGGTTATTTGTTCAACAGTTTGCTTCTCTGGAATCTGTTTAGTGATGTTTCCTTTTCATTAAGGCTGCCTGTTGGGTATGGCACATACATGGATCAGTGCGTGGTTAAACACTATTATATACAATGATTTCAGAGCACGATACTAAATTAGTCAGCATATTTTGAAATAGAAAGGAAAAATATTCAAATGAGACACATTTTGCTTAATACTGAAAGCTACAATTCTTTAGATTATCAGGTCATCCTTAAGGGCCTCTGTTTTGCAACACCAACATCAGACTAGAAACAGAAAACAGCACAATTACATGACTGGTTATATAATGGCATTGCTGCTAATTTAATTAAACTCAAAAATTAGTACTAGAAATGTCAAATCACACATTATATACTGCAGTAGATATAGGCCAGGATTCTCCTCCGTAATCTCTGCCCAAAATTGGAGTGGTGGAAAATCTGGGTGGTGAGAACTACCGTTGCATCAACACACTGACCAAGATTTACTTCTCACTCCATCCACCCCCAACCACCAACCCCCTACGACGAGTGCTGACCACTTCTCTCCCTAACCACCACCCCCCCCCCCCCCACCCCAATGCCTTCACATGCAAATAGAAGTGAAAAAGAAGGGTCCAGGTCCCTGGCAGGCTTCCCTCCTGTCCAACCCAATTACCGCTGCTTCCCAGGAGCGCCGTGGGAAAGGTAGTGGTAACATCCCTGATGTCCCCCCGTGGAGGGAGAGGGCCCCTACTTACCTTCTCCTAGTCTCTGCCAAGGCCTACAAAGGGGCGAATCTTCCCATCTTTGGGGCCCCTTTGACTGCCTCTTGTAGTGCTGCAGTGGCAATCCTGCTGCAACACTGCCGGAATCTCATGACCAAGCAATGGTGGGTTCCCTCTTACATAGGAACATAGGAACAGGAATAGGCCATTCAGCCCCTCGTGCCTGCTCTGCCATTTGATAAGATCATGGCTGATCTGTGATCTAACTCCATATACCCGCCTTTGGCCCATGTCCCTTAATACCTTTGATTGCCAAAAAGCTATCTATCTCAGATTTAAATTCAGCAATTGAGCTAGTATTAATTGCCATTTGCGGAAGAGAGTTCCAAACTTCTAGCACACTTTGTGTGTAGAAATGTTTTCTAATCTTGCTCCTGAAAGGTCTGGCTCTAATTTTTAGACTGTGTCCTCTACTCCTAGAATTCCCAACCAGCGGAAATAGTTTCTCTCTATCTACCCTATCCGTTCCCATTAATATCTTGATTGCGGGAATCCCACCAGGCATACAGGATGAACCCCAACCCATGAAACCGTGGGGCAAGTGGAAGTCCTGCCCCACCCAGTACTGCTGCTGGGAGAACAATCCTTAGCACAGTCTCTCAGACAGCTTTAGCTTCCTTCAGTAACTAACATGGGATCTTGTTAATACCTTTACCGATTCCAAGAACTGATTGTGCCTGAAAACACTCCACTGAAGCAATAAGGCCCCTTTAGGCATGATCCAATCATGATCCCCTTCTGGGAGAAATCTTCTCTGTAATTCAATGATCTAATTGGAAGATTTGTCTTTGTGCAGAATCTTAGTCAGCAAAGCCCAACACACAGGCGCACTCAAGAGTTGAAAAGTACTACTTCAATTTTTGGTGTGGGATGGGAGAGGAGAATAGGAAGATGGAATATGAAAGATGAGAAGGTAAACAAGTCCCAAAATTATCCATAAGTGCATACACTTTCTGACCTACTTACTATATGTAAAATAAATCAATGATGCCCGCCCACTTAATTGCTTCAGGGAAACATGCAGGAATAAACAATGACACTGTTAGACTTTGGTGCGAGAACCGTCCACCAGTAAGCAGAGGGATATTGTGATGGTTTGGGGTAATACAGTTATTTGCAGCAAATTACAGCCAGACTGCCAACTTGGGTTTGGGAATGTAAGAGCAGCCATGGCAAAGCAAGAGAGAATATTTGTAGTCCAACATTAGTGCCTGGGCAGTCTAGTTAAAACAAACTCTGATCCTCACTCCAGAAATACTTGGCAGGCTTTGATTAGCAAAAGTCTCCAGTACAATACAGTCCTTTCCTCCTGCATCTACTATTTCTTTAGTGTGGCACATAAATGCACCACCTGCTATTGTGCTAAGTCATACAGTCCTTGGTGGTCCCAGGTTCAATCCCTAGTTTGTGCTAAATTAGCTGGGATAGGATGCATGGCAGTAAAATTGGCCTAAACGCCCTTGGTATACAATACATGGAATGTAATCAGCACAGAGAAGCTTAGAAAGGTACTTGATAGTAATAGCAAACACATCACTTTCAATGTGTAGGTAAGGTGACAAAACAATTAAAGAGAACTAATAGAATGCTGGGATATAAAGCCAGACCAGTAAAATATAAGTCAATGGGAGTTAGACTTCACAATGCACTGGTCAGATCATACTTAGAAAACTGAGTTCAGTTTTAGTCATCCTACAAAAAAAGGTATACTTTTATCAGAAAGAGTACAGAAAAGAGAAACAACACTGATCCCAAGCGTAAAAAGGAGTGATTCCTGAACTGTAAAAGAAGGATTAGAGAAGCTGTGTGTGTTTCAGTTGGCTCAGTTGGTACCTCACTCTGGGTCAGAAGATTGTGGGTTTGAGCCCCGTTCCAGGGTTTAAGCTGATAATCCAGGCTGACACTCCAGTCAATACTGACACTACTGAAATAATGCTGCATTGTTGGAGATGCCATCCTCCAGATGAGATGCTAAATTAAGATCCTATCTGCCTGTTCCGGTTCAGATGGATGCTAAAGATTCTGTGACACTATTTGAGGAACAGCAAGGAAAAGAGCTTGTGTGCACATTGGTCGAGGGCAGGAATCAGGCTTGGTTGACTGTACCTCAGATACCTTACCCAAATCATTTTCTTCTTGTGTGATCCTTGACAGTGAACGTTGGCAGTCTATTGAAATGTGGCAGGCATCACAGCAGAGCCTGATCCTGTCCTCAGCTGACATACAAACAATAACACACAAACCTGCACTTTCCAGCACAGGTTGCCGGACAATAAACAGGAGCAGGAAAGTTAAGACAGGGGCGCCCATCAGGCGAAATGCTCTGTCTTGGATGGTGTCAAGCTTCTTGAGTGCTGTTGCAGCTGCATCCAGTATTTACACGTCAATACTCACAAAACCCATTGCACGATCAACACAAATCTGATGCATCCGTCAGTATGTTCACAAGCCAGATTCATTAAGTTTCACACAGAACATTTTGCCACAATACAAGTTTTTGTTGATCTTTGCAATGGAAATTTTTCAGAGCCGTTTTTTTGGGGAGTAGAAAAGATAGGGTGGTGCACTTCCATTATCTCCGTCCGTGAGGACACCTTGCTCCCTCAGCATCCTCTATGTCCTCGTTGTTAAGTACTCTGAGATGTTCTATGTGAGGGGTACCATAAAAAAAATTTCATCTATGCGAGGGGGCACCAAGCAAATGGAAGTTACTATTGATATTGTAGCATATCTATTCTCATCATTTTCGTTGATGTTGGAATAAAAGGTAGCTGGACAGGGAGATATCTTCAAACAGTCCCATCCATAGGTAAACTTTAAATATCAAAAAGTGGTCTAACCATTATAAGAAAAGAGGATTGGCCTTCCCTAGGAAATTTTAAATGCTGCTCTTTGATGCTCTAAAACCATGTTTATGTTTTTCAACAAGAAAATAATATTACAGTTTTGATTATTTCTGATTCTCTGATTATATCATATGGTTTGGAGTTGCCTTACAGGGTTGCGGCTAGGTTTAAGTGCCTAGCGATTGGGATGGGGGGGGGGGGCGCGGTGAGGTGTAAGAGTACTGCAGTTAAATAAAAATGCTACAAACCTCGTAGAAGTAAAGGGGGTGATTTTAAACCCCAAGAACGGGTGGGTTGACGGCTGATGGGAGTTGAAAATAGTTGTTTTTTTGGGTCGCAACCGCAAAATTTTCAGACTTTGCATTCCCAGTGGAAAGCCTATACTTTTACGCGCCAACGTTAAACCCGGAAATAAAGCTGGGTTGCGGTTGTGACCCAAAAAACAACTATTTTCAACTCTCACCTACTCCCAACCCACCCGTTCTTGGGGTTTAAAATCACCCCAAAGAATTTGAGGATAGCTAGATTTTCAGAATTTATATCAACTCTACCCACTTTGACTTTGGACCATAGAATCGTAGACTCATACAGCACAGAAGGAGGCCATTCGGCCTTGTCAATACCTCCCCCTCCATTTACCAAACATGCATACTGAACCTAACACTGTTCTCAGTTCTATCCATCTTCCAGCCAGGTGTACATTTCTTTGTGTACTGTGAACCAACAAAATGTCTTGAGTGTAGTGCACACAGAGCACTAATTAGAAAGCTCTGTGATTCTACCCATGACCTCTGCTGGTGGAAAAAGTAAATTGTTTCTATACTGTGAAAATGAAGGATGGTCTGGTAATCACATTTAATTAATAACTGTGCAAGAATGTTACAAAAAATTACACAGTATTTTCTTTATTATTTTAAAATGAACATTGAGATTCCATTAATTGCCACGGAAGAAGCTAAGTTTAACTATTTACAGCCTCTCATAGCTGTTATTTCTTTCAGTGAGATAAATACCTCCTTCCACCTGCGTGATTAATGGCACTATAAAGCAGCCGCCTCAGGTGTACTGACTAGTAAAGTGTTTCATGAACCCAATGGTCTTTGGAGGCCTTTTGTCTTTAGGGTCAGTTGATAATCACCAATCTTCAAAAAAGACAGCAGTACTCGAGAGCAATGCTCTCCACAATGTTAAAAGGCTAAGGATTTCCAATCAGCATGCAAAGTCAAGTACCAGAATATGTAGACCATAACATTCTGGAGCCCCAAAGAGTTTACTGGCCATTTGCCAGTTCTGTTCACATGGCCACTTCAGAGGTTAGTTAAGAGTCAACCATAATGATGTGGGAATGGCATCATGTATAGGCGACACCGGGTAAAGACAGCAGGTTCCCTTCCCTAAAGAACATTAGTGAACCAGTTGAGTTTTTATGTCAATCTAACAGCTGCACAGTCACTTTTACTGATACCGGTTGTTTATTCCAGGTTGATTATCAAACTGCCACGGTGGGATTAGAACTCAAGCTCTCTGGATTATTAGTCTAGGCCGTAGTAACATAACCCTATGCTACCATACCTGTTATACACATGTTTTTCATTCAGTACACACTTCCTGTTTGTCACATTTACTCGCAATAAAGCCACTCTTTTCATGTCACACTTTGCCAATTGATTCAAAGTAAGACAGCAGCAAATCAGAATTGGAAGTAGGGAACATAAAAATTTAAAATGAGGAAAACAGCTAGAAAAGTGCCAATGAGATACTATGATGGACTTATGGGAAAAAAATCCTGAATGATCAATCAGATGAACTTACCAATAAAAGAAAGGAGAAGCTGCAGCAATTGAATCACTCAGAACACTTTCTGAAAAAGTTTTTGTCTGGCAGTTTTTTCTCATTAACTGAAATGTATGATGACCAATATAAGGTTTCGACATTAACATATTAAAACTTTCACAAAAACATGATTAAATTTAATGATAAAGGTGTATTTTGTGCCTTTGAGTACCTTCATTAATGTTTTAACTTGAAGGTCTCAGTCTCTCTCAAATGTCTGAGGTGGATAGAGCTGCATTTTCTGACCGGGTGTGACTCCCACCAAACTGTGGGGCAGGGGCAGGGCGGGCTGTGTGTCTGCCTTTTCCAGTGAGTACAGCCCCTGGTGGATCTTCTAGACATATTTGCACGTTGGTGGCAGGCTCCCCCGATGGCATTTAGAATCACAGAATGTTACAGCACAGGAGGATATTCGGTCCATCGTGCCTGTGCATTTGATTAGCTCGGAGGGGGCGGGGGGGGAGAAATGGCTGCGGGACCAGCCGCAGCTTAGTGTGGCCAGCTACATGGGCAGTAAGAAAAAAACTGCCCACCTTGACTATTGTAATCGATCCCTTGATGTTCAATCGCACTAAGCAAGATGGCCCTTTAAATTTAACTCTTCCCTCCCCCTGCTTATTTAGCAATGTTGGGCACTCGGATTAGAAGGCATTCCTGATACCCAGTGCTGTTAAGGCTTTAATGATGGGAAATCTGTCAACGGATGTTTTCATGTCATTAACCTCGAATTTGAATGCATCTGCCCTGCAATGTCTGCCTTCAGTTCTGGTGGCAAATCCCAGTAATGGTGGTGGATGCCAGGAAACCAGTGAACAGTGAACCGGCTCAGCATAGGAGCAACCGCTTCCCCGCCCCTACCACAACTGCACAACGAACCGCAGTGGGAGGTCCACATGAAGCCCACAGCTCACCTACTACATTCAAATAAGGCCCAAACCAGAAAATGGTTCGTGTTTCCCAAGCTGGCATCAGGCATGCCCGCTTTGCTGACTTCATGCCCATCTCAGGCGGAAGTTGGAAATTCCACGCCCCCCCCCCCCCCCCCCCCCCCCAATTTGCTTCATATTGCCTTTCATCTTCCTAGGTTTTTAAAAGGTAAGAGACAAAACTCAAATACACTGATAAAGCAATGTATAATAATAAGAGAATAGTGAGTGAACCTTCACCACATGGGCTGCAGCGGTTGAAGAAGGCGGCTCACCACCACCTTCTCAAGGGCAATTAGGAATGGGCAATAAATGCTGGCCTTGCCAGTGATGCCCACATCCCACGCACGAATAAAAAAATCAAAGCCACCCATTTTCATAGAATTGCAGAATTCAATCTCCAAAGCCTAGAATACCACTTAATGAAAATGGAATTTGTCGGGGTTGAAATTGTTCTTATGACAGTACCGCGAAATGGGCAATAGGGAATCAATGGAAAAGAAAATCGGACGCAGTCACGAAGACCAATGGATGTGATAATACACTCTACATTACATGGTATAACACATATATACATATAATTATAAAATAGCATATTTCCCTACTCACCATGAGCAACACCCATGAGAGATGTAAATCACCAGTTGCATAGCACACAAGGTATGGTTCTGAGTTTATACCAATACTGACAGGAAATCGGTACAAAATTCATGGTGTAGCATTAGCATTGGCCTTGAACTAATGAAGATGTGGAAACAATTGGGGGAAAATTTTGAAGCCTCCCACATGGCATAAATGGGGCAGTAGCGCCCTGAGAATGGAGGGGTATGACCTACCTCCGATGCCATATTCCCAAGGGCCTACCGCTGTGCCCTGGGTGTTTGTTTTCCGCTAGCAATCCACCGGCCATATCTTAATGAGGCTCCACCCATCAGAACTATCAGGCGGTCAGTCTATGCACTCTGTCAGCCGCAGCCGGCTGCATGAATATTACCTGGCGGGGGGGGGGGGTGATCCACCTCTAAACGTGCTCATGCAGATGAGTGCAGAAAAACACACACTTGGTGCAGGCATTGTTCAGATCAAAGAAGGGAATTCCAGCATAGCAATCCACTTTTCAGGCACTTGCCTGGTCAAAGCATAATATTTGAATGTATAATCCCGACCTTGGCATGAATATTCCTCAAATATTTGTGGTTTTCTTGTTCAATGCATTCAACATTCTCAGTCCAACCCAAATCTGTCATCTTTTACACATCAACAACTTGTAATTTAAACAATATACAGTATATCAGAGCTACTGACTGCAAGACAATGAATGACTTCTGTACACTGAACAGACAAAAAGGCCGAGGGCGGAAATATTACTGAGTGCACTGGAACGGTTTCTTTTAACCAGATAAACTAGGCAATTCTGATGTTCATTGCCATTGTACTGTGTGATTTTATTTGGTGTTGCGGGGCGGTTTTGAAATCATTCTGAAGTTAGAATGCTGGCCTTTATATCCAGAGGACTAGAATACAAGGGGATAGAAGTTATGCTACAGCTATACAAAGCCCAGGTTAGACCACACCTGGAGTACTGTGTTCAGTTCTGGGCACCGCACCTTCGGAAGGATATATTGGCCTTGGAGGGAGTGCAGCGTAGATTTACTAGAATGATACCTGCACTCCAAGGGTTAAATTACGAGGAGAGATTACACAAACTAGGGTTGTATTCCCTGGAATTTAGAAGATTAAGGGGTGATTTGATCAATTTTTTTCAAGCTATTAAGGGGAACTGACAGGGTAGATAGAGAGAAACTATTTCCGCTGGTTGAGGAGTCTAGGACCAGGCAACATAGCCTAAAAATTAGAGCCAGGACTTTCAGAAGTGAATTTAGGAAACACTTCTACACGCAAAGGGTGGTAGAAGTTTGGAACTCTCTTCCGCAAATGGCAGTTGATGTTAGCTCAGTTATTAATTTTAATTCTGAGATTGATAGATTTTTGTTAACCAAAGGTATTAAGAGATATGGGGCTAAGGCAGGTATATGGAGTTAGGTCACAGATCAGCCATGATCTCATTGAATGGCTGAACAGGTTCGAGGGGCTAAATGGCCTACTCCTGTTCCTACGTTCCTATGTAGAGTTGAAGATTTGTCTTAGCTGTTTGTATTGAGTCAGATTACAGTTTGTAGTGCTTCAAGATTGAAACTTGATAGTAGAGGCATGCTGTATTTTTTGATCTGGTTAGCAAGCATTAGACTCTGAGTTTTTGACTATTATAATAAAATCATTCTGATATATCTTTAAGTTTGTGGCAATGTCAAACTATTTTTTAAAAATGTTTTATTAGTTAAGACTCACTTCATGTAGCATACTGATATTATCATTTCCTCTTCAACTATTAGGATACATTTTCTTCTGTGTGTAAAGTTGTTTTTTTACTAGAATGTTGTTATAAAATTTTCCAATTTAGAAAAATAATTTTTCTTGAAAAGTTATAAACAGAACAAAACACATCCACCAATAATCATTTAATAGACTTGCAATTATTGCATCACAATCATCAATCCTTCAGTATAGATCTCATCAGACATTAAGTACAAGTGTCCTGGCCATCAATATCCAAGGTGACGCCCACCACTAGCAACAAAAAAACCCCACAACTTACAACACGGGCAACAATAAATACCGAAATAAATTAGGGTTATGGAGATATTTAACAAACTTGTTTACATTTTTTCAGAGGAGGTCGGAGAAGGAAATTATTATTCCCTCGTGTAGGGGGTTAATGTGTAGTGCAGGAGGGAAGGCCACGATAAAATAAGCATTCACGGATTCTGGATGAAGGAAGCTTGATCAGCCAAATTGCCTTTTCTCGTTCTGGATTTTCTTACGTTCTAATGAGCCATAAAGAAAGCTCCATAGAGTTTGCATATATTAACAGTGGCTACCTGGGATTTAGTGGAAGGCAGTAATCTCAGTAAGGGATTCTGATGTTATTTGTAAATAGCTCTTGGAATTTATAGTACCATCTGAGCCACTTAATGACTTACAAGATTAGTGCCTTGCGATCAGTTGCAGCTACTAATTGTTCTCTGTAGAAAACATCAGAACTATACAATAAGATTAGAAGCTTGTAAGCAATCCCAGTGATCCATTATTCTCTAATTAATTTTGATTCAGTTGCCGTATGGGTGACTAAATGTGTTTAATGTATAAAATGTCACAAACTAGTTATTTTATCATAAGCAGATTATAGAAATCCTGATCTAAACACATTTCTTAGCAAATCAGCAATGAATTTATCAAAATTGAACTATATTCAGCTGTATGAAACAGGTTCCCCAAAGGCTGAGCTGGGTAAGACAGTATTAGTTGAGATATACAGACCAGGAAATCAGTGCTGAATTAAGAGAAAATTTGCCAAAATTCCCTCTGCTAATCACTATGACTGCTGGAAGTGTGTTTGCGTGTTGCTATCAGGTGAGGACAGAACTGGGTTTAGCTATAATATCTTCCAAAGCTTGCTGATACTTACTAGGGGAGGGGTGGGGGGATTTCGGGTGGGCGGGCAGGCGGGGGTAAAGTCAAACCTGCCTGACATCATCAGTTTGATGTCCAGTTTATTTTAACTCCCGGGCCTCGTTTAGATGCCGCCGGCCAGCTGTCCACCCAAAATAGGCGCAAAGAGGCAGCTGGCCAGTTGCCAGCACGTGCAGATTGGGCGGCCCAAAGATCGCCCGTTGACACTCAGATAAGTTGCAGGGGGAGATTTTGACAGGGTCAAGTGGGTGGGAATAGGATGGGAGGAGCCCGGGGCAGCAAAGGCCCAGACTTTCTATGCGAGGCCCAGAGGAGCACTCCTACGCCTCGTGGTCCCACAAAGATAAGTTTAAAACTTACCTTTAGGGCCTCCACTTCTTCCCCAACAGGTATTACCGAGTGGGACGGCCCCGCTCAGTCAACGGTTAAAATGTCATCAGAGTCCTAATGACATCATAGAACCTTGAGTTGCATGTATTAAAGAGCCTGCAGCCTGGGTCACGCAGGCACCTCAGACACCTAAAAGAGGGGTTTAGTTAAAGCAGTGCCAGGCGGGAATGGAGCGATAAGTTTCCATAGTCAATTTTTACTCCACGGCTGCCCCATTCCCACTGAAGTGGGTTGAAATCACCCCCACTATCTAGGCTCCCACATGAAGAGCGGTCACTGGGCAAAGTTGAGAGAGCACCTTAACGCCAATGGAACTGTTACCTCGACAAGGAGTCACCACTTCAGGAAAAGAGTAGGGAATAAAATTGGTTTCAGAAAAGCATAGAAAAAGCAATTATAAAATAAACAAATATTAGTATGATTGATGATAAATTCTCTGATACACCTGGACTCTAATGTGACATAAATTATTAATGGCTGTATAAGAGAAACTATGTAAAAATGCTCCATTCCTCAGTCTGATTTCAGTACACCACAAAGACAAAGTTAAAATGGGGGTTCACTATGTTTAATCTATTCTGGGTTGATTTTGAATATTGATCTAATCAGCATTATATATTACATTTACCTTCCAGCAGTAGATTTATAAGCATTTAAGCTCCTTGACTAGATTATAAATCTCTGCAGTCATTTTGAAAGAAGACAGCATATACATTATATATAAATAAATCAGAAGTGGTAACCCTCACATAAACAGCTGTGCCAGTCCATCAGTATGCCTGTGGAATCCTTTGTCTGGCTGAATGGGGATTGAGTTGGGTTCCCAGCTGTTGTGTTTAATAATACATCAGTGCTGTACCAGATAGCTCTGGTTCCCACATCCAGTTTCTCATTGCTGTAAAGTGGCCTTTTACCATTTCATTACATTTGTTAATATGCTGCTCTGTCTGGTTGATGTGCTGAACTTATTGCCTCGCTAAACCATTGACGCACTGTCGGTCCCCTACAGACAGATTGAGGAGCAGAATCTTAACCACTAACTGGAAAAAACCTTATCTGTGAAGCAAACCATTCAGGACACTAGACACTGATTTAGAATTCTGTACTCCTGCATGATATTTTTTAATAAACAAATATAAGATAGGATGGCACTACTTAATATTTCTGCTTTTTGGGCTTTCTTACTGGCTCATTAGAACATAAGAAAATCCAGAATGAGGAAAAGCAATTTGGCCAATCAAGTTTGCTGCATCCAGAATCCGTGCATGATTATTCTATCATGGACTTCTCTCTTGCACCACCCATTGATCCCCTGTATGAGGAAATAATAACTTCCTTTTCCTACCTCCCCTGAAAAACAATCAAATAGTGTTCTTAAATATTTCTATAAACCCCAATCCTACTTCTCACATGATATGATACTGAGCCATACTGATCAGGAAGGTTCTAGGTTTAGTCCCTGCTCTGTGCTGAGCTAGTCAATGTCAACAGCCAGTCAACGTGCAATGGGCTTTATTGTTTCTTGGCTTGGATGGGGGAGCAAATTATTCCTAATAGCTATCCAGTGACTGGAGAGTGCACATTTGTGGATGTTGATTGAGGACAAGATCAGGCACTGCTATGATAATCTTCACTTTTGTACAGCCTGTTGACTATGAATGGGCTCTTGGCTAAGGTACAGAGGTCATCTGGTGCCCAGAGACTCTGACCTCCATTTCAGGCACTGTCTTCAGGCAAGGTGGAGAAATAAATTGGGGGCAAAAATCTACTTTTTCAAGAATGCGCCTATTGGGTCTTTGGGTCTTGCCTGTTTAGAGCCTCGAGGACTGTAATATAGCTTTGATGCCAAAAGGAAATGTGAAAGGCTGGTCAGAAAAATCCTCAAGATCACAGATGTGTGCAAGTCACAATTCCCGCCCAGCAATCTGTGGGTTATTAAAAATTTGCACAAAGCTTAAATGTATATGCATTTGTATGGTATGTTAAAGGTTAAATGTACACAGTAGCTATTGAATTTAACCTGGTGTGAAGTGTTTGTAGTAGCTGGGACAGATGCAAGAATAGCGAGGTTATATTCATGCTGTTGCTTAAATTTTGATTGGTGCCCTGATGCTATAACTGCCACAGTGCACAAAGAGATGCCTGCTGACAGGATTCACAATGTATCAGTATTTCTTACACCTCAATGAGGAATTGTGGTTAACACAGGTATAATTGATGGATTTTTAAGTTCAATTAGCAAGTATGAGATGACCAAGACAGATTGCTACACTACAAAATATATAAACATTAATGAAAATAAATTTTTAGACAAAGTACTTATGTCCACACCACTTATGTCTCACACCCCTACTTCTGTTTTGTTATTACAGAGGGAATTTTTATTTTAGATAGCTCTATTTTGAGATTCCCAATGCAGGCAGCAACCATTACTACCCAAGGCATGTCATGGAAACTGAGGCAGATTCAAAACTGAGTGCCACAAACTACATCTATAGTTAATTTATCTACAGACTGAGCGTTGTTCAGTGTCTGGCTGTATAACAATTAATCTCTGGGTTAAATGAGATTGTAAATTAACTTAGATTACTGGAAATCACTGTGTTTTGAAATAAAGTGCTCTCTTAATGATGTTCTGTTGATGTAACTCCTTCAAGTCCAGCATGATTTTGTCGAGTAAAGTGGCAGCTGGCAGCGGTATTGAGTGGATGATCTGAGTTAATTTCACTGACGGTTCATCAAAAATATTTGCAGTTAATTACAAGATAACTGTCCATCTACATGGTTGAATACCTCAGGAATATGATCATTCCTTACAGCAAGATTAAATAGAAAAGTAATTTCAATGCAGTGAAGTAAGGATAACTGACTGTAGTGAATTACATCAGTTAGAAGTATGATCCTGAACACATGTAATAGTTAACAATTCATCAGTCATGGTATAAATAGAACGTCTCTCCCCAGACATTGCATTACTGGTGTTATTTTGCTTATGTAGAGGCCCAACATAACTTGCTTGCACCTGTGGGGTTTGTGAATTATGGGACTCTTATAGACTTACAAAAGAATGAGGCATCACTAGGGTGATATTCTATACATACGTTATTTGAAAGCTGCTTCCAGAACAAATTATTTCAAGTCTTTTTATTCCTCTTAATGGTGAAGAATGAATGTAGACTACAGCATCAGTTACCAGGTCTAATCACTAAAACCCTCATAGAAAGAATCTGTCACTTACCAAAAAATCATGCATTATATCCAGACAAATCAGATTAGGTCAGGATATACTTTGCATCAGGAAGCTTTAATACCTTTAGTGAATTTTAGAGACTCTACCAGCTCAACAATCAGGCTTTTACTTACTAACTGTTTTATTTCTTCATTATGTTTCATTCATTTGTGCCTATACTTCTTTTGAATCTTGGATTGGCTCAGCTTTCTTGGGCATATATTCTCCGTAGCTCATCCACAATAAGTGTAGTATGTTTAACCTGTGCCAGCTATTGGCAGCTACCGAATATAAGCTGCTTGAGCAGACAAATTGCTCTAATTAATCTCTCTAGCTCTCTTCCTGCCAAGCTGTCTACACGGAGAAACACTGGCATGGGCTCAATATTCCTCTATCACCGCTATTAAGAGGTACAGGCCAAAGGCCCTTTACTGTCTATTACAGCTCAGTCGGATGATTGCCCCACTGGCTTGTTAAGTGCAAGTCCCTTCCAGCTGTAGGGTTGCCAAGGTTACTTACTGCCAGCAGTCTGGTATGCTCGATATATTCTTACCTGTTTTTCCTTTAAAATGACAGTTTTATTGTGTACACACCCACCATAAAATCAGTCAATTTAACTTTGATGGATGCCTTCTGACCCTTAGCTACTTCAAGCAAAGTTTATTCACTTTGATCACTTATTACAGTTTTTTTTCTAAGAGTGGAGATTCTGCTAAAGAAAACTGTTTTACATTGCAAGACTAAAAAAATGTGCAAAAAACACAAGCAATGAAGAAAATTGGTTTAAAAAAGTTATGGTGTAATTTCCTCCCCCCACCAATTGGATTTACTGCCACATAATTGGACTCACGTATCCGTTATCCTCTGTATAATATCTATTGCTACCAGGGCCAAGGATACAGGCTGGGTTAAATAATAGAGATGCAGGCGAGGACAGATGAATATTCAAGATTTTCAATCCATCAGTGTTGGGGGTATGGAGGAGTATTTATTCAGAAATTTCCTTCAGAAGATTCAACAGGAAGAAGCAGAGTTTATTATGGGGTTGATTGTAGGTTTGCTGAGGAGGAAATGTGCTGGATGGATTGAAGGCCTTTTCTCAATCCATGATTTTTTATTATCTTATGCTGTAGCACTGTAACATATCGTCACATTTCTCCGTAAAGCCTTCTCTATGTACTTGCCCGACCCATTATTCCCTAGTCTGTGTTGCAACCATCCCCCTTCTTTTCCTTTTATATGTACACGTTGAGAAATGCTGCAATAAGTTTGTCAACTCCCAACTTTGACACCAAATCTCCAAGAGGAAAGCTATGGAAAAAGTAAGCTAAACTGTCTACATTACTTAAACATATGGATGGGTGGGAGAATTCAGGCTACGGCAATGCATTCTTGGAGGTTCAGTGGACATTAATCAGTCTTTAATCAAGAAGAAAAACAAAAGCTGGATGTCAGATTTCAAGGGAAGAGGAGCTAGATAGCATTTAAATAATGAAGGAAATTGGTTACAAAATGATTTGATGCTCTTAAAACAGTGGGGGTAATATTCAACTTTGCTGCCTGGGTGGTAAACTGGCAGTGCACATCCCCCGCCCTTTATAGAATCCTCCCACTTTTCCTTCCATTGATTTTGCCCTTTAATGAGCAAGCTGCGGGAGGCCCGAACCAATCTTGGGATTTGGGTCTCATTTGAATGAGGCAGACCAGCTGTAGGTGCCAAATATGCATCCCTCTGCAGCTCGTTGGTTTCTCGTTGGTTACGCTGAGCTGGCTGAGGTCAGGCCTGGGGGGAGTGAGGGAGACAATCTTGGGGTCGTGCACAGACTGGTAGCGTGCTGCAGTGATATTGAGAATACAGGAGGAGTACTCCTATTCTTTCTGGCCACACAAAAAGTCTCCCCAAAAAATTCTGGGCCTTGAGAACCACAGATTAGGCTGCTCACTGCCTGATATAAATGGGCAAAACATGCATGGTGTATGCTCCACCCATTTACATCAGAAAATTGCAAAGGGGGTCCTACAACTGGCATACAACACCGATTTGCATATTTAAGCAACCTTATGCTCGAAAGAGGCAGTTGCTACTGCTCACTCATTCATAGGCCCACCTGAAAATTGTATCAGGTGGGCCTTGGGTGGCCAAGGTGCCCCCAACCACCCAACCTCTCCCTCCCCCACAAAAATATCTACTGCCGACTGCCCATTTTTCAGGCGAGAAACAGACGGCTGTTGGTTTAAAATTGCCTCCAATATGTATTGAATGAAACAGTGATACAGAATACTGATCAGGAAGGAGGTCTAGGGGTTATAGTAGATAAGGCTATGAAACTGTCAACACTGTTTAGCTGCAGAAAAAAACACAAATAAAGTACTGGGTTGCTTTTGCAACCAAAAGAGATTATTGTTACTGTGTGAGGCATTGGTCAGGATCCTACCTGGATTACTGTGTACGGTTCTGCTCACCTAATCATGGAAAGGATAATGTTGCCCTGAAGATGGTACAGAAGTGGGCAACAAAGGTCATTTTGGCTATCCGTAATTTAAACTTTAAGGAGATTGGGCTTGCTTTCTTTAGAAAAGAAGTGACTTTGAGGTGATCTAGTTGACTTTTTCAATATTTTGAAGAAAACTGACAAAATTGATCCAAGCAAATTGTTCATCACAATGAAGAGTTCAAATACCAGAGGACACATGTTAAAACTGAGGGGGTAAACTTTCACCTTAGGCACTTCCAGTACACAAAGCTCTGTGCCAGGAGAAGATTTGAAAAAAAGATTTACCCTCAGGAAGTTCGGTCAAGCAGAACTCTTTTCGCCCAAGGCTCGTAGAGTTGGACAGTATAAATGGTTTAAAAAATAATTGGGTGCCTATCTGCAGATTGAAAGGATTGGGGGACGCTATGAGAAGGTGGGTAAGTGGGGTTGATCTCTGACAAACAGACAAGCTTCTTGGACCAAATTGCCATTTTTTGGTCCCTAAAAATTGTTATGCTCTAACACAACCCTTCATATATATTTCAGCTTTGTAATATATTGCTGTGGCTAAAAATGGAATCATCTGTTTCATTGCCGTGTCAAAAAAATGCTCTGCATCTCCTAACGTGTTCCGCACCAATGAAAAGAACAATGTCAATAGGTGCATGTTGGAGAAGGAGGGAAAGTGGTTCTGTCCCTGTGTCCCTCTTATGCCTAAAACTTCATCTAAGTCATTCCAATGAAAGTCCAGAAAAAAACTGTAACAAGGGGTTTGTGAGCTTTTGATGAAAAAAACTGCAAATAAATTAAAAAGTAGAACTTGCAATCTGTAAGATTTCTTCACCTGCAAAACCCTCGCTTTTGTTATGTGAAGGTGATTTGATGATCAGATGTCAATCACGTAGTAAGAGAGCAATGATTCCTGGAGGGGGTATTCACTCTGAAGAGGGAATAAGAATTCTCAGACACCCATCAAAAGTATTCATCCATGATATCTCTTGGCTACATTTTATTGTCAAGAAAGCAGCGCTATCTCCAAATGGGAGCTCTACATCCGAACCCCTAACATTCTTTATTTGCCTGATCTCATGAAAGGTTAAGAAAGCTAACACAGCATTTGACACATACTTTCCTGGTTCTTAGAGTTTTGCTTTTATCCTCTCCCAGTTTTTCCCGATTAGTATTCCCCTTCATACTTGTCAGCCTGTCATTTTCTCCTGACTTGTTTTTACATGTCAACAGCCAAACACAACTGGAAGCCAATCAACAGTAGGACTTTGTTGCTTTCATTGTAATTACTTAATCCTTTGTAATTTTAGCCTTTTGCAGACACTGAATGGCAGAGACATACAGCTGCTCTCTTTTTGTTAACCTTTTTCACTCCCTCTAATTTGCTCCCCTCTTCTCCTGAAGGCACTAACTCATGCTGGGATATGGTTCTATGGGCACCACTCAGCCTCTGGTACCTTGCCCAAGAGGTCATTCTTCATGTGTCAGCGTTGACTGCAAGTGTCAACAAGCTAAGTCACCGAGGCAACCTAGAGGAGAGCTGACAAGATGTCACACACATTTTACTTAGCCTCAGTGGAGAGTTTCAGACAACACCTTACTCTGAACACAGCTATACAGCTGCCACAGAATTATTTTTTGCAGTTCTTCCATGGCCCAACTTGGTTTTGAGATGTATGATTTATAAATCTAAAAGAATACAATTGGTAATGCAATGCCATTAATATCACTGCTCATGCCATTATGAATTCTCCCACTTGAAACTTTTAAAGAGCACTAGCACCTACAGATTCACTTTGTTATTTAGGTTGATGTGCAGGACCAACTCAGACCCATTTCTACCCCTCCTGTCTTGGCATCAAGCTCCCATCTCTCTGCTCCAGGTTAAATCAGGAATTAGCCTTTATTTTGAAAAATGTTACACAGTACCAGATACAATCAATACAGAATTACATACAATGTAATTCTTGAGTCACAAGGCTGTTCAGATGATATCAAGCTGAGAGGGAAAGAACTCTCAACCCTTTGAAATGTTATTACCAAGGAACATGTGGTGGAGGCCATTATTCCACGCACAGAAATATAAGCCTGAATCTTCCAAGTCTGCGCCAGTGGTGAAATACCTCACCCGCGCATAGCCACCCCGTAATGGGTAGAAAATCATGGGCAGCTACCTGCCATTTCCCAATAGTAGTGGCAGCAGGCGAGGTTACCTCACCGCTGTGCAGGTTCAGAAATTGCTCCCCTTGTGATACTTATTTTGTTCTATATATAGTTCACTATTTTCCATATCCATTTTGTGCTGGTAGATGTCATGATGTCACTGACTTCAAAGGGAATTTTAAAAATCAGGAGATGTAAAATGAGCTGCCGACTTGCTATCACCCATTTTACACTACCGCACAAATTCAAGGGCCCGTCATTAGGAGGGCGGCGGGTTCACAGCGGGGGTCGACTGGGCACATGGGGTACGCGCTTAGTGAAATCGGGGTGCTCCGCACGCAATCGCATCTTGATTGAAGGTAATTTTACAACACCAAGTTATAGTCCAGCAATTTTATTTTAAATTCACAAGCTTTCGGAGGCTACCTCCTTCCTCAGGTGAACGATGTGGAAGATGTTCACCTGAGGAAGGGAGTAGCCTCCGAAAGCTTGTGAATTTAAAATAAAATTGCTGGGACTATAACTTGGTGTTGTAAAATTGGTTACAATTGTCAACCCCAGTCCATCACCGGCATCTCCACATCATGATTGAAGGTACTTACCTTTGATTCCGGGTTTCGCGCTGGAAAGCTGCGCAGCGGGCAGACTGCACAGAGGCATCATAGGTTGTCAGCTGGATGAGCCCTATTTAAAGGGGCAGTCCTCCATTGACTGATGCTGCAGAAAATAGGAAAAATTACAGCATGGAGCAGCCTAGGGGGAAGGCTGCTCCCAGGTTTAATGATGCCTCACTCCAGCTCTTATTGGATGGGGTGAGGAGGAGGGGGAGGACAGAGATATTCCCCCCGGCGGGCGGGAGGAAGTGGCCTGCCTCTGCCACCAAGAAGGCCTGGCTCTAGGTGGCAGAGGATGTCACCAACACCGCCAACATATGGCACACCTGCATACAGTGCAGGAGGCGCTTCAATCACCTAAGTAAAGTCAGCCGAAGTGAGTACACTTACTCATTCCCCTACACTCCGTCTGCCACATCACTGCCCCCACCTCACATCTCCTTCTGCACTGCCAACACTATATCACATCACTCTCATACCCACTCAAAGCTCATCTCATCTTACCTGCACTTACTCACCTCGCCAGTACTCATCCCGCCACTACCACTCAACCCAATCCTCATACAATCTCATGGCTCTATCTCATACTCACCCTCTCATGCATCTCTTTCACGGTCAGACCTCACTCAACCTGCCACTACCTGTGCTGCAGCCAAAGGGCATGCATCACATCTGTGCAGTAGTAAGCGTAAGGCAAACGTGTCGTGAGCATGAAGGGGATGCACAAGGGTGTTTGAGGGTTTGTCATGGTTTTTACTTATATTGAATTTCTGACCAACTCACATTACATATTATATTGGCACCACTACTGCCACGTCTTTGCGAATCTTGTCTGGTTTGTGTAATAATGCCCTTTCCTGAGGATCACCATGAAGGCACACACTTGTGTCACTGCAGAGTGGGTGTAGGTGTATTTGCAGGGCTCTTTTGTGCAGACAGCTGAGAGACATCGGCGATGTACCCGGTGGCACCCTGGAAGGATGCGGAGGAGAAGTTGTTGAGGGCAGTAGTGACTTTGACAGTGACTGGTAAGAAGATGGTGCTCGGGCCAGCCGGGAGCAGCTCGGCATGAAGGAGGCTGCAGATGTCACGACGACATGTTGAGTGACTCTGAGCCTCCGTGTGCACGGCTGCTCAGAGAGGTCCCAGGAAGCTGAGCCACTGTCTGTAGGCCCTGTGGCCGAGGGTAGTGCCTTCTGCGACGCATCTCTCTCACCGTTGCCCTCCCTCCTGCTGTGCAGGTGGATGTGTCACAGCACTGTGTTGTGGGGCTCCATGTGTCAGAGGTGGACGGCGTGGCCGGCGAGGCTGGTGATGCTGTTCGTCCTCCGAGGAGGTCATGACTGCAGCTATGGCGGCCCCCATCTGGAAGATGTACATTTGAGGGGGTCCGCAAGGTAAGTAAATGTGTCTGGACACCGGGGTAAGTGTGCAAGTTTGTGAATTTTATTGTTAGGAGGAGGGTGGTGGAGGCCAAACTTTATCCAAAGTGACAGAGTGGGGCCTCCTGCAATGAGTGAGGGTCTCCCCCCCACAACATCTGTCAAATGGACCTTTGCAGATGCCACAGGCTGATGGCTGCAACACGTCCATTTCAACTGGAGTGTTTCCCCAGTACGGGAAAAGTCTCAGCTGTTTGGAAAATCCCACCCCTCCTAAAATATCATGTTATTCAA